>NC_137667.1:9905746-11158855 GCF_963422515.1 Blennius ocellaris
AGCTCGGGGAAAGGATCAATGTGCCTGCACAGGAAACTGTAATGTTAATCACAACTTTAATTTGGGCTGAATTAGCATTTTGATGAACTTGTGGGGCTGACTCGTGTACTCTAAGCACCTTCAAACGCAGCACGCACAGAGGAAATGGCAATGTGGTTAATTAACGCTTGCACAGAGCAGATGGGCTCAGTGAAGGGCCTGGCAGAAAGCAACAGAGAGACAGTACCACTGAGGAAAAGTCACTGTTAATGGGTGGAAAAGAACACCAAAAAATTTGCAACCGTCTCTTTCGGAATAAAATGACAGGTTCAAAAACCAACTGCTAGAGGAGGTGGGGAGTACTAAATAATATTTTTGTCTTTTAAGGAAAACAGAACACAAAGACTCCGTAATAGATTACAGGAAACAGAACTGGCAAATCTTAGTCAAACATGCAGCCTGTTTACATATGCCCAGCCGATTCAATCTCGGAACACAGAGTGTAACCCAACATGGTGCCGGAGTCTCATTGCCTTTCAGTCATTCTCTGAAATCTTTTGCACACACATTTAGAACTGACTGTTGCATCTTTTCCTTTATTCCTTTTCAAGGTTTTCCTTCATTCCATGACTTTTGCTTGCATATTTAGTTCGGTTTGATAAATACACACTTTCCATGTCCATGAGTGCGAATATAATAACGGCCAGAGTTACATTTAACCATATAATCAGTATCTGGAGAGTGAAGAATCATAAGAAGATGGTATGAGAAGAAGGAAACAGAGGGGTAGGTAATAAATGCATATGTGGCTCTCCGTGATAGTCTGGATAAAAGGTAGATTAAACTGTTAGTGTAGTACTCTACATAGCAGACATGGGTCAGTTTTAATAGTAATCATTCCATTTTTTTTTTTTTTATATTTCACATGATAAACAGTAATGAAGTTGCAAGCTAATCTCACAAGTTTACTTTAAGTTTTATGCACAACAAGTCTCAACCCAAGAGTTTTTAAAAAAGTTTTGAAGAATCAGAAATCAGAGAGAAATGTTGCTGTGGTGACTATGCAGACAATCCGTACATATTTTGCTCCATGGGAAGTCAGGAAACTTGTGATTAATCTTGTCAGAGGAAGTATCTGACATCTGTACCTGCAGTAAAGCAAATTCATCTGAGTGATATAGGCAAGGAAATGGTGAAAGAAGGGAACCTTGTTTAAAAATAAAACACTTTTTGAGCTGTCTGTTCTTCAGGAATATATAAAATATGTTTAATTTCTAAGCATTTATGGGCCTTGCTCAAGGGCAGCCTTTGCGTAATTTGGATAACCTGCACAATTACTGACCAAGATCATGAAATTGCAAACCTTCCGCTGACATTAGACATCTGATTAGAGGAAATGAAGCAACATATTCTTCTCAGAGAACAACTGACATGCCGCATTTGTCCTCTCATCTTTTCTTTTAGTTCTTTCCCTAAATAACCCCCACACACACACACACACACACACACACACACACACACACACACACACACACACACACACACACACACACACACACACACACACACACACACACACACACACACACACACACACACACACACACACACACACACACACACACACACTTTTTTCTTGCTGCATGGGGGAAAATGTCAGGCCTGGCTTCCCACAGAGAAGCATGATTTGGTAAAGCACAATAAAAATGGAAAGACTGGCAAGACTTGTGCAGCATCAAAGGAGGGGCTGTAAGGATAGCAAAGCGAGCTCCCCTGCTGTGACACCCTGTAGCGGGGCATTAACAGGATGTCCAGGTGGGGTAAATCTTCTACCAGCCGCTCATGCAGCTCACACTCTCAGAGAAGTTCCCAACCTCTGACAGGCTGTCAGTCACTATGCTCCGGCAGAAAGAAAGCTGTTATTTGCTTGTATTTATGGGTACAGGATCTCTTTTGCATATTGTTTTATCTCTCATGGCATTTTGCAATTCAGAAATGGTAAAACGGTGTTAAACACAAAAATGTGACAAGAGGACTGATTGTTTTTGGAGACAAATCAACAAGTATGTAATTCATTTTTTTTCTCATAAGCAAAAATAAAGTGAACAAACCATTAGAATCATTGATGGTGGGGGGGGGGGGGACTTTTGCAAAAAGATAAAAAAACAAAAAAAAACAAACTGAGATCCACTGATGAGTTCTCAAGTTCAAATATATACCCCATTCAGAAGGATGATGGATGCTGTAAGTTGTTGTTCGGTTTGCAGGGAGAACCTGAGGCCATCCAGCATCTGCGCCTGTCCTCTAATTGCCAATTCGTTGTTTTTATCTGTCATAAATGGGAAAGTAATAGAAAGGTATGGCCTTGCAGGGCTGATTTTGAGAAGGGTAAAAGCTATTTAGAGAGACAAACGCAATCTGTCTGTCGTCATTCCCCATCCAGCCCCGCACACAAAAGGAAGGCGATGGAGATAAATCTGTTCCCAGGCAGCAGGAGAGTCTCCAATTATGGCAGAATGCAGCATCAATTTAAGGGCTAATTATGTGCGTAATGAGCTCACCGTCATGCGTCCGCGCCCCGACACGAAGCCCGCTGCTCTAACCCCCTCCTCTTCCCCCTCCTCCACCACCGCCACACACCTCTTCCACCCCCCCCCCCCTCCCCCCCTCCTCCTCCTCCATCTGAGCGCCCAGTAACTAATTAAAAAACTACATGCGCCGCAGCGCTTTCATCTGATTCACACCATGGAAATTAATCCTCAGATAAACGTATTTGATGGACACCAAAACCATCGCATGAGTTCCGGACGCGTCACACTGCTCTCTCAACCCAGTGTAAACTGCTCTGCATTTATCTTTAAGGGAATAAAAAAAAAAAAAAACTCAGTTCAAAAATAACTATATAGAATGGGTTAACGCGATAAGGTTTTAAACCGGAAATATCATCCATTAAGTCAAACGTGCAAAAAACAAAAACAAAAGAAAAGTACAATTTCAGCATTTTTCTTTCAATTTAAAATATATGAATACATAGAAAGCTTTAAACACTCATGAGCACATGATCCTCAAGGCTCGTTTTCAGTAGCGTGTGCGTATTTGTCAAACGTATTTATCAAACCTCTAAAAGCAGAGAAAATTAGAACCAAATAGATCCGGAGGGAGACTCCACTGGAAGACAAGTGATTGAATTTCTGCACCAACAGAAGAAGTCCATTTTTGATCCATTGTATGCTGTGATGCGGAGAAGCAAGGTGAAGATTAAAAACCTATTTGGTAGACAAATAACAGGAGGAGCAAAGTAACAACCACACGTGTTTTTTGTTTTTTTTATTAATTTCATTTGCTGAAATCCAAATAGGCAACACCTCCGAGCACTGATCTAACTAATCATACTCTTGACCTTTTCAGACGCATTCTTTACTAAATTAAAACAAAAATATTTAAAAGTTTAACTAATGCATTTGTTGATTTTCTTCCTAATTTTTTCAAACTAATAAACATCAATATTATCCTGTATTCATGTTTAAAATAAATGAAAATGTAATTAAATTCGGCGTAGGAGTTTTGAATTTCCCAACCAAGTCATCTAACTGCATAACTGTCTAACTGTTGTGCGAATAAACGCGTGTCGAACCAATAAAACATGTACTGTGTGTAATAAGCACCAAGTGGAGGTCTTTAAGGCTTCAATTCGACTCCTCACCTGCAAAGCATTCCCCTGCTCTGCATTTTTACGTGGATTAATGTATTTATTCCGGCTTGATCCATGATCCTCGCGTTAATGACAAAAACACAACAAGATCACATTTAAAGCTCACTCCGGGCACGGCCAAGTGCCGCGCATACCTAGTTGGACCAGATTGACGCCCACGGCGAGTGTCCAATCACGGGCCTGGTTTCAGCGCTGCTGTCCAATCAGGATCGGGTGAGCGCCCGGTGGGCGGGTCTCCGGCTGCTCCAGAGAGGGACACTGAGATAGTTGAGGAGAGGAGGTTTGTTGGGCACGAATGCCACTCGTTGCGCGTCCTTATAATTTGGAGAGGTGTATGCAGCGCACGGCCCGTTCGCCTTTCCAGGTGGAAATCCAGGAGGAGCTGAGACCAATTTTAACTGGGACGACTGGTGAACCCTGTTCAGGACAGGTGAAATTCCCAGCAGGCTGGTTTTGAGGCCACGGGATCGATTCGGCTGTAGGGGAATACAGCGTGGCTCTGATCGGGTAGGAATGCTGCTCATATACCCGTCTTGCAAAATCTGTCATCTCGTGGTGGGTGTTAGTATAACTATGTGTATATTTATTTTTCTTGAAAGGAGTAAAACAGGAGAAGAAAAAAAGCACCTGCCTGTGACAAAATGTCACAGTTGTTTTAACCATCGCAGTTGTAAACGTTTGAGAAATTGTGTTGGGTCACATGCCATTTCATTGACACCACTGCAAAGATCAGCCACAAATAGCCGGCATCGCATCACCCCCGAAACGACAAGAAAGTGCAATGAATTTATATTTATTTGCAGCTTTTCTAATTGGTCGTGACTAAATACCTGATGACTAAATTGGAATATTTGCAGTGCGTGATTCATATGCTTTTTTTTTATAGGCTCAGCTAGTTTAATAAAAGGGAGAACATATACCCAAGGCCTGCATGCATCGTGTGTTTATGCTACACATAGATCAGATATGCAATGTTTTATACGCTCAGAGAAGGAAATAGCCAGTGTAGAGTGCAGGGAGTCGCCAGCAGCATTGCTGTTATTGTAAATAGCTTTGCACGTTTGATAGTGAAATTATTAGTGTGTCCTCGCTGTAAATCTTTTTATCCAACTTTCAGCTTCACCAGATGTTTGAGGCATGCTATCAATAAAGCAATGAATAATCTTCTACTCAGTGGAGACAGGCCTTTTTCAGATGTGCATCAAAATAACCCGAATAGGCAGTAATAAAATCGCGCCTGTGATAGTTTTATAAATATATGTGTGATATTTGTATTAATTTTGCAGGAAATGGATGAAGGCCAACGGCAGCACCAAGGAGGTTTAACTGCACAGCTACTGCAACTATAACTTCAAAACCACCAGGAAATCCGGGAATATTTAAGCTTTTTGGAATCTGCATTTTCGCATCCATTTTTCCCTCATTCAAAACCAACGGCAATGAAGCAAAGCACAAGGGATTCAAGCACACAGCTGTTTTGACTGACAACCATCTCTCAGAAATAAGGATACAGTTGAAAAAAGAAGCGAAATGAAGGAGAAATCCAAAACGGCCGCAAGGACTAGACGGGAAAAGGAGAACAGTGAATTTTATGAGCTGGCTAAAATGCTGCCTTTACCGTCGGCAATCACCTCGCAGCTAGACAAAGCCTCCATCATTAGACTGACAACAAGTTACCTGAAGATGAGAATTGTTTTCCCTCAGGGTGAGCCACGAGCTCCAACACACACACACACACACACACACACACACACACACACACACACACACACACACACACACACACACACACACACACACACACACACACACACACACACACACACACACACACACACACACACACACACACACACACACACACACACACACGCACGCACACACCAGTTTCCTCTCCATTTTTATCTATTACATTCAAAATGTTAATAACAAACTCGTTCACGAAGTGTCCATTTTTTAGAGTTAAAATTATTAGTGCATTAGAAATGCACAATTCGATGCTTACTTGTAATTGATCTGTTATCACACAATATTATTGTTCATCCAAAGTAACATCAGGATTTATAGTAAATACAGATTTAAAACAAGGTTCAATTATTTGACAGCAAATAAAAATACAAATTATAATGTAACCTTTTTCATCCCTAAACTCTTCAGTGGTGTTATATAAGATTAAATATAAATTAAACAGCATTATTAAGGCACAAAGGCTTTCTGAAACCCTAAAGAAACATTAAAGGAATATTACAGCAGTAATGTGCCGTTGGTCTGCAAGGATCTTTACAAATGGATTATGGTCGTTTTTTTAATTCGGTATGTCCAAAGGAGACAATCTGCCACCATCTTTTTTATACAAGGCTCCGCAGGCTCCTTTGATGGCGTGACTGAGAACAAGACTCACCAATTAGAAATATAAAAAAGGCCCTGCATGGCTTCTAATCAGTCAAAGCCGTGTGAGCAGGAGGCGCAGGGAATCCAAGCCAGCCGCTGTGGTAGAAGGAAAAAAACACCCCCAAATGATCTCCCATGAAATCACATCAGAGGCCCATAAACTCAGTGAAACATGAAGACTTATACTCAAATGGTGGTGCCAAAAAACAGAAAAAAATATCTGTGGGACTTACAAAAAATATTTAGCAATTTTACTTGGAAAATATAGAGAAGCGTCCTTGTTTTTAAGGATTTTTTTTTTTTTTTTACCATCTCTAATCTGCTGGAGTGATATTATTCTACATGTCCCACCGACAGAGGAGAACTATTTTCATTTTCATTTACAGCAGGGGAGACGGACACCTAATTTACCCATGATATCCGAGCTCCATGAGACTTCTGATGGAACTGAATGAATTTTAATGAGCAGCACTGGCTACTTGCTTTGTTCCACTTACAGTCAACGGTGTTTTTTTTATTTTTTTTATTGGACGGATAATCTAAAAATGCGCAAGCTTCGTTACATTTCTTGAGTCACAGAAAATACATAGGCCACACATGCATAACAATAATAATAATAATAATAATATGCGTTATTTAAATATTGATATAGAATATTGGTGGATCCTGACTTCTCTTCTCAGGCTATGTGTGATCTACAAAGCCTGCAGGAAGACAGAAAATGCTTCTTTAGTTGTAATAGGGCCTTTTTAAACAGAAGCTATGGCCTCCGGATTTCACTGTGTGCGGGCATGCGCGCGTGAGAGCGCGAGCGAGCGTATGCGCTCCGCCTGCTAAATCCAGTCTAGTAAAAACGGGAATAAACTGAAATTGCAATCCTACGCGTAACTAAAAATCATACAACGCTGTATTATTTTTAATCATTAGTATAAAATGTGCCGTATCCAAGCAGCTTTATTTCTCTGCAGGTTTGGGTGAAGCTTGGGGTCATGCAAGTCGGACAAGATCTTTGGACAATATAGGACGGGAGCTGGGATCGCATTTACTGCAGGTACAACATATTTTTGTTATTTGTTTTATTCTATTTTATTTTATTTTGTTCAAAACATTTTTTTAACCGACCTGCAACCGGAGTGGCTTTGTTGTTTATTTCCAGACACTGGACGGATTCATCTTTGTTGTCGCTCCAGATGGGAAAATCATGTACATTTCAGAGACTGCATCCGTCCACTTAGGACTCTCTCAGGTCCGTTAACACAATATATCTAGATAGATATATTGTATTTAACTGTCTCTTCCTACATCCATGCTTCTTCTTTTTTGTCGCAGACACTTTGGCACAACAGACACGTTGCGTCTGTAACGCTTGAATGCAAATAAAACAGTTCCTCCAGCAGGCACTCCTATACGCGTAAATTACCGGAGCTATTCTCAACAGGTAGAGTTGACTGGGAACAGTATTTACGAGTACGTCCATCCTGCCGACCACGATGAGATGACAGCTGTCCTCACGCCTCATCAACCCTATCACTCACATTTCGTCCAAGGTACAGCGGCACATATTTCCTCTCCTAAGCCCCCCTAATTCACATGCACCAAATCGTCAAAATTTACCATTTCAATTCGTTAATACGTTGTGTCTTTTGCCTGCATGTGCTCAAGAAAACGCTGCGCGTGTGAGGAAAATGCTCATGGGATATTTAGGCTTTTATAGGCTGCACCCATGTGCGCATCTTACGCAACACGTTATTCCTACAGAATCCAGTTTGAAATTCTAAAAATCACTTCATATTTTCTCATCGACTTTTATCTCGACACATGCTGCATTATTTTGTTATCGCCGAGTATTTTGTTATCAACACGTATTCATTTTTTTTTTTTTTAATACACCAGTGCGTAAAAGTGTACCAAGGAGGCTGCGTATATTCAATTTGTGGCCGTCGTCTTGTATGTTTCCTCCTCCCATGAGGGTTTTTGATTGGAATCTATATTCCCCTTTTAAACATGGTTTGTCCTATTTCAGAGTATGAAATGGAGCGCTCTTTCTTTTTGCGGATGAAATGCGTGCTGGCAAAAAGAAACGCAGGACTCACCAGTGGAGGATACAAGGTTGGCAATAGAATTTTGGTTGATGTAAAAATATTTCTTTAAATATAAAAAATACATAATCAATTTATTAACTAAAGAAGGTGATGAGAATGTATTTGTTCCTTATGCACTGGGCTTTCTTTATATGGGGAATAACCACAGTATTCTTGTGATTTACTGTTTCAAGTGTCATTAAATTTATACTTCTAAAACGTTCTGTATTTTCGTAATATTGCATTTTTTTTTCTTTTTAGGTCAATCATAATATAGGAAGATAATTCTGTAGATATATATGCAGCTTTGAAAGTTATTTCCTCTATTTGTGTCTCTTATCTGCGTCACTCCAGGTGATTCACTGCAGTGGCTACCTGAAGATTCGTCAGTACAGTTTGGACATATCACCTTTTGAAGGCTGCTACCAGAATGTGGGGTTAGTGGCTGTTGGTCACTCTCTACCACCCAGTGCTGTGACTGAGATTAAACTGCACAGCAACATGTTCATGTTCAGAGCCAGTTTGGACATGAAACTTATCTTCCTTGACTCCAGGTATGAAAACTATGAAAAGCTAGTATAAAAAATACTGTTTTTTAAACAAGTTCTCCAAACAGCTTGATGGTCCAAAATCAATTGTCTGGAAAAACAAAAACAGACAAACATGGAACACCGTGAATTCACTCTGCATGCTTCGCGCTTCTTGATTCCTATCCAGGGTAGCTGAGCTGACAGGATATGAGCCCCAGGACCTTATAGAAAAAACACTATACCATCACGTCCACGGCTGTGACATCTTCCACCTCCGCTGTGCGCACCACCTCTGTGAGTTACAAGCCTACTCATTTCTGCTTTTACAATAAACTGCCTGACCTTCTCTTAAAGCCACTGCCCGGGCAACCTGCTGCACCATGTGCAGACAATCCAACATGTTCTCTCACTCACTCTTAAATGCATGCGAGAATTTAAGTATGTTAATCTCCCCTTGCCTGTCTGTTTCTTTTGTCTCCTTCAGTGCTGGTAAAAGGCCAAGTCACCACTAAGTATTATCGTTTCTTGGCCAAGCACGGCGGCTGGGTCTGGGTCCAGAGTTACGCCACCATTGTCCACAACAGCCGATCTTCAAGACCACATTGTATTGTCAGTGTTAACTACGTCCTCACGTGAGTCTGACTTTGATACTTCTATCAGAGACAAACTGGAATCAGTGATTAATTCCATGTTTAAAAATACTTAAAAAAAAAAAAAAAAAGTCACAATTGCATTCCTAACTTATGACATGCTGTTGTTGGTTTTGTCTTTTTTGTTTATTTGTGAAATTCGGAAATTACAGATACACTATTTCAAATGTCTCCTGGGAAAAACAACAGGAAAACCCACATTCCATATTTTCCTGAATTAAGCATATTTTTAGTGTCTGGTTTTATAAAAAAAAAATGTGTCTATCGTATTTATTCGACCGTAAGCTTCTTCGTACAAAAATCTTTTGAAAACAGTAGCTGCAGGACTCAGGCAGTTGTGTGTTATGAGAGCACAAAGCACACTATGGCCCTTCGAGACAACAAGACAAACACCAGGGTTCAACCCCATCAAAAAACCTCTACTGTCGCCATCGATCTGCAGTCTAAGGAAAGCAAAATCGATCAAACGGTAAACTAGGAATCAATAGCTATCTCATAGCTGTAGCACATGTTGGATTTTCCTTGTTAGGTTTGGTTGATTCACATGCCACTTTTTCTGTGTGTGTGTGTGTGCCTGTGCGTGCGGGTGTGTGCAATAGAGGATTTGTGTGAGTCTGTACGTGTATGTATGCATGAGGTTGCACTCCAAGTATTGATTTCCTCAATGCAGTTCGAAGAAAACAAAGTAACTATATTAAAATGACAGTGAATTTCCAAGCGCATAATTAGGTCTAACACTGAGGCATCAGTGACTGCGCATGCAACAAAAGTACAAAGAAAACCTTAGAAATATAAACAAGAAGTAATCACCTTGCCGTGACAGCATTTTAACCCAACAAGGATCCATTAATAAATCACGTTTGGAGGTTGGCTGGTGGCGTATTTCAGACATGAGGTGCTCTGACATTGACCCTGAGGTGGAATTCGGCTAACACAGCTGAGTTTGCACAAAGGCCCAACATTATTGGCTCAGACGTAAGTCAAGCAGGGCACAGATAGGATGCAGAACCAGCCACCAAACTATACCTGCAAGAGCAAATAACACTCACACTGTGCACTGGCTATCCAAACATAGCCTTTCCCCAAAGGTGTTGTACATAAAGAATGGGTCATATTTAGAGTCATATTAAAGAGGCTGGCAGTGTAGGGTCAGAGATGGGCCACAAGGTTTAAAATGCCAGGCAGCTGCTATTACATACTGTTGATGTGATAAGTTAAGAATAGGCTCATGTTTGCTGAACACTTGACACAGGAGCCTTTTAACTCCCTCGACAGTGACACTTGGATTGAGTTCAGCAACAGGACAGTGGGTTAACATGTCCAACATATTGCCATTACTACAAGGACATATACAAGAGAAAAAGTAATCTGCACCAAGCTAAAGAAAAAAGGGAAAAAAAAATTATATATCTATATACAAGGGGGCTGCAGAGAAAATTTACTGCAGAGAAAGTCTACATGTGCAGATCTGTGTGCAGATTTACTTAGCTGCTCTCTGGCAGAATGATTAACTTTCTTCAGGGTGTTTGTTAGTTTTCTCAGAACGGAGGGGGCTTATATCTGAAATGTATCCTAAATGTTTTTATTTCTAATTGCTGCAATATTATTCATGGGTTGTAAAGTGTGCTTGTAAATTAAATATGTATGGCTATGTATTCAATATTAGCTTAGATGAAATGAATCCTTTATTATGTCACTTGATGCGAAAGACTGATGGTGCTCAAATTATTTTGGGAACGTTTGGAAAGTGCAAATGCAAAAAAGAACAATTTATTTTAGCAAGACAAAAACTATATCAGTTTAATATGATTCTCATTAAGTAGTCGAAGTTGAATGCTGCATGCACGTTTGAACGCGATGAAGAGTGTATCGTTTTGTCAGATGTTCGTTGAGGTTGCCCTCCAAGCTAACATCACAATGACAACATGAAACTGGCTCACAAACACAACATGAACATGATGAATAAAATGTAGCAGATATATTTACTGTGAATTAACACTGAAGATGAAGTGCGTGTTAGAGGATTGGGTTTTGTTATTGCGGATATTGGTTAAAAATATGATTATTGTAGGTGTAGTAGAAATGAGTCAGTGTTATTTAAATTAATTCTTGAGGGATTGCAAATCCCTCAACTTCTGAATTTTTACTGAGATAACAGTTGCCACGTCTGAAGACCATGAAAAGCAATATACAACATGACAGTGATGCACCGTTGTCTTTGTTCCCCCAGAAAATCACAAACTTGATATGCAATAGTTAATTGAACATATTTTCCTCACTAAAATCTGTGTTGTCTGTTTTTTTATGCCAAAAGGGAGACTGAGTATAAGGGGATGCAGCTCTCCTTAGACCAAATGAGTCCCACCAAGCCAGCATTTCCATATGCTGACAGTCACAGTGAAGACAGAAAGAGTACCAAGTCACGCCTGACTCAGTCGAAGGCCAAAGCCAGAGTGTCACCATACCCACAGGTAACAGTCTTTTTCATAAAAGACTGTCAACAACTTGGCCTGGTGCACAATTGTTTGATACAAATGGGTTTAAATTACTTAGATCTGTTTTTTTCTTGTTTCTATTTAGCAATTTTCAGCTTTCAACCCGGAACGTTCAGAGTCTGACCAGGACAGCCAGTGGGGAGGGAGTCCACTGACAGACTCTGCCTCTCCTCAGCTGTTGGATCCCAGCGAGGCTGCAGAGGCGTCTTGTGCATATCGACTTTATCCAGACTCAGGCTCCTTGTGCTATGGCCTGGGTCTATCTGACGATGACATTACCCACGCCCACACACATCCTCACACAACAACCTGTGACCGTGTGCGGTGTCAGAGTGGACGCTACTTCCTGGGAACCCCCCAGTCCGGGAGAGAGATGTGGTGGGACACCACACGCTCTGTGCTGTCACTGCCAAAATTTTCGGTGGAGAGCAGCGAGGGCTACGAAATCACATCCTACCATGGCGCCATTCATGGTGAGGTATCAGGGTTGAGAACACAACCATCTGTCTCTGAAAATAGTTCTGGCCTAGCTTCTCCTGGTAGCTGTTTCCCAAATGTTATTATGGGACATGCTAAGTTGTTTACGCCCTTTCTTGCCAGTGTGCCGATTGCTTCCATCTGTTCAAAAATTGCCTGCAATTGAAAGCCAAGTTATTTCACATTTCTCATCCTCAAACAGTAAAACAGCCCCAATGTTGCTTCAGCCAAAACACCCAGTCACACTCTGTCTTTCTGCGTTTTAAGCAGAATTTAAATATGTAACATTAGTCTTTTTTTTTAAATTGTGTGTAACTTAGAATTGGTCATTGTAAAACTTAACAACTGGTTTTCTTTCCAGGACGGGGTCACTGGGACGAAGACAGTGTGGTGAGTTCACCTGACGGGGGTGGGTCCACAAGTGATTCAGGTGAGCGATACCATGGGGACCAGTTCCAAGCAAGCCCTCGAGAGCCAAGCAAGATGGAGACTCTTATCCGTGCTACACAGCAAATGATCAAAGAGGAGGAGACCCGCTTACAGCATCACAAGGTACCACCGCTGGATGTCTCCAGCCTGACCAAAACTCACAGCCCGTGCTTCACCTCTTCGCTTGCCCACCACTCTCAGCTCGCCATGCCTAGTGTGGTGTGCCGAGGTCCTGGAGCCCCCAGTATTGACCTCCCCTCTGAACGCCTTCATCACAGAGACAGTGTCAAAATGCTCGCAGCCCACGACAATGACGAAAACACGACCAGCCCTGCTTCGTTGTCCCGTCTCAGCAGTCCCAGTTCTGATGGTATCCCGAGATCAGGCCTCTCACTCGCCAAAGACTACATGCAGACAGAGCTGTCCCCCCATGCTTCACAACCACAGGGGAGCCCACTGCTCTACCAAGCTCAGGAGAGGCAGGCATTGGACAGGCAAACAGCCTATGCCTTGACTGGGTACTCCCTGGAGCATCTGTACGACCCGGAGAACTTGCGAAGTTATTCCGGCCTGGCCTGTGGAGGAGTCCAGTATGATGTGGCCTCTCATGTGAGAATGCAGGCCGAGCAGATACAGGGACATAAGGCCACATCAGTGATCATAACCAACGGCAGCTGACGATATCTGGTGCATATGGGTCCTGTTGTCTAAACGAGGATAATACCATTGGTGTTGCAACACCAACCAGGGGGCCTGGTGCAAAAGGTGGATGCAAGACAACTGTGTTAGTTTGATGTCCCTTTGGCGGATCATTCAACAGAACTTGTGTTTGTCAGACCTTTGCATTGTACCATTTCCCCTTCTTTATCAAAAGAGGACGATTTTCAAGACTTTAAGGAGCTAGTTCAGGAAGTGACATTTGATATGCCACCTGGCACAGGAAGGAGGTCTGCTCCATTAAATAGGAATATAGTGTTATTTCCATGGTGTTGAACTCAACTACCCTCCCTGCAAAGGCTGGCTAAACATCAAGCCAGTGTTTCAGTCCCAGACCTCTCACGCCCCATTGGCTATGTGAGTTAATCTGTCCTGGACATGATTTCCAAAGGCAGTAAGAAAATGTGTTGTTCCATTGCCCTTTCACCTGAAAACTCCATTGCACAGACACATTATGTTTGACACATGAAGTGCAACATTGCAAAGGAACGTGTTTCACTATTGTAAGATGTCAATGTTTGCTGGTATTTATTTGTCAGTGGGCTGTTTTTATGTATGTGTCTTTTTTTTTCTGTCCGAGTAGAAAATGTGACATTAAAAACATTTTGGTGTTTGGATCACACCATAATTCCAACCCCAGAGTAAAAAATAAGCCAAGTGGAATAAACTACGAAAAAAGAAATCCGCTGATATGTGGAAGTGGAAAATATGCAAATCAATTTGCAACTGCCTGATTGTGTATGTTTAATGCCTTTATTTAAAGTGTGAGGAGATATTACCAAGCTAACTTGTGTAATTTTCTCTGTGCCTTATAAATTCAGGCATTGTATACTGTAAATCAACATAAAATTGTAGGTAAAATGGTATTGTTTACACAGCATTGAGTACGCTGTAAAATCCACAACTTTTGCTCCACTTTCAATTCTTCTCAACGAAAACAATGTTTTTGCTTTGTTCCATCATGACAGTGTAAAAGGCTTAAAAGATTGATGCAAACATCTAAATTGAGTTTAATGTGTTTCGATTTTATTTTAATTTATGATGTAAATATCATCACAAGATGAACTTTTCAACAAGAAGTGACAAGTTTATTTATTAGTTGGTTTGAAAGTCTCTTAAATCTCAATACAATTGCTATCAATTAAATTCTGTCTGTGTCGATTCTTTTTTAGCTGGTGAGTGAAACACACACACACACACACACACACACACACACACACACACACACACACACACACACACACACACACACACACACACACACACACACACACACACACACACACACACACACACACACACACACACACACACACACAGATCTTTAATTGTACATAAAGATATAGTATCTCCTAAAGATTAAAATACTACATATTTTTAATTCACTGTCAAATTATTTTGTACGATACAGCAGAAAAACAAAGAGGTTGTTATGATTGGTGTGCCAAAAAGTACCTTGATGTAAAAAAAACAATAACGTGTTAAAGAGATGGAAACACATAATGGCTCAGTAATTTCTAATTTTCTTCCCTTAAATTTCTTCAAAATAAATTGCAGTGTTTATAAATATCATTTTGGAATAAGCCCTCTCCCAATAGAAAGATTTAACTCCAGTGTCTTTTCTTGGAAATTAATATGGAAACTCATTGGTGTATATCAGCTTTGTCAAATTGCACCAACTGATTAGATTTTTAAAAACTAGGATCAGTGACATAGGAATAAATAATGGGAGAATCAGACTGGGAATTACTGACGATAATTTTCCGAAACACATTGAAAATAAAACATTGCTGGACAACTCATTACAACAACGGGAAAGTGCTCCTATGCGCACTGAGCTGTTTCTAAATGCACTTGCAGTGACACGTTTCTGCTGTTTGGAGCAGTTGAACTTGCACATTTAGCCACTCTGACCTCTGCTCAGAGGCAATTTCTCTGCTGTGTATTTTAATATATGCAAAGTTATTCACATGTAGCCGTGGAGCTGGAGCAGCGCTTGTTGCCTGGACGCGCTGGACCTGGCTGCAGAACTACCATAAGCTGACGTGCCCATCAGCCGGTCGGCCAGATATCACTGCTGCTGTCATTTATGGAGTCAAAACTACTATACCACTCTGTTTCTGACATCATGGAAGTTTGTGAGCGCTGCATGTGTGTGACTGTGTTCAGTGCTGGCTGACTGTGTTTATTGGTGAGATACTGCAATAATCACAGACCTTTTTTTTCTTCCCTCCTAAACACCAAGGATTTTGCCTGATGTGCCCCGAAGGCTTTCACGTGTAGAATCAGTTAAAAATGTGGGCTACACTGGGCCTTTTGCCCAGACTTTGCACACATCTCCCCAGCAATATCGCTTCACTAAAGCTCTTCTCACTCTTACTTTAGTTCAGAAAAAGAAGGAGGTGATTATAGAGGCGAAGAGTAAAAGAAAAGCTGCCAGGTTTAATCCCAGTGAAGAGTAAGATCTACAGCTTTCTCACATATTTCTAGAAAGTGAGATCAAAAAGATAACTAGCAGTGTTGGATGAGCGCTAGCACCACTTTACCTTTATCAGTAGATTTATTATGCAGACTCTTTTCTCGGTTGTCATTGCAAATAAGAACTGGAACTCAATTTACCTACCTGTTTAAATAAAATTTCAATCATAATAAAAACAATGTAAAATTTCCTCAAGGGGTGAAAGTCCCACATTTGGAAATGTAATGTAATTGAACAAGAGTATTGACAGTGAGTTATACAAGAAAAACATATTAATACGAATTAGATTTTTTTTTTTAAATACAATATGAATTCCCTCACGGTAATGTAATAATTATTATATTAAGTTCAGATCTGAAGTTATGCGCTATAAAGGCTGGAAAATATTATTATAGGTGAAATTAAACGCTAATGTTTTGTGTCCATATTTTCTTTCATGGTAAAAAATACACCACGGTTATCCCATATCATCAACTCTATTGTTATCTAATAATCTAAGAATGCCGGAGGACTTTTTTTATTCTTAAAGTGTGTCTAATATCTTTTGTGTAAATTTAAAACTGAAAAATATAAGGATGCATGCTGACTCAATCTGGAGCATCACTCAAATGTATACCCCCCATCTATTTTTAATAATATTTGATAAAACCTTGGACTGTAGGGATAAATGCAAGGAGCACCCTGGACATGTCACCAGTAAATCACAGGACAATCACAGAGAAACAGAAAATCACACACGGCCATTTACACATACAGTGGATTTACAGGCACCAATCAATTTTCGAAACATGTTTATTGAGATGAAACCTCAAATAAACCACCACACACACAACGTCAACCAGGGATGATCTCATTATGAGACCGGAGGGTGTCGACTGCAGTGGAGTAGAAAAAAAAATAAGAATAAAATTAAACTTGTCGTAGAGTGATTCAGAATATTTTCTGTGTAGTTGCTAGACAAAAACATATTAAAAATGTGGGGGAATTTGCACTGTTTGCAATAAAGCTACACCTGAGAAAAGTAGATTTTTTTGGTTGTTGGATAGAAACACAAGTGTAGTTGTGTTGCATTCAACACTTCCCTCTTCTACCGCTCGTATTGAATCACAGCAATGCAAATTTAAAGCAAACCATCTAACTATATGCTACTCTGCATAAAAAGCATGGGAGAGTCAACTTTGTTTACATTTTGAAGCACTTGAGAAGATAAGCATGCGTGCCGTGTCACTTGTCGGACTCTGTGTGGAGGTGAACTCTCAAACCACAGGAAAAGAAGATCGCAGGGTTTCACAACTGCAGTGAAGGAGAAACCGATCCTAAACCCTCAAACGACCACAGAATACCAGGGTGCAGGTGGCAAAGCTCAGAATAGCCACTGAACGTCTCGTTGATTGATTTCAGGCCGGGATTGAGGCACAACTGCATATTCATACATCAATTAAAGTGTTTCTTTCACTAGTGCCTCCATAATTCAACCTGGCGCTCAAGAGAGGAGTCATCCTTATGAAGCAGCTCGAGAGCAAAGGAAAATGTTTCAACATGTTTTCTGTTCCGTGTGTACTTTATGACCTCTTTGAGTGTGAGCTGACATATTCTAATTGTTTAATTCCTCTGCTCTGAAATCAGCTTGGAAATAGCAGCCCTTTACATATCCGGTCTCAAAACACAGCTGCACAGTGTGAAACCATGCAAACACTTGAGTGGGCATGAAGACATTTCACAGGAAGAAAAAAAAAAAAAGTAGTTGTGCATTTGTGGTGGTGAGTTGCCTGCAAATGAGTCAACCAAGGGCAAAATAGCACAGGACTTGGGAAAATCACTCAACCAGCACCCTTAGTGACACCTCTGCAGCAGAGCTCGTTGCGCCAGAGGACATTAAGATGTTCTGATTGGGTGGAACAGGATATTGAGGTCATCTGGTCGATTTGATTGGCTGACTCAGGAGACGCTGCATATCTGAGTTGAAGTAAGGTTTGTGTTTCAGGGGTTTGTTTAAAGAACCAATTCATCTTTCAAAATATGTTGCTAATTACAACCTGCAACTTCAAAATGGACACTGTGATACATCATAATCACTGCATGTGTGAAAACCTTTACCTGGAAATTAATTTGATGTTTGATTGATTTGATGATATAAGCAACTGTTTGAAACACTAATCTGTGTATTTCAACATTTTCTAAAGAATGCTTTGGCGAAGTGATTTTCAATAACAAAAAAATTTATACATCTGGGAATCTATGAAAGTCCTCAGCAGCACATTTGGTGCAAAGTGAGTATTACCACCTGCAAAATTTCCGAAGTGGAACTGAGTAAAAACAAACAACATTTTTAAGCCAATAATGAAGTTCTACACGACAAAAAAATACTACATTTAACTGTGGCTGATTTGACTATATTACGTTGGTTCTGTTTTTGATCACTGAAGTCACTTACATGGAATAAATAGTATAAAAGCTGCAATTATATATATATAAAAGAAGCCTATTTTAACATTCTGTGGTTAGAGAATGATTAAGACTGGTAAGTATGATGACTCAGTATTTAATGCTAGTCATGTACGCAAAGGAGATGGACCATATGCGTCTACACTATTCAGAGTTCCCACAAATTGACTATCTGCAATTCCTTCACTTGAAAGTGCCTGCATTGTTTCAAAGCCGCAAAAACATTTAAAGCACCTGGGCCACAGGGAATAAACGTCATAAATCTTGAAGAATAGTTTGTTGTAAGTTACTTTCGTTGGATGTTGTGTTTTGAATTACAAACATGAAAAACGCGTGATCACTTAAACAAATCCACCTTAATTTGAAAACTGGCTAATCTCTGCAACAAGGCTATTAAACAGACTACAAGTACAATATCCTGAGACACACACACACACACACACACACACACACACGCACATGCACGCGCACACGCACACACACACGCACACAGGCTCAGACAGTGTGAATCTAATGCCCTCCAATCCTGTGAATCCCTTTGTTCCCGATTTCACGCTTGATTTGCCCACAGCTTGAGTCTGGCTTGTATCAGCGCTCTTCTCACTGCTTTCACTCCTGCCAAATCCACAGAGCCACAGAGGATCCATGTCCCCTCTCTCCCTCTCCCTCTCTCTCTCTCTCTCTCTCTCTCTCTCTCTCTCTCTCTGCCATTGTTCGTTCCAGCGTCTCTGCAAAATGCTCAACACATGCCAAGAAGTTGTGTTTGTTTGTTTGTATCTCAGTCTCTCTTACTGTAAACACCTCATCAATCTGCCAAGATCGGACCAGATCAAAGTGAATTCAGAGGCATCACTGCATTTTGCCTGATTTACACCGCTCGCCGTCCACCGGTCATACAGTAGATCTTTATTGAATGATGTCCCTTGGAACTGGAGTGCAATGGCAGCCATTACCGCATGCACAAAACACATTGTCTACAAATCTTAAGAGTGATTCGACTCTTCTCACAAGGGGCCTTTCAGGCGTTCTGTTTTGAAATCCTGTGTCGCTAAAGCTGCACATCAACGCGGCTCTTCCACTCCTTCGATCCCTGCAGCACTCGTATTGAGAAGATATTGTGACAGCTGCGTGAGGGGGGCAAGAGGGAGAGCGCAGGAGACAGACAAGGAGAAAGAAGGAGAGAGGAGAGAGCGAGGAGAGAGTCTCTAGAGAGAGGGTGCCGGTGCTCCACAGCTACAAGTCACTGCTTGCATGCCAATGAGGAGATTCCCCTGCAGCAGCAGCAGCAGCAGCAGCAGCAGCAGCAGTGAAGGCGGTGAAGGCAGCGTTAGTGGAGCAGAGCAGCAGGAGGGGCTGCTGCTGACACTGTACCACTATAGTCCTTGATAGTCACATTACACATGCCACACAAAAGAGCTAAACACCAGATGGGTTTTCGAAGCAAATCATTGAGAAATAGTCTAGTGATAAATTACTGCTAAATTAAAGTTACTGTAAACATGCAGGTGAGAATTGTCTCTATGTGACAGCAGTCTCTGATTAAAGAATGCCAAGAGTCTTCTGCTATTCTAATGTATAGAAATACCCAGCTAATTATCTTTACATTGTTTTGTAATAAGCTACCTTTTAGTCCCAATTAAATGTGCGTGAGATGGCACAAAGTATTAGCCCATACCAATATTTACAAAAATGTCAAAAACAAAAGTAAACATTTTATAAGGTGTTAAATGGCCATAGATAGCTGCCTTTAAAAAGAAACATGCCTCTTTCTCTTTGAATGATGCTGGTAATTAAATAGGTTCAATCCTGAAGGATAGTCTTTAACTGTGTGGTTAACAAATAATTCCAAATAACTGGAACCAAACATTAAAGCTGACGATTAATGGTACACTGTGCGGGTTTCTGCCCAAACTGGAGCTTCACAATTCGTCATTTTCTCATTAAATAAAACAAAGTGCGGCATTGTTGTAACTTTGGGCATTTATCTGCAGGTATGAGATCACTGCACCTCAAAATTAGTCTAAAATTCAACATTACCATGTGAACATGAACATGAAAGATTTATGCTTATTTTAAAGTCTCTTTCTCATATATTCCTCATTTCTCCTCAACAGCTAGAACAGTAGTTACTGCCATAATCCCGGACCTAACAGCAGCAGTGTGAGTAAGAGCTTTAGTTTTGTGTAACCACCCCCCCCCCTAAGAGAAGAATTAATAACTAATTATGTCAGGTCACTCGCCCAGATGGTCCTATCAGATGGGCCCACTGTCTGAACCTCACCTCCAACAAGCACCTCTGACCCCAACGTCCATGTCACCCCTGGCAACGTGCAGTCTGAGGCCTGGGCTGCCGGGAGGATGGAAACAGGGGGTGCACGAGCGTTTGGGGTGCATAAAGAGGCGGCGACGGGGGTACGGGTTGGGCGTGTCTGATCAGTGTTGGATGGCTGGTTTTAAAGCTCCATGAATACAAGGCTCCCCGCCGGCACCATGATCTCCACGGTCATGATTCTGTTATTACACGCCATGTTCCCGTGATGGGCAGATGGCTCCAAGCGCCGGCACATGCATTCACACACATTCAACACACGCCGAGCCCGTCGCATCAATGGACACAACCTGATACTCCCCTTTCTTGTCTCATTAGGAGGCTATAGAAACATAAGAACATAATAGGGGGGGAATTAAGTGCCCATGTGGATGTCAAAGGGGGATGTGGCAGAAGATTGGGATGAGGGCTAACAAGCGCATGGTGCGCTCCCTCAGCTTTGTGTGGTGATTAGTGCTTTCGACAGGGCTGACAGGTAAAAGACAAGCCCTCTGGGACAAAGCGGCTTTTAAACGGACACTTAAACAGCCAGGAAAGTGACAGCAGTGAGGAACGGGCATCAAAGCTCCAGGCTGTCAGGAAAAAAAAAAACACACAAAAAAAACCTGTGGGCTACGCATGTCATGGGAAAGAGGACAAGGGTTTAGCATCAAGGTAGAGTGGACATAATCATATATGGTGCCAGTCAGAGCAGGAAGAGGGCCGTGGAAATGGCTTCTACCATGTATCAATAAAGAATGTGATAAAAAAAAAATTCTTTCTCTATCAAATATGGATATATAGATGTATAGACAGTTAGTTTAAAGTAGATATTTAAATGTGTTTTATCTTCTTTTTTCCCCATCTACTTAAAGACATCGCCTCTCATTATGTTGCTCTTCTACAATTTGTCACATGAAAGCCTCCTAAACTCTTGTGCAAACAGGAACTCCACCAACGCTCCGCAGCACAAGTCGGCAGCACCACATCTCCGTCTTGTATTTGAGCAGTAGACACACGACAAAGCAGCTGAGAAGAAATCAAACAAAGACACCTTAAATAGGATTTAGGTGTTTAACCACATCTCATTCATTCCCTTCTGTCCACCCTGTCCAGAAAAAAAAAAAATCTGGGAGGTAAAGAAGCAGAACAAAAGCCAAAGCTCCTTCCACCACATCAGTGCGCAGCAGTGGTTCCATGCAGATCACACAGTTGATATCATTGTGCCTCCAGCTTTTAACACCCGGCCAATCAAAGAAATTATGAATGGTGGCGATGAGATGCTGGCTATCAGTCACTCAATTACATTAAATGGACCGACACGTGTTGATAAACAGAGATAATTAGTTGTGAAAAGGTTCGTCATTATCATTACATCATTACTTTCTGGCATTCTGGTGTTAAGTGTCTAACAAGATTAGCCTGCCAGTCACGTTTCTCCTCTCAGCTGAGCAGACAATGGACAACTTTCCCAGCTGGCTGCTTTTTTTGATGTCTGTCTTTCATGAACTCACTATTTTGGCAGCATATCTGAAGGCATATAAAGAGACACTGCTGTCAAAATAAAACCTTCGGCAAACAGAAGTGCAACTTTTGAGGGGAAAGCAGCTTACAGGTCGTGGAATAATTCCATAGCTACCCACATCATTAGGGACAACTTGTTAACGTAATTCACTCAACTGGCACAGATAAATAATGAATATATAAAGGTTTGGATTTAGAAAGGATTAGATTTTGTAAAATGTATGTAAATGTATACATTGATTTAATTATCATAGTTTTGTGCATTGCAGTTTGTGTTGCAACAAAACAATACCATGTGACTTCATTTGAAAGATGTTTATATTTTCCAACATATTATCAATTTATGTAAACTTTTATCAGAAACCCCCCCCATATCAAAATGCAATACAAGTGGAATTTACATTTTCATTATAGTAAAACCAATATTGTAATTGACTCGAACTATAATTATTCTATAATTTAACTCTGCCTGTGCATTGTGTTAAGTCTGGACCTGAAGTGTTGAGATCTGCGTTCAAATTCCAGTGCAGGAAAAGCATTTAGAGTCAAGTCAACGGTGGAAGTTGCAATGACTCATGAACTTTGTGGATGTTAAAAAATAAATAAATGAAAAAAACAGGAGTTGCTGAATAGAGCCTTCTTATTAATTCATTGTTATTCCAGGGGTCGAAGGATGAATTAAAAATACTCATAATACTGTAATTACTTATACTTTTGAGGAGGGTTATGAGAATTGTTCAAGTAATTGTATTCAGTCTCTACTGAGTACAGCCACTATTTGGATCAATATTTTTTTTTCTTTAATTTTATCCGCATTTTTGTGACCAAAATGTTTTCTCATTTGAAAAAGAAATCCACTTATTTTATATTTATTTACTGTTATTGTTATGTTGTTAAAAAAATTACCTGGAGTAGTTTTTTTAAGAAATGTACTTTATTTTCCTTGAGCAATTCTCAAAAAGAGGTACTTTTATATGCAAGCGAGTAATGTAAAATTACGTACTGTAAAATTACTACCCGAGTGCAAATTTTCATTAGTCTCAATTAGTTTCAATCTCTGGTACCCGTGATGAACTAGCATCTTGATATTATTCTTATTCTACCAAAGCTCTTAAAACGAAGGTTTTAATATTACACGTGCTGTAAGAATAAATGACAGTGACTTGTAACAAGTGGGATATAAAAGTATCTTCAACCGTTTTTTGGATGAGGATCATCTGCCGAAAGAGTTAAACTTGAATTATGATTGTGCAGCAACAATTTCTCAAAATTAAAAAGAAAGTTTCGACAGTTGTCCCAAAAAAGAAAATCATTCTCATGTGCCAATGTGTGTGGATTGAGGAATACGATTGAGCAGGCTTTTTTTTTTTTTTTTTCACCGCTATCTATCATTATCCTCTTAGCTTCCACATATGCTGCTGCATTGAACCCAGGAGCCTTGTCACTATGTTACAGCAGGAATCTGGTGATGGCCTCTTCTAAGCAGCTATCACACACCATCTGGTAGTACTATTCTTCACTTGTTTGAAGAATCAAGAAAATCAACCCATCACCTACTGCCATGCTACCCCCTGCACTCACATTCACAAACACACAGGCATATGTAGACTTGTGACACGCACCTGTACACGTACACACACACACACACACATACACACGCATACACACACGCACGCTTAATTTAAGACACGCTTTTCTTCTGATCGCCAGCGGGAGTGTGATGTCATTACACCTCTCTAAGGCTTCCTATTAGCCAGAGCCCCATAATCACTCTGGTTATATATTAGTACAATGCATTGATTACCCTATAATCCAATCACTCGCCCATTATTGATCTTTTATAGAGCACCCCCCAGACAATAAAGCCAAAGCCACAGACTGTGGGTCAATAGGCACACAGGGAGAGGAGTCTCCTTGCAGCTAATTGGCTTATGAAATAATACAAACATTTTGCTTTCCCTGCACCAGAAGAAATCAATGCAGAGTCTAGCTGGTGCATTCAAATTTTTTTTTTTTCCAGTCCAGACTTGATCTTTTCTTTCAAGCTTTATTGACTCTCACTTCTGTGGTTTTTCCTTCTACTCTTTTTTTTTTCTTTTTTCTACGTTATGTTAACTTGCAATCTTCTTACTGTAGTTATATTTCTCCTCCCCAGACAATCTGTCTTCCTCGTCCATCTTTCCCTGACTTGGTCTGCTCTTTTACCTCTGTCCGGTCTTCGACTGATGTTGGGTTGCCAGATAAGTTTCTGCTCGCAGGGAGACCACATCTGACACCCAGCTGTGTGGGTCATGGGCTGCAACAGCAGCTGCTGGTCATAAATCACCCGAGCTGGAGGAGCTCTGGCACTCTTTCTGTCAGCCGTGAAACAAAGACATAGAGGTAGCGGGGGTCAGAGGTATCTAACCTGGCTAACATTACGAGACCCAGTGCCACCTCTGTTCTGCTGCAATGAACAGTTCGCCGTTATAAAATCATAGCACGGGACAGGGCAAAAGTGGCTGAGGAATATGCGCAACCAGGGTGCGAGAGGATGTGAATGCAAACCCAAGAAGTCTGCTGTGATATGGTATGCAAGCAATTATGGTTAAACAGGCAATGCAGATTGTGAGCTGTGAGGTCAGGGAACAGACAACCCCCTTGCTGAGTTACTGTAGCAGAAAAATGCAAATAGATTCTGTCAACTGCAGGAAACGCCTTTGTTGCAAGTCTTCAAGAGACTCACTGGTATGTATTAAAGAATGCAAGAAGTGTTTCAGATGATGTGGAAAGTTTAATTGTAAGGAGTACAAAGTAGTTCATAGCCTTGAGATAAAATCCTTCTGAAATGAGATGAAATGAAATGTGACAAGATAATTTCAGTCTTGACTCCAAAGATACATCCAGATCTTACGAGCAAGGTGTAAGATGGCTTTTAATTCATAATTGTCATGGAAGAGATTGGTTTCTCAAGATATCTTGGACATTCTTTTATGGGAACAGATTTGTATGTTTGATTGGTAAAATATATATTTCTCAACTGTCCTGCAATGAGCAACGTGTTCCTCTGCTTCCTTTTCTCATCATAATTTCTTCAAAATATCGGATAATTTATGACAATTAATTTGAAAATCAAGTATGTTGCAAGAAGGTATTACAACATTTATTAAAAAAAAAAAAAAAAAAAAAAGTCAATGATTTGTTTAACTTGTTGCTGGTCCAAACTCATTCATTAGAACTTTAGTATCTACAGGATATATCCTTTATGACCTGCTAAAACACCACAAAATGACCTGCTCAACATTTCTTGCATGCGAGCCAGTTTGTTGTCTGGTGCAATGTCTACACGAGATTATCTAGTGTTCAGAGTCACCTCTGAGTGTTTCTACTGCAGCCAAAACGAGGCAGCATACTCTCACACAGAACTGTAAAACAAATCAGAGTGTTTCTATTATTTTTTCTTACCAGGCAACAATATATATTGCCTTGTTTTATATATATATATATATATATATATATAAAGACAGAAAGAAAGAAAGAAGAACAAAAGAAGAAGAATGAGGTGACAAAGGGAGCTGGATAGCAGGGGAGGGTCCCACAGAAGAATTTAAGTACTCTACCTTAATTAGAATCTGTCTAAAATGATCTATACTGCAGCATGAAAGCTTGCAGCACAAAACATGACTTAAACCAAACAACATCACCACTCTAAGGGCACACAACGTGTCAGTTTCCTGTTTTTTCACCTGCTTGGGCAGACAGGTAATTGGCAGATAGGAAATAACAGTCGGTTGCACGTCAATGGAGAGGAAACAGCTCACAGGGAAAAAGGAGCAGATTATAAAAAGGTATAAGAGGAGGGAGAAGGATGACAAGAGCGGGGAAGACAGAAGAAGACTTCTTTGCCCTTTGGTGTGCAGCAAGGGCTGATCGATAGCAGTGTAATGAGCGTGGTATTAGCTGGGGTGCAGAGGGACTGACGCAGGACTGGGGGGTGGGGGGTGGGGGGGGGCAGGCCAGGATCTGATTCCCAACAGCAAACAACACCAGCGTCGTAGAACCAACACCTGAGAACACCTATTAAAGCCAGATGACCCTCTGCTCAGCTAATGACAAACCCACTCTCATACAAAATCCACACACACATAGACACTCACACACACATTTCGAAAGCATTACTTGTGAGGCCAATTCTTTGACATAAGCCATTCCCTTGCACCTTACCCCTAATAAGCTCAACCAAGTGCATAACCCACTTCCACCCTATTGGTACTTTAGCCTTAAAACAACAGGTTAGCCATTAAAAATATGTAAAATATACCTAGAACTACCTTAAAATGTGTATTCAACTGAAAAATATTGAACTGCATCATCTGTGCCATACAGCCTAAAATTGTCCCACTTGATGGTACAATCTGAAAAGCAGGGTGAAAAGTCAAAAATCACAAAGAAGATACAGTATTACAGACAAATTTGTAATTGAAAGAAACCACTTTGCAATTTTTCTGCTGGGGGGACTACTTTTGTAAGATTGTCAAACCTAACAATGCTGAAAACTCGAATTATAAGTCTATTGCACTAAAATGCTCCCTTCTTGCTTGTAAAACTACAACAGCATAAAAAAAAAATTCAGTAAAAATGAATGTGTTCAGGTTGTTCAGAATATCTTTTCTGAGAAGATCATTTAATGTGTACTGTATGTTCAGAATATTGACATTTGGAATTTTAGATTAGGGTGCTATTATTTTAAATGATGGCATTGCAAAGTGTAAAACTTACAAAGAGGATAATAATTGCAATGTTTAAAAACTGATGGCACAGTATAAGTAAGATAAGAAATATAACTGAAGCCGATTGCAGCCATTTTTACAATCACAATTCCATTAAATCCGAAGGTGAAAACATTCACATGACAGCTTTCTCACAGAAGTTACAGGTTGTTCATAGTAGGATGCATAAAAAATCATCCTTTAAAAAAAAAAATGCTTTAAAGTGAACATTTTCAGAGAGTAATTTCACATCGAAACAAAGAAACAAATAAGTTGTCAGCCAGTTAATATGCTATTTTCCTGCTTTTCTTCCCAAACTAAGATCAAACTGGGCTGTATTTGACCACCTAACTAAAATTAGGTCCACACCCCTGTTTTATTGTTTGCCCCGACATTTCAGTGACCGTAATATGAGTGATTTAGTAGATCTTGGTCCCCACTATAATGGCTAAATCCCACACATGCCACCTCCCAACACAAACACACACACTTTGTGCTTAAAGAAATTGTATCGTGAAGCTTCCCCTCAAATCCCCACAACAACAACAATTATACAATTAATAATAACACATTATGTTTATTGAGGCTTAATATTAGTCCCCATATTGTGAGTATGTAAACAACATAGGTTCCCACAAATACATGTCTATACACACACACAAACATATACAGTTGCCTGGTTCAGTCGCCATCGCAGAGCTTTTCTATCTCTGCCAAGCTGCTGCTGAAGCCAATCACCCAAAGAGGGCTAACAGAGAAAACCCAAGCCTAATCCTGACTTAGAAAAGGACCACACTCAACATCACCTCTCCTTTTTGATACAGATTACCCAACAATGGCTTCCGCGACTCTCTTAAATCCACTACACACTGGCAATTTGTATTAGAATGATGGAGACACAGGGATTGTCTTTGGTTGGTTGAAAGAGAGAGAAGGGGGACCAGCGGAGAGAAGTGGGGGATAACCATCAGGTACACTCAAAGCCAATCTGTTGCCTCGTCAATAGGCTCCTTCTGGTGGAGTGTCATGTGCAGGGCGCCCCGGCTCTGCTCGCTGCCACCCCCAACCTCAGCCGTCACACCAGCACTTCCAGGCCGAAGGAAACCGGAGGGATGCAGCGAGAGGGCCACGGCTGGGCTGTCTCAAAGGAGGGATCAAAGCAGGGATAGAAGGATGGGCCCCTTCTCTTTGTGCTCGCGTGGCTCCCAAAACAAACGCATCCTCTTTTCTGTTGGAGGCTGCATGGAAGCGGCTGGTCGCAGGAACAGATGGTGCAGAAGCCTACCACTGGGAGACACCTGTACTCGGCAGGAGTTGCGCTCAATGCAGCCGTATGTCAGATTTATACATGACAAGCATTTGATTTCCCCGTAACATACAATGATGCCGTATGTCTTCTGCCATGCGGGGGACGTGCTGAAAATGCTGCTTCCTGAGGTTTTATATCAGGTTCTGAGTGCAATCATTCATCTGGAGTATGTTTCAAAATCAAAGCACTTTGTCAAAAGTATCCAAGAACCGCAAGTCATCGTACATGAGCTCCTGATAGGATGAATTATTCTACCAAGCATATTCTTGTCTGAAAAAATCTGAACAACTAATGGAGCAATCATGTATTTGCTATTATAAGAATAAACACAATCAAAGCAGTTAGCTGCAGAGGCAGTAAGTATTTATGGCAGTATCAAATGTGCATTTATTTGTAAATAGTAAATATAGTTGTTATGTGCATTATTAGTGTTTGTTTAAGGCTTAAAGGAAAACTACAAAGCCTGGTTACTGAGGGCAATAATGTGGCTTTTTAGGGAAAACTTGAACATATGAATCATTTCAAAGTCCTTACGTGTGGAGAGGGAAGGGCTGGGTGGAGTGTGACCGACAGAAGAAGAGTGACTCTGAGATTGTTTGCTCACTTTCTGGTTTCTTTCCTTGTTTTGATTCAAAATGTAAAGAAAAATGTTTTGATAGTTTTAACTTTTAAAGGCTTATTTCATTCAAAATACAAAATTACAAAAAATCCTCCAGGACCTTGATGTATGAAATCTTGTCAAAGCAATGATATTTTCTATTTTAGCCATAAAGATGAAGTTTGCTATTCTTTTTTGCGACCCGAAGTCTCCAAGCCCTCGATCACAAAGTGTTCAAATCACCTCACGAGTATTTTGATGTTTTTGTTTAGAGTAAAACAATCAAAATGGTCAATTTCGTGTTATTAGCGTTATTTCCTCATGCCATGAAAAGTCACAGTCTCATTCCTTGCCAGTGAGTGGAGAGATTTTCACGAGCCCATCAGAAGCGGGGCTTCCAGTAGATATAACCCATGCTATGGTAATCACATGCTAATCACAGTTAACACCAGCGCAGGGTCCTATACTCTAGATTAATGCATCCGTGGCATATTCACGTTTCCATTAGCATAAATCAGGTTCACCCTGTCTTTGTAATTAGTGTTTTCATGTGAATGATAATAAGATATGGTGATTAGGTCAGGGTACTAGAATGGAAATGACTTGTCAGCTAAGTCGGCCTCAAACAGTTCCGCACATGATGGACTATCAATATGTGCTTCCTCAAGAAGCAATTAATGATGTTGAAAGATAATTGAAGTGTGATGGTAAGATGTGGGAAGCAAAAGTAGACTATTAATCCAATTTCTTCTGGACACTGTTTTAGCATGATTCTTATTTCAGAGTTGCGATCACATGCATGTAAGATGATCCTCGCTTACATGTGACATTAGTTTGCTTGTATATATCATATGGATTTTTCACAAATCCTATAATGCGCTATGTATTCTCCACTCTCTTAACAGTGTCTATGTGTTGTTTTTCATCAGCCACTCAAAACTGAGTGGCTGATTTTACCCTTTATTCTGACATTTGCAATATACTGATGTTAAGTAAACATGTAAAAGACAATATGTTATACAAATCCATTGCAGCTTCAGCTTCATCTCATTAAAAAAGATCATGAAAATGCCAAATAAAATTTCTGGATAGGATTACCGTTTTGGTTCTCTTTTTCATTTTTGCAATAACCTACATCTAAATATATACCTTTGGAATAGTATGTGTAAGACGAAGTAGTATAATGGCTTTCTTTCAGACAGAATGTATCAGTGTATACAGGTAACGGTGATATGTGGTCACTCAAAACAGAAGGTGAATGCTTGTGAGTACAAAAGGAGGCCAAAGTACTCAAATACTATTTCTGAAGTACTCATATACTCAATTACCTCCACCAAAGACTTTGGTGAAGGTAAAAATGTCATTTGAATTTCTTCAATTAATTAAAAAGGAAAAAATATAAAGGTATGAGTTCTGAAATGTTTAAAAATTAATGTCAGATACGCGCGCACACACACACACACACACACACACACACACACACACACACACACACACGCACACACACGATATAACTTCATCACTTTCAAATTTGTCAACTTCCTTCGATATGATTTACTGGTAAATTTTACACTTTCGCTTTAATTCAAAGCAGTATAAAGACTGTGATGTGGAGGAAGTGCAGTTATTGCAGATATTTGTGTTTAACTGGAGGAGATAAAAGGAAACTATTCAGATTTCTAAAACAAAAATGACTTAAATCGACATAAATTGTTCAGCAGTAATCACCTCAGAGAGATTGACACAGAAATTATATATACAGAATGTATATGTCTAAACATGTGATGCTTTGAGGAAAAGCAACACATGCAGCAATAATTGGCCTGATGTTGACTGATTTTTTTTTTTTTTTTTTGGGGGGGGGGGGGGGGGGGGGGGTCTCTTGGGACACGGTTTCCTGACTTTCCCCTGACATAGAGCATTCCTCTCAGACTTGTGACCCCACATGACGGACGGGAACCTCCATGCCTATAACAAACTGATGAGACCCTCTGGAGCCCCCAAGAGACTGACAGACTGAAGTTGTGATCAGGAATGTAAAAAAAACCCATCAATTTATAATATATATATACATATATACATATATATATATATATACATATATACATATATATAAATATCTATTTTTTTTTTTTTTTATAAATCATAGGCAAAACAGATGAGATGTGACATAAAGGGATGAAACCTGGAGTTTAAGCTTTGCTGCATCAGAGCTGCATATTGTGTGTGTGTGTGTGTGTGTGTGTGTGTGTGTGTGTGTGTGTGTGTGTGTGTGTGTGTGTGTGTTTGTGCATGAACTTTGAATTGTTTCTCATTCAACCCGAAACCCCTCCTTCCATGGTAATTTACGAGGCCTGACCCTTGAATCTGAACACACAGGTCCTACCTCCAAAACTGTCTTCCTTATGGGTATCATAACCCCCCCCTTTGAACTGTTTTGGTAGCAATCAATGTCCAAAGTGTGAAAACCAATAGTCATGACAAAACTTCAGGCTTCCCTCTCCCTCTCTACTAGGTCAGGTTAAGGGTGGGATAAAGCTAAAGGCAAGGTGGTTAATTCTAAGTTATTCCTCAGAAAGTTGCAGTTTGAACAAAAGTTACAAGATAAACATCAACCAAACCAATTACTCCATCAACACATTACGCACTCAGATTTCTGTGGAGGACTCTGCATTACACTGTAACTCTTGTGGAGGCAGCAGAATAGCTGAATGAGGGATTCTCAAACAGGGGCAGTAATTTGCAGAGTGTGTTTCTAAGTTATTCCAGCTCCCTGCAGCTCAGCAGTGGCTGACCCCTCTCCCCTTCTGTCTGCTAAGAGGCCTACGGGGAGGAATCAGCCCAAATTACCTTTATTGATCCAGAGAGACAGGTGAATACCAAGCAGGCCCGTCTTCTCTTCACTCATCTTATCTCTCATCCTGGGTGTTTCATCTCTCCATCCCCCTCTGCCTCCAAGGAGAGACATTTTTTTTTCTTCTTCTTAAAACAGAAACAGGCAGCTTTTTTACGCGAGAGGCAGAATTCCCACCACCACATGTTACTGTATCAGCCGCCACAGTGATTTACTGTTTGCATTCAGGTTGCTGTGATTAAACCTGCCTCGTGGTTGCTCATCTTTCACCAGCGACTGAGTGAGCAGGAATGGCGAGTGGCTGTTTTTCTGCCTTCAATCCACCGTTGTCCTTTCGCCCCAGCATACAAATCACTGTGGCGGTGGAAAAGATACTCCATTAGGTCCAACTCTGAGTTAAATCAATGCGTGACTTATCAAATGAAATAGGGGATTATGAGGTAATCACCTGACAAACGTTGCTGAAATTGTAATTATCTCCACTGCACACATCTCAGAGAGAGAAGACCAAACTAACTATTTAAGTGGAGAGTGAGATAACAGGGTGGAGAAAAGCACAACAGCTATATCTCTTAAAAAGCAGTGTGAGCCACAATGTGCCGGGAGGCTCCAGAACAACTCAGCAGAGAAACGAAGGGCTTCAAACCACTGATGGCTTCATGCTTCAAATCCTCCGTCTCATTTATTGCAAGACTGTTGCTCTTTTTGCTTCTATGGCTTAATCACACTTGAGTGGCGTTTATGGGACACATTCTTGAAAGATATGCATACAAGACAGAGCAGTAAATACGTAGCCTGCAGTGCGATGAGATCAGGCATTTACTTTAAAAATCTCTAAGGTTTTTTTTTTTTGTTCAGTTTGTTTTGGTTTTGTTCGAAGATAATGTCAGTGAAGCGACACATCTTCATTTCAGGCAATTAACCTACACAATATGTGACCAAGGTGAATACAAATAGTAAACAGTTAAGGCTATTTTAAAGAGTTTTACATTCTGGAAAATAATTAAAATTTGAGTTGCTAGTTTTACAAGACCAACAAATAATATTGTACTACACACACACACACACACACACACACACACACACACACACACACACACACACACACACACACACACACACACACACACACACACACACACACACACACACACACACACACACACACACACACACACACACACACACACACACACTTTAGGGTTGAAACTTCATTAAACCCACAACTGCAAACTACTGATTCTCTTCAAGTACAACACCGCCCCCAAGCGGATGTAGCGATCAGTTACACAACTACTTATCAAACCACTTCTGGCCGACTTTCTCCATCTGTTGGTCATAAACCCACATTCAGACTGTGTAGATTTATTATTTTCAAGGTAAACAATCTAAAATACACCTTATAGATATTTCCATATACCTTGCAATATAAAGAATAGCAGTCCGACAAGCTGCAGTTCAAATGTGCACAAGCATGCACCTGCAGAAAAGCACAACAAACTGATCAATGTGCACACGGCTATAAATCGTAAATATATCAATACACAAATTTAATGTAGCTCATTAAGTCATTTATCAAAACACCTCCTCACACTGACAAAACATTTTTAACTTCTGGACTCAAGAAAGAGTGAAAACTGTCCCCATTTCAAGAGGCGAAGTTCTTTTTTTTTTTTCTTCTTTTAGTTGTTTGCTGTTGTTGTTTTGTTTAGTTTATTAATCCCCACCTTGTGAGATAAATGTTTCTCATATTGCGTAGCAGAATTGCTTCAAACAAATAAATTCATGTCGATGACATCAGGACAAACATATGTCATGTTCAGCATCCATATTACAGATAAATCATGTAGGGAAAAGGCACTTACTCAGTCACTCGTTGAATTCATATTTTGGGAAAGCATACATCACGCTTGTCACTTCTGCTCCACAAAAAGTGGCATTTCCGGTCTACACAAAACTCTTCAACTCTTCAGGGTGAACAGTAGAAACACATCTCCCTCTTCTGGATGTCATCTGAACTACATTTGATAAACAAATAAAAAAAAGCTGTCCACTAAAACCAATATGCTCTTTCTGAAAAGCAAAAACAGCAATATTGGATGAATTAGGCACTACTAACCCTAGCCACTTATTTATTTCTAAGTTTTGCTTGTGATAACAAACTAGTCCCAATGGTTTTGTTTCAAAAGCCATCATTCTGGTGAAAGGTATATTGGAAATACAGTTGAATGAGTGTGTGTTACTGCAAAATACTATATCAATGAAATTATGTTTCTAGAAAGAAACTTATTTCAAAATGCTTTTTTTGCCCTCGATTTTACTTGTAATTTTTATTTGTGTTTTTGCATTCATTTGTTTATGTTCTGGTTCCTTGTGTGCTTTTTTTGCAGTGTGTCATTTGTGAGTATGCCTAAAATTTTCTATCTTTTAAGTATATTTGACACAAAAACATAAGCTATTTTATTATGAACCAATCTTTAGGCTTAGGGTTATATGTGTAGGTGTGAGAAGCTAAATTGTGCAATTGTCAAGAGAAGCAAAGCCAAATTATAATATTTAAATATATATGGCATATACGAGATATATGAAACATATCTAAAATATCTATTAGAAATAACAATATGTAAAAGTGCATTGTACAGGATACATTTTCTCCCAAAAAAATTCTTAAATCTCATCCATGAACGAGTTGTCCTCTGAGTGTTGGGGTTCTGTCAGGGGTTAGTTGTCCTACAATCGTGATGCACTGGGTGATGATGGCTGCAGCTTCTTTTTCAGCCTCCAAACATGTGAAAAAGTAGTGCCCACATTCAGCTTTCACTGCTGCACTTTCACTGAAAAGGTTTAAGCCATCCAAAATCAATACTCCAGTTCCACGGTGCACCCCTGAGAGCATGCAGTGTTTTCAACGACAAGCAAAGGTGTCACTGTGGGAAGGCAGCTGACCAGTCCTCAGCTTGCTTGGGTCACACTTCACCACCTCATTTGGTGTGTGTGATCGCACGGCAAGTGTAAAGTTCACATTTGCATGTCAGTGGTCACATGCTGCAGTTAAACAAACACAAACAATAAGGCAAAATTAAAAGGAAGAAGGAGAAGACGCTACGCTGACCTTTGCATCGGAACAAACAAGCAGATTTGAACAGAAGCAAACTGTGAGTTCATCAATAACTGTTCAGGGGATATAACAACTACCACACTTCATCTGTACATCTACGGTATATAAGAAACTGACTGTTACATGTTTTAACACGTTGGTGTAGGTGATTAGAAATTAGATATAAGATGTTAGGCATCACGTGACCAAGGATGTCAGACGTGGGACATCCTGGCTTCTCCTTGTGGTAAACAAACCTCACACCCAAGTTCACACCAGCTCTTGTGAAAAGGCAGCCCCCTTCAAACCCTTCAAAGTTCATCAAAGTTCATGAAGTCATGCATGGAGGGGCAGCGTGATTTGCCCTCCAATTTGCATGATATAAATGCAAATTAATCCGCATCAGCTGATCATACTTGATGTTATTTTTATCTGCCAATAAACAATCTCACATACACACACAAACGCACGCACGTACGCACGCACACACGGTCACATGCATCAAACTGACTATTTTGGGACTTTAATCAGTCACTAATTCAAATCTCCAATCCATTTTTATTTGTGAAGTGTCCGAAAACAACCACAGGGAGCCAACATGCTGTACACAAAAAGTTCCAAGCCTAACTTATTAACTCGTGCCACCACCTGCCAAACAGTGGTTCACACAGTATGTGAGGACTGCAATAAAAACTGTAAGACATACAGTAACTGCTGTGGCTAACTTGTTGCACTGATGCAATAAAGGTTATACATTCATGCAAAAGAGCATCAGTCCCTGGTTTTATATTGGACTGTGGAGAAGCACGCATTTCACACCAGGTAGTGACACTCCTGCTACTTTGACACCCAAGCGCGGGAAAATCCAAAACAGCTCAGGCTTGCAGAGTTAGGAGAGCTTCAACACTTCATTACAATTCATAATCCTCAGCCAGCATGAGGGCATCCAACGCTATTTTGATGCTCAGCAGTCAGACTGGGATTATTTCCCCTGCATCAGTTTGTTGTTTCATCCAACCATGCTCATAGATTAGCAATCTGCCTGCTTGAGATCACTTTTGCAGCGACTGTGCAGGACCTCAAACAAAGATTCTCGGAAAGTGTTTCAACTTCACACTCCGAAAAACACCTTGATCCGAACATGTTCCCACGCAAAGGGACGAGAAGATCAGCTCCACCGTGAGGTGAAGAGTTCAAAGAGTTGAACTATCGACTATTTTATATTTTGGAATCCAAAAATCCTGCTGAACGAAGATAAACAAAGATGCATTGCCCTGCCCAGCACTTACTCAGGATTTCAACCTTTCTCAAGCAAAAAGTGTAACTTCTACTATCTGGACTGATGTTGTTGTTTTTTCACATCAAAAGCGAAAATTGTATTCAACCAAAGCAGGTCGTGGACTTCCATGACCTCATATTAGGCACCCCATGTCATCAAAACACTGACGACTTTATTTTGAGGGTTCATCAATGAACGACTGTGCCAGCTGCTGGATCCATGTGGTTGTTTTATGTGTCTTAATTTAACAGATTTACTGATTTAAAAATATATATTACTTATTGGGAAAACAAAAGTCAACCCCTACTTTGAATAATTCTGCCTCTGGGCTACATCAAATAGATATTCAAAGTGCAATGTGTATTTTATGTTTTTCTTTTTCTTTCTTTTTTTTTAAGCCGTGATTGTAAGTAAGTGTATTCCATTTAGGACCTTGGACTACATGAACATTGCACTGAAACCAGAGGAAATACACAATATGTAGTTTTTCAGTGTGAATTATACCAGCCTCACTATCTCATCAGCCTGTTTTGAACTATATTATTACTATTAACCCAAATTCAATCAGTAACGGGAATGTTATGATTGAATTATATATAAATTCTTTAGTTTACAGGTTAAATGAAGAAAATGTTAGTTTGGTCAAAGTTGTAAGATCTCCAAGAAAAATCTGCAACCTGTGGTTTGTCTTCCACACCAATGGGTGGTTCTCTGAACAAGTGTTGGCAGAGAGTTTTGTCCACAGTTTGTTCTGTGTGCACCTTGGCTTCCTCCGACAGTGTTTTTACATCCCCCATCTGTCACGCACACCCTGCACTTCAGGCAACACGGGAAATAAGGTGTTTACCACCTTACACTTATCCATGGGAAAAGAGTTGTTCAGCGACTGGTGCTGTGTCAAAAGCTGAATACAAGGCTGAGGGAAAATACATATTGGCTGGAGTTAAGTTTGCCTCGATTACTTTTGAGAAATAATGAGCACTAGTACATTCAAAATGCAGTAAATAAGATTTAATCCAAAACCATGTTGTCAATAGGTGTGGACTTAAGCCCCAGAGACACATGCACTTGCATAAAATCAATCTGATGTCTTTCATGTACTTTAAAATATAAAATGTTTGAAGTCCTCCTTGAACAAATCTTCCTCCTCCATATTATAAAATTCCATAGTGCCAAAACAGCTCAAATTAATGAATGAGCGAACATTAATGACTGAACATGTCTGACACTAAATTCAAAAGAAATAAAATGAGAAAATAAGCGCCATACAAACACATTGATTTCATGCATTTTATTGCAAAAGTGGACACAATACAAAAGAGGTAGAGATGTTATCAAGGAATAATTTAAGCAATTGTTGCTGATGCAGAAATGAGGGGGATTTATGTACAGGTATTTACATGAATAAATTAGAGAGGGGAATATATTATCGCATTATGGAGCTGTTTGCGTTCTCATGCTTCAAAAAGGGTGACGTTTAGTTCTGCTGCTTTTCCACGTCCTCCTCTTCATCGTCGCTGTCTTCCTCACTGCTGGAGTCCTCATAGGGGCAGATGGTTGCCTGGACCGGGTAACTGCGAAGGAGCATTTCTGCGTCCTGGTACAGATAATCGAAGCATCTCGATTTGGGCCAATACAGCCTTCATGCGAACAAATAAAAGATACAATTTACAGGAAACAAAACGAGACAAGTGCACAAAGACGACTTAATGAGGAGGAATCCACTTACTTCACGGGATGAATGACTTGAGGAGTTTTGGAGTACTTTGCATAAAATAGTTGTCCATGCGCAATTTGTATCTGAAATGTTGAAATGGAAGATTGTGTTCAGGGTTTTCTCGATGAATCATGCATGCTTAATGATTTAAAAGCTTCTTCTTTTTTTTTTTAAAACAAAGCCACCAACCACTCACCTTATGTGGGATAGTTATGCCTTCATTTCCAGCCCATGGTCTCCACACATTGTTGATCTGCTGAGCAGAGTTGCCTCTGGTAAAAACAGACTGCAATCCAGGGCCGGCAGTGAAAGAGTCCATGTTTCCTGGTGCTGAACAGTCCTGCACGAAAGTCCGTTGAAGAAGTGAGATCGATGGCAGGAAGCTCCCATTTATCGTGGCCTTGGCAGCCCGTGCCAAATTGCGCTTTGACGCGTCCCCAAGTGTTTCCATGCGCCACGGTGGTGAGGTGCGAAGTCACACTCGAGCAAACCACCGCCATATGGCCACTTTCTATCTTGATTTTGCAGGATGCAGATTAGGATATCTCTGAAATGTTAGGATACTATTACAACAGGGAATCACGTTGCAGCAATGTGCTTAAAAAAAAAAAAAGTTCCCATGTTTTTTATAAGCTATAAACCAGTCACATCTTCAGTCTCTTCTCCAACATCTGCACACATTATTGACACGTGCATACCGTTTGCTGAGAAAAGCCCATGCAGAAACATGATTTCTAATCCAAAAGAGATTAAAAGCTGGCCAAGCCATTTGGGACAAAATGTGAGTTGATCCCCTTCACCTTTCGTTATCTCCTTTTGGATGTGAGGTGAGGTGTGAAGAAACACGTGTCCTACTGTCAGAGTCTGGAGGACAGAGGGAGTCTCGTGTTGGGCATTATTGGGAGGGAGAACATGTGTCAGGCATTTGTGTTAACCTCAGCATCACAGCAGGAGGGGGTGGCAATAATTACAACTCCACAGATTCATACCATGCCTGCATCGCATGTCCACGGAGGAAGCTTCATTTTGCGTAATGCTTCTCATTACTCATTACTTGTACTCGTTACTTTCTTTGTATTCCACGACCACCAGTTGAATTAATACTAACTGAAACATCCCCGTGCACCAGCAGGGGGGAGTGTGGTGCTGCACCTTGAGCCGGAGCCCGGATAGAAGCGCTCACACTATTTGGCATGTGGCTGCATGCAATTGCAATGCCAACTGCCGAGTGGGAGCACGAAGGGCTCCATACTGACACTGCTCGATGTGCACGATGTTGGCTCTGTGTGGAGGTCTGCACTGGGTAGCATCAGTGCCAGACTGGTAATTGCCTGAAGGTAATCCATGCATCAGCAGTGAATGACTTTGCGCGCTTCCTCGATGGACATCACAGACACCACTCTCCAGGGGATAGAGACAGAGGGCAGCACTAATAAGGTCTCTCTCTCTCTCTCTCTCTCTCTCTCTCTCTCTCTCTCTCTCTCTCTCTCTCTCTCTCTCTCCCTCTCTCTCATACAGTATTTCAGCTCTGGAGTTAATTGGACACTATGCTCTGAAGCTAGCTGTTTTGTGTTTTTGTGTTATTCACTATTTTGCAGGGTTCTGGGTGTAAAAGAGATATCAGACATTCTCATCGTACAACCCCACACGTGAAACGTGACCATTGTTGTCATTTGCAAGCCATACTCACGGAATAAGATTAATCCATTGCCATGACCTAGTTGTAAATATTAGATGTGCTTTATAGCTTTACTCTTTTTTTCTACTCATTATGATGTTACTTCCCTTGCATGAATAGTCTATTAAAACCCAATCCATTCTGCAAAAATATGTGGGACAAGCAAATAAAAGCAACACAAAAGAGACAGCACTAAATATGAGGTCTCTATAAACCCCAGATTGAAATGCACAGCGAAGGCCACGTGAAAACTCATCTAACCACCACACATACAAAAACGAACGTAAAGCAGCTCATCACAGTAAGTAATGATAATCCAAGATAAGCCATCCTTGCATATTGGCTCAATCCATTAGTTGTCAATCATCCACAAAGGATGGAGTAGAGATAAATATGATCTGATGAGCTCCTTCTTCAAATATGTGCATTGCATATGTAGAGGAAAAAGCTGCAGATTCATCTTAAATGTTTGAGACAACCAACCTTTTATTTTTATCCTGAATCTCTCAAAAAGCCTGAAAATTAGTGACGACAGTGACAAAGACTTAAAAATTTTTTTTTGAGATTTACATTAAATACACTCTGTCATTGTTCCACTTTGTGTCATTTTTTGTTGTTTTTTGTTTTGTTTTTACTGACTTGGTCCTCTGGCCTTTTTATTCAGTCGTTGATGCTTCTCTCAACAAAGACTGAACAAAATCCCCCACCCCCCTTTAAAAATAACCCTCCTCCACAGCAACCGTCAACCACAAAAAATATATTTTTGAAAGTCTATTGAGTAAATGATGAAAGTCTTAATTTTGTCATGCGCTGGTATTCAAACTTTAACGAAGTTAGACTGAGCCTCGAGGCTGCAGTCGATGTTATTTCTTGAATGCTTTTTATAGTTCTGATTCCTCTGTGGATGGCTTCGATTATTTTGTGAGCGCATGCACCAATGAAGGTGCCGGAGTGATGGAGCTGACACAAGTTCTTATTATTTCACATTTATAAGATCATGTAATGTGAGACAACAACATATTTTGATAATGCATTTTTGCAAAAGGGGAAAAACGCAAGATATTTTTTAAAGTCTAATATTAAAGTATGTATATCACAGTTTTTACACTAGCAGAGAAGAAGCCTGCTGAATATTAATAACCCCACTCTCGTAATACATTATTTTAAAGTAAGCTATCAACGGTAGACTGGCTGTCCAAAGAGTGGTGAGACAGGTAAAGGAGGGGGTGAACATACTTATATATTAGCAAAGTAGTCCAGTGGGCCATTGGGGCAAAAATACGCCCATTATTTGGTTTAAAATACTATAGTATATTCACCCCAATGTTCACCGGGTTCCTATACGCCCTTGTGCATATGTATTTGGGACTTTTATCGCCTGTTATTGTTATTCACTTGGCAAGCTGTCCTATTCAACATTATTTTCCTGGTATATTCTATTGTTACATTCAGTGTCACATGATGATGACCTCTGGGACGCTGAATGTAAAATATGCTCCACTGTTCAGTGGCAGTGGTGATTTTAGTAGGTCGTCACTGCCTTATGGAATCAAAAACACAATCATTTTCAACACCAGTGAGCTTTCTTGTGTCTTAAATCAATAGTTAATACTCACAACACATTAAAATAGCTTGTTTGTAGGCTATATATATATATGAAGGAAGCAAAATTGGTTTACTATTACACATTGATTAAACACATGGTGGTAACCCACTTATAAGACCTCACTTGAAATGCTTCACTTATATGATGTTCCACTGACATAATTTAACATCTACTGTGGAAAAGTACAGTTACAGCACACTAACTACAGGAAAAACCAACACTTCTCCAGCTTCTGCATCAATAAAAAGCAAAACGTCGTATTTATTTAATGCTCATATCAATTATGTACCTTGCACATCCATCCCAGTGAATTTTAAAATGTTAACAATCACTGAAGAATTGATTATATGTGAGTGTTTTATTTATTGAATCACTTAATTACTTTTTAATGAGGGTGGAGATAACATTGCCATCTTGCATTAGGGTGTATGTGAAATTGCATTGAGGTTTAAATTCCAAGTCAAGCCTTTAAGTCAAGCTGGCAGTAATTACAATCCACATATTATTTCCAGCTCCTCAGTGTACAGCATAAATGAGGGGACGAATCTCTGTCAAGTTTATCGTTGATGAGTGATACTTCATCCTACATAGATAGTACTCTAATATGTGTAATATTCGAAACATAATTTTAAACACTACTTATTAGAAAGGCTTTAAACTTGAGGTCAACGTAAAGCTGGAATATGTGCCCTGCATATATAAGAGTATATGTTCCAGATTAACAAGATTTATTAAATGGATTTTAAGTCACAGTGGAAATATTTGATGGTCATTTAGTGTTGAAGCAGTACATTAGCATTTAATTGATTTAAGAAGGGGTGTGTTCAAATTTGGGACGATCTGCTTTTGGTTGGAAAATCCATTTAATATGATTCATGCGGTGATTCACACTGCAATGGAACTCTTCCAAATAACTTCATGCATTCATCACATGCTTTTGAGAAGTTATAATTCCATGTCGATCACAAAAGAACACATTTATAGAGCCTCAACCTTCACTAAAGCAACAAGCTCCCTTGTAACATACGCTATATGACATTTTGCAGAACTTAAAATATTAGATATATTTGTGATTATAAAATATTAGGTTCTATTGGGATTTGGATTCAGATGACTAGATTTCCAGTCTTCATCTCCCTCAGTGAATATTAACAAACCGCTAAGCTCCATGGTATGGAAGGGTTTGGATGTTAATAACAACCATACTGCAGGAAAAAAATAATTTTTTTTTATGAAGTTATTGAAGCTGAAATTCAATAATATGGTGGTCAATCCTTCAAAATTAACAGCAACATTTATAGTTTTGTTGTCATGAGATGTCTGGATGGACTCAATGAGACTGGTGAGTCTTATTGCCATATTTTGTCATGGTTTATATAAACCCCCAAGTTATATTCTCCAAACGGCTATGCTGAAGGTCAGAATGATCCATATCCCAGTCTAATTGAAGTCCAGAGCGTTTCCGTGGAAACTATCCGACTGAGTAAAATGTAAGCAGAACCAGACAAGGTTCAGGGAAAGTCTGAGAAAAACAGAAGAAATACCAAGAATCTTACCACGAAATATAAACATCACAACTTGCTTTTCAAATCCTCGCAAAGAGCCATTTGAATCCATGTGTGACTTTTTATTAAAAAAAACAAAAAAAAAAACAAAAACAGATCCGGAAGAAATTCATGAACAGCATTTACGGTACATTTCTGTACTGTACATTCCCTGATAACATTATCTGATAATTGATGATAATTGCTGTCCGCCTATGGCGGGGAGCCGAAGGCAACCCAAGCTTACTTTTGTGAAGGTGATTTAGCTGCTTGGGTATAGAGGCAGTTTAAAGTGTACTTGTTGATGTATTTGTGTCTATTTACAGTGGGAAGTAGGGAGAGTGTGTGATATAATCCAGCTGGTGCACAGTGTAAATGTGTCTGGAGTAAGGTAGTGGTTTGTTAATGGCGATGTCTGTCACGCTCAAATCCTGCTGCAGGTCCTTTTCATACAGCTGGAGAAACTGTAGGAATCCAAACAGACGGGAATAAAGCAGATGTACTAATAAGACCCTGGGACTTGAAGCACAAATACACACACTGCGAGACAGGGCTGATGGGAGGCAGGAACTGCAACAAGCACTCCAGATGTACCATTTTGGATATTGAAGGGAGGAGTGGGAGCACATAAGGACAGCCACAAAACATAAGAGACAAGAAGGGCCAAACCAGGAGAAACAACACACAGCAGAGAAAAACAGACAAAAAGCGATGACAGTTTATGACACAGGCACACACAGAGAGTGCATGCAGGCTTCAGATAGAGAGTCTGAAGTCAAACCAGGGTTGTTCTAATGAGACTACTAACCACTATTATACCATTATGCAACCCTTAATTCCTGTCTTACAAATCCATGGAGAATGAGCTTAACATCGGTTACTGATGGGTTTTCGTTTTTTGGGGTATTTTTTTTTTTTTTTTTTACATTCTTGGTCGGGTCTCTGATTGTGTTTGTTTTCCACAGAATAGTTTTTTTATTGAACCAATAACAGGAATAAAAGATGTACTCATCAGCCTGGATACGTCGTCGCATGGACTCCAGTAGACCTCTGAAGGTGAGCTATGTTATCCTGCGTCAATATGTAGGTATTCAGCCCTTTCAGTTCTATAAATTGCACAATGGGTCATTCATAAGACCAAATGTATAGACGAGACTTGTCTGCCCATGACCTTGTTGTCTGTTCAATGCTTTTCCTTCCTTGGACTAATACATACTGATTGATGGTATTTTGACGCAACTGTCAATATTGTTCTTCTCACACTCACTCAAACTTTGTTCTAAAAAAAGATACGACAAGGACCTCAGCGGTGTTAGTCACTTCACCTGTCACTGTTCAGTGTCGAGTGTCGGGATGACAATAGTTTGCATTTTCCTCCTGCTCTGCACTGGAATAAACTTCTGCAATTGCTCAATATGCAGCAGTATTTTTGATTCTGAAACATGTTCTGAAGAGTTGGCAATCAAACCTGGTGAACAGAAAAGCATCCCTTGCGTGAGTGAATGGAGATGACAACAGCTCATTTCAGACTAGAAAAGAAAAAGAATTGGGGTTGAAAATGTGAAAATGTTGACGTGTGTTTTTGTGTGTGTGTGTGTGTGTGTGTGTGTGTGTGTGTGTGTGTGTGTGTGTGTGTGTGTGTGTGTGTGTGTGTGTGTGTGTGTGTGTGTGTGTGTGTGTGTGTGTGTGTGTGTGTGTGTGTGTGTGTGTGTGTGTGTGTGTGTGTATTGAGACATGGGCAGTCCATGATTAGGGAGTGTAACTCTTCATTGTGGGGTAATAGAGAGACATATATAATTGAAATACATTTTGAAACAATAAAGGATTATAAGATCTTTCTCTTTAAAGGAAAGACCAAAATGAAAGAAAAGAAAAGAGAAAAACAACAAAGATTCAGCTGCCAAAATTGATCAGGAGCCGTGAGGATACGACTTCTCTGCTGGCGAGTGAAAGGTCTGAAGTTATCTGTGCTGCATCGATCAGAGTTATGCATTTCATGTAGCAGTGGCACTGATGCAGACTCCATGAATATTTTACTATATCTATTTAGGAATCTTCAGTGTTTCCATCCTCGAATCACAAATGGGCAGCTTCAGAGCTGTTAGTGCCGTCAGTGTGGTGGGTGGCAGGCACTTCAAACTAGAGAAGACCTGTGATCTGAATTTTATTAAGCATAATGGGAGAGTGAAAGCAATTGAGGGAATTGAGAAATGATGCTGTAACATTGGCCAGTCTGCAGCAGCACCTGCAGTGTTAATAGATTATCTTGAAGAACAAACTCATTAACTCTATGTACTAAACTAAATGCTCTCTAAACATTGTGAGAAATACACAGCCCTGCCCCCTCCTGTTCTTTTAATGAGGAATCCTTTTCAATTTTCAAAGGAACAATTTTCCATTCATGATTTTTCTTCGAGATGTCTCTTAATCAAAGCATGCCTCTTCACAGCACCTGCAATGGTGAGTCAGAGAGTGCAGTATGCAGTGGGCAGGTCATCCTGGCTCTGCGGGGCTGATTCCACAGTGTGAGCCTCACCTCAAAACTTGTGTTATGTTACCCAAGAAAACTCATCAATAGGTTATAATGGACATTATAACTGAAGATATCGGCAGATTTCTGTAATGACTTTTAATTATGAGTGAAATAATGGCTGTTGAAGCAATCTATAACAAAGCAACAAAGAACATGATTCAAACCATTTCTTATATATATATATCACTTTCCCATCAATATTCTTTGTTAGTAAAAATGTTTGTTATCGGGTGAATTTCTGTAAATAAAATGATCTAAAACACATACCCAATAGCGTTCCCAGGAAATATTGAATCAACTTTCACGGATGAAGGATTCAACAATTAGTTCAAAAACCATCCAACCTGTTCTTGAAAACAGATTGTTCTCTTTTTCTGGAACTGTGTATTTCTTTGACATACGTCTTGTAGACTGTTGAAGAAACTGAATAACAGTGTTTTTATTCCTCCTTTACTCTCTGTGCTCAGCTGCCTCCTCGCTTGTCTTTTGCATGTGAGTTCTTTTTTTTTTCTTTATTTGTGTGCCTCTTTCTGGCTCTTTTCCAACCACATTTCACTGCTTTTTTTTTTCTTTCTTTCCTTCCTTCGAGGAGGATGAGGCTGCTTGTTTTCTGAACTAAATATTCATTCATGTGACACACTGTGGTACAGATGACCAGGAATCCTGAGATTCCTTCCAACCTTCAAAAAAGGCAAATATATGTAAATCTTGGCTGAAATTATGATGTGAAATCTTAATCTTGCTTCATATTGTTATCAAATGTTTTATTTTGAGAATGCAGAAAACAAGCCATCAAATGTATTTTTTTTTTTAATCTAGCCATTCATGGTATGTGTCATGAAATCCAGAAAGTAATTTCACACCAGTTAATGTCACGATGACTTTATTCCTGATAGTTTGATGTTTGATCGTTTCTCTTTCACTGTTAGAAATGAACCAATGCATATGCAGCATGAACATCTTGAAATATAGCAAACAGTACTGGGAACGCAATTGACATTTAAGGTATTGTTTGAGCGAACTGCAGGACGAGAAAATGGAATAATCAGCAGTCATCATTGGCAACATATCAGTCTGGAGATACAGTATATGGATATGGTAATATGCTTGTAAAAACTTTGATCATTGTATTATAAAATTCCACTGTTACAAAAGTTTGAATGGCCACAAGAAAAAGTGATATACTGAACGTGTCCTTTCACAAAAAAAAAACAGCAAATGGAAACATGGACACTGCTAACTGCTGAGAAATAAAGCTCACAGACTCATTCAGTAGTGCATTTGGCATGTATTCATTTATTAGTTGTGTTGGTGATACAATGGGTTTCCCCTGGTAAATGCTTTGGGTATTTTGCTGCCAGCAGCCTTGCACATGCTTCTTTTGATCAAAGCTCTTTTCACATGGACTGCGAAAACAGCACAGCGTAGCATCTTACCATGGCCACTGCAGCTGGAAAAGAACAAAGCAGCTGCCCAAAGCAAACCCAGTGGGGTAGAATTTAGAGACATGCTGTTTCACTCAAGTAAACATCATTGATCGTCATTCCAATGTGTGACAAAATGCAGCCGTTAATATCGTTGATGCATACATGCAAATAAATTCAATGAACACACAGCAAGTGATTTATTATCTGGGTTGCATCTGATCGTCGTCACTTCACCGAAGGCGGATGAGAAGTCACTGCAATGGCTTGAGTAAAAAATCATCAATAATTCAAATATCTCAGACTTGTTTTGTTGAGATCAGGCTTTTATCGCAGCAGGGGACTGAATGAGGGAGAGTTGATACAGCCATAATTTAGGCCTTCATGTAAAGTCATTTATGGAGAATTTGCTGCAGTTTTGGCGCAGCACTGGATTCATATCTGTGACTAATTCACGAGCAAGAACCAATGTGAATGTGATAGTTTGACAAATATTCTCTGAGAATACAGATGATGTCACTTCAAATCCCAAGTAAATTATGTGAATACAGCCTGTAGCTTTTAAAGGGATTTTTTTTTTATTGTCGAAACTTTTATCATTCCCTCAAGACAAAAATCAAGGGAATTTATTATAATCTATCTTTAAGGCATTTTGACTGTGTATCTTTCACATCCTTCACTTAAAACTGCCATGGCTGTGTCTTTTAGGTTGCAGTTAATACATATCATACTCATGGTGCTTGCTGCATGTAGCTCAAAGCCTTTTCCTCTCATCTTCATCAACTCAATTTCCAACCCTTAGGATTTTGTTGTCATTACTTTTTCCTACCCAGACTCCAAGTTGATTTGCCATGTCCAGCCACATCCTTTGAGAAATCATCTGAAACAAGAATGTCAAATGTCACATGAGCTAAAACTGAGGTTTTTCTTTTTTTTTTTCTGTAGACCAATCCAGTGTTATAGTTGTCTCAATTCCCTGCTTTGGAAACCGATTAGAATTGAACATACCATTACCTGGTTATCAGAAAATTGTCCCAGTTATATGTTATTATTACCATAGAATATAGATAGTCTGAAAAAAATTGGATCCAAAAGGCTTCTCCCATCATAATCCTTAAAATAAACACTGCAAAGGTTCATCCATCAAAGCCGGCTTGAGTGTGGGTGACCATGGATCAAATCTTATTTGCTGCAAGAAGGGTACAAACTCACCAACTGACATGAGTAGAAAACTGCGAGCCACTAATAGTCTCTGTTTCACTCTCTCTCACTCGGTTATTGACCAGGATCCATTTCATAATGTTACATAATCTTGTAATTGCTCTGTTGTTTGTCAGTTTTAAAGTTGTTCAAGTCTTGTAAAATGCAGTTTCTAAATTGTTTGCTGTTGTAAGATTGTAGGTTTACTTCTTTGCACTAAAATGAAGAAGGGAAAGATTTTAATGTGTTGTTTTGCTTGAGTTTACCTTCGGCCGTATGTAGGCTTCGCCTCTTATTAAACAGCTAATAACACTGAAAGCACTTTCTCATTTTGCCTTGTAACCCAATTATAGGGTGCGATTTTCCCCAAATCATTATTGGTAATACCATCAGATGGTGTCAAATTAAGAGACAGGTGGATTAATTAAATAGGAAAAAGTACCATTGCTGGTAAAAAACAAACAAACAAACAAAACAACTCTGTGTATAATGCTGAAAATCCTGTGCTGGAAACAAAAATGAATTATTTAACTATATAAACGAATGGGTATTTGGTAACAACAGCTGACTGATGTATAAACTAGTGTATACACCAACCCAACACAGACTAGTGTACAGAAAAAATATCATCTTATTAGGTGTATTAAGGAATATTCAGGTGATATCTAGTGTTATTTTTAAATTAATTTGGTGGAGCCTTGGTGCAATATTGCTGCAGGGAAGCAGCTCAAGTACTCATGTATAAGAGGCCTTTCACAAATTAAAATAACATCTAACCTCCAATGAAGCATTTTGCCTGAATGAAGATTCATCTGCAGTTGAAAAGAAGGTCCTTAATAAACTGGTCTTTTTCAGTTTTAATGAGCATTTTCAGTCTCAGGCAGACACCTGCACATTCTTTAATTATTACACAGTGAAAGCAATTATAAATCCACTAGTCATGGTTACATCACTATAATAGTAAAAGGTTTTTGTTAAAAATTTACAGTGAAATTGTGCATTTCTATCAAGGCATGTTACGAGGAAAACCACTCTGTACCTTTCCCAGAGGTTTTCTCACATCTCACTCACTTCACACACATCAGTAACATGTTATCATCAAAGGGTTTAAAAGGAAAAAAAAAAACATATGGATCATCTGTGACCTGGCCTTTCAAAGCAGGCTGTGAAATATATTCACTTCACTTACTTCTTACTTCATTTATTTATTTCAACCATGTTCACATTTTACTTAACAGGGTTATACATTAATGTGAACAGTGCATGGTGAAAAGGAGCACGATGAAGACATCGTCTTATTGTTCATGCCCCTTTGAATATATACAGAAAAATCGATGACCATAAACAGCGGTGATCCATTCAACGAAATTGTAACACACTTTACTGTGTTTAAAAATCAATCATTTGAACAATTTAGAAAACAAAACAAATTTCCCCATTGCAACATGCAAGTTAAATTTTTTTATATTCCTCCATCTGCATCTCCTTAAACATATTTTTAAATGCATTTATTGTTTGAGAACATTTTAATGTGTTCTTTAATGAATTCCATAATCTTACCCCAGCAACTAAGAAACCCCTCTGTCTTATGGAGGTTCGGGAGAAAGGTACACAAAAATGTCCTTTTCGTCTCGTGTCATCTGTGATCAAGGTCAATTTCATGTAAATATGTTCCGGGACCAACTTGTGCTTAATTTTCCACATGGTCAGTACATTTTTTTAATTAACAAGGTCTTTGAATTGTATATATATATATATATATATATATATATATATATATATATATATATATATATATATATATATATATATATATATATATATATATATATATATATATATATATATAATATATAAAGACGCCTAATACATTATGTTGCCTGCATCTTGGAAATCAAAACACATTTTCACAGTAGATGTGATGAAACCACATTAACTGGGCAGTGGCAAGAAAATGCCAGGACTTTTAAGTATAGATTTCACAGTCACTTCACAAAACATACATAAAATTGCAATTTGACTGAATTAGTAGCTCTGTTCGTATGAGAGAGCCTCCAGTATGCACTGAGGACCATGCGACTCTCTTCAAACAAAAGTGTACTGTGTTAACATGCTTAAATAAAGATTAAATGCATAAATGTATTTTAATCACAGGGCACTGTGATTGGTGCCCTGTGAAAGCCTGGCATCCTTTCCTTGAAGTACTGTGCTCAGAGTGAGCTGGGTGGTTCCAGCTCCTGACGTGATGGGAATAAAGGGGACTCACAATGATCGATTCAGTGAATTGTGCTAAGTGCATATTCACAGCTGTTATTACTTCAACACTTGGTTTTTTGCTGTGTTTTTGTTTGTTTCTTTTGAATGAGAGGCTATATGCTAATGCTGGTTCGGTCTCCATCCATCCATCCATCCATCCAAATCAATTCAATTCAATTCAAACCCTTTATTTATACAGCACCAAATACAACACAGTCATCCATCCATCCATCCACCTTATATCCCACTTCATCAAACTCAGGGTGGTGAAGTGCTGAAGCTAAACTCCTACAGGGAGAATATGCCAACTCTGCATGACCCTCAAAACCAGAGTCAAACCATGGCTATTCCTGCTGTGGAGAGTGCTGACACCACTGCACAGCCATACAAAGCAGACAGATCCAACATAAAACCCTTAAATTAATTTGTATCTTTTGTATACAAATACATCATATGAACAAATTTGAATACATTTACAAGACTATAGTGATGTTGATAATAGATTTAGCAGAGAAAATCCCACATTTCAGAAATATATCTTCAGCTTTCATGAACAAATGGTGGCCTACACATTGTAAACATGCCAATGTAGATTTTTAAAGTAAGTACAAATACTAGATTTAATTTGTATCGGTGCATGAATGAAAATGTGAGTAGTTTCTTTACCTTTGCTTATTGGCGGATGGTTCCAGGACAGTTCATTGTTACAACCATCACGGTATTTACACAATGCTGTTTCACAATTGTAGTCGTGCTGTCACATGTTGTCATTCTGCTGTTGGACAGAATAAGGAAGGGATGAGATTGGTCTAAATGGATTAGTGGTGTAAAGCGTACTCATCAATCTTTCCAGCAGGATATTGATTTTCGAGCTCAAGCTGGTGCTGTGGTACAAAAAAGTGTGCCTTTGCATCGTAATTCAAGCTACTTTGAAATGCCAGATAAACATCACACACTTGGAATCTGATTCACTGCTCTGACTGATGTACTAAACACTAATAATTGTAAATCATGTAACATGTTTAGAAGTGTGTTAATGTCTCAAAATAGAACTTGGGCCTTAATAAGAAAAAGCTCTGCCTTGATCGAACACCGAAATACCATTGATGTTTTGAAAAATGGACTTGTTATATTTATTAGCTATCATTCCCATAGCCCTCTTATCACTAACCCAGACTTCCAACTAAACAAAATGCTGTTGTCACGCTTCCCCAACTATTCAATAAACAAAATAAATAGGATCACAATGAGAGCAATGTCAACTTAAAAATGTGGATACATAAATGCTAAATAAAATAAACATTTCATCATTTGCAGGCCCAAATATTAATCTATTAAAAAATAAAAATTCCATTGTTGAACTCAAGATAATTCACAACTGAAATTTAGTTGAGAATAATGTGTTGAGAAAAATCACCAGCATAGAAAAAAAGACTTAAACACACAATTCAATAGATTAAATAATCCACTTTCCAGTGACTGTAAACACTTTTTTAAACACTAATTCTTTTTTTCTGATCTTGGTTTAATGGCTATTTTATTCCATTTGTTTTGATAGATATCTACATCATCTTTCCCTCTAAATCCATATTTTACAAAATGATTCTCTACTCATTCCCTTTCAAATCGCTGTTGGATGTGACTGTTTTGGGTTGCAGTGTGGGCTGCACAGCTTCAGAGCAACGCTGCGTTGGAAATACCTCGTCGGAGATTGGATGGACCCTGCGTCTTGCTTGACGTGCGCGTTTTTGCAGTGTAATCTCATAAACCCCGGAGAGAGCCACCAGTACCGAGGCTGCTGCTGCTGCTGCTGGATAGTTCTTGGTAGTGGACTGTGGATAGGGGATAGGGGCGATGCGCACTGAGAGGTTCGCCAACGCGCCTGCTGCGTCGCTCCTCGGACTTACACGAGGATGAATAGAGTTTTTTTTTTTTTTGCGTACCGGTAAAACCATGGATTTATTGGCACCGTTTTGCAATTTGAGCGTTTTCTCGCAACAGTAACCAACACCCGAGGGAATAGTTGGAGGGATCCAAACATTTGCAGGCACTCGATTTGAGAAAAAGGTTTGGAGGAGGTTTTCAAACTTTATGGAAACAACCGCGTATTTTCTCTCTGGATTGATATCCATGTGTCTCCTGTGATTAAGGTGCGTAATACCGGGGTGAAATGTCCGACTTCCACAACCAGAGTCGAACCAGCGCGCGTCGCAGTGACTACGTGTGGCAGTATGAATATTATGACGACGACGAGCCTGTGTCTTTTGAGGGACTGAAAGCGCACAAATGTAAGCTGAAAACATTGCTGAGATCGTTTTACTTTTTCCCCCTATTTTTTTTTTTTTATGCATTTCCACTTTGGGCAACGTATCTATGTGTGTGTGCGCGCACTTTTAATTGAGAATCATGTATTACCCTTTCACCCTTTGTGTTATGTGCCTTGCTCCAACTGAAACCCCGACACCCACTGGCTGCCTCTCAATATCATTATGAAGCAGCCCATTTCCAATCAGGCTGTCATGGTTTATAGCAGTCTAAATGTTAATGATCAAGTCATGAGACATTTCCTACAAAACAAAATTTTGGAAGAATGATTGCTCATTTCAAATTAAATTAAAGAGAGATTTCATGCTCAGAGCTTGGGCAGTGGAGGGGGGTGGGGGAATGCTCAAATTGTCTGAGAAGGCGCCCACCCATTCACAGAGTATAAACCACAATGCTTCCCAGCCACTCTTACTCTCCTGTTGCATGCTTTATCACACACTAAGTGATAACACCAGGGTAAATGCTGGATTCCCTATTGTTTCCACACAAGTTATACATTATGGAGAAAAGTGTCATCGGTCCCACCTGTTGATTGCTGGACTTCAGTGTCTTAATTAGATCCCTTAACCCCATAATTTTGAAGGCCAACCACATATCAAGACATTTTGGGTAATGCTACCCATAAGCTTTGTGGGAAAAGACTGGTAAAGACCTTTTGCTGTTCCAACATGATTGTGCCCCAGCAACCAAAGCAAGGTATAACACTTGGTTGAATGAATTCACTGTGGAGGAGTGATCCACACATATCTCTGACTTCAACCCAGTTGAGCACCTTTAGGATTAATAAGAAAGGACTGTGAGCTGGAGTTTCCTTCCAGCATCAGTACCTGATCTCAGACATGCTCTAAACACATTCCCACAGAAACCCTTTCGGAAAACTTTCCAAAAAGAGTGGAAGGTGTTATATCTATCAGTCTGATGGTCAGGCATCTGGATAGTTATGTCCATACAGTGCAGTACTGCAAAAGCTGTGAGGATCTATAGGAAATAAAAAGCACAATTTTAATAAGTAGTTTTATTTCTCCACTTATTTCTTTTCTTTAAAATCACACTTGGAAAAGCCATTTCCCTAAATGCTAGATCTTTCCTGCTAGTGCCACTGCGTCCCTCCAAAAAGCTTCTTGGTAGCCCCCCACGGTGGCCCACCCCACACTTTTTAAAAGCACTGATTTAAAGCCATAATAAAAGAGAGGTGGGGAAAAGATAAGCTAAATGAGACGCTTCCTTCTCTGACATTTCAGACTCCATCGTCATCGGCTTCTGGGTCGGACTTGCAGTGTTCGTCATTTTCATGTTCTTTGTCCTCACGCTGCTCACCAAGACTGGAGCACCGCATCAAGAGTGAGTTTATTGGCAGGCTACAAACCCTGTTTGATTTTTGTCACTTTCACATCCGGTCACATCCCAGCCATTTCAACTTTATAAAGAGCTCAAGCAGTTCAACAAAAAGACTCCTCTTCTCAGAGCTGTCTGGAGGTGAACAGGCGATGGAGTTCTTTAGTCATTCTGGATGTAGATCCACCTGTGAGACATTGTTTTGATTTGTAAGAATTCACACTCAAATGCATCTGAATGACCTTGTTTGCAAGTGAAAAGATGGCATTCAAGCGTGCTTTGTTAAACACACATCTGAAGTTAAACACTAATGGAAGAAATTGATGACAGCTAAATGTTGAAACTGCTCAGCCTCGGTGCACTAAAACCCTGAGGTTATTCCAGTATGCATTAGGGATTTTATTGACAATCTTTCGCTATATTTCACTCCTCCTTATCAATCTTTGTCTATAAAATAGCTGCAGGTATGATTTGAAACTTCAGTTCCTCACAGTGAAATATAATCTTGAATAAATGCAAAAAAAAGTAAAAGATAAACCTTCAGCATTTCTTCAGTGTTGAGCAGCAGCTGCATTCCAGAAAAAAAAAAAGACACTAAAGGCCTCCCATTTCAAAACCGTTTTCCTGGAGCAATTATACTTTGAACTTTTCTCTTTTTCTTTCTTTCTTAACAGAAATCCAGACTCGGCTGAAAAGCGCCATCGACCTGGAAGCTGCCTGGTTGACATTGATGGTCATCAAGATGAGAACGACAAAGCCTTTTCTCGCCCATTGCTTGCAGGCCCCCGTTCATATTTTAATTTCTACATCAATGAGGAAGATCAGGCGCAGAGGAAGAAGAATACTGAGGACAACAGGACTGAAAATTGCACGGGGACAGGGACCCAGCGGGGGACGTACACCGGGACGAGGGGGATCAATGGGATGAACGGACAAATGGAGGAGCAGCTTGAGGTAGCTGAAGTACAACGACCTCTCAGTGGACTCATAGAGGAGAGTAAGATAGACAGAGAGTGTCACTTTCTTTCTCACTTCAACATCCCCAACTTTGTGAATTTGGATCACAGCTCAACACTTGGAGAGGATGATTTGCTGTATGAGCCGTCCGCCATACTGGAGCGTCAATCTCAGTCTCACAATGCTCACTCTGACATCCGCTAAGGCTGTTTCCAAGCGAAATTCATGAATAGAGCGGGTTATTGTACCATCATTTGTTTTCCATTAAGACATTCATTCACAATCTTACAGAAAACACACACACACACCTGCTCTAATAAATATGCACAATGGGATCAACAAGTGAGAAATCACAAAGCGTTTGTGTTAAGCGCACCTCAAAGAACATTACTTGATGGTTTGGTGAATTGGATGTGAATTGTGCTGTACTTGGACTGATGACTTATCACACAGGGAAAAAAAAAATGAAAGAGGAATTAGGTCACTAAAGAAAAATCCTTTATTAAATGTACCCTCCTGTTATTGTCGTCTTGTTTTCTGAAGGACTTCTGCACAGGAGACATGATTGTCTCTTAAGATGATACAATGAGAAGTTGGTCTGCGGAATGAAAGCACCACATCAAATGAAATGCTCTTAGAAAAGGTAAAGTGTATGTTTACTGTGTAACTTGTAGCACCAAATCCAGCATATATTTCTTCGTTGACAGATTTCGTAAAATGAAACCTGCCGATATAACGCGTATATTACTTTTGTAGTCAGAGTTCTGGTAACCTAAATGTTGACTGCCCAAATAAAGCCTGAATGTTTCTTGGTGTGGTGTAGCAGTTCTTAACATGCTGCCGTCTCTTCAAATAGGATTTCACTGACAAACATTTTTCAGGGTGTTTTAGAGACAGTAATGGGTTCAGTGGTTGGCTGAGAGTTTTACTTGCAACATGAGGGAATGTGGTTCAAAGTCCTGAGTCCTCTGGCTGGCTGACCATGAGTACACAAGGTGAGTGAAGGGAGTCAGTCATACTGGTATGATTCATTATAATCAGTTCATTGAAATTAGCAGACCACTTTTAGCATGGTGGTTAGAGTTAGCTCATAGACAACACTGCCTGGACTCAAATGAACTGTAACACTATTGAGTCATTCAAGATTCATAACACTCAGTTGACTGCCTTTAATCACATGACTGGTAATCACTACTGTGATTCCACTGGAAAGAACCTTAACCCTAACTGTTCAAGTTGCATTGAAGGGCACTGGCCATAAAACCTGTTCCAAATCAGAGTTGTGGAAAGAGAAAGAGAACGGCCACTTTGTGATCTCTTTCAGAGGTAGTGAAAAGACACAGGAATATGTTCAGAACATTTTTAGCACAATAGTCAGAATCCTCTTATTGAACTTCCGTACTGCCAGTGCCTCAAGTGTTGCATGGGAAAAAAATGCCCTTAACTTTCTAATGTTTTCTCTCACTGTTACTGTCTTTTATACGGTACATTTGTGTTTTGTTTGTGATATTTCCATTGTACAGCAAAATTCTTGCTTCTTTTTTACCGAAGATTTGAGTCATGGAAACTACAGAAGCACTCCTGCCTGTTTTGTAGAAATATCATGTCTCGTCAAAACAAATTAGAATTGTTTTGAGCAATATTAGGTGATGAATATGGAAACAAACACTGCTGATCATAGTCACTTTCCTGGAAATGGATGAGTTATGTAATATTTGTCTGATGGCGGGATGTGCTGGGAATCCCAGAGAGTCTATCAACGTTAATGTGACATTGACTCCACTGAATCAGTTTTTATGAATTTTGTTGGACATTCATTAATTGTTTCTGAGATATACAGGGAAGATTAAACAGTCACACTCTTGGACCTCTGACCTTATTTAACATAGCTTGTGTGCAGAGAGACTTGCCATTGGGTCCACAAATGTGATCAAGCTTGTGCAACAGATTCAATGTTCTTTTTTCCTGCACCACACTCTTCAGAGGGAACATTTTTATTTGATTATTTTCATTATTTACTCTTATATAAGCTGGAAATTTCTGACCCAATGATGAAATATTGTGGCAGATTTCATGGAGGATTGAGCAAGTGAACAATTTTAAATGAGAAAAAGAGGCGTTTAATTTCCTTTTCCATTCACTCTTGCTTTTCTGGGGAGTGCAGAAATCTGTGTACAGCACAAACATCCTTGTATATGTGTTTTTCACTGTGCTAAGAAAAGTGGATACAAGTGTCATTAATCATTAAGCTTCACCTAAAAGGTTGAGTATTACCCTGAAGTGTTGTTCAGTCAACATTTCAGAACAGTGAAGGATCAAGTCAGGATTAACTGCTTCAAACAATTTAAAGCTTTCTTGGTTGTCCTTGTTCCTTTGCAACATTAAATTTCAAACAGTCAATGGCTATCGTTGCCCCAAGCAGGTTCAAATGTGATGTAATACAATGTAAACAAGAACAAAGTTTCAACAAGGTTCAGTAAACCTTTACACAAGCTCAACGCTGCCCGTGGTTTGAGAGAGAACCTGGAGTATCTACTAATTGCTGCTTTTCTTTTATATTACAGCCTTTATTTCTGAACGGCTAAACATCCCACTAAAATCATCAAGACATCGCTGGTGATGTTGCCGTGGTGACGAAAGATTAAATGGTTTGGCGGTTTACGGTCAGGCAGCAGTGAATCACATTCTTATTTATCTCCTGTCTGAGGGGGTGTTCAGGCAAACTGTTTTCAACCAAAGAAAAATAAGGCTGCAGGGCTTTTGTGCATTGGAGACAAATGGTAGAGAAAATTACTTTAAATGTCCTGTCCCCCTAACTCACTGCGCATGTACACCACTTCCAAAATGGTTTAGACATTTCTCAAAAACATTTCTCACAAACTCTTGTTACATTCACAATAGAAGGCAGAGAACGTACAGTGTGGCTGTGTATGTTGTATGAAACTCCTCTTCTCCCACTGATCCCACTGATGAACTGCTCTCTGATTATAATAATAGTCTTCCCACTCTTCTGGACAAAGACAAATCAGTAGGGGGCAGAGTATTTTTCACTCCCTCTGCCCCTTGGTTTTCAACCACTTCTGCACCTGCTCAAAGCTAAACGACACCAATTGGAAAGACTATGAATAACAAGACCAGAGAACTGGTCAGAATGTGGTTACTGTGTCGTAACCTTATTTTTCTATCCAAGGCAATATTCTTAGTGTCAGTGCTGGCAATGGCTTGTTCTCAATTGTCACTTACACCCTTAGTCTGTGACCCACAGACTATTTTCCTCCACATATAACTGTAACACTCTGATAACATTTTTGTTGGAGGGGCCTGCAAAAGACTGAACTGGACACGGAACATATATTATGTGGAAGTTAGTTCTCTGACTGAACTATAAAAATATAGACTCAGCGTTAATACTTTGATTTGAGTATTGTAGGTAATTATAACGGTAACACATCTGGTTTGATAGCCAAAAGGTCCTCCCTACACTCCAGCTGGTTGAGAACTCTGCCACCCGGATCGTTCCTAAAAGTCTTTTATTCCACCACATCATACGAATACAGCAACATTACTGGCTACCGGTCAATCAAAGAACCCACCACAAAATCCTCCAGTAACCTACATGTTTTTCCATAATCTTGCCCCTCCATATCTTTCTGACCTCTTGCATGTTGTTACTTCATCCTTCTCATTCAGATGCACTTCATCCACCTCACTGAACCCGTTGCCCGCCTCAGCACCATGAGGTGCAGACTGCAGAGCTTTTAGCCACTCTACTTCCCAGCTCCAGAACTGGTTGTCACCCGACCTCCATAACTCTACCACTCTTCCTGTCTTCAAATCCAAATTTTAAATGCAGCTGTTCATTGCTCTGTGTAACTGCTTCACAATGTCCCTTACCCTCTTTGTTGTATGTTGTCTTTTAATCAGTTTTATCTGACCTGTGTTTTATCTGTTTTTTCAAATTAAATTTTTTTTTAACAGTGACCTTGGGCATCTGCAAAGGCACTTTTAAATGTAATTTCTTATTATTAAAAAAGACTGGAGCTTCTAAAATTTGCTTTCACTTCTTCAACAATAACCTCTTTGAAAAGATTTAGTCTGGTTTCTGTCCTCATCACCAATGTCACCAATAACCCCTGATTGCAGATGACTGGATTTGCATCTATCCTCCTCCTCCTCCTCCTTGATTTGAATGCAGCTTTTGACACCATTTCCCCCACAGATGAGCATCTATTTGACATCAAACACAACCCTGGACTGGCTCGAGTCCTTTACATCCTATCCTTCTTATCAATACCAATATCAATATCAATGTTAATATTATTTTTATTAAATGTATTTTTTTAATTAGGTTGTTATGAATTTAATGGCAGTGACAAATCTAAAAAAAATGTTGGGACGGACCCACGTTTGCCATTGTGCAGCACCCCCTCTTCTTTTAACCCCTGGGAAGGGAGGATACCAATTGCTAGAGTTCTGGGACAGATATGTTTTCTCAAACTCAATTTCCAACACCTGGTGTAGCCAATATTCTGTTCATTAAAGGTTTGGGGAAAACAGGCCTCAGGAGGCAGGCTGTTGTGATGCCTGCAGTATGTAGTCCAGCATCGTTTTGATGAATATATAAGGCTTTCTCTGAAATATTTTTCAGCAATGATAAAGTTACATGCTAGGTTGTGATGCATTCGCATTCAATCAGAAATGTGTTTTTTTTCTGAGCAGTGATAACAAGCCTTCCTTGGCCTAGTTCCACTCCCTGCCAGAAATAAAGATTTATTATTGATCACATATCATTTCAGGTGTCCTCTCTTGAGCCAATTGTTAAAGAGCTTTCGCCCAGAGAACACAGCCAGTGTTTTTGGATTGTCTGCACACCTGGCCTCGTCTCTCATCCAGCCCAACCTTTTGAATTTCCCAGCAAACTCTTCACAGACAAAACCCGGCATCTTTGTTTAACATCGGATGCAAACACGTTTACTAAAATTAATTCAGTGATAGTGTTTTCCCGTGCAAACTCTTAACAGTTTGTTCACAGTCTATTTATCAAACGTTGCTAAGAATTAGATTTGGTAATTTGCCTATTTTTGTACATTGTGTTCAGCAAGGACAGTCTATTTTTTCACTGGGAATGTGAGACAACCTCATATATTTGCAAGAGGTATGTCTCGTAGTTGCTTGCGGAGACAGACAGTGACCCTGCAACTGTTAAAATGATATCAACTTGCTTTTGAGCCTCGCATGAGTGCAGGAGAATCAAAATATAAATAACACTAGGAACAAATTAGTTATTATTTATTAAGAATTGTTAGTTCTTGTGACACTCTTAATTCTTACAATTGTGTGCAATTGTGGGTGGAATCATAATGGCATTTATAAATATATAATGATGACATTCTTGATATTTTTGTTGAATTTTAGATAGGTGTTTGTTCATTTACATGGATCTATACCTATTTTTACTTTTGGAAAAACTCTGCCTGTGTTTATTGCTTTTTTAAATACCACATCATGTTTCTGACCTATTGCCAGTAAACTAAAGGTACCTTTTGACTCCATGTAGCAATAACAACATCCTCGCTTTAGAAATCCCATTTATGTGACTTACATTTGCAGAATTTAAATGTTGGCACCTCATGCCTCCAAGATGCCTTGACAATACTTTAAAATATTTAGGTTGACGTCCAGGGGTGCATTGAGCATCCACAGCCAGTGGAGGGGGCAACTGAGTCGTGTCAATTATACAAAGCTTTATTGTTTTTTGAATACCAGTCGGTCTCCCTTGGTATTGCGGTTGGCACTTGTTGGGTTTCCATGACTCTTTAACTGAAGAACAACAATGAAGGAATGACTGGAAGGGGGCGGCAAGGAGGGAGAAGAGCCATCACTGACACTGAAAAACTTTGAGATGTTGTTGGGTTACAACATAATTTATTCATGGTTTAAAAAGCACAATGTTAGATGAAATACAAGCCTTGTTTGTCTGACTTCTAAGGATAACCACTGATAAAGATATTTTCCTCACTCTTCTATGCTAGATCTAGCACTTCCATGGCGCATGAAGGTCATATTGGCTGTTTATTCTCACAGGTCAAGTGTGCGACATATGACAAGCGTCTAACTTGAATATTGATTCAAAAGTGGCAGATTGTATGTCAGTGAAAGACCTAATGACACAGACAGCCAGCTGGGTTTAGAAAGTGCATTCCTGGACACTATAGTGATTTTTGTCCTCTTCACCTTGGCTAGTGAAGGGTCTTACCCACCAGATATAAAATGTATACATGCTCATATTGGAAAAGCAAGTGTTGACCAAACTTGCACTTCTTTCTGCATTGCAGTTTGCTGTTCCTTGGCATATGGTGGGCGGTGTTGTGGGACATTAACTTCAAATAAAGCTTTTACAATCCACTCAGAAAGCTACCAGATGTTTATAACATTAATCTTAATAGCAGGGGTTTATGTGTGTGTTAGTAAACGTGCTGATTAAGAATTCAGTATGCTCACTATGAAGTTAATATCTATATTTTATGAGTATACTGTATGTCATTGGTAGAACACCAGGTAGTTCAGCTGGCAGGGATAAAAAGATTATTCCAAAACCAATCCCACCCATCACTGTAAATATATCTGTACAGTGGTCAGGGATCTCTCCTGATCTGTTTGTTTGATTTTTTGTCTTTTTCAGTTTGGACTGGCAACCCACAGTCAGCTAACTCAATCCTGAGATGAATAAAAATGGAATAGAAAATGTTTGGGTGGATGTACGTTGGCAAGAGAACCATTGCTGAGACCCAAGATTAACCACTGAGGACTGGACTCGATAGCCTTCGCTGTATTTTTATGTAACGTTCAAAGTGGGCCCAGAGGTCTGACAAATCCACCCTCTTCAAACAAGGCCAGTCTGGATGGATACAGAGAGTGAAAGATTCTTTCTTTGCCCCCTCATGAGCAACAAAGCAGCTGTTTACACACGCTTCCAGCAGAGCTGCACACCATAACAACAACAAAAAAAACCTTATGGGCTGCTTTCAGATAAGCCTTTCTGCAACCATATTAATGCAACATTAAGAGCAGAACAAAAAGTTTTTCCTGGATAAAATCAATGTATGAAAACATATTGTATATAACCTGGTTTTACTCTACATACTCAAAATGGTACAATGTGTGACTCATATCTGAAGCTTTTAGGTTGTCAATACGAAGCTCTTGATTTAAACTTTGTAATCTGTCAATTTCATAAGGCCCATGGAAAAAGAGGAGCCTTTGAACTATATTTATTGTTCCGAGAAACTGAAATGATCCTAATTTTAGGCTATTTAACTAATCAGCACCAAACCTGTAAAACTTGCCCTCCACTCCCTTTGGTTATATTTCTCGGTGGCACCCTTTTCTCAAATCGTTCCAAACACAGTCACAGCTGCAGCTACAGCACTGGTTCTTGTTTTGTTTTAGTTTTTTTGACATGCACGATACCCCAATTTTAAAGCGATTGTTATAAATAAGAACATACCCTGAATGTGCTGTCTGTCCTGAATGTGTTATACCTGTATTAAAAGAAGGAACTGTCAAAAGCAATGTATAAATGTTTGATAGGGTAGACAATGAGAGAGGTTTCAACTTCTGTACCTCGTGAATAAAACATTGAGGAGGAGACAAACACCAAGGAGGAATGTACTGTATGTGCTTGCATTGTGAATGAAGCATGCACTCATAATAGTGTGCAAAAGGTTCCTTTTATAAAAACCTTAAAAAACAACAACAACAACAACAACAACAGGTTTCTCATTCAGCTATTGTGTATTTATCTATTTCATTAAAGTCTAAATACTTCAATGGATTTCAAACAAATAAAAAGGCAATTTCACATGCAAATAGGCCATTGTAGTTTGCGGTGCATGAGCTTAAAGCAACAGCCTATACCTGTAATGGCTTCGTTGCACAACATTGCTGCCAGAGCTGACAGCCATGAGAGGGAGCCTCAGGGTGTAATACCTGGCCGGGGCAGATTCCACCTGCAGCCTGTCTCTACCCTCCTCACTGAGAATGAAAATAACTCCTCGCCTTCCAACATTCACAATGACATCTAAATGGCGCAACGCAAGTTTGGACCTTTGTTATTCGTCTGATTTTTGACAGCAGCAAATGTACATTTTGCAGTGCGGTGCAGTCTGTCCTGCCCTGTCCTGAAGGACATCTCTCCAGAGACGCAGCGGCGGATTCAATGGCTCCATGCATATTCTGCCTTTTGACCGCTGCACTCCCATAACACAGGGAAGAGAAACACTATAATCATGGTAAGATGTCGCTCTTTGTATACGCTGACGTCTTTGTTCAAGCAAATTAAGCCAGGTTACATAGCTTATTTCAGGTATTCAGTGAGTGGAGCAGTATTGAGATCCAGCAGGAATTCTATAATGTTCAGTTTTATAAAACAAAAACAACAACTTAAAGTCAGAAAGTTGTGCATACCAATATAAGAAATATAAGTAGAGTTGACATTTTTAATGTCGTTTATAATCTTAAACACGACGAGTGGTGTTCAAAAACAGCATGGGCCAGGATTGATTATTGTGGTTTAATAAATAAAGTTTAATAAATAAATTGTTAAACCTCCCTCAAAAGCAAACATGTTGCGTATTATTTAGTTAAACTATGATTACCAGCGCCACTCCCATGCCTTACAGGTAGGGTGGGTTGTGTGTGTACAGTGACAAAAGAGCGTCTTCATTAGAAAACAGTGACACACGCTACAACTCTTTGGTTCATTTATTTTACGGAAGTAATGACAGTTTTGCGCAGTTTAAGAGTTAGGTTCTCTTTCTAAACAACATGGAAAAACTGAGTTGAGCAGCTCACCAAATGACACAAGAGCACGCGGATTTAGACAACCCCAAAAAAAAGTGAATTGAACAGGCTGAGAAAGCCGCAGAGCCGGTGCGTCATTTCCCCTGGAAAACTTTGTTCGGGCACTGCATAGGCACTGCCTCCTGCTGCCTTCAGCTGTTTGGAGAAAAGTCGGAACTTTCGTCTTCGAGCAGTACCTCATGTCGGTGTGACTTTGTATAAAAAGGGGCAGCTGTCACTGAATTAAACTAAAGTCTTTGTATGAAATGTTAAGCTGTCATGGCCCAACCTGTTTAAATTACCGCTGATCAGTTTTAACTTTTTCTAATTTTCTCAACTTTCAGCATAAAATTTTTGACTTTGAATAATAGACTTCAGATCTGTTACCCTTATAATGAAATATAGCAGAGCAAATCTCCTCCTGCTTATCCTGAGGTTTATATATTTTTACAGTTAGGTTGCATTTTGTTAATCACTGTGATGTGTCCACATTTCCCTATGGTATTTTTAATCTTGGCTAATGTTCCAAGCTCTTTGCACATTACTATTCCATTGTTATTTGTGGTGAATTAATAAAAAAAATAATAAATGCATATTTTACTTTAACAGAATATTTACAGTCGATCTTGTTCTCTATGATTTTGCTGCAGTGTTGGATGTGTTGCTTCAATATAAACCTCAGTGTAAGGTAACTAAAGACATCAGCAAATTAAAGACAGACCATCAGTATTTGGGTTGTTTTGGGGGTTTTTTAAATACTTTTTCCACATTCAGTTTTTCAGTGATATTACAAAACATGTACTGAGGTGCAGAGTATGAAAATGAAATTGAAGTGTAGTTTTCCTATAAGCACGGTCTGGAGAAATTCACACATGCGCCACATTAGCTTATCTATCATTCACACAAAATAAATACTATAAGTAATCAAGTGATTTGTCAAACGTTTGCATGAAAAGCTTTGTGATGACAAATTCATAATAGAATATGTTCTTTGTACAGTTTCAGTCATACTTCACAAATGCTTAATGTCGGTTACAACTTGTTTCTGAAAGACAAAAGAAATTAAAAACTACCTCTCCCTATCGGAGTACTTACAGTAAAAACAACAACAATATATTCCCAGTTGAACAAAAGGACAGTTTATATGTAATATATATTGTTTTCTATTCTATTCTATATTATTCTACTCTAACAAAGCATGGTGTTTCTTGTTGACAAACCTTGAGTGTATTGACTTTGAGTCAAAGTTTTGAACTGTTGATAGTGAGTCGTTGGCAGTTAAAACGTGATGCCAAATAAAAGTTGGTTGCCGCCACAAGAACGGTTCTGTGGTGGCACGGCAGACGTGGGAATTTCAGTATCCAGCCTCGTGGTGATGTGAAGGTGGGAAGTTTACGAGCGGTCCTTGAAGGCATCACTCCGCCGCTGGTTTGCGCGCTGCGCTGCAGCGGCTCAACTTCTTTATAACTACTATCTCTGATCGTCTGAGGCGCTCCGACAGTTGTGGATGCTTTACCGGAGGCAAGGAGGACTAAACTCAGCATGCTCATCAGTTAAACCCTGAATCTTAGAGAAGATTTCAAACTGCACAAATAAGGACTGTTTACATGTTGATGAGGGAAGAAAAGTTGCCTTCTGAGTGTATTTAAGGGTGAGTTGAACTAATTACTGCCGCTGTAGTAAGTTAGAGTTATGTGTGCACCCATTAGGAGTATCTTTTTCATTGATGCTTTATCATGACAATTTTCTTCACTTTGCTTATATTGTAATCCTGGTGGAATGATTTTGTTTTTGTTTTATGCTCTGTAGGAGTTTTTGTTCTAAACCAAAATCATGTTCACCTCCTACATAAAGAGTCTGAATGATATGGTATATTCTACGGTAAGCTTACAGGTTATAAGCACCTCTGCATGTGCTTGCTATGCTGATAGATGAATGGCCATACTAAAAAAAATGCCTATGGACAAATAATCCTTACTGATATTTTCTTTGGATGCCAAGCCTGCACTCCCTCCCTTTGTTCATAGGCAGTTTATTGTTTTGGCATTACAAATTGCAACCACCGTCAATTTATGTACATTTTGTGCATATCCTCGTGAAATATGCATGTTTAATCGCAAACACATGTGAAAACAGATGTTTATGTGGGTTATTTCTCTGCTTTGATCTAGTCTGAGAGTCCAGAAGAACAGCCAAGCACTGGAGTTTTGGGTCGAATTGGCAGTTGGTTCTCCCCATGGAGGGGAAACGGTCCAAAGACTCTTTCTGAAAATGCTTTCCCGACTGGTGATCACACTATTAAGTCAGAGGGGAAAGAGGAGAGTGAGGAGTATGTAAAAACCCACACAGGAGGACAACAGTGGGACGACGAGAATCCCAAACGAAAGCCTCGCTCCAGAGACCTTTTCCCCTGTGAAGACGAGGACGCCACGCAGTCTGCCCACAGAGATGGCTCTGTTGTGAGCAGCACTGAGGCAGAAGCAGGAGGTCCAAAAAAGGAGGAGCTTGTGGTTTGCAGGGAGCAGAGAAATAGGCAGAGCAACGAGAGGGAGGAGAAACGGTGTGTTGCTTCAACGAGTGGGATTCCTGAGGAAAATGCCACTCATCTGACACATCTCTCTACATCTTGTAAACAGGGAGTGGTGTGGGACTCTGACCGGGCTCACACCCAGTCTCAGACCCAGAGACGAACGCAGGCTCAGACAGGAAAAAAGCTCCATGTGTACCTGGAGGAGACCAGCGTGATTCACTGTGGACAAGACGCAAAGACTGAGCAAGAAGTTTTCCGTACCACAGTCACAAAAAGCCTACACGTCCTCCCCAGCTTAAAATCATCATCGAGTCTTAGTTTAGAGGAGAATAGAACAAATGTGAGGTCCGCTGTTGATTCACATTGTTTTCACGGTGCTCCAGAGGGAGCGTCACTGAAGTCAAACAAAGAGTCCCAGTTCGAGAGTGACTCTGACAAAGATCAAACAGATACCAACAGTATGGGACGTAAAAATGCAGCCAGAAGGAGATCCAAGAAGAACTCTCAAGAGGATGGAGGAAACACTCCCCAGGAGAAAATGCTTCCAAATCCCCCACCTGTCACAGAGAGTACCCCTACCCTGGCCAGTTCCCAGGGCAAAAGTTCAGACGCTCACGTGTGCGTGGAGTCAGCTGACTCCTCCTCCAAGCTCAGTTCCACCTCTCAGGCCTCACCTGGGGGAGGGAGAAGTCAGACTTCCTGCCCTGACACGGTCAAAGAGTTGGACAACTTCCAGGAATCAAGCTCAGAAACTGCTGCCTCTCAGGCATGTGCAGTCGATACTTTGGCAGAAATGGACGAGGACAGGTTTTACAAAGTGGAAAGGAAGACCGAGACGCCGGAGTCCAAACGCAGGAGTATGAAAGTTTCTCGGAGTGAAGTGAAGATTTTTCCAAAATATGTGCCTTTCACTCCAAAACAAGCTTCAGGTGGAAACACCCAGGATACGCACAAAACAGAAGTTGATAGAAGGTAAGTTATACTTAACGAGGGAAGATTTTTGCAATGATTCATCACGTTTAGCTAAAGTGCAGGGTTAATGCCAGACTTAAGTCACTAAAATAATATTTGTATAAGGATTAGGGTTGAATGTTTCATTTAATGAATGTATCTCATTTTACCCCCCACCTGTTGCTTTTGTTCAAGATGACATTGTTGTCAAAGCAGAATGTATCTTGACTGGTGTGGGTGGAAGAAACAGGTGTATCCAGCGTTCAACAATGGTAGTGTTGAGTCATAACACAAAGTTCAGTGCTCTGCTTCAGAACTGGTCTTGTAAAAGACAGTTTAGATCTCAATAAAGAGTAGATTAGTGTTGTCACTGGTCTATATATCATATATTATATATAATAGATTAGCTACTCATCAAATTAATATTTGTGCACGAATGATAATGTTTTTTTTTTTACGCAGTATTGCTTTATATAAATGGATCACAATTAATTTAAAATGTTTTCAAATATTTGCCTCTTTGTCTGCACAGCGTACAGGGCCCAAAGACAGCCATTGATGACCCAAAACCTGCTGTTGGGCGGATTGCAGATAGAATCAACGCCTTTGAGCAGCAGCAAGTGGTGGGCAACAAAAATCAGACCTTCCGAGCCCCAAGGAGCGCTGATGTCTCGCCAAACCGGATAGCAACTGAAAGATTGAAAGCAGAATTAGTTTTCTCAGAACAGAGGTCAAGATCGGCCGAACGTTATGGCGTGGCCATATCTGGTTCTGCATCGCCTGCAAGGGAGAAGCCAATGACAATCAAGGAGCGAGCAAAGAAATTTACTGAGCAATCTGTGTCAGAGGCCAAAGTAAAACTGCCTCAGATTCCAGCCCTGACAGAAATCTCTCAGCAACCAACTTCATCTGCGAAAGATGCTGTGTTGAAGACGAACAAACTGGAGGTTCAGGGTAAACTGGATACTAACCAGCAGACAAAGACAAAAGCATTGTCAAATAACACAGTAAAAGCAGGAGGACAAGAAGGCACCACTGGGAGGGTAGATATTTGCACTTCTAAGCCACAAGTAACAGAATTGAAAGGAAAGGAAACATTAGCCTCAGAAAGCGATCAAACAAATATTGCAGCTGAACAGTCGGGTGATTCCGTTGAGCCTCGCCCACACCTTAAAGTCCCCAGCAGAACAGGCTCCCGCTCAAAAAGACGGAAGAGCAAAGAACCGACCAGTCCTATCAGTCCAAATAATCAAAACAAACCAGACTGCTTGACAAGTAAGCTGGAGGTCACTGCCACAAAGTCGGAGCAGGTGGATATTACAGAGGAAACTGTCTCTGCCTCCAAGCAACCCACAGAGAAAGACTTATTACCATCTCATGGAGCCCAGGAGAACGCATCAGACAAACAGCCACCGACTGATACTGAACACAAAACATTTAAAAGAGAATCTGAGGTGCCAGACAAACCGAAGAAAAAGGTGGATACTCCATTTCACCAGAAGAATATTGACAAGCCAGCAGACAGACAGGAGGGATTACCTCAACCATCTGTCAATAGAGATGAACCCGATACTGCTGCTTGTAGCAGTGAAACAAAGAAGCCTATTGACAAGGGTACCGTTATTTTACCCCAAAAGGAGGAAAAAGCAGAAAGACACAGCCTTGCATTCACACAGGAGGAAAATAATGCCTGTGAGGATAACAGAGAAACTTCAGCCTCCTCCCCACTGGACAAACTATCTATTGAGAAATCTCCTGCAGTGAAGCAGGACTCTCACATCGAAAGTCTCAAATTGGATAAAAAATCGGCAATTCAACTCGAATCAAATAGCCAAGGAAAAGGAAGGAAGCCAAGTAAAGAAGAAACAGAGCAAACACAGCAACCACAAAACAAAGACACAGAAAATCAGGCTGAGAATAAATGTGTGGAAGGATCAGAAAAGCTGGAAATTGCACAAACAAATCAGATTGCCGAGACGGAAAAAGAAAAAACACAGAACTTCCTGTTGTCAGATGAAAATACCTCAAAGGGCAGGGTTTTACAGAGTGGACTCTGTATCTCAGGGAAAGTCGGGAGCTTTTTGAGAGATGATGAAAGAAAAAAAGCTGAAAAAAACAAGGACATGCAGTCAGGTAAAGATATAACAAAACCAGAAGCACACCAACCAGAACTGGCCTCTCACACTCCAGTAAAGACTCAGGAATCATCAAAGCTCCTTGTTAAATCAGAAGACATTGGTTGGGTGGTCGATACACATACAGAAAAAGCTTCTGTTTCTGGTGTCGTGGAGAGTAATGAGGCTATGGGTGGCAGCAAGAATGATAAAGAGCCTTGGAAGGCTACAAATCTGGCCTCTGAGCTGCAGAAAGAGTCTGCAGAGAGGCCTGGAACAAAAACAGAGCTGCCAGTGATTGGAGCAATACCACAGCCTAAATCTGTATCTGTGGAAAAAGCACAGAATTCACTTGATGACTCATGTGCACATGGATCTAATGATGCTGAGCTCCCCAGCATAAAAGTCATTACCAAAACAGCTACAGCAGTTGAGAAAGTGACTGTAACAGTTACTAATAACACTCCGGTACTGAAACCTGGACAGAGTAGAGCATCGAATAAGGAAAAATCTGAATATTCTGTTAAGGAAGGTTCTGCTATTTCTTTCTCTGAATCTGTAAGCACAGAAGGAGTAAAGGAGGATGATGGAAAAAGTACAACTGTCAAATCAGCGCCCTCAGACGTCAAATACCTCAGAAATTTTGAAAAACTGACTCCCATCCAGGCACAACCCAGAGAGTCAAAATATAAAGTGAGCAAAAGTAGTGCTACCCTCCTCAAAGATACACAAAACCCAGCTGATAGCACCAAGAAGTCAGCTGAGGAGGAAGCGGCCCTGACAGGAAATAAACTTCCATCTATAGCTAATGGGGATATTTCTACAAATTTACAAGTTCCAATAGTGAAAGAGGAACCAATCATTAACAAACCGAGTCAGTCTCCACAAGCTCCCACATCCCCCGAGGCAAAGAAGCCAAGCCCAGACTCAACTCAGCGTTCATCCATGAAGAAGCTCCATTTGCCACGCAGCCTGGCCAAAGACGATTCTTCCAAATGGCAGGATGCTCCCTCCAGTTGGTTGGATGTCGACTTCCCCAAAAAGAAACTAAAAGTCCAAGAGCCGAAACTAACCTCTTCAGGAAGTGAGAGCAATCTTTTGGACACCCCTGACCTAGACGATGATGATTTCATTGCGAGAATCAAGAATCTTTGTGCCCCGTTTTCCCTTCCCCCACGCAAACACAACCCCCTCCGACCAGCTCAGCCCCCCTTTGCAATGCCGGCTATCAGAGAGGACCGTTTTGAGAAGGTGTTCGATCCTGAGGAGTTTACAATTGGCTTAAGGAAGAAGGCTCAGTACACCTTAGATACAAGCCAGAGTCTTTTATCTAAGCTCCAAGCCCCAGAGACAAAATCTTCGATTAAGCCTGCCAGGGCCAGTATTGCAGACCGGTCCATGCTACTTGGCACCATGGACACTCACTCTCGTCTCAAGGAAAAGACAACTGCCAACAATGAAGAGGCTGTCAAGGACGAGACAGATGATCACATGAAAGTGAAGTCTCGCTTGGAGGGAAGCTGCGTCCTTAGCAGTCTCACCTCCTCCAGCTTTAGAGGGAAGAAGAATGGCGTTCAAGCACTTGCAGAGGGCACCGGCTCTGGGAACGTGTCCCCCAGTGAATCCCCTCAGGTCAGCCCGCCACCATTCTCACAAGCACCCCCTCCAAGCCCGACTGCCACAGCTCCATTCAAACTCACACAGAGTGAAGAGGAATCCCAGTCTGCTGAGGCTGTGGTCACTGACTCAGGCGCTCCACTTCCTTCCTTTAATGATCTGAAGCTGCCTGACTATTTACAGAAGTACCTCCCACAAGATCCAGCGAAACCAGTGCAGAGTGTACGAGGACAGGATCAAGTCAGACCGGAGGTCAGTTTTGACGTCTACGCATAAAAAAATGATGTGAATGTCATAGTTGTTGTCATAATGGAGAAATTCATTAGCCACTATACGTCTTGGAACCACAGGGAAGTTACAAATAGGCAAAACTGACCAGACACCGGAAAATAAGTGTTTCAATAGGAGAAAATAAGCTGTATTTGTCATATTGTTATTATGTCACATTTACCACTGTAAATCCATGCAGAATCTATTTTAATTCTGAGACTTTATTGGTTTCAGTTGACTGGAAAAATGACAACTCCAGCCTCTCGAGTTGGAGCAGACGTGACTGTGAAAACAGGTCCTGCACTTCCTGACAAAGCTGCTCCATGTTTTCCTGGGATTCCGCCAACCATGCACTCTGCAGTCCCCGAGCTTCAGCAGCCTCCAGCTCAGCCACAAGGGATACTTAGAAATAATGTGAGTTTTCCATAGAGAGCACAACAATATCATGAAAAGATGCATTGTAGTTTAGTATCACATAGGCTGTGTGCTACTTAAAAGCACTTGAGTTGAGCTTATACTTTCTGGAAAACCGCGCCTGCCTATGCTCTGACACATCAACTCAAGGCTATTTTTGTTCCTATTTTCCCTAAGAGCTCGACCACATATGCTTTTTATGGAAAGTGCAATTTTGTTGCCTCCTTCTGGTATAGAAATGTCTCAGAAACTGTATTTTTGACCTGACTGTTACTTAATACTCTCTGTTATGTTACAGCGATGCCTCATGTTTCATGTCTCCAGTCATTTAGACATTCTCTATGTATTCATGAGGACTTCTTTAGAAAAGTAACCATATCATTTAGCTCTAAGAAATGTACTTGAGACATTAGTGCCACTGGGACTTGTATGATGTTTTTTGAGTTGTGGTTAAAGGTGGTGAAAGCCACACAAGTATTATTGTTTGCTTGTGCACATTGCCGAATCCTCAGTTGCAAAATCCATCTTTTTCTGTTTGGTTTGTACCCTATAATCATTTTAGAAAATAGTAAACTGAGAACATCACACTCTCCAAAATACCAGGCTTTAGAATGTTTTCGTGGTAGTTTCCAGCTGAAATACCAAAGTGTTTCTGAATCTCAGAAAACTAAGAAAAATGATCATTAGTTGTGCCAGAGTGTGGAGTTTTAGCTTTTTTGCATAAATGAAGATAATGGATTTATGAAATGTTCTTAGTCACTTAAGTTCGAAGCTGCCAAAATAACAAATCATACTTTTAACAAAGCTGGCATTCAGAGTTGTGTTTTATATGAAATCAGAGCATTGTGTCTCCCAGTAAATAAAATAAATAAAACAAAACAGTTAACAACAGACACTTGTGGCATGAACGCAGATCAGGTTGTTCCACTGTTTTTTTCTGTGTTTGTCTCAATCTTAATCGGGCCTTTGTGCATTCCAGGTACCAACAATCAAACGAGGATTTCACAAACGTCCCGGAAAGGTACAGTAGACACGTAATTTTGGCCACACGGAATAGAAACACGATGGAGTGAGGGAATGTGGACAGACAGCTCACTGTTCTCTGAAAACATCTGCTTTTCATATGGTGTTCTTGAGGGTAAACAAAGTAGTGAAAAGAAGCAGTCTCGTGCAAATCTTCAGCTGGGTGCAATTACAATCATGCAATTCAGTGCTGCCAACACAGAGCAAAACTTGCAGTTCCTCATTATAATAAAATGTCATTAATAGTTGTTGTAGGAAAGACACATATCCCCCCCAGAGCTCATTGTTTTCAGTCTCCTGCCCACACATCAGTTTTTATGAAGTCAGTTTACCTCCTGCTTTCACTGTGCTTCGAATTTGCTGTCACGACTGGCATAAATAAAACAAAAACAATGAACAGATGGAAAGATTAGAGTTTTTCAGTCCTTTTCAAAGTGTTTTTTTTTAGCAAAAAAAAAGCACATCTCAGTGGTTTTATCAATTGAGCATTACTTTATTATTCACACGTTTCAATTTCTTGTTACATTAAAAGCTGGAAATGTAAGTTTTTGTGTTTAAGTGGCACAGTACATTAATTGAACATACAAGCAGTTCAAAATATTATGTGGAGGTCTGTGCTTTTCAGGTGGAAATAAATGCCAGTGTGCTCTTACTGTTGCATAAAAGGGAGGCAAAGCGAAGTGTCATGCTATTAGCCTGTTCTCGGCTCACGGTGTATCTTGGTTTAACGTGATACATTTAACGAGTAATGCATTCTGCCATTTTTCCGCTTCGTGGTTAATGGCTTGATTTTCGTGACCCTGCCCTTTTGTCTCCGTACAGATGGTGTTGTTTGAAAAAGCTCAGTTCAGTGGCCAGGCGTACGAGATTCACAGGGATCTAGCAGATGCTACGACTCTGCTGCTCTCACCTCTCATATCTGTGAAGGTTGTTCGAGGGTGGTAAGTAGCTGTATTCAAAATGTATACAATGGGCAGACATTGCATTGCAAAGTGTTCTAATTAGTTTCAAGGGATTTTTGGATGCTTGTGTTACCTTTTAAGACTCCTCAGAGGTTTAATTTAATAAGGTTAGAGCTGAGAGTCCCATTCGTTATGAATGCACACATTAATGTACATTTCCAAGAAAGCATTTATGAGCAACAACAATTTCATTTGCATACATAAAAACAGACCTCGTCCGTCTTTCGTCAGAACTCTACCATTGCTTACATGTAGTCCTCCTCATCCACTACTGCACCTTCCCTCAACTCTACGGTCTGACTTATCATGGCACCGTCACTTGTGAATCACGAGAATAGTGTGAAACTGGCACCAATGTGCTTCATGTCACCCATGTGTTTATGACCAGGTTTGTTTTCCTCTTCTTCTTGAGCACAAGCATTAAGTAAACTGTGCTGTGTTCTTCGAAAAACACCACCAAATGCACCCATGGTCAAAAAAAAATAAAAAAATCACATTTTAGCTGAAGAAAAGAGGTTCCCAAATATTATTGTGTTGAAGAACATTTGCAGCAAATATGAAAAAATTATTAAATCACTGAATAAGAAAAGAATCAAGATAGATAATAGTACCGATTCTAACAAGAAGATTATAGTCGAAGGTATATCTCCGCTCAATTTCAGAGTAGTAAAAACATTTTGGTGTCTTAATTTATTCAGATCTGACCTTCAGCAGCCACATTAGATTATTGTCTTGAACAAATGCTCTTAAAAACGAAACGTCTCGGGTTTTGAACCTACAGGAGCTCATTCACACTCAATTCCAGCAGGTTGGACTATTGTAACAGTCTTTCTTTCCACTTTTCTCCTCAAAGAAATTGAAATGAAACACACAGCTCTCTCTCATTTTCTCATTCACAACACAGACTTTTAAATCTTACCCCTCAACTCTTTACTTCAGCTTCCCATTACTCAAACATTGGCTTTTATAACTAAAGAGGTGGGATCATAAATCACTCAATTATCTTGGGAGAGAGAACATTCAGGATCCCTTTGAAGAGTAAGAACACAGTGGGCACCTTGAATCTTGATATAAGTAATTAAGTAAGAGTACCTGAAGCTGTTGTGTCACACCGCGAGGACTTCTGAAATGTGTCCCCAACTTCAATCACCTTTCAATCTAAATTAAAACAATAAAACAAATGCTGTTCATCTGAAAATCTGACTGATTACTTTTGCTCATATACTTTAAATTTCTGAGTTGCTTTTGGAATAAATAAGAGGCAACTGTGGATCAGTTGGTAAAGTTGGTTGTTGCATGTCTGTTTGTGGCGGGATTTCATGTCTGTATGTGTGTTTGTGTGAATGCAAAGCTTGAGTCGAGACTGGTGAAATTGTGAAAATATACTATATACGTAAAGTTTTTAGTTCTGATTCAATTTGTTGTCTTGTTCTGCTTCACATATTCAATCTGTAATTGGTTTTGTTCACATTCATCGCTGTTGGGAATTGCAGTGACACACTGTGATGTGTTTGTGTTGTTTTGCACATCCATTTCTCTTCAGGCAAGTCAAACAAGTTGAGAGAATAAATATGGTAATGTTATTGAACTTACAGTATCTTACATTGTAAAAGTAACAGTGTGGGGCCAGAGATACAGGGAGTACATTCACATTGCTGAAATTATATTTTGTCTCAAGTTAAATTACAGCTGTGAAAAAAGTGTTTTTGAAAACATAATTTACCTGGGTAAAACAGTAATGTGCAAACCCCATGTCTCGGCATTCATAAAATTTACACTGTGGCAGTTTGATTCGTGTTGTATATTTGTACGATAAAGATTACATGATTGTAAAAAAAAAAAACAACTTCAAAAAGTAATGAAGAATGCCACTTGAATACTACTAACAACATAAGTATTTGTTACTTTTAACAGTTTTGTCTGATGTTTCGGCTGTCTGATTATACACAACTTTGTTTGCCCCACAGTTGGGTGCTTTATGAGAAGCCAGATTTTCAAGGGCGCACCATCGCCTTGGAGGAGGGGGGAACTGAGCTGGCTAATATGTGGGCAGAACCTGTACCGGAGAAGGAGCCACAGAGCAGCCCGCCGATGCTGATTGGCTCGATCCGACTGGCTGTCGGGGTGAGCTCACTCATTACTTACTTTTGTTTTAATGTTTAAATCACGGTCACTTGACGCTGCACAGAAAAGGACCCGGTTAATATTCAGTCCTTACCTTAGAGAACAATGAGACTCTGGAAGCGAAGCTGCAACTTCTTCTCATCGGGAGGAATTACTGAAAGACCGGTGTGGGTCTCTGCTAATTGCTGTGTTTGTTTCCCCTTCTCTGTAGGATTACAGCATCCCTCATATTGATCTGTTTACCGAACCAGAGGGCCACGGGAGAGTAACACCGTACCATGATGATACAATAGAGACGGGCTCATTTGGCATCCCGCAGAATACTGCTTCCATCCAAGTGCACTCCGGGGTGTAAGTACGCTTGTGCTTGGAGGACAAGGTTTCATTTTAGATAGAAGGTGTTTCAACATAAAGGAAATAAGGAGTTTAGTCTTGTAGGTAATGAGGCAATCCCCGATTTGCCCCATTGACGTTTGTGTTGCTGCTGCCTGTCAGGGATATCATGCCCGTAGTGAAGAGCTGAAACCCACTGGTCTTTTTTGTTGTTGTTTTTTTTTTAATGGGACAATTTCCATGTTTGGCTTTGACAAATACCTGAGAGGTTATAATCATTACTGGTCTCCCCTGTGTTTGTCTTTGTCTTTGGTTAGTCTCTCACTCATCTGCCTGCTCAGGAATGTCAGTCCTGCTGTTGCATGTTCGATGAGAAGAGAGAGAGAGAGGTTGAGCGGGAGGGTGTGGGGGAAAACGGTGAGCAGTGGAGACAGGTGGAGACTAAGAAACAGACAAAGGTGTGGAGAAAATCTGGCATACAAGAGAATGTTTTCCCTCGTGACACAGTGCTGTAGGCATTCAGGACATTTTGTGCCCTGCCCCTTAACGGAACGAACGACATTCAACTTTTTTTTTTCTTTTTTTTTTTTTCTTCCCACAGTCAGTACTGTAGGACGCATTGGTAGGAACCTAAACCCTAATAAGATTAATTCATCATCTTTCATTGTCGGCAGTGAAAACTAACAGTGAAAACTAACAGTGAAACTAATGTCTGTCAGCTCATCCTTGCTAAAATGATAATTAGAAAATATTTTTTCTGCTGCAGCTCCTCCTGCCACGTCTACAATTGAAAGCAGCTGTGCATCAGATGTAGTTTTGAGACTTCTCTCTGGATGAAAAGTCTCACAGACTTATGTTTCCTGCCAGGGGCTCAAATGTATTAATTGTTAGGAGACATTGTTTTGTGCCTCACGAAGCCTCAAAATGCCAGCGATAGGAGCATCGTTCCAACAAAGGCTGCCCACGCCAAATTTGAACTGTGGTGAAAAAAGGCTTTGAAGTGAAGCATTACATTCCCAAGATATTTTATGCTAAAACAAATGTGTTTTGTCTTCAGCTGCAATGGCATGGCTCATGCCTGAGGCAGGTTTATATTATTAAATTGAACTAAAAGGCTGTCTTGACTGAATATTTAATGCATAGAGCAAACAGTATTAATCATTGCGGTCCACTCAGTGAAAGCTGATTTCGATTTGGGAAAATACAAGAGTCAGTGAGTTTGTTCTCTTGTTCATTCGTCTTTGATGCTTCAGAACTATTGAAGGTCTTGACACATAGCAATTTCAAAACCACTAATAGAGTTTGCACGGCGCTAATGCGGAAGGACCCTTTGATTTTGTGATAAATGAACATGCTTTGTTGGTATTCTGTCTTCCTGTAGGTGGCTTGTGTGCAGTGACCCGGGATTTCAGGGCATGGTAGCTGTGCTGGAAAGAGGAGTGTACCCTTTCCCTGAGGCCTGGGGCTTTCCATCGCCATTCGTGGGATCGCTCAGACCGCTGAAAATGGTGCGTGAAGCTCTGTATCGAAGGTCCATAGTTTAGTTCACATGAGAAGTTTGTTTTCTATTGTCAGCCACTCTCTCAGTTTGGCTCTCTAACATTGCCAGTTGGTCGATTTATCACTTTGGTCCAAAATCAAATATCTCTCGGTTATGGAATGAACCTGAGCTGCTCTATAAATACTCAGTTTTTCACTGACTTTGGTCATTCAGAGGTTTTTCTCAAGCATAATCATTTTGGTTTTTTTTTTTGTAAAAATTCCCTGGACTTAACTTACTGTGACCATTTTTTATATTGAAATTCAATCACCCTAAATAATGTATCTTTCAAGGATTTAACATTTACATGCCATCTGCAAATATTTACCTCATCTGTTTTGAATAGACTAAAAGGAGATATGGTGAATGGAAACACACACACAGACACACAAATGGTGATGGAAGCCATAGATGGTATTTGACCTCCATTAGGACCAATTTGTGATTCAATGTATTGCTTGAGAACACTTTGACCCATTGAAAAGGCAAGATAAGGGATCATAATGGGAAATATATATACAACAATGGGATGGACTCTCATATTCAGTATGGGCACCTGCAACTTTGATTCATTTTATACTAGAATGTTGATTCTCCCTCTTTTAAATTTTTTATTTATGTTATTGATTCATGTTGTTGAGGGGGCTTTCTGTGCAATTGCATGTGTGAGTTTTTCCCCAGGTACTCTGGTTGTGTGGTTGTCCTGTAATGGACTGATAACCTGTCCATCAGAAAAACCTGTTTTGTTTCCTGTTTTTCCTTTTGTTAATATCCCCTGTCTGACATTGTACAAAACAGCCAGTGAGGGAGTCAGAGGTAATTAGTTACATCTAATTACAGAGAAGTGCAGGTCAGCAGTCTGTGTTTTTCTGTTTTAATTTATTTTGTTTAACTCCTGTGAGTCCTTGGCAGAATTAGCTCCTGAGAACTGGCTGTCATGCTTTTTATAATGTACGTGGAAGTGGACAAGAAAAAAATACTGTTACTAATAATGACAATCTTTCTGTTCCAGGGTGGTTTTAAAGTGGACAATCCTGATGAAATCAAGGTATATACAGCTTTGTTGTTCACCTTTGTGAGCAGTAAAACGCTCCATCTGAGTTTATAAGTAACCAAATGATAAACTGTGACTACCAAGCTTTGTTTATCAGTAAAACTGTCCTGCAAGTGCTGTGTGTTGCCGCCATTGGCCTACTTATTCTCTTTAGCTGTGTGTTTATTTTGTTTTAGGCCGAAAATAGATGTAATGTCAAGGAAATACCAGCATAATAGCAGCGCATTTTGGGAGGAATTCTTTCCAAAACTAAAAATAGAGTGGGTTTTTTCCAATTTTTTAGATCAATCATACAGGATAAAACTGACTAAAGTGGTCATATCTCTTAATTTGTGTTCACTTCATCATGTTTATATATCTGGAAATGCTATAATGAATGATACTAGGGAAGCTCAAAAGCCTGAGTATGGTAGGAAGGCATTGCTGATATAAATGTATTTTCTTACAGTGTAAATCATGTCTTCAGGTCAATACAAGCTTTGATCTCTCTGTTTTCAGGCTGTGGTATATGAGAAGCCAGGCTTTGAAGGCTGCTGCTTGGAAATCGACAGTGATGTTTTCAGTTTTTGCGAGGAAGAAGGAGGCGTTGCCACAGATTCAGCAAACTCTGTCACAAATAAGCCAAAGTCAGTGGGATCTCTAAAGATCACCGGAGGATTGTGAGTCTCCCTTCATGTGTTTCACTTGCACATTGACATAAATCAAGAGCCACATAGAAACATAGCAGTTTGGTCATCTTTTTTTAAGATCGACATCTTTAACTAGCAATACTGTGTTTTAACCTTCCAGCTGGGTAGGCTACAGCCAGCCTGGGTTTGAGGGTCAGCAGTACATCCTGGAAGAAGGGGAGTATCTGGATTGCAATGACTGGGGAGGCTCAGAGCTTCTGTCGTTGCGACCAATTCTGTCTGTGAGTATCTTTCTGCAACAAAACCTCTTTAATTCAAATCTCAGTAACTGTGAGTGTGAGTGTGTAAAGGTCGACATTTTGTATTACTGACATGTTTGCTCTCGTCAGTGTAGAAAATGCTCACTTAGACCTTTTCAGACTGTCTGCACTGTGTGTAGGGTTTTCAAGCTTGAAACAATTAATTGTTTGTTTTTTTTATTGTATCCTGGAGAATTTCAGCATAATCAGTGGATATGGCTGGCTGCCTGACGCACACAACAACCTTTCTTATACCCTGCACAGATGTTTCTGGCTGAACCTCTCCTCCGAGTGCTTGTTAGACATGAAATACATGCAGGTAGTAGCAGGGTTAGACTGGTTCATTATCAAGACACACGTGGTGCAGCCATCCACTTGAAGGCTTTTGGTATTAGCACAAGCACTTACATACTGTATGCATAAACTATACATGCACATAGTTCTCATCTACAGTTTAATAAGTTGGCAACAATAGTCACTCTAAGAATATAAATGAAGTGGTTTGAAAAAACGAGGCCGTTGCATCGTAGCACTCTGGGCAATTTCCTGCTTCCAAGGACTTTTTTTTTTTTCTTTAATCAGAATGTTAGCATGCCCATTTGTGACATGATTTGGGGTTATGGTTAGGGTTATCGAGGCAATTTTGTTAATGTAATTCCATTCCTCATGCAGGACTTTATGACTCCACATCTCAAAATGTTCAGCGATAGAGACTTTGGAAAACTGGGAGTGGACATCGACCTGTCAGTGCCTGTTATTAACATGGACGACACAGGCTATGGCTTGAAGACGCAGTCTATTGACGTCATCAGTGGAGTGTAAGTGACATCTATTACAACTCTTCTAACGACCCGCACATTTGTATGAGAAATAAAGTGAATCACTCACAGTTACAGGTTGCATCATAATGGGGAAATAGGAATAGCAATAATAAGAAAATTGTTCTTAGTGATATAAAATGTGTGCACAAACTGCTTGAGACATGATTTTGGCACGCATATTGCTCATAACCATAGTCCATATAGACTTTTAAATTACATCTAAAAAACAATGAAAAGGCTCACAGAAAATTAGAGCTTTCGATCAAGATACTGCTTATCATAGTGGACCCCAGGAGTCCAGAGTCACAGACCAGGTTAAAAACAATCACCAGTATGCCACACATTTTCACCATCTCAGTAACCTCAAAGACACATAGCAATATTTAAGACCAGCCTGAGATTAAAGTTGATCTTATTTTGTAAAAAGTTGCAGAAACACTCACTCATTGCACACCAAATTAAAGTCTGCCTGGGAGACAATGAGTTACATTTATTCAGGATGGAGAAACATGTTTTATAAACTTAATGAAATTCAGTGTTTGACGTAAGCTGGTTTTCTTCTTGCCAATCCCCCACCAACCACATGAATGCTTTGAGATGCTTTACTAGCCACAGACCTGATCATTTGGAGGCTACAGCTTCTGAGAAGTCGTCTGTGATTTGTTGGTTTTGGTTGCTGTGCAGGTGTGTCGTTTTAAGACTGCGACACCCATGCCGACAAGTCGAGACAGATCACGCAGTTCTCTGTTTAGTCTGTCGTTTCCTGTCATTGCATGCTGAGTTGAAAGTGAAATTCATGAAGAGTGCACACAAGGCGGACCAAATGCCAAACATTGTTAACAAGGAATGCTGTTTGTTTTTGGACTGCGTTTTATCTTCCTCCCCTATATCAACGCACACGACAGGAAAATTCGGATTTCTATTCCTATTTCAGTGTAGGGATTTCTTGACGCTGAACTTACCTTAAAAGATGCGAAAGGAAACTTGAAGCAAATAGGAACAATCACACAAAGAACATATAATGCTGATTGCTTGTCCCCCGAGAGAGATGCTAATAAAATGTTAATAACATTGAGAGGAACATTACGTACTTCTTTATGAGGAACACAACTTAAAAGGTTGCTCCTGCTGAGCTGCAAGCCTGTTATTAGATGGTACAGCTTTATCCGTGTTGTGCCACTGCCCCTGTCAGTCTTCCTCATGTTCACATTTCTTGGAGACATTCGTTTGTGTCTTTACAGTCATGACGCATACTTGTCAACAAGCAAAGCTCGTCAAAAAAGAAAAAAAAAGGACTGAAATTTTCCCATTCAATTTTGTAGAAATACAAATACTCATGTACAAAATGTAATTTGTAAAAGTGCAGATTCAAGTAAACTTAAAAATGAATGTTCAACTTTGCAGCTTCAGTATGGAAAAGTGTGACCATCATCTGTCACCCCGAATAACCTCCATAGAGTTTTAAACGAGTCACGGGTCAACTTTAAGAATGTAAGGAGGAAAAAAATAATGATAGCGTGTTGAAATGTAGTAAAAGTTTAAAAAAAACGTGCTGAGACGCAATCACATGCAAAGTCATTAGGAGCTTTGATTTTGAGCAAGAACTATCGACATACATGGTGATTCAGTACTTGTTTGATGAGATTCTTGTGGTTCTCTATTGTTTGTCAGTGTGGCGACATGAAAAACATTTTTTGGAGCAATTAAAATGAAATAACTATGGACAGGGTTTGGCTCTAAAAAGAAAAGTCATTGTAGAATAAAATGGTGATCGTTCTCTTCCTCTGCTTTTTCTTCCCATCCAGCTGGGTCGTGTTTGATGAGCCGGGATTTTGTGGCGAGCCTTACATACTGGAGAAAGGCCTGTATGGAAGCCCGGAGGACTGGGGGGCGCAGCAGCACAGAATCGGCTCGACAATGCCTGTCCTGCTGGTACGAGGGAGTGACTCACAGAAAATCATAAAATCTTGCTGTTTTGTTTGGGTGGATAAAAATGCGCGGCCATTAGACAGATGATTCAGTTATACTGTGTGACATTTAGCAACTGCAACAGAAAGTGTGTTTGTTTGAGCTGCACATTTATTCTAATGTCATTCTTAGCTTTGTATGAATAATCAGTGTGTGCGTGTGTGTGTGTGTGTGTGTGTGTGTGTGTGTGTGTGTGTGTGTGTGTGTGTGTGTGTGTGTGTGTGTGTGTGTGTGTGTGTGTGTGTGTGTGTGTGTGTGTGTGTGTGTGTGTGTGTTTCGCTTCCTCTGGCAGTCCCAGTTTGACTTCCCAAATGATTTCATTTCATGTGACCAGTCACAACCCTCACACTTGTGACAAAATCTAACTGTTAAGATGGAGCTGAGGAATCTCTGGGGCAGCGGGTTGCAGATTATCTCTGGGAGCGTGAGACACAGCCAAATCAAGAATAAAACGATCTGTCCTGTGTCAGGAGAGGAAAATACTTGTCGTAAGACTGAGAGGGGGAAAACATTTCAAATTACAAATATGACTCATCATCGGAGCTGGGGGTTTTTTGGTTTTTTTTTTGATTGTTTGAAACCAGATGATGACAAACAGACTCAGATCACACTGGAAATCCGTCAGCTTCATTTTGAAGTCAGTGTCCAGCTTTCATCCCAATAAAGACACAACAGGGAACTGTTAAAGCATATCGAAAATTACCTACCCAACTGATTTCCACTTTCAAAGGAGAAGTCTCAAACTCCTCCGAGAATATGTTTTCTTGTCTCTGGAGGAAAACTCTCCTATGAAATTGGTTCGGAGTTCATATAAAGTCTCATATTAACTAGAATGCGCTATTCAGCAGGAGACAAAGTACATGGCATGTCTGATCTTTTCGGTTTTTGTGTGATTTTCACTCTGCTTTACTTCCTATTTTCAAATCCATTTATATGATGCGATGTGTCTGGTCTGCCTGTGAAGTAGCTTCAATCATTGAGAGTGTGATCGATTTGATCTCTACAGATGGATTAGAGTGGGAATATATCCGTACACCTTGACAAATCACACTCGGCAGTTCACACACAAAACGTGCAAATTAGCACGTTTATAAAATGTTTTTTTTTTTTGTAGGCATCAATTGATTGACAAATATTTTCCTTCATTTCAGGAGGATTTTGAGAACACAGCAAAGTTTAAGGTAAGGACATTTAAACCTATGAATAAAATACTGATAGTGGTCGTGCTGTGATGTCGTCCTCGTTATTTAACGAATGGCGTGACAAGCTCAGAGGAGATGACTCACTCTTATTGCCCTGCTGTGTGTGCCCCAGGTGCAGCTTTTCTCTAATCCTGGGTTTCAAGGCTCTGTCCTCACCCTGGAGGACAGTATGGCCTCCCCGCAGGACGGCTTCTCCGTGGCATCCTGCAAAGTCCTTGCTGGCAGGTGAGTAATGCAACACACACGCCGTGTGTTTGTGTAAGGCCTGATATTATATGAATCACAGAGACACTGTGATAACATTTTGTGACAACCTTCCCAAAGAAACCTTCAGGAATAGATTTCCCAAGGTGGCTGCTGCTCACATCACAAAACAAGGCTATGACTCAGTCTGCTCCTGGCTGCCGCAGCTCCAATTTCCATATCGCTTATGGTACATTGCTTGTAAATGATAAAGAAAAGCATCCAAATTGATTTAACATATTGCTTCAGGAAAACACTCTGTATGCAATTCCTCATTCAGGAATTATCTGACCTGCAATACACATTACAGATTATGTTGTCAGAATCTGCAGTCCTGATGTGCATGATCATCTTTTTAAACAGTTCAGAACAGAAGCATGTGTCTCGTTTGGTCTGCCCTCCTTACATAGGTCTACATTTATATATTTATATATTTGTGTATGTTTGTATGTCTTCCAGTTGGCTGGCATTTGAGGGCAAGGACTTCACTGGTAAAGTGTACGTGTTGGAAGAGGGGGGCTACCCGGATCTGAGAGCAATGGGCTGTGTCAGTGCAAACGCCTCCATCCTGTCACTGCAGCCTGTTGGATTTGTAAGTCTGGTTTTTTGTTGTTGTTGTTGTCATTATATGAAGGCTTCACCAACGAGCCACAAACTTAAATTAGCACAAGTAATCGTCGGAGCTCTGATGTTTCCAGTACATTTAAACAAAGTCATTTTAATTCACATACAGCCCAGTTTAATCCAAATTGGGCTTCAGCATCACAGAGATGTTAAATAACCCATGAATAACAACAACACATTCCATTCCATTCCATTCCATTCCATTTCATTCACCCTGTTTCAGTGCAAAGAAGTATGACAAAATTATAGAAGTGCTCATAAATTAAATTAAAAAAAAAAAAAGTTCCCATTAATGCTGGCTAAAGCTTGTTGCTTCCTTTGCTGCATAATTTCTGCTGCCTTCAGCAGATTCTCACCAACTCACCAACCTTTTTGTATTTCAGAGTTGTGATTCATTGACTGTGACTAAAGCAATGCAACCCCTAGGATTATTTGTTCTTTCTTTTTTTTTTCCATGCAAGGTCATCCTGTGTGCTTGTAAAAATCGCAATGATGTTATTTTGAATTGTTTAAGTGTTTTCACTCTAAGCGACTCAGTTTCACATCACCTTAAGATTATATCTCACAGCCACAAGTTTTGGCAAGTATTTTTTAATGTCATGCATTGTCAATAATTTAGAAGAAATGTCCAAGTTGCTTGTTATGGTAATTTACCTGGTGATCAGTTATTTTTATAAATTGAAACATCTCGACCTTAACATATATTTTAAATTATTGTCTCACTTAAAATTCATCAAGTATCCTCTGTTACTACTTTTCTCCCTACAGCTTTGTTTCTTCATTTGCATGTGTAATAAATGGAGCTCAATCTGTGACAGTGAAATGAGCTGTCAGTGATGCCACTCAGCAACGAGCCTCAGCTCAATGTGGCAGTCGACCATAATATTCAAGTAAATGATATTAGATTCTGATCTCAGGTTGTCACGGTCTGCCTCCCTGAGTTATACTCCCTAATACACACGACAACAAGACCCTGACATCGCTTTATATTATTTGGACACATTCTCTCATATTTTCTGTTGAAACACCACAGTATTCCGTTGTGAGTTCCATCTATTTATTACAGTTGTTTATACACTGAAATAAGATACTTGCTTAGTGTTGTGACAAATATGCTTGAGTTCCCGACAGTGTAACTCGGATCAGCACATTATCTCCGGGCTTTCATCATGAGCTCCAGTGCAGACTTTGATTGTGTGCTAAAGGTCTTTAATATATTTACAGTGATGTGTTTTCCTGTTATGTCTGCACTGACATAACCTGCTTCCTCCCAATGAACCACACACAACAAAGGCTAAACGAAGAAACGTAGTGTTGATGTAAAATTTAGTTAATAACCTTGTATATTCACATCTAATGAAATTCGCTCTTTATGAAGAAAGGACATTTGTGTTTTCGTAAACTATATCTTTTTTTTCTAATAATGCTTCTTTGCAATAAATCCCATCTGGTATATAAATCTTTTTTTTTTTTTTTGAAAGGTCGGGGTAAATAAGGCTAGGAAGTGAGCCAGTTGTATAAAATTGCTCCATGTATTTGCCTGTATAAATAGGTTCCTGTTTGCTAACAGGTCATATCAGCTGTGAAATCTATAATTGGTCCCAGTACAAACAGTATTTCCACACAATTAAATGTTCACTTAACTTAAATGCTCTTAAATTTTGTAATAACATGCACAGCAAGCCAGAAAAGCAACATTCTGATATGTCGAGTATGCTTTTGATGATAAAATTCAAAAGTTTAGTGTAGAAGAATGTTGTTATATAGCCTAAAACATTTTATTTTCCAAATAATTGAAGTTTTATGGCAACACCATTTAAATTAGAAAATACTGCAATGGTTCACATCAAATCACCGTCACCACACTCTTCTACCCTTCTACATAGAAACAACCACCATGTGTTATATAGGTCACTCCTGGTGACACATGAAAGGGGTTTCAATGTCATAAATAAGCCATCTATGACATTTAGCGAAAAGCCACAATGACAGGAAGCACAAAGGTATAAGTGTGCTCCGTTTCCAGGGTAACTTCAAAATGACCTTGATTTTCAAAGCACGTGGCCAGCGCTCATTTATGTACCTCTCTTTCTCCACAGGAGTTCTCGCTGCCGTCCATCACTCTATTTGAGCGATGTGACTTGCGGGGTAAGCGGGTCGTCCTCACAGATGGTTCAGTCAACCTCCCATTCACCGGCGGCTGTGGCAGGGTTCAGTCTTTGCTGGTGGAAGGCGGCATGTGAGTACATCGTGTGATAGCTCACTCAGTATGAATGTAAAATATCCTTCTATTGACAGCTTCACACATGACAGCCTTTTATAAACTTATACTGGAAACGAATCCACTTTGCTCTCTGGAACTTTGTTTTCTATCAGGGAACAAACAAAACAGAATAATATTTCCTGTTTTTCAGACACAGACGTCTTTCAGTGGTGCTCCTCATTTAAATTCCTGTTGTTTTAAAACTCTTTTAAAACCTCTTGAATTCAAAGGCAGCTACTGTATCTGCCAAGTTGCCGTGTGAATGTTTTCAAACGGCTTTCTGACATTCATTGTATAGTCCTTTTGTGGTTAAATTAATCACGCCCACGTTGTAGGCCACTTCTTTTACATGAATTCACGCGGTTAGACAGTGAGGCAGATAATTCTCCGCACACAAAGCAGCGTGCTTCAAACTAAAGAGGAAGGATTTTAAGATATAAACAGAAGAAAGCTTCAAAGTTGGTTTCTATTTAAGTGGCTGTCGTTGTTTCAAGTTGCCAGTAGTTGTCTGCTGGAACCGCTTTTAACCCAGGTCTGAAATAAAGCGGGCATAGATTCATGGAGTTATTTGTGTGAATGACTCTCCAAGCGAAGCAGTTTGGGCCCGTACACTCAGGCAGAATGTTTTGTTGCTGCAGAAACTTTTGGACAGAGAATGCAGGTTCAGCACATCTGATATTGTGGCACGGCAGCACTGACAGACGGGTGAATGATGGAAACCTGCTGCTGATGTGCAAAATTCATACTGTAGGTGTGAGTCCATGCTGAGGAAACAAGGGGCTCGCAGAGACTTTAGAGCTGTCTCTCGAGCGAAACATTCCTCCTGCAGCACAGACTGCCACCAAGCCCCGAGTTAAAAGCAAAATTGGACAGCCGTGACGTTCAGCACACTTCAGAGGATTACAGGTGTTACTTTAAAAAAAAAAAAAAGATATAAACCTTCCTTTTAGAAGAAAGCTTTGAAGCTGAACTACAACAGACTGAGTTGGTTGAATTGATGCAATCAACACAACTTAAGTGTCTTCACTTTTATTTAATGCATTTATTTGACATCGCCACACTCAACAGAAGAAAACTTTAATGAGTCGGTCAAATAAAAACCTGCAGGTTTGTATCTCTTTTCAGTGGTTTGCTCTTATAAACCCTAACTTTGAAACATCAGAATCAAAAAAGGAATTACAAGCAAAGACACGTTTTTAAATAAATGAAGAAAAAAGGTTGTTTTGTGGCAAACATTGTATTTAATTTTAAATTGCACGTATCCATGTCATGGTACACAGATACAGAAGCAATCTTGAAGCGTATCCGTCTTTAACTTGAAATGAGAAAGTGTTTTCTTATGTTTTGCCTCAGATGGGTGCTCTACGAGGGAATCAACTATCGGGGAGCTCAGATATTGTTGAAACCCGGCGAAGTCTTCAACTGGCACAAGTTCAGCGGCTGGCAGAAGATTGGATCTCTTCGCCCTCTGACACAGGTATAGGCTGATGTCCCACAGTGGGAAACGTGCATCGTTACCTTTTAAAAGCTGCGGACAACACTGGAAGTCACTAAATTAATGTACCCTTTTATATGCGTCACATAGATTTACCAGAACTATTACAACTGAACCTGTGAACCTCTGTTTTCCTCAACTGAATTTTCCTTCATGTGTTTTCCGAGCAGAAACAAGTGCACTTCCGTCTGAGAAACAAGCAAACGGGTTTGATGATGTCCGTGAGCGGTGAGATGAGTGATGTCAAACTGATGCGGATACAAGAGGAAGAGGAGACAATCGGTTTTGAACAGATTTGGTTCTACCACAATGGACATCTTCATTGCAAGGTACAGAATCACATATACTAATAAGTACTAATAAGTACCCTGAATAAACACACTTTTTTCCCCACTAGACTAGTGGATAGCAGTTGCCTCATAGCTGGAAAACCCCAGCTCGAATCCAAATCATCTGCAGGATTTGTGTGGAGTTTGAATATTCTAGGTTTGGGTTTATGGGTTTTTGGTACTTTGGTTTCTTCCCACAATTTAAAGATGTGCATTTGAAAATAAACTGAGGTATCGATGGATGGATGGATTTTTTTAAGGAGACCAGAAAGTAACAGTCTTTAGATTCCGAATTAAGTCAATCAAGATCAAAACTATTGTTAAAGAAGATTGGAACAGAGTGAAGTCTTAAGAGAGGAGGCTGATGGGAGAATGTATAGTCTTTTTAGGTTAAATTCAGGACATTTTTTAAGATACATTCATTTTTTTTTTTAAATAATCATGTAGAATCTAATCTAGTCACAGATTTTAATACTAAAAATAGTAAATTTTTCCATCCGTCTTCAAAACACTTCATCCAATTTAGGAAGATGACGCCTGAAGTACATCCAAGCTCATGTTTAAAAAAAAAAAAAAAAAGATTGGGTTACACGGAGTCCTTTACAGGATTTAGTCTGAGTTACACAATCATTCACAAGTAGAACATCCATAATAATCTAACAAGGATGATTTTGGATTGCGAGAGGAAGCTGAAGCATGTGATGAAAACCCACACAAGCGCAGGGAGGATGTACAAACTGCGCTGGAAGGCCCCTTCTTGGAACCAATGTCGTTTTTGTCTGATGCACAAGAGCTCATTACTCCCTTATCTGGAGTGAAATTGAAAAAAGAAATCGACTTTTTGTTTTCCATCTATTTCACACCCGACTTCCTTCTTCAGATGTTGGAGGAGTGCTGCCTGAGTCCCATTGGCAGTGTCACCATGGCGGGAAGCCGCTTGGGTCTCAGCCCGGATACAACCGACCGAACCCAGCGCTGGAGTCTCACCCCCGAAGGCTTCATTCGCTACACCCACACCTCAGATCTTGTCCTGGATATCAAAGGTGAGTGTTCTTACCTGGCACAGCCTCCATAAGAATTTCCCCTCACTGTTGCGAGGCAAAGATATGGTAAGCCTTGGTGAATCGAATGTGAATGAACAGTACAGAGTTGCTCTCAATCCATCCACCCGTCTTCTAAACCACTTAATCCTGTGCAGGGTAGCAGGGTGCTGGAGCCAATCCCCGTTTGCTATGAGTGACGGCAGGGTACACCCTGGACAGTTCGCCAGCCCATCACAGGAGCTGATCTGAATCCTGCTTTTAAATAGATTTACTTTTGCTAAAGAATTAAATACAGGTTCATTAGGTACATTTTATTAAAAATATGTGTGTAATATTCTGGCCACCCAACATTACAAACCTCTTAATACAACCCGTTCCCACTCAGTCGGTAGTAAACCAGGTAGGGAGATGCTTTGTGTACTCACAACGTGTGGGATGAGTTTGCCAGAGTCTTCAAATGTCAAGGTTATACAACACTTTGGCTTGAATTCTAATATCCAGGTTCAGGATTTTATAGTGAAATATTAGATTTATTGAGATTCTACAGAAATCTCTAGGTAAAATACTATCTCAACAGTGTTTCTCTGCCCACGTAAGAAGTAGTAAATATACTCCATTCAGAATTCAACTGTCAATATTGACCTTTTTTTTTTTTTTTTAGTGAAGGTTTCATCAGGAAGCTGCAAAAAATGTCACCTTGTACCAAATAACCAATAACAACCAGAGAACTGGCAAAAGCCAGCATGTTTTCACCACTGTCAATTACTGACACCTTGTGGATCTAGTAGTGCTAGTGTACAAACGTGAAAGATTGTTCATGCAGCAGGAGTGCTGCATTGCGAAGGATATTGAGTATTGATTACTTAAATACAAATATAAAATAATCTATGACTTCAGATAAAGAAAATATTTGTCAGGGTAATAAAAAATAAATAAACAGAAGTGCAGTCTATTCTACCAGTAATGATAGAACCTTGTGTTTCAGGTGGCCACCACTACGACAAGAACCAAGTGATTTTGAACACACTCGATCCAAATAAACTGCAACAAAGGTGGGCTGTGGAGATTATGTGAAAACATGCGCTGCTGAACTGGATCCCGAATATTATCAAGAGGTACGACTCGGAGGGGATGCCACTGGAGGAGCGCAACCTTTTTGCTGCGGAGGAAGAAACAAATGTCCAATGAAGAGGTCAATTTGGAGAGAAATGACTCGGATCATGAGAACGTGCTGCAAACTCACTGAACAAGCAGGAGCTTCTTAACTTGAAATTCTTTCCATTGTATTTCTTCATTGTTTACAATTTCTTTTCATGGAAAAAATTCTGTTTCTACCTGATTTTAATTATAAACAGTGTTAACACTTTAAATATCTTTCTATGCAATGTCATGTTGTGCTATTGAGTACATATTGCTTTATTTTCCAACTCAATGCATCTTGAGGATAAACAAACAAGCAAACTCTCTTGTGGCTTTTATTTTTCTTATTCCAAAGTATACAACACAAAGTGTTTTGCTTTCAGAATAATAACACTATTTTTGTCAATAAACTTCTGAAATACACTGTACAAGGGATTTATTTGTACTCGTAACTGACATCCAGATAAATTAAGTTACAAGGTGATGATGGGAGCCAGTTGATGGCTTAAATATGCAAAAGATCCAAACCAAGCCAGCCCAGCCAGCTGCCTACGTTTGTAACAACCTCAAAGTTATTCACAAATCTGGTTCTCATTACCAGCTGGAAGGTATTCATCAGTTAGCAGCAAGTCTTTGCAATACCTTGACCACACTTTGAAAGCAGCAGAAATCCCACGTATTGTAAAGACTTGAGGACAGCCCAGGAAGGCATGAGCAGGACCCGGAAACCTTTTGCGTGCTGACATTACAAACATAGACCACGTTCAGTGTCTGCTGCACACCCAGAACCTTCTTTCTGTGGAGTTCGCCACAGCCAAGTGTAGTATTGAGGAGATTGGAGGGGGGGGGGGGGGGGGTGACTCTCTTGGCACCTGCTTTGCCCCCTCTTCAGTTTTCTTTGGCTGTTTCTTGCACCTCCTGTGCCGTGTCTGTAGCCTCTGTGCCGATGTTCTGCACCAGCTCCTCAGCTTGTCTGTCGTCGTCACCGTCTTCAGAAACGCTGACGACAGTCTTCCCCCTGGCGTGGCCCTGCTCCAACTTCTGAAAGGCCTGAGGCACCTGGCTAAATGGAAACTGTGCCTCCACAACTGGTAGGATCTGTGATGAGACAAGAAGAAAACATGCCGGGAGTGTGTGATTCAAGCCTTTTCGCTTATCAGAAGTGTGTGGAACAGGTCTTTAAAAAAAAAGAAGAAAAAAAAAGAATTGTAGCTTTCATCAGCCTTGAAAAGTGAATGGATTCAATTTACTTTAATGAGCGCTGATGCCGAGTGAGACTGCGAACACAGTTGGGTATATTTTCCTGTAAAAGCTCATGCTGGTCACACTGATGGGCCTGATATACTGAAGAGTGTAAAAACACATCCAACAGCTTCTGCCAGAGCTTTGGATATTTGCCGATTATATGTTTATAAATTCACTAATACATGAAATAAAATGAATGTCTGTATTAAACACTTCTTAAAGAAAGGTGCAAGTAATTTCACCTTTAGCTGAGACTGCTGCGGTAACTGCTGACATATTTACACTACTCAGCTGCACACCACCACTTTTATATGAAGGCTTTATTATTAGAACTGATGTTTTCTAGTTCGTAGGTTTTTCATCCTCCCTCTTTTTTGTGTGTCTTCCTACAGCATCAACTTTGTGACATCACTCTCATATTGTGTTATTTTAGCCCACCTTCAAAATGTTTGTTCACTTTCTCCGTCTAATCTTTTCCATGGAAATACAATCAGTCAAATACTTTTAAAGACTCCTGTTTGCATATTTTATTCGTAATAGACAATTTAGTGCTCTGTATTTAGGAAAACATTTTTCATTTGTCATTCTCATAATTTAACTTAAATATTGTTATGGAGAAAATTCAAAAGCTGGAAGAAAGATAGCTTGGTGCAGATATACAAACCTCACAATGCAACCACCCGAGCCCAGAGAAGATTCAGTGTGCAACACATTTCCAACACAAACTTCATCAAAAACGCACATAACACAGATATTCAAAGCTAAAATAATCTTTTAAAAATGGGCAGGAGCAGCCAAAGAAGGTAGAAATCCATTTGAACATGAAATGTTAATATATTCAGAGAAGCAGATAAGGACAATCTTGGACTGCAACATCATCTCTGCTTAACAGAAGCGAATGTGAGGACATGAGGCAGGGCTTCAGAATGTGATGAGGCTGAACAATCCTGTGATCGTCCCTCAACACAAGCTGCCGGGCTTGTTATTCTGGTCAGCATCTCTTGTCGTTAACAATGAATGGCGAGCGCGGTGGCGTCACTGCAAACTATCCACGCTTCTGACTACAAATAGGATGTGGGGAGAGGGTGAGTGTGCGTGGATGTACTGTGGGGTGGGGCGGGCGGGGCACGGGGGGGTTCGTGTGTGTCCGTAGATTCCCGCCACTGGTCTGGATGAGCCCGCTTGTTGTAAGCCCCCTGCACAAAGAGACAAAGGTCCCACACGCTTTTGCTAATGGCTGCTCAGCACTGTTTAAAAATCCATTCACTGTCTCCTGGCGCCTGACTCTATCGGCCAGCAGCCCGCCGCACACATTACCAACCCACCAACCAGCATTGCGGGAATGCAACGCTCGCTCCTTAACAAAGCTCCAGGGAAGCCTTGAGTATGGGCACGTATGGAATCCCTGGTATGCTAATATTCACTGTGTTGCATGATTTAAACCCTCCCATGAGTTCCACTGGGGGGGCTGTGACTGATGTGCAAATGAGAATATTCAACTTTTCCGTCTGTCAGTGTAAAACCCACTGGATCGAAGGTTTGCGTGGTTCGGATGAGAAGAAAGCGCCGTACCTTCCCTGCGTCCACCAGCCTGCTGACCTCGTCTAGGGCAGGCCCATCCGGGGCATAAAAGCCCCACCTGTAGAAGACCCCACCTGATAATATGTTCTGGGAGGGGGAGCAGAGAGAAAGCAGTAAATAAGAGTTAGACAGGTCTACAGATCACAGCACAGTGGACATCTGCTCTGAAAAGATCAGCACGCAAATGGCTCATGATTTCAAATTGCTCTCTTCTTTCCAAGTCAAAATATAAAAAGTACATTTGAAACTGAAAGCAAAAAGCAAATATGACAACACAGACTAGCGTGTACATATAGTAAAATAATAGGAGGGAGTGAAACTACTCTAGGTTACAATATTCAGAGATTGCTGCTCTCCTGGCTCACTGAGGCATCGAATTAGCCCAGAGGATCCACTCATACCATCGAAAACTAGTAAAAAAAACCTCAGGTATGGGCATCTGCTGAAATACTCAATGAAACCAGCTGGAATAAATTGAATTAAATACATTCAAGTGAAAAGAAAAATAATGAAAAATGCATGTATGAGTCACAGAATAATATTCCTTTATCTCGGTGGAGATTTCACTCTCCACCACTACATAAACTCAAGACACAGAGACGGATTAAACATTGGTTTTGAGATTAACCCTTACACAACAAGCAAACCGCTTCTTAATGTGTGGATTCCCCTCCAACAACATAAGAGAAATGTTGTATTTTAAGGTACATCTCATCGACCTGATCACTAAATATAAAGTGGAGCGGCTGTAAAATCTCAAAAAGAACAAAGACACAATAAATTAAATTACTAGGTTTGCTCAGTTAAGTGCAACCACAATGGCATCCAAGAGGTATTACGTAATAACACAAAATGAAAGTGCCTTAATTCAATGTGGGATTTTAAACCTGACATGTAACATTCAATATAAAAGTATCTTAATCCCACAGAATCACATAGATCCAGGAAAGGTGTGGACAAAACTAAATAGACTAAAACAATATTTTTTGCCATCTGGGCCATCTGTATGTAACCAGAATCTAAATCTACAGATTAATTACATTTTCTTTATTCTATATGTAATTGTATTTGAATCATGGAAACTGCAGCAGTCTGCCATTTAAACCATGTCATGAAGGGATCATTGTTTTTGTTAATGTTGTAAATAACACATTAATACTGCAGCGAGATATTGTCACTTTCCTACACGTTAACTTGGGAAGAAATATGTCAAAAAGTGGTCATTTCATTTAGAACTGCTTCGAAGAAGGAGAGATCTGGGCCATAGTTGGAAACTGAATCATGCTGTTTGTGGAATACGACCCTAATTAATGTTTGCGGGCAAAAGGTTATTATGTCACTGAGCCAAACAACTTCACCTCAGGTAGAACTAATCCTGGCTGGCTTGAAGAAAATGATGTTCCCGATCATTCAGGGATGACCAGAGGATGAACACTAGAGGGCTCAGTTGCGCTGTCATCGCCCACCATGGAAAAAAAAAAAAAAAGGCATGCTGTCCAGAGCTGGGTGCTGAGGGCGTGACTGCTGCAGCTGAGCCCCGCCAAACTGACCAGCTGGCTGGTCCAGTGGACAAAGGGGCTCGGAGGGTTGGCAAGAAACACACAAACACTGGTATTTGCCGGGGGGAGATAGTCAGCCACAATCTGAACAAACACCAAATACTGCTGGTTCAGCAGAGAACACATTCACACGTGTGTGCGCACACACAACGTGCCAATGCTGCCAGCTGTGCCGTCACCAATGCCTGCACTGCACAGAACAACTGGACTCCGTCTGTGTCCTATCGAGCAGAGAAACTGAAGGAGCAGAACATGCATACACCCGACATTTAGCCTCAAACTCTTACTGCCAACATGCAATCACCACATGCATGCCAGCCCAGATCTATTACACCCTATAGCAGGTATTTCAAATAGTACTATAAAGTCAAACATGATTTTCATAAACATCTATCTGAAAAGCCGAATGACGTTATGTAGAAATTTATAGTCACTGTAGAATATATACACCCATTACTCATTGCTGTCCTTCCCTGCCACGGGGGAAGAAGTCTGACGTTTCATTTTGGGAGTATCTTCCACACCCAGGATAATGACATCATGAGAAACACAAGGCTCAGTGCTTCGTGTGAAATAAACAACAGGGCAGGATGAGTTTTGTTTGCGAGAAAGACGTCTGACACGAACAGGAGAGGGATGTTTTACACCAGGTTTCTTTAAACCGTGCGTACCTGAATGGCCTTGCTATGAAGTGCGAGTCCAGCATGGACGGCTCCGTCTAAAAGGCCCATGGAATCTGTGTTGAGGAGTAACGGGGAGACCAGTGTGACGTACTTAGCCCCCGACCAGGTTTTCAGCAGGCCCATCACACTCTCCTCAGAATCCCCGCCCACGTTGTCCAACACAACATCGAACCTGGAGGTGCAGACAAAAACACCCAAGCTCAACAGAAACGTTCAAATCCAGCAAACAAATCATCCATATGATGGCTTTCACTTAATTCAAATCAAGTCACGTGGCCCATTCAGAAAACTGTTTATTTGATCTATTTAGGCTAAAGACGAGGTCGAGTTATTTCTCTTTGGGGGCAGGGAAACAAGTGAAGCAGCACCCACTCAGACCTTAAGCCCTGGTTTCCATGGAAACTGAAAAGAGAGTCAGTGAGCAGGTGTGCCATGCTGACAAGATGGTGTTTATTACATTTGGGGAAAACAAAATGTGGTAATCGTTGATGACTCGTCTTCATTAGCACATTCATTGAACTGGCAAAAATAAATAAATAAAAATACAATAATGTTCCCAAAGTGCAAGCTTGATAATCAATGACCTCTGTCCTTTCCTATAAACCAATGTAGAATGTGCTTGTCTGTAAAAGCCTCACGGTTCGTACTTCTCCATCATCTCCAGTTGCTCGGTGGCATCGCCCGCTGTGTAGTCCACCACTTCGTCGGCCCCCAGCCCTCTAACGAGGCCCTCGGCGTTCTGAGAGCAGGTCACAGTTACGTGGGCGCCCCAAGCCTTTAATAGCTGGGAGAACACAGGAGGAGGGTATAAAAAAATAAATAAAAAAAATTCCAATTTACGTGCAGGTACGGCTGCAGGCAAACACTTTGCCTTACCTGAATAGCGAATGTTCCAACACCTCCAGATCCACCAGTGATCAAAACTCTAAGGGGAGAAAATCCCACCAACCAGAGGGTCACTTAGTTAGTGTGGGGCTTGTTTAAGTGGCGCTATAAAGACGAACGAACGCCTCGAGGGTAAAAGGGGATATGAAGGAGTGGAAGTTATACCACAAGTGTGGAAGCTCCAATTTATTCTAGCATAAAAAGCTCCAACTTTGAATTATTCTTTTTTGTATTCCAATTAGAATAACATCCGTAACTCACTGAACTACGGAAGTAAAGTGTAGATGTGTGTGTGGCTGAAACGAGGGTAAAAAACCAAACCACTTATATATACCTGTCAAACACACTAAAAAACTGATTCTGGGAAAGCAGTTAACAGAAGTACTCAGGGACTCACACCTCTCATGCTCAGTGTACAAATGGGGGGGGGGGGGTGAAAGGTTGTCCAGGATCATGCTGATGCTTGCCTTTTATTTGAAGAGCTGTCTCTGCAAAGACCACCTGCATTAACAAGTGCAGACAGAGCAGTGCTGGCTACATAAGGAATGGATGCTGCTTCTATGTGACTCAGTGTTTTCGGTTTGAGGGAAACCTGTGAAAACATTCAAAAATTATTAAAAAATAAAAAAATCAACTATATGAAATATTTTTGCATGCTTGCAGTGCTTTCGTTGTATAATGTAGCAGCTCTGTCTAATCACCAGAGCTGCTGTGAGGCCAGCGAGCTTGAGCTGCTGAATAAATGAAGTGCAATGCTGCAAGAAAACACAGGGCAATTTGTGGGTCACTATAATTGCTGCCACAGTGGCTACTGCTCCCAAACAAACGTAATCTTAATTACTCCTTACACAAGCCTTTGTTTCAGTGCGTACATTTTTTTTTCTCGATTTAAACAAAACTTCCCAATTAAATTGTTTACGTTTGTTTGAAAACATGAAAAAAGAAGTTTCATTAGAAACTACCAATTAAATTATACAGTATGCCTGGATTATAATTGAATGAACTTCTATCATTACATCCCTGTTACTCACCTCGTACTCTGTTAAAATCACAAATTCTGCCAGACTTCCTTGTTTCCATGGGGGAACTGAGGCCCACACCTGGAAGACAAACATGACATTTAACATTCTGAACACAATTGAAATTAACCGCCTAAGTGTCGTCTCCGACTCCAGTTAATCAGCTATTACGCTCGAGACAACTGTTCCCGTCATTCTCTCTCATTAGTCATTTCCAAAGACGTTGTTAAACTGGTGAAAAATATTTGCAAGAATAGAGTATGTGGACATTTTTGCCGGTGTATTGTTCCATTATCTAATTACGTTGACTTTAATTGTTGAATTATTAATTTTTTTTTTCTCTGCAGGAAGACTGTGAAGTGGTTATAAGTGGGAGAACACACAGCGCACAGATTATGAGTCATAGACAGACAGAGAGACACAAACCTAATCATTTGTGTCATTTTAGGACCTTCACATCTTTATGACAAACATATTTTAATCGTTCTAAAAGAAGTGAGCCTGTCATGTTATCTCATGGTTTTCAAAATGTATGTTCTAGTTTGGGGGTGGGAAATTCATATTCCAAATAAAGCCCACATGAAAAACCTACAACTCCGATGGAGGGCTGAGTAATACATTCTACTTAATTCTGTACAATGAAATTACACAGTATCTCGTACTATAAGCCAGTTGGTTAGGGTTAATATAGTTCAGCGCAGTTAAAATGGATCATTTTCAACACCCATTAACATGAACTATGTACATATGCATCCTCGACGATCCCTCATTGGCCAGTCGGGAACCCCCAAAGCTGAGGTTCTTCCAATTTAAACAAACTGTTGGATATTTCCTGAGTTTGTGACAAACTATGATCGAGCAAACAAAGCAAATTTTTTTGCAAAACACAGAGATCTCTCTGTTTTCACATCTTAGTGCAGCTCAACTGTGATTTTTCAAATGTTAATGGAAAAGTTGTTGATGTTATGTCACAAAATAAACACCATGCTGAAATATTAATGGTAGTCAAAACAAGAATCATTTTACAGTACAAACTTTGCTTTTTTTTTCATCTATGATCTGGATAAAGGAAGCACACCACAACTGTGATCCACTCACAAGGCCATGGCTGAGGACTGTCTTGTTGCTCTGAACTTGTTTACTCAAAGATGTTTCCTGGTTTAGGCCATAAATCCACTAGGGCCCTCGTCACTGGCATCACAATCAATCTGCACCTTATCAACCTGGACAAAACTACTTCCCTTGTCTGTTCTATCCATATCAGGAATAAATACATTGATACATACACAGAGGAATCATCTAATCCATTTAAGATTAAATCAGTCTCGATTCAGGAAGGAACACAATAACAAAGAAATGCAATTGATCAAAACAAGCAATAAACAATAGATAAACAATATACAGAAAAGTTTGATAAAATATGAAGATAATGTAATAATACATTCCCTAGAAACTACTTAAATAAAGTGACAAGATACTTGTAATTTAGTTCCTTGCATCTGGATCTAAACTAGCCTGTACAGCTCAAAATCTAAATATTTTACTTCTGATACAATGTATGCATAGCCTTATCTTAAAATGTCAGTATCTGCATAGTTGATAGTATTTTAGTTAAACATGTGTTTCATTGAAGATAAAAGTTGTTACACTATTTAGGCATTACTTCCTGCCTCATGTTGAATCTATTTCTTTTGTCATACGGGATCAGTTAAGCTCAAACGTACTGCCACTCGTGCTGAGGTGTCAGATGATGCTGACCCCTGACACGATCAATAGTGTGCATTGGTGTCTTTTTAATCGCTATATTTTGATAGAAAATATACCTTTTTTATGAACTTTGTCTAACAACATAAGCTTATGGTTTCTCTTACAGATTTGGTCCTAATACCATTACTAATGTAAACATTGCTGATTCTGTTTAAACCTAAACCTTTATAACATGTTATATTAAGATTGCATAATGTATATCCACACTACCAACCCTGCAGAAATGTGTGTTTGCAGTGAAGCACCGACCTCATCCCCTGGACTGAAATGAGTGACCTCTGACCCACAGTCAACCACCACCCCAGACACGTCACGACCCAGGATGAGAGGAAATTCAATTTCACTGTCTGTTGCAGTGAAGGGATTTCTTCTTAACCTCATCAGCTTTGCCCCATAGCCAGCTGAAAAAGACACGAGTCACAAGGTGTGTTAACAAGGAGCCACAACATCAGTTTGGGAACTTTTTGGATGACACGAGTCGACACTTACCCCTCATAGACACGTCAAGAGGGTTCAGACTAGCAGCGTTGACTTTAATCATGATGTCACTGGGGGAATTAATGGTTGGCATGCAGATTTCCTCTGTGTGTCTCAGAACTCCATTGGTGCCATACTGATCAATGACCCAGGCTGACATGCAGCTTTGCCGTCTTGAAGGTGAAGAGCTGACATTCCTCCTGCAGCCTGCCCGGGCAAACGACCCTGCAGCGACTTTCACGTGCAATAAACGCAGAAGCTTGGTTAATGCCATGAATCCTCCAGGAGACGCGTGAAATGTCTGTCTGCTGGCCGTATCCACTTGACGGGGTCAGTTTTCTTTACAATTTTACATTTACAACACCGAGCTAACCAGCAGCTACTCGAGCTACACGGCTAACATGAGCACGCGAAGACTGCCACCGCTTGAAACATGCACCGCGCAGAACCGTTTCAACATATAACCCGTTTGTGCACTAATGCTATTTGATGCAGAAAGAGGAACGCTGCTATAAAAACAACAGACGATATCGTTGTGTTAAGTTCGGTGCACAAGAGCATACAAGTTACCAAACAAGCTAACCCCTGAACTTTCACTCGCAGCCAATCAGATTTCAGCAGAGAAATGGTTTGACCAATAGCAGTCAAGCAAGGTCTGAACGTCACAATGACAGTATTATTATTATTATTATTATTATTATTATTATTATTATTATTATTATTATTATTATTATTATTATTATTATTATTATTATATTTAAAAACGTTTGTTGTATGTTTTAAATGCAACATTTTAAACATAAAAAGGCATTTATTTACTACAAATATATGTAACCATGTAGAAATGTAATACGGTATATATTTAAATTCTTGATGCATGTACGCAGACCTTAAACATCAGCTTAAGACAAAATATCATACTGTGACGTTTCCTCTAACAATATTTAAACTTTTTCTTCCATCATCAGATATGATTGAAATGATAATATAGGTACACATCTGTTATTGTAATAATAATGGCGTGTTTGTTTGTTTTCAAAATCCTCTTTTTTAAATGATTTTGCCTTTAATACTGTACTAAAATTATTTAGAATGACAGTAAAAACATTTCAAACAGAATTAACTTGTACAAATCCCGGAAGTCATATTAATAAGCCTTTTCTATGGCCTGGTTTAATGTATATGTTTAAAACTTATTTTAGGTGAGAAAGTTTAATCACTTTACTTGATTATATCTTATATCGACCTCTTATTGCACCACTTTTACCACTCTCCTGTGTCCTTAATTACAAATATTGATAATTGTACTTGTTGTTCATTTTTCCAATTACAATAGTATGCCTGAAATAATATGATCTGTTGTATTAGAGTTTGAAGAAGAAAATATAAATTGAATGCTTTGCTCATGTATTTTTGGACTTTATTTCACAACTCCTTTCTTTGTTTTTGCCGTTTGGTTTCAATCATGCTCCACTTTAGTTTTCCAGTCAAAAGCTCACGAACCCTTCCATTTTGTCAATCACGTGTAATCACTTGTGAAGACCCTTGATTGCGTTCAATGTGCAATTTTTTTCTTCATTATCAAGTGAAGGTCCTTTTAGGTTTGGTTTAGTCTCGCAGACCTTTCAATCTGGGACACAGCTGCTGTGTATTTTAGGTTTTTTTTTCTCTGAAAATCAATGAGTATATTCTATTTCCACTTTGGAAATCATACACTTTTATTCTGTTATCAATGTTTCATGTTTTTTTTAATCATGAGAACATTACAATCATAATAGATAAACTAGTATAAAAGCAACACCATAATGAAGGTTAAAAAGTCATATAGAAGGTTACTTATAAGTATTCATATTATGTTGAACAATTATACATCAACAATCATGTAGCTAATAGAGGAACAATAACTAAATTGCTCTGCTCCACAAACACTCAATAAACCATTATGTTGCAATAATAGCCTATTATCATGAAAATGCAAGCGTACATGAAATAAATATATAACCCAATATGCCTGAGAGGCCCACTCAAACACTAAAACAGCTGCTGAGTGCACCATCATCTACACAAACAAAGACTAATGGACAGACTACTTTGCAGTAAGACCTTTATCTGTTTATACTTGGGTGATACACACGGGGTAATAATCTGGTTTGTTTTATTGTTTATATGACGCCTTGCATTTAGAACAAGAAATTATATCCTCAACATGGCGCAAAAATGTATTTGTGGAATGTGGTCAGAAACAATATATCCTCTTAATACATGCGGAGCTTATCTGAACTGGCCTTGTAAATCTTCACAAGAGGGATTTTAGTCTGGCAACCATTTGAATGACAAACTGCCCAGAAATAAACCAACCGCTTAGGTTCTTCCTCTCATATATAAATTATTGTTGCTGCCGTAACATGATGATAGTAGTGTCATGTTGATAAAGAATTGGCTTCATATAGCAAATGAGGCTCGTTGCATATATTTGACATCAACTGCCTGAGGGATTCATGTTCTCCTTGCCCAAATACCAAATGCGACGAGGTGAGACACGAAAGAAAAAGGGGCCTGTCTCTGTGTAATCATGATTCAGCAGGAAGCCAGGCAACAAACAGCTCTGTCATTATGATCACATCTCTCCAGGGAACGAGGACACAGTGGGTATTGGGCTCTTTGTCTTTTCTGCCTCATTACGATGGGTCTGTCTAATGAATTAAACCCATGGCTGCTGCTCAAAAAAAAAAAAAAAAAAACACCTAAGAGGGAGCACGGGGAGTACCCTGACACAAAAATAACCCCCATCAAAATGTCCTTGTTGATTGGCTTAACCTATGAGCTGACATAAGTATTTTCTGGAGGGTCTCTTCTTCCACAGACGTTCTATGTGTGGTTTTTCTGGGCCTCCTTCTATCTTGGGACCTGTGGCCTAAATCACATGTCGGCTCTAAAAATCATCGCTTTGATCTAATTTCAGTTGGTGAGCTCGAAGAAAGCGGCAGTCGAGGTTCCAACGGACACTCGGTCATAATGAAGCATGATGGTATAAGGATTGTACGTGATTGCAAAGTGAAGCTTTTTATTTTCTTCACCTACTCTCCCATCCTTTCTTCCGTCGCGAATAGCTCACTAACTAGCTGACAATTCTCCAGATGCTTGGCTTAACAGCGAGCCTGTGGTGAGGCCGGGCATCGCCGGCCTCTCGTTGCTTGGGTAATGATCACAAGAGTTGTTTATTGTGTGACAGTCCAGCAGCTTCGTGTGAGCCACTGCAGGCTGAAGAAAATTAATCTCTCTCTCTCTCTCTCTCTCTCTCTGTCTCTCTTTCTCTGTCTATTTTTAGAATGAAAGATTGGTTTCTCTCCTTGGTCACCACCCCATTTTCCCTGTATAGGTCAAGTGTTACAGTTTGTACCAACTTGGTTACAGAAAGACCTGAAGGAAACTCAAAGGTAATGATTCCCTTCTCTTTCCGTTAAGTTCTATATTTGATTCAATATAACGTCTCCTTATTTTCATTCTCTTCATTGAACGAACTCTTGATGATTAATGAGCTTCACCACAGTTTTCATGATAACCGAATTAGCCAAATTATTTGCAGTGAGATTGATTTTTCCTCTGTATATCCTTCAGAGGCACATCCATAACCTCACAGCAGGGGTTTTATGACAGAACTCATCTGATGCACTCAAGCTTGTTATCACTCCATGGGAAAAAAGGAGAAGAGAGCTCCGAACACTCAGCATGAATCCCTAGACTTATTGGACATATTTTATGGTTTAGGATTCATAAGATTTCATCTCAAAAATGTACACTCTGATAAAACTAGGTTTTAGAAATGTCTCTTATTGACATGTGGCGATTTGTGCTATTAATGTAAAGCACTTTGAATAGCCTTGTTGCTGAACTGGTGGCGCAGACATACTGGAGTTCCTTTGCTCTGTGTTTATACACAAGATTGACATTGTTTCAAGAACCTGGAGGGACAAACTTATGCAAATCTGGACAAAAGCGTCAATACATTTGCACATTCAACTCCAGCACCTTTGAATGTATGCAAATTTCTCAGCTCCAAAACTATATCACATCAAATCTAATTTTCACAGGCAATTGCTGATGAATGAACATTTTGCAATAAAAAAAATCATTTTCATAATAAACATTATAAGCGTTCCATAAAAAGTTCAAAAGGTATGTTTAGTGGATTATCTATTTGTTGTAGCAATGGTTTTCATACAATATAACTATAAACAAGGTCTTTTGAGAAGAGATTGAGATTGTCTAAAATGAACCAATTCCAAAAATTATCTAATCACTGATACATTCATAACTGAAAATACTAGACAAAAAAACCCACATATAGAAATGTTCAGTTTCTGCGCATATCAGTTTTATTCTGTGCTTACAAATTTAACATTGGTAGTATTTTAATCCATGTTGTTTACAAAATGTGCCAAATATCAGATTTTAACATGAGCTCAGCATCTTAATGACATATTCTTTTGGGATGCAGAAACTGGGGAAACTGCGTGTGGTGCAATGCATTTCATGTAATAGCTTCATAATTCAAGTTAACTTAACTCAGAGTCATTAAAAGAAAATGGTGAACAATTCAATAATACCTGTAAATTTAATGCTATTAGAAAACTGTGCACTGTTTATTTTAATGACTCTGAGACTGCATATCCCTTTACAGCTAATATGATTCAAAAAGCGAACGAAGTTGGTTGTTTAGGTTACTTCATAAGGAGACTGAGTATGATTACAAAAACTTTATTTTTGTTTTCAAATTGACCCTAAATTGCATCATTGTCTTATTTTCTTAAGATTAAATAAAATAAAAACCTTGAAAATGTGGTTTTGAACACTTTTTAATTTACATACATTATAAACATAATTGACTTTTCTGTAAAAAACAAAAGAAAAGGGGGGGGGGGCATATGACATAGAATACAGTATCAACAAACCTTTGTGTTGCCACACACACACGCACATGCATGCATGCACATACACTATGAGCAGTGTTTAAGCAGTGGCACAGGAAACACCCTGTGTTCTGTTGTTCGTCTCGCAGATAGCATCTTATCTGCAGGCTTCCTCCACTCTGCAAGGGCAGCATTATAAATGTAATGTACTCCTCGGTCTGTTTATCCTGGGGATTATAGAAAACTACATTGCATATGCTGATGTCAGTTAATGCTGTCAGTCAAAACTCTGTCTGCTTCACAAGTGAATAACCACAGTTTTTTTTGTTCCTCCCCAAACCAAAGAATATGAGAGTGATCCGCCATCAGAGAATAGTGTGCTGTACAAATTGGGCCCTTTTGTGTCTTCAGACACAAGGTAGGACTCGCCATTTGCCATTATCTGCAGTGGAAATATTACTCTCAGTTTATACTGAGGTACAACCACTATTACACTGCTTGTGTTGGACACAGTTACACTATTTAAGACAAAACATGTGAAACTTACAAATGCCTGAGTCCAATTCCTTGTTTGCATGCACAAGCATGGCCAATTAAGATGATCGAATTTGAACGTTTTCTCTGTGAAAAATAAATTTATTGTTTACAAAAATTCAGATCAAAATGATTAAACATGAATTCAAATTGTGTACAATCAGTTGCTTTAAAGATATGTAAGTAGATTGATATGTCACATGTTGTAATTTGTACTTACACACTGGAAAAATAGTCAATTTCCTTGGAAAGGTGCATAAAGAGGATCTTAAAATAAATACTATGTGTTTACTTATAAACTTGTTCTTCCATGTTGACCGATTTTATTTTCACTGACTAAAGCAACGACCCAGAGTCTTGTTTTGTAAGGAACAAAATCGAACAATGTTGACATGTACTATTTAAAGAAAGAAAGTTTAAGTTATTAATCATATCTTTGTCAGAATGACAAACTTACAATGATATGTCATTCTTCTATCTTTGTTAGCACCGTGTCCTACATTTAATGCAAGTTTATTTTATCTTTCAGGGAAATTAAAAACAGCTTGAGGGTGTGTTTATGTGCACACAGATGCATATCCTGAACAAATGCACACGTACACGCACCAAAGGACTTGTGTACACCATCTAAGTCTAGATATCATATCCTTTTAAGCTGAAACTTTAATCATTAACCACCTCCGCTTACATAAAATTGATAAAGTAAGTAACCTGTGTTATTTCTGACAGAGGCTGAAAATAGCCTAAAAAAAACACACACACTAACACACACATGCTGTATATAGACTGACCAAGTTATAATATAACTAATTTGTTTATAATTACATGAATGACAACTTGGACATGGACATAACTGATATACAACTGATAAACTGATTTAGCCCCACCTGACATTTATCTGCACACCCCCACCTCTGAACTATGGAGATTATTAACACAACAAGTGTCCATTATAAAGCTTCTTTTTTTTATTTATTTTTTTTAACTTTCACTCTTACTTTCACTCTTACTTCATACTTACTTCAACAAGCAGTCCTGGTGACAGTTGTCTTAAACACAACTCATGGATTTGTTCCAGCCTTTAAAGCATAAATATTATATTTCAGAAGCAACATAGGTGTTAAGCTGAGGCCAGAAAACAAATAAAAATCTGAGGAACGACATAATCTAGTTCAATTTAAAGCCCAACACCTTTCTCCTTTTTTATTGTAATAAGCATAGTCCTAGTTTGTCTGATGTATTTTGAGTATTTGATCTATATAGCCTATACATATTAATTTTAATGCAGGTAGGCAGTATTGATCAGCTGCATTATGACATGCTGTAATGCCTGTCACATTAAGGTTTGATTTGCTAGGTAGATGCTCCTGATGCTCTCATTGGTTATGCACAATAGATTACCACGGTGCATTTACGGCATGCAGTTCTCAATAAAATTAATTATCTTTTTAGTACACTTTATTCATGCAGAGATTAAACATAACAGACGCCGCTCGCTTGCCGGGGAACATTGCACTCTCACCAACGTGAACAAAACTTTCTCCACAGCTCTCAGAGTCTCACACCTAATTGGGCAGCCCTCTGAAAATGAGCCACATTCATTATACAAATGTCAGTGCCTGCTGGTGGAGTGTAGGAAGACGAGGAGCTGGGAGGAGGTGTGGAGGAGCTGCGAGGCGAGCTGACGGTCCACTAATGAGACATCATCAAGGAAAAAGGCTCCTCAGTCCAGTCAAGAGGCACAATTTACCGTAGTAGTTGGGTGTATGATATAATGAGACGCACTGTGGAAGCGTAGAAGATTTCCATCCACACAAATGCCTTTTACCAGGTTTTCTCAGCTGCCACATGCTTTATTCCAAAAGTAATGTTTCTCTCTACTGTCTAACACCCTGTTTGCTTTTCAGATTTTTTCATCACTTTTGCTATTTACAAAGCGAAAGGGAGATGGTATAGTGAATGGTTAGGAACAAACTGCTGCCCGGAAATAGAACAGGAAAGATCCCCTGGGCTATGTCCTCCATTTCACAGTACTTAGCTGTGTGTTTACCTTCTGTTGGAAAATACCCTTGTATAAATACAAGTAACTAAATATTGACTTGTAAACTGCTGTGTGCACTATGAAACGTAACAGGGAAACTAGGTTAGGGTTAATCCCTTCAACGAAATCTATTCTTTTTGTTTCTCATGTACAAAAATATATTGAAAGCTAAAATATATATCCAGTTATACTCTCGCTCTCTAAAGCTATATTGACCATATCAAAATCTATATGTGAAAAGAAAATAAGCATTTGCCCAAAAGTGCAAGTCTCTGAAATGTAGCTTGAAAGCTAAGGTATTGGATCGATTATATCTCAGTAGTTTAATGAAAGGCATCTTAATTAGCTTTCAGTATAAGTAGGAATTAAAAGGATATACTTCTCAATATATCAATAAAAGAAAATTTAAAGAGACAAATGCCTTTGAATGGATATGTTAGACAAAACTATGCATTTGTAAAGATATAAAGCCATGTTTCAAGCTTATATACTTGTGTATATGGATCACATATCTGGCAGTCTTTATGTTAATATGTGGGGGAAGAAGTTTTTATTTGATTGCTCTGTTTTACAGCAAGTCATTGCAATTGTAGACTTGGTTAGTTTTTATGCCAGATTCACTTCCTGTCACCACCAGGGGCACCAAAGAGATCTTCAAATACCTTCCAAATGTTTCATCACCACCCGCCAATTATGGCATCGACTTTCTACCTTTGGCTATAAGCTTGTAAAGTTCTGTAGCATCAGTCAATCCATCACCTGTGATGCTTCATGTGATTCAGGAGCGCCGGAGCTGATTCAAGCTGATGACAGGATACAACCAGGTCACTGGTCCATGATGGGGTAAATACAAGGACTCAAACAGGGGTTTTCTACACAAACCACTGCATCTCCATGCCATCGAGCTAAATGTGACCTCAGTCACATATATATATAGATTTCCTAGTGTTTGTAGACTTAACGCCCTCTCTGGTGGTGCACTGGCTTTGACTGTGGTGAACCCAAGTTCAAATCCTGGTTGCATCAGGAGGAGCGTGTACAATGTGACCTCACCATGTCTACAGCGTTGAATAAACCGTCTCACAGATTATAGATAATCAGACATCAACAAAATGGGGCGTTAACATCATCGTTTCATTCAAATACCGCAAATATGAGCAGCACTTGCACCAAAGTTTCCTGTTTGGCACCTCCTCTGAAAATTGTGTCAGTGATTTCTTCTGTTTCCTGCATCAAGAATGTGAGTCACTGCAGATATCACACAGTGGTAACATCAAAATTAAGATGTACGACTACTTCTGTGTCTGTGACTCATGCTGAAGCTGCATCTGTAAGCAGCTAAAATAAATAAATAAATAAATAAACCCACTGATTCAGTGTCAGTTTCTCTGAAGCCTTTTATCAATTTGAAAATCTGTATAGTTTCAAGGGAATCTAAATTTGTGTTTGTACTACAGTTATTTCCACAACACACCTAAATCAGTAGCTCCATTTTATACAGAAAAACCAAACCTTTGATTTTATGTTTCTTGTTATTTGAGCCCCCTAAACAAGATTTATTTGCACAAATAGCAATTGTAAGAGTGCAAAATTTCTGCACTCGCCATGCAGTTTGTCAGATGTTTCTGACAAGTGTGTGCAGCTTGAAGAAGAAGAAGAAAAAAAAAAAGCATTGACTCTGACGCCTCGCAGACCAGCTGGTACTGAGGCACAGCGTCTCTCGAAAGCATCGGTGTGTTCAACGGTCATTGTGTGCAGGATCAGTTCATGTACATTGTGGATTTTTGTCTGGAGCTTCTCATGTAGCCTCCTTTCCACACACAGTGGGTCGGAAGCTATTCCCAGCAAGCAGGTGCCATCGTGTGGCATCAGGTGTCCTTCCAAAATGTTAAAGGCTGGTTTGTCCCAGATATGCAGCTTGTCAGATCAGAGACACTCTCTCGGAGGACTCTCTGACTTTGGTAGTCACTGACAGCAGGGACAGCAGCATTATATATCTGGGATCCAACCTGATTTTCTAATGAAATCAGGGTAGCTGCATGGGCTCTCACTCCTGTCATACTAAACAGGTCAAAAAATTGCACAAAGTGATGAGACTTCGCATGAGGATTGAGCAAAGTGAACAAATATTATCTCACCATGCACTCAAAACCACCACCTCTTGTGCGATTACCCAGTGGGTACATTTTACCATCATCGATGGCAAAGAGACTCACGTGTGCTTCATCATATGTTCATTTGACCATATCAACTCAATCCATCTTCTATAACTGCTTGAGGTCAGGAATCCATCACAGACGGAAAATCACACTCACTCACGGTCACTCACAGGCCATTTAAAATGACCAAAACTTTTAGTTCTCTGATGAGCTGTTTAGCCTTTTACCTATTTTTTTTATTGCCATATTTTATTTGGTTATTTGAAGCATGCTTTGGCCTTCCGTTTTGATCTTTCTTGCTGTCGACATGTGCATCTATGTATGTTTGTAAATATTCTTATTATAATGTTTCTGTAAATAATTAGTAATCATCCTCAAGCTGTGATATAAAGAAAGATTGGATAATCGGTTGATATTAGACTGCAAAGCCGCATTACTCTCGCAGGACTGGTGTCAAAAATATTTCCATTGTTTGGTTTCCATCGTGACCACAGCCTGTGGACATGAATAACAGGGAGGAACAGAGGATTCATTTATGCACCTAATTGATGAGGTCCAAGTGAATAGTTTAAATAAAAGAAACCAAAAATCTTGAAAGAGATTTGCCTCCATCTATCCTAATTGATTCACGTTTGCTTCCAGTCGATGCAGCAAAGAGGAGCATCATTGTGTGCGAGGAGCGACTTGTTTTTAAAGCAGGATTATGGCAAGAAAAAAAGTACAGCTGGCCATCTGTCAGGAAGTGGAAGTACCTTTTCTGCTGACCTGCAGTCTTTTGTCTTTCTTTCCTCTTTTCCTTCCTCTATTTCATGTCATTAGAGACATAATGTCACTGAAATGTTCCTGTGGATCTTTAAAAAAAAAAAAAAGGATTTACAATTGATTTGTTAGTACACCCTTTATTCATTTTTCTCTACTTACATTACTCTGTGGAAATAACCCTTTTGATAGTTCAGTGGGTGTATTCAGTGCTTTATATTGCTCTGGTTGGTTCAGTTAGTCCTTATTTTTATTTGTCCTTTTTGTAAAGATGGTGTATATAACTTCTTTGGCCGTGTCATGAAAGTTGTTCAACTTGCTAATAAGCTATTAAAAAAACAAAAAGACAAAACTATGACCTCATGTTTATTTAGTTCAGGTTTGTAAGTAATGATGTGTCATGGGTTGACCAATCAGATGACACCTTCCTGGGGGTGGGTTGTACAATCATGCTTTTATTACAACATTTTCACTCTATATTAATCTTATTAGCCCATCTCAAAACCAGACAAAAATGAAGCTTGAAACAAAATGACCATAAAGCCAGAAAAGGTAATAATGAAGACAAACACCAATATTGGTACAGTAATATTAATACAAATGACTTCCTAGTAGCTGGTAATCTGTAATTAAACTAAACAAGTACATAACCTGTACTTCTTTTGTTGTTGTTGTTGGTTGTTGTTGCTAAAGATGAGAAAATGTGTCAGAAGCTTCAAATAGCTTTTTGCTGTATGACACCATCAGTAAACATTAGGAAAATGTACCCGGAGACAAGAGCGACAACAGCTTGTTCCAGTCATGAAAGTCAAATACTGACAGGAACAGATGATTTGCATAAACAGGGAACAAGACTGATAAACTGAAAACGGATCAGGATAATATAATCACTGCATAATATTTTACGGTTAGAGCTCTCAAAGCCACAGAACGTTTCACTAAAAGCTAATGAGGGAGCATAGGTGTTATGTACTATAATGTGTGTAACATGATACAAATCTTTTTGGGAATTAGCATACAAATAGATCATTTAGATCCCAGACATTTGTAATCCGTGTAATTTTATCATGTATGTAATAAAATGAGGATCTAGTTTTCCATTTCTTTATAACCACTATCTGTTCCACAGCAACATGTGATGAATGTTCAGTAAATGGAAACCTTGCAAATCTGAGATGTGAGGTTTACAAACATGGAAATTGTCCTCAAGTAAACACCTTCACATAACAAAGCCCATCTTAGCTTGTGTCAGGAGAATGCTTGTCTGCGAATTTGTTTCTCCTGCAAGTCTCCTTTGAATTTGAATGACTTTGTGTAATTGTCATTTCAACGATTTGTTTTTCTCCTGAAGATGGGCCTTCTGTATCAACACTTGTCTTCCTTTGATTGTTCTTGTGTATTTACCTGTTGTGACCTGTTTTTGTCTTACTAAAGGTAATCATATGGTGGATATGATCATCAATCGGTGTCAAAGCTGATAGACATTAGCTTTTTGCTTGCCAACTTTAGAAACTGTTTTATTATGTCAAATATCTTAAACTTTATCCACATGTATTTACAAAGCAGAGCATAAACACAGTAAGGTTTAATGTCAACTGTCATGAGGACAATATTTGTTAGATTGAGCAAAAATGTAATGCTCTACATTTGCTTTAATTGGCTTGTAATAAATGCATTATAGTCTATAGTGGCTATAAGTAATGGGCTGATTAGTTACATAAGCTGAGGACTATTTCACCACAAATGTTAAAAAAAAACCAACTGATGCAGGTGGCCATATATTACTCATAGTAATCTTTAAGCAACAGGTACATATTTGTTTATCATCAAAATGTATATCTGCAGACAAGTAAGCTTCTTAGTGTGACACAGCCAACTTCTGTAACATAATAATTTATAGTTGGTTACAGATGTTTAAAACAACACTATTACCACAAAAAAAAAAGATGCAAGAGCAAGTGTTCATTTTCACAGTAGATAAATGATTGTAGGGAGGAGTAGATTATTGGAGTGGTAGAGATTAGCTCCATTGTCTCACACGCCCATGTTTGCGTCTGGGTTTGGGGTTCATACTATGGGAAGTTTGCACGTTATCCCTGTGCAGGTGTGTGTGTGTGTGTGTGTGTGTGTGTGTGTGTGTGTGTGTGTGTGTGTGTGTGTGTGTGTGTGTGTGTGTGTGTGTGTGTGTGTGTGTGTGTGTGTGTGTGTGTGTGTGTGTGTGTGTGTGTGTTTCAGGGTACTCTGGATTCTAGGGGCTCTGAATTGCCTGCCTTATGACTGAGTTTATCTGTTTGTCAATGGCCAGTGATGTGATTCTAATTAATATCTGTAATGCTGGAAACTTCCTTTGATTGCCATATTTCAAAGAAGGCATGCATTTTGCCTCGACTTTGGAGGTGCTATACATGTACAGTGCACTAGAGAACTCCATATTTCTTCTGAATATGTTTCTATAAAAAGCTTCTTTTGAAGCTCCCACTGCTGCCACCAGACACATTAAAGGTTGGTTCTATGGAAACCAATACTACGTGCTGATGTGACCTGAACTCAGCCATCTTTCCATGTATGAATCAGCTTTGAGAGTGTTTGGGTCCTAGGCAACAAGCAGTGGCCAAAAACAGGTGTGACACCAAGCTACACATTTGTCTGAGGTGTGAACTGCATTATTTATGAGTTCAAAACAAACTCCCAGACAGAGTGGAACTCAAACTCCAACATGCAGTTTCCTAAAAGCCACAGCTGACATGTGCAAGGCGGATGTTAGGCCATAATTCAGTTTTAGATCCAAAATGTAACTCCCTACAGAGCCACGATGTTCTTCCTTTGTTTGCAGTCCCGTGTCTCAGCCCTGAAACTTGATACAAGTCAGAGAGGCTTAGCCCATAATGACAGAAGCGTGCTGTATATAATACCAGTAATCACCTCACAATAACACAAAAATGCGCACTCCCATTTGTATTCACGGCACAATGATGAATATTCACACAATGACACACTCACCTCCCGTGTCATAGCGTAGAGTACAAATAATAACCATGTGATCTTGCCACTTGTTTTTACACAACAAAGAAATGCATGAAAGGCCCCCAAGAGAAGGGTGTCCGCGTGGGCAGGGGAGTGGAGCATTCTATGTGTGTGTGACATTGTCCCTGCAACAGTGGCGGCTCTCTGAATTATTCATCAAGCCGATCAATGATTAAAGGTCTGCTGGGTGTCAGTCCTCCTCACGCCATGAGGCAGGTGACTGTGCTGAGCAAACGGCGTGCAAGTTGTAGTAACTGGTGGTGAGTCAAAATATAGTCTGGGAAAGTGAGGCAATGATTCAGCTTAGATTCCTTACCGACACATCCCGTGTAATATTGTGAAAATCAGAATGCAGTTTTTTAAAATTGCAAGTTTTTAGTGTTGATCAGTGTTGAGGATTACGTGATATATACTATTGCATTTGTAAGTAATGTGGGAATGATAATACTGATGTTTAAAGCTGCTGTGAAACTATTCTGCTCACGAGCCAGATGTTGGTTTTAACATCAGCAAAATGTCCGCCCACAAGAGATCAAAGTCCGTGATAATTGGAGATAATCGCCAATATCATCACTTCCACTTTGACATAACCGTATGTATTTCACTATACGCTGTATTAGTGGTTCGGTAGTGCCTCATCATTCCTAAACCAATTCCATCCTATCTGACATTTTCCTGTTTCTACAGTACCTCTATTAATGATGAATAAACTTGGAAAGGACTGCTGTTTTATTGCTGCAACGTCTCATCATTAATTCAAAAATGTGTTAAAAACTATGTGCATAATATTAAGATGCCCTAATTGAGGGAGGCAATTAGAACTCATAGAGGACTTACCTTTTTTAGTAAGTAAGTGTCTTTTTTAATCATAGGTATAAAATGCAAGTAGAATAACTGCTACTTTTACTGGCGTTGCATGGTGATGCATTTCTTTATCAAATTAAGAAAGCTGAGGTAATGTTGATGGTGAGTCTTTCCAGGAAAAAATAGTCCTCTGAGACATGGGAAATGGCTGCTGTGGTATTACTGGAAACATCATCTCTGGTTCATTCAGAATATTCAGGAGAGACTGGAGGCAATGTAGTATCGTTACAAAGGGTTGAGCAGCCGCCATCAACATCACGAACAAACAAGTAGCAGTAATACATAAATATTCTGAGCAATTTTACACTGTGATCTCTTTTCCAAATGTGTTTTTTTCCCCAGGATACTTTCAAAAGAGATTAAGGCAATAGATACAAAACACTCCTGAGACCATGTTTGGAGGAGAAAAAGGACTCATTCAGCTGCACTGTGCAGAGATGATGACGAGAGAAAAACTGGAGAATAGAAAGCACATTTCTGTGAATCAATACCGTACTCGTGTACTGTACATACTGCAGATCATTTATTGTGCTGATTCAGTCATGTGCCAAAGTACAAACCCAGGATGTTTTTGTGAGGAATTGATATTTAAACTGAAAGAAAAAAAAAAACATTTCCCCATACATTCATGTGAAGGGCATTGAATAAATAAAGATGCACTGACAGATCACCTCTACAGATTAATTGTGTTTTTTAAAACCCATGAATTGGAGTGCTTCATATTTGCCCGGCTACGGATATCACTCATAAGTAATCTAATGCCCTTGAGGAGTGAAATCAACCTTTTAAATCTCGACCTGAACATCCATCCATCTATGATCTGAACCACTTTATCAAGCTTTCAGAGGGACACTGGAGCTGATCTCAGCAGAGATAAAGACGATCACAGACACTTGCATTCACGTTTAAATTGTATACCATAGAACTAGCTGCACAGTGTTCTTGCTGGGAAGACTTTTGTTCGGGCAAATCTGACCTTTATGCTTGTAAAATCATGTTGTCTTAATTAGATCTGTGTGGAAGCTGTGTAAATGTTTTGAATAATCAACAAAGGATTTCAGAATGGATGATTTCACTGCTAAACCAAAGTGTATTTGCACAGTGAATCATAACAAGTTCCTTTCTTTATATGTATTTTGAAGATGTAGTTATATAATATGATTGAGAGGGACTATCAGCTTGAGTAAATTCAATTTTGTGGGTTTTATTGTATTGAGTATTTGTTGAGCCATGAGTAATCTGCCATGTCGAATGAGACATGGGATCTTGGTTGTTTTATAAGTTATATCAATTCATAAAGATCTGTTAAATAACTGGTAAGAGCAGATCTGGCAGATGTGACCACATAAAGCCCTATAGCAAACTGAATAATCAAATCTTAATAAATGATGTCTCGTAGATAAATTTGAAAAAGAACGAAGTGTAGAGTGTATTTTAAAGGTAGTCTGGTGTCCATAACAATGCAATTTGGAAGGATCCATCCATCCATCTTCTTTCCCTCTCAGTCCATAAGAGGTCATGGTGGTTGTACAGAAAGCAAAGAAGCCCTGACATCTTTGAATTTGTATGGATAATCAATTAAATTGCGATTATCTTATTATTTATTGAAGGAAAGGTTCTGATGCTGAGACAGAACATTACCTCATTCAAGCTATTTAACACCCATCATCCACCTTTTGTACCTGCATGGTTTCACAGGGTCGATCAACACTGGAGCCAATCTAAGCTGACATTGACCAAAAGGTGGCGTACACCCTGGACAGGTTGGAAATCGTCATGTAACACGCCACGTTTTTGTAAAACATATGTTTCGCACAATTTTGCCCAACTTATAGCACAGGTCTCCATAGCAGTGTTTTTATTGCAAACGCCCTTCCCTGGTTTCGACGAATGAATACTTACCCATACTTACTGTTTTAGTTATATCCCAAAACTGGGATTTAACTAAAACAGTGTTTCTTTATAATCCTTGCAAGAGGTGTAGTGAAGATTATATTTTCTTTAAAAAGCAATTCATGAATTCTAATGAACCAGATCCAACAGGTAATGGATAGATTTCAGTATACATACCATCCGTAACTATAAATACATGTAGCCATCACATTCAGAAATATATTGAACTGATGTTGCACATTTTAACACTTGAGCAGTCTAAATGTGCTTTACATGAACCATCACATCCCCCCATTCACCCATACGCTCACACACCAACGGTGATGACATTCAAGGTGCTTGATCTCTTTTGGAAGCAATTTGATGTGCACTCTCTTTCCACGAGTCACTTTGACACAAGACCAAAGTGCATTGTGGTGAAAGCGGACTCCCTTTATCTCACTATCCGCTTGATAGTTCATTCTTGAAATACTTCACTATTATAACAACAGCACAATGAACGAACGTGCATTTTGCCACATCAGGTAAAATGCAGCATTCAATCTTTGAGACACACTTTTAAAGGGCAGACTGTCAGAGGCCAATAAAAGTATGGATCCGGAAAAGGGATGTTAAAAGGGAGGGGGGTGGTAGTGCGGGGAGAGGGAGTATGAGGGGAGTAGTGCAGAGAGGATTGAGAGACAATAGCTTGAGCTAATGAGTCATGAGGCTGGCTTTACTCGTGCTGAGGCATTTCCGAGCCCCACGCCACTCACTCTGCCGTCACAGGGTTCACTCCTGTTGCGATACATTTGACGCTTTAGCATTTGCCGAGAGCTTGTCATGAACTTTTCTGTGCTCTCCCGCATGTTAACAGTAAAAAATCCAAAGAACAAGTAAACTCATTACAAAAATGTCACATTTCATTAACGAAACTCACTCAAAATGACTATGTTACCCATGTAATCCCTGTAAAGCGTGTGGATTTTTAATTACGCTAATTATTTAATCCAACCACTGTAACTGTGCTTACTAGGGCTGTCTAATGTAGTTTATGGGGAAGTTTTGGGTAAACTTTTCTTTCATAAAATACACCAAAATATGTCTCACTGGAAAACTATAATGATAATTCAGCATGTAAGGAGATATTTTATTCTCTGCACTGGAGTTGTTGTAGAAATATTACCAGTGAAATATAGACAAAGCGTCAAGTAACTGCGAAAAGTGAAACTGATCCAAACATTGTGTCCCCTAAGGCACTTTGGTAAATATTTTTTATTCTTCTGATAGGAAGATATAAACATTTATAGTCAAACTTGACACTCAAATCACAAGTTTACATATATGATTACACATTTGGAAAGCTGTTCCTCACAAGAGCAACAAGGAGGCTGATGTATTGTTATAAAGTCACTCAGTGTTGCTCTGGCACTAATCCAGAGGAGATCTGTAAAGGCATCAGGGAATGCTGAGTCCATCTCTGGCCTGCAGCTCAGCAGCTGCCTGTCTAGACTGCCTGGCAGCATTGTAATGATGAGTGTGGCATGACCACGCCCTTCTGGGATGATTTTTATGGAATCTGAATGATACAAAATTGGAGGAAAGTCAAGAAATTCTGCTTCAAAAATATAGAATGAACATTCTAAAAGGGGTTAAAACCAATTAGAAATCAAAGAAACTGTTACAGTTAGAATTTTTCATAATTTATTGTACATTGTAATTCCTTCCATTATCTTATATGCAAACTAATAAAGAGTACAACATGTCCATTTATACAAAATATAAACTATAAGGGGGAAATATAAATCTAACATCAACCCTTCCCATATCGTTGTACATACAGTCATTCTCTGGGTCTAACCCATGGATGTAGGGAGGAAAGGTGTCAAGCAAACCCTCATTGTAAAAGACCACAACTCTTTAAAAATCACAAGGCAAAACTGACACAACTTCTGTGGCAATTCATTTGCTACATACATCTCAGGGACATTTCTAATAAAAAGACAGAGGAGCCCAATTTCAGGGGGGGGGGGGGTTTAAAAAGGTAATCTGGCTTGCACTTCTTTCTTCAATCTCCTAGTGTTTGTGCCAAATCTTAATGTAATTAACAAAAAACATTGTGGTGTCGATTGCCAGGTGGATCTGAAGCCACAAAAACAACTCTGTACACTCAAGTGGTCCACATTAGAATCAAAAACATGTGACATGACAACTGCAGCCCAGAGCATCTCCAGAACATGATGGTGTGACTATGGAAATGCAAGCCAAACAGGAAGCTGTGTGCACCATCGCTCCTTCTGATTCCATGCATGGGGCTGAAAGTGAAGGGGGAGGCGGTTTGGTGATGACCTCCAGTGGAAGGTTAGGCCGCCTTTAATAACAGTAAAGTCTTAAATTACACATTTTTAGCTTTGCTTGAGAAGGACAAAAACGGGTTGCAAAGTCCATCCGTGTGATTTACGTGGTCTCAAGGGGGGGGCGGAGAGGAGAGAGGCTGGGCTGCGTGTGATGACCAGATGGAAGGTGGTGTGGAGTGTTGAGGCAGAGGGGGTGGGGGGGAGGCAGCTGACGGCTCCGTCTTCAACAGTAGCGCTGATGGAGAGAGGCTGCCACGACGACGGGGATCAGCAAGGAGAAGGTGCCTGCGTGCAGTGAGACGCCGGCTCCAGCGGGGGAGGCAGTGGTGCTGGCTGAACCGCTGAAGGGGTCTGGGGCCATGGTGGTGGTGTTGGAGTTGGAGGTTGAGTTTCCCCCTGTGGTGTCTGTGCTGTTCTGGGAGACCACCTGTTGGAGGAAGGAGTGGAGAGAGAGGATGGAGGAATGAGAAGGATTTGAACTATGTCATAAAGCCTCTACTTGTTTATTTTAATCAACTTTTGATCTAAATGAACAAAGAGCAGATCATCCATCAGGTGTCAGAGTAAGAGATTGAAATTAATTATTAGAATAGAATAGAATAGAATAGAATAGAATAGAATAGAATAGAACCACTAAATTAATCCCAGAAAGAAATTTCTTTAAGCATTGCTCCATAATAATCAATTATTATAAACATCAACAGGTGTTTATAATAGAAATGTCTGGAAAATCTGTAAGACAGCACTGAAAATGTAAGACAATGGTTTACCAGCCACAAAAAAAAGTAAAGTAAAGGGAGGCCCAAGTTTCTGCGCGTGCGTTTCAGGTTACGCTTGGCACAGCTCAACGCAGAGAAACTTTAGATTCTTCCTCCACCTTAGCAAAGGTAGACAACACACAGCACCCGAATCAATAATTCACTGAAGTGTTAGCCAATGAAGGGAATAAATGAAGGAAAAAATGGGAATGTGGTGTAAAAAAAAAAAAAAAAAAAGCACGCGAAAGTTTAATCATGTTTGTCATGTTAATTTGCCAGGACAGCTTTTGGTCTGGTCTGCTACATCATTGTCGAGACTATGACCTCCACTGAAATCAACTCTAGAAAACATCACCAAAGTCAACCCATCTTTTCCTAGTTAATGTCCATCTGTGATAAATGAAGATGATCATCAAAATCCTTCCCTGTGCCATACATTCCTTCCTAACAAAATAGTTTAAACTCATCAGAAATGTTCATCTTACCTGTGTTGATAAAGATATGGCGAACACAATCACTCCCAGCTGAAAGATCGTCATTTTCGACATAATGTCTTTCCTTTTTTTTTCCCTTTGGTGTTTTTTTGTTTGTTTTGCAGTAAATTTGGCCAGATGGATGAGGCTGCCACAGACGCCGCTTGTCTCTAATGTGGACGCAGCATCAGACGCAGCTTTTTATACGAGCTGCAGGTCTGTGACGCAGCCTCTGGGGCGCAAGCAGCGCCCCGGGCATGCTGGAAACCAAACACACACATGTAACAGGTTAATGTAAAGTTGTTCCATCACATGTGCTCGACATGACATCATGTTCGTCATAACCTCGATTTCAGTTTATTATATATATATACATTTTTTTTTTTTTTAACCCCCCCCCCAAAAAAAAAAAAAAAAAAAGGATTGCGCATGCTCCATAGGCTCTGAACGCCACCCGGCCACCCCCAACCTTCTGGCTTAACATGCATTTGAATGCCTTGCTCATGGGCATGACTTCTTGGGAAACATGCTTAACATTACAGGCAACAACTGAATTCATCTGCACAACACACCTGCACACGTTTGACAACAGTGACACCTACCGGTCAAATATAGTATGTTAGAAATTCCAACAAGTGAATAACAAGTGAATTGACATAAAACTGCCGTCTCGTTTCTCTGTAGCAGTGTTTCTCAAACGTGTGGAGGCCCCATAGGAAATAAGTGGAGACTGAAGGCCCCTGCTCTGTGGTCCTTAAAATCACATTTGCACACAAAGCAGAGTAGAGGACACGTTAAAGAATCAACACAACATTTAAGAAACAATTTGTTTGAAAAGTTCTGACTTGTGAAGATTAATGAGGAAAAATTCGGAGATAGGACCCATGCTCTTAGGAAGTTAGAGGAGCTAAAAAAGAGCGTAAGAAATGTGTGGGCAACAGCACACCAGTCACGATATCTGCTGGAGCCCAGGATATTGTAATCTAATAAATAAATAAATAAATAAATAAATAAATAAATAAATAAATAAATAAATAAATAAATAAATAAATAAATAAATAGTTATCTTTTTCAGACCATCATTATTCACTTCTGATGATTTTATTTACTTACTAGCCATTGAAAGAAATATGTGTTTGTCATGTGGGGAATTGCATTGATTGATTGATTGATGGGTTGATGGGTTGATTGATTGGTTGATTGGTTGATTGATTGATTGATTGATTGATTGATTGATTGATTGATTGATTGATTGATTGATTGATTGGTTGATTGATTGATTGATTGAGTACACATTGTCAGAAGATGTCCCCTTGAACTTGGCTATTGTATAATCCGAATCAGATTTATGACAATTGTATCTGAAGTGATTTTCTATGTTACACGTCTCAGTCACAAGACACTTGTGTCCTCATCGTGACTATATTTGCTTGAAATCTGAGGCAGGGGAAACACCGGGGTCTATTCTCTGATACAATGAACCCACTCTATACGGGTTGCCATCGCCCTCTGTCGGTGGAAACTTGCCTCTCCAAACCACAAGAGGATCACACTGTATCCCGGTATTAATGCTGAGCACAGACATCAACATTTTCATCTTCGAAATTGTAGGCTGTGTTGACTGTAATCATGAGCCCGTGTACAATATTTCAAGCAATCGTACATAAAGTGGCCAATTTCTGTGATTCAGTCCAGATGTTGGGGATTGTAACTTTAGACCTGAAGACTGTCTCTCGTCTTCTGCCATTTGTGTAAGTGGATTTCAGAGGGAACAGTGAGACGCCTTCACCCCCAGAGGAACCTGAAGGGACAAGCGCTCCCTGCAGAGGCACCAGATGTGCTCTGTTATGAAGAGCAGCAGAGAGGGGCCTTTTGTGAGGCATCAGATAAGCCCTGTTCCCAAAGCCGGGCCGGATCAGGTATCATCAGCGGGTCTACGAGGGGGCGAAACCCAAGCCTTGCGCATGTGGCTCGGGTTTCTGTTTACACGAGCGTGGACCCTGGATTCCTCCTACCAGAGCAGACCGAGGCAGGCGGGAGACAGAGGAAAGAGGCTCTAAAACAGACCCTCCTGTCCCGCCTGTCTGTCTACTTGTCTGTCTCTCTGCATGGGGTTCAGTCAGCCTTCCAAGAAGGAGACTTTTGAGGATGCACTGCAATACAAACCCTATTGGTTTTCATTTAGGCTATAATAAATAGGGCCATTTTAAAGAGGAAAGAAATTGTGTGAGTGATGAAAGTTGTGTAAAAATCTGACATATACTATGTCTACATAGGCCCACTCTGTGCAATTAGATCATCCATACTTTCAACGCCAGTGGAGCAACATGATCTGGAAGGGCTAATAAATTCTCTGGCTCTCAACCATAGGACAAATGTTTACGTTTGAAGCCCTTGTTTGCGCACGGAGACAGGAACACACACACACACACAACACTCCCTGGATGGAGATCCTGCCCTCGGGCATTTGGTACTTTTCCTCCGGCTGGGGAAGCTCGGGGGCCAAATGTGGACATTTCAGGTGTTTGTGATGTGGTCGTTGCGCACACACATCCGCGCGTACCCACACACATACAGGGACTGATCAAACGGATGCCATAAGAGAGAAAGCTCCTCACATTCTGCCACGGTATCATTTCACTCGCAGTGCTCTTTTCATCTCTTTATTTTAAGACAAGAGTATAACAGACAGTGTTTGTACTGTGTCCCCTCAGATAAAACACAGTCTTTGCATTCCTTATGAAATGGATCTGTTGAGATTTGGGAGGGGTGGGCGCCAGGTGTTGGGTTACATCAAATCTGAGAGTCCTCCCTTCATGGAGCGCGCGTAAATTAGACCGGCACCCAGGTGATTTACCTTTCATAATAAAACGAGACGCTAAACAGTCACTCACAAATATGGCGCGGAAGAAGCTCGCTATGTTTTGAATTTAAGAAGCTGGTGAGTCACTTTCAGTCACATTGCCTTGTTCTGGGGCCTCTACTTTGTATTTACAATATTACTTACAATTCTACAATGTAATTACAATTAATCTTATAATTGTAGCCTACTTGATGCTCCCTTGGCTGGGTCTCCATTGCAAAAAAAAAAGATCTTTGTTTTGACACGTCAATGGGGATGTATGTAATCGAAAACATTAAATAAAAGTATGACTACTATTTTTATATCAACGTTTTAGCAAATTCTGACCATAGTTCATGAACCCCAAAATTACAAATGGCTCATATTTCTTCCTGATCGTTCCAATTTACACAGTGATATTGTGTAGAAATAAAATGAAACGCAATGTCAAAAATTACATACGTAAACGTGAAGCTATCTTTATTTCATTCTTAAATTACATTCTAAACAACCACATCAACCATAGGCAGCCTGTACTTTGAAAGTCCTAAGAGGAAGATAAAGTTTGTGTGTCGGTGGAAACTTGACAGCAGTGAGGCGTACCGAGTGGGGATTGTTCAGCTGCAGAGCCTCCAGCCTGGAGTTCACGCATGTTCAGTGGACTCGACTGGTGTGAAGCCCCAAATGAGGGACTCAGACGTCCGGGAATGACAGCCGCTGTCACCGGGAGTGACAGCTTTCACTCTGAGCGACTCCTCTAAAACTCCTCCAGTTGACACTCTACACTGATCCGGATTGGATCCAGCCACACCGGGACTATGCCAGAGATGGAGAAAGGGAGACCACCGGAAAATAAACGCAGCAGGAAACCCGCGCACCCCGTAAAGAGGGAGATCAACCAGGAGATGAAAGTGAGTATGAGGTTTTGGTGCCACCACTAATATGTATGTATATATGTTTTTTATTTTATTTTTATCCAGAGAGAAGCGTTATTGAGAGTGATAACTTTACGCACACAGCGTCCTTTTACGCAGCGAGTCGACTGCGCACAAAACAACTCGGGGAATAATTGCACGCATACTTTGTTTGTTTTCAATGAAAGCCCTCTTTGTGTTTTGATGCTGCAAATAGTAATTACTGAGATTTTAAAGCAGATGTAATAAAATTGCTGGGCTTTTGAATGTTTTCACTCTTTGGTGGACAACAAACATCCTTCAATGTGAACTTAAGAAAAAGAATATACAACGGAGACAGACAGACACAGGACGTGTTCATTAGAATTGTTAGTTTGGTAACAGAGTAGGGTGACCTTTGGCTCGCGGTGACGCCATGTCAGGCCAGCTGTGGCTGGACGCGCACACAAGGATGTCCAGCGGAGATCCAGATGTGCGTCACTTCTTCCCCGCTCCTGCGGTGCGCTCACTTGATGTACCACAGAGGCTTGCTTGCATGGTAGAGGGAGAGCGAGAGAGAGTCAAACAGCGCTTCTCTTCTTTAAATAATGTTGAGTGGGAAAACTCTGAAATATTCAAGTACGATTCAAATAATGCCAACATTATCATAACAGTGATTTCACGCAAATGATCTGATCCTTTTAGACCCTCCTCTGCTCTTTGGGTTAAAGTATAACCTCGAACGGGCAATAATAAGTGAAATCACAGTAACAGGCATGTTTCCCCTCCCACCATTATGAGCCTATTACTGCATGGAAAGTAATCCGTGGATTGTCTGCTTTGCTGCTTTGTTTGGGTTTGGACACTGGCTATTTGAGACTGTTGACTGTGGTGGTAAGGGATATCCGAGGCTCCTTCAAGCTGAAGCAGTGAAATCTAAAAAGACAAGCTGTTTTCTAGGGGGAGATTCTGGCCTTTCGTGAGAGAGCAAATGTGCTCTTTTTTGAGTAAGTGGTTTGGATTGTAGAGTTTGATATCCATGGGAGGTGTAGAATTACATCTTAACTAATTTTAATCAAAACATGTGAAATGCTATCCCTGCTTGATGTAAGCCTGCCTGGGCCGAATCTCAGGGTCGGCCCCAGTTTGTTGCCTTTGGCTGCAACTCTTTCTGTGGTTTGGGATATGGCTTGTCACTCTCACAAAGCAGATGTTTGTCTAAACTGCCAAAAAGAAACAAAAACAACATTGTGGGAAGTGGAGGGGTGGGTGCCGAAAAAGAAAACCTGCCCGTCTTTCCTTAGCAAGAAAAAGACAAAGTGACACTGAGTTGTCAACCACGTGAAGAACACCATGATAACATAAACTGATACGAGGGGGAATATTCAAGAATGACACATTTCAGAGATGTACACTGTAAAAATGAGTGAAATGATGGAAATCCCCCCCCCCCCCCCAAAAGAGCTAAAAGAGTAAATGAAAGACAGCCAGGATGGCAAGCAAACTAATTTCAAGCCCAGCTGAGGTCTGTCCTACTGTTGTCTCTGTAATACATCTGTTTCAACACCACATTCGGACCTACTCCCTCCACGTCAGACCCGAGCGCAGCACCAGACACCGGATACTTAACTTTAATCATCGTTAGGCATATTTAGCTGGATATGATACCACTGCTTGCACTCACCCACACACTCTCCCAGACACACACTCACACAGCAGAAAAGTGAGCAAGCAAGGGGAGAGATCCATTTCTTTGAGGCCCTAGTGCAGAGCAGAGGTCGGAGTGAGGAAAGCAGGGGAAAGAATGTGCAGTCAGTACTACAGCACTACAACACCACCGCCACAGCAGACTGGCTGTGCTGGAAAAGGTTGAAACCTGAGAGGCAGAGCTGTGTCGGGTGTCAGGGCTGGAAGGTGCTGGGATGGAGGGGAGGATGGTGAAGATGGGAGGTGGAGGGGGCATAGGAGAGAAAAAGAGGTGAGGGGTGGGACAGGGAAAGCTGAAGAGAGAGCGAGAGAGTGGTGGACATTGGAGAGAGACGCAGAGAGAGGAGTGGGGCATTTCCGAGAACCGTGGGACCTCGCTGTGGTGTAGGGTGTCCCGCTCTGATTTCTGCCCGTTCTGGATCAAGTTTCTCCTCCAATCCGGTTCCTCCAAAGCCACAGAGAGAGGTGGGTGGATAAAGAGAGAGACCTTTGTGTTGTTTTTTTGGTTTTTTTTTTTTTTTCATCTGGTCGTAATAAAAAAAAAAAGGAGACCACACATCCCATCTGTGGAGAACAGTTTTCTTTTCCCCTGCTTTTTTCCAATTAACAGAGATAAACAAAGGATGATTCATAGATTTCACACTGGTGTTAGGTTTTAAACCTTTCCGTCTCAGATTTAGTAAGGGTAAACAACTTGAATACATCATGGAAAACGCGTCATACTGTACTCCACTGTGCCCCTATTCATTTCTTCAACAGGGCTAGGGCAGAGAAAGAATCCCTTACATTTATTCAGAGTAGCCAGCTCTGATTATGTTTAACATAGGATAAAAAGTTCCGCGAATAACCCAGTGTGTACTCACAGTTTCCCTTTCACAGGCTGACTGCAGCTCAGTTACAATATCCCCTTACACACTACGTTAATATGTGATTTGTTTTCCTCTTTTTCTCATGTAGACATTTGCCGAAAGCACCATGAACGAGCTCCTGGGGTGGTACGGATACGACAAGGTTGATCTCAGAGACTCAGAGGCCAATGAGATCAGAAACTACAGAGAAAGGCGCCAGCATGTGTCTGTGCTAAAAGGTGAGCGCAAGTGTCGACAGTTCACTATTAGTCCAATCTTGAATTTACACTATCTAACAGGTTCTGCAGGTTTTTGTGCAGACATTGAGTCACAGCACAAATTTGCCAGACATAATCTTCTGGAGTTGTACTTTCTCAAATTTCATTCATTCAGATGCATCTGTTGTTTGTACAAAAAAACCCAACATGGTATCATAATAGCCGTGCTGTATAGGTTTCTGCTATTGTATTACATCACAAATCCAAGTTCACATTGTTGTGTTTTGTTTTTTTTGTGCTTGTCTTACAGAAAATTCATTGCCAAAACCCAAAAGCATGGAAAACAAAGTCAGCCACTCAGTACTTGCGATGAAGAGCGGAGAGAGAGAGTCCTCCAGTGTTCCTTCCTCTTCGCCTTCCTCTTCCTCAACAAGTTCATCATTGGCCACCCCAAAGGAGCACAAGAGTGCGCCTGTCATTGTGCCTCTCATAAAGCCATCAGCAGGTGGGAGCATTACACATTCTTTACCTTTATATTCCAGTTTCCAGCATTGCTTCTTTCACGATTTACAGAAAAACACATTACACATGATTGGGTTATGATTTATGTGTAGAAGTCAAAGTGCAGGGTCAGCTGCAGGCGATGGAGCAGGTATTAGTTTCAGCCTTTTCCTCATTAGCTCCTGAGCAGTAATTGAACCTCTGTAAAAAGTAAAGAGAAGGTGCAGTTATGTGACAGGTCTCCATGTCCTTCTGTAACCCGATGCCATAATTTTTCTTTCTTAAATGCCCTTTTTAGAACTCACAGCCGTTTATATGAGATTTTTGCCCTCAATGGTGTAATTCATTTTTTATAGATTTTTTGTAAGCCTTGAAAACATGGGATCTTTATAGCTCATGTTTTTCTTTTAGCTCTGAGGAAAAACTCTGCATAAAGAATCTGCGATAAATTACATTGTAAAACTTTGTTGCTGTAACAATGTAATACTTTACAAATGGCCTCTTAATAAAAGTCAGATTATCTAAACTAAAAAAAAAAAAGCAATGTTCCTTTTTGGACTCAACTTTTTCTTTCTTTTTTTTTTGCTGTCTGGCAGTTTTAGAAATGTTGCATAATGTTGTTATTTGATGGTTTTCGAACAAGTTGAAAGGTGAAGTTGTTGGCATCTGTGTTTGATAACCAATATAGGAACTACAGCCTTGCCAGTGTTCTCTTGTGCTACTGAAAGTTGCAGAGATTTGAATAAAATGGCATGTCATCATGACATATAGATAGAGGAGCCTTGGATTTGGAGAAGAACCCCGGTCCATTTTTTGATTGACTATGCTCAGGCACAGGGTGAAACCCCAAAATATTCACTAAATTCACATGCACTAAATTCACATACAGAGACGCAGTGGGATCACCATCAAGTAATTTACTGTTTAGTTCATTGCAGGTATGTATCTTCTGCAGAGAACCTATGGTTCTCTCACATATGAATGTTATTCAACCAGATAAATAACGTCCTTCATTATGTGATTAGCCAACATCAAGTTTCTGTTGCAGTTATTCTACAAAAATGACTTAAATTCTGACCTGTTGAGTTACAGACCGTATTTTATTCTTGTTTTTTTTTTTGCCCTGGACTGTGTATTCCTATCTTCAAATTCTACTTTATTATTGCCCTCCTTTCCTCTGATCTTCTCCCCTGCAGTTGAGGATGTACAGAATGTGCAGATCGTTTGTGTTTGGTGCCAGAAGGAAGGTGTAAAACGCTACTCTCTATGCATGGGCTCAGAGCTCAAGAGCTTCTGCAGTGAAAAATGTTTTGCCGCCTGCAGACGAGCTTACTTCAAACGCAACAAGGTTGGTGTTGAATGAAAAATACATTAAATATTTATCAGCATGAGTAAGTGAGGTCACTGACATGTTGTTGTGACCGTATACTGTATGTGATATTTGCATAGAGATGAGCTGTAGATTTGTGTTTATGTATTTGTTCATCATTCAGGTACATGTACTGTACATATACTCAGTTATATTCATGTATGGCCTATGCAAACTATTTGCAGAACTTTGTACTCTCCATGCAAGCAAACAGGCATCAGGTGGTTTCTGGCAAGAACTCACATCATCAGATGCAGACACTCCTGATCTTGTGAGGTCATACGGATTAATTTACAGGCATTTAAAAAAAGGGAGGATCTCTAAGAACACACTTCCTAGTTGGTGTGGAGGAGGCAGTTTAGGAATGGTGGGAGGGAGGTTAAAGTTTGAGAAGGACACTTAGTATCAGTTTCACGTTAATGGAGAAGGGGCCGGCCATTAAGTGGCTTCGGTCAGGAGGACAGGGAAGCTTCAACGACACAGAGCTGCCATGATTTTTCACCTTCTACTGTGACACAGATATACCTGCTTCAGAAATGCAGGGTGACGAGCATCTGTATTTAGTTTCTTCCTCACTGTTGTTTATACTATGCCATGTTTATTCACACAACAACAGAGCCACAAAGGAGGGCTGAACAGACTGTGTGCAATAAACCCTCTAGTTTTTTGGGAGGTGGGGAGGGAAGCATTTCTGTTGGCTTGTTGCTTCTTGTCTGAGAGGAAGGCCAGGAGGCCTGGGGCGAGGTGTCCACTTTCAGTGCATACCTTACCTTCAGCTGCCTCATGTTTCGTAACTCAACACGACTCAATGGGTCACAGAGATGGGGGAGCACTTAGATCGGCAGCAGATCGGCTTTCATGAATCAAGAAGAATTTCCTATATTAATACTGGCTGGGCCATTAATAATATGACAATACATCACCTTGCATTATCTCCCTACTTGGCTGTAGGACCATGTCTGTTGTTCTTAGTTTGTTGTACTGACATTTAGATCAAAGATCAAACTATTTCCAGTATTACAGGAAAATCTAATCACAGATTTATTTACTTGCTCTTGTTACCTAGGATGCACAAATTTTGTGTCACGTTACTGAAGTATGATTCCGGTACGGTTACTTCAGGATGAACTCCAGTCTGGTTTATATAAAGTTTGTGACACTGGTTTTCCCCTGTCAGGCCAGAGATGAAGATCTCCATGGTGAGAGATCCCCTCAGCACGCCCACACAGAGGATTCGCCCAGACTGGTGCTCAAGATAAACACCAATGTCAGAGTAAGAGGATACTATAAATGTATCTTTTGTTCAATACACTATAAATATTACAAGATTTACAAGAGTAGTCACATTTCTTCTTTTTTTGATGTAAAAATCTTAAAACTTGGCTCTAGAATCTGTCACTTCATTGACCCCCCACAGTCTCTCTCTCCTGTACCACAGGTATGTGATTGGTGCAAACATGTTCGCCACACTAAAGAATACCTGGACTTCGGCTCTGGTGAAGAACGACTGCAGTTCTGCAGCACCAAGTGTCTGAACCAGTACAAGATGGATGTTTTCTACAGGGAAGCCCGAGCAGCTCTCACCAGCACCAGTTCCAGCCCAAACAGAACCAATCAGGAGGGACGTATGGACAGCAGTGTGACTGGGCAGAAGCTGCTCACCCCTGAGTCTTGGAACAGCAGCACAGGGGAAGCCCGTAATAGAAACCTCTCACCTAAAGGGCATGCACTAATCCATGGATCAGCAGAATCCACCTCCATCTCTCCCTCAGAAGCAACTTCCTCTTCATCCTCCAAAGTATCTGTTTCCGGGCTGAGGAACCTGGACAGAACCATACAGCCTCCTCCACCTCCCCCAATAGTGGATGGGTCTACCCACCTTCCGCCCCTTCCTCATCCACCTCCACTACGCCCCCCTCCGGAGCAAAAGCCCATATCTCAGATCCCCATTCCCTTCATAAGGCCTCCTCTTCATGCTCAGGGCCTGAAAAGCCCCCTTGCCAATATTCCCAGACATCCAGGCCCCCCTTCCAGCCCCATCCACAGACCTCCACACTCTCCTCACCTGCAGCTCCCTACACCTTCTTCTATGAATCCCCCTGGACTGATGCATCCCTACCCAGGAGCTTATTTTCCCGGTTTGCATTCACCTCCTATAAACATGATGCCAAGAGGTCCTGTCCCGATGCCTCCTCTAATGAACTTTGGTATTCCTTCTTTTAGTCCTCTTCTGCCCCAACCCACCATCCTAGTGCCTTATCCCATAATTGTTCCACTACCTGTTCCCATTCCGATTCCAGTCCCGATTCCTATACCCCCTAAAGCAGCTCAAGAACCTCCAACTCACAGTGGAGTTATACAGCCGGTACCAGACGGGGGAGACAGGAGCAGATCTAGGTTTAACAGAACATCATCACCAGGGATCGCTGAAGTGGGACCCAACAAATTGGGAGGAACTTTGATGCAAGGTCTGTCCTCACTAAGTGACCTGGGTACAAAGGACATCAACTGGGTTAAAACGGAGCGGCCATTTCTCTCTCCGGCATCCACACCCCAAAGTGAAGCATCTTCACCCAGAGCACAATGCAGTGAATCCCCCTGCTCAGCCCTGGGGTCAGAAATGCTGACAGACTATAAGCAGCAGCAGCAGTCCGATCGACAAGTCATTCAAAGGGTTCTATATAGAACCAAAGTGAAACTGGAACCCAGTGCCAATGGAGTGGTGGACCTTTCGGGGCTGCAGGAGTCAGGAAACATGCAGGTTGACCGATCAGGACATCATGACATTATCAGGCCCACCCCTCCACTACCACACTCACCTTCACAGGACACTCTCTACCAGCACCACGACTCCCACACTCCTCCTTCCCCCTCCCCTACAAGCTCCATGGAGAGCAGCCATCTGAATGATGCCTCAGCCCTGAAATCTCAGGACCATGGTCAAAATGGGATGTCTTCTGCATCCACTCCTGCCAGTCCGGATTCCTCCCAACCCCAGAGATTACCAGCACCTCACCTTGAACCTGCAGTTAATGAGCTGGAGGCTATCAAAGAAAATAAGTGTTCTGTTGTTAGTCCAGTGCGGGTTGAAGGGCCAGTGAGTCAGCCCGAAGAGCCCGTATCAGTCGTCAGAGATGTAGGAGAGGACTCACATGTTCCCGATGAGGACCATGCCTATGCTTTGCCTACAGCACCAAAGACAGGTGGGACCACCACCCCACTGCTCTTGCCCAAACTCAGGGACAAGGGCAGCCTGCGTAGCCCTGCTAATGTGCCCAGCCCAGGAGACATGGAGCCAGCTCTGAAAAGGCGATGCCTACGAATCCGTGATCAGAATAAGTAGAGGATGGAGGTAAGAGATTCTGTTACAGTGTAAGGGAAGGTAGCCTATAGATAGCACTGCTCTCAATAGCTTTCATTATCTGGTATCACTGAGTTGCACATTGTAGAACGCCCACAACTGTTGGACCTCCTTATCTTACCCATATATCTGCTGAGATAGTGATATAAATCTTTTCATGTACTCTGTGAACTTCAAATGTCTCTTCTGAAACTTCCTGTGTTGCTTCTCAACAAGTAGAGTCAAACCCTGTAATCATTGTTAAACACTATTTAATTAAGATTCATAAACTGTCTGCATACACCCGTTGGCTTATATATATATATAAATGGGGCAAGCTTAATCACAGGTCTCACAGTGTACACATGGTCACTAAACAGCATGGCGCCAAAGACAGAGAATCCCAGTAACCTGGCACTCCTCAGTGATCTAAGGTTACAGCAGGGGAAGGAGGTCGAGGGCACAGGCAGTGAGAGTCACTTTGAAAGCCGATCACTCCACCACAACCTGACTGTCACAATGCTTTGTTTGCATGGCTGCCTGCTTTGTAGGCTCAGATTTGCAACGAAATATGGGTGAGTGTTTGTTTAACAGGGTAGGGGAAATTTTTTGATTTTCACTCATTAACTTTTAACAGAAGTAGCACATGTGAAGATATAAAGTTTTTGTGGCTTGGACAAGCACAGGAGACTGCTAGTGAATCGAATATGTCACATTGAGGTTACATGATAGTTTATCCACAATGACAAAGAAAAACATCATATCTGAACACAACCCCCAACTCAAACTTTTACTTCTAGCAGTGTGGACTGTGAAGCCGTTCTGAGGTTGGTGTAGAGACAGAAGTGATTGTCATTCATTCTGTGAAGCCAGTCTGACTGTAAGAGCCAGTCTTGAGCTGTGATGGAGCTCTGGGGTTTCATTTGAAAACACAAGGGCAGAACCAGTACGATCCGATTACACATGTCATAATGACACCCTGTTCTGACTTTGGCTCAACCCTCTCCTTTATATGAATTTTCTACTTTACTCTCCTTTTTTAATCTTTTTACTTTTTTTCCATTTACCACTTATATCTACTGCCAAGCAGATGTTGTAGAATGCAACAGTAAATTGCCATTTTGATCAGAAAAATCTCAACCCCTCTTAATTTTACTTATTATTGGACAGTACAATGGTTTTAACACCAACCGTCATCCCTACCTCTTGGTATATTAACACAACAATTTTACTGTATGTTTTGGGTTTGATTTAATAATACCACAAGAGGTGAGAGTATAACTCCCCTGTTCTTCTCTCCATTTGTCAGCTTAACCCTCTAATTTAATAACCGTATCAGATGTGTTTTCTGATAAAGAAAAATGACAGTATTAACCTTCATCTTGCAGACCAGATGCTTTCAACCTATCTTTTCTCTAAATCAGCCCCACTTTAATCTTTGTCATCTGTTGTAGTTTTATGCACCACCTTAGTAACCAATACATAAGAAATCACAGCGTGCCGCTTGTGTCGTGCAGACGGATTTATGGCCTTGCGTTGTGTGTAATGGGAGCTGGCTGCCGTATGCGAGTGACTTTAGCTTGCCACCTCTATGCTTTGAGTTGAACATTGCTGTCCTGTTCTATTGTCTCCTCTGTTAAAAGTCTCCTTAAAAAAAAAAAAATCTCCCACACTGACATAGTCAGCAGCCAACTGGAGGATTTCACCTCAGGAAACAGCCAGTTTTTTCGTCTCAGTTTTCCTTGCCTTTATTTGGGATATTTTATAGCCCCATGTAATCTGATCCCACCACATGGGTATTCGCTGAGCGTTTGAAACTAAAACGCAATGGGACAGAGGGAGTACAGAACCCCGGTTTGGCCCTTACGTGTGTGAGCGTCTGTTTGCATTTAATATGCGCGTTTGAATGAAAGTCTGTGTAAGTGTGTGAGAAAGAAAAGAGGCCAGATGTTCTTGGTTTGATTGTGCCCTGTGCAACAGTTATCTGAGTGTTGACATGCCTAAAAAGCCTCATTCGCAGTGTTTATGTAGAACGGGCGGATTAAGGAATGAGCGTCCAGTGCATGAGAGGTTGTTATAAGATATGGCAGAACTGGAAGGTTACAAAGGTTCTTTAACATCTCTCTCCCTCTTTCTGTTTTTCTGTTTGTTTTGTTTTTGTTTTGTTTTTTTCGTTCCCCCTCTTGCCTCTGAAGGAACAGACTCCCTGTTCAACACTGTATGGCAGTGCCAGATTCAGTGCCACGCCCTCTTGTGGACAACGCCAGTGCTACCGCCCTCCAGCCTGTCCTTCAGCCTGTCAACCCACCAGAGTGCCACTCTGCCTGTAGACCAGCAGGGTGCCAACCCAGGAAGCAGTCCAGATGGCCAAACTATCACAAGTCAACATGGGGGGAAGAACACAACACAGTCACACATTTTGTCTTGGACCAAAGAGCATTGCTGGCTAGTGGGTGTTCAGTGAGCTTTTGAAACGGAGCATCTCAGATCCTCTTCCTGTCTGACAATGCCCTAAAGTGTATGTGTGTGTGTGTGTGCCCAGATGTGACCCTCCTCCTCTTCTCCCTCCTCCTCATCTCCATGCTCCTCACAGCAGACAGGGCTCTGATCAGCCTTGTGTGGTCTTCTCAGATGGAGCCTGAACATGATCTCTTTCCAGGGGAAACGGTTTGTTTTCTCTGCCCGGCTTGCACAAAGGGCCACATTGTTCCTCTCCCCATATCCCACGCTGACTCCCCACTCCAGGTTTTGGGTTACCTGGCCGACGGGGGCTCAGACTTCAGGAGCTTTTTTTTTTTTTTTTTTTTTGACCGACAGCCAGGAATATAGTATACCCTTCTCTCCTCCACCTATCCACCTCATCTAAATACGGTACACACTACACACACGAGCTCTGAGGTTTCATCCTCTCACAACTGATTGCCTGTGATTCCCTCCTCTGCTCACTTCCTTCAAGGGAGGACAGATTTCTCCTCCAGCAGTTTGCTCACTCTGCAGAGAGAGTCAGATTGAGAAGGACAATCCCTGAAGGGGAGTTTCTTCACTCTTAAAACAATGTACACAGAATATATATAAGGGTACGCCTACTGATGCACAGTGGCCAAGATGGTCTGTGAACACTTTAGTCGTCTTGATGACGCTGGTACTAAAATGTGCGATTTACAGATACACACTCACTACTCACCTGACCTACCAAACATTTGATATTAAATCACAGTTTGTGTCACCTGTAGCACTGGGTGCCATGCATGTTTACGTTGAAGCCCTCAACATTCATGGGACATAACAGTTAAACTGATCCTGATTTTGACTCTTTTTTTTCTATTATTGGCTCTGTCAGACATTTGTGAAAATGAAAACATTTGAAATATTACCAAATGTGGTATTATAATCAAAAGCATCAAATGCAGTAGTTTGCAGCGATCAGTATTACAGTTCCCACTATTGGGATAAGATTTGATCCTGATAGATCACTTAGAGGTTTGTCCACACTTGTCCCATTGTAAGATTTCAGTTTTCTAGTTAAGCTGTTCCCAGATACTATATGATGTTATATTAAATTATGGATGATGCATCTGTAGATTTTCATAAAAATGTCTTTATATCTTAATTTGTTCTGATTGTAATTTTTGTTTGTTTTTGGGTTTTTTTGTTGTTTTTTTGAGTGCCTAAGCTCTTACATGCCCTCATTTTTTCACGCGTTTATATGCTAATTCTCCACTAGAGAGCAGTGTTTGCCTTTGTAAGTTTGCACCTGCCTTATTCTGACTAAAAGCACCTGGAGGTCAACAGGCAGCCAGCTGAAAACCATATAATCTCACTGAACACAACACCGCACTCGGTGCCATCAGGGTGATCACTAATGCTAAGTACACAGCCTTTCCTTCAAATCTCTGCCATCACTTCATGTCAAATATTAATCATCACTGCAGTGTCATACCAAGGTTGCTGTGCGTGTCCCCACTTAGCCTCTTCTTCATGAGGGCCTACACCGAGAACACTTCTAAATACGGCCCACCCGCCTGCCATCATTCCAAAACCACCAATCACATGCCTGTGTGTACCTTCACTGTCACCCCTCTCATTCCAGCCTACGCCCTCGCCACGGCTCATGCCATTACATTTGTGTCACCCTGGGCCAGAGAGGGGATTCGGTCCACAGCTTGTGTGACTCAGTGATGACATCGCTCCATACAAATAAGCTGCAGTGTCAGTGTGCAGTGGGCCTCCCCTGTGATGGCAAAGGCCAAATCTCACATTATTAAGACTGCCATTATTGATTTGGTTTATTTTTTTTAATCAGCATTGTCATTTCTCACCTGATACATCAATTTCACAGACATACTTTTGTGTCAATGGTTTTTGTTATTTCTTTGCTATTGTTGCCTGAAATGCTTTCTAGGTACTTTCTGAAATCCCCATGCCAAACATATACTGAATTAAAACCGATTGTTTGTAATTGAATAAAAATAAGTAACCAAGAGCTGCGGGGAAGACCTCTTTGTAAAATAAGATGAATAAAAGTTATTCTAAGAGCAATTAAGCATCTGGTGTATTTTTAACGTTTCTTATTTCATACTTCTTGACTGATATGTTGCAATGCATCCATATAGACGAAACAAATGAATACCTGTTGATTGGCTGATCGAGCTGGATATAAAGGGTCAGTGTATATTTTTAGTGTCAGCGTGTCTGACAGGCAGATCATCAGCATTCTTAAAATACTGAAAGTTGGTAGAGCCTCTGTGTAATGACAGTAAAGCAGATGGATGAGATAAGGGAGCAGGAATCCGGCTGGGAGCGGTGAGTGTGGAGGGCAGTGGAGTCCCGACCTGGGCCACATTCCGCGGCTAAGTTAGACACTCGCCGCCACTCACACGCAGGCTTTCAAAAATAATGTCACCTTACTTTAGCTTAGTCAAATCAATTTTAATTTGACAGCGAACAACCGGATGTAGGGAAACCCCTCTAAACTAAAGCGTCAAAGAATGAAAGGTCACAGAGAGTTCTGGAAATACTCACATTATTGTGATTGAGTGACATATTTGAGTACTAGTATTGTTAGAAGTAATTTCAATTATATAATGTTACTCATACTTGAATACAATTTCCAATCTACTTTGCTACTTGATGCCTATAATTTTATTTGCTGGTCAAAAATGTTGATTCATTTCTTTGTCACCAATAACCAGTATTTTCAACAGCAGTACTTTAACATGTAATGAAGTGCAATTCACACAGTTAAAAAAAGGCACTTCTGGATTAATATCACAATGTTACATTTAGTTTTATATCTGTAACAGGTCACTTTTGACTAAACCATGCCACATGGGCTTGGTTGGTAGAGCAATCGTCTCCCATTCAGAAGGTTGTCGGTTCATTTCTCCATCTCCACCTGTGCACATGTTAAAGTGTCCTTGAGCTGAACCCCAAATCACTCCCAATGGATTGAGAACCTTGTATGGAAGCAGCTTCCACTGGAATGTGAATGTGATTGACTGTAAAGCACTTTAGGATGGTGCAACAGTTGAAATCCATTTACCAAACAACTTTTATGGCACAAGACAAAATGTTTCATATTACATGTAATAAATCTATTTAAGAAATAACAATAAGGGCAAATTTTAACTAAACAAAGTTTTGGTGAGAAAAATAATTTTGGGTGCGAAAATATGAGACAGTAATAATAATGATAAGATAGAATGCAGTTAAAGAATCTCCCTCTGGGATTGATAAAGTCTATTTCATTCTATTTTAATACTTGTATGATCTGTTGTTTGATAATTTCATATGCAGCGGGTAAATTAACACATATATTTAAAAAAGAATCTATAGATTTTGACAAGGCGTTTAAAGGTAAAAATCAGGACACGTAAAAAATATTTAAGAATAGAGATGAGAACAAATATTTCCAACTATTATTGTTGTAGTTGGCCGGTTTCCTTTTATTTCCCCAGTTTGTTTCATTCGTGTTGAAATGTTGAGTGAAGTTGGCCACGCTCAGACTTTTGCTTTGACAGTTCCAACCGGAAGTGGCGCTCTGGCTTCGTGCGACTTGACGCGTGGCGCGTCCTACAGGTTGGACACTTTGTGGTCGGATCAGATTTTGTTGTACCTGCTTTGGCTGCGTCCCGGACGCGTTGCACCTGAGAGCGACCAGACGCCGCGCCGCCTCGACTTTTCTTTTCTTTTTTTTTAACAAAAATAAATCTATATATGTCTTTATTACACTTTGTTCTGAGGCTTTAATGACAAAAGAAAGTGAGACGGTTTTACTTTGGCCGCGGGATAAATAATTAATCTGACAAGTCGAGCCGCACTCCACAGGAGGAGGTGACATGAGGAGCTGAGCCGGGCAGGAGCGAAGTGCGCTTCCACCGTCTGAGACAAAAGCCAGGCCGAGGCCACAGGTGTTCCTCTGCTTCTTGACTCGGATCCACGCTGCTGCGATCATGCTGGGAGCGGAGAGCATAGTGGAGAGCCGGCTGAGGAAGCTGGAGACCCTCATGAGGAACCCCCAGTCGGCCCTAAACTTAGAAACTCTGCTGGTAAGTTTTACTTTCTTTTTTTTTTTTTTTTTTTTTAACCCTCAGGCTTTCTACTTCTTCTCTACGTGTGTTTGTCGTCAGTGCCTGCGATGAAGAGTTACTCACATATTTGTGGGCAATTACTCTGACACGATCAGGGATTACATGAAAAGACATGTTTGAAAACAGCTGGGACAAACAAATGGTGGAATAATATATACAACGTAGCTGCCAATGACACAAACATTTAAAAAAAATTTTTTAGAATAAAGGTAAAGACAGAAATTACTTGGACTCTTAATCAAAAATGTAGCAGAGGGAAACCCCACCTAAACCAGAGCCTTTCCTGTATGGAACACAATATGTTCCTCTTCGCATTCACAGTATGGGATAAGGGGGGGGTGGTGTATTTATAATAAAATGTGATATATTAATGTGAAATGTGATATGTTAATTTTGTTAAACTCCCTTAAGGTTAAAGCATTTACAGTCTTTAATGACATCCACAAATACATTCACCTCGAGTCTTAATCCACTCCATCTTCATGTGTATTTACCTGTTGAATCTCCTGGTCTGGTCTGGACATGACATGCCCGCCGTCTGACCTGCACTGAGAATGTGCAACCACTCAGTCTTTTGCACCTCACCTTCTCTACAGGAAATAAAATATGGAGGCGCTTTTCCAACTGCCTTGACAGGAACTCACACCAGGCCAAATGAAGTCCTGAAACTCCACCAAGCACTGTCACGCTTCTTATAATACAAGTTCTAAACAATAAAGTGGAGTTTCTCAGTAATCTAGAAACGGCTTTGAGGGGGGGAAAATAAGGTTTGGACTGGATTAACCTGCTTTTTGAATGTATGCTGGCACTGCAGTGACGTGTTCACTCATGTATTTCTCCACCAAATGATGACAGCAGGTGACTTGAGGTTTTTTTTTGGACTGGTGACACAAATAAAAGCACATGTGTGAGGATTATCTGTGAGGCCTGGAAGTCCAGCTGACATCTACATAAACCGGCAAACAGTTTAATATCATAAGCTTCCCTGTACACAGCAACTGTTGTCTGGAGTATTTTGCTGATGAGTCACAAAACAAAGTCCAGCACAGAGACAATCTCCAACATCTGTGACACCGAGACTCAACCGAAGTGATATGAACGTGGCCGTGTAACGTGTCCAACTCGCACCCGCCAGTCCTCCGGTCTGATTTTCATCACTGCAGTCGGCTACATCTGGTTTCTAAGCATTTCTGTGTTGGAGGTAACAATAGCCGCCTCGCTGCCTCATGCAGGGAGCTACCACACAGGAAGCTGACTTCACGTCCTGGAATTGAGATGGAGATAACCTCCCATGACCTCACGTCACTATTTCCTGTTTGTCCACAAGAGGTTTTTTTGTTGTTGCTTTTGGCGTAGAAGTGGGTTTTTTTTTTCCGTAAAATAATCCCCCCCCCCCAAAAAAAAAGAGTCTTTTTATAACAGATCTATCTAATGATGGTCTTGGTTCTGAATACTGGCAGTGTAGTCTCAAAGACTTCGGTGAGTCATTAGTGTTTTGTTTAGTTTATTTTTCAATTCATTTAACATGTCAAACAATAATACAAACGATCAACAACTGAAAATGTAAACATCTCCCAGTTGGACATATTAAGAGATTCCAGATTGGGATATGGCATGAACATTTAACATATTTTAATAGATCCACTACTTTGGGAGCGGGGTGGAAAAAGTATTTTTATCCGTCTTCTTCAGCTGCATTATGATAATTACAGAGCTGGAGCAAAACCCAGGTGACAATGTGTGACAGGGAGGGTCAGTCCATCACGTAGCCAACACAACACACAACAGTTTACCTGATGAGCATGTGTTCAATTATCAAAGGAGAACAGGAAGAACAAGGAAACTCCACGCAGTTATGCAAAGTGTTTATATTTATACACCACATTCTCGCAAACAGCCACTTGTTAGTTGTTTATGGCAACACATTCAGAAAATTAAAAGTACTACATTACAAGAGTTAAAGACCCCGTGCAGCTTAAAATGAGTGATCTATGCGTTATATGGGCAAACAGGAAGTTTAAATGTGTGGCAAGGGCAAATCAAACTAGGAACCTGAGGCAAAGCTGCGATCCAGAATGCAACGCCTCCTGCACCATAGATATAGCTGTTGTTATCACTACTCACAGCTTCTGCTTTATATCTCTTTACACTGGCTTCCGAAAAGCAAGTTACAACAAGACTCCTAATAGTAACTGAGAGTATTTTATCATCAGCGTATTTATTGATGAGCTGCAAGAAAAGCATCCAAAGTGTCCGATGTATGTTCACACTTTGGATGTAGGTGTGATTAACTCACTTTCCATGGAAGGAAGTTTTGAGCTGGTATGGTACCTACAGTCTCAGTACAATAGCATTTAAATCTGTGATTCCCAGGCTGGGGTCCAAGAGCCAAGGGAGATCCTGACGTTTTACCTGATTTGTTGCCATCCAAATTAGATTAGATCACATTCCCCCCCAAAAATACAATAAAACGCAATATAAAGATAAGTAAGAAGATTTAAATCCCCTATCTTCTCCCATGTGTTTGGTTTGAACCTGAAAAGACCATGTCCACTATGTTTACATTCCTAAATGCATTATTCTCTGCCCTGTGATTGGCTGTTCAGGACTTTGTTAAAGAGCTCAATTGGTGTTATAAGTTAGTTAAAATGTAAGTGAACATGAAGAAGATACAGTTCACTTTTCAGAGCTGACCTTTCAAAATCGGATAAGTTGTCAATAGTTGTTACGATGAACGAATTGTAAGATGACCAATTAGGTCACTGAATATTTTAAGAACTTTGGCGGAGGTTGTTGACTGGATGGTTGACCCGTCTTTCCGTTGGCGTTGTGATTCCCAGATCTGTTTGTGTGAGCGTTTCCTCTTAGCAGTGGTTCCTGTTGAAAGTCGAGCTCCTTGCGAGGCAGGTCTGTTGCCTGTAGTATACAAGTGTTTATGTCGATGTGTGAAGCGTTTTTAATGCTGCTATGCTGCTAAAACCAGTAACCCCCCCCCCCATTTAGTGAATTACTAGCATATAATTATTTCCTCTTTATACAGCTCAACACACTGCTGCTGCTGACTGTGCTCCTTTACAGTATCGGCCCACGGTTCAGTGGTTGGGAGGGGGTGGCTGAGGCAGGGAAGATGCATGATCATGTTCAGATTTGTCCAGATTCCACTTGAAATCAAGCAAGATGGAGCGAATTGTCTTTGGTCTGAGGCATACTGAGCAGCCAAGAGATTTAACTCCTGAATGAGTTACTCCACAGGGTGTTTGTAGACCAACAGATTATAAATAAATACTGATGGCTTTCCTAAGACCATTTATAAATCCACTTAATTGTGGGATCTGAGTGATTGTGTTAAAGAAAATGTAGTTATGTTGTTCGACTCGAGAAAGGAGTCCATGGCGCAAGTTGCGATGGCTTGCTAACCCCAACCCATTTTGACAATAATTGTCAAAATATTTGACAATGACTGTTTGAGTTTCCATTTTCCTTAACCCCTGCAAAATGCTAAGATCATCGCCTGCTGCCATAGAGTTTACATGAGATGAGGGATGCTTTTCTTTTTCTTGAATAATTAGCACACGGGTCTAAGGTTGCACATTTATTAGTTTTTCCTAAATGTGATGCGACTGGGGTTGAGTCACTGTTTGCATTGTCGCATTTCTTTGGAATGATTGCATGCTCTCTGAACACCTGGGGCGGTTTTCTCAGGTTCTGAGACTTTGTCTCACAATCTTAAGACATATTGTAGATAGATAGATAAATAATTAATAATCGTATGGCAATTCTATTTGGAATATATAACAAAAGTAGATTAAAAGTAGTTTTAGAAAATCAGAGAAAATGGATCTAGAACTGGAGAATACCCCCCCCCCCCAAAAAAAAAAGTAGCAAAACATTGCAAAGTAAATGTATAATGACGCCCAAATTCCTAGCAGTTGAATACCTTTGCATAGTCCTCACCATTGATGTGTAGATTTGTGTGTTCAAATGTGACAATGCAAATCACTTTGGTGCTGCTGAAGCAGTAAGGACATCCTTTTGTCGTTAAACTATTGCTTGCTACATTCAGTCAACACACCACTTGGTACCATCTCGTCATTTTCCAGACTAGCGTTAGGGTCACAATGGCTGAAGTCGTGCCGACGTTGGAGAGAAAAGCTAATATCATCAGCCCATCAAAGGGCTGCCACAAAGGGAGAGACACACCTCCGTGTTTTTGTCAGCTATAGGGAGAAAATGCCAACACGACACAGTGTAAAGTGGGTTCAGTGTTTTTGTCTTATTTGCATAGATTTTGGTGGCTTTGCAGAGAACAGGTTCAGTGACAGCCGTGTACAGTGACTCATTGTTATGAGACTCTTGTTGTTTTCATTAGGCGTAAATAAAAATGTCAAGTTTTGCCAAAGTTTTGGGATCGTTGCAGTTTTCTTTTTGGATCTTTTTTATTCAGAGTATATTGAGTAACGGCCTTGGGCTTAAAGGTTTTACATGGTAAATACTGTACACAAAGTGGATTTCAGGTGAGAAATGCAAGTAACTTAATTTCCCATGTCAGTTTCCTTTTAATAAATATGTATGGAAGATGGATTTAAATGTATTTTTGAAAGCTGGTGTCAGATACGAGGCTGCCACAGCCTGAACAAATTTATGATTTTAGTCACACATTCCCTCTGTCTCCAGATGTATCATTCATGCAGCCTAAAATTAGATTGGATTATTTACATATCATTCAAATATCGCCAGGTTCACCTTCGTATACACGCACACACACACACACACACACACACACACACACACACACACACACACACACACACACACACACACACACACACACACACACACACACATACACACACACACACACACACACACACACACATATGACCAGTCAGTCTCAATCCAGACCCATAAGCTGCTTGTCCCACAATAGTTTCTGAGCCTTTTGGTCTATTTCTACCGTCTACAAGGGGGGTGGTGGTTGGTAGCGAGGGGGGGGGGGGCAGTTTGGAGGGTGCATCTTTCCTCACTGCTGCTATTTATAGGCGCAGAATTGTTCCACATGTCCACCCACCCACCCACATGTCCCCGAACAAACAGAAAAACACACACTGCCCTGGCTGAACCGCTTCCACATACATACACACACACTCGCCACATGACTCCAGGTGACCCCTGTTTTTAGGGACCAGGGGGTCATAAAACACCTTATGACCCCCACCTCCCGCTCCCCACTCATCTCCCCAGCTGCCCCACCAGAACATGCCCTGGGATCACGGAGACATTCTGGGTTCACATGAAACTCAACACCGCCGATTTAAGCGCCGATGACACGACTGAGGCCTCGGCTTTTAGCCTGATGCTGCCACTGCCCGAGTATGTTGCGCTATAGGGAGGGGCTGCTGGGTGTTGGTGGGCCCGCTTGACGGTCTGTGTGTTTGGGTAGGCGGCAGTAACAGCATGTGACTAGTTCTTGTTGTTGCATAGCTTGTTATGTCTGTATATCCAACCTCCATTGTTCCTTTGTGGTTGTTTGGCTTTGCTGCACCATCACCGCTCTGCCTTTTCTCTCCCTATTATGTTGGATTTTGGAGCACTCACAATTACGGAAAAAAATGTAAAAGCTGTACATACAATTTGCGTTAATTTGTTCGGTTTTGTTTGAAGGTCAGGGTCACAGGACATGTGGACCTCTTCCTGACAGATAAATGATCACAAGAAAAACAATGAAACAAGTTTGGAAAATGTAGATTTGTTGCACAATTCAGCCAAAACAGCAAGAATTATCTGGTATATAATAATATGTTACCAATGTATGTTAGTTCAGTAGGCACAGTTGTGTCTTTTAAACTGGTAAGCCTTGCATTTAAATATTGCTCAAGAGGAATAGGTGTTCTCTTTGTTTGTATTATTGTTATTAAATGAATTAATTATTTTTTTCCTTTTGTCTTCCAGGACTCCGTGAGTGCGTTGGCCCATGATTTGAACTACCCTGCTATGCGGAAAAACAAGAACATTGAGTCCTTTCTGAACCGATGTAAGAGCCAGATTTAATGTCTAATTTGGTTACAAAGGTTGGAAGACTGCTGAAAATGTGCATTAAAGTGCAGAACGACTGTTGCTTTCCTTAGATTGTATTTAATGACAAATAAAAGTATCATTGCTGAAATTACCTCAGATAAAAGCACAGAAAAATTTAATTTCACTGCATTTAGTTGCAAGTATTCAATATAGTAAAAGTTCAGAACACGTTTCTCAGAAAAAGGAAAACATTTGAATGACACATGGTTATTGGTCTTTGAAATAAATTGAGCTAAAACATAAAAATTAATCTGTTAAAAGACTTAATTTATTGGCTACAAAATGCTGATTAAAGGGTTTAATAAATTGTGGGTTTACAAAATACATGATGCATATTTTATGAAAGTATGAATAAATGTATATACTGGAAAGTGGCACAGATTAAAGTACATCACAAGGCTATTTAATTACAGTAATGTCTGAGAAGATATTTTTGTGTAATGATGTCAATACTTTCATCTTCATAGTCCATCTTACAGTTTGTATAACAAGTCTAATACTTTTAGTGACTCATAATGTAGTTGTACAGCAAAATTGTGAAGATTATTCTGTCAGCCAAAGTATTCCTGTTATTTAATATGATTTACATATTCAGAGGTGGTACAAAATGTGGTTAAAGTGTTAGTTGTTGAGGAAATCTAAATTGAGGGCTAATGAGTAATGATGATTATTATTTTACAGTAAAAATCTTATTAATACACAGTTATGTGTTACTTTTGTGAGGCCTTACATTGTTTCCAAACCATTTCCTAGTCTTGAGATCTTCTTTAAGACAGAAAATTGTGTGTTTAGCTTTAGGTACATGTGTACAATATGGCTGAAAAACCTAAAAATAAGTTTGATAGTTCTCTTGTCACATGCTTCTTGGATTATATTTATTACACTGTCTTGTACATGACTGGAACTTAAAATTCCAAACTGCTGATTTACCTTCACATTTCCATGGTAACGTATGTTTGCGTGTCTCAGATGAAGCAGCCGTGAGCCAGCTGCGAGAACTGCAGGTGAAGCTGGAAGACTTTGACAAAGTCAAGCTGATCGGCCGAGGCGCCTACGGAGAAGTGCAGCTGGTGAGATGTTTCTCTGTGCAAAGAGCCGATAAATAAGTGTGCGATTGTTCCCTTCGCACATTTTAATTCCAAATCACCCGGAGGCTGCAGTGTATTGCAGTGATTAAAAACAGGATTTCTCCAGCTGTTCCTTAATTCATCCGTTGGAATAGTCTTAAAACCACTAGAGGGTGCAACAATCTACAGAAACACACAATGTGTCACATTATTTTTTTTTTCTTTTTCTTTTTCCCCCCCCTATAAATGCAGTTTTAGTTATTGGAGCTTCAGGCTTGCAGTGACTCTTTACTTTCCTCAACTCCCAGTGTGTTCTTTGTGTACTCCTATCTGCTATGTGCAGAGTGTCTTATGGTGGAAACGAGTCTGGACAGGCTCAGTGTGTGTGTGTGTGTGTGTGTGTGTGTGTGTGTGTGTGTGTGTGTGTGTGTGTGTGTGTGTGTGTGTGTGTGTGTGTGTGTGTGTGTGTGTGTGTGTGTGTGTGTGTGTGTGTGTGTGTGTGTGTGTGTGTGTGTGTGTGTGTGTGTGTGTGTGTGTGTGTGTGTGTGTGTGTGTGTGTGTGTGTGTGTGTGTGTGTGTGTGTGTGTGTGTGTGTGTGTGGGAGACAAGTGTGAAGTCTGGTGTGGGGGTGTGGAAGGGGGACCTGGTGCGTTTGTGCTTGAAATCTTGTGTAAGCATGTCTCTTTAAGGGTGTGTACGACAATTACAGCTTTCTCCACCGCCGACTCTTGATTTTCCTCTGCGACTCTCATGTTATCTCAGTCGCAGTGACCTTCTGGAAATCTTCCTCTGGTTGTCCTTGTGGACTTATCACTGCTTGCTCTTCCACGTCTCATGTCTCTGAGTCGTCCCTCACTTCTTATGATTACAGGTCCGTCACAAGGCCTCGAAGAAAGTTTATGCCATGAAGCAGCTCAACAAGTTTGAGATGATCAAGAGGTCAGATTCGGCCTTCTTTTGGGAGGAGAGACACATCATGGCCTTTTCCAAAAGCCCCTGGGTTGTTCAGGTGTGCATTTATTTTAATTCATTCTCGTGAATGACGTATTCACAAAATATAATGCCTCTGAGTTACTATTTTTACCACAGACTGAGATGTTGTGACATTTTTGCCTCATTTTGACACTACATTTGTCATTTTCCAAATAGTCAGTTGTTTATTATGTGTGCAGTTTCTATTACACTGCTTGTTGCTACATGAAGGGCGTCCAGCTTAAAAACTCACCAAGTCTATGGTGCAAGTTGCCATTACTTCCCTGTAAGAGGCAGCAGCCAAATAGACACAAGAGTTTGTAAAAATATCTTGTAGTTTTTGTTAGCAATTTGGGACTGGTTGAGGAGGCTTGTGTGCTTTTTACAGTGTCACAAAAAAATAAATCCAGAAATATTCCTTATATTAGGAATAAACATGTTTCCTTTGTATGGACTTGCTTCCTTTTCTTTGTCTTCAGGTTGGCTTCAGTAACAAGTACATTATTATATATCTAATGGCAATCCAACATTTAATGCATAAAACGCCCATATGAAAAATTCCAGTAATACTGGATTAATATGTAATTTTAGTCCCACACCACTTTACAATAGTAGAGAAGAATTACTGCAGTGCAGCTTCTTGGCTGAGAAAGCCATAGAAAATGCTGACTAAGGTGCATTTACGAATGAGTTAAGGTCATATTAATGTGTTACAATAATCATAGTAAAGGATATGTTGTTTGTTTGTGAAGAAATATGTACAGACACTGTAAACAGTCTTCAAATGTTGCATGAAGTATAAATAGAAAGCTGGTATGTAGTTACTGAAAGTGTGAAAAGGCAAATGTAACTGTAAATGACTCTAAATGTGATTATTGAAGGAAATTAAATGGTGAAGAAACATTTAACTTCCATTATCATGTAGTTTTGTTGTTTTAGCCCAGAGGATAACCAGCATACTCTCACCATGTAGTAAGTTAACAGATAACTAAATGCTGGGGTTGTAAGTTTCTCCTGCTTTTCTGTACTACGTGTCTTCATGGCACGTAGTCGGAGGTTAGTGATTCAAGAGTCATTCACAGAAGCCACATCTCGATTCGACTAATATCTTGACATCCTGAGCATGAATTGACTCATCGCTCTTTCTCGCCAGCTTTGCTGTGCTTTCCAAGACTACCACCACCTCTACATGGTGATGGAGTTCATGCCTGGAGGAGACCTGGTCACGCTCACCTTGAATTACGACATCCCCGAAGAGTGGGCTCGCTTCTACACGGCGGAAGTGGTGCTGGCGCTGGACGCCATCCACTCCATGGGCTTCATCCACCGCGACATCAAACCCGACAACATGCTGCTGGACGAGCACGGACACCTCAAACTGGCCGACTTCGGCACGTGTATGAAGATGGACTCGGTAGGTGGAGTCGTGCTTCACCGTTTGGTGTCACTGAATTGAATGTGAGTGAATCGGCGTGTCTGTGAGTCTGAGTGCACCACCAGGTGTTCAAAGTGTGAAGTGACGCTTCACAAACGCAGGGCAACGCTTCTGACATCAGGCTGTTTTTAAAAAAAGGCCTCAGAAGTCATCAACATCAACAACAACCAATCTGCAGCGGGCCAGCAGTGCCGGCTGTGCTGCGGGCCAGGAAGTGTTTTTCACCCTTTTGTTTTCACCACAGCCATTTCAGGATAGCTGGCTGCACACGTCTCAGCCGTCTCAAAATCTACCATTAGACGGAGTGCATGGTGTAATTACATGTCTTGCACAAATACATAGTCCAAACAATTGGGTAGAGTTAGAAGCGAAAGAAAAATAGGCTAAGCAGACTTTCTACACTTTCTGGTTGTATATGGATTATTGAAAGAAATTTCTGGGTGAGTAAGGTTTGCAATGAGTCGCAAGAAGCCCGCTGAGAACAGAAGTGTCCTTGTTTCATAAGTTCATTGCTCTGCAGCCTCATTTCAGCCCATTTTGATCTGAGTTTTGCTGAACCATAGCATTCCTGCAGACTATAGCATGCATGGTTTAAAGTGGAGCTTTGAAGTATTTATGTGTGTGATGTTGCATCTACATTTCATTGCTGCAACACTTCTCCCTCGCTACAAGCATTGCTGCCATCTGCTGTTAAGTTCTGGGTCTCAAATGTGCGTTATGCCTTTTGATTCCTTTTTGAAAATGGCATTTACCTTTAACAGCAGTCACTTTTTAATTAATGCCACTGTAAATTGTAATGGAATTTTTCAACAGTGAACCCTCCTAGGAGATGATTCAATGTTTCACACTGCCACACTCCATAGTTCTCTTTGTTTGGCCTTTCTTCTCTCATGTACTCTGTTGTGTATCCGTCTATGTACAGACGGGCATGGTGCACTGTGACACAGCTGTTGGCACGCCGGACTACATCTCCCCCGAGGTGCTGCAGTCTCAGGGTGGAGACGGTTACTATGGTCGGGAGTGTGACTGGTGGTCTGTGGGAGTGTTTATCTATGAGATGTTTGTTGGTAAGTTCACCGGTATTCATCCACTTCATGATTGCCCATAATAGTCGAGTCTAGACTGAGGTTGGAATGACTAAATCAAGGATCTAAACATGAAAAACCAGTTCTAAGGGATTTTTGGTTAAAATTTGACATATTTGGCATCGATTGTTGACAAAGACATGTTTTTTAGTGTTAGTCATCATTTTAATGTTTTGATCTTTCTTTCTCCTCATAGGTGAAACTCCTTTCTATGCAGAGTCCTTGGTTGGGACTTACGGGAAAATAATGAACCACAAGAATTCTCTCGTCTTCCCAGATAACATTGAGATATCTCGGGATGCCAAAGATCTCATCTGTGCCTTTCTAACTGACAGGTTTGCACATGCAACTACTATTTCACTGTGTAGTCCTGTCAAAACATTCATCTGTCAGAAGCATAATATTGTACACGGTATAGCATGCAGTGCAATGTGCTTGGCACCTGTTCCAGACCTAAACACACAAGATATATATACATATACACACACACGTTGGCATTGATTCAGTCTAATTGTATACAATATCTTCATATATTTCTCCAGAAAGAAAAACGGTATATTGAAGTAACATGATAGTAAACAAATGCAGTTATGAATTAATACATCATTTTCTGAGTTAAAAGAATAATCTTAGCTACTGAAATGCGGATCAACAGATTTGAAAAGTAATTCAAATTGTGGGATTACGACACAGCAATTTATCATTTGAAACGGCAGTGAAATAGATTACCTTCTGTGAATTGTGCAGTATAAAGTATTAATCAATTTACATTTTTGAAGAAGAAAAAAATCAACTCTTAAAAGCATCTCTAAAATACTACTTAATTCCAGTAACGTGAATGTCAATCTCCATGCCATTTAAAGAAGGATAACTCGTATAATGCTTTTGCTTTAGAAATGACATGTATATGAGATGATAGTCACCAGTTCGAGGTTTCAGCCATCAATATTTAGGTTTCTCAATTCTTTAGACGATAAGAAAGCATGCTGCTCGTCACAGCTCCAGCCTAAATGCAAACTTTTGCATGAAAGGTAGCAGTGAATGGGTGTGTGGGTCATGTTGCTCAGTAATAACCCACACCCCTGGAAGAAAGCACTTCCTGTTTACATTAGTAACCCCGCCCCCAAGAGGGCTCAAACACAGGGCCTTTCTGCCTTGACACAGAGCTGCCTTTCACTTTCCCTCCCTCAGTTTATTTACCTTCCCTCTCACTATCCTCTCACCACAGACAGAATCTCACATGTGTGCGCACACCCACACAAACACACACATTCTGCACGCTGACCACTGACTGCTTTCACCACTGAACCCACATGCTCTGTCACTGTGTCTGCATCATGCTGAATCACTCCTGTAAGCACTGCCACTCTCTCCTTCTCGATTCACTCATCTCCCCTTCCCTTCTGTGAGTCTCTCATCACTTTTCATTTTATAAAAATCAATCCTTTAAATTTTCCCCAGAGCTTCTCCTTCAGCGCCCTGGCTTGTTTCCTGGCCACTGAGACTCCGCTTATAAGCCTGACTTGCTCTCCTTTTTTCTCCTTCTTCCTCCCCACCCCTGCCCTCTCTTCCTCTTGGCTGGATCTGGAATGTCCCACACGTGGCAAGCTCAAACTGCCACACCCCTTCAGTCCTGCACCCAGAGGTGGAGGAGGGAGAAAAAGGGGAGAAGAAAGTGGGGAGGACTAGCAGTTGTGTTGAGCCAGTCAGGATGTTACCTCCAGCTCTCTGATCCTTGGTGTCTTCACTCCCTGAAACCTTTATTATCTCGGTGCTGACTGTGTAGAGGAGGTTCTCCTGTGTCCACTCGTGGTCATGCGGCTCTCCACGCTGGTTAGCGTGGTCAGGACAGAGTGGTCATTCCACTAGGCTCTGTGTGTTTGGGATGAGATGTTAGCGATGGTGGGTGGAGGGGAGGTGCGGTGTGCGTTTTGTGAGCACGCTGAGAAGACTCGTCTTCCAGTCTGACTGCCGCTGTCGCTGTGTGCAGGACGGTTCGTCTGGGCCGCACCGGAGTGGATGAGATCAAGTGTCACCCCTTCTTCAAGAACGAGCAGTGGACCTTTGACAACATCCGTGAGAGTGAGTGTCTGCACATCTTTTTAAATAAATGTTTTAATCTTCACTGTTGTTTGTAAGCCACCATAGCACAGGTGCAGATTTTCTCCCTTCCATCGCTGGTAATTTGCTCTTTTTACCCCCTCCCTCTCATTGCTGCTCGCTTTATTGAGCTCCTCTTATCAATTCAAATCTGTTCTTCTGCAGGTCTGTTCTGCCTCAGCTTCAGTTCAAAGTTTATTTCCAGCTCCTGAGCCATTAAGCCTTCATATATGGTTCACATGTGTGCCATATGCCGCCCACTCATTTTGTACATTATATGACAGGATCCTGGAAACAGGAGTCCACATGATGCACAAAGCCTGCAGGCTAACCAGCTACATATGAGCAGTGCTGCCAAAGCCCTTGATTCACCAGAAAACTTTCAAAGTCATGCTTTTGACTTTATTTTTAACTATAGGCAACAAGATTGTTCTATGTTGACATATGTACATATGGAATCAAGTGGTTAAAAATACAACATTGCCTGTTTTTTGCAAAGACTGTTAACGTAAAGATTCACAAATGTAGATATAAGATGTGGCAAACATCAAATGTTTTAATAATGCAACTATATTTAATTATCTTATTAATATCAAACAATCTTTTAGTTCACAGACATAATACACTACTGTGATGATATTGTATACTATTTGAATGTAGCTAAATGAACGATAAATCTACACACAGCCAGTCAACAATGCAGTGGTGATGCATTTTTATTTTGATAAAGCATTTCTACATTATTTTCATTGAAGGTGTCACTGGAAAAGAAAACATGTGCAAAACTCTATGGAGCCACTCATGTATGAGGTAAAAAAAAGGGCATTTGTAAGCAAGATGAGATGAACAACAGGTGAAGAAAGAAAAAAACATCAGACGATCCAATGAAGGTTTTTAAAATGCACAGTCGCTGCCTTGAAGAATCGCACACATCAGTCATTTTTCTATGGATCAGATCTTGTATTGTGAGAGGATGGAACTTTATATTAGTGAGGCTATTCTGAAATATATCAGGGATTTCATCAATACTATGCCTATCTTAAAGTCCTGATGTTCAATTTCAATGGATGACTCGACACTCTTTGCCAGATTGTTTAAAGCAGGATGGAGTAAAAATGGGGGGGGGGAGGGGTTATTTTAGGAGTGTGAGCAGGACCTCTGTGTCTGTATATAATTACATTCAGACTTTATTTTCCCCACCTCTCTGCGCTTCACCTGGCTCTGATTAAGACAACAGACAGAACTTCTGATCGCAGCCTGGCAGTCTGGAACACGAAACCACCGCTGTGCCGCTCGGCTCTCGTCGTGTTTGCACATGCACGTCCTGTCGCACACGGACACTCCCCGACGCACACGCCCGCTCCCGTCCTGGCATCCTGCAGAGCTGCCTGCAGGTCCCGGCCCCTCTGTGTCTCAGAGCGACATGACTCCCCGCTGCGTGTGGCCGTGACTCCACTGGGCTATTTTCTCTGCACTCCCATTTGTCTTCGCTTATTTTTTTCATTAAGTGTTTGGATGGTTGAGGGCGAAGCTCCATGCATGGATGAATAGATGAGTGAATGAATGGGACGGAGGCAGCGTCCTCCCCCCCCCTTTAGCGGCGGGCGGGGCCGGCTGTGCGGCCTGTGTGGACGGGCCTAATGAGAGGGGCGCCCTGGTTTTGGAGGGTTGCTCCCGCTCGCTCGCTCTCACTGTGGCCACGGCTGCCTGTCATTAAGCGCCCGCTATCAGAGAGCATTCTGGGAAGTTGTGCCACAGCGGCCTCCGAGGAGCAGCACGTCTCTCCGTTTCACCACAGTTTGTCTTTTTTCTTCTGTCGCCCTCTCGTTTTAACCCCCCCCCCCCCCCCCCCCCCCCCCCCCCCTGTTTGTTTCATTGCTGTGCTTGATCTCTTCTGGTTATTTTCTCCGCCATCCTTGTCCCACTGGGGGTTGTGACTTGACCTAACAGTAGTGAGCCCTTCGCCAAGAGCCAGGATTGCACTGGTCAGAGGAATCTGCCCTGTAACAGCTGCTTTATTTCTCTGTAATTGGAGGCTATTTAAAGGCAAAAGAACTAAGTTTATATTTATCTGATTGGCCCTTTAACACATTTGTGCGTGCGTGTTGCCTGCTCCTGTGAGAAGAGAGCAGAAGGGTCGTTCTTTCCTGGCGTGATCATACTTCGCTTGTGAAAGGCACCGTGTGTGTGTGCGAGGGGCATAAAGCGAGTACTGTACAGGAATAGGAGCGGTGTCAGGCTCACGCCAACCTGCAGAAAGCTCACTCTCACTACTCGCAGTGCCAAACTTGGCACGAAGTTCTCTTACATTTCTAAAAATGCATTTAAATTTAAATACCTGCAGCACATGAGTTTAATCCTCTCGTTTATTTAGGAAACACTGTCTTTCTCATTCCTCAAACCCTCCTGGTTTCTTGTTTTCTGTTTTCCAGCTGTGGCCCCGGTTGTTCCCGAGCTGCACAGTGACATAGACACCACTAACTTTGATGATATAGAAGAGGATAAAGGAAATGCCGAGACCTTTCCTCCTCCCAGAGCTTTTGTGGGCAACCAGCTACCATTTATCGGCTTTACTTACTTCAAAGAGGATCAGTAAGTATCTCAATCAGATATTTTCTTCACTTTGTTTGTTCTTTGCTGAGCTTACTCGTGCACTTTAATGAAGAAATCTTGGATTTTAAGGGGATAAGCAGTATATGTGCATGTGAATATGTTTTGTTTGCCAAGTCCTCAGCAGTTATGGACCAGGCTTAAGGGAAGCCGGCTCTGTGAATATGATAGGAAAAGACGGCTTCACGCTCATACCTTTGAAACAGTCACACACACACTGTATGCCTGTTTCTGTTCCACACTGCTGCCTTGTTCTGACAGCCCCTTTAAGTGCCCACTTTGCTTATGAAAAATGTCACTTTCTATGCGTTGCTTTTGTTACCTGAAGGTACAAATCGACTATTTTAGATGTGTATTGAATTTCTGAACATATAAATACTTTTCCAGTTACTTTTATGTGATATACATTTGGGTTTTTTTTAATATCATGTAAAATGGCAATCTCAGGTAGACATTTCTTGGAATCCATGAATATGGACTGAAAAACTCACAGTAGGTTGTTGCTTGTGTTTTTCAAAATCTATTTCTATTGTAGTGAACATCATTTTATTATCTAAAGAAAGCAGCAGACTCTTTATAGGAGCATTAAATACAGAATTTCTTTGTGTGTGGTAAACCCATTTGCACTTAAGAAGAAGCCTTAAAATGTCTTTGAACTCGCACTGCTTCTTCAGCGAAACATGATTACAGGCTTTATGCTCCATTCACCACCCTAGCCATATGCAGTCTCGAAATCTTCTAAAATTAGCTGTAAATTAATTTATATCATGTATTTGTCTCTTATTTGCACCACTGCACCTTATTAAGGTGTGAACTCATTCGTCGTCTTGTTTATATATATATATATATATATATATATGTGTGTATGTTAGCCTCTCTGGTGTTTCTCTATTTTGTAGATAGTTTTGGTTAGATGTGTTTTTGTGTTGTATATTTTTGTTTTGGGATTGAACAGTCACCTCTTCATTACAAACCAGGATTTTAATTATGTTAGAAACTTGGACTTGTGGATGGTGTTGTGTGTCGTCTTGGATATAAAGACCCGTTATATAATCTGCACAAGGTCTCGCATTTCAGTGATTGTAATGCCCAATGCATTACGCCTATTGTCCACTCATTGTAATTTTTTATTGTTGCTCTAATTTGATTATGCACGTTTCCCTCTCAGGCTGCTGAAGGCGAGCAACACCAACTCCCTGGAAGATTCAGAAGACAGTGAAGAAAACTGTAAAGATAAGGAGAATAGTTCAGACAATAAGAAAGATGTATGTATTTTTATGTGAAGTGATAGAATAATTCGTATTAGACAGGAAACTGGTGAAATAAAACAGTTTTAGAGTGTTTTACGAGTATTTCTCTGTCCACCACAGCAGCTGCAGAAAAAGCTCCATCATCTGGAAGAACAGCTCGACCATGAGATGCAAGCCAAAGAAGAGCTGGAGCAAAAGTGCAAGTACGACCAAGCCCACACACAAAGGGCATTTTCATGATAAATGATTCCAATGAAAGTACAGTCTCAACTCTTCGTTCATGATGAAGCACCCCATTGAGATGATGCACTCGCAAACATTATGGTGAAATTTTTCCCCAAAATATTAAATGGATACCAGCCACCTCATTAGATAAACTAATGTGATCTCGTGCCGATGTTTTCAAACTTTGAACAGTGTTCCCCAGCTCTCACACTACAAGTTTTATCTCAAGTTGAAACTTTTTAATTCAACGAATGTGTTTATTTACCACCGTACACGTATTTTTACAAACTTGTGCTGAAACATCAACATACTTGAAGGTAATTCTACATGAAAGAACAAGTCCTTGATTGGCCGGTCATTAATGTCCAACAGAAGTTGTCAGCAGCACCTGAATGCTGAATAATTCAATCATACTTAATTACAAACATGTGAGCATATTATGACACACGACTGATTCAGTGATTGATATTAATGTATACTCGGCATGGCATGCTGAATTTACTCATTGTAGTATATGGACGGAAAACATTTCTCTACCTGAATACTTGACATAATAGCTAATAATGAGTCTGAGAGGTTGTTAAATTTACTGTAAGTTATATTTTGCCTTGTATATTGAGGTGGCTTTTAGCGGACTGCATTATTTTGGAAGTAGTAGTAACTCAGCCAATCATTAACATTCTTCAGAGGAGTCGAATATTACAAACGGTTTTCTGTTCATTCGTAGTCGGGTTCAAAACAACACTACAGCTTTAACAGAAACACGCTTTCCAACTCATTACCGTGTAATTTAAGCTTTGCTGATCACACAAATGCACCTAATTTGGTGGTTGAGTGCACATGCACAATGGTAATGATGCTGTATGTGACATGGTTACATTCCTCACAACCACTTTTCATTTTTAGACGCTGGTATAGTTGCTAAAAACAAAGCACCATCAGTGAAAAGATTGCTGGTTTCTTTCAGCCACTGAGCAGAATTTCATGTTGCGCGTCACGTATGTCAGGAAATAAGTGGGATTGTTTAGCAAAATGGGAAGAAACAGTCCATTCCCCTGAAAGCTTAAGCTTTTTAGAAAGTCTCATAATGGCAGATGTTAAAAAAGAAATGGAGGGAAAAGAAAACACAGAACACAGTTGTGGTTGTGCTTTCCTGTCTGGTACATCATGAATACTGTTCAGTTTGTTTACTTTTAGAAATCGAGGGCGATTTTTACATGTAATTTGAAAGTTCCATTAAAAAAAAAAAAAAAAAGTACATTTGAATTCATTTCTGAACCTGCTATAAAATTGTTTTTTCTTCTTCCAGAAATGCTACAAACCGTTTAGACAAGCTGGTGAAAGAGTTGGACCAGGAGGTGAGAGTGGATACAGTTTAATTTCATTCATGTACCCAAATATGACAAAGTGGGTGAGAGTTTGTTTCGACTCACATTGTGTGTGGATGTCTACCCTATCAGATGAACAGCAGGCAGAGGGTGGAGGCCTCGCTCAGGCAGCTGGAGAGAGAGCGAGCGCTGCTGCAGCACCAGAGTGCCGACAGTCTGCGCAAAGTGGAGATCGAAACCGACAGAAAGCGCGGCCTGGAGAATGAATGTAAGCAACTATGAAGAAACTCTTGTCACCTTGAGATGAACTCAAACAGCCATTCCTAATTCTGTTGTTATGAAATGCAAAGAAAGCAATTGCAATGTCTATTGGAGTCATCAGTTGTTTTTATGGACACTACTGAGCAGAAAGAAGTGCTAGTTTCAAATCATGCGAGGATCAAGGAAGTAGACTGCAGCAGAGTTCAATAATCCTAATCCTACATAATGCATTCATGCAGTAGCTGTCTTTGGGCATAAATGAGAAATAGGAGCCACATAAGTTATGATGTGGCTCCCAGAGTCCTCATCTCAACATCCTGGAGTCTGTTTGGGTTTGCATGAAGAGGCAGATTTGATCCTAGATCGACTCTGCGTACTTCTGAAAGGTGTTTAAAACCATCTTCCTCTGCAGTGGTAGGCAAAGTGAGAATATCTCATCTTCGAGAGGCTGTGGCCCTTAATCATCTACCCTTTTCTATATTTGAAACACGCAAGCAGAAGAAATCATACTTTATTAATCCCCTTGAGGAAATTCCTTCTCTGCATTTAACCTTAACTATACATGCCAGGAGCCATGTTGCGGCGCCCAGGGAGCTCATGGGCTTAGGGATGCACAGTGGGAGTCAAACCAGGGAACCTAAGATCCCAAGTCCACTTCTCCAACATCTACACCACCACTCGAAGTGTCTTTGTGCAAGACTCTGAACCCCACATTGCTCCCACTGGTTGAATTGAGCACCTGACATGGCAGCCGTCACTATTGACATGTAAATCAGGGAGTGTGACTATGAAAATGTTTTGGGATTCCTAAAGCAGTGAAAAAGCTCGAAATAAATTGAATCCATTTACCTTTCTGTGTTGACTCGGCATGTTTTCCCTGCACACAGCATAAGAAAAAACTTGCATTCACGGTTAATTGGTGACTCCAACTTGCCCCTCGGTGTGATTGTGAGTGTGTGCGGGTTGTCTGTATCTCAGTTTACCCTGTGGTGGACGAATAAACCGTCTCGGGTTTATGCTTCCTATATCACAGTTCTGATCAGCTGCAGGGCTCCTCACTCATGATTTGGATTAAGTGGTGTAGAAAATGTTTCACTCTAAATATTTCTGAGGGATTTTAGGGATAAAGATTAACTATAGACCTGTGAAATTAACCGTTTTTGCATTAAAAATCAAACGTATCAACATAGCTTAGTGCTCCATAACCATTGTGCATGAGTAACGGCTCTCATTTCACTTGTTGGGGTGTTTTCAGAGTCCACTGAATATGTTATATAAAACACTGCATTGACTTTCTCCCTGACTGTGTTCGCTTGTCAGTAAACAACCTGAGGGACCAGCTCGAGGATCTGAGGAAGAGGAACCAGAACTCGCAGATCTCCAATGAAAAAAACATTCAGCTACAAAAACAAGTGAGGGGGGGGAATCTTTTTTAATGTCATTGCTGTACGTGGTGTTGCTTTCTTTCCCTTTATTTATCCATGTGTTTACCTCAGTGGTTTTGTAAGTGTTTATACTTTTGGGCAGCGAGTGGTTATAACCACAGTTTTAATTATTATTCTCTTTTTCCTGCTGCAATGACCAAGATTTGCCTTAAGGGGGGAAAAAAAAGTTTCATCTTTTCTGGGTGTGTGTGTTTTCTGGGTTTTTTTTTTTTATAAACTTGTAGCTGGAGGAGGCCAACACTGTGCTTGAGGCTGAGCAGGAGGCGGCAGCACGGCTGAAGAAGAACCAGGCAGAGGCGCAGAAACAAGCCCAGAGCCTGGAGGCCAGCCTCGGGGAGATGCAGGAGAAGTGCAGCCAATTGGAAAACAGCAAGGTGGAGCTGGAGAAGCAGTTGAGGGGGCTGCAGGCCGAGCTGGAGGAGGAGAGACGAGATCGCAGCCTTGGAAGAGAAACTATTAACGATCTGCAGGGTGAGACGTAGCTCTTAATTACTCTTTCCCCTCGACAGTTATTCAAATAAATGGGATGAATAATCTAAATGAGATGACCAATAGCAGAAAAAAAGTCAAATTGACTGTTAACTAATAAGCAAGGAAGTCTTAAGAAATGAAGAAGAGATGGGGAATTTTATTTTACTGCTATATCTATAATGTAATCACATGAACCTTCATGGGCTGCTAAAAAGCTACTGTGGTAAACATCACCTCAGAAGCAGGAGGGAAAAAATACTTTACACAACCTGACGCTCGAGGCACAACAGGCTATTAGATGTGAATCGTTTTTTTGGAGCAGGCTTTGGGAAATGTTTGATCATAGGTGGAAACATCTGCTCAAAAGGCTGCGAGTGAAGCAAGAGGCTGTAAAAGCCCGCGAAGACCAGAGCCAGGACTTCTCCAGAGTGGAAACTTAAACGCGCTGAGGGAGTGTATTGAAACAACGGGGCTACCTGTTTGCTGTAGAGCCTCGTGATTTTTTCCCCTCGTAGTAAAAATCTCAGAGTAGGCGGGATTAGGAAAAAGGAAAACAAATGCTAACTGTTGTTTTGCTTTGGGGTTGTTTTTTTTGTGGGTTTTTTTGCTTATTTGAAACTGTACATAAGTTAAGGATAAGTTAAAGAGAACATCCAGCCTTCCTTTGCCAGCTATTGTACGTCTTTACTTTTAATCAACATGCATGCTATCATATATTTCTCCCTCAAAATAAATTCTGTAATTTAGTCAATCCGTTTTAATTGCATTTCAAATGAGCATCTTTCCATCAGCTGTGAAGTTAATAAATTATTTATTTTTGAAAACTGTTTTCTTTTGCCACAAAAGTATTTGCCTGTGAGCTGCATTTGTCTGTTTTCGGTGGTTCATTATATTTTATACTGCTGCTCCTAGTTTTGATATAATTCTGGGAAAAATCTTTGTCAACTCTTTTTTTATAACTAATATAGCTTCTCCTTCTCAGGACGCATCTCTGGCCTAGAAGAAGAGGTGAAAGAGGTCAAATCATCTTTCTCCAAGGTCAAGACTCAAAAGAAGGAGGTTCAGAAAAAGCTCAATGACCTTGAGAAGGTAAGTTCATCTTTCTGGCGGCTCGTTTTGTGTTTACATCAAGAAAGCCTCATTGAATAGCACAAGTGCACTTGGGCCGTAATATGAACTATGACTTTGTAGGAAAAGGGAAACCAGGAGATCGACCTGACGTTCAAGCTGAAGTCGCTCCAGCAGAGCCTGGAGCAGGAGGAGGCGGAGCACAAGGCCACCAAGGCCAAGCTGGCAGATAAGAACCATATCTACCAGTCCATCGAAGAGGCAAAATCTGAGGCCTTAAAAGGTGAGCGAGTGGGAAGATGGGAAAAATATGCAAGCGTCAGGTTTAACACGGTGCATAAACACTGGGAAAAAGTTATAGAAGAACAAGACGTAGCGACAAGAGTAAAAATGGCATCAGCAAGTTGGAAAAGCTGGAGTAGAATAACCTTAAGAGAGGCTCTGATTGATGGTGCCGACCTCGAACTAAAAAAGCCATTGCAAATGATTCTCATTTGTTCCAGCAGCTTGAAAGAAAACTATGAGAGAATGGCCTGCGGATATTTTACCGGTTGTCCTTCTCACACCATTATCTGGTGCCTCAAGCAAGTTTATTGAGAGGCGCAAATGGCTTTGTCGATATACTGTGCTGCAGATAACTCCCCCTTATGACTTTGTTTTGTACTTTCCCGTGGCCCAGAGATGGAGAGCACCCTGCAGGAGGAGCGCAGCCTGAAGCTGCAGGTGGAGGGAACGCTGCTGCAGCTGGAGAAGGACCATTCCATGCTCGACTGCGACTACAAGCAGTCGCTGCTCAAGCTGGACGACCAGCATGCTCAAAAGGAGAAACTTTGCGAGGAGGTATGCCCAGCTCTTCAATCACGCAACGCCAAGTTCACTTTTAGATGTTTCCTTGCTGTAACTCACCTTATTAAGATGAGGGTTTCACCGTGAAGTTTGACAGACAGACTTAAGAATGAGCCGCTTCTGGAATAATTTGTGTCGAAGGAGGGAAACGTGTGAAACGTGGCACAAAGTGCTTGAGTTGCATGACACTGCAACAACCTACTAGAACTACATCTTACACTCTTATGACACGGTTGACTGGATTGGTTTAATAAAATTAACTACACACACACACACACACACACACACACACACACACACACACACACACACACACACACACACACACACACACACACACACTACTTCTATTAAAAGCATGTGCTTTTGTTGACCAAGCTCCCACTTTCATTACCCGTTTTTGTGTTTGTCCTCACGTGTGCAGGTAAAGGTCTTAAACGCTCGTCTGGAGGAGGAGATCCACAAGCGGAGTTTGAGCCAGAGCGATCTGAAGATGCAGAACCAGCAGGTGTTGGTGCTCCGCTCCTCAGAGAAGCAGCTCAAACAGGAGCTCAACCATCTGCTGGACATGAAGCAGATCCTGGAGAAACAGAACCAGGAGCTTCGCAGGTGGAACATAGACAGAGACACAGACACACACAGACACACACACACCAAAATGCTAAATCGTCTGAAAAATACAAGTTAAGTAGTGTTTTGATATTCACTGAAAGCCACTGAGCTGTGAGCAATGACATTTTAATCATGGCTGAATTTTGGTGCCTTCATCTATTGAGGCAGGTACTGCAGCCTATTTTTTTTATTCGTATATAAATCAATGTTTTGGGATTTTTTTTCTTTACTTCCTTTACCTATACTTGGCAATTTGCCTGTGTTAACCCCCCTAGAGTCTAAAATATGAGGCACTTTTTAAGGTCTGCCTTCAGGATCGACAATGTTGTGCTACTCCAAGCATGTTAAAGCGTCTGGAGGAGTGCTTAGCTATCTTTTCATCCATCCATCCATCTTCTGCACTGCTTCATCCAGCTTAAAGTCGCTGGAGCGGATCCCAGCTGATGAAGGGTGAAAGCAGTTTGCACCCTGGAGAGGTCACCAATCCATCACAGGCAAACGGAGACAGACACTCACTACACCTACCGGCAATTTAGAGTCACTAACTGATCTCAAATTTCCTTTAGCTGTAGAGGAAACTGGAGTACTAAAAACGTAGTCGCACTCCACAAAGAAACCCCCCCCCCCAAAAAAAAACAACAACAATGAAGGCACATATCTCCCCAGTTTGGAAAAATAAACGCATATCCTTTATGTCCTTGTGTGAATGCAGTACTCTTTAACTCTCCAAATATCTGAAAACTTTGTGATTAATTACTATTTTTTCTGATTTATTTCAAACGCCAGCTTTAACTTCAGTTGAATATAGTAGCCACCAGGGTCTCCTCTATATGCACTGAATACAGATATATATTCATGAATGACAATAAACTCATGTGTGTTTGATAGCTTGAGGCCTGATGGATAATACACGTGCAGAATTTCACTGCAGAATTTTAACTGTTGTATTACATGGTGGCGAATCACATTATGTTTTTCTCTGATTAGAGGATGATGCATTTGGCTGTGGTGTGGCGTTGGGCTGCAGAAGTGATTGACAGGTTTTTGGTGTCGTTTCAGGGAAAAGCAGGAGGCTGATGGCCAGTTAAAGGACTTGAAGGACCAACTGGAGGCTGAGCAGTATTTCACAGTAACTCGCTCTCTTTTTTTTTTGTTTAATTTTCATGCATCGTATCCCCAACCACCTGTTGCTGTAAAATATCTGAATGTCAGCCTGGCAGGAAAATATCACTGATCTTAAAATATGCAGCCTGAATGCAATGAGAGGAAGATTCCCAGCTCGTCACGTGTGTGGAAATATAATCTCAGATGTGAAACTCATGAAATGTGTATGTTGTTTTCCTCTTAGACCCTTTACAAGACGCAGATCCGTGAGCTGAAGGATGACTGTGAAGAGAGGAATAATTTATACAAAGAGGCACAGCAGCGACTGGCAGAGTATCAGGAGGAAAGGTAACTGTGATCGTTATCTTTTGACTCGTATGTTCATCACAGTAATCCACTGAAACAAGTAATCACTGTGAACAAAGCAATGTGCAGTTAATATAATAAAGAAAAGGTGGCTGGCAATTCTGAAATAATTACTGATTGATGCTCACTCTTTTTATATATATATATATATATATATATATATATATATATATATATATATGCATGAAAAGAAAAGCTGCTTGGTAGAGAAGATTTCATTGTTTTTGTATGTGCAATCCACAAGCTGATAATACACATACACTTAAATTACTTGATTATACAATGATGAAATGAGCTGGACTCCAAAACCCAAAGTTTAACATGTGCAGACCACCCAGATTCCAAAACGAAAGCCTTGAAGCAGCACCAGAAATGTTAATAAATACAGTGTAACATGTGATGTGAAAATTATAAAATATTCATGGACCAGGGGACTTGAGATGTGGTTTAAGATATGTGGAAGGCATCCTACAACTCTTCGAGAAACCCTGCTTTTTATTACATGTAATCAGTCTTTCTCATTTGTGTTTTCTTTCATTTGTAGATGTAATTATTACTCTAATCAAACAGATAGCCCTGATGGTGTCTTTGTTGCTTTCCCGTTACCCGCATATAGGAAATAATCGAAATTCATGAATCAAAAACGGCACCATCCAGTTGATATGAATTAGTAGTGGAAACTTGTGGGTAACCATGAACAATTGTTAAAAATGTGGAGTAAAAGTCAGCACAGCTCGTGTTATCTGTGTTTCTAACAATGTGACAGACCTCTCAGATTAGTGCTCCGCTGTGAATTCCTCTTACCGCAGCTAAAAAGCAGAATGTGACCTTTCGATGAATCGAACAAAGTTGAACCCGATTAGCAGGCGTCTCAGATGCAGAGCCAAAGATTAACTGCAGTCAAACAAGTCCTGCAATGACAAAAAGGTCATTGAATTATTGATGTATGGTCACGCTACAGGCAGTCGATTCTTGAAAGGCACGATAGCAGCAGGGATTTTGTGTAATTCAAAGACTTATCCAGTTCTCACAGTTCAATGCCATGATAAGAATTCTCTCTCACTCCACAGGGGTTCACTGACATCTCAGCTGGAGGCCAGTTTGACCAAAGCGGACTCCGAGCAGCTGGCTCGCTCCATCGCCGAGGAGCAATACTCTGATCTGGAGAAGGAGAAGATCATGAAAGAGCTGGAGATCAAAGACATGATGGCGCGACACAAGCAGGAGCTCAGTGACAAGGAGGCCACCATCAGCTCGGTGAGACCACCTCACTGCAATCCAGGAATCCACCACTCAAGTAATCTGTAATGACAGGCCTTTTTGTGTGTGTGTGCCTGTGTTTTAATGTTAATTCGTATTTCATGGAGCGCTCCTGGTGGTCAAGGTTTCCACTGTCTCATGTTAAGCCTGTTCAGATGCTTGGTGCTGTGTATACTTCTGTTTCTTCTTTTTTTAAAGAATCGCGGCTTCTGTTTTGAAACGAGTCACAAGAATCATTTCTCTGTCTTCCTCACAGCTGGAGGAGTCCAATCGCACTCTGACTGTGGACGTAGCCAACCTGGCCAGTGAGAAGGAAGAGCTCAACAACCAGCTGAAAGACATGCAGCAGCGTGAGTGTCACTTTGAATTAATGAAGCGGAGAGCTTTTTTTCTTTTTTTTGCACAAATGACACGTCCACTGACTCCTTGAAAATAGAAAATGTGTTTGGAAGATGACTTACCCATCCACCCGATTTATGTGCAGAAAACTTGAAATAGTATCAAAAAAGAATCTGCCTTCATTAGTAGTAAATGTCATTAAAATGTAGATTAAAACTTCTCCTGAAAATTTTTACTTCACTTTAGATGAAGGTTTTGGGTGCATTTTTGAGAAATTGCCTCTGTGTGACAAATGTTTTTACTTTTCCAGCTGCAGACGGAAGTGAGCAGATGAAGTTCCCTGTGTTATTTTTATTAATATTATTAATGTGGAAACTGCAGATAAATTTCCATGTCATTAAAAATTTATAAAGGTTACATGATGGTGTAGTGACTAGGGCCCTGTGCGTGAATTTTCCTCGTTCAACTCTAAGCCGATCTTTAAGGAATTTACATCTTCTGTTTCTGCCTCTGTGGATAAAAGCAGTGGAGAAGATGGAGGGATAACACAGACGTTGTTTTGTATTTTTAGTCCCGATTACCTTCACAAATCTAACACCAAGTAAAACTGTATCCTCTAATTAGCGTTCCTGTCTGTTCTCTTCACAGAGTTCCACAAAGCCCAGGAGGAGGAGAAGAGCATGAACTCTGTGAAACTGTCCTTCGAAAAGCAGCTGCAGAATGAAAGGACACTAAAAATTCAGGTGCGTGTCTGGGCGCCTACACAGGTCTGGAAAGCCTGAAATACCTCCAATACTTTTTATATACCTTCATACTTTTTTTTTTTCTTCAGACTGTTATGCCACATCATTTGTTGTTAAGAATAATTTCTGCTACCGGCTTGCTGCTGAACTCTGGGCAAAACCACTTAGATCTGAACCCAGTGTAAAATTGTTTCTCGCAGCATCATTGATATTCCTGTAGACTTCCCTCTTTATTTACCCAGTTCACATTTGTCATAAACACGCCTCGGCGCTGTCGTTTTTTTCTTCCCAGGCCGTGAACAAGCTGCACGAGGTGATGTACAGGAGGGAGACGGGGCGGGGGGCCCACCGAAGCACCGACACCGAGGTGCATAGGAAGGAGAAGGAGAACAGGAAGCTGCAGCTGGAGCTGAGAACCGAGAAGCAGAAGCTCAACAGCACCATCCACAAATACCAAAAGGAGCTGACGGACATGCAAGCGGTCAGTACGCCCACACTGCCAGAGTACACACATAGGATACACGGGTACATTAGCCAAGCAAGCATCGAAGAAGAAAACTGCATTTTTATCACCAGTTTCCTCATTATTTAGCTGGATTTGGACAACAGCACTGAAAGATGCAACAACGTGGCTGGTTCAAGTTTACAATTTGTATAAAACAGAGACGCGACAATACTACACACTCTCATTCAAGTCTATGGGACATTTTAGAACCCCAAATCACTTATTATTTATTCTGTGGGGGAGACCCAAATGCCCATAGAAACCCATTAGTGCACGTGAAGAACATGCAACACCATGCAGCCTCCAATTTGGGTATCGAACCAGTGATTTTATTGAGGAAATTTTAGTGAGGCTGTAGTTGTACCCAATACACCACCATGCCTGGATCCTTGGTGCTTATAATACAGTTTCTGTTTATTTGAGTTGCATTCAAGAAAGTCCTGCTGACTGACGGCATTGTGTCCTGTATTTGTTATTCACTAACTCGATTTATTTTGATTCTATGGCTGAAGAATTGTCCAAAAATATGCAATCAGAGATGGTGCTTCTCTGCCTTTTTTATGTGATCTTTCAATATCTGACAGTTCTTTAATCTTGTTTGTGAATTATGGTGGCTTGTATAGGATTTTCCGTTCCTCTGCTTTGTGTGTTTTCTTTGGCACTTCTTCATATCCTAAAGTAGCAGTTATGTCCATCAAAAGTTGAGTCAGTTTGTGTATTTCTTGCAGCTGATAGCAGAAGAGAACCAGGTCCGTCTGGAGCTTCAGATGGCGTTGGACAGTAAAGACAGCGACATCGAGCAGCTCCGCTGCCAGATCACCTCCCTCAGCGTTCACTCTCTGGACTCCACCAGCATCAGCAGCGGGAATGACCTGGACCCAGCTGACGGATACCCAGGTACGCCCGTATTTACAAACCACACCGGCAACTCCGTGTATTTTCTGTATTCTTTATTTCCTCACGTCTTTGACTTTCCCCTTTATCTTTATCTCCTCCTCACTTCACCTCATCTGCTCCCCTCGTGGCGCGCCGCAGTGCGCATCACTCACTCTCACACCTCGGAGTCAATGTCCTTCACCTACCAGCGCACACACAAATCTGTCTGCATCGACACGCGGCCCAACCTGCGCTCGACTCGCGCTCTCTTTGACTCTGACTCTGAGGATGAAGACAGTTATGACGAGCACGAGGAGACGGGCCAGCGCCCTCTGGCCCTGACCTATGATCAGTCCCCTGAGCCTGAATCTGAAGGTGACCGTGCATGGTGGTTCAAAGTGAAGCACAGGATTCAATTGCAGTACAAAAACGCAATTGGACATAAACAAACATTTTCTAACATTTTATCATTTTTTGTGATTTCACCGCCCCCAAATTGTTTTTGTCTGTTCTGCCCTAAATGTGTTTAGTTCAGAGGGAAAAACCCAGACTCTTGTTCAAACTCGCAGTTAATCCCTGTTGACTGTGTCTCTGCCGTGCTTTAATCCTTTTCAATGATGACTGGACATGTGAATGCTCACAGCTTGATGCTGCCCGGCTTCTCTGCAATTTGCTCAGCTACAAAAAATGCGGAGTGTAAAATGTTTGTGCAGTTTTGTTTCATTTTTTTTTTTCCACAACCAATTTCAGCTCTTGATTAGTTTTGTTGTTGTTGTTGTTGTTGTTTTGCTGTGTTTTTGTTTGTGAGCTCGTGTATTTCATGTTTTTGAAGCGTCCGCTGCTGTTTGTTAAAGAAAGCAGCTGGACTTCCTGATTCCTGCCCTTTGAGTTGCTGCAAGGAATCATTTCTATTCGTGGTGCCGAGTGCCTGCTTAAGGAAAATGCCACGAAACCTTAAAAATGTTGAGGTGTTCTTTGAAGTGATTCACACGGTTAAAGGCAGCTCTCCGTTTTTCACTCGGACCTCTTCCTGTTTTCCCTCCGATAGACTCCAGGCTCGAGGGATGGATCTCACTTCCTACCAAGAACACGAAGCGCTTTGGCTGGGACAAAAAAGTAACGTATCCGCCGTTATTTCTTGTATCGACAGATTTGCTTTCTCAGTAATCACAATTGTTACTTAGTCACTTCCTGCCTCTTGCTGTTTTTCTATTCCCTTTTACAGTTTGTGGTGGTGAGCAGTAAGAAGATCCTGTTCTATAACAGCGAGCTGGACCGAGAGCAAGCCAACCCATTCATGACCCTGGATATCGAGTGAGTCATTGAATGCACCATTTGATAATATGACTTTTATACTGGCTACAGTCTCGGGCCTAGACTTTGCAGAAGAATTCTTCATCTCAACTACTGCAAGAAGGCCGGTGCATATAATAACTGGTGTTTCATCATTCAGTCAGACAAATTGAAAATACACTGTGCAATGTTGACAACATACCAGATTTCTAATTTACCCTCTGGGAACATACAGCCTGTGGGATTTAATGGCAAGCCAGTGTCTGCAATGTTTTGACTTAATATTAAAGAAAAAATGAGCAGCTCATAGTGTGTTTCAGCATCTGGAAAACAAAATATGATAGTAGTAGAGTTTCTTTTCAGTTTAAGTGGGGCAGAGACTGATCCACATACCAGCCAGCGCTGGTATGTGGATCCATTCAAGGATACTCCCAGCGTGACAAAAATAGAGATTTTCGGCAAAGAAAATTGTGATCGATCTGAAGCCAGCATTGCCAATAAAACAAAAGTAGAAAGTCCTTTGTACTGAAAGGCAATTTGTTAGAGAAACCTAAAGTGGGGGTAAAAATGCATCTCAGTGTTGTTGGCATTGGATCCAACACACACATCACTCAGAAGAAGAAAACAAACGGTTTATTTCATGCTTTTATGACATGTTTTACATAACTGTTCTTTTAAAACTTCCACAACAATGCTGTGTGTGAACCTAAATTCACATGTTGGGTTTCTGGGGTGTTATTTTTAACCGGCTCACTATCTCACATAAAATGCATAAAGCAGGGAAAGCAACAGCAGGAATTCTTTGCACAAACCAACAAAGACCAGCTGGAGAGGATACAGCCATCCTGAAGCCTGTCGCATCCTGTTCGGGGTTTTATTTTTTTCAAACATCTTTCGTCTGTGCAGCACACACTTCAATCGCAATGTCACTCAGAGACCTTCTCCTAAAGGAGTCTACAGTTGCACGCTGGTGGTGAAGTTTGTGTAGATCAACATTCATTTTAACACCTCAGTTTATTTTAATCAAACTGAATCGAATCAGAGCACACTGTGAAAGATTGGTATACATGGCATTGAACATCATTGCAACAATTACATTTATTATCATGTGTGAGATCTAGACTTAACTTTCTCATCTATTTTTCCTCCTTTTAGTAAAGTGTTTCATGTCCGACCTGTCACTCAGACTGATGTCTACCGTGCAGAAGCCAGAGAAATTCCAAGGATATTCCAGGTAATGTGCCCAGACTTAGATTTTTTTATTTATCATTTCTCTCCCCTTGTATAAATCAACATGTCGTCCCTCATCTGTCCCTCCAGATTCTGTATGACAATGAGGGCGAGAGCAAGCGTGAGCAGGAGGGCGCGATGGAGCCCGTGCTGTATAGCGATCGCCCGTCCTACATCAACCACAAAGGCCACGAGTTCATCCTCACCCTCTACCACTTCCCCTCCAGCTGTGAGTTCTGCACTCGGCCCCTGTGGCACGTCTTCAAGCCGCCGCCGGCCCTCGAGTGCCGCCGCTGCCACACAAAGTGCCACAAAGACCACCTGGATAGAACGGAGGAAGCTATTGCTCCCTGCAAAGGTCAGTGCACTCGGACAGCAAGGCGTGTGGAGTTTGTGTAGAATTGCTAACGATACAACTCAAAGTGCAAAGTGTGATTGACAAGAACACTAAATGGCAAAATATTTGATTACATGCACATAGTACATGGTTTATTTACAGTGCTGGTGTGATATAAAGCTTCTTATCCATCATGTCGTACAAGTAGAAAGTTGTCTGATATGCTCCAAATGTATCCATCAACAGAGAAAAAAAATTCTACCCAAAACATACAGCCAGTGTTTAGAGAACAAACTGGGTTTAAATTATCAGAAAGAGGGATCTGAGCCAGACTCCTTTTCTGGGAGAACTATTCTCAGTTTTCAAACAGCCTTCCTCCAACTTCCTTCAAAAACTGTGTGCTGAGAAGAATTGATAGTGCTTTGACAGCAGAAGGTGGATGTGCCAAATATTGATTTCTCTACAGTTAACTCAATTTGAAATTTGCATTAAGTGACAAAAATGAACTCTGAAATGCCACTTCAGCAGACCAAGTTCTGTATTACTATTGATCTATGTGATCAGTGCCAGAGTAGGTAAAGGTAGATTGAGATATGTTCAAATAAATCATGAGTTGCAATTAAAATGTTGTTTAAAAAGATGCATTTACTGAAAGAATAATACGGTGTGTGTCGACTGCTGTTTGGTCTAAATTTGTATGGATATCTAGTATGGAAACTACTGCTACAAGTTTATAGTAAAATATTTAGTTGGCTATATTTCGGTGTGTATGTTTGACACAGCCCAAATGATTGCGTATTTAACTACTTTAGGTCTGATGTACACTTTCCACCAAGAAAATGTTTTCATTATCGGTCACGATAGGTTATTGACAAATGTCCAAGAATTTTATTTAATCTTTTTGACATTTTATCAAGCCCATCATTGTCTGATGTCACCCAAACTAACATCAAATTACTTTTATTTCAGTCTTTTGTTTCAGATGTATTTATTTATTTAGATAATATTATATTATATTATATTATATTATATTATATTATATTGTAAATAATATAAATATTATAATATAGATGGTGATCTGCTGATATGTTCGTCTCTCGTCCTGCTTTCTTTAATCTCTAATCAATCTCAACCTCAATCTCTATCTCTGAATCTTTGACAGTGAACTATGACATGTCCACCGCCAAACACCTGCTGCTGCTGACCAGCTCTCCGGAGGAGCAGCAGCACTGGGTCAGCCACCTCCTCAAACGCATCCCGAGGAAACTCCCCACCATGAGTCCACCATCCTCGGCTCAGAGCCAGCCCTCCGACGGCACGCCACGCTCCTCCCCAAGACTCTCCCCTCGGCCCTCGCCCAGGAACTCCCCTCGCATGTCGCATCGCGGAGCCATCAAGATTCAGTCCACCAGACAGGCGCCGCAGTCGCCGCAGCAGCAGCCTCCACAGCAGCAGCAGCCGCAGCAGCAGCCGCAGCCATCAGGGAAACCCAGGTAAGCAACTTTCACGTGATATTGAACAATATTTACAATTACTGCATTATTCGGATACAATAATTGTCTGATCATCCAATTCAGAAAAAAAACTGGAATTAAACATTAAATAAATGTGTGAGAGCAGGAAATATTATTAATTTTTTAAGTTACTATAAACCTAATTAATGAGCCCACTTGTTTTTAGTACCGTTTGTTACCCTTTGGAGGGCCTTCACCAGAACATGTGTACTTTTGAGTATTTTAATCCTTATAAGTGTTAGGAATTATATTTCAATCGGTACAACTTTAAAGTCAGTATAAATATGCAGTATTACATGTCAATGATGCAATTGAACTGCTTGAAAATTAGTATGTCAACCACAAACAAAAACCACATGTTCACTATATTGCCAAAAGCATTCACTCGCCTCTATTCACATGCATTTTAACCTGAGTGACATCCCGTTCTTGAACCAAAGGATTTTAATGTAACGTCGGTCCAGCTTTGTTTTATAACAGCTTCAACTCTTTGAGGACGACTTTCCACAAGGTTTAGAGTTTTACGTACCAGTGCACAGCCATGTTGGTACTGGACGGAGCCATCTGCAACATGTCTTGGTATGCTAAAACTTTCAGAGTTTCTTTCACTGGAACTCAGGGGCCAAGCCCAACTCCCAAAAAACAACCCCACACCATATATATATATAGTCCATCTGTTTAAGAAAGGTTTTCCTCACCTTTTCTTTTTTAAACTGAATCTTTAATCACTCGCTTGAATTCAGATGCGGTTTTCTAAAGCAAAGAGGTCAAAATCATCCATGTATGTATTCTACCCTTTGCTTCAATTTACCTTTTGTGACTTTAGAAGATTTACAGAGATGCACGTGTTACCACATATTTCCCAAAAAGTATATTTATTCCTATTCCAATAAGCTGAACCTTTCTTCCTCATCATGAGGCAGCTCCATGGAGCATAAACAGTTCCTATAAATGTCTTGTTAAATAAAACATGAGGGCAAAACTTGAATTTTTCAGCAGGTTTTGGTCAAAAACGAGTTTCAAAACAACCTTCGCTGATTTGTTATGTCTGTTGATGAGTCTCAGTCCTGCAGAGTTGAAAGGGGCCTGAAGCTGTGGCTGACCTAGAATGTCTTGCTTTAAACAGGCTTCCTCAACCACTTGCATTTGCATAACGCCCAGTGCAGCATTAATGCTCCAACATGGCACCTCCTTCAGTGTGGGCAGAAAACCTAATGGAGTAGAAAATGTCCCCAAATTGAGAGTAACTAACGGTTTCAGTCTGGGTTGGGTTTTTTTTGTGGGGTTTTTTCTGCGACTGGTAGTTTGTACTTTGAGTCGCGCCCTAACAGGCTTTCATCCCTCAGCACTGGCCCCATGCTCCGTATCATCCTCCACTGACCCCTGACCTCTTCACCTCTGACCCCACCTTTCTAACGTCTCTCACGCTGGGAGGCTGTAAGTAGCCGGGTCGGTGAGCCCAGTCCGCCCACTGCACGGCTGTACCCGTTAACCCTCCTCATCCGAACGATCAGACTGCTCACGAGCCGCCCCCTGCTGACCGTTGCATGTGTTGCCCCCCCCCCCCGCAAAATACATCCGTGAAAGCATCAATCTCTTTGACCCCTTGTTGAATCTCATACTTGATGTTTCAGATTGCTTGATGATTTTGACCTGAAAGGCTGGAGTTGGTCATTGGATGATATCGTTAATGATGATGATGATGATGATGATTTGTTCTTCTGACGCAAGTGACAGAGGAGGGACAGAGGGTAACGGGACCCCTGCATGAGACGTGTGTTTGCAGTCTGTAGGTGGTCTGTAGGAGCGTGACAGACTGCATGACGAAGTGTGTCATTCGTAGGTTTACTGTCGAGTGCAAATCATGAAAATAGTGTTTGGTCTCACAGATTCTATTACAAAGTTATTTTTGGGGCATATGGATACTTAACAAATAGTCAATAGAATGGGAATGATTTTGGTCTGCATATTTGGGGGAGGTAAAAAATAAATAAATTATAATTTGACACATGAAAGAAATTCCCAAATGCCGATCCAATTACAAACTCGTCATGTAAACACTTTTTATCTAATCGGTTCCAATGATTTTAAATGTTTAATAGCATCAGATCCACTGACTGGATGGGGGGAAGCTTTTCAAGCTTATATTCCAGCACATCAATCGATATTCAGTGTTCATGTAAACGGCAAAGTGTGACTTCTCAAACCACCCCCCATGATTTCCACCAATACAACACCAAAAGCTTGTTTCCACTGGAGGTAAACGAAGGACTAGTGCTCTAGTACAACTCCTGGTATGCTGCTTGAATTTTATTAGATTACAAGTAATAATAATAACAATGTGAATTGAAACAAAAAATTCCTCTAACTGCTCAAAGTATTGGTTACTTTTTTAACTGTCTGATATCACACGCAGGTAAACTGCATCAACTAATGATGCAATTTGTATTGTGGAGAATTGTAGATATGATACAAGAGATTGGTCTTGTTGAAAGATAATTATTCTCTAACTAAAACATGCATTTTCGTGTTCAAATATTATTTTAAATTGTGAGCTTGGTCAGTCGTGACTTAGTATTATAAAGTAGCTCATTGGATTATCGGTGTACTTTGTACTCATGTTTGTCAGTATAATGTGTAACCATACAGCTAGTTGGTTTAGTTTAAATAGTTTTTTATTTGTTTGTGTTTCTGTCATAGTTTAGGTAGGAATGAGCCTGGCGGTGAATTAATTGCTTCACAGGGAACCGGGTTGGCAAATTTTGTGACTTTCATTGAGAGATACCGGAGCCGTTTCCACCTCTTTCCATTCTTGTTTTAATGCTAAGCTATATATTTCGCGTACTCCCTTCCCCAAAAATGTCAAGCTTTTGTTTTTAATGTTTACCTCTCTCAAGCTTGCAGACCGAGATTATTCCAGTATCTGTCTGCTTTTTTATGTTTTTTACTCATCCATTGTGTGGTTAGTGGGTAGCTTCCTTGTTTAATACGTGTGGATTTGTGTGTGTGTGCGTGTGTGTGTGTGTGTTTGTGTGGGTGAGCGTTTGAAGTGCTGCCATTCTTGCTGGTCGCTTCCCAGGTTTTCACATCATGTTGTTTATTTCCCTCTCTCCTCACAGTTAACCCCGGCTAATCAGGGACGTGCATTTTCATCCGCGTGGATTAATGATGGTGGTCTGGAAGCCGTGCCTATGTGTGATCTTTGTTCAGAGAAGTGGACTGACAACATGGGGGGGAAAAAAGAGAAGGAAAAAAAAAAAAACAACCCTCACTAATCATGGTCAGAAATGTTTGCAGAGGCTGGCCGTCGTCATGAGAACTGGGACCGTCTTTGTCATTTTAACGAGAGGAAAATCGGCACAGTCTTTACGTTACAGGGAGAATTCGCCCAAAGATCAACATGTTCACATTATCTGATGATTAATGCTGCCTTATTTTATAATTGTAGTCGTGATGAAAACAGGGATTTTCTTTCTTTCTGTCTCTCTTTCTTTCTGACTCAATTTTGAATAGTGCTTGTGAAATATTAGGCATGTGTGTGAACATTTGTATATAGGATTGAATGATCCTTAGTTATATTATTTTTATGGATGTAACTCAGCAGCACATTATGGAAAACATATGCTTGGCCTGTAAATGTATAAATACAGATTATCCTGAATAGAAATCTTCACATTGTTTGTGTGTCTTCATTTCTTGACTCTTCTCTTCGTGCAACATAAATGCGTCACAGCTTTTAAAAACATGAACAGGAACAATGTGTTTTTCTGCCGCTCATGAAGAATATTATTGTTTGATATCTCGTATTTATAGTTTTAAGGTGATCGATTTTTTTTCTTCTGAAAGCCTGATTTTGTATTTTCTTTTTCTTTTTTAAGAAATTCAAACGAAAAAGAACTAAACAGAGACTGATGGCAGATTAGCTTGTTAAAACACTAATTTTTACTGGATTTGAGGTATTATGGAGACCAAATGAATTGGAATCCAAGGTTTAGCTCAAAACTATTAATAACCTTTGAGATTAACCATATTTCAAATCATAAGCTTCGAACCAATGCAAGAAGAATTTTCTTTTGAGATGCAGGACGGCCACAGTGTGTGAGCATGGCAGCAGGAGGCAGTGAGATGGCAGCCCACCTGGTGGAGGGAGACAATGAGGTCCACTCCTGAGTCTGAGTCCCTCCTGGTGCCCCTCACAACGTCATGGCCCTGCAACAGTGGTCAGCACGCCCCCGGTGGAGAGAGGCGGTCATAACATTCAGATAACTGCAATACTTCAGAAATATTGTGTGAAGTGTCGACAGAGAATATTTAACTTTTGGCACAAATAAAGCTGGTTTAGGTTTTTAATATTGTACATGCATATTCATCTTGATTTCCTGAACATGTATAATTGCAGACACTATAACCATGCTAATATATTTTAGTTTAAATTTAATAATGCATGTATGAAATTTCAGGGTGAATCGGTGAGAAGGTCAGATTAACAGCATTTCAGTCTCAGGTGACTAATGGTATGTTTTGTCATTTAATGTCTTTTTGGGACAATGTATAATATATATCTGGAGGATCAAGAGTTCTTAGTTATTGGCAGAAAAATAATGGGTGAATGTTGTAAGGTTTTACATGATTATGAACCTTCATTTCATGGATCTCCCTCTGTGTACAAAATGGTTTCTTCATCACACGATGGAAAAATCTGAACTCAATGACCTGTTTTCCTGAATAATGAAGATACAGCTTCAAAAAATTATAGAAATTATATGTATTCAAAATATGTATGTATGCAATTTAGTTATTTTCCATACAAATGCCTTTCCCTTGTCGTCTTTGTTGCTGTAATGAGTATAAATGCCACAATTGGGTGGAAATATGTATACTGGGGTCATATTGTCGCTCTCACATGGCGTCACAAGTTAAACAGAACCACAAGAACACATTGAAGTGTGTCGAGACAGGTCATTGTATAATACATTATGAGCACAGAAATGGCACATGTGCAGTCATTGTGCCTGCAGAGGTATTATATTTGACTCCAGTGTATTGTAGGAGACTATTTAAACTATACTGGAATAGGCCTGTCTCTATCTCACAAGTGCATGTGGAGTGAGTGGGCTTGACTGAAATAAATCTTTCAGAACAGCCTAAAGCCAACTGGCACTCATCATACATAATGCAATAGTTCATCATGTTGCCCATCTGCTAAAATCGTATTTTGTACTGCAAGTCTAATCCATTCTCTCTATCAGCTCTGTGATTGTATGCTCCGGTTAAATCACCAATGAGTGAATGCTGCACTATACCTGACGCCTGTATCTCATTGTTACAACCCCAGGTGGCACACAACCTCCTCTTCCCCATGACTGCACATTCATTATTTTTCACCTTTAGTTTTTTTTAATTTACACATCAAACAAAGTTTCTTGTTCCCCAATGGTAGTAAGTGAAACTCACACGTTACCATCTCTTATTTCCTCTCCACCACATACCTGTGGAAAAATGCTCATCCTTTATTCAACAGTCGCTCCGCACATTGAGATTTTTTTCATACATATACAAATATATAGATATACGTATATGAAACCTTCATGCTTTAGACCGGAATAAAAATAGATTTTTGTTTTGGGTTTGAATGAGGTGAGGGACGAGTTTGTATTGACCAGCTTTCCATGAACATTAAACTTTGTCCTGCAAGAGGCTGATAAGTGCAGTGTTTTTCCTCTTTTTCATTATTTCATTTTGAGCTCCATTTTCCATGTTATCATTTTCCAGTAAAATACAATCGTGCAATAAAACTAAAAGGTGCAATGTCTTTTTAGAGCATTATTTTTGGTAATCTTCCTGAAATTAGGGAATCTATACAGTATTTTTTCGAACTTTTAACCACTCTCCCGAATGTAAAAGATGTAACATCAAAGTATTTCAGTTTGTCTCACATATCTTCATCACGTTAAAAACAGCCTTGAACTTGGTGAGTTTCAGTAACTTAAGTTCACTGTGGATATTGCAGCCAAAATCTGACATATTGTGGTTTTAAAAACTACGATTATGCAACTCCTAGCAGTTTGTACTTTCTCATGCCATTTCTTTCTGAATAAATCTAATTCTTCAACATTTTTGAATTGATGACCAAGCACTTTTTCCTCTGTTACTAATCCGCTTCGCCTCTTGCTGTCTGGCATTTACAATATTTAAAGTATGCCGTAATACAAGTTGTGTACCTTGCAGTTTTTAATGAGTGCCAACTTATTAGTCAGTCATGAATTGCTCACAATAAGTCACAGACGTCATTTTCAGAACCAGCTCTTCAGCGTTTGTACTTTCCCTGCATGGACGAGTCAGACTGTTGCAACTCTATGTCCTTGACTGCGGCGGCGGGTCCTTGTTTACACAATTACTAATGATTAGATTGGGGGATTGTGGCCCCCAAATGACAGTAAATTTGCAAGCAGAACAGTGTTGAGTCTGATTTAAGGAGCAGCCTGCCTGATGCTTACGCAACCAGAACACAGCAGTAAGTTATTTTTTTCTTGTTGCTCCATATGTTACTGAACAGCCTGGACATGAGCTGGAAAACATTTGTCACTTGTTCTGGTTTTATTTGTGGTCTGGCGTTTTGCAGTGAGGCAATACTTTCCGGACCGTTTAAAATCCCCTCCTGTGTCCTCATGAGCTCTGTCCCTCTTGTCTTCTAGCGATGAAGTCCTGGTGCATCCTTACGTGTCTTGGGCTGGTGTGTTTCCTCCATGATGCACTTTCCTGTCCGACTTTTTGTAAATGCTACTCCAGAAGAGCAGAGATGGTCTGCAACATGGCTCCTCTGACAGAGTATCCCTCCGAGGGTCTGCCAGAGAACATCACACAGCTGACGATCCAGTTCACAAACATCACCTCCATCTCCGAAAAGCATCTAAACGCCACACCCCTGCTGCAAGGGCTCCACCTGTATGCCAACCGACTGCAGAACCTTTCCTCTCATCTGCTCAGGGGTGTTCCTCTCCTCCACACTTTGGAGCTGACTGGAAACAAGCTCAGCCATCTGCCTCCACATGTCTTCAACCATGCGCCACTTCGCAGCTTGGTGCTGAAGAACAACCTGCTCCAGAAAGCCGACGCGGATTGGATTTCAAATGATAGCAACCTGACCTGGTTGGATTTATCTGGAAATCTTTTAACAAAGATGCCCACCACTTTGCTGCAGAAGCTGCCCCACCTGGAGAATCTCGACCTGTCCAACAACCGCCTGGAGAAGATATCCGCAAATTCCCTGGACTCCGCGACCAAGCTGGAGAGGCTGAACCTGCAGAACAACAAGCTAGACGCGCTGGACGCGTCTGTTTTTCAGAACATGCATAACCTCACCTATCTGTTCCTCACCCGAAACAAACTGGAGAAACTCCCCCACAATCTCTTCCAGGGCCTCGCCCAGCTTGAACACCTCAGTCTGGAAGACAACCAGCTGACCCACATCCCCCCCGGTCTGCTGGACCCGCTGGAGTCGCTGGAGGAGGAGGGACTGGACCTGACTGCCAACCCCTTTCTGTGCGACGAGAACTTGCAGTACCTGTGGAGATGGCTTCAGAAGAACAAGAAGAAGGTTTTCCTGCCAGAGACCGTCACATGTGCCAGACCTCAGTCTCTCGCAGGACGCTCAGTGTTGTCGCTGACTGAGACTGAACTCAATCCCCAGTCTTAGCTTTGTTGTAAAAAGGCTGACACCTGATAATATCTGATCAATTCAATCTGCCTGTCCTCTCAATAAATGAGTCTTTTGTATGTAATGATGTAATTAAACAGTATATACAAACATAACATGACGAATCCCAGTCCTCTATATTTTTAACCATTAAAACTTATTGACAAATTGGCCTGTGTTCACCCACAACTGAGCTGATCAAAGTTAAACCAGTGGTTTAACTTGGAGTGGAACAACATTAAAGTGGCATGAAAAAAAAGCTTATTTAACTATTGTTAAGAAAATTCTAACAAAAATAACAGTGAATACTGAAAAGTTTCTACTGTTTCATACATGCATATTTTTGAATATTACATTAACAGTGCACAGTCATTTTGCACTTATGTCACACGTATACTTGAATAACATGTTTTTGCAGGATTAAAAAGTACCAAATATTGATTTATGTGTAGTAACATCTTTACCTTCAGAGAGTACAGAAAAACAGGATCCACTGAACAGCTGATGAGTTGGTTTGTTTGCTCGGATTTGTTTGCCTCTTGCAACATTTTGTCCTGACTCATTTGCTGGGAACAAATGTACTAAAATACTGTATAAAAGCAAGTCTGTAATCAAGAGCAGACGGCATCCTGCTGTGTCTTTCTGGTAAGAATCCATTCGTGATAACAGTTCCTCACATTTTCATCATATCTCTAAATTATTTGTGCTTAAAGTGTATGTGTTTTTTTCCCTCTCTGCGCAGTGTTTTTAAAGATGAACCTGTGGCTTCTTCTGACTTTAGCCGCACTGGCTGAATGTGGTCACCAGCAGAGAGGCACCCACCCGTGCCCAGATCTATGCTTGTGCTCTTTTCCACCTTCAGGTGCAGAGGTGGTGTGCAGCCACAACTCCCTTCGCGAGTTCCCATCAGACGGCCTGTCCCGCAACACCACCCAACTCTCCATTCAGTCCACAAACCTCAGCGGCGTTGCTGCCAGTCATTTGAGTCTTCTCCCATATTTGAAGAAGCTCCAGTTGTATCACAACAACCTGACGAGTCTCGCTTCAGATCTCCTGGCTGGCGTTGCTCATCTGAACACGTTGGACCTGACGGGAAATCAGCTGGTTCATTTGCCTCCGTGTATCTTCTGTCGCGCTTCACTCCGCAGTCTGGTGATTAACAACAATCTGTTTGAGAAAGCAGAAGCGGACTGGTTTCCACTCAACAGCAGCATCACCTGGCTGGATTTGTCCGGAAACCGTTTATCAAATGTCTCAGCGGCAATGTTTCAGAGACTGCCCCGTCTGGAGAATCTCGACTTGAGCGATAACAATCTGCAAGATCTGCAACAGCAAACACTGGGGGACCTGAATCACCTGGTGACACTAAACCTCGCCGGCAACAAGTTCATCTCCCTAAAACCTGCGACCTTCGCTCACAACCTTAAACTATCCCAGCTGTTTCTGCAGGAGAATCGACTCCAAGAGCTGCCTGCAACACTTTTCCAGGGGCTGACACACCTTGAACTTCTGCTGCTTAATCAGAATCAGCTAAGGTTTCTCCCCACTGGTCTGCTGGATGAGACAAAAGTCGATTTCCGCGTGATTTTAATAGGGAATCCCTGGAAGTGTGACAGAAAGTTGGAGTATCTGTGGAAGTGGCTCAGGGAACATCCGCAAAATGTCATCTTTCTGCAGGAGGTGACCTGCGATGCTCCCGAAGCGCTCAAATTTAAACAAGTGATCTCGTTGACAGACCACCAATTCGATCTGATGAAAGTATAATCTGAGTTTAACAATCACAATGTTAGGAAAAGGTGGCACAGAAGTATAAAAAAAACAGTGAGGGTCTGGGGGAAGCCTTTTCCCACCACTAATTTTTCACTTTTCTTTTTTGAGAAGTTATTATTCAAAACTGATTATATCAAAAGTGCAAGATAGTATAACAAGACAAATTGTGTTTGTTATTTATGTTTTGCTGTGAACTGTCCTTCACAGTTTGGAAATTGTCCAGCGCCCCCGAGTGGGAGAAGATACCACTTGGATGCAATGAATGAATTGAAAAAAAAAGTGCAGCTTACACTCAAGAACCTATTCAAGCAGTACATCCCAGCCAGAAATGTGTTAAACCAAATGCCTTTGCTAATGAATATTGATTTATCAAACTAGCTCTCGGGGTGATTCATTAATTTAATTGTGGAGGTGAAAATACAAGCAGCATGCTTTTTTTGTAAGTGATGGATGACTGTAGTTCCTGGCTGAAGAAGCTGTGTTTAAGAGCAGGAATGATGGTCCGCTGAGGCATAGAATTACAGGAAGATAAAGAGCTCTTGTGAGATTCTTACGCCAACAGATCTGTCTCACTTGTTGTTGGTTGCATCACAGATTGCAGCATTGTTTTTAGTCGTGGCCTTTTGTTTTTAATGATGTTGAGAATGTGGGAGTGTGTGGGCAGCGCAATGGCTCAGTCTTGCAGCTGACCTCTTCAGGATGTGTTTAAATATCCCTCTTTCTCATTCTTTACGTCTCTCTCTCTGTGTTTCTCTCCACCTCTCTTTCATACTGTTTGCCTGCACTGTATATCATCTATAGGCCCACAGGCCTCGATCACAGCGAGTGCGTCGGACTCCAATTTATTACACTTATAACATATAAAACATTCCCGCCTCTAGAGACTATTACTTACGAAAATGAAACCTTGTTTATAAATTTTGCCCAAAGAGCAAAGGGGAATTTGAGAGGGTTGATGCACAGTAAGTCTTTCATTTCACCTCTCAGGATCGTATCGTGGAGGTTGAAGGTTGAGGGTGTGGGTTTTCTAGAGCGTTCCCACTGGATGTGAACATCTGCTTTGAGGAAAATGAATAAGCGTGCTGTCCTTTACCCCAACAACTAATGTTTCTCCTGGAGGGGCCACGTTCACTCTCCACCTGCTTTAGTAAACCTTGAACCTCTGATATTTGTGACGGGGATTGTGTGTTCACTGCATAAATGAAGATGGAGGTTCCCTCCATGTGGAGGAATGGACTCTGCTGTCCGGCTCGCTGCCCGAATATCTGCTAATGATGACTGACTGACACTGAAATTTGAAAGGTCACCGGCACTGCTTTGACGCACTTGAAAATTACTGTGGCCTTTCTGGCTCACTGCTGTAATACCGGAGACTTGATCTTCTTTGATAGCTGCTCATTAGCACATAATAGAACACTTATTACTTGACATTAAACTCTGCAAAGTCTTCCACTATGTGTGTTGTGTCTTTCTTTAGAAGTGCTGATATCTTTTGTTCCACTCGTGAAACAATTTTTAAAGGTATTTACTTCAGTAAAAAAAAAATTAAGAGAGCTGTTTGTAATTCAATTCAGTAAAATTAATAAACCGCTTTTTTTTAATCACTTTGCTTTTAGAGTTCTAACACTATTGATCACAGATTTTACAGATAATATTTCAGTAATTATAAAAGCACTAGATTGTTGACTGCGATCTAGTAATCAAAATGATAATTTTCTAAAAATTCTGTTTGTGTTCTTAATGAACTCTGGCTGGCGATTTCACGGTTCTTTAACTGTTAAACACCCCATGAAATTCACCAGCTTGTCACAAACTGTGCAAGCTGCCGAGCAAGCAAGGTGTAATAAATCGTTTCAGACAGGAGGGCTTGATGCTGGATTTTCACCGACATCAGATAATATGACACTGACATGTTCCAAGTCTCTGCTTATATCGATATCTGGGTGGATTCATTTCCACCGCACTGAATGCATCTTTTTGTCTCTGGAAAAATTCTAACATTAATAAGCATACTGTTTAGACGCTAGCCTCCTGACAGACACATGAATTAAACTTTTCCTATGTGCACATATGGACAAATATGGAAATCTGGGGAATTAAAGACAATTATTTTACCAACTTGATGCAGTGATGTAAAATTGAAATAATCTGTTAATGTAAATTTTCTTTTGAACTACCATTCTGCATGATATAAAGGTTTCTCATTGAAATGAGTCGCAGCCCAAAACCCCCCCCCCCAAAAAACTGCTATGGGATTTGAGTAAATTAAGCAAATGTAAAGCAAATGTAACAGCTATACATTGGAAGAAAGAGTAGAGTGGAGTAAAAAATGTGTGTGGTTATCTGAGTCTGGAAAGCATTTGTTGAGTTATGTTCTACAAAGCCGCCTCTTGTCGTGTTGATGCTTTTTCTATTAAGTACCCTAACAGTATAGCCGAACAAAAGTTTATGGACGACAATGCAATTAATCACAAATAAAAATAAAATCCCAGGACTGGATTTCCACTTCGACAGACAGTCATTAGTAGAAACATCTGTTCATTTTCTGCACTGCAGCTGCGCACATTGTTCCTTCAACCTTGATATTTCTCAGGTCACGTTCACCTTTTTTGTGACACCTAATGCATGTTTGAGCTGAGGCTGAAGTAAGAAAAGAGGTTGTTCGACTCATTAAAAGCTTCCCTCAAGGTGGGTGAGAGGAGTCACCATTGTGTGTCTTTAGAAGCTGCAGGCCATTACCATGCAGGCACTTACCAAACTGTAAAACACTCCCACTGAGTACTTCATTAACCTCCCCTTTCCTTTTCCCTCATGATTGACGGTACTTTTTTTTTTTTTTTTTACATACCTCTAACTTGTGCATGTCCGGGACTAGAATGAATTGCAATTTCCATTGCTGTGGCTTATTCAATCAATTCTAGCTGGAGTAGTTTGAGAGTATCATGGTTCCACGGGTTAACCCATGTTTTCATTTATCATAATCCTTCATGGGTTTTATTCCTCTCATTGCTCTGCTCATAAATCATTGCTACACTTGACAACATAAATACGGGGAGAGAAATGCGGCGTTGCCTTTGTGCATTATCTCATTATTGGCAAAAAGGGGCCGGGGTCGCTTCCCCAACTGTATGATTGGGTGTTGTAAATGGCCCCTCATGCTCTCCAGGGAAATGGGCTATTAGGAGGCTCTTCCTACACCGACACTGCTTTTAACACCCCAGCACAAATCGAGGCTGTTTTATTGCCAAGAATAAAGCTTTAGGTGTGGGTGGAAAGTCAAAGAAATATAACATCTGTTCATCCTTTAAAAAAAAAAAAAAAAAGTGCAAGGTGCAATTTAGCAGCAGCCTTTAACAAAGCCCCTCTGAGCTGAAATGGAAGAAAACTGTAGCCAAAATCTTAATATAACAGTGTCTTAATGGCAGCACACTTAATAAAGAACATACAGCAGCGGCTGTAGAGAATCAGTTCAGGCACACTGCTTCCTTTTGTCAGGTTAATATCACCTGTTTTACAAATTAACATTAATATGACATATAAAGTGTAACGAGCAGCCATTTATATTGAAAACTGGTTCCTTTATTTGAATGTGTTCTCTTACCACTTCTGATGGAACATGTGCTTGTGCCTCCAGGTGTGACGCTGTAATTTGATCCAAAATATGTTGCTGCAAGAGGCCAAAATGCGACACATTTTTCAGATATTGCTAGACATATCCGCAGGAGCATTCTCAATAGCTTGAAGAAATAGAAAGGAAAGAAATAAAATCTAGTGCAGAACCCAATAACTTTGTAGAATACAATTTTTTCCAAAGTTGTGAGCAGTGAACATGAAATTACTTTGCTTATATTATATTGAAAGGGAGAAAATGGGGAAAATACAGATAGCATCAAACTTCCTGAGAACCAGATGAATTACATCAGTGTGGATGGAGAAGATGGATGATCACTTATATAAATATACACGCACTTACAGACATACACACTTTCTACAATCAATTTCCATTTCCTCTCTACATCCAATCAGCTCTCAGATTCACACTTACACACCTACACACACATAGACACACTCACACACACCCGCGCACACACACACACACACACTCGTCTGTACTATTTTTAGTCATGATTGATCTACAGTTAATGTTGACTTAAATCAGCACCATTAAACCACTGATGTTATAAACACTTATTTAAACACAAGTAAAATAACAAAAACAACTAATTTGATATGTTTTATCACTTGCAAGTTCAACATTTCGTTTTTACGTAAAAGGAAGACTTGTTGACTTCTTTTGCGTTGCAAAAAGTGATTTTAGTGTCTGCACTGGCTTGCAAGGATTGATAGAAACCGACAGGATCCATGTATGATGTTTAATTTACAAGCTCACAGTATCCGTAAGCCGTACTGACAGATCTGTTGCTCCTCCCAGAGCTTCATGCATTCCCCTCAGACTGTTAGCCTACACATCCACTCCCTGTAATGACTATGTAAATGTTCCACTGCAGTAAAGTGTGCATGTGTATGATCTCTGCAGCTTTGATGTGAGGTGACTGTAAGAGGAAAGGCCTTTTTCTTTTCTTTTTTTTTCTTTCATGTCTCACGCTGTAATTTTTCTTCCCAGGGGTAAGACAGATTGATTTCCACATCCATCTGTAATCACCCTCAATGACCCAAGTAGGGGACAAATTGGTCGAGGGGGTTTAATTACCACCAAGCACAAAGACAAGGACACGGCATTTCATCACAGTTTGACGGCGAAACGTTCCTCGCTGACTCCTCACACCCAGAGCCATAAGTTTGAATGTCGATTTGCTGATGTTGTCACACTGAGCTCATTTGGATTATCATCTGAGTTCATATGTCTGGGGGGGGGGGGGGGGGGGGGTATGCAGTGCTCATAACAGACCTTTCACCTGTTGTTGCTGAGCTTGGAGTGGAGTCACATTGAAGTGCCTGGAGTTATCTAAACTTGTTCACAGTGAGCAGAAACAGAGCCAAGGCCACTCAGGACTCTCGGGTGTCAGCGGCGGGCAGAGCCAATAGGTCAGGACAACTTGTTCCGATGGCAGAGAAGCTTAAAAAGATTCATTAATAATCCCTGTTGTCATCGTAAAACTTCTACCAATCCACTGTCATTATACTACAATTCTTTCGTTCCCTTGAAATGTAAGGAAAATCCTTACTTTTTGGTAATCACCATCTTATTAGTTTATCAGACGAACAGGTGAAGAGGTGGGAATAGTCTGCATGGGAATAGTCTGCATGTTCTCCCCATGTCTGTATGTGTTTCTTTCAGCATCCTCCCACATATTCAATCTCAAAGTCAAGGTCAAAAGTTCACCTTACAATAAAACAGCCCATAGATACAACAAACACACAGCATTAATAAATCAGTACGCACACAGCAGGATAACTCAAACAAAAACTGTTGGGATCAAATCTTATTAGATTGATGCCTGTGGATTAAGTATAGGGGTGAATATGTTGTTACTGTGTGTGTGTGGTTACACAGTGATAGATGGTGGCTTCCCCAAGGTGCATTTAGCCTTTAGCCCCCACAGTTAAAGATTAAAACACGAAAAGTAGATTTAAGAAATGACAAAGTCACAATAAATGATCACAATATGAAAGCGAGATCAAAATAAAGAAAATATAAACAATAAATAAAACAATAAATACCAGGAGAGTCTAAAGAGACAAGATAACAGTTTAAGAGAGATAGCCATGTGTCTTTCTGACTTGTTGAGTATTTAAAACTATAACAGTGGAGCAGTAGGCTCTCGGTTAAAACGATGTAATTACATTTCTCATGACAATGTGGCTTTCTGGGTTATACAGTTGTTGTTGGTGGTTTTTTGGTGGGTGGGTGGGAGGGTTCAATCAGCAACTATTTGCAAATAAGATTTCTGATATGCAGAACATTTTGATTGTTTTAGGCTGTACCAGTTTTAATATTTTTTTCAATATGTATTTATTTCTTTGCTTATTTCAACTGTCCAGGACCGGCTGCATCTATATTTAATGAAGACATATGAGTGGGATCAAGGCGGTAATGTAAAACTGCAAGAAAGCTTGTGAGCATGTTTCCTGAATGTCAACGGAATTAATTCTGATACATGAGACTGCTCCTCTCTCAACAAGATGGAGAATACTAAATTTTTTTTAAAAGTCAAGTTCTTTCAACTGTTCATTTGCTAATTGTTCAATTATTCATGAAGTGCAATTTCTCCATTTTCCGCTCACATAATCACGCAGCAGAAAAGGACTTTTACCCCTTAAGAAAAGGAAAACCTCCCAATTGAGGGGCAGGGAGAAACATCTGCTGCTAACAGCATGAAATAATGAACTAATCCTGCCAAAATGTAGTGATGATGTGAGAGAGCTTTAGCCACAATAATATATGCTTTAATAACTCTTAACGACTGTGAAATCAATAAGTAAATCCATGTGGTATAATTTCATCAACTCTGCTTTCCACATCACAGATACGCACACACGTGCATGCACAGATACATTTGTGTCATTTTAGTGCGGGATTCAGATTCTCAAGTGAATTTTTTTTTTTTTATTAATTTGCATTAAACATTAGGAGAAAATTCATGTTTGACTTCTCAAGCAGCAGAGACAAATCCTGGAGGAGGTTATCAGGTTCGAGACATCATCACTAAATATTGCTCTCGTGACAAGACGCCCTCTAAAAATAATTGCAATCATTGTACCCAATCCACAATGGATGGAAAATGTTCCACTTCGTAAAACAACATGAGATGCTCAGCAGATGTGAAGTGCATCAGCGAGCAGGTCAGATCCATCTGCAGCTTTGGCCTCTCAAGACCAATTCCCTTAATTAAATCTTCATACATTTATCAGCAGAAGTGACAAAGGGACTTTACAACATGGCTGATTCATTCGAAATGTATCTTCTGTAAGCCATTTTGGAGAGGGGATTGTCAGAGAAGGACATGAACTGAATGACTGAGTGCAGAGCGAGAACAACGTGTGCCAGACAGACAGCAGACCCGGTTGTAGCTCCTTATGATGCAGGCTGCGGCACACAGGAGAGCCGCTCCTTCCTTTTTATGTGTTGCTGTTTATAATGTGCTAATTAAATTCATTTGCTTGGAAACACGTGCATGCATGGATTTTTTTTTTTTTTTTTTTTTAATAAACTCAGATGGTTCTAACAAGCTTCGGCTTTGAACAAGTTTCTTTTAAGCCGTCTGCAGCCGCAGCTTTCAAACTCAACTTTATCTGTGTTTGGAGGAAATGTGACAGCTCTCATTCCACACAAGACCTGATCAAAGCAGTCAGCACTACAGTAACATGAAATGCGCTGCACTGCCTGGAAATGACAATCCAGCCACACAATAGCACATGTAAAAACTGGGAAGCAACATGAATAAATACATCAAGGTTTAGACTTTCAATTTGCATATTCATGTTTTGCTGAATAAGCGTTGGGGACCGAACAATGTCACATTGAAAGACAAACGGTGAAAGCTAACAAAAAGAAAAGCAAAACAAAGATTACATGTTATTTCCCTGCACTCAGTGAGATTGAAACAAACAAAGTCATCCCTATCACAATCTGCACGTGCTTTGAATTTCACTTTCAAAGGAACCACTCGACAGTTTGCAAACACTCATGATTCAAAAACAATTAAACTGTTGAACCTGCGGTAGTAGAACAAGGAGGCACACAGCCAGGTCTAGCTTAGGATGAAAGCTGAATTCGGGAGGCAGAACTCTCTTGGATGGTGGGAATAAAATGCAAAATTGAGGGGGAGCACAAGAAAGGTCATAAAAATTGCTACTAAAACGAAAGGCTGGCAGTGACATCTTTCTTCACAAAGTGGACATAAATATTAGTTTGGAGGGGCTTTGGTGAAAAAAGGGAGCATATATGGCATCTTCCTTTTGTACCGTTAACAGTTAATAGTCCGGCATGGTGGACTAGCGGTGAGCACTGTCGCGTCACAGTGTTAAAACCTGTTCATGTCTTTGTTCATTGAAATGGTTTATTCTCTCTTATATGTGGTGCTTCAGTACAGTTAATATGCTACTCATTACAATCTGAAGAATTTTTTTTTTTAATTCATCCAAATGTACAAATAGCAGGATTTTTGTGTGATGGTATAAGCTAATGGATATATGTTAGATCAAATATACAGTTTGTAAAACATCAAGATGGTCTCATTTGGTCTATTCATGGGGGCCGTCATGTGTTCCCTTTGTTAAATCTGCATGCTGGGTTTTATAACAATGAGGCATCGAGACTAAAAACGATTAAACTTCAGCTCGTTTCCATGGCTCCTGGAGGCTGAGAGTTGTTACTGAATCAAAAGAAATTTAGGTGTTATAACAGAACAGCGAAGAGAAGACGTGCATATCCAAGTGAAGAGAGAGTTTGTCGTACTTCTGATATACAAACGTCTACGATAATCATTTGACATGTTTACATTATGGTATTAAAAATATCCCACATAAACTTTTATCTCTTCAAATGGGTTTTTGTGTTTGTGTCAGATCAGATGTTAACGATGTGTCCGGAAGTCAGTCAGATATTAAAATTGTACTTAGGATGACCAGAGTATCTCCAAGAGGATCAGCACAACGTGGTGTTATACACTCATCTTATAATTAGTTGACTTTTAAACACAATTTGTTTAATGGTGAGCAATCTCACCTCAAAGGCTTCAGGACCTTTGTCTGCAGAGTTTGCATGTTTCCTCGACAGTTGCTCCAAAAATCATCATCTGAGGCGTGAGATAATAACACGGAAAACTTGACATTGACCTTGAATAGTTTTTACAACCATCGCAAATGTTACCAAGTTCGGTAATCAGCAGAACAGAACGAGGTCATTCATGACCAATGAGCCAGATCATAGAGCCCATTTCAACCTCTTGTTGTTTTAAAGACGTCTGTTTCATTCTAATCAGTGACAAATGCTTTCATATTAGCATTCCAGAACAATAATTAGCAAAACACCAATATGCTATTATGAGAGACTGCATCAGTTATGATGGGTTCATAAACATTTTATTGCGCCTCGTGAATTTGGATTTGCATGCAGTATAAATCTAATCAGGCGGGGGTTTTTGCATGGAGGCGAGATCTGCAGTAACTGTGCTTCCATTTGTTTGCAGCAGACAACTCACGGAGGGCAGGCGTGTCATTGAAGGTCCTGAGCGAGAGCCAGAACAGATGTTTTTACTGAGTTAAGGCCACATCGCCTCCCTTCAGGCTCAGAATTACACTGTGATAGTGGGGAACTGCACGGTCTCTATCTCAAATGAGGGGGCCCAATAAAAGCAGCTCTCTTAACAACCTGTGAAAAATGAGGCTGTAACTCGCCTGCCGAATCTCCAGATAGTGAGCTTTACACCAGGAAGAAAGTCGACATTGAACTAGTGACACAAGCTCGGTTTTTCTATCTTCTTTTCAGGTTAATGGTGTGAGGGGAAGTGGAAGATTTACAGGTTATTCAGATCTGTGCCAGTGTGCGTGCGTGTCAATTATTTTATTCAGCAGACATGGTCAATCCATAATAAACAAGCACTGTCATCAATTTTTTCCATTAGCTATCCACAGCTGATTTCCTTTATTTATTTCAAAGAAACTGTGTGGGTGCTTCAACATTAAAGTTCCCATGACCATCATCATTCTGTGCTCTCTTTCTTTTTGTTTACAAACCCTAATCGAACCCTCTGCGGGAGTAACACCCACCAGCGAGAACTACTCTGCAGGCGAATCACTTTTCCTCGCAATGCATTCGTGGTTATATTTCCCATTTCATTTTTTATGAGTCCGGGGTAATGCACTGGCGAGCAGCAGAAGAGACTTCACTTCGTCCTCACTGCTCAGTGTCCACACTGCAGCGAACACAGCTGCATTGATTTCAGTGTTTAACACTTTACCTCACCTGTATGAAGGCTTTGGCATAATCAACTGCCATTGGCATCCTGTCAGGAACTTAGAACAATTCCTTGACTTGACATGAGTAACTTACTTTTTTGTCTAAATGAGGGTGTGATATATATAGCAAAGGCTCTGCCAATTTCCAATCTGAACTCACAGGAGCACAGATGTCTTCCAAGAGTGTACTACTGCATAAGAGAGTAAAAGTGAGAAGGTTAGAGGAAGACGGGAGATGTGAAAATTATACAGTCAGGTTGAGTGGTTTGAGTGCATCATTCCATTTTGCTATTTTGCAGAAGGTCATATTTAATCTATGTAATTATTGTCGTGCCATTTTGTACAACACTCCACCTCAACCAAAGAGCTCCGCGGTGCACCTACGCAGTGTTTTAAATGTTCCTGTTGCGGAAAAAAATAAATGAAGGAGAAACTCACTGAGCACACAATGATGCCTCTGGAACATGTTTTTCTTCGTCTTTTGAATATACCGTCAGGGAGATTACCTGTTCCCTCTCCTGCAGCTGAAAATATCTCCAACACAAAGATAGTGCCCCGAGGGGTGGGCATATGCCGCACATAGCTTTATGCACACACTTTCTCATTTAAATTAATGTGTTTGACTATTTTCTGCAGGATATGAATCCATTAAGATGTAATATTCACAGAGTTTCAGGGTAGTTATTACCTGCTTTTAGTGTGATCATGGGAAAGATAATTTACCCTTGGTGAATTTGAATCTTCTTCTTATCTAATCTTATCTTTATTTTGCTTTTCCTTCAACTTTTTTTGCAAAGCCTTCCCACTGCATCTGACCTGTCAATCAGCAACTTTGATGCTTAATAACGACAACAATTGTGTTTAAAACGTTTGGATTTGAGATCATTTTCTTTTTTTAAATACACCCACATTCAACACAAGCTTGAATAACTTCACACTAAGCAAATGTGAAGGAATAAATGTAAAACATAACAAGCCTTAAAGGAGCATTTGTTTACTGAACACCTGCAGCGTTGTGCCTATTTTGAGGAGGTCAGGGACATGGAAGCAATGCCAGTGTCCATGATCTCATCAGAATGGTTTGGTGTAACCTAATATTAACATGCCAGTACGTCACCAGTTCGCATTCGGAGCTGGAAGTCACATGGAAGAGATGTGAAGTTTAAGTGCACGCCAGGCTCATCCTTTTAAGCACATCTACAGAGAAATCCCTATTCTCTCGATATGTAGCAATTAAATGTATTCTGGGTGTAGGCAGAGTTTATTTAAAGCATCTAACAAGCATGATACATGATTTAATGGGAGATGTGGTGAATAATTAACGCGCACCACAGTGAGTTGCTAGAACAAACGTGACAACCTATAGATTTGACAATGCTGGTTGTTCTCCTTCATCTCTGGATAACGTGATCCCAACTCAAAACGATCTGCTTTCAGTTTGTTTTAAGAGTGTGAACATGCATCAGATGGCCACAGCAGCTCAGCCAGGAGATCTCACGGAATTGTTATAAATAGATCCGTCTTCACTAGGAAACACTGTCTCTGGGATTTTACAGTGTGTATAAAGCTACTATTGATTTAGCTCGCTGGATAATAATTGGTACCCTTTCAGTGAAGCGATAATGAGCACATTTTTTGTGCAAATGCCTGCCTTAAACACCTTAAACACCCACAGAGAGCAACAGATGACCAACATGTGGGTGTGAAATCGGTGATTAGCCAGCAAATCATGGCAGGTCACAGCACAGAAGCTCACACACTACCGTGGGTTTAAGTGTGTGTGTGTGTGTGTGTGTGTGTGTGTGTGTGTGTGTGTGTGTGTGTGTGTGTGTGTGTGTGTGTGTGTGTGTGTGTGTGTGTGTGTGTGTGTGTGTGTGTGTGTGTGTGTGTGTGTGTGTGTGTGTGTGTGTGAGATCGCAAAATGTTTGTGTGCACTTTCGGTAGGCGTCACAGAGGAGGGGCGCTGTTTGTATATATGGATCTAAATTTGAAGACGCGTGCGCATTTACATCTGCCGAAGGAACATTGTTCTGTTTTACAATGTGCACCATTGACGTTCCAGCTCCACCTGTCAGCGCAAACAAAGGCCTTTCTCCCAGGCTCTGACGTGACGATCTGCTGCTGGCCAGTGCAGATAGCAGGCCGAGGCAGGATACGTGGGTGGACAGCCTGCAGAGTCCTCCTTGACCTCCTTCTGTAATACTTAGTGCAGAGTGGAAAATACGGCGCGCAAGGTGGCAGCGCTGGATGAGTTGTTGTTTTTGTTGTTGTTTTTGTAAACAGTGATTTTTGCAGACGCCTTATCAGTAAACCTGGAGCATGAGGTGGTCCAATCTAATTGCATAATCCCAATATTATCGATCTAAACTTTGATTTTTCTGACATTTTTAAGTATTCATGTTGCCATTGCACTATTTTCAGTAACTGAAGGCTACATTTTCTTTCTGATCTGAGCATATTGTGGTCCATTTGTTAGTTCTGTCACTCAAAGGGCCTCTCTGTGTGGAGCCTGCATGTTCTCCCTGTGGTTTCTCTGTCCTCCAGGTGCTCTGGTGACTCTGAATTGTCTGCGGTTGCGAAAGTACACATGACTGATCGTCTGCCTTTCAGTGTTAGCTCCCCGATGAACTAACAATCAGTGTAAAGTCCACCTCGTCTCTGTCTCTGACTCTCAATGCAGGTATGGAAGATGGATGTAATCAATGTTTGCTTGAAGGTGATGGCTAAATTAAAGCTTCTCCTTTTACACAACTGAGATTTTTAGACAATTAGGGTTAGGGTTAGTCTTCAAGTGGTCTTGAAATGATTCTCATTGAGATACCTAATTTCATATTTCAAATAAATACATGTATTTATAATTGATATATACTCATTCTCAATTTTTGGCAAATTAAAACTTTCCTATTAGTAGATTTAATCAGTTGAAATAGTTTTCTGAAAGCATAAACAACAGGAATCTTGACCATGCCAAACTATAACCGTTTTAACTGTTTTTAACAAACCAAGACATGAGTAACTTTGTTGTAAATGATTCTGGTTAATAAATCTATCTTCACTTCAAATGTGATGATGTTAAAGGGTCTTTTCTTGGTGGTGAGACTAGATGATTTACGCCTTATTATAGTGAAGAAAATCCCTAAATTCTGATTACATTTTCAGGTTAGACTATTAGATGTAAACAAACCGAATATATGTCAAACAGCTTAATTTACCGCATACTTTCCAGTCAAGCCAGTTAAGTAGAATCACTTGTCTTGTCTTCATTCTTTCATTCTTTTGTAGAAGAAATACTACCACTCTTTCTTTGCACAAGGTGTGTCTTTATATTCAGACATGTTCATTTCAACAAGTTTCACAAAAGACTGGTCAAAGGAACACAATCCTGGCAGAAATCATCCAGCGGGTGACATGAGTTACAATTAAAAATGTCAGATTTTAATTAAAGCTCCCCAACTGTGCTGACTCACGTCTATAAAGACGGCTCTATTTGTGCAAGTTTCATGTCAATCAGAGTAACAGTGTAGGAGTTCAGACCTTTTGAATTGTGAAAAGTAATCTTTGAATAGCCACCCATTAGCCTGCTTCACAGTTCTTTTTCAAACATGGAACAGAGTGCTAATATGTTTCATGCTTTCAAGTCCAGATGAATACATGCATCCTGAACAACTCCATCCATTTAAAAAAAATGTGTTTTATCTCTATTTCCGCTTAAATTTTGACGTCAACCTGCCAGGAAAGCGTTCGATTTCAAGGTAACTCAAATATCATGACAACATTTTGTTTGACCTGTTGCTACTTCCACTCACTGACAGTGGGGAGATTTATTCCACTGAGCCTCTGGAGGAAGCTGCTGTAAAATTTAAACCCATTGCAGGAACATGTCCTGCAGCTAAGGAAATTTAGCTGGGGTCTTGAAGACAGCAAATTGGAGTCACTGCCTTTAAAAGTCCTGCACAGTGCAAGGTTATTACATCTGATGCATTACTTCACATTCATAGTCAGTCACTAAATTACACTGATGTAAAGAAGATCACGGGCACGACAATGACCATCCATCATGATATGTTGCTTTTACGTCCTCTGCCAGGCCTCTAGTGTACTGTTAAAACTGTCTGTGGATGCAACACCACATTCAAGTGAGGCCAGAGCCACCTCGGTGAAATTTATGACCATTTAAGATTTAAACACCTCCAGTCTGTCCTTTGGAGTTGTTCTGATGTCTGTACTCTGTTTTTATGGGCTGGTTACACTCGTCCTTGTGCGTCAAGAAGAAGTGTATCTTCATTATTCCTTTGAAACATCAATTGTGATATTCTTTTCTGTACATAGGAATAGGCTACAGTGCAGTCTACAGTGTAAGTGTGAGAATTGGGGATAGGGGTGTTATATAACATGCTTTCATTTGGGGATTCTGTGTACTGGCAGTTCCCCACAGTGCACTGGGGCTCACTGCACAGAGGAACGTCTCATCAAGTCAATATCTCACATGTATGTCCCTTAAGAGGCTCAATTCTTCAAAAGCATTAAATGTCCTTGGAGGCAAGTCCGGTTATTTCTAGCAGACTATTTACAGTCTCAAATGACACTGTTGTATCAGTGATTCAAATCTGATCGCTTCAGCTTGAATAATCCAGATAATCATTGTTCATTTTTTGTTTGTCTTTATGTATTTTGTTGTTTTTTCCCACCAAATGGTGCCAGGCTGTGTTGATCAGATGAAATATTCAGTAGCCTCGGCTGTGCTCTCAAAGCTTGTGTCCATGCTGGGGGTGTGGATGCCTGCTGCTCCCCGGGGGTCTTTCAGCAAAGGAATGTATGTGTCGCTGTGACAAGAGTGCATAGCGCCGTCCCACGCCCCCGAGCCGCAAACATGTTTATGGGCGACGGCTGCAGCATTGAACTCTCCTTCGCCGTTGCGCAGCGCCATCAGCTCAATCTCGTGCTTGGCCGCAGTCTCCAGCACCTGTTGCTTGTTGTAGAACAAAACAAAATTGTTGATGATGGGGTGTATGGGTAGCGCTATTGCGATGACCCCGCAGAGAAAGCTGATGGCCGCGTTACAACGACCTAAAGTGGTCTTGGGGTAGACGTCGCCGTATCCCACTGTGGTCATAGTGATCACAGCCCACCAGAAGGACTGTGGGATGCTGGTGAACAGTGTGTCCGGATGGTTCTGCTCCATGGTGTAGCCCAGTGCCGAGAAAAGAAACACTCCCACTCCCATGTACATGAGGAGCAGTCCGAGCTCTTTGAAGCTGCTCTTCAGGGCAGATGTGAGAGTCTGAAGTCCGGAGGAATGGCGTGCCAGCTTGAAAATGCGCGCAATGCGCATTATGCGTAAAGCCTGCACCGCCTGCTGCACGTTAGCCAGTTCCATCACTCCTGCGCCGAAGGAGGTGAGAATCAGCACCACATAGAAAGGCATGATCGCCATGAAGTCGATGATGTTCATAAATGCCAGGACAAATTTCATTTTGTTAGGAGAGGAGATCAGACGGAGGATGTATTCAATGGTGAACCAGCCAATGCACACCGTCTCGATGACCTCCAAAGTTGGGTGCTCCGTCAGACGACCCTCTGCGTCTTCCACCTGCAGGTCAGGGATGGTCCCGACACACATCACCACAGAGGAAATGAGGATGAAAATGAACGAAACTATTGCGGTTATTTGCGCGGGCAGCGACGAGTCCGGCTTCTCCATAAACCTCCAGAGGCACATCTGGAAGCGCTGCCACCCTCCGGCAGTGGGGTCTCCCTCTCGGTCCACCAGGATAGTTCTCACTTTCTCAGCGATCTCTGCAAGTTCATCCTCCACCTCTTTCAGGTGACATTTGCAGCAATCATCCAGAAAATCCGAGTCGATCTTCCAGAACTCCATCTCCTTCACAAAACAAATCGGACAGATGCCCCGTTTCATGTGTATCTCCCCATAATAATACAACTCGATTATGCACTTGAACGCCTCGGGGTCTCTGTCAAAATAGAATTCCCCGGTGTCGGGGTCGTAATCGTCGCATAGTGACAGTATTTCTTCGGGAGGCTTAAGTGAGCAGTCCACCAGCTCTGCCAAGCGAGTGTCTGGATAGCGAGTCAGCACGTCCCCGTACAACACCTGTTTCACTCCGCCGATGTTCACAACAATCTCCGTCTCTTCACTGGCGTCGGAACCGTTGCAGTCCGCATACCGAGTCCTCTGGATGCCCCACATTATGCTGACAGGTCCGCAACAAATCAGCCAAACTAACCGGTGTACTTCAAAATAAAAAAAAATTTGAAAGAAATCAAGTCACCAGCAGCTCTGGCGCTGTGCGTAAAGCTTCCTAGTTCATACAGACTTTCCCCCCCAAAAGTATTATTATTTTTAGTTATTTCTAATATTTTGGTAATAAGCAACTGCAGCATGGATTGCTCTCAATCCCATACAGCCACTCTTGGAAACTAACAGTGCGCCTGTGCGCTCGGAGAAAGTTGGCAATGAAGTGCGCCTAACGTCAAGAGAGACTGACCCACACCGAAAGAGAACTTCCTTCTTCATATTTCACTATAAAATCCTGAATCGTCCATCATTTTAGAAAATAGTTTGCTCCTTTTACAGGGTATTTCTATTTAAATTGGAAGACTATTAATTCGACATGAAGTTCTTACGTACATTTTACTAATTAATATATGTATCTTATACTTTATCCGGTCTCATTAAACTTTATGATTCATGATGTGACCAAAACCAAGGTAACAAGGTAACATTTCCATGAAGGCCCTCACCACAACTGTCTACTTAAATTGGCCTAAAATATGATTTTATTATGAATAAATACGTCTGGGCTGTCATCTTTTATAAAGTATAAGCAGCAACCCTTCCAGAGTTCTTATTATAACCCTACATCTGGCTTCAGGACAGTCCGTGCTTTTATTTCCAGTCCTGGCCGTGTTTCTCCCGTCATGCCGTGTGCGTCTTGACGCAGCGCAGCCAAGCGCAGCAGATCGTAAATCTCTGCAGTCTGAGATGAATTGTGAAGTTCGCGGGTAAAACGCGGACGTGCCCCCTGCTGGGTTTCCTTATAATCTGAAAGAGCAACAATTGGTTAAATGTCGCCCATCGATCATAGGCACGTCTAGTCATCCATTCTAAATCCTAGAAATTGTCTTGTTAAGAATGATTCCTGCCTGTAACACTGTACATCCATCACTTTGTAAAATTGACTGAACAGACCATGTCCAATTAAGGATCGATTAATTTGAGGAGAAATCGTGACGCCGTCACTAATGCGTCATGCGTCTTCATTTGGCTCAGCGCCGTTAGACTGGGTCAACATCACTGTAACACATCGGGGGGGGGGGGGGGGGGGGGGGGGGGGGGGTGGGGGGTGGGTTCTTCATAAAAAATATGTATATATTTTTTTATCAGAGTATTTTTCAAAATACAATTTTCACCTTAAAATGTCGTCCAGACGACAGCCCATTTTTTTCTGAGTCTCTCCACGGTGGACAGTGATTGACTAACAAGTGGTTTGGTTTCAAACTTTGCTAGTAATTTGTCTCCACCTAGTGACACGATCTTATAACGCAAGTCGGAGTTCAGTCAAGTTGAGGCATTTTCTTTATTTAAGGATTCCGGTTTATTTACAATAGATTGGGCTGGAGTTAAGATCACTGACAGCCTTTACAAGAAGGACCAAAACCGAGTCTATTTTTGAGACAGTTGAGGTCATTTAACGTCTATCACACTATGTTGAAGGCCTTTGATTTGATTTGATTGATATGCATCACATTTTAATTGTTGACTTTAAATTGCTCATGGATGTGAATGAGTTAGTCTGTCTGAATTTGAAGACTTTTCCAAGCGACCCAATATGCCTTCAATAATAATCAGCTGGAATTGACCCCAGTGTCCTGTGACCCTGAATTAGATAAAGTGCTACAAATAGAAAGCAATGAAAAGCATAGCATAGTAAACACCTTTCTCTGCTAGAGTGGTAAGTATTGCATCATTGTGAGGTTGTCTAAATAAACAGGGATAAAGAGTTACAATGACTTTCTGACTGTAATTAGAAGTTATCATATCAAAAATTATGTGTCTACATTTACTCTAAGGACACATATGATATGTGACAAGGTTTATCTTAAAAGTGGAGGCTGTTACAGTTTTCAATAACATATTTACGTGAGCATGTATCTTTATCGACATTTTACCTCCTTCACCTGCATTTTAAAGTGAAATACTGTGTGAGGATATTTGAAAACACACACGTTTGATATTACCATGATTATTTGTCTGCTGCTAACTCAAACGGCCAGCAGAACAACTAAACAGCATTTTGAACGGTTATAATAAATCTGTTGTATTCTCAGCAACATATGTTTAAAATGTTCTTTGAGGCCTTTGCATAGTTTACTTGTGTGGATTATCACATGTTTAGCATTGAATCATCCTTGTTGTAAACTGTGCTGCTTCCTTCCTCCTTCGCCCCGCCACCAGCGTGCGCTCCCGATAAAACTACACGGCGGACAACGATTGGTTGAAGGCAAGCGTCACGGCCAGCGGGCCAATCAGCGCGGGCCACGGTGAGACTTTTGGATGTTCTTTTCTGGGAGACGCAGCGGCGGCTGAGGCCACTTTCTCTCTCTCTCTGTCTGGTTCAGCTGCGGAGGCAAACATGAGGCCGCTTTTACTCGGTGAGTGACAACAACATTAACACATTTTCCTGCTTACAGCCATTGAGTTATTGTGAGCTTGTTAACGGCGCGTGCACTGGAGTGTTTTCTTCTTGTTGTGGTTAGCTTGACTTGCTAATTGGAGTTGCAGACAACAGAGGCAGGCCTGTGTGTTATTGTTCAGTCAATGTATTCATCAACCTCATTTTCCCGTGCTTATCCAAAGAGGCATTTGCAAATTGATGCTCGGTGTTTTGTTTTGTTTTTTTTTGCTATTTATTGGGGCTGATGTTAGAATGCAGCAGGTGTGAGTAAAGCTCTGGTCTCCTCTTCTTGCCTGCAGGAGTGCTGGGCTGCTCTCTGGTCCTGTCTGTCCAAGCTCTGTACTCCTCTTCTGATGATGTGATTGAGCTCACTTCATCCAACTTCAACAAGGAGGTGATCCAGAGCGACAGTCTGTGGCTGGTTGAGTTTTATGCTCCATGGTGAGTCCCATTGATCACCAATATGGTTGTGATGGTGTGCAGATTTTATGTTTTGAAGCTGTAAAAAAAAAAAAAAAATCATGCTTAGTGAATCAACGCTTAATGAATAAATATAAACTGCCCACAGTTAATCAGTTATGTAATTAAATGGCTTCCATAAAATATTCAAAAATAAAATGTGTTAAATATGCTCTGGGGATCATTGAATCACTTGTTTCTGTGACTAATAAGACTGACAAAACGCCTGCACACATCATCTGTGAATATTTAAATGGCCATCTTTTATCACTTCACATTAGTGTAATAATCCACTTCCTCCATCGTCTTTTTGTGTCGCCTCAGGTGTGGCCACTGTAGGAATCTGGCTCCAGACTGGAAGAAAGCTGCCACTGCCCTCAAGGTAAATAACTGCATACTGTGATCCATCAGTGTCTGGCGGCAGACTGACCGACAGCTTGTTGTCTTAGGATTTCCATTTTAAAGATATCGGATACAGTTGTGCAACTAGAAAATACCTTAACCAGAAGCAAGGTAGACAAAGTGCCAAATAAAAAGCTTACAAATATGAGAAAAACAACCATCAATACTATTTTTAAACAGTCATATAAAAGGATTCATTGTGATTTGCTGAAGATTATCTGTTTAAAATATCATATTAGCGGTGACACGCAAAGAAAATGCTTGAGCAAAGCAAGCCAAAATAAAACACAAGTTAACAGTACGCTTATCAGTGCAACTTGAAAGATCCTCCTCCGGATCCAAGTTATGCGTTTGCCAATGTTACCACAAGGCTGTGCAAACATTAAATTTCTCTCCCAGGCCTTGGTGGACTCAATCTATACGTGAGGGTTATTGTATTGAGAATCGGCAAGGACAAGTGCAGCTTAACCTAATAATGGAGATTTTGAGTCATGAATGGTTCAGTGATTAACCCGAATGAAGGGCAAAAATTTCACACTGGAATTAAAGTATTTCTACTCTAAAAACAACAGTTACATCCTTTGCAATGATCTTTATGTGAACCGTTTTGTTTCTTAGGACACAGTGTTTTAAAATACAGTAATTATTGCAGTTAAAACTGATTGGGGATGCCAATTAAAAGCCAGGCCCTTTTACTGGCTGGGTGTGAGTGCAGGTTTTTACACAAAAGCACCGTTTCATCAAAACTGTCGTTTATTCGGTCAAAGTGAAGGAAAGAAAGACAGCACCTGTGACATGGCTGCTCTCTTCATTGTTTTATTATAATAGCCCGAGTGTGACGTGACTTTTGTAAATAGACTTGATGACCTCAAACTCCAACCGGTTTGTTGTGACTGTCCTTCAGGGTATCGTCAAAGTTGGTGCAGTTGATGCTGATCAGCACAAGTCGCTGGGCGGTCAGTTCGGCGTCAGAGGGTTCCCCACCATCAAGATCTTTGGTGCCAACAAGAACAAGCCCGAGGAGTACCAAGGTACGGAGAAACTGAGGTTGCAGGCTTTGTAGATTTGTAAATGTGCGTTACTATTCAAATTAACAGATGGAATGTTTGGCTGGTTTGAGGGAAAAGAGGACGAGATGACGCGTTTGTATACCAAATTCTTTAAATGTCATTAAATGATACCTTATTTATACCTCAACTCGGCATTTAAGGTCAGTATTGCAACTCGGTAAGTACAGCGAGAACATTAAAATTCTGCAAAATGTATTAAATTCTAGATACTTTAATGTTTGAGTCATCAGTGGGCTCCTGAAAAATCTCCCAATGCTCATTGTATTACACGTGCAGTACTTGCTATTCTCTGAATGACCTTCTCGGACTTTTCCACAACGGTTTATCGGATGGCAAAACTTTCAGTGATCCAGTTTAGTTTTTTTTGTGTCGCGATCATATCTGCACGTCCTTCCCTCTCCAGGCGGACGCAGTACCCAGGCCATTGTGGACGGAGCAGTGAATGCTTTGCGCAATCTAATCAAAGAGCGGCTGAGTGGCAAGTCCGGCGGCTACGACTCCAACCAGGTACAACAATCAAGACCGTCTGATGTTCCGTGTGTAGTCTAGACTGGTGAGGCGCACTAAAACAAACATTCTCCGCACGTGCTGCTTCCAGAAAAGTGGCGGCGGGAGCAAGAAAGATGTGGTCGAGCTCACTGACGACAACTTCGACAAGTTGGTGCTGGACAGCGACGACGTGTGGCTGGTGGAGTTTTTCGCCCCGTGGTGTGGCCACTGCAAGAGGTGAGTCCACGATTTAAACTGGACCCTGCCGCCTCAGAGAGGATGAATATGATCGTTTTTGAAAAGTCTTTTAAAAATGTATTTAACCGTTTCTCTGCTGTTGGCAGCCTGGAGCCTGAGTGGGCAGCTGCTGCCGCAGCTGTCAAGGAGCAGACCAATGGCAAAGTTCGCCTCGGGGCAGTGGACGCTACCGTGCACCAGGGTGTGTCCGGCCGCTATGGGGTGAGTACGAACTGGTCAGAAATTAAACAAAAAATAAAAAAAACATGCAGATTTTTAATGCCGCTACTGTGTAGTTTGTAAAATAAAGGTGTGTATAACAACAACTACAACAACCTGTTTTTAATTATGTTAAACAGACCTTGGCACAGAGAGCTCCAAAAAAAGTTCATCCAATTTAAACATTAAGAGTTTCAACATGACTTGAACACTGTTTTCTACAACCTCTGATCAAAAGAAACGGATGAAGATGCTTTAAGACAAAATCTTTTAAGATTTCATGGGTCGCTGAAGAATAGGAAAAGTATGTTATTGGTGAAGTGATTTATTCAGAAAACTCCTACAGCTCTACCTATTAGTTTATAATTACTAACCAAATACACTAGTGTATTATTTGAAAAGTTTTTGTCGTTTTTTATTATATCTCTTGTACACTGGCCTTAGTAATGCTATATGAATAAAATATTGGGGGGGGGGGTGTCTTATTCTTTAAAGAAATGTATTATTGAGATCAGAAAAGATTAAATGACGACCCCGTCTGATCCGTATAATATGTCATAGTATGGATGACTGAAGTAATCCACCTTTGAAGTTACTAATGAGAATTTTGTATTCTCTTTTAAATGGCATTACCTGCGACAGCATAAACTGAAGGATTCTCTTTCCTGTGTGTGTGTCCGTAGATCCAAGGGTTTCCCACCATCAAGATTTTCCGGAAAGGGGAGGAGCCGGAGAACTACGAAGGCGGTCGCTCCCGCGGTGACATCATCGGGAGAGCTCTGGAGCTCTTCTCTGACAACGCTCCTGCTCCTGAAGTGCTGGAGGTCGGTTCACTTTGTAGCATGTGGAGATTTGTTTAAAAAAAAAAAAATTTCAATCCATCATTTCTGACTGCAAACTGTTTGCTTGGATCATTTAACATAGCTTGAAAGAAGTCCTTACAAAGATATCTATCACAGTATCAGAAATAAGTTCTTCGATTTTGCCAGATGTTTTTAATCAGCAGTAGTTGTTTTGCGGATTTCTCTTAAGACAGCTTTAGAGGGCCTTTTACTTATTAATTCATTCTCTTACGCATCCTTCTTTGCACTTGTACTAAGAAAAGTATTCACCACTAACAAACGCTTTCTTTGTGATTAAAGTTCTATTACGGTAAATCATCTGAAATCAAGTAAAAATGAAAAAGATGACACCGTGTACTTGAAGGTGTCACAAGATACATTTTCTAAAACATCATTTCTGCCGATAAACAATTAATGAAAGATGCCACTGTGCACTCATTGCCACTTTCATAAATGACTGTGGAGTTTTAGAGGACATCATGTTTTCATTATCAGGGAGCAACGAGGTGGTGCAAAGCAGCTCTGGAAAAGAATAACATGGAGTGCGTTTTTACCAAAATACTTGATGGCTACCTTTTAGGAGTGAGTCAGTGGAGAAAATGAAGAGTCCTTTAGGTGGTCTGAGCAGAGAAGTAAACAAAATTCAGGCTCCAGTAAATCAACACAAAAACGCCAATAAAGTGCAGCCTGCAGTGCTGCAGTCTCTTTCCAGAATTAGACCCGAAGCGTCGGCTCGTGCGTCAGACTCACTGTCGGAACTGTTTGGCTTCTCAGATCCTCAGTGAAGACATCTTGAAGAAGACCTGTGAGGACAGCCAGTTGTGTATCATCGCAGTGCTGCCACACATCCTGGACACGGGTGAGATGAGGCTCTCGCATCTTAAATAAATTCGATGTTTGTGGGGCTCTTAAAATGAGGGCCACCGATCGTCTCCTCACTCGCTGCGCGCCAACAGGTGCTTCCGGTCGAAATGCTTACCTGGAGGTCATGAAGACGATGGCCGAGAAGTACAAGAAGAAGATGTGGGGGTGAGGACTTGGAACGCAGTCGTGCATGATTGATTTCATGAAAGAACTGTGCGCGGCTGTGACTAAAACGTCTGCCCTCCCTCCCCTCAGCTGGCTCTGGACTGAGGCCGGCGTCCAGATGGAGCTGGAGTCCTCTCTGGGTATCGGAGGCTTCGGTTACCCCGCCATGGCTGCCGTTAACTCGCGCAAGATGAAATTCGCCCTCCTCAAGGGCTCCTTCAGTGAGACCGGCATCCATGAGTTCCTCAGGTACCGTGAGAGAATCACCTGATTGGAAAAAAATGTAAAATGCACAATTCAAGAAGGGGCCGTCAAATTGACGCGAACGATTCTTTTTTAGGGAGCTTTCAGTCGGCCGGGGCTCTACATCTTCATGGGGAGTCGGCTCCGTGCCCAAGATCCATAATGCTGACGCCTGGGATGGAAAAGATGGACAGGTGAGGGCGAGCGTGTGCAACAATTTGAGGGCTTTAAACAAACATTGACCTAAACCAAGAGATTTAAAGTGTGAGGATGATGAATAGTATTTGAATAAAAACAACTTGATAAACTAAAGAACCCCTCGAACCCATTTCTTTGAGTCAGATCTTCACCTTGTAAAAATAATGGGGGGGAAAAAGTGTCGAATTAAAGGATGCACAGTGAAAACATGCAAACTCCCCTCGAAGGCTCCAAAGCTGGGACTCAGACTTGTGATTTGCAAACTGTGAGACAAAAGACGACAAGATTAAAAAAAAAAAAAAAAAAAAATATATATATATATCAATTTTAAATTTTTTTCTCTTTTTCATCCTCAGCTTCCTGAGGAAGAGGACTACGACCTCAGCGACATCGACCTCTCCGATGACGTCCCGTACAAGATTGAGTTATGAGTCCAGACTGGAAGATCTGATCCGATCCGGTTTGGTCTGGACCTGCGTGACCCCCCTCCAGCCCCCCCCCTCTCCTGTGGATGAAACGGGAGGGCCGGTCGCTCAGTTACTGAATCGCTCCAGTAAAGACGCACGAGAGACGCCTGCAGTTTCTCACGTCATCTTTCATTCACACAGGAAGTCGGAGGTGTGTGTGCGCGTGTGTGTGTCCCTGGGGCGAACTAATTCCACATACCTGCTGAACTTCAGAAGCTGCATATTTATACAGCTGCTGTCAGCTGAGGAGGAGGAGGAGGAGGAAGAGGAGTGTCTGAATGTCACATGTCAATCGTGTTCTTCAAGCATGGTTCCCTCTCCCCTCTTCAGCCGCCTTCAAGCAACTATTTTAAGATGTGGATCTGTCAAAGTAACACTTCAACGTCCGGTCTGGTGTGACTCCCATGTTATTCTTTCTCTCTTCTCTCTTTTTAAATCGCCGAATTACAAGAATTTTGGCGGGTTGTGACGTCTGTCCGGGGCTTGTTGGCGGGGTCGGGGGGGTTGGGGGTGTTTACTGTGGGACTTCTTGTGTAGATTTTTCTTACACGACTTTATTTGAATTGTGTGAAAACAAAATGACATTTTTGTTACAAAATAAAAAGTAATAAAAACAATGACCGCCTCCGTTTTCTTTTTTCTTTTTTCTCACACATGAACTGTTACAATATCGGAAAACATCGATCACAGAGTGCATGCAAATACCGAAGGCGTACGGAACTTATTCAAAACACCGAGCTCCTGTTGACATCCTGAACAACAATAAGCCACATCAAATCAAATTATAGCAAGGGATTTAATTAGTTTCACCTTAATGTAACATAACAGGAGTTGTAATACTTAAAAGAGTACATGATCCAGTCTATAAATACAAGATATGGCACTTCACTTTCGGGTAACGGGTTAAAAACCATTTCAAAGACGAGAGCTTTGGAAAAGCACAAACGGCTCGACTGAAAAGCACTTCAGAGTCCACGCAGGCGCCACATTGACAAGAGAAGTACACATTAATGTAAACATTCAGACATGGAGTGTTAAAATGAAAAGGAAATGGTTGTGAAGATGACCGGGCTTTGTATAGCTGGACGGGTGAGGGTGAGCGAGCGTCAAGAGTGATTCTGTCATTGTTTGTGTCCTCAGAATTGACGGGAGGCCCCCTGATCCGACTGCAGCAGTCTGACGATGGACGGGTCGCTCTTGGCACCTTTAATGAACTCCTCCAAAGACAATCTACCTGCGGAGGAGAGGGAGAGGGAGATGATCGTCATTAGTGCTCCAACATGTGACAGTGAAGTGAATCATTAAGCAACCACCCACAAAACTCCTCAAAGGGAAAAAAAGAAAAAGAAATCCTCTGATGTTGCTTTAGATTTCAGAAATAATCACTCCCTGGGGCCCCCAGATAACACAATGCAGCAGCAAATGAATTGCAATGAGTTCACATCAATTAAACATCAATAGTAGCTGAGGTACATTTGCCAGCAGGGGGTGTTGTTGAGCACCCCCCCCCCCCACCACCACCACCACCACCAGCAACTCTGTTGATTTGCTTTGATATTGTTACTACTATCACTAAGAGTGAACTAAAAATAAATAAAATGAAAGGTGGGTTATTGCTGGAGACATAATTAACTACTTTATTATAAACTATTTTAAAAAGATGTATACCTATATTAAGGGACATCGATAAAGTTTGTGCCCTACACATTGCTGAAGTCAACAATGTACATGATTTTGATTCCTTCCCTCATCTGGCCCATTTTTCTATAAATAAGACCCCCACATTTTCTAGTGACATTTACACAGCGTGGTTTCAGAAGCATTGTACAACAGTGGCACTGCCTGTTCTTCCTTTGCCCGTCTCAGTTTGTTCTTTTCTTTCCATCCATCTTCACTAATTTATCCAACTCCGGGTTGCTGCGGGCCTGGAAATGTCGCCTCAGGGAAAGGAGGCAGGACACAGTCAAATGTGACTGAAATGCAAGTATTAATAAAAAATGAAACACTACACTGAGATGTGGAACTGAAAATTCTTCAAAATAAAAAAGCTTCCAAAATCAGGACATAATGAACATGTACATTATTATGGACCTATACATACGTAAATGCTGCTGTTTTCCTGAAATTCATTATTGTGCAGTCTTGCATCGTGTATTTGTATCAACAATATAAATAATGCATTCATGCCCGTATATTTTTTTTTGTTTAAAGTATTTTTATTGGTTTTTCCAGTTATAAGAGATACAATTTGACATACATTTTGATACAATCCCACCCCAAAATCAACCCCACCCCATTGCACCCCCACAAGTTAGGGTTAGTCAATGTAGAACAAGTCAATGTAGAATTTTAACCTCCGAAAGCTCAGTAAAAAAATAAAAAAAGAGTTGCTGATTGAATCTTGAGGTTCAATGTTTTGACAAAAACAAGTGAAAGTACAGTTTGTATTCACTCTCTTATTTTCCTCCAGCGCTTCTGATTGAAACAATGAATTGTTATCAGGTTCTGCAGATGTCTGGTGTTTGAGGCGAGACGTGTTTAAACGTTCGGCCTCCTGCAAGAATCACTCACACAAACAGATTTGTCCCAAAATGGTGCCTTCGAGTGTTTCGGGAACAAATTGCTGCAATCCCCAATTTTCTTGTATATTTAATCTTCTGTCAGGCACAAACATAATTCACAAGTTCTCCGAGCCCGAGGTGGGAGTCTTGTCTAGTTACTCTGCAGGTTTTTCATCCATGGACTATATTCTGCAATACGCACAAAGGGGAACTCACAAAGTAAGCAGCAGGAGAAAACATGGCAATGCTTCTGGTTAAAGAGAGACAAATCAGTAAAAGAAAAAAAAAAAAAAGTGTACCGAGAGAGTTACAAAGAATATGGCCCGTCAAGTTTGATTTAAGTCATGAGTCATAAGAAGAAGTAAGAGAAAGTTGCTGATGTGCTGCAGTCACTATATGAGCTGTCCATCCTGAGAAGAAGAAATGTGTCACTCACACACACACACACACACACACACACACACACACACACACACACACACACACACACACACACACACACACACACACACACACACACACACACACACACACACACACACACACGTGGACTGAAGTTTGAATTATGGAAACATCAGCAAAAGCAGCAGGACGCCAAAGCTTGGAAAATATTTTGAGTATGCATCACATTGTGGTTTACGTCGCATACTGTAAACCACATTGCAAACTGGGTCACGTTGGCAATTGTAAAGTCGCAGCAGCAGCAGCAGGTACAGAGTGAACAACAAATCCTAAAACAACTTACGTAACAAGCACTGGCAACAAAATGTCAGTGACTCCTTTTTCTTCTTCTAATCTCATCAGATTGATGTTGCCATCTCAAGGTTCATTTCAATTGTTCCCACACAATATTAAAAGTCATATATCTGTAGTAAACAAGGTTTTGTCACTAGTCTTCCATTTCAAATAAAAATAAGCATGACAGGGCCTCTTCAACAACATGAGGAGCCTCAACGCAACATTCATGTACATTTTTGTGAGTCACATGATCAAAGTATTGTAAAAAATAAAAATAAAAATGTGTGCCCTAATATTTGATCCATCTACAAATAATTGTCTCAAAGAGTTATGAACCATCTTCTTCGCATGGACATAGAATTCAACATGGCACAGAGAGCTGAGGCTGTGATTTGCTGCACGATGGACATGTATGCTACATGATCAAGCTGCCAGCATGAGTTACAATTGGGAATGAATTGTTTTGTTTTGTTTTTTTTAACAAGCAAAGGTCGTGTGGATCGGATCAGCAGCTCAGCAAGACCCCGACCGGCCCTGGGACCAGACTTACAGTGAGTTCCCTCTAAAGAGTTAATACCGGATTAAAAATAACCTTTTTATGCACTACGACGTTGATCTCCATCTAATGTTTGCACAGGTGTAAAGCATAAAACTGGCAACGGTGTTAATCAGTAACCCCATGGCTGCGCCCAGCGTTGTTGAATCTACTACTGATATGAAATGAAACAGTGACACATTAATGGAGTCACCGCAATGTTTTGGTCACGTAGAGGATCGTCTCAGAAAGAAGGGTGAACTGAGTTTGGCTGGATGTGCCCTCCTCTGTGTCTGTAGCTGGAGGGTCTGGTCTGCTCTGCCACATGTCTGAGACACTTTGACCTTCAGACTTTCAGAAGTTGTTTTTTTTCTTTTTCTGCAAAACAAACTGCCTGCTGCTGCATAAACAACTCTGGAAACCTCACTTGGCTTCGAGACATCAGATACATTGAGAGGAGGTTGACCAGGTCAGCGCTCTGCATGCGGGGCGCAACATCACTTTTCTATATTAGATGTCAAATCAATGACGGACTGAAAGTGCAAGAGGCTGGTAATAGTTTAGCGAGTCGTGTTCATGTTATGTCAGACTGTTATGTGATATAATACTTCTCTCAAACATTTAGAATTTCGATCTAATACCCTACAAAGTGCTCAGTGATGCACGATATACGATATGAAGGAGTATTATATAACTGATCTTTTTTATTTATTTTAATTTTCTTCTTTTAAATGTGGTCGCTTCTTTTCCAACGAACTCAGTGTCCATTTACAACTACATAAGAACTGTTCTGACCACTGAAACTGAATGCTTGGATCACAAAGTTGTACTTTGGGAGACCGTAGAGCTTGTGCTCCTAAATGACCACTGGGCTCATTAAGAGTGTGTATTCATCCCCTTATTAAAAGAACATATACAAAAAAAAAAACATGCTATATTCAGGCATTGAGCATGGATTTATAGTTGTACCAACCATGTTTTCTACCACATTGCCCGACTAAGTGTTGGGTGTGACTGGAGCCGATTCCAGCTGACGAAGGCTGAACGCCGCCTGGACGAGTTGTTCGTCCGTCACAAACGGAGCAAGACAGTGCCACACCCACACGTTTACATTTACACCTCAGATGCATTGTTTCGGGCTGTGGAAACCCACACACGTACAAGGTTAACATGCAACCCCACCCCCCCCAATAAACCCCCGTGGGGCCATTCATACGTAGTTCATACGCAAAAAAAACACCCCCCTCTTACCATCGTTGTCGCTGTCCATTTGTCTGAATATCTTATCTGTTCTTTTCTCAGGTGTTGACTCATCTTCGGGCATCTTCATCACTGATGACACCATCTTGTAAATTGCCTGAAAGGAAGGTAAAAATGAAAGCACTTAAAAAAAAAAAGTGAAAATCTCAGTGTAAGTATTTTAATCAGTAAAAGGGAAAAAAAATGTTTTCCCCACTGACATTTTTTCTTCTTCCTACTGTCTGAAAGCTGTCCTGTTTTCTGTTGCTACCTGATAATGACACTGAAGGTCCTCCTATTCCCCTTCTCTTTATCAGACGCATGGTTACGAGCTGCATGGTGACTGCTTTTACGTTTAAAGCTGCGCATTTTAGATCAAGCAAAGGTTATTAGCTCTGATGAGGAAAAAAAGAGGCTGTTTTGCAGAAAAACAGAGTGCACATTCATAACAACAAAAGTGCTGATGTTTTGGGGGTTTGCTTTTTTTTCCACATTCATTTGTTTCCACAAACGCAACAGGCTGAGCCAATATTGATATGGTCCTGCAGGCTGCTCACCTCACCATACTGTGAGAGTAAATATAGCTGCAGTGATAAGAAAAACAGAAAAGGCAGTCTCCATCAATGATCGGGGGCTTACATATGTTATGAATAACACATTTGAAAAGGATCATTAGTCTAAAATAGGCCATGAACATGAAGCGAAAATGCATAAAACACAATTAGAACAATCAGGAGATATGATTTCTATACTCGCTATTATCCCAGCTGATTTTGTTTGCCTGACATTTTTGAGTAAATCATCACAATAAATGATCTTAGCAGATCTTAGTTAATCGCAAAACTTCTACTGCAAGAATCATTACAAAAGATTTTGCTTAATTGGAATAAGCAAATCAACCCAAAAGTCTGTTGTTGTTTTTTTAATTTAATATGATTCATCTGAGCATGTGCATCCGACAGAAAAAAATAATATTACAAAAAAGTTAAGTGTTTTGTCCATCATTTGCTCAACTAAGCTGCTGTTACTCAGTTCTCTTCCAATACAGAATTTAGTGGGTACATCTTCCACCTTGCTGTGTCCTCGTGTCACAATATCTTTCACACTGAAACAGACCTTGTGCAAAACGGTGTGTGAGCTCCCGGTATGGCAGCCGTCACGTTGTATGGGCGCGTTTGTGGGGTAAAATGCAACGTACAGGTAAAGTCCTTGAGGTCCTTCATGTTAAAATTATGAAGAAAATTTTTTTTGTTTGATGTGAACTTTCACCATTAATTCTTAAATAATGCGAATTTAGGGACTGTATATTCATACAAAATTCTCATAAATGCCCTTCTATTATCAGGCACAAGGATGCAAGGAGCTCAGCTAACTTAAGACACCTACCTCCACAAAAAGGAAATCCTCTGGGTCTGTTGTATGAGTCATATAAGAAACTGTGTCCTCACCTGAACTATCTCCAGCATCTCGGCCCGGCTGATGTATCCGTTCCCGTCCAGGTCGTACATGCTGAAGGCCCAGCGCAGCTTCTGCTCCAGGCCTCCGCGGGACGTCACGCTCAGGGCGATGATGAACTCCCTGAAGTCGATGGTGGCGTCGCCGTTGGTGTCGAACGTGCGGAAGACGTGCTCCGCAAACTTGGAGGCGTCTCCGTAAGGGAAGAAGTTGGCGTAGATCTTTTTGAACTCCTCCACAGTGAGGTGGCCGGTGGGACAGTCCTTCAGGAAGCCCCGGTACCACTCCTGGAGCTCCTGGTCGGTGAACTCCGTGTTTTCTCGCAGGTCGTTCAGCACCTCGGGCCGCAGCTTGCTGTTCTGTTTCCCCATGACGCGACACCTTCGCGGGCAGGCACGGGGGCTGGGCTGCTGTTTTCCGAGCTTCTCCTCTCACGTCTCCACGCTCCCTCGGTTTTCCCTCTCCACGTCAAAGGCTACGGAGCTTCCTCTGCTCCTGCGGGGGACCAACAACCCTCATTAATATCCTTGTGTGAATATCATAAATGATTCATGGCAGTCAGTGATTCTCCTGCTTTCAGCAGAGTTTTTTTCAGCTCAAAAGGGTTTTTTTTCCGAGGCAATGAAACTGCCGAAGAAACTGGTTAGTTGAGACAGTGTCCATACACTCAGAAGAAATAGAGATAAGACGACTACTCAGATGTCACTCTGTGTGTGTCGACGTAAGTATGTGGTAGGGGGTGGCCTGGTCTCCGTGGATACAGTATTAATGCTCTGTTGCGGTGATAATTTATCGACCCCTCACCGCATGGTGGAGGGACAAGTGCCTGGGGCATTGTAATTCTCAATAAAGCCACTTTGTAAAAGGTCAGACTGATACTGACTGTTGTTACTGAGAAGGCCAGACATCCACCATGACAATCCTCACCTTCATGAGAAAACCGATATTTTAAATTATTTTCAGCAGAAAGAGTTCATAGACTGATATAAAGCAGGAGGACAAAGAACATAATGGAACAAAAGAAGAAAAAAAAAGTTCCAATGCAAACAAGGACACCGGGGCCATTTGACCACCTGAGCCCATTCACCTCTATTTCCGGTTGTTTGTCTCTAAACTGTTTCCATGGTTACATCCGGCAAAATGTGTTTATTCATTTATGCACGGGTATTCATCATTGGGGGATATGAGGATGCATGAACACAACGCATCCAGAATAAAACCAGGATGGTGCAATAACTATTAGACGGGGCAGCTCGTGCATGCAACTCAGTGGTGAAGCTGATGCAAACATGAGTTTGTTCGGAATCAAAAAGGTCAGGACACTTGCAGAGAACATTTTAACAATAACAAAGTTGTGGTGGCAGCAGATTTGCTTTCCTGAAGCAGGCGTTCTGTGGGTTGTCAGCTTCTCTGTTGCAGCTTCTGGTCACTTTCATAACATACATGTAAATAGGTATATTTTTTTTACTTTGTTTAGATTTTTTCCTAACGTTAATGCACAGCGGTCAATCTCTCAAAAAAAAACATATGTAGGTTAACAATGAATCAAAGGTCTCTTATTATGCCAAATCTATAGTTTTCTAACAGTATTATGCTTGTGTATGAGGCCCCAGAAGTGAAGATAGTCTGTCATGTCCCTCATTTGCTCCATCTTTAAGTGACTGCTCGTATACCGGCGAATCAGAGATTTTCCCTTAATGATGTCATGCAGGGAAATAGCCACTCCCTCTGGTCGTGGATACTCACTGAGCTCTGCCCTCTAAAATTAGAAGAACACAACTTTTTGCTTCCTCACTACCAGGAAACACATATGGAGTAAGTATGGACAGAAACAGCTCATTATGGTTTTAGGCAGAAATTGGTGTTTTGGGTGTCCATCCAAACATTATGTCTTTAGGGGGGTCGCATCTTAAGAGTAATATATTCCTTTTCTCATTGAATTTTGTATCATTGGTCTATATAAACAGCCTGTTCTTAGTAGAGCTCACAAGAAGAACTTTATTAGACTGGTTGGAATTCAGGACCAAGGCAGGATTTGAGGCAACACATTTTGAATACAATGTTATTGACCACTGAAAGCTATGTGAAATTGTCCAGAAACTGTATAATATGGGACATTTGATTTAAAAAAAAAAACGCTCAAAGGAAAATGACTGATGTAATTTAAGGTGGAAAGACAGAGATGACGGACGTTCATCGGCATGTTTTTGATGACCAAGTAAAGCTTTATATAAAAGCGTTTGAGTTTTATTCTTCCTTTTTTTGTGGTTTCAAGCAGATTGTAAATTGCAGCAGAGAAGCAATAAAGGCCTGAAGATATAACATCCTAACGCCATAATTCCAGGAGAAAATCAATTCATTTAGAATTTAAAAGAGGAATTCTTTTTAATAAATGTGTATGCAATTAAATGGTTTGAGAGCCTTGAGTGTGTACAGTGAGAAAACTACAAATCAACATTTAAAGTTAGTCAAGTTAATCAATACAATTTAAAATAAATAAAAAATAAAAAATCAGGCATGAAACATGGCAAAAACCTGCGCAAGCCTGGTACATGGATGGAGTAAAGTGTGAGTGGGAGGGACGGAGAGGCAGAGAGATGAGCGGGGGTAGGGAGGAGGAAAGAATGGGAAAAAAAATATGACACATAGAAGAAAAACTATTTCCAGCAATGCTTCGTGAGCCGCTCCGCTAATACCAGCATTTCAATTACATAATAAGCCTTCTTAATAGCACCTTCACTCCTCTGTGCTACCTTTAATGAATGTGTGTGTGGAAGAAGGGAGAGCTGCACTATCGTCAAGTTCTCTCTCTCTCTTTCAATTACTGAGCCCCCCCCACCCCCCCACCCGCCTTAAAAGCAACAGAAAGATTCAATCTGGCAAGGGACAAATGAGATTTGGAAGACGTCTTTTCTGCACACGAGACGTGCTCATTTCTTGTAATTGTCCCGCAGGTGTAATTTCCTGCAGTTTTATGAATCAAAGTCCCGGGGTAACGTGAGAGGCAGTCAAGTTCGAGGTACAGCCTGTGACACAAGCTCTTAACAATGGCTTATGAATGGAGGAGAAATCAATGAGGGGGGGGTGCACATCACAATAATTTAATTCTCTCTCCAGTTTTCTGCTTCATGCATATTACATAGTAACAGCAATGGATTTAACTAAGCAAAGAGAGATTGATTGGCTTCAACCATTCATGATCATTAGTTGCTTTTATTTTTTTTTTTTAAAGCTTTTTACAAGATCTGACATTTTTTCCTATTTTCCTAATCAGAGGGATTATCGCAATTCAATTCTTTAAACACTTGAAACTTTTTAATTTGTACAGGCCGAGTGGAGCTGAGTGGACCTGACAAGCTACTCAGATTCACATAAAGAAGAAGCATGGATTCAAAATAACGACAAATTAATTTCTTTTGGACTTGTTCAGGATTCATGGCTCAATGCAATGCAAGGGTGGTGTTAAAAGTCTACAGCTTGAACTTTGGGTAAAAAAAATGCAGATATGGTTTGAATTAGATTTTCTTAACTGAGATCATGGGCCATGGATGGGTAGTGTCTAATTACTGTGAATCTGCCCCCTTGTCTGTGTTCCATGGTTGACATTCAGCCAGCAGCCAGTCACATACGTCACATTTAAAAGGTGCTCGACTCAAAGGTCACGTTTCCCTCTTGTCTGTTTTGACTGGTTGCGTCTTCTTAAGTGGTTGTTGTCAAATAATTCTGCCGTGCACGAGAAGCGCTTGTGGAGTCGGGGTCACATGTCAAGTCGCCTTCATTGACCATTGGTGTTGTCTCCAAAAAAAAAATCATGACTACTGGTTTTGTTGGCCAGGATCCCTGAGGGATCAGGTTATGTGTCTGGTTACACCAACAACTGAATGGATCATACTGGACTTTATCTATGAAGTGTTTGTGGTCAGTACAAAGAACACATGAATCGATCCCTGTGAATGATCGATTAAAAGTGAAATAGTCTTGCAGTTGAAAAGGTTTGAAATTAAACTCAAATTGAAGCGAAACCAAGACACTTGAAAAAGTCAAGTAAAGAACTGAAAATGTAATGCCTTGAAAAGAAAAAAAATCTGTATCAAAGTAGTTTATTTGTAATTTTTTACTTTACTTTTTTTTTTTTCCACGTCATGTAAATCCACCAAACATTTTTAAAGTGGCTGTCTCCACATTTCATTAAAACAACACACGTCCACCTCTGGGGGACACTCGAGAAAAAGAGTGGAGGAAATCCAGGCAAGAGGAATTGACTAATTTCATGAGGATTCATCCTCTGGGCACACTGCTACAAATCAAATCAACCCTGTAATTTTGATCATGATGAAAGAGTCAAGCTGCTTGGCACCCTGAGAAGCACTGTGGGAACAATCCACTTCAAATAAGTTCAACACAAGTTCAGATCTTCAAGTTCAGGTGTGTCAAACGTTCAACACGTGGGCCAAAACCGGTCCGATGCAACCCTCAGGTCAATGTCAAAAACACAAAGAACACACAGTTTTTCCATCAAAGTAACTGCTATAATTAATTTGTCTAACAGATTTAATTTCAGATGGTACTTATTTCAAGTGGTTCCAATAAGTTGTTTTAATAAATTGCTTAAATATTAACAGAATTGTCTGTAATACCGGTGAGCACAGACTTGGCCATATGTGACCCCTTAAACAGAATTACCTCGTGGGGTTTTAAAACCATAACATGTGTTATCTGCTTAACGTCTGAATCAAGTTTGTGGGCATTACAGAGGGAGTGACTCAAATAGACGCGATTCTTATTTTGCTGCAGTGTCATATCAGCCCTCTTAGTATAAATCACACACTGCCCGGCGGCGGCAGCGGGCTCCTCTGTCATCCTTCCGCTCTAACACACAACAGGATGAGGAAGCGGCAGCACCTCCTCGGCACATGGACTTTTCCAGGACAGCTCAGTGTGCAGCCTGAGCTGGAGCATAAATATGGGCGTTGCTATTTGTTCCCCACAATCACACACACACACACACAGAAAGCCACAGTAAAATCCAGAAGATTCCATGCTGGAAGAATTCAAACAAAAAACAAACAAAAAAAAAAGCGCACTATCACATTTCAAGACACTCTGAGGCAGAATGAAGTCGACTTTAACAGTTGTGAGACACATAATTTGAGCAAAACACAGTAAAACCACGCGCCCTCTCACCAAGAGATTGTCATTCTTACGTCAGGCTGTGGGTTGCAAAAGACTTTTGCAGATTTCAGTGACCTTTAAAATATGCACATTAAAGTCTAAAATACAGCTTGTGCAACTGCAATAAAAGCCAGACTGTGGCCTTTTGGGGATTTTTGTAAGAACACTGGATAAAGTTCATTTGATCTTCAGGTATTTATGTCAGTAATAAATGTAAACAGCAGCCCTATAAATGTATTTTTAACTATTTATAAACATAAAGCTCTTGATTGATTACTATTGACTCTGGTTTATGTTTTGTCACTTGCTGCAGGGATAAAGTGTTATTTCACGTCATTCCCACTTATGCATAGAAGCTTATGACTAATAGATCAACAGGATCTTTCATGAGTTTCAAGCCCAATCTGTGTGTATTCTGTGTTTTTCTTTCCACTGGTACTAAAATACACTACATTCACAGGAACATGTTTCGCAGTGAAGTCAAAAATAGCACCTGCATGTCACTTTGACATCCCCGTGACCTCCTTTGCAGAGGAAATCTGGTTCTCCTCGCATCAACTGCTGGAGGTGAACTCGGTTTGCGAGTTGAACACAGTGTTTGCAATTCCCCTCGATTACGCGGCAACAGTTTCTCTCCTTGCCTCCAACCCCCCACCCGCCATCCTTGCTCAGTATGGTCCACTTTTTCCACTGGGTTCCCTGCCTAATGAGACTGTTTCACACAAGCTCCTGCGCAGCACGTAACCCCCACCCACCCCTCCACCGCTCCTCCCCAAGGCTACGTCAGGGTTCCTGTTAAACCTCTGAGCAGTTTCACTGGCGTTTGCCATTCCTACTCCCACCTCATTTCCTGTGTAATAGTAAGCAACAACAAAGAAAAACATGATTCCTTTCCCAAATGCTCATTTTGTCATGTCTATAAGAAAAGAATATGAGGAAAACGGTTTCGAATAGTCCAAAAAAAAGGCGGGGGGAATGAAAGGGTAATATGGCTGGCTGCATTTAATCACTTCTATCGCACATATGGGGGGCATTGTGAACAGCTGACGGAGCTCATTAAAACAACTGGGAGGACATATAAATAAAGAAATGCACAGACAACTGTTTGAGTAGCCTTTAAGTCAAAAAATGCAATTGATTCCAAACTTAAAAAAATATAAACACTGGTATTCTTAGCCTACAGCGATGGTGCATGAGGGGTTTAAGTGTTGGTCAGACAGAATTGAGACGTTTGAAAATGCCAGGTTGCACTCTGGTAATATTTTTAGAATCCTTGCAAAGAATAATAATCAACAGACGGAGAGAATAAAGACTGTTTTTTTGAGTTAGTTGGGCATTTTTCACAAAATACAACCAACGCCATTCCAAGGCCCCCAAAACATTTTCAGTCATTTTCACTGCATAAACATTGTCTTTCATGCTCGCTGCATTTGTGCCTGCTTTAAATGGATAGTAATCCAAACAACATGATGTGGTTCATTGCACTGAGAGAAAGAGCACACTGAGCAGAGAGACAGAAAGAGCAGAGCAGCACTGGAGTGTGGAGTACTGAGTACGTACTACTCCTACTTGTAACTGGGATGGTATCAGGAGTTGGTCCGGGATATGAAGAAGAAAAAGAAGAAAAAGAGAAAATGAGCTGTTATTCTCGTTTTCAACGCAGCTCCGTGGCAGTCTCTCTGAACTCGTGTCAAAGAAAATCACGCAGTGGATCAGGATGAAGTCCCCTGACACACCAGTAGTCAAGGCAACAGGATAGGATGGTACGCAGTGCGAAGGCTTATGAGAAGGAGGCAGTGTAACTATCAATCTGGGGCAGCAGATATATTGAGACTCAAGAGAAAAACATAAAACATAAGAACATTTTTTTTTTCTGTCTGTGTGCAAGTATCAACTGTTTTCTATTTCTTTCAAATATAATTTTAGCTGAAAGTACAATTCTGTCAAATGTTTAAGTCCAAAGAGATGCACACGGTACATTTAATGTTACTGTTGTGTGAAGAAAAGTTGCAAATTTAACGAATGATTTTGTTGTATTATTATTGTTTTTTTAATCATCAGCAAGTGTGTAAGAGTAAGCCCACTCACCAGATTTTCAGCTTTAATTTTGGATGCATACTCTTCACATGCTGGCATTAGTCCTGTTATTAAAAAACTGAAATAAACACACAGAAAACAAAAAATAAAAACCTGCAACGCCAGTGTGGAATAATTGCCGAAGTGACTGGTCTGGCAGGCATAATACTGTGTGGGAAGATAAAAGTTTAAAGGATGAATACTCTCATTGTAGGTGTTGTGTGTGTTTGTTGGGGGGGGGGGGGGGGGGGGGGGGGGGCACGCTACTATTAACTGCATTTATAAAGTACTTTTAGTCAGTGCATCATATCAGAGGCAAACGGTGATTGTGTTACATCAAGCAATTGATCAAAACAACCTGTGTATTACTGAGTAAAGCTTCACGTATTCACGTTTGGTTTTGTAAGATATATATTAAAGTAAAATTTTTATAAACTACAAATACACATGATCAGAGCAAGAACAATGAATTCCTCAATCGCACAAGGATTATACTGTTGAGTGATGGCCCTGTATTTGTTTCGCACATAAAGAATTCTTTCTGGGGATAGAATAGTGTTGCTATATTGTGATGCACATGCACGAGATGTCCATGTAAATATTGTCATAACTGTAAAGTTCCACTGTGCATCCCTGCAATTAGAAACAAGCGTCGATATTTACATTGCAGTAAAAAATTGTGACTTTTGTTCAAGGTTTACGTCATGATTTAGTTTGTCTGTGTGACATCTTGTGACATGTGTTTAATACTTATATAGGTGAGGAGTGGGTGAGTCTTGTCTGGGTGTAGTCCTCCAAACACATTCCTCTATCTGGGGTAAATTACTACTACAGACATAGAGGGGGGGGGGGAAACACGCTCCTGACACACAATGGCTTTGTCAGGGCTGATGCTATCATGCAGTCAAATAAACTTACCTTTTTATCAATGCTGTTGTTTGCTGTAAATCTTCACTTCCCCACTTTGAGGCGTCTCCAGCAGCGTAACTTCACCGTTAAGTTAACCCAGCGCCTCCTCCCACTGATAAACTCCAAACTGGAGACGAATGTAAGATGCTGCAGTGAACCCGACGCTTTTATGGAAAATAACTAAGAGGGTACAGGTGTGTTGAGGAGAATAAAAGGGATTGCCCGGACTGTATTGTTTATAAAACAGTCGCTCCTGCGTCCAGCTCCGGTGTAGGGTCTTTATCGTTTAGTGGAAGATGTGGCACAGCGCTCGGTTTTCATCCGGCTCGCCCAAATCACAACAAAAGGGTTTAAATGTTTTTTATCTTCATGCGGGTAAAATAATTTGACCGGGCTGAGTACAGTTTAAAAAAACAGAATTACAAATAAATACCAACTTGAACGTATAATTTGTGGGAAATATAATAATTATTTTGGATTTTCTGGGTTGTACTTCACAAGTAGAACTTCAGCTTCCCCCCTGCATACGGAATGGTTCCGTCCACACTCGCTGCTTCTTCCAGTGAAGAAACAGTCGCAGCAGCGTCCTGTGGAAAATTATCACTGCGGACTATTATTAGCACAATATCTAAAATAAACGGAGCGCATTTTGGGAGAAAAGCTTGATACTTAGACAAGGACGGAACAAAATGCTCCAAACAGACTTATTTTTATATCGAGACACACTTTAAAAGGTTTATTTGTGCAGAATGCTTACGGCATGGCAATTCAAGGTGCATTACAACAACTGAGAAATAAATAAAGCATTAGACGAACTTTAAAAACAAAACCCCAAGGCTTGACAATAAATGCTGGAGAACATCAAGCAAAAACATAACAATACAAATATAAAAACTGTAACTTTAGCCTAGGCTGCAGAAACAACAGTGTTTTAGCCCTGATTTAAAATTGAGTGTCACTAATGGAAAAAACCCCATCCAACAAATTCTTGAACGAGATGTGAAGGCCAGACATGTATCCCATATTCTTCCATTTATTTTCTCTCTCTATCTAACAGCAGCATTACAGAAAAAAATATTTGATTCACCCCAAATCCTTCTAAAATAGTTGGGTAAACAATAATGCAGCAGCAAATACTGCTATTCGAGTGACAACCTTATTCCAACGTTCCCATAAATACCTCCTGTGGCTGCCGCAGTCAGTCAGCACCCATGACAGTAACTTGTTTTGTGTGGACTATAAAGTGTCACACAAGGCAGGATGGTGTGTATGTCAGCATTTCATTAAGTGGATAAATAATTAACTGTGTGTGTATGTGTGCCTGTGTGTTCCTTCCTGAAGCCTGACACCTGTTTCTATAAGCACATGGAGTGTTTATCTCAGGCTCAGAGTGAGTACAATAAGAGGGGGCGGGTAAGGCAGCGATAAAGTAGTCTGAGGTTGGTTGTGTGGCTATTGCCAGCTTGCAAATTAATACTGGCACGAGCCTGTATTGATGCAAATAAATAGAGAAAAGAGCACACACCTAATTTGATACATCAAAATGTAATGTGGCTCATTATGAGGCTTTTGCAGGGTAGAAAGTTTCCACTGTTTGGGACCATGAACAATGTTATCTGTGCATGCTTACAGTTTGAGTGTCAAAGCCAAAATATGATAAAGAAATTTTGTTGATTAATGTTTGGGGGGAATAGGATGTTTGTGAGGTTGTTAGTGGTTTTTTGAAAATTCTATATTTTTCTGCAATAAAAGCAATTTATATAAAAAATAAAAATAAAAAGCACTCTAGTGGGATTAAAGTTTTGGGGGCTTTAATGAGCTCTCAAAATGTCGATATTCTAATTTAATTCACTAGAATGAAATCTTGAGTTTCCATACTAATGTAAGAGTATTAGATTTGAAGACATGGAGATTTTTGTGCATTAATTGTACATACATTATTTACTCATAGAAGACTTTTAATCTATTTTGTAATTTGCCACAAGTTGAAAAATAAATCATGAAGTGTATCACTAAATACGGACAGTACTTTTGCTGTCTTCTGCATTAAAGTAACTATCCACTAGAGGCCGCTAATAGCTCTGCAATATGCTGTTGCCGTCTCTTATGGTCCCATAAAAGTTGAACTGAGCTGCTGTGTGCTGAGCTTTATGAAATCAGGCAAGTCTGTTGATTTGAACAAGGAGTGTTTATGGGCACAGTCCCTTCCCAGCCAATTCTGTATTTGGATATAGTGGTGTCATGTAGTGTCATCTGTGAACACAGCTTGTCCGAGTGCATTGTAGTAAATTGTTCCTCAAAAAAAGAAAAGGAAAAAGAAACACATTTTCTACTACATCTGTAATGTTTGTGTTTTTAATTTTCTCTTCACATTAAAATAGCTTTGCATTTGTTATCACATTATGTATCGTATTAGGTTTATTTGTCAACAAAAGTAAAAATAAATGCTTTAACAAGTGTTTTAAAAGTAATATACTTAATGTTACATGCTGTTCAAATGTCAAAGATGTAAATATGCCAATATATACATGTGTGATGAATTTCTTCTTAAATCCTGTTAACCCTCCGTCCTTCCTCTTCACCACACATGTACTTCCATTTAACCTTTCGCATGATTTCTGACTGGTAGCTGTTAGAGCAGCGCACTCTTCAAATATTGATCTGTCTGTCTTTACATTAGAGTAAGGGGGCATTGCTCCTTTCTATAGTCCTCTGTCAATATTTAAGGAACACATGGCACTCGAATCAAGGTTTAACTTGATTGTGGAACAATAATGTGCATTTAAATGATTTTGTTTGCATCACATGTACATTTACTCTCGGTTCATGTCACATACTGTACCTTCCAGAGGGGTTGATACTTTCATCAAACAACGAGAAAGCAAATAATTAAATAAATGCCAATAAATAAATGCGAAACTGTTCCACAATACTGGAAACATCAGCTCAGCTCAACAAGCTCTGACATATTTTAATGAAATCAGCATTGAAATACGTAAATGTCAAGACAAAATGACAAATGACAGGTTCTCAGACCAGTGCTGGGATTTTAACATGTACTGACTTGCATATATTCCTTTGTTGAATAATTTTCATAATCAAAAATATTCAAAACAAACTGAGAAATATTCAGTAGTGAGAAAGGTGATACTGTATAGCGATTTACACTTTCACCTCACCGGGATGCTTCTGAGCCTCTTCGAGTGCAGTTTGCATGTTCTCCCTGTGTGTGTGTGTGTGTGTGTGTGTGTGTGTGTGTGTGTGTGTGTGTGTGTGTGTGTGTGTGTGTGTGTGTGTGTGTGTGTGTGCGTGTGCGTGTGCGTGTGCGTGTGTGTTTTCATATAGCCATCACATCATATTTCACTACTGTTCACGCCTATATGCCGTTTGGAGAAATCAATCAACACAAAATGAATGTCTATGGATTGTGCGAGGACGCCAAAGTAAACAGTAAACAGATTTTGCGTATGCATAACATTTTACCACTTCAGCAGCCTCAGCAAGCTTTACCTGATATGTTACCTATTCACTCACAATCACGCACACGTGTAAGCAACTTATCCATTATTGGGAGCAACTTGCAAATCAGTGTCTTGCGCAAAAATACATTGACTTATTGACAGCATGAGATGGAGTATTGAACCTTAAACATTGGGACCGAAAGACATGTTCTATCAGCTGAGCCACTCTAAAGTGTTGGTTTTATTTTGATAAATGCCAGAAAATCACAAATCACAGCTCTGCAATCACATAAACATATTATAAACACTAATAACCCCAAGGCACCCTCCAGATAGACAAACCCCTGGTTCCAGTAGCTTTTCCCTGAGAGGTGCTAATGAATTATAAGATTTTGGGGTAAAAGGAGTCTATTGTTCTAGTTAGACTCTGCAGCACATATTTGTTGAAGGATTTCTGTTCATTGTGTTTTGTAATTCATACTATTTACTCCTACACCATCTTCCAGTGGCAGAAATAAGATGACATCAATCTGGAACCAGTAAGGGGTCAGGAGTGGAAGCTGCGTTAGGGAGCTTCACTTTCTTTGTTATGGCCAGCCAGAGTAAATCTACTGTCTACAGTGTCTATCACGTCTGCTTAAAATGCAACTATTTCAAGGAGTATTTAGCTCTTCTGTAGCATATTAGTTTTAAGTATTGGGTAAAGATCAAAAACACGGTGAAGCTTACAAAAGCAACACGTTAAATATTTTATCAAGGTTTAACAGTTTGTTAAGCTATTCTAATAGCAGCTTTTTGTGATTAAAATGCAACCAAAGAAAGACAACAAAAAACTCTACTTTCACCATTGCATTTGGTCTGGTATGAATATCTGTAGACCATGCTCTGTATATCAACACATACACATTTTATCTCTGACTTGGGATCAGATTTGTATTGAAATCTGATGTGCTTTTCATCCTTTCATGTAAAAAGATCTGATTAGGCTGCAAACAGTAGAACTATATGATATACTGATAAGTTACTTGTGCCGTAAAACCTGCAGCCTTCTTATCATATTTGCACTACTTCACCAGTGATAGTAGCAATGCTGAGTAGACTTTCCTCGAAATTTCCAGATGTGGTGACAACAAGTGTACTCAATGAAATGTCCTGGCACTGTAGAGTTAAATATGTTTTCTGTTGACATGAGACAATAATATGGATTTTTCCAGGAATTAAACTAATATTAGCAAAGCTTTCAGATGATTAGAACACTGCACAGATTTGTGTATTCTGCCTGTGGGACTGAACAGCATGTGCAGTTTGAAAACATATATTGTTTGCATTAATGTCATGGTATCTTTTTTAAATGTATTAGCTTTTCTGGCAATTGATGGCATAAATCTACGGTAATATTGTATTTGTTACGGCCTATCCATATAGAAAAAGCCTTAGCATATAGAACCACTTAAACAAGCTTATGTCTGTGAAATTGCACACCTTCAATGTATTGAAGTACAAAATTGTGTAACATGTGGCCTGGAGTCACACCTTGAGAGGCCCAAGTCCTCTGCTCATCGCCTGTACAAGAACTGAAAGTCAGAATACAACCCAGCTCATTCTGTATGAGATAAAGGCCTAGCTTCATGAATACTTACATAAATACCTACAAGCATGCATACACAAGTATACAGACAGTAATTACTGGTCTTTTGTTGTTTTTTATTGGCACACACTTTCCTGCCAATTCATTATTTATACCTGTTCAATTACTGGTTCACACAATCAGGACTTCAATGTATTTTCACATTAAGACATGGTCAAGAAGAACGAGGAAGAAAGGTGATTAAAGTGGCTTTGAATATGAGCGACTGGTGAGGGGATTTCATAAACTACCAGTCAGCGGGGATTTTCATGTGTTCGTGTTTACGGAGAATGGTTAGAAAAAATGAAAACTGATTGTTCTGAACTGCCCGGAAATGGACCGAAGACCTGAAAGCCTTATTTCACCACTAACCAACAATAACCGGCTCCAACACATCGCAACCATAAGATGGGTAAGGCAGGATAGAGAATGAATGTATGGACTAAACGCTGGCCATCAAAGAGCTTTTCAGGTAAAACAAAGGTTGAATCCAACGCTGCTGCTCACATCAAAGTTCAGTCGTAACTTGTGTGTCTGTGTCTTTAAATGCACCTACTGGCAGGGGGCCAAATGTATAGTTTATAGTATGCATTGTACCGGAGAAGATTACAGTATGTTCTGTACAGGTACTGTGTCTGTATCTGCTATAAATTGAAAGGACTCCACGACAGTGATAGGAGGATGTCTTGATGTGTCTTGAGAGTCAAGCAAGTACGTTTTAGTGATGTAACAGGTCTTGAAGACAGCAAATTGGTTCAATGAAAGTACAGATGTATTTCTTATTGTGGTGAGATTGTGTCTCTCCACAAATCATACTTGAGGACTTTGTTCCTTTTGTTTTTCCTACCACTTTGACTTTGTGACAAATCGTCTCCCAAGCAGTTTTTGTTGTGTGTCTGCGGGGTAGTTTACCACAAATGGTAAACAAGCAAACAAACAAAGAAAAAAAATCAATTTTCTGGCATATTGCTCTCGTGTGAATGCGGCCTAATGCACAGAAAAACTGCACCTTCATACCACTTTTACTCAAAAACTATTTATTCATCCCCATGCAAATTCAACAAACATGATCTTTTCAAATGTCTTCTATGTGTGCTGTGCAGTATATGACAACCTTTGCTCTGTCCTAACAGAATGGTTCTATCAGTATGGCTAGTTTGGTCGAAAGCGCTATCTGTCCGATGCTGATAAAGCTAAAGAACAATATAATTTAGCATGAGCGTGTTACTTTACAGGACAGTGATACCCTCTGCATGACTTCATTGTGTCTGGACTTTCAGCCAATGTTTGCTCAACATGATTGGCTAATAGGTCAATAAACTGTAGGAGAATCTATTTCAAATCACATTATGCACTTGTTACACGGTGTTAAAGGTTAATACTATAATTTTGTAATTTTTTTAAGGTGGCCCATTGCAACTGATATTTCTGAGATTTAGGCACAAGTAATATTAGATTTATTGTACATGCCAAACAACAGACCAGTATGATGGCATATTTGAAGGCCACCTGAATGGAACCTGGTTTCAGTGGTTTTCTGTAAAATTATATAATGTTGTATGGAGTTTTTTTTAAGTTTATGGAAAACGGGCCAAGATACGTTTAGGAAAGCAACTTCAAGTCTTGATGGGAAAATATTTTTTCATTTAGTTTGATAAAAATGAACAAAATGAGTTTGATGAGCACAAAAAAAGCATGCTCAACTCATTCAACCTGAAAATGTTCCTCTATGAGAGAATTAAGAAAGATCTAACGTGAAAAGTGCCGCTGAGCTTTCTAAGACTCAGTTGGCTGCCATACTATCAGATGCTTGTCTTGATTTGGTGAAGATGTAATATATTTTTGATTCAAAATGCATACCGTCCTCAGGTAATACAGACATTCGATGACATTTTCAGCAAGTCGTGTTGTAAAAAAGGCAAATTAAGGAATATATAGAGGTATGAACTGCAACGATTCTGCTGGGTTGTCTTCAAAGTGAATGAACAATTGTGGGGCATTACAAATATTTGTAATAACAAAAATCATTCATACTTGCTATAGGTCCAATCTTTCCAAATGTAATCATTAAACATGATCAGGCAGGACACAGATCAGACAGTGGCAAATGTTGACTTCTGGCTATTGTTATTTTTTGTTTTTATTTTGCATTGCGATACATTCGAGCACCATTTTAAAGCATCAAGGAACAAAGTGCATACTGCTGTCCAGTACACAGCGTGCCAGAAAACAAATTAATGGATACACATTATAAACCTGGACAGACGAGTGTAGGCATGAGCAAACCTGATTACATGTCAATAGCGACGAGAACCTCATCAGTCGGATATCCCCTTCAGAACAAGCTGACTCTATGCTTATACAGGTCAAAGGTCAGAGCCGAAGGATTGAAAACGTTCAACCTCAAACGAAAAGTAATTTTCAAACTGAATGGACGACATAAAATGAAAATGCTTCAACATGGTTTATTGATGTAAGCTTGAGCTTTTGTTTGATTAAAAGTATATTTTATGATCAGTCATGAGGACATGTGATCATTTCAAGATTGAATCATTTTGACAATCTCGCTCTCAGGTGCAGCACAGAAGAAAAGCAATCCATACTGTCGGGGTTTGGATATGTGATTAAGAAAAATCCACAGATAAGCACTGACTGGACAGATGCATACAGCTGATGATAAATGAACTTCTGCATCACTGTTGAACTGTCATGTGCACTTTATTTGTCAGGAAGCGATTCAAGCACTATTGAGAAGACACATATATCAACATGGAGGTGGATAAATATATAATGAGGTTAACTCTACTTAGAAAAAAAAACCCATCAGTGGTCCTAGAGGATTAAATCATTGACCTTTACGCTGAACGATTGATTGGGCAAGAGTCCCCACCACTACTTTGCTGGGTGCATGCACATGTCTGTCTCCGCGAGGGTCAGAGGGTTCAGAATCACTTCCATGATTTTTCATTTCAGTGTAATACATTTGCTAATATTAGGAATGCATTTTGTGTGATTATAAGGACGGCTGTTTGAATTGATTTCTTTTATCACAGTCTATTTTCAATAATAATTAAAGAAGACTGAAAGCTAATGCTAACTGACATTTCAAAAATAAATCTATAATACTGATCAAAAATGTTTATCGTAGTCTATATTCAACATCTAATATACAGGACTCTGTATATTATTCTCATATTGACATGTATTGACTTGCAGATCTACTTATAACTGTTTCCAGAAAACTTCAATTATACTGCAGAAACTATAGCAAGTTAAAGCAAGTAATGCTTTTTCAAGCAAAGTTCTCGCTTAAGGTATCGCCTTGTCAGACTCTCTAGGCTCAGCAAGGGCATTCCGATTTCTTCTCAGCCCTGTAATGAAGTGTGCATGAGCATAACTTTACTAGAACACTGATGTTTGATGTCAAACTAGAACACAAAGATTTTACCACAAACAAATCATGTGCATTTATTTAGATATATCTGTATTGCATTATTTTTTCTAAAAACCAACAGCTTTAAAATGTATAAATGTCTGCAGAAAAAGTGCTCCGAGGCTGAGGCCCCCTTTGGACTCTTTCTGTGTACCTGACTGTCAGTGCAAACACTGTCTGTGCCTAACTAAGACCTTCTGATCAGGATACATTGCAACAGGCCATTACGCAAAATGCAGATGTAGTTATGTGATCTCTTAAAACAAAAAAAAACAAAAAAATCTGGAATACCTCCAAAAAAAAGCTCCACCCATGTCAACTTTGTCAATTAATTTAGAGATTTAGAATAAAAGAGGAACATTTAGTCCATCCAAGGTTTTGGATCACTGTTTATTTATTCATTGCTTTTGCCACAAAATGAACTGCAGCGCCAATTCAAACAACAAACAGAGTGTATATGAACCTTTGAAACTTTGTTCATCATCTGACCCAAATCAAAGTTTGGTAAATGTTTTCTCTGTAGCCATATTGAAAAGTGGAGGCAGAGCAACAAGCAACAAACTGGGTAACAAGGTACTATTTTTGTGAGTATTGTTTTATTTTCTCATTATACCAGTTGTCGATGTTAAAAACAAAAATGTGGTAAACTGACTATAGTTGTCAGACAGGCTTTTGGAAAACCCTCGTTTATATAAAACGCTTACTCTGCCACTGTCAGAAACCCAGTAAATTACAATGACGAAACTAATGCCAAAGACAAAGACGTATCACAGCATTTATGTAATACGGTAATACTGCTGTTATTTTTTTTTCTTGTCTTAAGATAATCAATGGATAAAGATACTGATAAGGTATCGTCCTTTTCACATTGAAGGGGACTTTGTGTTGGGAGCACGCGTTGATCACTGTGTTCACTAATGAACGTCTATCAGTGACCTAAATCACGATGGGAGCTTTTGGCCTGTGAACCTCAGTCAAAGATTTAATCATCATTCTGTGTATGGTTGCATCAGTTTTCTCTTTGAATTCAGAAAAATGGGGAAGTTATTCACAATAATTTTAACTAAAATTGAAACTGACAGCAGATCCACACATTAATATTTTAATTCCTTGGCAGTGGATGCCTTTTAATACTATCGCTACCGTGTGAATGACTGTAAAGACTATCATCAACAACTGTCATCAATAAATCTGATCCTGACAGATATCTCAGAACTTATAAAACAAGATAATTGAGATTAATTCAGGTCATAGCAACTTTTAAATCATAAAACATCCAAACAAACGGCTTCGTGAATACATGTAATACGGTAAAAGAAAGAAAAATAGAAAAACATTTGCTCAGTTTTGTAAAACTGAGATTTAATCTGCAAGTATCTGCCTAAACCTTTTGCCTTTGTCCCTCCACACAGGAGGATCAGTTGGACTTTGACTGTGCCTCCCAGCCCCCTGACTGAGCCCAGCTGATGGTATAAAAGCCCTGAACTGGCGCTGAGAAATCAGTCTCGTCTGAGTACTCGCCAACCTCAAGGGAGAGAGCTTCAACGAACCCATCATGGGGGACTCAAAGCTCTGCCTTTTGCTGCTCCTCAGCACGTCTGCCTTGACTTGTGAGTAGATATTCCCCAAAACATTTCAACTTTGTAGTTCATTTTTCCTTACTTTCTGGCTCTAATACAGAATTGTTGGCAAGTTTCCTTTAAATGAATGAAAATTTAGAATATCAACATATGCGTTGCATTTTTTTTTTTTCACTTTCTTTTAAATGCAGAAGAAAACTCATTTTTAAGGATTAGCTGCCAAGACATTTATCACATAGATGATACAGTTCATTTAAAATAATTCAACAAACATTCAGTGATGTCATATGCCCCAAATTAATTAAGAAATTAAAGTTTGTGTTTCTTTTCTCCAGTTGCCCAAGATGATCAGCCCTCCTGCCTGCGTAAGTTACAGCTTTCTGTTAAATATGCTCTGTATAATATGTTCATTTTAAGGTTAACATTCAGTTTATACATTTACAGTTATTTTATAAGCTCACAAAATTGTTTTTTTTATGAGAAATTTAATGCAACTCTTTATGGTTTATGGCTTTTTCAGTCGCCCAAAGATACAAGACCCTTCACAAATATGAATACCAATACGAAGCTGAATCTCTGAACGCCATCAACGGAGCCTCACAGCTCAAGAACGGACCTAAGGCTTCTTGCAAGGTACAACAGACATATCCCAAACTTTCCTTTATCATCTGAGTTTCCTTCTCTATCTCATGTACCTCAGAAAGAACAAAGGACATTTACCTTGGTTTCTCTCACAGGTTGAAATTGAAGTGCCCCAGACGTGTAGTTTCATCATCCGCACCACTGGCTGCATGCTGAGTGAGGTGGTTGGCATGGACGCAGAGGGAAACCCTATGTTCAGCGCTACCCCTACCTCTGATGCCTTTGCTGCTGAAATGGAGAGGTATGTCTCTCCAGAGAGAGAAAAAACTGCTCTAAAAAAAAAAAATGTATCGCCATTAAGCCTGCAAACAGAAAATAACCAAAATGTTGCATGTTTCTGTCAGGTATCCTCTGAAGGTTGTGGTTGAGGGTATCAATGATGTGAAACTGTACCCCGAGGAAGGAGAGCCCACAAACATCCTGAACTTCAAGAGGGGTATCATCTCTGCCCTGGCTGTGCCTCTGGTGGAAGAAGACAAGAACAAATACATGGTACAAGGAGTTCCACACGAGAACCTTTTTAAAAATTGGTATCATAATAACCCAGTGCATTCAATTCAGTCTTTATCATCTTTTTTTCTTTTTTAGCCTACCATCCATGGCAAATGCAAGACCTATTACACCATCAATGCCAGAGAAGATATTGCAACTGACATGAGCCTCACCAGGGATCTATCCAAATGTGACAAGTTCATCCCAATAAGAGATCACACCAGCCCTCTGGCACTTATCTCTGGCATGGTAAGACAATCATAAAGGGTAGTTTAAGAGTATGAAACACATTTTAGTTATTAATACCTGAAGTGAAATAATGTTCATTGCTGCACTCTTGAGGATATGCATTCTTGCAGAAATGTATTATAATGTGCAAAGTATGTAGAGGAAATTATGAATAGATAAAAACTTAAAAACTAAAGATTTTAATAATTGAATAACTTTAAATAACCCCATGTAATCATACTTTTGTGTTTCAGCACAACCCTCTTGCTCAGATGTTCAGAAGCTCCCAGGCTTGTAACTACAAGTTTGACAATGAGAAAAAACACATGACCTTTGCCTCCTGCACTGAGAAGCACATCCTCATCCCCTTCTCTCACAAGTATGTCGAGACTGGTTTCAGACTCAGCTAAACATTTGGTTAAAAAAAATAATAAAAAATCCTCACATTCCACACTTTCTCTATACACTTGCATAAACTTTTTTTTCAATCTATAGAGGAGAATATGGAGTCACTAACGTTGGAAAGCAAGAGCTCAACTTCCTCACAGTTTCTGCCCACAACGACAGAGTGTTCGACCGCAGTAAGTCCTATTTTGCACTTTTGTACGTGTATGTGTGTGAGATATAGATATGAACCATCTGATTCATAACTCTGTTGCTTATGCCTAAAGCTGACCGTGTCAAGGGTCTTCACATGGAGACTGTTGAGGATAAGTATGCCATCCAGGATAAGGATGCAGCTCTCAATGTCCTGAGAGAGCTGGCTGCTCTGCCTGAGGCTGACGGTGAGAAGAGGGCCCACCTTTTCCACGTGCTGGTCTACCTCGTCCGCGGAATGAAGACTGAAACCTTGAGTCCTGCCATTCCCGAGGCTCTTGAGGTGTCCCGTGTCCTGACCTACCAGGTCCTGGCACAGTGTGGAACCCCTCAGTGCAGCAGTGCCATCATGCAGATCCTCAGGTCCTTTGACAGTGCCTCCCTTGAGGTTGACGCGTCTGTCTTTGCTCTGGGACTCATGTCCAATCCATCTGAACTGCTCATCAATGACATGCTCGAGATGGCCAAGTACAAATCCAGCAAGCCCATCATGTATGCTTTGAGCAATGTTGTCAAGAGGTGAGTGAATCGAAGAGCATTTATTTCTGTGCTGAAATATTTTAGTGTGTTGAAATTACTCATAAATGTGGTTGAACATGTTTGTATTGACAGGTTTTACAAAGCTGAGGAAAAACTCACTCCTGAGATTTTCGCTGTTGCTGAATTCATGGCCAGCAAGCTGGGTGACTGCTCTGGAGACAATGACGAAACTTTCATGACACTGAGGGTAGGTCTCTAAAAGTTTGACTTAATGTCAGGAAGCTTAAAAAGTGTAATCGAATAATTTTTCTTCTATACAGTAATGTGATTTTTGACATATCAATGCTGAAATTGGTTTTAGTAAGAGGTGTATTGCATTGTTAATTTTTTGTTTGGTGTGTGGTGGTTATTTCACTCTCTCCTAAAAGGTACTCTAGAATAAAATAATCAAAGCTCTATCACGAAAATATACACAGGACAACATACTTTCACAATAACTTTGAAAGTCCCACAATAGAACCGCGACTGACAAACCAAAATAGTCATTTGAAATCACTGGGTTGACTATCAAAATCATGTTTGAATAAATGTTAGGCTTTTTGAGAAGATTGATTTTTTGGCTTTCAAATTCAGGTTATTGGAAACATGGCTCCAGCAGTTGTAAACGCAGGCCCTGCACTCAGAGGTGCCGTAATGCAGTGTGTGAACCAACCTGCAGCTTCACCAGCTGTGCAGCAGGCTGCTATCCAGGTCTTCAGACTGACTCCTGCTCCTGCAGAAGTAAGTGTGACTATGAATGCCACAGATTGTCCGAATCATTACTTCCATTGCTCTTTCATGCCACTTACTTTTTTTTTTTTTTTTTTTTTTAACCACAGGTCAGGGACGTCTTCATGCAGGTTCTTTTGGACAGCGCCAGCCCCATGCAAAAGCGCATTGCTGCATACCTGGTGCTTATGAAGGATCCTCAGACAAGTGAACTGACCCAGCTGGTGAATGCCTTGCCTACAGAGCAGGACTCACAAGTCAAGAGCTTTATCATCTCCCACCTTACCAACATTTTGTCCTCAACTGTGCCTGAGACACAGGAGTAAGTAAAAAAAAAAACTGTCAGTAAAAAAGTGTTAGGATTTTCTGATATAACAATATGATAAATTTTTTTCTCTAATTCTTTCTAACAGAATTAGACAGAGGATTCTGGATGCTCTGCAGGGTAATGAGATTGAACGCACCATGAATCCCACCAAGTTTTCTCGCAACTACAAGATTGGATCTTTGGAAGGCAACATGCTCTTTGATAGCAGCAGCTACCTGCCAAAGGAAGTCATGCTTGACATGACTCTGAAAGCTTTTGGTTTTGAAATTGACATGATGGAGGTAAGGATTATTACATCCCAACTTGTGCATTGTGCAGATTGAGCAGTAAGTTAATTTTTAACCCGGTGTTTCTCATCTATACAGGTCGGCATGGAGGGCAAAGGATTTGAGCCAACGGTCGATGCTCTTTTTGGAGAGAATGGATTCTTCCCTGACACTGCCTTGAAGACAATGTACTTTGTCTCTGACAACATGCCACAGTCAGTCAGTGAACTCTTGGAGAACATCATGCCTGCCCTGAAGAGGAACAGGATGAAGAGACAGGTACTTAAAGAACAAACTTTCTACACTTTAATCACATTGTATTTACTTAAATAAGATCACTTCACGAGGGAAGCATTTCAAAACATTTTACAATTTTGTATTCAGGCCCACATGAATCTGATGAGAGACATTGGACGCAACCTCAACAAACTGGTGAGGGACCTGAAGGATGTACAGTCTCCAGAAGCAATGGTCTACATGAGACTGTTGGGCAATGAACTGGGATATCTGAAGACCAACGAAATGGAGGAGATGGCCTACTCTCTTGCAATGATGATTGACAGCATGTTCAAGATGTTCCCAACTGACGTAAGTTAGATTCATGAGTTACTTTAAACAGATAATAAGCTGTGCTTCAGTCTAAACATGTATTTTATGAATGAAATGTCTTATTGTGCATTATCATTTGGCACAGATCATGAAGGCTCTGATGACCAAGGCTGACAACACTATTTTTGCCCACTACATCTTCATGGACAATGAATTCTTCCTGCCTACTATGACTGGTGTGCCTCTGAGGGTGGCACTGTCTGGTACTTTCACCCCTGGTCTTAAGGGTGGTCTTCAGATGGCTCGTGATATGGTAATTATTCAAACGTGTGTTTGAAAGCCATGCCCACTCTATTCTTTCACTGCACATCCATAACTATTAACTTGCTGTGTTTTTCCACACAGAGCAAAGTTAACTTAATGCCCTCTGCTGGCGTTGAGTTTGTAACTGAAGTTGGCTCCTACTTTCCTGAATACGTCCACTCTGGATTGGAGATGCACACCAACATTTTCCATGAGAGTGGAGTCAGAGCTGAGATCTCCATGGCACGTGACAACATCAAGCTGACCATTCCTGCTCCAACAAATCCAACAAAACTCATCAAAATGACGTAAGCCAAAGTGAAATGTATAAGTAAAGTGTGACAACAAAAATGTAGGGAATGCATCTGACAACCAAATATGATGGGTTTATTTGAAGGTTGGCTTAATTTGGCAAGGTTTATGCACATGTGATACAATTACTCCTCCTAGGTTTATCAACTGAAATTTCCAAGAGGAGAAAAACTAGAATTGCATTTTTAACTTTGCTTTACTTTCAATGAAGGAACAATCTGGTGGCAGTGACTGGATCAGAGATTAAGACAATCCCTGCTTTGGTCATGGACAAGGTTGATGTTAGCGAGTGCTCTCCAGTCTTCGCTGGAATGAAATACTGCACTGCTCTCCAATACACTGATGCATTCAATCAGGAGACGGCACCATATTTCCCCTTCACCGGAAACAGCAAGTGAGTGAAACATTGTAAGCCACCAGCAAATATCTAGACTTCAAGGTAGATCATTTACTCAAGGAATACTGTCACATAAATTTAATAGGTTCTCTGTGGAGCTCCACCCAACTGGTGAAGTCACCGAGTACACTGCCACCGTATCCTACGAGGTCCTCAAGATGGGAGATGATGGCAGGCAGAAGGTTGATTCTGTCAAGGTCATTCTGAGAGCTGAAGGTATTTTGCTGATATATTTTCCCATCTGTTTAGTTGCTGACTTTGTTAAAACACTGAAGTTTGAACTTATTCCTCTGGTTGACCGCCAACAGGTGCAGATCCAACTGAGGCCAGAGTAGCCTTCAATTACAACAGAAGAAAGAATGTTGTTACAGCTGATATCCAGATCCCTGACTACGATATCGAGGCAGGACTGAGACTGGGCGTTGTTGATAGCAAGACCAAGGGCAAAGGAACCCACTCCATCTCTCTTGACCTGATTAACAAGAACATCCCTCAGCTCTCCCTGGTTGGCCATGCCAAGTAGGTTATCAATTATATTTTCTGATAAAAGAGCATATATTTTATCCTTTTGGTGATTTTCACAAAGTTTGTAACTGTCTTTCAGTCTGAAAGACATGAAAGAAGGCATGCTGGAAGTCCAACTTCTGGTTCCTTCTCTCAAATCGGATGCCACTTTCATTGCTAAAATGAAACGTGATCAAGAATTGGAGCTGGATCTGCAGAGCATTATCAACTTCCTGGGAACCACCTCTCAGCAAAAAGTTGGACTGACATATGGTACTACACATTGTCATTTTTGTTCTCAGTATGAATTTTTCTATTTTGTATTCAACTAGTATTTATGGGAAATTAAATTTTCAGCCATGTTATATCTGTAGTTATATGAGATAAAATAATTTCCCCCCAAAAAAGGCTGATAATAAGAATGCTCAAGTCCAACATTTTTTCAGGATGTTAACAAATATTTAGTCATAATTTACCTTATCTGTTAACTTTGTATTTACAGACCCCAGCAAGATTCAACTTAAATTCAAATCTGATGTCAACTCCGAGATCTTGAACAACCTGCCAATTGCTGACGTGATTGACAAGTATGGTAATGGTCTTCTTGACATGCCAGTTGGTGACACTGATATGAAGGTCCGTCAAATCTTCAAGGGATTTGTGGAGGTAAGAATAATTTATCGCAAGGATATTGAGAAAGTGAAAATGATATATTTTTGACAGTTGAAATACTGACAGTTTTTATGGCTTTTCGTCATTTAGGCAATGAACAACTACATGGAGAAGTATGGTGCGGACTTCCCTTACATTCAGAACTTCAGAGTGCCTGATATGCCTGAGATTTCACTGCCAGAGACTCTGTTCATGAATGTGTAAGTCAGAAAAGAAATCATTGAAAGTAGCTCATTAACATCTAAAGAATTAAAGTTAACGAACTTCTTTCTTTCTTCTGACATGCAGTGACACAAAGGCCGTTTACTACTTCAACCCCAAAAGCTTCACCATCGTTCTCCCTCTCCCTCTTGGAGGAAAGTCAGCTGAGGAGCTTAACTTCCCCCCAGCCTTGACGACACCTCAACTGTCTGTACCACAGTTTGGACTGGAGATTGTCTCCATGGAAGTTCCCATCCCCGACTTTGTCATTCCAGAAAGCTTCTCCTTTACTGTTCCTTATCTTGGCAAAGCTGAGATTGAAACTGCTCTGGAATGCAACCTGTACAACATGGAGGCCTCAGTGATGCTTGGCAAAGACGAGATGGAAGTACCAAAGTACGCAGCTAAGTTCGATGTGAAAGGAAGCTCTCCGATTGACATCCTCTCTGTGAAGATGGAAGGTATGTCAGAAAAATTATTAATGACTTTCAAAATTGTTACCCAGTTGTTTGAATGGTATTATAGGTTTAAAGACAGATATACACTATGTTCAAATATAATAGTTAGATTTTTACATATTTAATATTTTATACCTATATTAAGCTACCGTTAAACATTGAAGTGTTGTGAATTTTTTTTATTTATTTGAATTGTGTTATATTACAGCAACTAATAAAAAATCATATTACTAAGATAAAACAAAAACATGATTGAACATGAATGTTGAGAAGTTAGATGGTAAATTTTAGAAAATGTATCTCACACAGTAATGTTTGTTACCATAACAGCTTATTATCTGTTGAGAGGGAGAGACATGACTTTATTATTTTCGGAGAGTACAATCAAATGCAATTAATTCTGCTAGTGCAACTCAGTAAAGTAAGATGTCCTCTTTTATTTTGCAATTAGGCTCTGGAATGTTGGACACCACCGATTCCATCAAGGCTGAACTGAAAAGCTCTTTGACTCACAAATTTATTGAGGCTAGTGTTAGCATTCTTGAAGATGCAACCATCACAGACAAGATTAGTTTGAAATCTACAAGCAAGGTTGAAGCCACAAGCCCACTGGGTCTCAGTGTTGTCCTTGAGCACACTGGCATGGCTGGAATCAACACTGAAGAAATTTCTGCTGACAACAATTTTGAGGGAAATTTCAAGGCTGGACCAATCTTTGGCAAGACAATTTCAACCCAGACCTTTACTCTCTTCCCACTCAGACCAGAGGCAAAGATTGACTCTTCTCTCCAGTTGGACTCCACCATTCTCAAGGCCCAGAATACCATTGCTGCAACCTTTGCCAATGGTGAACTCTCATTCACTTCTAACACCAATGCTTTTGAAGACATCTTGACTCATGTTGCTGAGCTTTCATTCAAAGACAGTCGTCTGTCACTTAAAAGCGACGCAAATGCTGCTGCTCTTGGCATGAAGATCCGCAACCAAGCTGAAGCCTCTGCTGGTGTCAGTGAAGTCATTGTGAGAATTGAAACAAATGCAGATCAATCTGAAAACCGTGTTTACTCTCTGATGACTGCATCTTTTGATAGCAATGGTCTGGCTCTGAACAGCGACGCCAACATGAAGCTTTTTGAAAATGAGGCGACTCACAAGGCTGCTCTCACTTTGAACAAGGACGGCTTGGCCACAAGTGGAACAACTACCCTCCAGAGCTTCCTTGCATTGGAAAATACCTTCTCTGGTGGACTAGATGCAACAAAAGCAAGTCTCTCCATTACCAACAAGGGTGCAATGCGTGATCTCAAGGTTGATAATGCCAACACTCTGGTCATCACTCTCTCCAGCCTCGACTTTAACTCAAAGGCTGACGTTATTGCTAGTGAATATGCTTCTTACACTCATGACATCACCTTCGACCTGAAGCCCTACACTGCATCTGCAAATCTTAAGAACAATCTTAAACTTCTGACTGCTGATTTCATCAATGAGGCACAGCTGCAGGCTGAGCTGTACAAGATGGACCTGACTGGAAGCCTGAAAGCCATCTATGGTGAGGAAGAGATCAAGCACACTTACCAAATCAGCTACGCTGATATGTCTGCTAATGCAAAATGCAGCACCACTGGAAAACTTTTTGGAACTCATATGAACCAAAATACAGAAGTTGAACTCATTGGTCTTGCTGCCAGGATCACAAATGATGCTCGCTTCAACTCGCAGCCAATCCGCTTTGATCACACCATCCGGTGCAGCATTGTTCCTTTCGACTTCAACCTTGATGCCATCTTCAATGGTGATGGAGATATGACAATGTATGGCAAGCACAGTGCACAGCTCTATGGCAAGTTCCTCCTCAGAGCACAGCCTCTGGCTTTTGCTAGCTCACATGAATGCAGAGCATCAGTAGCCCAGAAGCTTGACAATGGCTTTGCCCTTGAGACTACCTTTGACAACAAAATGGACACAACTCTGTCACTTGAAGAGCAGACAACCAGTTTCAGCCTGAAGTCCAAACTGAATGAGAACACCTTTAATCAAGAGTTCTCTCTTTACAACACTGCTGAGAGAACTGGAGTTGAGGTTTCTGGCACCATCCTCACCAACATCTTGAACAGAGAGTCCACAGAAAACCAGGAATACACCATCTCTGGCTTCCTGAAGTATGACAAGAACACTGAAAGCCATGTCATTCACTTCCCTCTCATTGATAGTCTGCCAGTCGTTTTGGAAAGCATCAAAGGACTTGTGGTTCGTGCAGCAGAGGCACTTCAAGAATACATTAACAACGATGAGATCAAGGATAGACTTGCAGCTCTTCCTCGGTATGTAAATGACTTTGTTGCTCAAATTAACATGGAAGATAAGATCAATCAGCTGAAGCAGTATTTTAGTGACTTTACCCAAGGCTATGTTATCACCATGGATGATGTGGAAGCCTCACTGAGGAACCTGAAAGTGACTGTTGAAAGACTATTGGCTGACCTGACTGTTTACATCCAACAGTTTGTTGGCATGATGAAAGACGTTATTGCCAAGGGCACTCTCCCTGAAACACTTGTGAGAAATTTCCAGGAACTGCTCAATACTATTACTGAGGAGTATGATATCAAGGCTGTGGTTGTGAACATGATCGATACCATCAGAGAGATGATCAGTCAGTTCGATCTGGAAAAACTGAGGGGCACCAGCATTGCATTCCTGAGTGACATTGATGCCAAGTATGAAATCAAGACTCAACTTGAAACCATCATGAAAGTTATTAGAAACGCAATTGACTCCTTTGACATGACAACATTTGCTGCTGATATGAAGAGCTACATTACATCTATTGACTTCAAAGCTTATATTGATGAACTTGTGACTAAAATTCCCACAGAGGTTCTCATTGAAGTAGTGGATTACATGAAGGAAATGATTCAGGACCTTGACATCATTGGTAAGATCAACACCTTCTTTGCAAAGATGCGAGAGCTGATTGTAACATTGAAAGTTGATCAGAAGGTTCAGGCTGTCTTTGAAAAAGCTGTAGAGCTCATCAAGCAATTCAGAATTGAGGAAACCACCAGTGCCCTTATCCAAATGGTGAAGGATGCAGATATTCCAACCAAATTCATGAACATGTTCCAGTATGCTATCAACTACTTGAAAACCACAGAGATTGAGGAGATTATTCCACAACTGAACATGTATATTGAAACTACTCTGGATAAACTGAAGTCCCTGGAGTACAATGAGTTTGTGGACTTTGCAAATCAATATATTGCTGAGTATACAAGTTACATGAATGAGCTGATCAAGACTCTTGAAATTCCCCAGAAACTTGCTGCAACACGAGACTTTGTCAACATGGTCTTGTCAACTGTTCAAGGATTCATGGAACGCCTGAGAGAAATCAAAGTTGCAGAAATTATTAAATCTGTCAAGGATGTCTTTGACCAGGTTGTGCTTGACAATCTTAGGACCTTTGCTGAGTTTCTGAAAGACAAAATTACAAGTTTTGACATCAAGGATGAGATTTCATCTCGTCTGAACTTTGTGAGAAAATACTACACAAAGCTTATGAAGATCATCACTAATGTACGCAACGATATTGTTGAGACAGCTAAGCTCATCGTACCAGACCAGAAAATCCTGACTGAGATTCAACAGATCATTGATGGACTCCTCACAGAAATGAGGAGAGCTGAGATTAACATGCCATCCTTTACCATTCCTCTAACAGATCTTGATGTGCCTTCTATGACATTCAGCTTGGAGGCCCTGAAACAGTTTGATATGCCAACACAGGTTGATATTCCTGAGTTCACCATCTTGGGCTCCTACACTGTGAAAGCCATCACTATTTCAGTTGATGACATTAAGCAGAAACTCATGGACCTGATTGATTTCATTGTAAACTTTGAAATCAAAATGCTTGACTTGGACGTTTTCTTTGGAGACATGACTCTTAATTACATTCCCGCCCTGCCTGAAATTACCTTCCCTGAAATCCTTCTTTCTGATATTTCACTACCTACCATCCCACACGTTCCTGTAGAAAAGCTGGTTAAGGCTCTTCAGGTTCCTGAGATCAAGCTGCCAACCATTCCGAGTGAGATCATGATCCCAGCCTTTGGTAAACTCTATGGTGAAGTCAAATTCCTCACGCCCATCTACACTGTCAAAACATCTGCTGAGGTACAGAACTCTACTGAGACTGAAATGACACCTCAGTTCACTGGATTCTTCACATCCCAGGGCACATCACCAAGTTATGAAGTGCTCAATTACAAGGTTGACGCCACTGCTCGCATTGCAATCCCAAAACGGAGCCGCATTGTGGTTGCTGAGACTGTAAAGCTGAACCATGAAATTCTTGGAGTTGAACATCAGGCATCTGTAACTCTCTATGGCCTATCAGCTCAAGCCCAAGCAAAGACTACAGTGAAGTTTGACACAGCTCCATACACTGCAAGCTTCATGAACACAGCCTTTATTGCTATGGAAGGAGGAATGTCTGCCTCTCTTGAAACAACCATGACTCACGCGTTGGACCTTCCAATTGTCAATTTAAAAACTGAGTTGACAGCCACCCAGAAGTCAGTTGTTCGCCAAGATGGCTTCACCATCACTTTAACTGCTGATAATTCAGGAACTGGAAAGTTCAATGCTGAAACTGGCACCCACAACAGCAAGTTGCAGTTGTCACTTACCCCCACCCTTGTTAAGATGACTTTCAATGGTGATACAGGCTCCTCCATCATGAAGATGAAACAGCTCATCGATGCCGAACTTCGCCCATTAACCTTCATCACATTCAATATCCGCAATGAGGCAGAGGCACCATTCATCAAGAACAGTCTTCTTGTGGTGTCTGGACTTGCCAACCTGTATGATCTGAAGGCCGAGCTGAAAGCAAACCATGATGCAGAACTCCAGGGTTCAGTCAATGGAGTCCTGTCCAATGCAGTCACCATCCTTCTGCGCCCTGTTGAGTTTGTCTTTGATTTCCAAAACAAAGGAAATGCCAAGGTCAACATGTTTGACTCCCTGACTGCAAAGATAGATCTGCAGAATGACTACTTGGCCAACTTCAAACCTGAGAGCCAACAGATGAACACAGTCGCTCTGGTTAAACTGAATCAGTACAAGATGTTCTACAACTTTACTCTTGATAATAATGTCAACGAAGCTGGCATCTTTGCTGCCATGGAAAGTGAGGCAAACCTGGACTTCCTAAAATACCCCATCAGTATTCCTGAGATTGACCTGCCTTTTGTCGATTTCCATACTCCAGCTTTAAGTGATCTGAACGTGTATGAGCAAACTGGGCTGGACAGCATTTTGACTACCACTGACCAGACTGTTGATGTTGATGCCAAGATTGTTTACAAGAAAAGCCAGGCTGCTCCACTTGTCGATATTATGGGACTCACCGTGGTTCCCTCTGTAGGCAACCTGATCACAGAAATGTCTGTCAAGTCTACCATCGTCAACCTCAATGTTAATGCTGGACTGTATACAGAGGATGATCTTGTACTCCGTTTGGGAGCAACAACAGCCTCTGTGTTTGAAGGTCTGAATGCCAAACTGGATGGCACTACAAGCCTGACCACCAAGAGAGGTATTAAGCTGGCCAATTCAATGTCCCTCGAAAATCGTCACATTGAGGGCACTCATGACAGCACCTTCAGTGTGAGCACTGACACCTTTGAAACTGCAGCATCTATGAATACAGTTGGTAAGATTGCCCTTCCTGTACTTAACCTGGAAGCAAGCCAAAACCTGGTTGCCGACAACAAGAACAAAGCCAATGCTGTCTCCACCTGGATGATGAAGGGTAATTTCAACATCCCTCTGATCAAGATTGTTGGAAAGGCTGAGGCAGACCACAGTCTGAAGCTGGAAGGAACCTTTGAATATGTCTCCATGGAGTCATCCACTAAGGCAAACATTGATGGCACACTCAATGAAGACTACCTGTTTTTAGGGATCCTGGACAATGAAGCCAACTTGTACCTCAATCAGGATGGTCTGCGTTCAACTTCCAAGATTATTGCTAATGGTAAACTAAACCATGGTACAACTAAAGTGATTGGCATGGACATAAATGAGAACCTGGCCATTGAAGCTTCCCTGAGCCGTGTGTATGCAGTTCTGAAATACACTAGCAACAATGAGGCCAACATGTTTGACTTCTTTACCAACGGGAAGCACATTGCCCAAGCCACCATTGACTTTGCCCCAGCCTCTTCCTTGTCTGCTGACATTGAGATTGATTTCACTCAGCCAACCAACTTTGGTGACTTCACAATCTTTGAGAAGACTGTCGCTGAAATTACAGGAGCCAAGCAAAAGATCTCTGCTAATGGCAAGTTTGTCAGCCCAATGTACACCACAAACATCGCTGCTGAATTGGATGGCGTTGCTCCAGTCTTCAAAATCATCTTTAAATCTTCTGCCACCTCTCCTATTGTCTTCCTGGAGTACGACATGGATGGTGAGATAAAAAAAAATGTTGCAAAATATTTCATGTTTTTTTAAAGTACTGTGATCCCTTATATCTTACAAAACATATTCTTTCAATAGCTTCTGCTACAGCCAACTTTGAAAATGAAGCTCTGACAATGATCACTAAGGGTGTCCTGACACATGCTGACCTGAATATGGAAATCAACCATGTCCTGAGCCAAGCTCTGAGGTAGCAAACTTGCCTTGTCTGACAAAACTGTATGTAACACTTCCTTCACTAATCAATTGTCGATCTAATTAATTCGTTTTCTATATATTTTAAGGAAAAAGCGCCAGGCTGATGACAGGTAACTATTCCGTTAATGCACTTATTGTGTATTATTATTATTGTTGTGATTATTGTTGCTATAATTTACAGAAAATACTAATATTGAATCATAAATTGAAAGCATTTTGTTGTTGTTGCCATTTTTCTTATGTAGTGCTTCTCGGCATACACTGAATGTGGACATCACCAGTCCTACTTTCACTGATGTGAATCTTCGTTATGCTGCACGGAGAGATGGAGTCAGTGCCTCAGTATCTTCCCCCTCTGCTGGTTTCCTCGGATTTCAGTTTAATGGAAGAGTTCCACTGAACGCAAGATTCTATGGACGCTACCCTGTGAGTGTCTCTAATTAGAATTAATATTAAAATGTCTATGTAATGAAAAGCAATATTTAAAATATGTTAAATAATATTTATTCTCTCTTTTTAGTCTGCCCCAGATGCTGATGTTGACATCCTGGTCATCAAATCCACCTCTATGGATGCTGATAAGATGCAGCTGCAGATTGTATACAACTTGGCAGCACCCAAAGAAGTTCTCTCAGAGCTCAAAATGAGGTTGCCTTCCATCATTGCTACATCAAGAGCATTTGCTGATAAGTACCAGATCACAACAAGCCTGGAAACATTGAAGGACACTGCCACTAACTACATTGTTGATGCCTATAATGTCGCTGTCAATTATGATGTTCAAATGAGCCAGATGTCAATTTTCTTCAGGAATGTCATTGTCCAGTACCAGAAAACTGTTCAGGTCTTCCTAGATGCTATCATCAAGGTCTTAAGGGAAACCCAGTTCAAATTGCCTGGATCTGATGAGATGACCACTCTCCCTCAGGTCCTAAAGAAGCTGACCAGCAGTATTGCTGCTATGCTTGATGTAACCATCAAAGCTGTCTATGACAACATGGAAGTCTACTACAATTCTTTTGTTGACATGATCAGCAGTGTCAAACTGCGCATGCCAGTTGGTGATGCAGTCACTGGAGGTCAGATCATTGAACAGGTCAAAGCCATTTACAAAACAGTCTTTGATGAACTGGTGGACTTTGTGAAAAACATGGAGAGTCTTGATACAATGCTTGAGAAGATAGGTGAGACCTTGAAGGCTGTTGTTGAGAAATCACAGGAGTTTGTTGACTCTGTAAAGTCTGACTATTTAGATGCCGTATTCGTTCCTATCAATGCGTTCTATCTTAACCTTGTCACATCCATGAAGAATGTAGTAGACCAGCTCCCTACCTTCAGCATGGAAGAGTTTAACAAAGCAGGTGAAACCATTATGGACATTTTCATTCGGGTAGTAGATCAGCTCACTAATGTTGTTTCTGGGTTCCTGCAGCAGCAACTTCCAAACAGTGAAGCTTACATGAAACTTACAGATGGAAACCTTGAAATTAACCTTCCATTTTCCTTCCAACAGTAAGAAGTCATATGAAACACTACCATCTGTTTGAAAAGATAATGGACAATTAGCTCTTTAACAATATTTATATCAATTACTTGGGGGAAAAAACCCTGTTGTAACATTGAAATGTAGATGGTTTGTTGTCTTCAAACACTGAACATGTAACATTGTACTGAACCATACCTTCCAAGAGAGTCAAAACCATCAATAAAACTCAATAATGGAACCTGTTGATGTCTATGCTTTATTATTTACTGCTTCATGATACTTTCCTTTGTATTCCTGCTGCAAGTTTAAAATTCGGGGGCAGAATCATTCACGTTTTCTACAAAAACAGGTGCTGACAGTCAACAATTATAGATATTCTGAACTGGGTAGCCAGTGAATTTAGTAAATTGATGTGGGAGTTTTGCAAGTGCCATTGAAACTACTACTGTGAAACAGTATTTGGGATATGGTTAGGAAAGGACGCTTTAAAAGCTTGCGATAGAGAAAGGAATCAGGTCTTTACCTTAAATTAAACATCAATACAGCCAAGTAAAAATACTCCTTTACAAAAAATGCCCTTTATAGATGTTTTATTAAAGTCATTAGCCATCACCAATTGTATTAATGGCAAGAGGCTGACATATAAAGAAAGCAAACACATTGGTAGATCCTCAATTAATTATAGAATAAAACATGAAAGGAGAATTTAAAACATAACAATTTTTGACAAAGGCCTTTTATAATCATCATGGCTGTTTAGATTACTTCAAAAGTATGGCTATCATAACATCATATTGGCTATCACAACATCAGATTATTACATTACTGTTAACATGCCAAAGAAATCACTCTGACATATCACAATAATCAAAAACGTAACAAATTTAAAAAAAAAATGTATCAGACAATTTAGGAAAACTCAACTTTAACTTTCTTTACCATGTGATATGTTTTCCTGTTTTGGACCCTCTCTTTTGAGACAAGTAGGTTAATGTCTCTTTTCTCTTAGTACATCCACTGATTCCCACCCAAAGTCAGCACAACATGTCAGCTTACCCAAAATAAAGTTGCCAACTCCATGGTATCACATTTAAGCATTCAATCTGATCACTCCTCAGTGAACTCAAGCAAACAAGCATGACATTATACTGTTTCCAACAGATACTGCTTGTGTAGTGATTAATACAGGCAAATCCCTTATTTTAATATACCCGTTACGGGCCGACTTGAAAGACCACCCGGGTGTGGTGGCTGCACCCTGGAGCCGTGGATTGAAGGAGCCACACACCGCCAACAACCACTGAAGCTACAGTGGAAACCAGCTTTTGTAGGCAAGCCACCGGAAGACGAGCTGGGTCCTAGCTGTCCTCGGTTGCCTCCTGCTGTGGGCTCCACAAACACAAGCATACAACATTATTATGGCCACCGCAATACCAACGGGGGGTGCCACACACCTATTTGCTTTAAATGTCACTCATGATAATATTCTTAGTTGATCGGAGGCCGACAAGAAGGAAGTCAACAGTGAGGTCAAGCAAGCTATTAGAAAAACAAATCAGAACTTAGAATCATACCTTAGAAAAGTAATTCAAGGGAATCCTCCACTCTATCCGGACCAGCATTAAAATAAATGACTGGAATCTCTTCCCAAACACTTCAATTCATTCTCCACCAGATTTTAGACAGACGCAAGTCTTCAGGAGGTATATCTATATCTGGTAGTAAAGAGGCTGTATTAAAGGGCTTCAAAACAAGACACAGAGCAACAAAGCTCCTTGTCCTGATAACATCTACAGGCACACATTAAATCATTGTGCTGAGCAGTAGAGCAGGGCTCTCGAAGAGCTATTTGATTTGTTGGGTGTTCGCTCTGTTTATAGTACCTAGAAATCACTGTGTTTTATGTGGTGCTATATAAAAAAAGTTCAATTGAATTCTGATATTTGTCAACCACCACATTGTCTGGTTGGTTTGCCAGTGGCTGCTTGTCAATCTGGAAGTTGAAGTCCCACAAGATCTCGACCCATTCATATTCATTCGGCTCATTTTCATACTTCTAGTCCATACAGGATACAGATGTTTTTGTACACGTGCCCAGTGACTTGGTCGTGTCTCTCCACGTACACTGATCCTGCTTGCTACTATTGTACGGGACCATTTTTGCACAGCTTGCACTTTAGTGTCTGATCTATCATGATTGATTCTGGCTTTAGGACCCTTGTGCTCAAGCGGCGGACGGACAGACTACTTGAAACACAGAAGGCATTGGTCTATTCCTGGTGGGTCAGAAGCTCCAGATTTAAATTTATATATGCAGTGTTATCTTCATTTTTATGCCAAGAAGGTTTTGTAGCTCCCAGTCTGTTCTGTTTGGTGGAAAATGGGTCCAAATGTCTCTTTGAGCGTTGAAGGTTGCCAAGCCCTGGTCTGAGGGATCCCAGAGTACTTGCAGTTTTCCTGGATATGCCCTCTGTCGCCCTCTGGGAGGTCAAGCCCTTCAGTTCTGATCATCCCACTTCTCTTTGATACCATCCAACCAGTGGCGGCTTGTAAAAAATTATCTCGGTGGGGCTGTGCTTTATGAGCTTTATGCACAGTTCAACTACTTCCTGAACTCAATACACCTCCTTTATTTGCTGTTTTACATTATTGGACACACTGATTAATCCACGTGTCTGACCTCACTCATGACAACAATGGTCAGACAGAAGAAAATTCATACATAGTTTAGTGTTGCTTGCATGCCATCTAGTGGTTAAAACTAAGATTGGTCAAAGCTAAATTAATAATTTCAGCATTTTCTATACTGTTTTACCCTACTTGGTATCCCAAAGTGCCAAAATCCAGACTGACTCTGGTCCAAGGCAAACGACATCTGGATAGATTCCCAACCGACCATGGGGAAAACAGACAGTCACACGCATTGACATGAACAACATGCAGTCTCCCTCACATGCGTGTTTTCAGACTTTTGAAGAAAACCAGAGCACACAGGAAAACCCAAAGCTTGACTTGAGGATACTGTAGCACTACGCAGCCCTCATCACACCATGAGTGGACTTATATCAAGCCTAATATAGTTTTGTAAGAGAGGTATGAAAAGCATTCATAATCTTTCTTACGAGTTGCATCATCTTACTTACATGTGTGAAAATAGACATTTGAGTCATGCATATTAGTGATAGCTGCTGTTTCATTAAAAGTGCCTGAGCAGACTGTTTACACAGTGAGAACTTTACCACCACTTTCCACGAAGAAGTACAATGCAGTAGTCAATCATGTCATGAATGTTGTGTATAATGGGCCACAAATTGTGGCATCCAAGATTAGACAAATAATAGCTTTGGAGAGATTTAAAGAGTTGAGAAGAAGCATTTGTTTCTTTTCTGAAAATGTACATTGTATCCAATACTTGAAGTAATAGATTCACAGTAGTAGTGGCAGTAGGACCAATACCTGTAGTAGTAGTAGTAGTAGTAGAAGTAGTAGTAGTAGTAATTATTCTAGTAGTAATTATAAGTCAGATAATAATGTCTTACATTACAACACAATGCACACAATTCAAATACAAGAGCATATAATTTATATTAACGGCCTTGCTGTTAATTTTGTAAAATTCTAATTATAGTTTGCACATTAAATCAACAGGTGTATCTCAGTTTTACACCATCATGCCTTTTGTAAAGCTGGTGTGTTTGGCTTACAGTATGTTGTCCAAAGCAGCTAATCAGTTCGGGGAGCGTAAAACGATGTGCACGCAGGAACATGTCTGCACCGAGACTGTAGTCCAATGCTTCTTTGGAAAAAATGCTTGATAGCAACAAGTCCAGGTTCACTGTTCTAAGTCCTTATCATTTGACAGTTTCTGGGTCATTCCTTTGAAAAAGCACTTCACTGAATCAATTATGTAATGTGTAGTTTGCGAAGTTCGCACACTAAGTTAAACTGACAAACTGGAGCTGTTGGTGATGTTTCAAATGTTTGATGTTTGCTGTGACAGCTACGTCAGTCAATGAAGTAATGTATAGACGTCATAACACGATAAAGTTGTAAAGCACATCATGCAAGAGATTAAAAAAAACATTTTACTTTGGTTTTATAAATATAAAATGTTCTGGTGCAAGTATTATTTTGACATAATACAAAAGTATGTCTTTAGCACCCATGATATATTGGAACACCAATAAATATATACATTCATTAATATTATTCTTATATATCAACATATTATACCGTAGTTATTTATTGATAAACTAAAGCCTTTTATTCTGAAATCATTTGGATCATGGGAGGTGTTGTCTTCCAAATGAAGCCACTATTTAAATGTGAATTATCACAATTCTCAAATCTTCTTCGAGAAAGGCTTTATGAAACGAGTTGCCTTTGTCCCTCCACACATACGTATTAGCCTGGACTTTGGAGCTGAAACCTTACAGCATGCAATTCCCATCGCGGCTCCATCCAGAACATGGCAGGTATAAAAGGCTTTCGTATTGGCCAAGATCTCAGTCTCTTTTGAGTACTCATCAAAGCAGAGAGCTACAGGAACCCATCATGGGGGACCCAAAGCTTTGCCTTTTAATCCTTCTGATCAAACTCACCTTCACTTGTAAGTATTTTTCAATGGAATACTATGAATACAGAACTATTAGAGGCCAAAAAAAAAATTTTTTGCTTTCAAAACTTTCTTTGAAGAATTATAATTCACTTGAATGAAAATTCAAATATTCCTGATTTGTCTCATCTGTCTTCACAGACGCCCAAGAGGACCATGCATCTTGTCTTTGTAAGTCTAAAAAACTGGCGTGCTCTTTATACTTCTGGTGTGAAGTTTGAATTGTGATTTCCATACAATTTTTGAAAGAACTGTGGTCTTTAAAGAAAAATATCTGTCCAAATCATGACTTTGTATAAATGTAGGGTTGTTTCAACTTTTTTCTCTTTTTCACACACCCAGAAAAATATTCAAATTGCCATTCATTAGAAGTCAGGTACATCCGGGAAAATGTGAAAGCCGTGAAATTTTCTGCACACACTTACAATCTTGCTTTTCTTAGCTTCTGCTATTTCTGGTCCACGGTAGCAACATTTACCTGAGACTCACCTTTTTTTTTTGTTTATTTCAAATTGTTGAAGAAATTAGCTCTAGTGTTATGTAGATGTAAAATTCCATCAAGTGCAAATGTAAGCCAGCTTCAATTATATTTTTTAGGAATTTGTCATGTGTCAATAAAAGGTCAATAGTTCTGCCACCTCTGCAAGAAAGGATTCTGCTTAGCTGTTGTTCCTTATATGAGTTGTTTAATTGTTACTGCAGTTGCTTTGTCTTGCAAGGATGAATTGTAATTTGAAAATACTGTTTCTCATGAAGTTGCAAAAGGTTTCAAGGCACATCACAAGTATGAATACCTATATGAAGCGGAGTCCCTGAATGCTATCAATGGAGCGTCACATCTTAAGAATGGTCCAAAAGCCACTTGCAAGGTAGAGGTGTTTGTGCTTTTACAGCTATCTTTTGTCTCTCACTCTTCAAGCAAACCCTATTTGTTACACTTTTTATTCATTGTGCTTCACAAAGAAATGTAGTGCTAATAAAACATTTTAAACAGGTTGAAATTGAAGTACCTCAGAAGTGTAGTTTCATCATCCGCACCACCGGCTGCAGCCTGAGCGAGGTCATCGATGTGGACGCAGAGGGAAACCCTGTGTTCGGCTCCACACCCGCCTCTGATGCCTTTGCTGCTGAAATGGAGAGGTATATCCACACACACGCACGCACGCACGCGCACACACACACACACACACACACACACACACACACACACACACACACACACACACACACACACACACACACACACACACACACACACACACACACACACACACACACACACACACACACACACATACACCTCAATCTTGTATTTCTGTATCTTCTCCAGATATCCAGTGAAAGTTGTCTTTGAGGGTGTGCACGATGTGAAACTGTACCCTGAGGATGGTGAGACCACAAACATCCTGAACATCAAAAGGGGTATCATCTCTGCCCTGGTTGTGCCTCTGATGGAAGAAGACAAAAATAAAAATATGGTAAATTTCCTGCTTCTTAATACATGATGACAAAATTCACTGTTTTGTCAAGCACAGTGAAAAGCAATGCAATGCCATTGATGATCTGTTTCACTGTTCACACACTTTTAGCCTACCATCCATGGCATGTGCAGGACTCAGTACACTACCGACGCCAAGGAAGATACTGCAACCGACATCAGACTTACCAGGGATCTGTCCAGATGTAACAAATTTGTCCCAATAAGAGATCACACAAGCCCTCTGGCACTCGTGTCTGGCATGGTAAAGTACCCAAGCATGCAAGCTGTGAGGCTCAAACAATTTGAGCCACAGAGACTTTTCCAGCTTCATAAACCTAAAGTCAGTGTCAAATTCAGATGAGGAATTTCTCAGCCATTTGTTTATTTGGTTTTCAGCACTACCCTCTGGCTCAGCTGATCAGAAGCTCCCAAATCTGCAACTACAAGTTTGACAATGAGGAAAAACACATCACTTCTGGCTCTTGCACTGAGAACCACATTCTTCTTCCCTTCTCTCACAAGTAAGTCACACTTACACAACTTTAAGTGCACTCTAGGCTAAGTTCTATAATGGCATGTACATGGTTTTATAGGTATCATTCATTTTCATGTCTGTCTTTCAACTCTACAGGGGAGAGTATGGCGTTACCAATGTGGGGAAACAGCACCTCACTCTTGTTCAAGTTTCTCCACATTCAGACAGAGACTTTTTCCACAGTAAGTAAGCTCATCTTAGATAATCAGTCTCTGAGAATAGGCCAAATAACTTAAAATGTTCTCTTTTGTTAAGGTGACCATGTCAAGGGTCTTCACATGGAGACTGTTGAGGATAAGTATGCCATCCAGGATAAGGATGCAGCTCTCAATATCCTGAGAGAGCTGGCTGCTCTGCCTGAGTCTGACGGTGAGAAGAGGGCCCACCTTTTCCACGTGCTGGTCTACCTCGTCCGCGGAATGAAGACTGAAACCTTGAGTCCTGCCATTCCCGAGGCTCTTGAGGTGTCCCGTGTCCTGACCTACCAGGTCCTGGCACAGTGTGGAACCCCTCAGTGCAGCAGTGCCATCATGCAGATCCTCAGGTCCTTTGACAGTGCCTCCCTTGAGGTTGACGCGTCTGTCTTTGCTCTGGGACTCATGTCCAATCCATCTGAACTGCTCATCAATGACATGCTCGAGATGGCCAAGTACAAATCCAGCAAGCCCATCATGTATGCTTTGAGCAATGTTGTCAAGAGGTGAGTGAATCGAAGAGCATATATTTCTGTGCTGAAATATTTTAGTGTGTTGAAATTCCTCATAAATGTGGTTGAACATGTTTGTATTGACAGGTTTTACAAAGCTGAGGAAAAACTCACTCCTGAGATTTTCGCTGTTGCTGAATTCATGGCCAGCAAGCTGGGTGACTGCTCTGGAGACAATGACGAAACTTTCTTGACATTGAGGGTAGGTCTCTCTCTTTAAGGCTAAAAATGAAAATCGGTACAATTTAGAAATAAATCATGAATTTTAGATGAAACATATAACACCTGCCATGAACAAATAACTCAGAAACATGTCTCAATCAATGTTAGGCTTTTTGAAAACGTTTTCTTTTTTGGCTTTCAAATTCAGGTTATTGGAAACATGGCTCCAGCAGTTGTAAACGCAGGCCCTGCACTCAGAGGTGCCGTAATGCAGTGTGTGAACCAACCTGCAGCTTCACCAGCTGTGCAGCAGGCTGCTATCCAGGTCTTCAGACTGACTCCTGCTCCTGCAGAAGTAAGTGTGACTATGAATGCCACAGATTGTCCGAATCATTACTTCCATTGCTCTTTCATGCCACTGACTTTTTTTTTTTTTTAATCACAGGTCAGGGACGTCTTCATGCAGGTTCTTTTGGACAGTGCCAGCCCCATGCAAAAGCGCATTGCTGCATACCTGGTGCTTATGAAGGATCCTCAGACAAGTGAACTGACCCAGCTGGTGAATGCCTTGCCTACGGAGCAGGACTCACAAGTCAAGAGCTTTGTCATCTCCCACCTTACCAACATTTTGTCCTCAACTGTGCCTGAGACACAGGAGTAAGTAAAAAAAAATAAACAGTCCATACATTTTTTTTGTGGATTTTCTGATATAACAATATGATTAATTTTTTTCTCTAATTCTTTCTAACAGAATTAGACAGAGGATTCTGGATGCTCTGCAGGGTAATGCGATTGAGCGCACCATGAATCCCACCAAGTTTTCTCGCAACTACAAGATTGGATCTTTGGAAGGCAACATGCTCTTTGATAGCAGCAGCTACCTGCCCAAGGAAGTCATGCTTGACATGACTCTGAAAGCTTTTGGTTTTGAAATTGACATGATGGAGGTAAGGATTATTACATCCCAACTTGTGCATTGTGCAGATTGAGCAGTAAGTTAATTTTTAACCCTGTGTTTCTCATCTATACAGGTCGGCATGGAGGGCAAAGGATTCGAGCCAACGGTCGATGCTCTTTTTGGAAAGAATGGATTCTTCCCTGACACTGCCTTGAAGACAATGTACTTTGTCTCTGACAACATGCCACAGTCAGTCAGTGAACTCTTGGAGAACATCATGCCTGCCCTGAAGACGAACAGGATGAAGAGACAGGTACTTAAAAGACAAACTTTAATCACACTGTATTTACTTTAATAATATCACTTCACGAGGGAAGCATTTCAAAACATTTTACAATTTTGTATTCAGGCCCACATGAATCTGATGAGAGACATTGGACGCAACCTCAACAAACTGGTGAGGGACCTGAAGGATGTACAGTCTCCAGAAGCAATGGTCTACATGAGACTGTTGGGCAATGAACTGGGATATCTGAAGACCAACGAAATGGAGGAGATGGCCTACTCTCTTGCAATGATGATTGACAGCATGTTCAAGATGTTCCCAACTGACGTAAGTTAGATTCATGAGTTACTTTAAACAGATAATAAGCTGTGCTTCAGTCTAAACATTTATTTTATGAATGAAATGTCTATTGTGCATTATCATTTGGCACAGATCATGAAGGCTCTGATGACCAAGGCTGACAACACTATTTTTGCCCACTACATCTTCATGGACAATGAATTCTTCCTGCCTACTATGACTGGTGTGCCTTTGAGGGTGGCACTGTCTGGTACTTTCACCCCTGGTCTCAAGGGTGGTCTTCAGATGGCTCGTGATATGGTAATTATTCAAACGTGTGTTTGAAAGCCATGCCCACTCTTTTCTTTCACTGCACATCCATAACTATTAACTTGCTGTGTTTTTCCACACAGAGCAAAGTTAACTTAATGCCCTCTGCTGGCGTTGAGTTTGTAACTGAAGTTGGCTCCCACATCCCTGAATATGTCCACTCTGGATTGGAGATGCACACCAACATTTTCCATGAGAGTGGAGTCAGAGCTGAGATCTCCATGGCACGTGACAACATCAAGCTGACCATTCCTGCTCCAACAAATCCAACAAAACTCATCAAAATGACGTAAGTCATTGTAGAAGTGTGTTTGGGCCGTTATAAATGAGGGGAAAATCTCTTACATTTAGTAAATCAACACAGAAATACTGTAAATGCTGTTTTGGTCCAAATATAAGTCTGTAGGTGAATGCTGTATTGCTTAATTTTTTTTAAGCACATGTTGCTGTTGTCTGGACATTAGAGAGATTTTTACTTCATCGAGGTATGCAAGCTGTACTAGATTATGTTTATCAGCATCCTAAAATGTAAGACAAAGTTTGATGACTAACATATTTTTCTTTTCCTCAGACCACAAATATAAGACAAACCTTCTTTTTCAGACTTACTTCATGAACAGGAAAATTGTATTATATTTGGACCAATGCGGTAGATAGTGACAGAGATATGAATATTCAAAATGTACTTTTCTATGATGTGAGCTCATGACAGTGTTTTTGTGAGTACTTGAGAGAAATATGGTAAGCAAGTTTTTGTTTACATTCTCTTCAAGGAACAACCTGGTAGCAGTGACTGGATCTGAGGTCCAAAATATCCCATCAATATTGATGGACAAGATTGATGTAAGCGAGTGCACTCCAGTCTTTGCTGGAATGAAATACTGCACAGCTCTGCAATACACTGATGCTTACTCACATGAGACAGGCCCATACTTCCCCATCACTGGAGACAGCAAGTGAGCAAGACTCTGAACAGCCATAGGCCATTTTAAAATCAATTGCCATTGGAAATGTGCTGATTAATTGTGTTCCCTAACAGATTTGCTGTGGAGCTCCACCCAACTGGAGAAGTCACTGAGTACACTGCCACTGTTGCCTATGAGCTCGTCAAGGAAGGAGAGGAAGGCAGGCAAAAGGTTGACACTATTAAGTTCATCCTGAGGGCTGAAGGTAAAGTTTTGTATTGACACTTGACAGTGAATTGTAATAGAAACCCTGGTACTGATAATACTGTTCTGTGATGATTCGTTGGTTAACAACAGGTGCAGAGCCCACTGAAGCCATGGCAGTTTTGAAATACAACAGAAGAAAGAATGTTATTACAGCTGACATCCAGATCCCTGACTATGACGTTGAGGCTGGACTGAGGCTCGGTGTTGTTGATGGAAACACGAAGGGCAAAGGAACCCACTCCATCTCTCTCGACCTGATTAACAAGAACATCCCTCAGCTCTCTGTTGTTGGCCGTGCCAAGTAAGATATCTGTTATAAATGCTTATTAAAGATACATTCATAATTAAGAAAATGTCAGCTAATGGGACACATTTTTCAGTTTGAAGGACATGAAGGAAGGCATGTTGCAAGTCCAACTTCTGGTGCCCTCCATCAATGCTGACGCCACTGTCACAGCTAACATGAAACATGAAGAGGAACTGGAACTGCAACTTCAGAGCATCATCAAGTTCCTGCAAACCACATCCGAGCAAACAATTGACCTTAAATATGGTAAAATAAGTTTTCACTCACAATATATTTTCTCACTTTATATAGTTACATATTTTCTTCAGAAGCGAATACATCCATGGTTAGTAGATCATCCACAAAAAGGTTAAGTGAAATCATTGTTTTGTTTTTTTTGTTTGTTTCTTTGTCTTTGCAGGTGCCAAAAGGGTTGAGATTGAATTTAAATCTGATACGAACTCTGAGATTACCAAGATCATCCCAAATGTTGGTGTGATTAAAAAGTATGGTAATGACCTTCTTGACATGCCCATTGGGGAGACTGACATGAAGGTCCGTCAAATTCTCAAGGAATTCGTAGAGGTGAGAATCATTTATCATTTCTATGTTTTGATTGTAAGATATTTTGACCAACTGTACAACAATACTATACAACACTTTTTTTTGTTTTCTTTTTAGACAACAAACAAACACCTGGAAAGCTACGGTGCTTTCAGAGTACCTGGCATGCCAGAGATTTCCCTGCCAGAGACACTCTTCCTGAACCTGTAAGTTAGAGAGAATTTTATGTAACTTTTAACAAAATATAATGTTTAAATGTTTATACATTTTTTTCTTTTTTTGTGACACAGTGACACAAAGGCTGTTTACTACTTCAACCCTGAACATTTCACCGTCGTTCTACCTCTCCCTCTTGGAGGAAAGTCAGCAGAAGAACTGAACTTCCCACCAGCTTTGACGACACCTCAGATGTCTGTACCACAGCTTGGACTGGAGATTGTCTCCATGGAGGTTCCCATCCCTGACTTTGTCATTCCAGAGAGCTTCTCTTTATCTATTCCTTATTTTGGCAAAGCTGATTTCTCCACTGTAATGAAAAGTAACATCTATGACATGGAGGCCTCAGTGATGGCTGGCAAAGATGTAATGAAAGTACCAAACTACTCAGCAAAATTTGATGTGAAAGGGACCTCTCCAATCGACATCCTCTCAGTGATGACTGAAGGTAATTCACAGCCAGTATTGTTTATAAATTTAAAAACTACAACATAAGACAAAAAAGAAAATACAATAAAACAGTAGACACTTGGCTAATTTCATTGTTTCACCTGTATGTGTTGTACTGTTTAGATGTGTTATTATTGTTTGTTTAACAGCAGCTTTTCAAGCTGCAGTGACCAAATACCTATATTACAAAAAACACTTGTTGGGTTTGCTGCTGTTGGAAGAGGAAACTGATGTACTGAAAGAACAAAACAACAATAATTGTACTAAAGACAAAATGGTGTCAGAAATGTATTTGTATTAGGCAAACAGTAACAAGGGTCAATATTGAATTCAGTTTGTTTCTATATTGTGGTAGTTGGATAGTTGTGCAAAGTCATGGATGTGAAAGAGCTCTGAAACTCAGGAATTAATGTTGTTTTATATCATTCTTTTTTTTTTTTACATTTAGGGTCAGCGATGTTGGACACCACCGAATCCATCAAGGCTGAGCTGAAAACCTCTTTCACTCATAAATTCATCGAAGCTAGATTAAGCATAAATGAGGACGCAACCATCACAGACAAGATTAGTTTGAAATCTACAAGCAAGGTAGAAGCCACAAGTCCACTGGGTCTCAGTGTTGTCCTTGAGCACTCTGGCATGGCTGGAATCAACACTGAAGAAATTTCTGCTGACAACAATTTTGAGGGAAATTTCAAGGCTGGACCAATCTTTGGCAAGACAATTTCAACCCAGACCTTTACTCTCTTCCCACTCAGACCAGAGGCAAAGATTGACTCTTCTCTCCAGTTGGACTCCACCATTCTCAAGGCCCAGAATACCATTGCTGCAACCTTTGCCAATGGTGAACTCTCATTCACTTCTAACACCAATGCTTTTGAAGACATCTTGACTCATGTTGCTGAGCTTTCATTCAAAGACAGTCGTCTGTCACTTAAAAGCGACGCAAATGCTGCTGCTCTTGGCATGAAGATCCGCAACCAAGCTGAAGCCTCTGCTGGTGTCAGTGAAGTCCTTGTGAGAATTGAAACAAATGCAGATCAATCTGAAAACCGTGTTTACTCTCTGATGACTGCATCTTTTGATAGCAATGGTCTGGCTCTGAACAGCGACGCCAACATGAAGCTTTTTGAAAATGAGGCGACTCACAAGGCTGCTCTGACTTTGAACAAGGACGGCTTGGCCACAAGTGGAACAACTACCCTCCAGAGCTTCCTTGCATTGGAAAATACCTTCTCTGGTGGACTAGATGCAACAAAAGCAAGTCTCTCCATTACCAACAAGGGTGCAATGCGTGATCTCAAGGTTGATAATGCCAACACTCTGGTCATTACTCTCTCCAGCCTCGACTTTAACTCAAAGGCTGACGTTATTGCTAGTGAATATGCTTCTTACACTCATGACATCACCTTCGACCTGAAGCCCTACACTGCATCTGCAAATCTTAAGAACAATCTTAAACTTCTGACTGCTGATTTCATCAATGAGGCACAGCTGCAGGCTGAGCTGTACAAGATGGACCTGACTGGAAGCCTGAAAGCCATCTATGGTGAGGAAGAGATCAAGCACACTTACCAAATCAGCTACGCTGATATGACTGCTAATGCAAAATGCAGCACCACTGGAAAACTTTTTGGAACTCATATGAACCAAAATACAGAAGTTGAACTCATTGGTCTTGCTGCCAGGATCACAAATGATGCTCGCTTCAACTCGCAGCCAATCCGCTTTGATCACACCATCCGGTGCAGCATTGTTCCTTTCGACTTCAACCTTGATGCCATCTTCAATGGTGATGGAGATATGACAATGTATGGCAAGCACAGTGCACAGCTCTATGGCAAGTTCCTCCTCAGAGCACAGCCTCTGGCTTTTGCTAGCTCACATGAATGCAGAGCATCAGTAACTCAGGAGTTGATTAATGGTATTTCACTCCACACGATTATTGAAAACAACATTGACAGTGTCATGGCACTCCAAGAGCAAAAGATCAGTTTGAGAATGAAGTCTAAATTGAATGACCACGTTTTCAACCAGGATATAAATATTTATAACACTCCTCAGAGAACTGGAATTGAGATTTCTGAAACAATGCTAACAAACCTCCTCAACACAGACTCTACAGAAAACCAGGAATTTGCCATCTCTGGTTTTCTTAAGTATGACAAAAGTATGAAGAGTCATATCATTCACCTTCCTCTCATTGAAAGTCTGCCAGTCGTTTTGGAAAGCATCAAAGGACTTGTGGTTCGTGCAGCAGAGGCACTTCAAGAATACATTAACAACGATGAGATCAAGGATAGACTTGCAGCTCTTCCCCGGTATGTAAATGACTTTGTTGCTCAAATTAACATGGAAGATAAGATCAATCAGCTGAAGCAGTATTTTAGTGACTTTACCCAAGGCTATGTTATCACCATGGATGATGTGGAAGCCTCACTGAGGAACCTGAAAGTGACTGTTGAAAGACTATTGGCTGACCTCACTGTTTACATCCAACAGTTTGTTGGCATGATGAAAGACGTTATTGCCAAGGCCACTCTCCCTGAAACCCTTGTGAGAAATTTCCAGGAACTGCTCAATACTATTACTGAGGAGTATGATATCAAGGCTGTGGTTGTGAACATGATCGATACCATCAGAGAGATGATCAGTCAGTTCGATCTGGAAAAACTGAGGGGCAGCAGTATTGCATTCCTGAGTGACATTGATGCCAAGTATGAAATCAAGGCTCAACTTGAAACCATCATGAAAGTTATTAGAGACACAATTGACTCCTTTGACATGGCAACATTTGCTGCTGAGATGAAGAGCTACATTACATCTATTGACATCCATGCTTACGTTGATAAAATAGTGAATCAAATTCCCATTGACACGTTCACTGAAATAATAGGTTACTTGAGGAGAACAATTCAGAACCTTGACCTAATTGAAAAACTCAATACTGTCTGTGCAAAGATCTGTGAGGTGATTGTAAAGTTTGAAATTGAACAGAAAGTCCAGGCTGTCTTTGAAAAGGTGGTTGAGCTCATTAAGCAATTCAGAATTGAGGAAACCATCAGTGCGCTTTTGAAAATAGTGAAGGATGTAGATATTCCGGCCAGATTAATGCAATTATTCCAAGATGTCATCGACTACTTGAAAACCACTGGGATTGAGGAGATTATTCAACAACTGAACATGTTGATTGAAACGACCGTGGAAAAACTAAAGTCCTTGGATTACAACAAGTTGGTGGATTATGCCAATAATTTTATATCTGACTTCACAATTTACATGAATGAGCTGATAAGGACGCTAGGAGTTTCACAGAAATTTGAGGCAACGCGAGACTTTGTCAACTTGTTTTTGTCAACTGTTCAAGGGTTCATGGAACGCCTGAGAGAAATCAGAATTGCAGAAGTAAAGGATGTCTTTGACCAGGTTGTGCTTAATAACCTTAGGACTACTGCTGAATTTATAAAAGAGAGAATTACAACTCTTGACATTAAAGCTGAGATTTCATCTTATATGGACTTTGTGGGCAAAAACTACACAAAGCTTATGAGCGTCATTATCAATACTTTGACCAATGCTGCTGAGATGCTGAAGAGCATGATACCAGAACAGAAACTCTTCAATGAAATTCAACAGATTATTAATGTACTCCTTATTGAAATGAAGAAAGCTGAGATCACAATTCCATCTTTTACCATTCCTCTAACTGATCTTATTGTGCCTCCCTTGACAGTTGGCATTGATGCACTGAAACAGTTTGAATGCCCAACAAAGCTTGACATTCCTATGTTCAGCATCATGGGCTTCTACACTGTGCCAGCCACTACCATCTCAATTAATGATATCAAACAGACAATCATTGACCTCATTGATTTTATTCTTAACTTTGAGATGGAGTTGTTAAATATGGGTGCTTCTTTCGGACAACTGGCAACTGACTATCTCCCTGCACTGCCCAAGCTTTCAATTCCAGAGGTTTCTTTAACTGAGTTGTCTTTTCCCACTCTTCCCCATGTTCCAGCAGAGAAACTTGTCTATGTTCCTCTCCAACTGCCAACACTTACGATGCCAGTTATTCCCAGTGAGATTGTGATTCCAGAATTTGGTAAACTAAGTTATGAGATCAAAGTCAGCTCCCCAATCTACTCTATTCGAAATGCTGCCGAAGTCCAAAGTTCTCTTGATGTGGATGAAAACCCTCAACTCTCAGCTTTTCTGACTTCCCAGGGAACATCCCCGAGCTTTGAAATTCTTAACTTCAACATGGGCTGCACTGCTCGGATTGGTATTCCCAAGACTCTTCATGTTATTGCGGCTGAGACATTTACAATCACTCATAATTCTCTGACTGTGGACCACCACGCATCAGTAACTTTTGCTGACTTCTGCGCCCAGGCCTCAGCCAAGACCACAATGAAGGCCCAAACAGAACCTTACAACGCTGAGTATTTGAATGAAGTTTTCTTATCAACCCAGGGTGGTTTATCAGCCTCAATTGATACTACCTACAAACACGAGCTCAACCTATATGGCCTAACTGGTGAGGCATCTTTCACACAGAAATCTGTGGCCCGCCAAGAGGGTACCGCTCTCACAATGACTTTTGAAAATGAAGGTTCTTCGACCTTCAATTCACATGACAACAACCACAAGAGTGACTTGCAGATCACAGTAAATCCAAGTTCACTCAAGTTGTCTTTCACTGGTGACACGGATACTTTCCTTTTGAAAACAAGACAGGCACTCACTGCTGATGTAGTTGTATTTAGCCATTTGAAGTTGGATATTCGCTCTCAAACAGAAGGATCTATAATCAAAAGCAGTCTTTTAGAGGGATCTCTAAATGCAAATCTACATGACAGTAAACTTGAACTCAAGGCAACTCATAGGTCCGACATATTTGTGCCAAGGGTTATCCAAGTCAGTGGAGACTTGAACAATGCGATTGACTTTGTTGTTAGTCCCAGTGACGTTCTGTTCAGCTTTGAGAATAAGGGCAACGCAAAGGTTAATTTCAATGACATGCTCATGGCCAAAATTGATCTGCAGAATGATTACTCTGGAAGCTTCAGTCCTGACAAACAGCTGATAAACATTGTGGCTCTGACACGTTTCAATGAGCACAGGCAGCTGTGGAACGTCACTGTAGAGAACAATAGAGAACAGTTTGGCATTCTTGCTTCTGCAGTGGAAAAGATAAATCTTGACATCTTAACAAGACCTATTAGTATTTCTGAGTTTGAGATTCCATTTGTTGGATTCCATACCCCAGCCATAAGCAATCTTGATTTGTATGACCGAACTGGATTGAAATACATTTTAACGACTCCTGAGCAGATTGTTGATGCAAACATTCAGATTGTATACGACAAAAGCCAAGAAGCACCACTTCTCGATTTCATGGGTCTGATTCAAATTCCCTCTTTGGATAACCTGATCACAAAGCTGTCTTTCAAATCTGCTATCATCAATCTCAATGTAAATGCTGGTCTGTACACTGAGGAGGATCTTGTGATACGTTTCGCAGCAAACACAGCCTCTGTGTTTGACAGTCTTAAAGCCAAACTTGAGGGAACTACCAGACTGACAACCAAGACAGAAATCAAGTTGGCCAATTCCCTATCCCTTGAAAATCAGCACGTTGAAGGAACTCATTATAGCACCTTCAGTGTGAACACAGACACTTTTGAAACTACTGTGTCTGTGACTACATCTGGTAAGATTGACTTGCCAGTATTTAAACTGGAAGCAAGACAAAGCCTGGATGCAGATACCAAGACCAAAGCAAATGCTGTGTCCACTTTAAAGATGAACGGACGAATCAACATACCTCTGCTCAAGACTTCTGGAAAGGCTGAGGCAGACCACAGTCTGAAGCTGGAAGGAACCTTTGAAGATATTTCAGTTGAGTATTTCACGAAGGCAAATATGGATGGCATCATGCTGGAAGACGTCTTGGTTTTAGGAGTCATGAACAATGAGGCTACCCTGTATCTAAATAAGGATGGTCTAAGATCCACATCCAAAGTTTTTGCTGGTGCCAAACTGAACAATGGGCTCAACAAACTTTTTGGCATGGACGTAAACGGGCATCTGGCCATTGAGGCATCCCTAAGTCGTGTATATGCAGAGCTGAAGTACAATGGCAACAATGTGGCAAACCTGCTTCACTTTAACACCGATGGAAAACACACTGCCCAGGCTACCATTGTCTTTGAACCAACCTCAATGCTGACGGCTGATATTGAGATCGACATGTCCCAACCAACCAGCCTGGGTGAATTCAGCATTTTTGAGAAGACGCTAGCTGAAGTGACAAGTACCCAGCAGAAGATGTCTACTAATGCCAAGTTTGTCAGCCCACTGTATAATTTAAACGTAGAAGCTGAAATAGACGGTATTGCTCCTGTCTCCAAAGTCATCTTTAAATCCTCTTCCACATCTCCTATTGCCATCTTGCAGTATGACCTGGAATGTAAGTTTCTTATCTGCACATAAGATACACATTTCAAATCAAGCCTATTATCATATGGTTTAACTGAATTAAATGTTCTTCAACAGCTTTGACTACTATGAACTTTGACAATGATGGCATGACTGTGACCGAGAAAGCGGTTTTCTCTGCAAATGACTTCACCATGGATGTTCAACAAATGTTCTCCCATACACCGAGGTACTTTAACTCATAATTTACAATTGGTTGTGATATTTAAAGAATCTCTCACTGTTTTCAGCACTATTGCTTTAAATCAAAATAGTTTCCTTCCTTGTTTCTACAGCGAATCCTATCTCACCCTGAATGTGGACATAACAAGCCTGGCCTTTAGTGATATGAACTTGCGTTACGCCGTCCGTAAAGATGGAATCAGCGCCACAGTTTCTATTCCAACTACAGGCTTTCTTGGTCTTCAGCTTCACGGCAGGATCCAGTCACAGATGAACGCCAGACTTTATGGCCGATATGCCGTAAGCCTCTCATATTGCCAATAAGTTCTCACAAGTGCATTGATGGCTAGTTTTTTTTAATTCAAATACATGTTGTTTGTTTTGTCTGTTAAAACAGTCTGATCCAGGGAAGGACGTTGACATTGTCACCATCAGAGTGTCCCAGAAAGATGCTGACAAAAGCATGAATCTGAAATTCGTCTTCAACATGGACGCCCCTGAAATCATACTCGGTGGATTACAGGAAAAGCTTCCTGCCATCACGTCTTGTGTGTCCAATTACGCAGAGCAACACCGGCTGTTTCGCTATGCTGCTCAGCTGAAAGACATCATTGCTCACTCTGTTGATGACGCCCACAACTTTGCAAACAACCATGCTCCACATTTGAGCCAGGCGTCCGTGCTCTTTAGGAACACTGCTGTTCAGTTCCAGCGGGCTGTTCAGTCGTTCTTGGATGCTGCTGTCAAAGTCCTGAGGGAGACCAAGGTCAAACTACCTGGCGGTGATGAGATGATCCCCCTCACGATGGCGCTCAAAAAAGTAACCACTAGCGTAGCTGTCATGGTAGAGAAGGCAATCAACACGCTGACTGTAAACATTGAGCATGCCTATAATGCAGTCGTCGAGTTGGCCAGTGAAGTTGAGGTTACAATGCCTATCGGTGATGTTATGGCTGGAGCAAAAGTAATCAACTACTGTAAACGGAGTGCGAGGTATTTACTGGAGATCACTGTGCGTAGTTTGAAGAACGTAGCGAGCATCGACATGATCTTGGAAAAACTGGGTGACACCTTGAAGTTCTTTGTTGACAAAGCTCAAGACTTTGTTGACAATAACCTAAGATCTGATACACTCAACGCCATTGCTGTTCGTGTTAATGCTTTGTATGACCAGCAGTTGAGCTTGATCAAGTCATACATAGAGTACGCAAACTTCAACATGAACACTGACTCTATAAATGAGTTCTTCAATTTCATTCTGAACAGTGTCAGATCCAAAATGAATGGATACAGCAGCACTGTTACTGAATATATGCAGCAGGTTCCTGCACAGTACAAATCTTATTTAAAAGTTAAAGGTAAGAAGCTGGAGATTAATATTTGATTTTGAGTTTGCTGGACGACTTCATCAAAATGTAAAGGTGTGAATGTTTGACTGTGTTTTGAAGACAGAAATATACCATTTAAGCTTTTCCAGCTTTGCTTGGCTAACACAAATCATGCCATATGATAAACAACAACATGATACATAACTTTACAATACATTGATAGCATGATTAACTGTACATTTTTTGTGCTGCAAGTTGTCATATTGTATTGATGCAAAATAAAGTCTGTTTACTGAATCACAGTGTATTGAAGTCATTTTTCATTGAGTATGTAAAACCATTATTACTTGTGGGGAAACTTGTTCATATGTTGTGGATCTTCAAATACATAATAATTTGATAGCTTCTTATGTACACATGCCAAATGTTATGTGATCTGATTCAACATCTTGTCAAAATGTAATTAATAACAGAAGCTAATTTAGCATGAACCTCTCAGAAAAGTTACAACTCTATATTTCAGGGGACTGAAGAAAAATCCAACTGAACAATATATAAAGAGGCATTTCTACTACTGTGACCACTGTACTACTATAAATGAGGAACACCCACCAATATTATATAACTCAGCACAGAGGTCTGCAACTTGTGGCCCTGGAGCCAGATGTGGCTCTTTGACCCTTCTGTAGTGGCTCCTTGAAGTTTTCACAACATTATATTTCGGGACCCCCTTGAAAAACGAGATGCTGCATCTCAAGAGGTTTATCCCAGAAATCAAATGAAATGAAATATTTTAATAAACATTTTCATCTTGACACACAAAATCATTTTCAAAAGGACTTTGAACTCTTGAATAAAATGAGCTTTTAAAAAGATATAACTAAAAAGACTCAAATTGGAAAAAAGCTGCTTTAAAAAAAACTTTAAATGACGAGGATTTGTAAAAGAAAAAAAGGTTAAAAACTAGGGCAAAAAGACATGCTTTAAAAAGAGCAAATTTTATATTTTAAAACAGTTAAATATGTCAAAACTCTGGTGAAATAAATGCTGACAAAGGTTGAAACTGAAAATGTAATGAAATTGTTTACCATCATTAATTGTAATAGAAACTTCAATCAAATATAACCACTATAAGATGCAGAAAACAAAATTAGCACAATTTTATGAATAGTGAATACTTTGTAGCAGCAAGATATTACAGTTATTACAACTTGAACATTTTCAGTGGTACTATATCTTGATTCATACATGTACAATACATGTACTATATTAACAATATTGGGCTGCATTAGACTTGAGAATAATATAAGTTACCAAGGAAGGTTTTCACGTTGTCAGTGAACATCAGGCATGTAGTGTTTATAAGCAACCAGGAGGGGTCACCAGAACAGTTCTTTGTGGCGTCATAAAGAAATGATGCCATTACATGAATGAGGGAGCTCTTGTACTGTTAAAACAGAGTCAACAACAGCTTGTAAGCAGATATTTTGGGACTCAATGTATGAGGTTGACAACTGCCCAACTTATTTAATCATAGCTTAAAAAGGCACAAGTGTATCGAAGCCTGTTAAACACTAATGAACAAAAAGACACAAACAAAACTATACATTGGACATCACTAGGTATACAACTGATTTATAACATCTGCATTTAACAAACCTGAAATGGTTGAGCTTGGTAATAATGTTTAAGTCGACCGCCAGCTAATACACATTGTCAATTATGCTGATTCTTTAAAAAGCAGTACGAGTGGAGTGTGTGTTGTTCAGTAGACTAATGAGAACAAATGTGTCCAAAGAAGTCTTCCAGTCTTCCATCGATGCTCTCTGCTTACGTTATCCAGTCCTGATTAGATGCACCGAGGGGACTGGAGACTATCTCAGCCAACTCAGGCCAAAGGGCACGTTACACCACTGACACACCACCGGTCAACTACGATCAAGGTAACACAAAGAGGGACATCTTTACGCAAAGTCATGACTCTGACAAACTTATAAACAATCACAAGCTTAACATTGCACAGTCCATCCATCCATCCATCCATCCATCCATCCATCCATCCATCCATCCATCCATCCATCCATCCACCTTCTATTCTGCTTAATCCAACTTTGGTTGCTGGAACTGACCGCAGCTGATGAGAGGCCAAAGCAGTGTGTCTCCCCATAACATTTCACTACGACATCACAGGACAAACACATAATAAAAACCCAAACTGACATTTAAGCCTATGGGCAATATAGAGACACTGATTCAATGTTTTTGGATAGTGGAAAGAAACCAGTGTACCCAAAGAAATCCCTTGTGTGCAGTGTGAGGTGAGCATGTTTACCACTGGGCCATCACGGACACCTAAACAAGCCAGTGCAATCCTATTCCAGCAAAGGTCCTGATGAAGCCATGCCCCCTGTGAAAAACTGAAACCTTTGAGCTATGACTGTTTTTCCCTACGCAGGAACATGTTATCAAGCAGCTCCTCAAGATACTAGAAGATAGCAAGCAGTCAGATGCAGGTATTCAGGGTGATGCCCTCTTGCCCTTAAACAAATACAGTATGATAGCATTTGTTAAAGCGCTGAGCCATTTTAACACTGAGAAGGGGAAAAAAATAAAAGTTGGTTTCCACTCAGAAATACTTGAAACACACATTGAGGGATTTCGGATTTTACCCAACAACTTCTAGCGCATTTGTGTTATGCAACAAATGAAACACCCAGTAAACCAGAATTCCTTTACGACTGATCAGCTATGAGTACTTAATAAAAAAACATGATTTGCTTCACCTGTTACACAACTTGGTCTGGTGTTGCTCTATCATTCTTCACCAAGGCAAATAAGTGTCTGACATATTCTAAGCTACAACTTGCATAATAATTCAGGCCAACCAATGCTATGTGTTAGCTGCCAATGCGTGTTTATTATAATAAAATAAACTGGTCAATGTGTCAACAGTCAAGAGACACAATGCCTTTTGTATGAAAACAGAAAATTCACAGAAAATGACTAAGCTCATGTCCATCTTTCTTCATAAAGATTTTAGGAGGTACGGCTATTTTGCAACTGGCAGGAATCAACATGTCTGCCTGGCTTTTTGTATCTCCACCTATTGCACAACCCGCTATCGTGTTGCTCTTGCAGTCAATATCTACTGTCCACAGGTTCAGTCAAGACAAAGCAACTGCAACAATGGTCCTCTGATCCACTCAGCTGTGCACACAACACATGCAATAGTCATGTGGCAGGTTATAGTGTAAGAGTCTAAAGAATAATGAGATTTACTCAAACAGCCCAACTGCTTACATCTTTCATATTAAGTTTAAGTTTTGAACACTTGGTAAAGGATCATTTTAAGTCTTAAGCAGTAGCAAAACATACTCTCGATATGAACCTGCTTAAGTTGTAAAAGCCTATCCAACATTCCAGAAAAACAAAAACAGTACATTGCTGCTGAGTATGTTAGGTTAGAATTTTACTCTTTACACTCTACAGTAATGACAACAAAAGAAGAAAAAAACTGCTCTCATTATTGGGTTTGGTTGAAAAATAAATGAGAGTTGTTTCTCCAATCCAAGCATTTAAAGTAAAAACAATTTTCAAAGTTTTAATTGTGATAGTTTAAAAAACAAATGCTCTCATGTATGATATTGAAATCTTTGGAAATACTGTATTTTCATATTGTTGCATGACTGATGAGCAAATATGATAGAGAATTAAGCCAAAGAAAGCCAAGAAACATCCTTTGTGAAAACATTGAATATATAGACTTGTAAAAGTTTGATTGTTGAAATACTGAAAATTTAATTATTCAATGATTGTTTAATTATTGCTATTTATTATGGATTGATAATTATGACCTCTACCTGAAAGAAAGAAAGAAAGAAAGAAAGAAAGAAAGAAAGAAAGAAAGAAAGAAAGAAAGAAAGAAAACATTCATCTTAAGTAAAAAAATTATTAAACAGTTGAAATTACTGTATTTTCAAGTAACAGGATTTACTGTTTAAAACAAGGCATTTAATATATTTTAGCTGATGAAGCTAAACTAGCTCAAAGTTTGTCTGGATTAAGTAATATAGAAAAAAAATCTATTTGAAATGTATCAAAATTCCGCATGTTTGTTTATTTGAATATTATGTAAACAAGAAGAAGTTTACTAAATAAACTATCCCTCCAATGAATATATTTAAATTACCTTATGGCAATGACTAAATGCACTACACTGCACAGCTTTTAAATATCACTAGAAAAAGTTTGTTTTTTTTCCCTTTAAATTCAGCTGAAGTGTATTAGAGTTATTAAGAGTAAAAGTGGTTCTGTCCTACCGGGTCCTTGTTGACATTTTAGCCGAGCCTGACTTCAGCTGCCTGGCTCCCTCTGTCCGCTGACAGCCGAAGCTAACTGTGCTAACCAATGGTAAAGATGAAAATATGAAGTGAAACAACCCCATATGTCACCGCTTCAGAGAAGTTATGTGTCCTTTTAGTCCTCGGCAGTCATTTGGAAGTTAAAAAAAGCGTTTTCCTGGAGAGAATGAAGCCACTTTAAATAGGAGTGGAGCTCATCGATATGTTCGATAACGAGCTGAGCAACCAATCAACTAACCTCTGCACAGATTAAAGGACAGGGCTGAGAAACTACACAACTTTTATTTTGTTTTTACTACTTTAATACTATTAAAACAATAAAATAGAATTGTTAGGATCAGGTTGGCCCATTATTTATGCATGTTACATGTTTGTGATACTATCAAATGCAGTTTAATAGGTAAACATTTTTCTTGGTCTCGTGGTCATTATAGGTAGGAAGGAGTTAAAAAAAAAAAGTCTAATCAAGGCTTATATAAATTAAAGCAAACTAATGCAAAACAGTTAAAACATCATCATCATCATCATCATCATCATCATCATCATCATCATCATCATAATAATAATAATAATACAGTACAGAATTGTTACATTAAAATGATTGAAATAGCTACTACAAAGGAAAATAGGTTAAGGAAAAAGAAAAACTTCTCACCATGAGGAAAAGCACAGTCGCTATAATTACTTTTAGCTAAAGCTCTAAAATGAACAAGATGCATAAACGTTTGACCACTTTTTTTGGATTAGGCTTTTTAGGATAATGGTTTCGTTATAGTTACAAAGCTATGTGTGAAGTTAAAATTACATTATGTCTTTGGAATCCAATGATTCACGTAATAATTTCATAGTGTTCATTTTGCAATAAGTTGATCACAACTCCACAGACATGGTTTTCCACCTCAGCTTTCCACTTTTTCCTTTTAATCGTAGCCAGCTCCTTTACTGCCGCTGACATATATTGTGAATACAGTGATCACTTCGCTCTGTGCTGATGGGGGCTCTTGTGTAACACCACACAGTCTTCTTGTGTCTGATTACCTTATCTTGAGTTCACTCCTGCTGTAATCCTGACCAAATCACTTTTGCAGATTTCTCCCAGGAGGTGAAAGGTTAGCGAAGCATGTTCAGGCAACGGCTGTGTATAGGATTAGTTTTTTGTGATCAACAAAGTTCAGGTTCACTGTAATTTATTCAAACCGCCTATTAAATTGCAACAATAAAGGACTGTCACAAACAATATCTTGTATGTTGAAGATATTAACTCACTGGTCTGGTTTGGAGGATCACTGGACGAATGCTTTGCAGTAAAGTGGAGCAAATCATAGTAACCCTGATTTAGCTGAAATAACTATGTAATGAATAATTCACTGATCTTACACTTCTTACATTTATTATTCACTGTGTACCAACCTCTGTGTTTTGCGCTATATCAACAGTTTCACATTATATTGTGATAGAAATCTTGATTTGCTTTGAAAGATAGACGGATGGCTGGATGGATGGATGGAGCGATAGATAGATAGATAGATAGATAGATAGATAGATAGATAGATAGATAGATAGATAGATAGATAGATAGATAGACTACATGCTGTCACGCACAGCTCCTTCTCGAATAACCTATTTCAAGGTGAAGCACACAACAAGCAGATGACTCAGGTTTCGATTCTGCGCCAGTATGTCTCAGATTGTTCGTACATGCATGGGGCAAAGGTCAACTTAACAATTTTTTTTTTTTTTTTTTTTTAAAGTTCTTCATATATTTGTCTTTGTTTAAAATGACATCACGGTGTAACCTTTCTGCCAGAGAGATTTGATTAGGATACTTTTAGTAATTACCTCTCATTCCTCTCTTCCAACTTAAAACCATGACTCTGAAACAGTCAGTACAATATCACTTTTGCAATTTTTTTTTTAATTTAAAAAACTCAATTGAACTAAATCACCTTATTTGTGTCCTGACCTTTCAATGCCACAAACCTGTTATCAAAGTTACTAACCAGTGCTTTTCGCATTGACCTGATTACTTCTTGTTGTTTTGTAAGCGAACTCCTTTGTTTTTAATCAATGAATTCTGACATATTTATTTTTAATATTCTTCATTTACGAAGTCAGAATGATCCCGAACCCCAAATAATAAAACTAGTGTCAGTTCAGACAGTCATTGTGGCCACCCCCACCCAGTGCTGACAGACAAGTCTTTTTACCTTTGGCCTGCCACAAGGACTGCTAGGACTTTGGAACCAGGGCAACACAAGTCCCGGTGATCGCATACAGTAAAGACAAGGGAACTATAAAAGCTCACAAGAAAGCAGAGGCGTTAGTCTTCACAGAAAGAGGAGGACTCCCTTTACCTCAAGGCTTCCAGGAGCTAAACCCATCATGTGGGGTCCCAAGCTCTGCCTTCTGCTGCTTTTGGGCACGCACACACTGGCCCGTAAGTATTGTGCTCGGAAAATATTAGAATGGCATGACAATGTTTGAGAGTCTTAAGGATTAAGAGATAATTTTTTTAAATTATGGTTTCCTTCAAGATGGTTTTTGGTGTGACACAATTGCTGAATTGATGTGCTATTATTTCTATTTTGCTACTGAAATAGAATGTTTACTTGTTGACTGGAATATATTGACATGTAAAACTTGGAAATGGAGGATTTCTTTGGAAGGACTTGGTTGTTGTTAAAAAATATTTTTGAAATAGACTTTTTTTTTTCTCGGATTCTGATGATTTGAGTCTTAAAAAACATGACGACGTATGATTTATATGAAATGAAAATTCCCTTAAGAGTATAAAACTGACCTATTATCGCACTGTATTTCACAACTTATTTTCTTTTGAAAATCTCTGGAAAGGGCTACAATTCATACTGGATGTTTTCAAAAAGCTTTCACAACCGGGTTTATTTGCTCATAATCAACAAATGGTTCTCCTGTCCTAAAAATGTGTGTTTACTAATAAAATGTATTCTCTATGTGTAGCTAACATCTAAATGTTAGTTGTGAAGAAAGAAGGAAATGCTGGAAGTGACAACATTTTTAATAAAGTATTGATTAAATGAAAATTGAAAATAAGCTGATGGTTTGGTTTTTTTTTCCTGATTTTTTTCTTTTCCAGAACAAGATGTTGGAAGTGTTGAGGAACAGTCCCAAGTTTGCCTTTGTAAGTGTTTTTTGTTGTTGTTCTTTTTTAAATATATTTTGGCCCTCATATTCCTATAAATTGCTGTTGGCATTTTAAATGTAGTTGAACTTGATGAAGTTACCTGACTACACAAAGTCAAGCTTTAGTTTTCACTGACAACCTCACCTATCAAATTACATGAATATTTATCAACAGTATACTGTCATTAATGGTGCTTTAACACTTTTTAGTGGCCAAAAGATACAAGAACTTCAAGCGATATGTGTACGACTACGAAGCCGAATCCCTCAATGGCGTGACTGGAGCCTCCGACAATAAGAGCGGTCCCAAAGTCTCCTGCAAAGTATGTCACATCACTGCAAGAATAGTGCTTTTTGTGAGTGTGAATTTGACACAGAAGTACCAACAAGAGTGTCCAATCTGCTGCACAGGTTGAGATCGATGTGCCCCAGACCTGTAGCTTCATCATCCGAACCACCGAGTGCTCTCTGAATGAGATCTTCGATGTGGATGTAGAGGGGAACCCGGTGTACCGTCTCGCTGCTGGAGCCCAGGCCTTTACAGCCGCCATGGAGAAGTAAGTCATCCGTACAATTCCTAATCAGCTGTGACATTCAGCCGGAAGATAAGAATCGGTCGAGTAATAGACGACATAAATGCAGAGAAGGATTTTAATGGCGGGTTGTAAATGAAGATCTCATCACCGTCCACAGGAACATTCTGAAGGTCACAGTCGAAGGACTGACTGAGGTCAAACTCTATCCTGAGGATGATGAGCCCGTCAACATCCTGAACATCAAGAGGGGAATCGTCTCTGCTCTCATCGTGCCTGTGATGGAGGAGGAGAAAAACAAAGCGATGGTAGCGTTCCTGCTCACTTATTGCTTTATTTATTGTTTTATTGTAGTATTTGTCCAAAGTTACCTGTTATTCCTGGACAAATAGAGCTTAATATGTTTATGATGAAAAATCATGCAATGATAAACATGTTGCACAACAAGATAAGCTGCTTCGGGCCCAGGTGATAAACATCACGTCCTTGTAATGACAATCCTCAGCTGCAGGCCAAAGTCCTAGATAAGTTTATCTTTCGATTGGGAGCACCTGCTCTCATAATAACATGCAATCTTTGAGGCTCATTGATTATCTGATGTCAGGGTTAATTAAAAGATCAGAAAAACATGTTCCCAATGTTTGCGTCCTTGTTTTTGTTAACATTGCCTCTCGTCCTTTCCAGTCCACCGTGCATGGAGTGTGCTCCACCGACTTCACTGTCAACACCAGAGAGGACATCGCTACTGATGTGACTGTCAACAGAGATCTTTCCAAATGTGATTGGTTCATCGCCCGCCGGCAGGACACCAGTCCTCTGGCCCTGATCTCTGGCATGGTAAGACATCAGTCAACTGCCTCACATTTCCAGCATTACAAACTAAATCCAGGGGGAAAACAAACAAAAGTTGTTGTGACTCACTGGATAACATCATTTGCTTTGATAACAGGTCTAATCTTAAATTTTGCCCTATATACCAGATGTAATTGAATGAAAAATCACTAACTCACTGTAATATAGTGAGTTAGTATATAGTTATATAAAGTATATTTATTAATATATTTATGAAGCCAAACAAAGTATATTACTACAAAACAAAAATCCATTTTGATATACTGTTTAACACTTGTTCTTGTTTCTTGTTTTTTTTATAGAAATACAATAATAGTATTATTGTATTTATATAATAATAGTATACAATAATAGTATTTTAGTATTTTACATGACTTTGTTTGTGTCTTGTTGTCTTTCCACAATTAGAACTACCCTCTGTCCAAGATGATCAGCAGCACCCAGACCTGCAACTACCAGTTTGACAACCAGAAGAAGCACATGACCAGTGGAACCTGCACAGAGAAACACATCTTCTTGCCCCTCTCCTACAAGTGAGTTTTAAATCATAAACTATATCAATATATAGATTTACATTTAATAAAATATATCTTAGAATTACATTTTTGTTAATTTTATTGAGATGTTGGTGCTATTTTTTTGTGTTAAGAATAAACATATTTAAGTGTTGTTCTTTTCTTTTAAATAAAGGAATGAATATGGCATTTCTGCTATGGTGAAGCAGACTTTGAATCTGAGGGAGACTGCCAAGATCAATGACAGGATCTTTGATCTTAGTGAGTGTTTCAATTTTTTGAACGTTGTGTCAAAAAGACAAATGTTATTGTTTGTTGAACATGTCCACATGGTGCTATTGTCCTCATTGCTTGTGCTACGATTTTTCAAAGATGAGGACAATGTGAAGAGGCTGCCTATGGATGTTGCTGATGACAAGTCCCCCGTGCAGAACAAGGATGCCGTGATCACCACATTGCAGACGCTGAACTCACTGTCACAGACCACCGAGGGTGACGAGCGTGCTGGCCTCTTCCACAAGCTGGTGTCCGAGCTCCGCGTGCTGGAGGCCGACGTCCTGGCCTCTTTTACCCAGGAGATGATGGACACTTCTAATTCTCTGACATATCAAGCCCTGGCTCAGTGTGGTACCCCAGCATGTACCAGCGCCCTGCTGAAGATTCTCAGGACCTTTGAGCCTGCTGCTCTGGAGGTTGATGCTGTCGTCTACGCCCTGGCACTCCTGCCCAACCCCTCACGCCTGATGGTCAAAGACATGCTTTCAATGGCTCAGTACAAACAGAGCAAACCCATCATGTATGCCTTAAGCAATGCAGCCAGGAAGTAAGTGAACGCATCCTTTTTTTTTTTCTTTCTTTCTTTTTTTTGTATGAAAAGTCGCAGTTTTGCTGTTGGTTTGTGTCTAATCCCTAATATCATTGTCTCTAGACTGTACTTGGCTGAAGGAGTCACCCCAGAGATCACCGCTGTCTCTGACTTCATGAATTCCCTTCTGGGTGCTGACTGTGCTGGCGAAAAGGAACTGATGTTCCTGATCCTGAGGGTAGGCAACCAACTTTGTTTTCCCTAAAGTGTTTTTAATAGGTTTTGTACAGGTCACAACTAAGTACAAGAGATGTTAATAGCAGAAAAATGAAGTACAAAGACAACGAGAGATATTTATAAACAATAAGGGTATAATTAAGGAAGAACAAGGCCAGAATGTGTGAGTATGGGTGGCAGGGGCTTGACGACACCGATTATAGGTGAGGTTAAGATTACTTTAAATCTGGGCAAGTTGAACTTTGAGCGAGGTGAGCAAATATATGGGCTCCATGTAAAATGTAACTCCCATACCTCCTCTGAGATCTTCTACCCAACATTATTATTAATACTATTTCTACTGTTATTGAATCTCTTGGTTGCATAATGTTTCTAACTTTTTTTTCACTTTCTGCAGGTTATTGGTAACATGGGCGATGCAATGGAAGCTGCTGATCAAACTATCAAGACCACCCTGCTGAAGTGCATGAGACAGCCTGCAACCACTCTGTCTGTGCAGCTGGCAGCCATCCAGGCTTTCAGGCGTATGTCTGTGACAGAGGAGGTAATGAGCATCATAATCATCATGTTCATTAATGATTTTACAGAATATTACAGTTACAATTTCATAAAATGTTTCAAAATTAGACAAAAGTAAATTTGTCATGTTTTTTTAATGGGTTTTTTTTTGGTCCAGGTTCGTAACAACCTGCAGAGGGTCAGCCAGTACCCCAAAGGTGCTGTGCAAAAGCGCTTGGCAGCTTACCTCATGCTGATGAGGAATCCCCAGGACAGTGACATTGAGATGGTGAAGAAGCTCCTGACACAGGAGCAGAACATGCAGATTAAGTCTTTTGTGACCTCTCACATCTACAACATCATTTCATCCAAGGCTTCAGAAACCAAAGAGTAAGACATGTTGTTGGTTTCTTTTAAAGAAATACTGTGTACATTTTAAAGCCAACATATTTAAATGTTCTTTGTCTTCTGTCTGCTGTCTTATGTCAGGATTACCAGGAAAATCATGGATGCCCTGCAGGACACTGATATTGTTGCACACAGTGACTTCACCACAATGTCTCGCAACTACAAGCTGGGCATGTCCAAAGAGAACATGCAGGCCAACATTCAGGGCAACATCATTTTTGATCCCAGCAGCCAGTTGCCAAGGGAGGTGATGCTGGAGACCACCATGGAAGCGTTTGGTTTCAGCATGGACATCTGGGAGGTATAGGCCATAACAATTTGTTCTCCTTTTATCAAATTGTGGTTTTTATAGTTACTTGAAATATTTCCAAGTTTGTCTTCTCATAATAATAAACACTGGCTTCTAAATTTAATCATACCTGAGATGTGATATAGTCCAGATTCAAGTTTTACATTAAAAATAAAATGTAAAAAAAAACCTCACATTTGGTGAGGAATCTGATTGTTACACGATTGTGTTTCTGAGTAGTTTGGCATGGAAGGAAAGGGCTTGGAGCCAACCATCGACGCTCTCTTTGGAAAGAATGGATTCTTCCCTGACACCATGTCCAAGGCTCTGTACTGGGCTGAGGACAAGATGCCACCAAAGATCAGAGAGGTTCTGGAGAAATGGGTCGCTCCCCTGAAATCAGATGGATACAAGGTACATCTTGTGAATTATTGCTTATTTAAATACACCTTCAGTTTTAAATTCCAGTGGTACCAGCAAAACTAACACAATGGCACTCTATATCAAGGTTCCCGAAAATCTTGTCAGGGAAATTGCTCGCAATGTCAACAAGCTGATGAAAGAACTGCAGAACCAGGACTCCACAGAGGCCATGGCCTACCTGAAGCTGATGGGAACTGAGCTGGGCTACATCAAGAGCAGTGACCTGAAGGCCATCGCTGACAATGCAGTCATGTATGCTGAGATTTTCATGAAGCTGATCCCTAAGGAGGTACGACTCATTTGATGGCTCACGTGTTCCTTTTTTCACCTCCAGGAGGCGGTATTAAAATTGTTCATTTTTTTTCTGTCAGGCTCTCGCCAACCTGGTGTCAAAAACCGACAATGAGATGTTTGCTCATTACATCTTCATGGACAACAAGTTCATCCTGCCAACAGCATCTGGCATGCCTCTTAAATTTGCTCTGGCTGGAACCTTCACTCCCGGTGCAAAGGGAGGACTTCGCCTGTCTCGAAGCATGGTAGATTTAACATTTTTCATTTTCCAAAACATAACATTATTCATTTATGGAAAATTCAAGTGTATTGTGTAATTGGTTCTGCTTTAACATGCATCTCTTGTAATTCAATGCTTCATTTCTTTTGTTCACAGAATGAGCTGGTGTTCATGCCCTCTGTGGGAGTTGAATTTAGGACTCAGATGGGAATCCATATCCCTGAATTTGTTGTGTCCACCATTGAGATGCAAACCAACATGTACCACGAGAGCGGTCTCAACGCCAAGATCACCATGGATAAGAATCAGATCAGGCTTTCCATCCCTGCTCCACAGGGCACCACCAAGTTCCTGAGAGTCAGGTAACAAAATTAATTGAATTTGCAGAATCCCTATCAGTACGATGTTCATAGCTTTCTATACAATCTTGTTTTAATAAAATAAATGTGACCAAGGAGTTTAGTGAGATGTAGCATTTCATCTGTTAATACAGACAAAATGTACAACCAACTTAATGTCATCTTTGTTTTTAACAGCAACAAGGTGATGATTGTTGGTTCTGGACTTGCCACAGTGATCCCACACTCGCTGGGTGATGCCAACTGTGATTCCCTCTTTGCTGGAATCAGATACTGCACCAAAACACTCCGTGCTGACACCAGAGACAAGACTGATATTCCATATTTCCCTCTGAATGGAGAGACCTCGTGAGTCAAGATATTTATATTTTCCTTTAACTGCATTGCTCAGACTGACGTCACAAAAGCCCTATGTCATATGACTGTGTGGATTAATAGGTCCCAATAGCTCTGTACGCACACAAACATGCTGTTCAGTGTTGATAATACTGTTCTCACATTTTGGTTTCAAAGTGTTTCAATGGCATTACCTTTCATGAAAAAAAATTAGTACATTGTAGGACATTCAGATGAAACTTTATCTGGATTTTTTTCACTCCAGATATGCTTTTGACATCAAGCCTTCCACGGAAGTCTCTGAATACACTGCTACTATTGCATATGAACTCCTGACTGAAGGAAACAATCAAGACCAGATGGTTGATTCTTTGAAGATGAGCCTTAAAGCTGAAGGTATTGGCACATTTTTGATCAAAGAAATATAACATTTTTATGAGTATTTCTCCATTTTTTTGTGGCATTTCATAGGTTGCTGATGAAGGTGTTTGTTTTCTATTGCTGTGACTTTAGGTGAATGGCAGAACGAGGCAACAGCCACCATGAAATTCAACAGGAACATGAATGTGTTGACCACTGAAATCCAGATACCAGATTTTGACATTGAAGCAGGCATTAAGGTTGGATTCTCTGACAGCAATGCCAATGGAAAATCCCTCATCCTTGAGCTCACCAACAAGAATGTGCCCCAGATGTCTTTGATCGGCCGTGCCAAGTGAGTAAACGCAGCATTAAGATTGTTTCAACACTTCAATAAAATGTGGATCCTCCTTCAAAACTTGTTCACTGCGAACAGTTTGAGGGCAATTATCAGACACACATTGACTTACTTTTCTTATTCATAGGGTCAATCCGGCATTGGCAGATAGCCTGGTGCAGGTTCAGCTGTTAGTCCCCTCTCTGAGAACTGATGCCACTGTCACTGCCACCTTGACAAGAGTGAATGGACTCACACTGGAGATCAAAAGCGATTTGAAACTCTCTGAGATTTCCTCCGTTCAGGCAGTCATCTTGAAATATGGTATGTGAGAAAAACAATGTTCGGTTTATCGATAGATTGTTTCATGCATTTGTCCATGCCCTTCATATAATGTAAATGTAAAATGGAAATATTGTGCTGCTCAGGTCAGGAACAGGCTGAAGTTCAGCTGCTTTCCAACATGAATGCTGATACTAAGATCCCAATGCAATACGCTGGAGCCCTCCGGGACTGGACTGTGGTGTACATGGATGATGTTATGAACCTGCAGGTTCCCAAAAGCGACATGAAACTTGGTCTTATTGCCAGAAAAGGTTTGGAGGTGAGACGAGTATGATCGCAAATATACCTGACGATGACACCAATCTTTGCAAACAATTCTTTTCAGACTAAAAACAAATGGGTTTTTTTCAACTCTTGTTTATAAAACAGGCAAACAGAATCTGGATGAACAAGTTGTCAACTGAATTCCCCTATGTTGAGACACTGTGGACCAATGTGATGAATGAAGTTGCAAAGACAGAACTGCCACCCGTGCCTGAAAATCTGTTCATGAACTTGTAAGTAAAATGTTGTTTTCGAGCTACAGTGTCCAGCTTTATTCTGGCTAAATTGTGAAATCAGCAGTACTTTAGACTTTTGGCTGGATGTACATTTTAAGTGCAACATGTTCTGTTTTTCATCATTTCAACAGTGACAGCACATTCAAATACAAGTTCAATGAGGACCGTCTTGCAATCACCGTCCCTCTGCCCCTTGGAGGCAAATCATCTGAAGAGCTGAGAGTTCCTGCAGTGGTGACTTCCCCATACATTAACATGCCCCAGCTTGGTGTAGAGATTCCTTCGCAGAAAATTCAGGTCCCAACATTCACTATTCCCTCTGAGTATGATCTCACTCTGCCTATGATGGGATTGGTTGAAATGTCTGCCAAGGTCAAGAGTAACTTTTACAACTTGGAGGCAACAGCATCTGCCGGTAACATGACTGTCGATTCTCCCAACTACATGGCCAAGTTCAACGTCATGGCTGACAGTCCAATTGAACTTCTTTCCTTCTCAGCTGAAGGTAATTTAAAATGTTTGATTTTTAACATACATAAGAAGAAAAAGAATTCATACTGATTCTTATTTTACTGATTTGTTTGTTTTAAAGGAACCACATCAGTCACTGACACAGAAGAGGATAAGATGGAACTCACACTTGACAGTTCTCTGAAGCACAGGCTCCTCAACACAGGATTTACTGTACTGGAAACTGTCACGCTCACAGATAACGTGTTAGTAACAGGGCGCTACAATGTGTATGCTGCCTCCCCTGTCGGTCTGGACACTTCTCTGACCATTACCACCCAGTTCACCTTAGACTCAAACATGCTCTTTGGAGATGTTAACACAGATGGAAGTGTGACTCTTGGACCAATGACTGCTAGCACCACCTATCTCCACACCTTTTCTGTTGAGCCAGCCAAGAAGGAAGCAAAAATGGAGAGTACACTGAGAATTAACTCTGAAATCCTGAAGATTGGAAACAAGGTCAAAGCATCGTATGAAAATGAGGAACTTTTGCTTGAATCTAGCACCAATCTGAACAGTGGCCCCATCAGGCATACCACCAAAATTAATCTTAGCTACAAGGATGTCAAGCTCGCCATGAAGTGTGATTCTGTCACCAAGGCTCTTAAGAGAATGCTCCGTAGCCAGATGGAGTTCTCCGCCTCTGAAGGACAGGCTAGTCTCAGGATAGAAAATCAAGCTGATGATGCTGAGAACCGTGCTTATTCTTTGCTCACTGGGTCCTTGAATCCCTCTGGCTTGGAAATCAATGCCGATGCCTCCATTAACCTCTTTTCAAGCCTTGCCTCTCACAAAGCAACCTTGGTACTGAACACAAACGGCCTGACCACGAGCTGCACGACAACTGCCCAACACAGCCCTCTCACTTTCGAGAATGTTTTCCGTGGTGGACTTGACACTTCTGGTGCATCCATGTCCCTCACAACCAAGGGAGCCATTAAAGAGAACAAAGCCGAGCTTAATGTTGAGGGTAAGATTGCGAGCACAGAGGTCTACCTGAACAGCATCTTTGAAGGTAACTTCTTTGACATCAACAGCAGAAACAGAGTAAACTTCAGACTGAATGAAGATGGATTGGCCCTCTCTAACAACCTGGTTGGGTCTTTCAAGGACATTAGAACTGATAATACCCACTCACTGTCTTTCACACTGAGATCTTTCAGTCTCAACTCCAAGACTGACAACTTCCTTAATGAACGCAACTCCTACATGCATGACATCAAAATCAACATGGAGCGTTTCACTGCCTCAGTTTCTGTGAAGAATGACCTGAAAGTGATGGACATTAACTTTGTGAATGACGCCAAGTTCAAGGCAGAGCCCTACAACATGGTGCTCAGTGGAGCAATGATGGGAGTCTTCTCAGAGGAAGAGCTTAAGAACACTTATGAAATCAAATTTGTGGACATGATCCTGTCTGCAAATTGGAAGACCAATGGTAAACTTCTGGGAGCTCACATGACACATACCACCGATTTGGAAGTTGCTGGTCTGACCATGAAGTTCAACAATGTGGCGAGCTTCAAATCCCAATCTCTTCGTCTGGACAGCACTGTCAAAACTTTGGCTGAGCCTTTCACACTGACCATTGATGCTATATTCAATTCTGATGGTGGAGTGTATCTGTATGGACAGCAGAGTGGCGAACTGTACAGCAAATTCCTCCTGAAAGCAGAACCTTTACTGTTCACACAGTCCTTTGAGTACAGAGCCTCAACCACCCATGAGCTTGAAGACCGGCCAACTATTAAGACCATGATGGAGAACAAGTTCAACAGCATACTGAGTCTCCAAGAGCAAGGCGTCACATTGAAGATGACATCTAAATTAAATGAGAACACATTGGATCAAGAACTAAGTGCATACAACAATGTTGAGAGAATGGGCATTGAACTGGCAGGAGTAGTCTCAGCTCCCATCTTCAGTGAGAATAAAGAAGATTATGCCAGCTCTGCATTTGTGAAATATGACAAGAACAGTGACAGCCACTTCATCCAGATCCCATTTATTGAGTACTTTCCTGAAGTCATTGAAAACCTGAAGACCACAATGATGCATCTTATGGATCAGAGCATTGAAATGCTGAAAGACATCAACTCCCAGTATGAAATCAGCGACAGGTTTCAGACCAAAATAGTAGAGCTGAAGGAGGTCATTAACAACTTTGATATTAACCTCTTCACTGAAGACTTGGTAAAGTTCCTCAAATCAATTGAAAACTTCATTACTAACCTGACAGCCAAGTTCCCAACTGACAAAGTTATCCAAATGCTGAAAACAATTAAGGACACTGTCATGGCTTGGATCAACAAATATGACATTGCCAACAAGTTCAATGCCATTTATACCAAAATAGAAGATGTTCTCTCCAGCTATGAGATTGAAAAGATTATCAGTGCGATCATGGATGAGATTGTTAAAATTATGAAGCAGTATCAGATCAGGGAAAAAATTCAACACGTTCTTCAGTCTCTTCAGTCAATTGACATCCAGCCACTGCTGAGAAAAGTTATGGTACCTGCCCAGGAGCTGTTGAATGAACTATCTTCCTTTGACATCAAACAGCTGATTGAAGATGTGCGTGACTATTTCATGAGAATGCTCCAGAAAGTCAAATCTTTTGATTATGAAACATTCACTGTGGAGCTGAAAGACAAAGTGGCAGAGATGAGCAAGATTCCCTGTTTTGGAAAACTTTATGGAGAATTTAGAGTTACTTCTCCTTATTACAAACTTAGTGCCACTGCTGACCTGGAAAACACAACAACCACAACAGTCACCCCAGAGTTCAAAATTAACTTCAAATCACAGGCTGAGTCCACTTTAAGAATCTTGGACTTCACTGTGGATGCCAATGCCCATTTGGCTGCACCTGAAAAGAGTCAGTTGAACTTTGCTGAAAACATCAAGGTTGATCAATCGTGCTTCACACTTGATCACAAAGGAGAATTGACCATCTATGGCCTGACCAGAGCTGAAGCGTCTGCCAATACTTTTGCAAAGGTTTCAACCGAGTTGTATGTTGCAGAGTTGACCAACAATGCTGGTATTGAAATGGGAAATAGAATGTCTGCCACAATGGAGACTAGCTACAAACATGACATCAATATGCCACCACTAAATATCTTCAGTGAGGCAAAAATGAATCAGAAAACAGTTCTACTGTTCGAGGATTCTGGTCTCCAGTTGAACCTTAACAATTTGGTCTCTGAAAAAATTGCAGTGAAGGACTTCTCAGATGAGGCAAAGCACAATAGCGACATAGTTGTGGTCATGGATAGCCACAAAATCAAAGTGACCTTCACTGGAGAAACAGGCAGTAACAACTTGAAAATGATTCAAAATGTTATTGCTGACATAGAAATTTTGGGAGATGTTAAATTCGATGCCAAATTTGAGACAGAAACACCTTTCATGAAAGACAGTGTTGCAGAAGTAAAGTTCTTGGCCGACGCAGGAGAACTAAAAATTGACTTCACTGCTTCTCATAATGCAGAGCTCATTGGTCAAGCGGAAGGTCTTGTCAGCAACTCACTTGTTGCTTCAGTCACCCCTGGTGAGGTCACGTTTGATACCAAGAACAAGGGCAATGCCAAGGTTTCGCTTCCATTCAGGCTGTCTGGAAAGATTGATCTTCAGAATGACATTGCTTTTACGCTGAACACAGCAGTGCAGCAAGCTAGCTGGTCTGGTCTGGCTCGATTCAACCAGTACAAATACTCCCACTTTTTTTCTTTTGACAATCTTGAGAGTGAAATCAGTGTTGTTTCCCAAATCAATGGAGAAGCAAATCTTGACATTTTAAAAGAGCGTATCACCCTCCCTCAATTCAGACTGCCATTTGTTGATAGGAGAACACCAAGAATGGTTGACTTCTCAGTGTGGTACAACACTCCCATCGGTGATATCCTGACCACAACTCAGCAGACCTTCGACATGAATTCCAAGTTTAAGTACATCAAAAGCCCCGAGATGATCACTTTTGATATTAATATGGAACCAGTCACCAATGCTATCAACTCTAATGTTAGGACACTGCACAAAAAATTGCACATCAACAAGGATAAGGTGGCCGACCTGCTTGTTACATCTTTCGGCAAAGCAAAGGCTGAGTATGAAAAATACAGCGTTGACTTCCCCGAAACTGCTACAGTCCCTGCCTTTAAAGTTCCACTGATTAATCTGGATGTCTCCTCGTTCACAATTCCCCTGCCACACCGCACCATGATCTCGATGCCAGCTCTACATATTCCATCTGCCCTAACCAAGCTGACCATTCCAAAAATCACTCTGCCCAAAACATTTAACATCCGAATCCCAGCTTTTGGCGACTTAGCCTATGAGTTCTCCATGAAAACAGCAATGATCACACTCAAAACTGATGCCAGCATCCTGAACCAGGACAGCATCAACATTAAGCTCGATGCCTCATCCTCTGCAGAAATGGATCTCCTCAGTGGAAAGATTGAGGGCAACAGTATCGTGAACATGGATGATGGACTTAAAATTACTTCAGACCTGTCTCTGAAACATGTACTGCTTGAGGGAAACCATGAGAGCACCATCATCTTAGGTTTAAACAATCTTGAGACCTCCATCACCAATTCATTGAAGTCCAAGCTCTTTGGAATTCGCCAGGAATTCACCAGAAACGCAGAAGAAGGTCTTGTTGTCTCCATGTCCACTCCATCTGCAGGACATATTGCACTCCAGATGCAGACTAAGAGCCCAGCTCAAGTGAAAGCAAGACTGTATGGCCGCTACCCAGTAAGAGAACATTTTATTAATCATTGGCATTTTCATAATCTTTGATGACGATTTGTGGTGTTTTTATTTTCCAGTTATTAATTATTTCTACTTTTTTTCTTTTCTTTTTTTCAACAGTCCGAGCCAACAACTGCCATTGATATCTTGGGTCTGAAGATGTCTGTCATGGACTCTAAGAGGCTGAACATTCAGACAACCTGGAATATGGAGATTCCAAATGAACTGATGCTGACTTTGAAGGAGAAGGTGCCCATTATCACTGAAACTGTGTCTGAATTTACTCTCGACATATACAAGTTGGTCAGCACCCTTACCATAGCGTCTGTAAGAAATGGTCAAAGGCAGTTCAAGAAGACTGTTCAGAACCTTGCAGAATTAGATCTTTCTGACATGATGAAAACTGTTGTAGATAGTACCATTTCTATTCTGAAAGAGTACCAAAAGAAAGTTGAGATTGTTCTTGGTGCTGTGATTCGATTCCTGAGAGAGACAAGGTTCCAGATCCCTGGCTATGAACAGAAGATGTCTGGCCTGGAAATCTATCAGATGGCTAGTGGCTTTGTTGCTGATGTATCTGAGGAAGCTGTTCAAAAGATTCCTGAGTATTTCATTTCCACCTTTGCTACAGTGCTCGATTATTTAAAGACCATTGAACTCACCCTCCCTGGCTCTAACTACATTGTCAGTGGAAGAGAAATTATTGATGACTTGTCATTAGCTTTAAGGAAAATCCAAGATCAACTCATTGTCACTGTGAGGACTCTTGGCCGTATCCAGCTCGAGGACATTTTGAACAAATTCTCAGCATTTCTGCAGTTTGTCACCGAACAAAGTGAGAAGCTTGTTCAAACTCTTAATTCTGAAAATGTAGAGAGGATCTCCACCTTCATGACTGATGTGTACCATGATGCTATGAACTCTAAAGTTCTGGGTGATGTTGTCATGCAGATTGACGAGGCCTACAGAGTTGTTTTGGAATACTTAAAAACTGTGAGCGCTAAAGGGAAGAACATTTTGTCTGACATGTCCATTGAACAGTTCAAAGCTGACATCCAGTCCTGGATTGACACACTGATAAAACGCATTAATGCATTCCAGAACAATGTCATTATGATCCTGAAGGAAAAGAGCAAAGATGTTGAACAATATGTGAAAGTAGGCGACAGAGAGGTGGAGGTTGACATACCTTTACCTTATGTTGCAAGGTTTTTGTAAGTGGTCATGACTGACAAAGATGTAACCCAGTATTCACAATAACAACCTCTGTTTTGTAACCAACAAAACTAAAGTGAATCTGTCTCCATCGAAAAAAATAAAACTGTATGCTCACAACTGCTTCTGTATTGTATAATGCTTGTGTCTTCACTGTTTTTCCAGTTTATTCATTGTGTTTATTATTTCTCAGAAAACAGACCCCACTGTGCTATCACTGTCTTGTACTATTTAAAAACCTATGTCGGCTTCAATAAATACAGTTTGTACTGCACATTACCTCTGTGAATTTCTTATGTTGAGCATAATCTATCTCATTTAAGTGTTGCAGAAGTACAACTACCAGTTTATAGGCCGTGATATGATCTGAAAATACTTATAAAATGTCTAGTACACCAAAATATTCCTCAAAGGCACTGTTTGTTGAATTTTTCATTACAGTTTAATTCATTTTTTTCTTCCCATGATGCTTTAACTAAATTAAAACTAAAAAAGTTTTCTTTGAAAACACCAATACACAGTCGACATTGCCTGCCTTCCTTACTCCCATTTGTTGCTTGTATCCTCTGATTTAAATTTAGCTTTGACAATAACACTTCTTGTGATCCTTTCCCAAATTCGGACAAGCAGGATAATTGCAAGCACAATGTAGACAAAAACAGTTTTCAGAAACTTGTCAAATCCCAGGAACTCAGATCTCAATCTTGTCGCGTTGTCAAATTCAGTTTTCCACATTTGAGATAAAAACGTGCATAACACAGTTTTGAGAATCTAAAGTAGGCCTGTGAAACTGTAGATTTTTTTTGTTTTTAAATGCCCAGGCATAACTAGACAATTTTGTCAATTTGGGGACATTTTTGCTCTACATTAGTCTGTCATTTTGTATTTTTGAAACAAAATATTTGTCTTGAGAAGACGGTGTCTTTGACAGTGTCATAGTTCAATAGAACACTGTGAAAGAAACAACATCCTCCTCCTGAGGACAAAAATGTTCACTCACAAAATCATTTACAGAATGATATTTTTCTGCATCAGTCTTAAAAACAAAAAAAACAACTTTAGTACTGCAAAAAAACCCACAAATGTTTGTGTTATTTTCAGCAATTTAACATGCTTAGTGTCAGTTTTACTACACAATGTCATTGTCACATTGATGAAAGATCACACCTTACACACAAGCATTGTGTAACTGGCATTTCAATGTGATTGTCATGTGGTTGCTGTGGTTTTGCTGTGCTACTTTTTATTCATAGACTACAGTGATGTACTGTACATGAATGCCTGCTCCACTTAACATACTTACCATTGCGCCTTTAGATTCATTACTGGCTGTCAGTCACTCACTCATCACTGCACTCTGAGGTAGGATGTTGGTTTTCTTCCACTCGTGAGCTCCTCCACTGGTACACCTTCATTTATTGATACTTTAAGATCAAATTCAACGTACACTTTGCCCTCTTTGGACTTCCAATCTGCCTTTATCCCCAGAACACGGACTGAATTTACAAAGAGGGCATACTCTGCTTCTACTGCCTACAGAAAATGTTGCTGGTGGGGTGAATGAAAAATGTTTCTGCACAGGCAATAATTTCTCTCACCTCTTTACCTGAATGGCATCCAAGAAGTCTTGACACTTTTCACCTCCATGGGCCAACTGTTAAGGAGCCAAATGAGGACACAACTTGTAACATTAAGAGAGAGGATCCCGTGACATCTTCAGGACATCAGCAATATCCTGACCATTTTTGTTTTTAAATTATTAGTTTTATATGTTTACAAATGATGTGAAGCCTCTACAGTTAATTGCAAGGACATGCAAGGCTATGGTCCAGTTGAGGCACCTTGTTTTTGTTTGTTTAATTACAGATGTCCCAATAGGTGTTGGAGGTGGTGGAATCAGACTGTTGATTCTCGTTTTAGGGGAAGATTCTACAGGTTTTTACTGCACATCTACACAAAGAAATAATAATACCAATTAATCATCCTTAGTACACTGACTCCTCACTTTTGCTATTAAATAATGTTCTTCATTGCATAATTTATTTTCTTAATATGTGTGTCAACATCCATAAAGTGAGAGTTTTAATTGTAATTAAATATTAGATTATTATGTCACTTTATAAGCCGAAATATAGTAATTTTGAATATACCGGTAGTTTAAAAGGAGGCAAAAGAATGGAGAAAGGGAAAAGGTGACGCTCATATTTTTATTGACATTTCCAAAAGAGTACCACTGGTTCCCTTACATTCTGCAACAGGGTTTTCTTTCCATAGTGTTCTACATACCATTTTTACCTCCAATTGCACTTTGCAATACATTAAATATTAATCATTTGGAAAATCCTCAAAAATTGTTTGGCACATTCAGCATTCTTCTTATTTGTGTTTCAGTGAAATAACAATGAAAATTTCACTGTCCCATCAGTGAAAAATAACCTAACAACAATGTAAATCAGAGGCACATGAGGGAGGCCGGAGTGGGAAAATTAACCAGTCCAGCACAATGCATTCCTGGCCTGGAAGTCAGCAAAAATCCCAGCAACAGACGGCAGGCAGGAATGTGACTTTTACTCTGTTGCAATTCTGACTGGGTTCATGAAAAGACTCACTCCTATAAACTGAGATGTAAAAGCTGATTGCAGAAACATGTTTGGAGCAAAATCAATCACTCTGATCCCCTGCTAGCCATCTCAAAAATGATGTCATTTGAAAAAGCACTCCCACTATCGTGCAAAAGGACTGGTACACGAGACCTCCGTGAAAACACATCTCAAACATGAGCTGACTTTACAAATATAAAAAAAAAAAAAAACATGTAGAGATTTCTGGTTCCACAAATGTTTTCAAACAAATCAATTGAGGTACATTCACCGTCATATTGGAAGACATCAAGATCAAAATACTCGTATTTACTGTTTTTTTTAACAAATCATATTTGAATTCAGCTGTGGTTTACAGCTGTAGAAGTCCTTCACCTCACCTTAACATTTGTTTCCCATTTATCAAAAAAAATAATACTTTGTGTGATTATCATGAGATTGTGCTGATGACACTGCAAGATGACGAACTTAAAAAATAGGTTTAACTGCCATGAGATGGCTTAATCCCATATGAATGTGTGACATTGGCTCAATAAATAGTAGTTTCGTGACACTCTCAGAGAAAATCTCACATGCTGAATCCTCCCTTAACAATTGCCATCCACATAACCACAAATGGGGCCGCAGCTAAATGGAGATTGACGACACATCAATCTCTAAAACAGCAAGATATAGACTTTATATGTGCTTCAAAATATTTTGTGTAAAGAGAAAGGCATGATTTGACTGTATGTATTGACAGAAAACAAGCAAAATGTAGCCTATAAACTCATTGATCTGGCCAAAGCTGAACAGGACACTTGTGGTAAACACATGGTTGGCAAACTTATAAAGACAACTGTGATTTCTTGTGGTGATGGCCCATAATAGAGCATCTGCCTGAAAACCTGCAAAACTCCATGAACACTGTAGTTAGCCCTTAAGACTGGCCACCTAACAGCAAGGCAATACACATCAGTCATTAAACAATGTGGTATTGAAAATAACATTTTTGAGTGAGGCTCATGCAAGCAAACCTGAGACTACCTTATTTAAAACCTGCAAACTTGAGCTATAAAATTTGTCTTTTCAAAAGTAAAAAAAAGATGTATGTACAGAACACTGCAGCCATTGGCTTGTGGTTTTGTAAAAGGCTTTGTGTGAAGTACTCGATCATGTCATAATACAAAGTGGACATAAATAACAAGTGCAAAATGTTCTGCTTTGCTTGATTCAAATGCATTATAACCTCAGCATTAAGGCAGTGGTCTCTACCAAAGAGTTTGACACTCAAAAATGTGAGTAATTTCAATCTTGAAGCAAGCAGACTTTCTAGAAATGACATGTTCACGTAAGCAGCTATGAAAAAAGTCTCCCACAGAAATAGGACGGTTTGTAGTCTGTCCTCTTCTCCACCCCACCAGACCGGAATCATGTGATCAAGGAAGAATAAGCAGTGCATTTCAGACACGCAACACACAAGCTTGATATTATCACATGATATTCGACTGTGTCCAAAACAACTTGTTGTCAGTTTTTGGTTTAACGCCAAAAAGCATCTGATTACACGGGAGTGACCACAGGCCATGGCCACACTGCCCACACATGTCCAGACACGGATCCCCTCCGGGCCACAGGTGGGGAACGTCTCGTCTGCGCGACTCTGGTCCCACGTGACAAGATTGTTCACATCAGAGAGCAGCATTTCAAACAACTGTCTGAAGGTAACTTTCGTTTCTGGAGTGACGCCCGGGTTGCAGCCTCGAACACTTCCCAGATCCCGTCCTTGGTTTTCGCGGAGCACTCCAAGTAGTCGTAGGCGCCGATGCGCGCGGCCATGGCGCGGCCCTCCTCCGGCTTCACCGGCTCCAACTTCAACCGGGACAGCTCCTGTTTCACGCCCTCGTCGTTGCGCAGATCCTTCTTGTTGCCCACCAGTATGATGGGCACGTTCGGGCAGAAGTGTTTGACTTCGGGCACCCACTTTTCGGGGATGTTTTCCAACGAGTCCGGGCTGTCCACGGAGAAGCACATGAGGATGACATCGGTGTCCGGGTAGGAGAGAGGGCGCAGCCGGTCGTAGTCCTCCTGTCCGGCCGTGTCCCACAGGGCGAGCTGGACCTGCTTGTTGTCCACCTCGATGTCCGCCACGTACGTCTCAAACACGGTGGGGATGTAGCCTTCGTGATACTCGTCTTTGCTGAACACAATCAGGAGACACGTTTTCCCGCACGCGCCGTCTCCCACCACCACAAGTTTCTTGCGCACGTCTGCCATCCCTGCGCCTCTGCTGCTCTCCCGTGTAAATGTCGACTCGGAGCGCTCAGACGCACCGCTATATCCGCTCCCGCCGCTTTAAAATGCCTCCAAATAGAACAAAACAGACCCGTCAGGCCAGTCCCACTCCCAACTCCTGAAGCTCTTACCAGAAACCAACCGCGATCTCTTTATAAAGCGCAGGGTGGTTTCCTAAATATAGCAACCCAATCGGAAATAGGGAGGTGAGATCACCGCGTGTGGAGCGGGAGGCGATTGGATCTCGTCGGGTTTCGTTTATCTAGAGGAGGGCCATCGACCACGAGGAGCCAAGTGACTCAGGGCCAGCTCAAGTCTCACTGCTTCCTGATGTTTTATTACCAGGGGCAGGCTTAAACGTTTCTTTTATCGTTTTATTTTTTTTTTTAATTATTATTATCACTATGATTCTGACGGACAGAGTTTGGGGAATACAGATACATTTCTGCTGAAAAATACTTCTTATACAGTAACGGAAGTATTACCCAGCAGATTATATCAAAGTAGATCAACTTCTCATTTTAATCTGATTGTGTTTGGTCACTTTAGAACATGGAGTATAATCACACTAAATGTTTTACAGCTGTGTGGGGGATCTTCGTCATGGTGTAATTTAACACCAAGTTAAAATGTCACGGGAAATAATTAAAGAAAAAGAAGAAATAAAGAGTGTGTGACCTGAAATACACTATATATTACATTGTGATGAAAATCATAGACATAATATTTCTCTTTTAGTAACCTTGGTCTTAATGACTCATAGTTAAAGTGATCTATGACGGGTAATATCCAATTCTTTTGTAGTGAAATAGTTTAGATCAGAAATACAAAAGTTCAGAATAAACATGAAGAAATTATGAAAAACGTTAAAACATTTTATATACATTACAAACGTGATGTCTCTGTGTGCGCGTGTGCGCGCGCCTTTTACAGAAATCCTTTGAGTATTTTATTCATTTAGAGAATTTGCAAGGTAGAAATTATGATTATTGTAACACCATTTATTACATTATATTTATTCAAGTGTGTGTGTGTGTGTGTGTGTGTGTGTGTGTGTGTGTGTGTGTGTGTGTGTGTGAGAGTGTGCGTGTGAGAGTGTGCGTGTGTGTGCGTGCGTGTGTCTCGAGTGGGCTGTTGTTGTACGCATGTCTGTGTAGTTGCCGCTGTCCACCGGCAGGGGGCGGCAGTGCAGACAGACTCTTAGCCTAGTACCCAGCCTTGCTAAATCACCGCTCTCTCTCCAAGGAAACAAAACATTATAGAATTGGCTTGACGGCGTGCAACAAGCATAGACCCTCTCTCGACACGACAACGCGTGAGTATCTCTTCTTATTTCGCGCAAAAGCCCGGTTAAAGCAGCCGTCGTGGAGGCGGCTGCCGCGCTGTGAGTATTTCCCCTTTTGTTTAGCGGTTAAGGCCCCTCTATTTGGAACTTAAAGGGGGGCCATGTTGTTTAGCCGCTGACTGTTTGGCTGATGTTTTAGCTCACACAACAGCAACCTGGCAATTAGCGTCTGCTAGCCCTGACGCTAACTGCAGGGGCTTATTATAGGGCGTTAGGTGCGCCAAGGGAGAAAAATGGCACGTCTCGGCGATACATTTTTTGCACACCGCTTCGTAGTAAAGCCTGTTCGTGAAATTAACAGTGATGATCAGCGTAACCAGCCAATAATAAACAGGCTAGGCCTGAAAGCTATTAGCATTAGCCGGTTAGGTCCTGTAAAGTTACGAGAGCCAGTGTGACCATGATCGGCTCGTGCAAAGGCACGAATTGATATTTGAGAGAAACTGCGATCAAGAACAAGTTCACTATTCATTATTAATGAATCAAATTCAATATAAATGCCATATCAAAGCCATAATGTTAGCTTGCTAATTAGCAACGGACCTGCTCGCCCGGTGCTGAAGTCAGCCTTCGATTCGACTGTTAACGGCAAAGATTGTGGATAAACAGCTTTTATGTTTCGTTGTTTAAATTGCAAAGGTTGATCTAGTTGTGACTGAGAATCAAATACACTATGTAGTCTCTGGGGGAAAAAATCCATATTGCCCGAAGAGTGTATCTCTCCATGTTAAATGTACTTGTTTTGGCTCCTTAGCCTTTTTAAAGCAGGTTTAAACACATATTGTCCATTTCTGATTTGTGGTGTTTAAAGCTTTATTTGTATCGTGTCACTAACTTACTCACTGCATTTAAGAGTGTTGGTATAACAGCTATTCTCTTTATCTTTTTTTTCTTCACGTCTAATCGGAAGGCACAAATCAGAAGCCAACTTCAGAGTCGTCGGCTAGGTTAGTTAGCCTGGTTGCTTCAGGCTTGCATGTCGATTTTTCACAACGAACAGCAGTACATGTTGGATGCTATGCCGCTGTAAAACTAAACCTCAGGGGTTAGTATCACTGCTCATCTTACACTTGATTGTGATTTGGGTATTTTTGGCCTCTCGTGTCTTGAATGTTTTTAGTAGCGTTACGTTAGCTTAATGATCACCACTTAGCATCATGCTAACCACAATGTTGCTTAGCCGTGTAGGTTTTGCAAGATATCGACTCCATTATCTGTCTACCTGTTATCCGCACAGATCAACACACCACCAGAACACGAGTGTCAGTGTCCACCTCTAAGAAAGCAATTTGACTTGAGGCTAAAGGTTTGAAGAAGCCACGACGTGGTGTGAGCACGTTAGGAATAAGCTGTATCCCGGCGAAGCACACAGATAGTTTTCCATTTAGTGGTTTCATCTTCAAAATACTGTAAGGTTTTAGATTCACATACATGTCATTTCGATCACAAGCGAGTCGGTCAAGCAGTCTTGGATGGAAAGCTCAGGTTTGTTTTGTCTGTTTTCAAATCCACACAAAAGATCCTCCTGTGATTGTATAATAATGTCAACATAGGTTCATGGAACACTTCTGTGACTGCACCTGCACAGTAATCCAGAACAACAACCCTGTCATAAATCCATTATTTACCAAGGTGGTATATTTAATTTAGCTTGAGCTCGAAAGAAGGGTTTTTGTTGTATCTATAATATGTAATTTTTCAGGTGTTTCGTTGAGTTTACATTGTAGAGGTGAATCTATTTTGGCTCCATGTATGTGTGATAATATTCCAAGTTGTTGCATTTAGCTTTCAGTTATCCCCTTTAGAATATATTGTAAACAAAAAAACCAAGCTCAACCTGAATACAATACTTGTGTTTGTGATTGTATTAGGGCTAAAAGTTAAAATTTTAAAGCAGTTAATAAAAAACAATACTTGGTGCCTTGGCTCTTGAAGCAAATACAGTGCTCTAGCTTGGCAGTTTGCACTGTAAATCCCGGCTTTACCTCAAGTACTTTGGCCGGAGACGCAGCTGCTTTCCAGGAATGCCTCCCATGTGAGTACTCACTAGCAGTTGCTGCTGCTCTGCTAAAATAAGGACTTTTGAAACAATTGGAATTTTCCTTTGCTCTGTTCACCTTGGATGCTCAGTTGCGAATTCTTTTCGTGGCCTACATGTTTACATCAGTATTGTGTTTACACTGTATTACAGTCAATGTACATTACCAGTCAAATGTTTGGACACACATTCACATTGATTTTTCTTGACTATTTACATTGCAGATTTTCCCTGAAGGCATCAGAACTATAAATGAACACATGGATATATGTAGTCAACGGAAAAAAAACCTTGTGAAATAACTCAAAACATGTTTTATGATTTAGGTTCTTCCAAGTAGCACCCTTTGTTTATTGCGCTGCACACCCTTGGCCTTCTTCCTTCATGAGGTCATCACCTCAAATGGTTTTCAATTCACAGGTTTGCCTTGTCAGGGTTCATTCGTGGACTTTCCAGCCTTCTTAATGGGGTTGGGTCCATCAGTTGTGTTGTGCAGAAGCCGGGTTGCTACCCAACTGACAGCCTTATTTGACAGCTGTTGGAATTCATAATATGGCAAGAACCAATCGCTTCAGTAAAGAAAAATAAAACTCAATTAATTCAGGTAAACTTGAAGGTCAGTCAGTCCTAAAAAATGCAAAAACCTTTAATGTGTCTCCAATTGCAGTCGCAAAAACCATCAAGTGCTACAGTGTAACGTGTTCACATGAGGACCGTCGCAGAAAGGAGACCAATTGAACTGAAATCGCACTGAACTAGGTTGGGCTGCCACAACATCCTGCAGCAACATGCCATCCCATCCGGTTTACGTTTATTTGGACCATCTTTTATTTTTCAACCAAGCACATCCCCAGGCTGTGTGAGGGCTACTTGACCAAACGTTTCACTGGTAGTGTATATGTCATAACGTAATTGGACCTTCTGTTAAAACATCTGGACCGTTGCAGCAACATGCAGTTTTGGCTGGGCCTTCAATGTTTTAACAATAAGCTGTAGTTACAAAATGTTTGAGTTGATAATTAGACAGAAAAGGTCCTAGAATTATTTTATTTCTGTGGGGACACTCATAATACACTCTGCTTTTATAACTAACTAGTCTTCCGGCATGTTGTCTTATTGCTCTTCAAATAGACTGATCATGGGAAAGAAAACAACCCAGAGGCCTGGAGAGGATGTTCTCCTGCTCCTTACAGGCTGTCCACATGTTTTATTTAATGTTTTGTCTGCATAATTAGGTTTGTATTTGATAGAGATCATGGTTATTGAATATGTTTGTCTAACCGTAAACATTTCTTTTGGATCACAGCTCATGGTTTTCTCGGGGTAAAATTGTTGGCTTTTTTTTTTGCGTATTCTTTCCAAGTTTGCGACGCTCCAATTCCACGTGTGTTTTAATGACTGTGTTGCCACGTTTTGTGTTTTGTCTCCAGGCTTTCCCGTGGAATGAGCGTTCCATGCAGCATCCTAGGTATGAATGACGTGGCCTGGCAGGAGACAAGAGGCGGGATGCTGCATGCAAATGGTGCTCCTGAGTCCGGGGTCGTCAGAGTACATGGTGGAGTGCCCCTAGCGTCAGTGGGCGGAGCAGGGCAAGCTCCTGGGGGGCCACATTTACCAGGCATGGACCGAGGTGTCAATCCAACCCCTGGTACCCCGCAGCCCCCGCTGAGCGGGAGATCTCAAGATGACGCCACGGTGGGATACTTCTTTCAGCGGCAGCCTGGAGAGCAACTCGTCGGTTGCACGCCCGCAAAGCATCGCTGGCCAACTGGAGATGCCAACCATGTGGATCAGGTAAGCAGCTTTTGTGAGCACAGCCATTGCGCTGATTGCCTGTTTAGTAAAGGTTGGATGACTGAAACTCGAATGTGGTTTAACAGAGATTTCTGGTTTACATGTCATGCTTTCTGAATGCAGGTCTGACACAGAGGAGTTTGTGCTTCAGAAAATTTGATCCCCTGTTTTTGTGACATACAACAGGAAGTTTTCCCACAGACGAATCAACATTTCCTTGCCTTAGTTCTGATACTGTCATTAATAGCACAACACAATGCAGAGATTCAACACAAGTTAAGGTTGAGTTTATTTTGTCATTAAAAAAATAATTCCAGTGTAGGGACCTCCTCTTTGTTTATATGAGTCTCATTGCTTCTGAGAGCTGAAAAACCATTCATGCAAAGTTCTGTGCTCATTCATATTCATTGTCTGAGCCAGCATACACACTTTTAACTGTTAGGACAGTGATCACACCAAGCTGAAATACTGCAGTCACCTCCTCCACTGACCGCAGGAAAATCAGTGAGATGGGGGGCTTGAGCCATTGTGTTGACACAGCAGGGGTGCGAATCTCACCATGATCACTGAGCCACAGTTGTAATATCCTGTCTGATGGTGTTAAAAGCTGCTGGGCTGCTATTGCCATCTGATAACCCTCTCAAACCCATAGATTTGTTACACGGGCTGGACTTCCTGGATTAGATTGTCTTACCTGCAGCAGTAAGCCTTCTCTGCCTAATGTCTAAAGATGACTCTTGAAATGGCTTCAAACAGGTTTTCACGCATGAAGCTCTGACTCTGTGTATGGAGCGTCAGGGTTAAATGATCCGAAGCAAGGTGGTATTTGCTTTTTAGTCTTCCTTTACTTCTTTATCACTTTCAGGAAGGTTGTAAATATTCGTTACAAAGTCAAAAGTGTTTGCCGTCATCTCTTTTAGGAGTTTCCTTATTGGTTGGTGCATACTGTGATTTAGTTTTTGTTTGCTGCAGTTCATTCGCTCTGCGAGGGTTCCCTCTTTAGTTTGTTTATTGGCCTCATATCATCATGCCTGTCTGGGTGCTTGGACAACTCGTCCACAAAACTGCAAACCCGGACAACACGTCCATGCCATTCCAGACAACTTGCCCACAACAATTGTTTTCAGCATTATTGATTTTAAGGATTGGATTTCAAAGTATATTTGATACATTTAGAAGGATTATTAATTGCATTTGACACAAAAACACAATATATATCATTACACAATAATAAGCCGTAAAAACGCAGCTTCGTAGATGTCGGCTTTGAGTGGTGCGTTCAGGTGCTCGTTAACATGTTTCGAAGCTGGCGGCCTCATACATTAGTGACATTGCATGCTTTATCAACATTATTGATTTTCATTCATGTGCGCAAAGAAGACCATTCTTCATGACAATAAAAATCCATATGATACCGTACTAGACATATATGTACTAGATATATGAATATACTAGATGTATAAAACATAAAAGAAAGATAGATAGATAGATAGATACTTTAATGATCTCCATGAGAAATTCACAAATAAAATAAAATATCAATTAGAAATATGTAAAAATACATTGTACAGGATTTATTTTCTCCAAATAATTCTGAAATCTCATCCATGGACGAGTTGTTCGGGGTTGCAGGTTTATGGACGAGTTATTTGTGGATGAGCTGTCCTGGAATTGCCTGTCTGATACAATAGGCACACATGTCGACTCCAAGCCCCTGGTTACACACAAATGAATGATCAACTGGGAACAACATTGTTTTAGCATTTTAATTTCAATAGTTTTGGTAACAATCTGTTTATACACAGGGATGCTGTTGGTTGTATGTCCTCTCCACTTAGTGTCTGGTGCAAGAAACGGGTCTATATTTACTACATCGTCAGCTGGATCAGCACGCTTTGTTAAAGAAGCTCCGTTAAAATAAAGTGTGAACAGGACAAACACTCAGCAATTCTTCATTGTGGTTCTTGATCTTCTTGCAGTACTGTGCTTGGCAGATTTTCTTTTCTTATCACTTTTTAAGATGAAGATCAATGGTTTTCGGAGTCCTTGCACCATTGAAGCAAAAACTTAAAAAAAAAGTTTTTTTAACTGAAACGTAGAAATGACTAAGACATGGTATTCCAATATTCCAGGCTTGAGTCACTTTTGGACCAGTATCTTTTTTGTATGATGCCTCCACCCATGGTTTGAAATAAATCAAGTGACGCCTGTGAGCATGGCTTCGGCTGCTCTTTTTGCTTGTTTTGTGTGTGTGAAAATTGTGAATGCTAAATAATTAGAAATGCTAAATATTTATCTACATTAGTTCATAATGTTGTTTTCAAACTCTCTTTTTTTTTCCATCTCAGGTCCGTGCTGCTGATGAAATGAATTATGACTTTCAAGCTCTTGCACTGGAATCAAGGGGGATGGGAGAGGTAAGACCATTTAGACCAAAGGTCATCACTGCTCTCTGGGTGCTGGTTTTGGAGTAATCAATGGCTAATTCAACTAGAGTTTAAACCTTATATGTTTGTTATAGAAAGGGGGAAGATCCTATTAACAAACACTTGGGCATTCATGTGGGCAGCGGCAACAATACAGGGAGTCGTGACTGCACAGGGAGTGGTCCAAGACTGTATTTTTGTGTCAAGTTATGTTCAGATCAGGTTATGTTCAGTAAGTAGCAGTTGTATTGTATTCTTCAGTGGCAGATTTTGTCATGGGTAAAACACATTGTTTCAAAATACAAAGTAGTATAAGCCAAGTCTGCAGTATTGTAATCTAAAGCAGTGTGATGTCCCCTTCGTAGTAACAACAGGTTGAGTGTTTCAGGATATAACAGACAAAGCTCAGATCACAGATCTTTTATTTGTGTCAGAAACATGAGTCATAATTTAACAGATGGAGATATGCTGGCAGACATGACGGCGACTGTCGTCAGACCGTCTTACACCTCTCAATAGTAGTATCTCTTTCTGTGTCATATTATCATATTCTGGCTTATTTTTTTCTTTGCTATAAAGAGAAAATAGGTTTAATACATATATAAATTTGTTGGAAATGTTTGTTAGCCAAACCGAAGTGTCTGGAAGTTACACCAGCTCATACTTAAGAGATATCGCAGCAACATTATAAATCCATTTGACAGAAAATACCAAAGTGATGTTGTGCCACACCAACAGTTTTGGAGAAATGTCTACATATCCTCTGGATTTTAATATGTAGTGATGCCAGAAACTCTTAATATAAATATGTTTTTGGTTTTTTTTTTGTAGCTTCTGCCTGCGAAAAAGCTCTGGGATTCTGATGAGTTGGCGAAGGATGGTCGGAAGGGGATGCTGCTTGGAGAGGAGTGGCGGGACAACGCCTGGGGATCATCACGTGAGTAACTTGCACTGTCCTGCTCGATTACTTTCTTGCAGCCGTTTTCCTTTCTCAGATTATTGGATTCAGAGCAAGTTGTAATGTGTGTGCATTCAGTGACATTTATTGAAGATGACATTATATTTAATGTGGCTGTTCAGTTTTCTCTGGCACTCAAAAATCCTGAATTACAATAGAAAGTCACTTCTTCAGGAAAAACTAGGTTCCATGAATCACAAGATTCCAAGTCAGACAACAGCAGGATCATGTCGAGTAAATATGCTCTTGTCTTTGCTTTTTCTCAGTGTAGATGGAGATGCTTTTGAGCTTTTTGTTCAGAAGAACTGGGTGCATTTATTTGTCATGGGACACTGTAGCAAATCTGTATGTGCAAGTCTTTGAGACTATTGAAAAATATAAGTGCATTAAAAAGGCTATCTTGAAAATGAATTGCAGCATTCTTGAAGCTGCCCCAGGTTGACCTTGGAGATATAGAAATGGACGGTCGTTAATACCTCTATGTTGTGAAGGCAGCCTGGTTAAAATTTCATGAGGCAATTGGAACGCGGCATATTGAAAAATGAATAAAGCAGAGAAATTTGAATGGTTTTCTTCCCTCAGACCATTCAGTGTCCCAGCCGATCATGGTGCAGCGGCGGCCAGGCCAGGGTTTCCATGGGAACGGCGATGCCAATTCTGTTCTCTCACCCCGCTCAGAAGGTGGAGGCCTGGGAGTGAGCATGGTGGAGTATGTGCTGAGCTCCTCGCCCGGTGACAAGATGGATGGCCGCTACAGGAACGGTGGCTATGTAAGGCATTTCCTCACATCATTAATAATGCAAGTTTATTTTAACTTCAAAGTTTGATAGTCTGATCTGGTCTGTTATGATTACAGGGTGGAGGAGACGCTGACCAAGATGGAAGAGAGAAAAACGATGTACAAGAGAAGGTGTCGCCTTTCGAAGAAGACAAAAGTCCAGAGATGAAGGTGGGAGAAGAGGGTGATCCTACTAAAGCGAATGGAAGAGGTCTGCTTAACGGCATGGACAGAGACTGCAAGGACTTCAAGTAGGTTTTACTTTTCCATGTTGTTGGATGCTATTTGTGTCAGACCCTGTGATGTAACTTACTTTTTATGAAAAAAAATCTTTATTCTCCAAAGAATCAGAGCTTACACACAACACATGTCATCAGCTTCACGCTGCCATTTGAAACCAGTTTTATGAGTAATTAAATGCTCATGCTCTTGCTTGCTCCTTTTCCAGTCCAACCCCTGGAAGTCGTCAAGCTTCCCCCACTGAGGCGGTGGAGAGGATCGGCCCCAGTCAGACAGGTTTGGAGATGATGGGTCAACACCACCCCCACGTCCTCCAGCAACAGAACCCGGCTCAGAATAAGATGCCCACTGAGGACTTCCAGAACCCCGAGGCTCAGAACATGGGAGGAATGGAGCAGCAGGCCGGCGTGGAGTCCTTACAGTTCGACTACGCTGGGAACCAGATTCAGGTGGACTCCTCGGGGACTCCAGTAGGATTGTTTGACTACAACTCTCAGCAGCAGGTCAGTTTAAGCACACCGATTTTATTGAAGGATCAAACCACCACTTGTTTGCTTTACAAATGAGTGATTTCTGGTTCTTTTTCTTTCAGTTGTTCCAGAGGTCTAATCCCCTCACTGTACAACAGCTCACTGCAGCTCAGCAACAACAGTATGCCTTGGCTGCGGCACAGCAGCAGCATCTCGGTACGATTGTTTGTTTTATGTTGCCTCTGTTTCAGTTGCACAGACTTGTTAATGAGATTTGCTGCGGATGTATAAATGGCATTATTTTTCCCTCATTATCCAGCTGGTCTTGCTCCTGCATTTGTGCCAAACCCTTACATCATCAATGCTGCCCCTCCTGGAGCTGATCCCTACACTGCCGCTGGGCTCGCTGCAGCAGCCACTCTTGCAGGTGTTTAAACCAGATATCAATATCTGCTTATTCCACTTTTAAAAGCTCTCATTCCTGATGTGCATGTATTCATTTTCAAGATGATCATGTGATGTGATTGTAACAAAGCAAAATGTTTTTCAGGTCCAACAGTTGTTCCACCTCAGTACTACGGTGTTCCATGGGGCGTTTACCCAGCCAACCTTTTCCAGCAACAGGCTGCATCGACTGCCAATCACTCAGCTAATCAGCAACAATCCAATCAGGGACCAGGTCCAGGCCAGCCACAGGTAAGATATCCCCATAAACTCTGAAATTACACATTTATATTTCCTGACATCTTTTAACATGTTGAAAGCATGAAAAGAAATATATTCAAATGCACCAAAACTGCATTGATTTTAAGATTATTCAGCATTCCTGTGATCGGATTTTCATTTGACAAAAGCGCAGTGCCCGAAATGCCTATTTACCCACTGAAAATTGAAATATGTACAATCAGAATTAATTCACTCCGTTTGGAGCAAATCAACGATTTGATGCTGCCATGGAGCTTTGACAGGGGTCACTGATGACCATCTTTTGCTTTATGGTGTGGTGTCCAAAATTGTTTTCCTCTGTTGGGACCATTCAGTCTGGATGCTCACGGGCCGTTGCTTTACTTGTACTCGATGGAAACGCCACACTGTTGAGCTTGATGCTGAATACACAGATTAATATGGGCAGAGCCTTCCGTCTATCGTCTGCGTACATTGCGTGTCTAATTTGATACAAGTTTGTGGATTTGTAGCAAACCAAATAAAACCACTGAAGACAGTGGAGCAGTGTTGTGCAGTAGAGCTCATGTGTGACAAGTGAGAGGAACAACAAACAAACAAAAAAGACAATGGATGTACCGATCCCTTCGAGGAAAGACTGTGAATATATATTTAAAATACAAGCATGTCTACAACATTACCTTGCCTGTTGTTCAGGACAAGGAGGCTTCAGATGAGACGTCACAGTTTATAAACGTCTTCAATAGCAAAAGAAAAAAGATGAGACCAATTATCCACCCAGACCAAATTTTAAATACTACTCGGGGTATGAATACTTATTTCAGCAATTTTGTACCTGTTTCGAAACATCGTCCGATATGAAAACAACAACATGCACTGCCCTCAACTGGATGGAGTGTGTAAATAACAGGAGTATGAAGACGGTGATACATGACTTGTTTGAAATTTGCATACATACTGCTCCTGAGCTTTTTTTCTGAAGCATTCTCATGTAAAACACACTTGATATCTTACATTGAGGTACCGTTTGTGTGACAGTATCCCTCCTTTGTCCTCCAGGTCATGCGTACAGGAAATAACCAACGACCGCTCACACCTGGTCAAGGCCAGCAGAGTCAGCAGGAGTCTTTAGCTGCAGCTGCAGCAGCAAACCCCGCTTTAGCATATGCAGGGATGTCTGGTGGGTGGACAAAGAGTAAAATTGCCAAATGCATCTTGAAACTTCAAATTCTGTATAGCTGCCTTAGTATTGTCACAAATGTTTTTTTGTTTTTTTTTTACTTCTCAGGTTATCAAGTTTTGGCTCCTGCAGCTTACTATGACCAGACTGGAGCTCTGGTGATGGGCCCTGGTGCTCGAACTGGTTTAGGCGGGCCTGTTCGCCTCGTCCAGACGCCTCTCCTCATCAATCCTGCAGCAGCTCAGGCTGGTGAGAACAAATCCATTTACACTACACATACTTGAAAGTCATATTCTCATTTCATCTCCTGCTTCACGGAACAAACCAGATGTTTTCAGTGTTTTTTTGAAGCGTTTCATCAGATACTAATGAAAACTGCCCAGATTCAATTCACACCTCAAGCCTTGTTAACTTTCCTCTAATATTAATTCTGCTCAGTCTTTTCAGTTATGTTTTGATTAAACATGACATTGCAGCATGCGTTTCACTCGGCTATTACATGAAATTGGTATTTCATGAATCAGACAGATTTCTCTGATCTTTTTTCACCTTTTTAACTCCCTCTCTCTCCCTCAGCAGCAGCGGTGTCTGCGTCTGGCTCTGGTAACAACATGTCTGGTCCGCCAGCTAATGGCCTGTATCGCTCCATGCCTCAGCCGCAGCCCCAGCAGCAGCAGCAGGCTCCCCCACCCAGCAGTGGTCTGCCCTCCAGCTCTTTCTACGGCTCTGGATCTGTCCCCAACACTTCCCAGAGCAGTTCCCTGTTCTCACACACCTCAGCCGCTCCACCACCCCAAAGCTCATCCCTCGGCTTCAGCAGCACCGGCGGCTCTCTGGGTGTGGGCCTCGGCTCTGCTCTCGGAGGCTTTGGCTCGTCTGGTTAGTGACAGGAGGGACTAATAAACAGACAATCATAATTATGTTGGAAATGTTTTTTTATTGACTTCAAATGGCGTGTCTTTTGTTGTGTTTCTTGCAGTTTCCAGCTCCACCAGTAGCAGCGTATCCCGCAGGGACTCCCTGTTGGCGAGTTCTGACCTGTACAAACGAGGCGGTAGCAGTTTAACTCCAATCGGCCAACCTTTCTACAACAGCCTGGGCTACTCCTCTTCTCCCAGCCCCATTGGCCTGACACCAGGTCACTCTCCACTCACTCCTCCACCTTCTCTGCCCTCTTCTCACGGATCCTCCTCCAGCCTTCATCTAGGTGAGCTTTAAGAACACCTAATTGTGGATTTTATGTGTTAAATACAAAAATGGTATTCTTATACTTGTATTTAAATACTGTTGTACCAACTTGAGAAATCTTGGGTGTTTTTGATGGAGCGATGAATCTTGACAAACAAATGCTTTTGCTTTTATTTAGTTTCTCCATGAAAATGTTCCAAAACTTGGTTTGTGTTGTACTGCTGAACTGGAAAGGATTTTTGACAGCTTTGTGTCATCGCAGCTGGGTTGTCACAGTTTTCCATCTTAACTAAAAATCCCTCGGTCATTTTCAGCTTGTCCGACATGCTGCTGCCAGACTCTAATCATAATTCAACAACACTGTAATTTCACTCCGGCCCTGGCCTCGTTTCAATGGTTTCCTATGAACTTCAGGGTCCAGTACGTGTTAACATTGGAGTCTTTCATGGTCACACACTCGTCTAACCAGCTCCATGAACCTACTCCCAAGTGTTATCTGAGGTTCCTCACTGCGTAGGAGTATAATTTCTTTTGTTTAATTGTAGGTGGCCTGACAAATGGCAGCGGGCGTTACATTTCCGCAGCCCCCGGAGCCGAGGCCAAATATCGGAGCACCGGTGGCACATCCAGCCTGTTCAATTCCAGCAGCCAGCTGTTCCCTCCATCTCGGCCCCGCTACAGCCGCTCTGACGTCATGCCGTCCGGACGCAGCCGCCTGCTGGAAGACTTCAGGAACAACCGTTTCCCCAACCTCCAACTGCGTGATCTGCCAGGACACATGGTGGAGTTTTCTCAAGACCAGCATGGATCCAGGTACTGGGATCCGTTTTTGTCCTAAAGACGTAGCAAGAACGTAGAGTCTTTCGCGATTGAAATTGCACGAAGTCTAGATATTGCTATAAACCGATCTCTTTTGTTTTCTTGCTCTCAAGTCATTGTTCTAATTTTGTCCTTGTAGATTTATCCAGCAGAAGCTCGAGAGGGCCACTCCGGCTGAAAGGCAGATGGTGTTTGGCGAGATCCTGCAAGCAGCGTACCAACTGATGACTGATGTCTTTGGGAACTATGTCATTCAGAAGTTCTTTGAGGTTCGGCCTGTGAAGTTTAGCTTCATTTCCTGTATACAACATTGTCTTCTATAACTTCTCTTCAACCCACTATGTGCTTATGTCCTGCAGTTTGGAAGTGCGGACCAGAAGCTGGCTCTGGCCACACGGATCCGAGGCCACGTCCTTCCCCTGGCTTTGCAGATGTATGGTTGCAGAGTCATTCAAAAAGCCTTGGAGTCCATCTCCTCAGACCAGCAGGTAATTGTAAGTGAGATTTCACTTCTTTTTAACAACCTGTACTTTTGTTTTTACTTATCTAACATAAAATATATAGATGAAAATTATCTAACATAAAAATGTTGTTTGTTTCTTTGTTTCTAGAGCGACATAGTTCGTGAGCTGGATGGCCACGTGCTGAAGTGTGTGAAGGACCAGAATGGAAACCATGTGGTGCAAAAGTGCATTGAATGTGTCCAGCCTCAGGCCCTGCAGTTCATCATTGATGCCTTTCAGGGACAGGTGGGTCATTTATTATCACAAAGGGCTGGCTTCTCCTTCAACTCTACACTTTCCATCAGAATCTAAATCACGGATGTTTGAAGCAGATATTATTCTCTCTGACAAGTGGTATTTTAAAGACATGATTGTGCTGCAAAAAAGAATTCAGAAGTTGGATAGAATTCCTGAAACATTTAATAAAGAAGAAAGATGACGCGTCTGTTTTTGAGCATGTTTATTGTTGAATAATAATCTACAAAACCTGCAAGAACTCTGATCCAAAATGTAAACCACTGTATATATTTAGGATGGTAAATCTCTCAATAGAATTTGAGCTCCTTTCATGGAAACCATTGGGGGTAAAAAGTGGGGACAAACAGTAAAAAGCAATGTGAGCGTGCTCTATAAGTAAAGTCCATTTACTGCATAATTACCGTGTTATAGGAAACACATTGAGGCGGTGTCATAATGAAACCCAGAGGAAATGGGAAACCATTTCTCAACCTTACCCATTTAGAATAAGTGAAGTCACTTAAAACTGTGGAGTTAAAAAAAAAACTCAGTGGTTTGTTTGGTAGTTTACTGTTTTAATAAACTCACTTCTCTTCGATAGTGCTCAGCTCTAGCAGTCCCAAAACACCTCAGTGTTAATCTCCCTCACTCATCCATTCACACACTTCCACCACTTCCACTTCTACTGGCATGGGGCAAATGACCGAGTACAAACTCAGGTCATCGGTCCATTTCAGGGCAAACGCACAAATGTTTGTTTTTTTAAGTGACTCATTTTCAAATACTCCAAGGACCTGCAATAAACCTACACATGCAATTCTGTGTTCAGTATCTTGCCTCAGCCTGACACATGGGCAGCATGTGACTGGGAGATCAAACCATCACCCATGTGATCAGAAAACAATCCGCTCAGTCACACCAAGAAATAAAAAAAATACACAGCTACAGTTTCTAGGGATAACGTATATTGTTGAATTCTATATTTTCTCCCTCTTTCCATTTTATTTTGATCTTTTGCTGATCTGTTGTTGCGATGGTGTGAAACCGTGTGTAATTCATCCTCTGTTCTTGCATCATCTCGCAGGTGTTTGTGCTTTCCACACACCCATACGGCTGCAGAGTGATCCAGAGGATTTTGGAGCACTGCACCCAGGAGCAAACTCTGCCCATCCTGGAGGAGCTTCATCAGCACTCTGAACAGCTGGGCCAGGTGAGCACATCTGTCTCCAGTTTGTGCTACACTGTTTTGTTGTTCTTTTTTTTACCCACACTGATTAGAGATGTAATTTTCATGTTGGTTAGATGTGACGAGTCACTGTTGAGTTGTGTGTGTGTTGTGTATTTTTGCATGTGTCCTCCATGTTTGAGCATTTCATATTTTGCTGTCGTTGTGGTCTGCTAAGTGTTAAAATTTAAGGATGACTGTAATTGTGCTGTTAGCTCTCATTACATCTATGTGATTATTTAAACATCCACCCTGCCCCCCCTCACTTATTCCATCTAGAAATATCAAGGCGTATCATTGGAGATGACACCCAAAACATATTATACAGTGTCCCGTGATGCACTGTTCAAGGTCAGAGCAATTTGCCTCTCTCTCGCGGATGTCCCCGTGCTCCCCTCCTCTCTCCTACTTTTTAATATTTAATCATTTCTTTCTGAAAGAATCTACTTTAACACTTAGATAGCTGTTAAACTCCCAACTTTTACAGGCCTTTCCTAACCCACCGAGCCGCTTTCTCTTGCTTCCCCCCCCTCTCTCTTTCTCTCGCTTCATGCCACCTACGATTCACAGAGCACATGTTTATCTGTCCCTCGTTTGCCCACAGCATTTTCTGATCAATCTGTTTTCTTTTTGTCATTTCACCAATATTGTTCCTACAATTAGCTTTCCTAATTAAAAAAACAAAACTCTTTGCACAATGACAGTGCCGATATTTATTCCCATGATCATTTGTAGTCAAAGCTTCTCACTCAGCACACCGTTAAAACAGATTGACAGAAAATGGCTTTGAAGGCAAATGCGTGAAAATTAAAGGTGCAGATCTTGTCTGCCCACCAAATTGCTACTTTAACAAGATTGACAATTACAAGTCATGGTTGCTTGGCCAGGTGAGTTCTTATCTCACAAAAAAAGAAACCAAAAAAAAAAAAAAAACACCCATAACTGTCTATCACCCATTTCTGAAGGGGCAAAGATGCTATTGGTTGTGTTGTCTGGTCAGCAACACTCCAAACCAGCAGCATCTGTCTTGTCTGACCTTCCGCAGTGATGACGTTTTCACAGTACTACACACCGGGGGTGTCACTCATTCATCAGCCGTAGCCATGCATGATTATCTCATCCTGGTTCAGGACCACTGAGGAAAAGTAGTGCATGAGATCACCTTACCTTCTTTGTGATTAACGCTGCAAGCATGAATTGGCTCGTGAGCGCCGCACTCACACCTCCACCGCCCCCTGCAGGATCAGTACGGTAACTACGTCATCCAGCATGTCTTGGAGCACGGCCGGCCGGAGGATAAGAGCAAGATCGTGGCGGAGGTTCGCGGAAAAGTCCTCGTCCTCAGCCAACATAAGTTTGCAAGGTAAGGAAGGATTTATGGTGCAGTTATGGACTTTTGGAATCTTACCAAGTCACTCGTCATTCATATATTGGATGGAATTCGATCAGACTTTGTTAATCTCACATGGGGCAATTTGGTCATCACAGCAGCTCCACTTTGCACAAATAGTTTATCCTCTTGTGCACCACTGCTCTAACTAGCTTTAACTATCTATATATATGTAGATAAATATGTATGTATATAGACACCTGAAAGTATAAATGTGTCTGTAGAGGAAAACCAACAGTTGTTTTCTCTAAATAACATATTTGCATGGCACGGGCACTACTTAGTCTTGTTAATTATCTATTAAAAGTAATTCGGTTTATGTGCTTTCTGCTGTAAATTGTTGGAAAACGTCAATAGTAAAAATTACATCCAGTAGTGGCTTCCAATCTCTTTTAGGGGAGTCAGCAGGCATGTTATATCTGTGATACGGTTTGTTTTGGCTTATTTTTGCACCTAATTTGTAACCTTGTTCACTACTGAATTTCCTTATAATTCTTTTCACTCTGACCTAGAAACCCACTCATTTTAATCCATCTCGGTGGCTGCGGAGTGGTTTGAACATGTTTAATCTACCTTGGAGCTTTTTCTCGGGGTCCATGCTAATTGACAACCGTTGCATGAACCGTGACTTTTCTATTGTTAACCTCTCCGTTTTCCTTTGCCTCAGTGGTGATATCTTACCATATGCAGAGTTTCTCTCTGGAACTGGTGTGAAATGTCAAAATTCAATGCGTCATAGACTTGGTTACAGTGTGACAATGGTGTCAGTGTAAATAGACTCCATTACATGTCAGAAGTTCAAAGCACATTTCAAAAATAAAGCAGCAAGACTCTGAACAGGTTTGCACTCCTACGAACTGCGTACAAGTCATGCTCCATCTCTGACAGTCTGAGAGTAACCGTGAGCTCTCTTCCCTCAGTAACGTCGTGGAGAAGTGTGTGATCAACTCCTCGCGTGCAGAAAGGGCTCTGCTCATCGACGAAGTGTGCTCCCAGAAGGACGGGCCCCACAGCGCCCTCTACACCATGATGAAGGACCAGTACGCCAACTATGTTGTCCAAAGAATGATCGACATGGCTGAACCTGGTCAGCGTAAAATCATCATGCACAAGGTGAGTCCGTGACTAATTCAAGGAAGCACATCTGAAGATTTGCATTCTCAAATCTGGAATCCTCTGAGTGACTTATTACAGCAAGATGCCAAACTATTTTATCTTCTGTAAGTTTCATGAAAAACTTCTCAAAATGTGTGCGTTTCCAAGAGACGTGGAGGCTACCACCACCAGGGTGGGGAAAGACGAAAGTATCACCTTTTAAAGCTGCCGGCCTTCTCTCTTCCTCCTCAGATCCGGCCCCACATCGCCACGCTGCGTAAGTACACCTACGGGAAGCACATCCTGGCAAAGCTCGAAAAGTACTACATGAAGAGCGGCTCTGAACTGGGACCCATCGGCGGCCCCACGAATGGTCTCATGTAGGCTCGCTGACTTCCTGGGTCGCCCCTGAAGAAGCGCAGGAGTAGGAGCCACAGACCCCCCCCCCCCCCTCCCCTCATTCTGAGAGAGACGCTCCTTTAGCCGTAGGGGTTAGCCTTCGACGCCCTCTGTCAATCCCGTGTTTCTGGGGTGGGGAATTACCAAAAAAAAAAGAGAGAGAGAGAGAATAAACAAGACAAGTCAACTTCACCTAAGAACGCTGTGACAACTGAGCCCTGCCACTCTGCCCCCCCCCCCCCCCCCCCCCCCCCCCGGTGCAGGGCCCCCACGTGGCCCCCGGGGGGCGCTCAGTCAGCAGGCCGTTTTCATTTTCTTTTTTTTCCTGGGTAAAGCACAAGCCCATTGTTAATGATGTAATTGATGTATTTGACTGGTTTTCATATGACCTTGTACATTTAGTTTTTTACCTTGTAAATTCTCTGTAGAAAAGCAAAAACTTATTACACATTTGCTGAAATTTACAATTCTTACAATTAACACCAGCAAGTGACTTTCTAAAGCTAAACTGGAGTGATCCTTTTAAAAGACGATTCCACTTGTTTTTGTAACCAGACTCGCGTCGGCTGCTCCCAATTAAGTCGAAGCAATTGAGGATTATATTTGTACATTACCCCCCCCCCCCCCCCCCCCCGCGCGCGCGTGCAGTGAAGGCGTCGTCCCATGCCAAAGCAGCTGATGGATCCGTTTTCAAACGGCACTTCATAGTATGGATGGAAATGAATGCCTCCGTCCACAGGCGACTACTATGTGTCAAGTGCCACAGTCACTCTGAGAGGTCAGAGACTGGTTCTGGTGGCTCCGTGTTTTGTTTTGTTTTTTTAGATTTGGGGGGGAGGGGTGCTTAAGTCTGTTCTCTTTTCTTCTCTAGTGGTAGGGTCTTTTTTTTTTTTTTTTCCTCTTTTCTTCTTGCCTCCTTCTCCAGACTTGGGTGGGAGCGCTCGTGTCTCCCAGCAGCTCGTAGTTTGCCCGACGTTTCGGTACTAACTTTCATACCGGCAAACCTTGAGCTGCTGCATTGATGGAGCCACCCACCAGCATCTGAGCCGTCTTATCTACCCCCTCCCTCTGGAGTTTATGCAAGGAGGGGGGAGAAGGAGAGGGAAAAAAAAAAAATCCTACCGCTAACTTGGGAGAAAGCAGCAGATTATGAGGTTTGGTTGTACAGCGGGAGTGTTTCCTGGTTTAATCTTAACATGAAATGACCATAGTGGGTGGGATTTGCGGGGTGGAAGTTGCTTTTTTTGCGAAGGGGGGGGGTGTAACGGGGCGGGGGCAGGGGTATGCGTTGGCATGCTGTGACAGGTTTTAAAATCTTCGGAATGATTTTTTTCTTTATTATGTTTTGTGTAACATCTTATCTGTCTTGTAGTTTGAGACGAACACTGCCCTAGAAGACAGTATCTTTATGTACTGAATAATCATCTCTTGTGTAGAAGTAGCTTAGCAATGTTTAGCATCTTTATGTATGAGTAAATTGTTGCTTTTGGGTCGGGGGCTTGCAGCGATGATGGACCCCCCCCCCCCCCCCCCCCCCCACACCGCCTGAAGGTCAGAGCAGTCCAAAAAAAACAACAACAACCATGTTGTGAAGTGGCGTTTATTCCAGGTTCGTACATCTGAGGTGACGTTAACTTGCGCTGGAGGGACGCGTCAAAGAAAGGGACGTTGGAAGATGTTTTAGTTGTTTTGTTCTTTTAAGTAACTTCTTGTGTTGGTTTTGTGTTGGGTTGGGTACGCAAGTGCATTGGTGGGGGCCGGTGGGGTCATCAAAAGCTATACAATTCACCTGTACTGCTCGTATCGATAGCTTATTCGCTTCATTGGAAATTGTAGAATACATGTAGTATATGTGCAGTTATTAAGTGTAAGATTATTAGTTTAACTGAAGAAAAAAAAATGTCTAGTCGTGGTGTTTGACAGGCCTTGCTCTAAATTTGTAGTGATGCTTTTATTTCGTTTGTACAGTTGTACATTTGTAAACGTTTATGCTGTAAATGGGATGTCTTTTACACTTTTTGGGGAGAAAAAGGCAAAAATGTGCATTTAGATGTGTGTGTATATTCATCACCCCTTTCCCCTTGAATATAATGTATACAGTTTTATTTGATCAAGTGTTATTTTAAAGAAAAAAAGAGAAAAAAAAAAACTTCATGGCTTCACAATCTGGCATGGTTTTTGTTTTTAATCTGTTATGAGAAAGGCCAGCCTCTTATTTGTACCGAAGCTGTAACAGCCACTGTTGATAGTCTTTCTGATGTGTGACAGTTTAAAACGTAAAAAGAAACACAATGTACTAAAACTGAGGCTGAATTTAGTCCTCTCTGCTACCATGGAAACTTCACAGGATATGACAAGAATTATTTTTGTACAGAAGAGTGCTGTATTTTGAAACAGCTACTACCTTGTAAGCAAAAGCAATGTAAAATATTGTCAATTATATAAATATGAACATATGAGTTTTGTCACACTGTCAAAATATGTACATTTTCAGGTGGCCTTATGTACATTTCCAGATGTTAGATGAAGAAAACAAACTCATTTTTGGAAGCAGAATTGTGACTATGTATGATTAAACTGTTCTAACATTTGACCTGCAGTGTTCGTTTTTTGTTTTTTTCCTCTATTGGCAGTGAAATGTTCTTGAAGATCAAACTCATACATGCATCTGAAGTGAGGGGAAAGACTTTGAATTGAACTGATTTTGATTTTTTTTTTCTTTTCTTTGACACTAGAAACATGGAACAACATACACTCGTAGTCTACACGCAATATAAATCAGTCTCCATGCAGTGAAAGACAGTGGTGTGAATTTTGAGGATTTTACGTTTTTTAGGAAGCCAACTATGGCTAAAAATAAAGCAGAAGAAAGCAAGTTATCACAGGCTTTTTCAATCAACTTCATGTATAATAAAGGCCTCGTTTCTTTTCCCAGCATCACTCACTAATTCAAATTTCATTTGCATTTATGCTTTATGTATTCCTGGTACTTTATAGTTCCCAGTAGCTCAGAGGAAATGCAGTGGAGACTTATGTAATATGGTGTGTGCTCCTTCCAGGGTTGCCACAGCAGATTTAGATCTGCTGTGATTTATGATTCTGGGGATTTTAAAATTAGAATATCTTCAGGACTGAAAATTCGACTCAAACAGCAGTCAGACTCCGAGCTGAAGGGAGTAGACATCCTGGAGAAAATGTCAGTTTGCTTCCTGAGTGTTCAACCTTTTCAACAAGCTGCAGTTCACAACCTGAGAGAGGCTGACTCCTCTCCTCTGAGCCCCACAGTCCAGACCAGCAGCACCAAAGACAAGAGTGGTCAACAGCGCCCTCTAGAGGTCGTGGCAGACAACTACAGACGGAAGACCGTGCCGACACTCACAGGATCATGTTTAATAATCACTGGACTGAATTAAGTAATATTTTGTGTACTTCTTTTTCTGTATTTGCAGAAGATTGAATTAAATGTGTAATACAATATCTCCTGTACAAATCATTGCAAAAATATATTTCATATTAAAAAAAATTTTGTCATGCATGTTGCATAAATCAAATCTGATTACACAAGAAATCATTATCCTAAAATCTACCATTGTATCAATTGTCACTTATCGTTGCTGTCAAACATATACATGTGCTTTTTATGGACCGTTTGCAAAAGTGGACTTTCAAACTTTACTTGACTGAATTATTTGAATTTTATAGATGTGTTCAACTACATGAACAGAAGACGATTAATGCTATGTGAAAAGACATTTCCAGTGGAAATAACATTTCTATTATGAGAACAACTGGCCTTGTCATACATGTTGCATGGATCAAATCAGATTACATCAGCAATCGTTCAGTCTCAATTAACTTCAGGTACTGCTCGTAAGTGTTTTTTGTTTTATTCTAAATGTTTGATGATTGAACAGTGCGATTGAACCTGTAATGAAACCGTCTTCGTTGTATTTGCACACACACACACACACAAAATCTGTTACAATATCAACCTGAACCATTTGAGTCTATTTGGAGAAAATATTAAATAACAATAAGCTGAATGTGCTGTAAATGATCTCTTATAGAGATCAAAGGTCCTTCAATCCTGTTGAGTATCAATCTACAAGTTGTGTCTTGTTGAATAAACAAGCACTGCCAGGTGAAGTTGTGTTTTTGTTTTTGGGTTTTTTTTATATCATGTTTTCACTCTTCATCAAAGTGAAAAATAGATGTTCTCTATATATATATTTTTTTAGCATTTTCATTGAAAAACCACAGCATAATTTCTTCAACATTTTATTGGAGAAATAAACATGGATGTTTAGCAGAATATTGTGAAAATGGGGTTAAAAGTCATTATTCTTCTGCCACTCGTTGTAAGTATTGTATTTAAGACATAAAAAGGAAAAACATACAACTTACAGACAATTTTTCCAGTAAAACTTATGCCATACTCTCGCTACTAGTTCTGATGCCTGAATGCTTCATACAGCATGAAGTATAATATAAAGACTTGCAGTAGTCTATGAACAGGATTATGCTTTTACTGAAATAAGAATTTAATAAGAAATACTGAATTTGCGTTCTGCTGAAGTTTGGTTCTTCATGCTGTGGTTAACAGTGGAAATAATGAGTTAAACTCATCTGTTTTGACTCTTTCTGCCATAAATCTCTGTTGACCTTGAAGATGTCCAAACGTGAAGCTGATTACGGGTTTTGGAACTCCCTGCTTCCCATAAAACATCTTCCAACCTCATTCTTGAGATGTGAACTCATGTGAACTCATAAATACAACCAGCCTCCTTTATAGACCACATTGTTATATTTCTTTAGCTACTTTCTTGGCTGGACGATATCAACTCAGCAAAAAGTCTTCCAACAGGTATTTCATTACACTGGTGTTTCCTGGGATTGACTGTGATGGTATTATTTAGATTCAAATGATTCAAAACGATAAAATGCAATTAATGGTTCTTTATTCATCTAGCACTTTTCATTCAGTGAAATGCAGCACAAAGTGCTTGACATGTTAAAAAAAAACAACAGCGCCTCCCTTCACCCACAGACTTGCGGTCCTGTACCCACCCCCGACCCTCGCAGCCCAAAAAGGATCTCACTTCACCCTGCAGCAACAGGAGACATGGAAATATACTGTCCAGCTGTGTATCATTTAAATAACTGTAGAAGTTGATGTCATGTCTCCCTGTGACATTCCCAAGTGATAGCAGGTACTGTATAGGTTAAAGACCAAGGAGCCCAACATTGAGCCTTGGGGTACACCACTTGTCAGGCCTGTAAAGGTCAGATACAAGTTTCAACTTCCCTTCCCCTTGTTGGCACTATAGCTACTCGGGACAGGCAGCAGTTTCAGTGGTTTTTTGTTTTTTGTACTTATTATTCATATTTGAATCAAACTTCTTTCTTTCCATCTCTGACTCACTGACGTGAAGCTCACAACAATGATTCACTTTACTCCTCAATATAAAGTGAGTCACTCACAAGAACTCTTTTGTTCCAACCTGCAGTGGTCTGCTCTATCACTTAAAAAAAAAAAAGAAAAAAAAGGTGTGCCTGTGCATATACTGTCTTCTTTTATGTGCGTCTTACTGCTGGCTGTACCACAAAAAAAGTTCACCTTGACTTTGACAAAAAAAAATTCAAGTCCAGATTGATAATTTCCTCAAACAGCGTTCTTTCTGCTTCTGAAAGAAACCTATAAAAAAAAAAAAAAAAAAAAAAAGTTTTGAGAAGTGCAGTGGAATAAACACAGGATGTGGGTAGTAAGCAGTCACCTCTGGTTGATATTTATGAGTGGGCGGGGCTTCAGTCGCGCGGCGGAGGCTCGAGGATGTTGGATGAAAACACCTTGACCGTGAGGAGGGCAGGACAGTGGATGAAGTGGACACCAACGTAACCCGAAACATGCGGACGTCCTTGTCAGCTTCCTTCTTATGCACTCTGGGATTATTGACGTCGATCGGTGTGTCGGTGAGTTGTTTTCCGTCTGGCGTACAAAGAGTTCCAGGTTTCACCTTTCCTCACTTCCTGATGGTAAACCAACGCGTTACTTTCGGTCACAAGGTGTTTTAAGTATTTATTTGATAATTGCTTAAGATGATCTCGCGTTTAGTTTCAAAACATAAAAATACCTGAAGGTGACTTATAGCAGAATGTTTTGTGTGTTCTTGTTAACACAATATAATGAATAGAATAGAATCACTGATTATGATTACTGTAACCAGTAGTGACAAACAAAATACAGGGACAGTCGTTGTGCTCCTATTAAAGAAGTCAATGACTAAATGTCAGTGACATTTAAAGTGTGATTGTGCATCATATCTCGTTATTAAAGCACTAGAAATTCACACTAAGCATTTATAAAATTATAATAGTATTAAATTGATCCATTTGTTATGTATTTCTGTCTCAAAACATATTTTGTGACTGTGACTGTTATTTTTCTTCTTTTATTGCCATTAACTATTATATATAGATTTTTTTAAAAGGTAATTGTATTCAATATGTTTACATTTTAGTAACTTTATAAAACATAATGACTGAGGTCTGTGCTTTGTTAGAAGCAGTATTGCTTCCTTTATAGCAGTTGTATCCAATGCTGCTTATTTTAGGCTCATTTAAATCAATGCTGTTGGTTTAATAAAAATCTACTTTATTTTGGTGTTGTTTTTTTTAACAGATTCACATTTAGTCTCTTTTGTCTTTGATACAGAAAATAAAAAAAAAAAAAACATATCAAAATATCAAAAAAGGTCTTTGGTTTGTCTTTGTCTTTGCAGACTCACTGATTTGAATACGTTTTGTAAATGAGAAATGAGATGATTAGAAATAAATTGCAAAACAATTTATTTGCATGCAAAACACAATTTCCATGCAGTGGCTTCCATGAATGTGTTTGCATACTTTGTTCTTGGATTAGCTTTATGCCTGATGAGGCAAAGTGGAACTGTTGTTTCCTTCATGATGTTTTTTTCAGTGGTTCATTCCAAGTGCATTCAGTTTTTCTTGGATGATCATCCAAGACTCTTCCATAAGAGTCATATATATATATATATATATATATATGTATATATATATATATATATATATATATATATATATATAGAGAGAGAGAGAGAGAGAGAGAGAGAGAGATTCAGTGTGTCCACATTTGCCCCGTAAATAGACTTAAATTCTAATGAAAGATTGTACCATTTATGTTACGTGACTTCTGCAGTAGATGAGGACATATTACCCGTTATTGTCTGTTCTCATTACACTGCAGAGGTGATAACATTGTGTTCCTTTGTGTCAGTATGGGCTTGTCAACCACAATGTTTTCGCAAAGCTGTGGGTATTTTTTTCTTTTTTTTTGGACTTTGTATCTTCGACGGGGTTTATTTCTTTATTGGCCTCCTAGAAAAGCAGCTTCATCAGCTTCCTTGGCCCATGTGGGGTTTTTTTCAGCCCCACAATAAAGCAGCAAGCAGCATTGTGTTATCTGACGTTATCTGACTTTAATCCCTCTATCATTTGTGTGCATTTAGCTTTCCCTCGCCCAGGATTTGGATGGATCAGGACTTGACTTAGAAATTTATGAATCCGGAGACGGGTCAGAGGACGGTGAGTGAGTGTCACAACCAGCAACTATATAACAGTTATGATGTACATTTTGTAAATTGATCTAAATCTTTCTACGCTGTGCCTTCTCCTCTCTAACTTCAGGCTCAACCAATGACGTTACATTAGAAGATAGCAGGCATGCGGACGTCTTCCACGTATGGATGCAGCCTTTAATTTAAATTATTTATTTTTCATCTGTTAATGTTATTTATTGAGCATGAAATAAACTAACTGCACCGTTTTTTTGCTTCCCCTCCAGCCATCATCGAGTGTCATTAACCCACCTGCAGAAGAATCGGAATGGATTTTCATGGAAGAAAGCAAGAGTTTCTTGGAAAACCCAGAGATCCGTACAGGTACTTCGTATCTCTGAAATGTGAAGTTGACAAAGCAGCAAATGTGTGTTGTAGCATTGTTTTTTTCTGGGTGTGTTTGCAGGTGTCATTTCAGGCGGGGTAACGGGAGTGATACTCGGAGTCGCAATCGCAGGAATGCTGATCTACAAATGGCAGAAGAAAGAGACAGAAAGATTTACTCTGAGTAAACGAAAGGATTCGGATGAAGATTATCTCAATCAGAGAAAGGGCGACTTTATTGTTTGATTTCCCAATGCTTCTGTGAACTGTAGTACCCAGACAAACAATTTACTTTGTGTTTATGATGCATCATGAAAGATCCGGATTGATCTTCAACAGATATTTGCGATTATTCTGTGGTACACATGGTAGCAGAGGATAACACTGAGACGTCAGGGAATATCCTTTTTTATTTATTTATTTTTTTTAGCAACAGTCTACCTGAATAGAGACATAATTTGCAGTAATTAATATTGACTGTTGGTGTTAAATCCACCCTCTGATATGTTTGATCACTTTTATCTTACTGTGTGAAGTTAAAGGGGCACTGACAAAACAATATGTGATTAGTTGTTAACATGTACCTCCTGTATGACTCTTTTAAAGTGGCAGCTTTTGTTTCCTTCTTGTATACACTTTTGTAGCATTAAAACAAAACTACCTTTAAATAATGCTGGCAACAAAGATAAGAATTAAAACATTATGTCCTAGTGGGCCCAGCTGAAAACTCCCACAAGTGTTTTTATATAATATGATAATGAAAGGTAATAGTTTTAGCTTGTCTGAACTCCTCTGAAGATTGTGTTTCTCTTTCACATTACAACCAGTCAAGAACCACCACTGATTTCATCAGTAATGCTTGTGCTTTTCCTTCAAGCCCAATTTTCTTCACACCATCTTTCTCTATGAGATGCACTTTAATTGGTGTATATGAGTCCGTTTTGCACGCATATCGAAATCTAACTGCAATTCTTGAGTATATTGTGAATCCTTGTGATAGCTCCAATGGGATATGATATGACTGACCAGCTAAATAATGCAGGAAAACCTCATCAGGGTTTACATGAATGCTCTGTTTTATTAATGAAGTAGATTGACAAACATCATTGAGGTGTGTTTATTCAATGTAATTAACATAAATAATGAGCGTAAGCTGCTATAATGTAAGACAATGTGTTGCTTGAATATATGAATATATTTTTTCTATTTCACAGTGAATAATAAATTCTCTTTGTGACCATTTTGTTGTTTTTTATGCTTTTTTTGGGGGGGGGATACAATAACAGCACACAGTACATACTCTCTAACTGTAATTATATGTGACAATGAAGGAATATACAATACCTGGTGTGAAGCTGCTGCACATCAATATGTGTGTATAGTTCACAGCAGATAAAAATGTGATGTGACGCAATCTGTTTAATTAATAATTCCAAAATGTATTTTCTTTAAACTGCTGGATTTTTGCAAAGAAATACCACAGACCACCTCTGAAATGATTTATATTACATTAGAATTAAATCTAACAACTTTTCACAACAAATAGAAGTAATAGACAGTTTCCCGAGTGCCAGGTAAATAACCTTATGCTGTATTATGAGCTCAAAGTTGAGCTGGTCATTATATTGAAAGAACTTGTTCTTGGCCTGCAGGTAGTGCCTTTTTACAATGAAGGGCCTGTGAGTCTGTACTTGTCACTTTAAGGGAACATTATAACATCTGCCTCAGCACATAAGAGACAATTTACCACAGAGTATTAAACTAAATGAGAATTGAGAAGGCTCTCATTGGATTTTAAATAGGGCAGCATGTGTATTCATATTGAGACAGCTCAGGGAAATGGTACAGTTTTAGTCTGAATGATGTGTTACCAGAATATGGATGGTGAACTTTAAGTTTAAGTTGATCTTCAGAGTATCCATGGACATTTGTACAGTAAATGAAATGGGGGGGGGGGGGGGGGGGGGTATTTAAAGATCAAATCTATGGAAGTAATTTCATCGTTTCAACAAAACAAACAAAAAAGTAGGACTACTTATGGTTGCTGGAGTTCCCATGTGGAATCAGCTCAAAGTGTGAGTCAAAGACGCAGACATCCATTTTTTCATTAGGCTTTCATTCGGGGTTGACTCAGAAGGCCCTGAACCATAACTGAGGAACCTGTTGTGTGTCCCTGCTACTCAAAGCTATTCTTGATTTAAAATTAACTTTGACTTAACTTTTCTTAACCATAGATAAATTAAAAGTAACAGAAGGTCTCACGAGCAAATCGAGAGTTCCATTCGGTGTGATTAATTTGCATACTTCTATTTACTTCAAAGGTTGGCTATGGTTTGTAGCTGCAGATAAGTTGATGCAGATGGGACGAAGGCAGTGCTTTTCAGTAATTGATTGATGATTGCATGTGTGGGTTTTCTCTGGCAATCCTGGTTTTCTTATCACAGTTATCAGAGGTACCTCTAAACCGTCTATATCAGTGTAAATGGGACTTGTTTTTAAGCATATAAATGTCTATCAAATTGAACTCCCAGTTTCTTCACACCTATTGGCTGTCGATGCTGTCAGTCAAACCCTTAAACCCCACCCCTCCATACGTCAGTCCGTTTGTTTTTATCCGCGGTGTGCGCAGGTCGTCTGTTGGAGGTGGGCGTTTCTCTGCGTTCCTTCGCTCAATGTTGATGCTGAGGTTTTTTTTTTTCCTCCAGCACAAGCGGCTCTCTCCATGTTTCTCCCCACGCTTGTCGAGAACATGCATCACTTCAAGCCGAGCCAAGAGAGGCTGTACACCACCAGGTGTTGCGGGTGTTGCCATGTCCGGACGGGGACTATCATCCTGGGAACTTGGTACATGGTATGTAAAATGGTTCTCTTCAGGGGTCAGGGAGCTAATAGCTGTTAGCACCGTTTCATCAACGCCACCAGGGAGCCTCCCCAGCGTTATTAAAGTTTTGTTCAGGGTGTTTTTGCGATAAATGCAATGAGCTGTGAGTTCGTGCTGTGGCCTTTAACAGGAGCTAAATGCCACTTTTAATCTCCAAACGGCTAGGACGATGCTAGGATTAGCATGCTAACCGTGCTGGCCAAATAAAACCGTCTTGTGTGTGTATATGTCCCGCAAAATCTACTCAACTTTGTCGAAACGATTGATTAAAAACCCAGTTCAGTGATGCATATTCGTGCAGTCTGACGGTGTAAAATGTGAGATATTTGAGTTAACGCTATGAAGCGGTTAAACGGTTAAATCAATACGAGCTCGGCTCGTGAAGCATCCCGCAGAATAAACACACAGCTTTACATCTTCTCGTTCGTCACGTGGCTACTGCGGTTAGTTAAAGGTAAATCAACCCATTGGCACCAGTTGGATGTTGCACATCCTGTCCCGTCAGAGTTAATCCCCTTTCCGTTTTCCTACGTAACAGATGTTGTTGCAGTTTTCGGTTTCCAAATCGTCCTCTGAGGGGTTTTCTTTCGTTCTCTGTCACACATCAAAACACGGGAGCACACTTCCCTCCGATTCCCTCCAAAAATCACCCGGATTCACTCTCATATCGTGAAATAAAAACCACTTCATCCGGTGACCCAGTTTAATAGATCTGATGGAAAGTAGGTCTGTTATGGAACTTGAACTAAATCATTTAGTTTAACGGGGACTCGTCCACAGATCTCTGACATGCTTCAAGTATTGGACTACAATCTGCACGAGAACAGTGATAGTCACTGACCCTGGGTGTAAACCTGAGTGTGTGTGATTGTGTCTCTCTGTGTTTGCAACTTTTTACCCATGATTATTATGTGTCAACATCACACTTAAGATAACGTAGTTTTAAATCAAATAGACATTAGTTTTACCTTGTATTCAATAGTTTCCAAACATGATTTTTTGGCAAAAATCAAATGTAGGAAATAATATTAGGAACCGGCATCTCCGTATACTGAGACTGAGTAGTGTTTTGGGAGTACTTGTACTTCTATGAGTATTTGTCCACGTATGTAATCATATTAATTTGGGTGAGCACAATTCAAGTATTGCAGCTGCACACATTTTTAATTTTCTTTGCCATCTCTGGATGTGAAGCACATGGATGAATGTCCCCAACATATAAAGGCTGATTCAGTATCTCAATCATCTTTTCTCAATCTGCTGCTCCATTGTAATTGTTACAGATTTTTCAAAAGAGTTCTTCTATTGATGCTGTTTTTTTGTGTGTGGCTGTATCGCAGTCCTTCATGATTCAGCATGATAATCAAAGGTGCTCTGCTCTCTCAGAGCCTCCTAATTCACAATCTCGACTTTTTTTTTCTCTCCAAGAAATGGTAATTGTATAATATAAGAATAATCTTTTTAAAGGTGTAATGCTGTTGGTTGAACGTTTGTTCCGTTTTCCAGGAATAGAAACATATTTCAGCCAATACCTCGTCATCCCAAGTTTACGCTTCATTTAAACAGTCATTTGTCCCAATGCCACAGAGACATTTGACACAAAATCATTATTTTGAAAAGAAAAAGAAACTCTACCTTACTTCCACATGCATGCTCATTTCATGACCTTATTTTGTAACTTTTCTGGGTGGATGGATGGATAAATTAGCTCACATTTGCTTCTCCTTCCTCAATTAAGCCACTAGAGTATGTTGGAATACAACAAATCCTGGCCGGTACAGTATGTGCAGTATGTAGACCTGGTTACAGATCCTTTTGTTCTTTGTTAATTCTCCGAATGATATAAAGGTTCTCTGCACATTTAAATACCACGTATATATTCAAATAATTGGAAACGCAGTGTAATTATGAGATTCCCTAAAAGTTCACAATAGAGTGTGGAATAGTTTTGAAACTATTTGTTGGAATGAGAAATCACAAGTTGTTCCAGTGAGACATTATTGCCACGGTTTTGAAACCTTACAGAAAAGATGGTAAAAAAAAAAAAAAAATCCCAAATGTTTATGACTTTGGTGATGGTACGTGATGGTAATTCTGATAAGGTGTCCTCGTTTCACTGCTGGCTTGACAAGTTTATAGGTGTTTTATTACATTGCACTTTGGTCTTGACCTGCAAAATATCTTCGTCTCTGTTTGTCTTCTCTTGACAGTCAAGATTGAAACACATAGATCACACAGACGGCTAAACACAAACAATTTCTCCATGTTTTGTGTATTTAGGACCATCAATATGAAAAGTCTTCATGAAACTCCATTTGTCACACATTGCATCGGTACCACAATATTATTCTGATGTCACGTGATTTCATTTATAGTGTTTCAATTTTTAGTCTCTTGTCTTTCCCCACAATGTTCTGTGCATCTCTGTGCGTGCGAGGCCTTTGAGTGTTTGAATGTGGCCACGTTCTCACGTCACTTGTTGGTTCCTTGTTGCATCATCAGTCCCACATTATTGGAACGTTACCTGGTGGAAGCAAAGGTGATAAATTGCTGTCTGTAATGTTGCCTATTTCAGTCTCTGCAAGTTGATTGTCATGCAATACTGACATGAAGTGAAACCAACGCCTTCCCGGAAAGTAGGAATTTCATCTCAAAACATATTGCATAATTTGGTTTCTTAATCATGCAAAAGTGTCCAATACATTGTATGTTTCACCACTTTTGGTTGGTCAATTTGTCTAAAAGAAAATCTTGTTTCTATTCATTTTAAGGTCATCCATCTGTTGATGGGGATCCTGCTGACTGTAGCGGTGACCCACCCCGAAAACGTTCCCACCATCGACTTGCAGTACGAGGTCATTGATCATTATTTTGCCTCTGACAGGATGTCTGGTAAGTGGAAAAAAAAATCTGTATCGGGGGAATCGTTTCACAATGAGACCCGAATTCTGAATCCATACTTAAGTTGGTTACATGTCAATCCATTTGAATTCCACAATATGTGTTCATAATAATGTCCTGGCCACTCCAAAGTGGAGTAAATATGTGTACACTCGCTAGTTCTCTTCAGAGATTTTCACTGCCTCGTGACTTGTTGTTATTCTGTAGTAAATGACGTGACTTAATTTTCCTCGGGAGAGTTCAGCTCCCCTCGGTGTTTCCACGCTGGCTTCACACCAGTGGCCCTGTCGTGCGGTTACTGCAGAGACTGTTCTGTCAAGCTGGCACTTATTTTGTTCGTTAGCTTGATGGAGGCCTCCTCCTCCTCCTCCTCCTCCTCCACATAAGGCTCATGCCAGCACACAGGCCATTGGAGGTTGTCCGAGGTCTAAAAATCTGATCATTATCCAATTTCTGGAGTTATCAGATTACTTGAGTGATTATGTAAGCGGCTAAATATATACCGATTATGATGATTCTGTTTAACAACACTTAGATTTCTGCCCAAAGCGCTGGTGCTTTTGTGCAAGTCGACAATATGTGATTAGTAAGTGATTAGATTCTTTAAGATCGTGTAAATAAAAGTGTGAGCAGCAGCTTGTTCCACCCGCTGTCTTTATTCCACGGGTTATGTAACCAAGTGGAAGAAATATATGTAAATGTCTCGTGGCCTTCAGTGTGGATTAAGCTCCATTTTACATTTAGGATCCTCACTTTGCACACTCTCGTAGATTTAAAAAAAAAAAAAAATTGTGCTGAATTGTGCATATTTTGCAGAATTACCCACAACACAGGGTTAAGCTTTGACCTTTAATGTGAGCATCACGGGTTTCCCACCTTATACACACATTATAAAAATGTATTAGCTGGGTAAACAAGGTCATAAATATGGAAGGCAATTTAAAAGGTAGATGTAGTGCAGGCGTCTTTAGGTTTCCTCATGGATGTCGATTGTCCTCCACAGTGGATTCAACACTTGATACTTCTCCTCTGTGGCCTCTGACAGGATTTGGCATTACGTACTACTCGCGTCAATAACATCAACATCTTTCATGGACGAGTTGAGGGAGCGAGAGACTGAGTCTGAACGGCAGACCTTTTAATTCCCCCAGATGGAGTTTCATTGTGTCTGAATGGAAGAGGCTTACTGGAAAGCCAGAAGCCGTAACACACTGTTTACATGCTTTAGTTGAGCTATGAGAGGAATGAAAAAAAAAAAAAGTTCCTGAATCAAGCATGTTAAATCAAGTTATTTTAGCACTTTTAAGGCTACGTTCACTCTGCAGGTTTTAATATTCATTACCCAAGTTTGTGCTGGCAAGATTATGACAGACTTTTAAGGACAAGAAGGTTACGAAAAGGAGAGCAGAAATTTGAATGATTACTTAATTTGAAGCGGTGTCAGCTTCCCTGTACAGCAGGCTTGTGTGGATTTGGACTTAAATAAAATGTGACATGACCTTTCAAGAGATTATATATGAAACTGGCCTGAATCCAATTTGAAAAATGTATGGTACATTTGTGTGTGAACTGTCAGGCTGACTTCCCAAATGAGCTCTGAATTTGTATCACTTTTGCATACAGCGTGACCGTGAATACAAAACTATTCCTGGTAAAAAAAAATGAGCTTTTTCCTCCTGTCACCTTTTAAACTTTGACTCGTGGACCACAAAGGACGAGGTGCTGCATGCGGCTCGGACAGCGACGCGAATACCTGCTCATCCACGCTCACTTCACTGTGATGGTTCAGGCACAAACGGCATTCGCAATATAATCCCTGAATTTCCCCTCTTCTTTCTGCTCATCCAGAAAATGCCTTTGTCGGATTTGCCATCTCTCTGTTGATGCTCACTATCAGTGCCATGATGGTGTATGGAGCCATTACTGTAAGTGTCCACATCAGACACGGTGTGATCACCGCCCTTGTTTCTTGTGCAAATATGTAATTCAGTTTATAAAATAACAACACGCTAATACGTCATGAGACAAGTGAGACATAACAAAGGTTTTGAATGAGTACGCATCCAGGCCGGGTGTTGTTGGAGAGCAGCACACGCGACGGCCACGTTTTCATGTCTTGTCATCTTTACCTCAAAGGCCTGCATGATGGCATCAGGACCGACAGGTTTGGTAGCTCTTTTACCTGGACCTGCAGTATGTGGACTGGCTGCACACTTAAAGTATGACGTGAATCTGTGGACTCAAGAGAGCCCGCCTCTACTTTAGCTGTGCAAGTCGTACACACTCCCAGATATCCCTGCTTTCCAATGTAGTCTAGCAGCTCTCCCCGTTTATGTGCTATTACACAATTGAGTAAAGACGGTGATTATGGAATATAGTGTAGCAGCGTGTTTGTTGACATGCAGAGTGTATTTAGTGTACTTTTGATAGAAGCAACATTCAACCTGACAATTGTCTTGTGATTGACAGGAAGGACCACTACGCATGATTTTAAACCGTGTCTGCACTTTTAAAAATGTTTCATTTGTCATCTGTATATTTCAATTTACTAAATTTATAAGTGGAAATAATGAAGAATAATACAAAAAAAAAAGAAATCTATGTAAACTAGATTTCACTGTATTAAATGATGGCAAAATAAACCATTTCCATTGTATTCAGATATTATTAGATTAATTTGTCCCTGTGTCTGTGGGACTCCTATTCCAATTAGTCTCAGCCTGACCAGTTTTATGTGAATCTCAATATAAAGAAGGCTGAAAACAGACTTTTGAACGAAATGGAAAAATTAACATTTGCATGCTAATAAATCGTTAAGGAATTTTAAGACATATGGTTTAGATGATGCATTGCGGTCCGTCCATAAAATCACAGAAAATCTTTCCAAGTGAGTAATTGTCCTTCTCCTCCTCTTCCTCCTCTTCAGTATCGTGACGGCTGGCTCATCCCCTTCTTCTGCTACCAGGTGTTTGACTTTGCGCTGAGCTGCCTGGTGGCTGTCAGCTCCCTCACATACCTACCCAGCATCAGGGACTACCTGGACCAGCTGGTTAGTCTCATGATCTGCACCCACAAAGATTTTAGTTTGACTTTTGTCGCTTGAACAGAAATAGAGCCGCTGCGCCCTCATGCTCAGTCCCAGTAGAAATCGTAAAGGTTTTTTATTTCCTCCATTGATTGTGGTTTTGTTTGCCGAGGCTGTGAGGTGAGTTGAATTAGTATCAAAAGCATTATTGGAGTTCCAAACCTTGTTTTTTTGTTTGTTTGTTTTTTCTTTCTCAGCCGGATTTCCCGTACAAAGACAACCTGCTGTCTATGAACTCCAGCTGCCTGCTGCTCTTCGTGCTGGTCTTCTTCACCTTCCTCATCATCCTCAAAGTAAATAATCCTCCATTCAGTCCGCTGATCTAATTCAAATGAGTCCCTCCCTGCATGTTGACACTCGGAGGACACGGATTCGATTGTTTTTCCCCGTCGTCACGGCTCTGCTGTAGTGTGTCGGCTGCAAATGGTCTTCTCTTCTCTGTGCCGTCCAGGCTTACTTGACCAACTGTGTGTGGAACTGCTTTAAGTACATCAACAGCATGAACATGCCCGAGATCGCCGTCTACCCCGCATTCGAGACCCCTCCCCAGGTACGTGCGAGCCGACTCAAGCTTCTTCGGCCCCTCCATGGAGCTTCTCGCAAAATCAATATTTCTATCCAATTTTTTTATTTTGTAGCACAGCAGTCGACAGTCTTTAATATCCTTCTGTTATGAAAGTCAATGGGAACTGGCTCATTTCCTTGCACATCTGCTGAAAGTGCTTGAACGGGTAAAAAAGCCACTGCAACGGGTAGTGGTGGCCGAGTGCACCCTGGGGGCATCAGCACCCCGGAGGACTGTCATGTGGCTACACACTGTATCATGGAAATATGATGTGGCTACACATGGAAATAAGATGGGTAAATGAAGAAAAAGAAAATTCTCATAAAGTATGATTAGTTAGTCAGTTAAGAGGCCAAAGCAGCTCAAAATGCTAAATCGACCAAAACGGCAGATTGTCAACAATAATTTTCCTAAACTTCAGGAAATATGATTGTCACATCAGCTGCAGTTCTTGTTTGTATATTTAGCTTTTTTAAAATTTTTGTTTTCAAGTTCATGAGTTGTGTTATTATTTGTTTTACTTGAAAGAGGATAGGTGAAAACAACTGCTCCTTTGGTCATAGAGTCTGTAATGCTCAGTTTAATCCAGCAGGAGGCGCAGCATTCACACTGAAAACCTTGCAGGACGTGTACTGAGTGTAAAAGAGAGGAACATCAGTTTCCAGATAATTAATACAAAGAAGAGTATTATATACTGCTGTTCAGCAGACACTGGTCTTTGTGAATTATAATTCAAGTTCTGCGTCGCTTTAAACTAATCTGATTACAATGAAATTTCCAAATATCTTAGCTTGATCATGAATAAGGGGAAATATTTCAGGTGTTTTTTTGTTTGTTTTTTTCATCCTAAAAAAATGCCTTTTTAAAAGTTATTCAAACTGATTGAGACGCTACTTTTATACTTGATATGGGCTACTGATCACCGCTCACTCTGTTTTAGGGGCCCGCAAACACATTTCTACAAATAAGTCAATTGTTGATATTGCAACTTAGTTCAGATTAGCTATCAAAATAAGTCAAACAAACTGTGAATTTTTTTCCTCTTTTCCTCTCCTCCAGTACATTCTGCCCACTTATGAGATGGCGATGAAGATGCCAGAGAAGGAGCCGCCTCCTCCGTACATGCCAGCTTAAGCACCAGCCCTGACGCCAACACACACACACACACACACACACACACACACACACACACACACACACACACACACACACACACACACACACACACACACACACACACACACACACACACACACGCACACAGAGCCATCATATGCATTCCTACATTCCCTCACTGACCCCTTCTTTGAATACCATTACGCCCTTCGCCTCTCTTCCCTCTCTGACCTGCTGTGTAAAAGGCCACTGAAGATGTTGTTCAACTTTCACGCTGTCGAGATGCGAGAGGAGCATTGTGGGAAATTGGTTTCTGTAAGACTATAAATAAATGAAGGAATGAATGGATGAATGAATGTTGAGAAAGCGAACAAAGCTCCCCTCCTCCCTGTACCTCCCTTTGGCCTTTTTTTAATGTCTTAGTAAAAGGGATCTTTGTGGACATTTATTGCTTGAAGTGCTCTCATCAATCCATCACCATCCTATCAATAGATTGATTAATGAAATGTAAAAAAAAAAAAAAAGAAAATCTAAGACAATCCACTTATTATAGCTTTTATTGTTGAATTGTGTTTTGCTTTTACCCCGTCTAATTATTAAGATGTAGACTGTTGTCTGTAGCACTTTTTTTTGTCTGTTATTTATTTAGCTTTGCTGTGATCCGGCTCACCGCCGCTCTCAGACGTGGTCACTGACTGATCACTGGTCATTTTCTCTGCTTCTTTCTCACCTGACCTCTGCAGCAAACAGTCTTGTGAACATTAGTTGTTGCATGCCTCCCTGCACCCCCCTCTTTCCCATTATTTTCTTGGTAATATGAGTTTGTCCTAGTGGAAATACATTTGTCTTCAATAAACGTTTCAGAGCGGTTATATCTTCTGTTTGACCTTTCTTTTTTTAAATTTGTAAATACTCAATTTGTTTTGGTTTTATTCGATTTAAATAAAAACAGGGACAACTTTAAATTTCTGTTAAAATTTGTAGTCGCTTGTGTTTTACTGGTGACGCCTACTCGAGATCAAATTGAGTTGCATGTGCCTCCTGATTTAGTCGTCAATATTCGTAAGGAATTACAGTAAAAACACGTTTCTGAATGTATAAGCGCCTATTCATTTCAAGCCACGTAATTACTTTAAGAATTCAAATATTACACTTAATCCCAAGAAAACAAAACCGATCTGCTCTCAGTCCCTCTTCTGTTTGGTTTTCTTGTCTTCAACAAGATGAATGGTTTTGCAGAAAACCGAGGACAGGACGAGAAAATGACCACCCTCCTCTAAATACCATACTTTGTACATACCTTACTTTACGGCACCCTGCAGGTCATGTCCCAGTTTGGGATTGGGCAGAGTGTTTGACGTGTCCTCCTCACATGTGGAGGAGGTCGGACCCCCGCAGAGCTGAGCCGGATCCTGATCCTCGGCCAGAGAGGAGGCGAGACCACAAGGAGTACTGCACGCCGATATGATGAGGTCTACTCTCTGGAGCCTCGTGTACTGCGCCGCCCTGCTGCTGTGCGATGTGATGGCCACATACCACCTCAGCCCCGGGGACCCTCGGCTGCTGGCTGCACAAAGCTATGCTCAGAGCAGACATAATGGGCGGCCACCGTTCAGGACCCTGGATCCATCAAGTAAGACTTGTAGATCTTGGATTTCTATGTTTCAGATGTGGGTAGATTCAGCGGGCAATTTGTCGTAGTGATGGGGAAAATTCTGAGCAACGATAATGCAAAGTTAAAATGTCAACAGAGGAAAGTAACTTATTTTCAAAGTTACTTCAAGTTGAATTTCAGTATTTCTATTGTATGTTATTTTCACTGCACAGATATGAGCAAAGTCATGCATGTTTAATTATATATACAACATCTGTTATTGCATTTTAGGCAATTTGCTAAGTATTTTTTCTTTTTATAGTTTAATCAATATGATCACAGTTCCTTAAAATACTTATTGCAAACGTTTTGCACCGTAAATGCATTAAATGATGCATGTAATAAATGCAATACAATATATATATAATTCAGAGTTTGTATTGATGTGTTTATTTGACACAGTAAAATTACTAATAGACTATATATTATAACGTCTGAATAATTTATTGGAATGACAGCTTTTTATAATGCCAACATGCATGAAATATCACATCTGTCCACCAACTATTTTCTGTATCTTCCCAGGTGAAAATACACTCATGCTTCCACTAACCATGTGTCTGTGCAACAAAAGCAAATGTTTATTTACCTGCAACCTGTGACAGAATGTCAACTTGCACTACTTTTCCTATTTGTCTTCTATCAGTCTACTAATGTTCTCTATCACTTTTCCTTTCTGGTGGCGCCGTAGTTCACAGAAGTGACTACACGTATAGGGGAGGGTATCACTACCACTACCAGCCTCCACGGATCCCTCCGCCAGTAGTGTATCGACCCGTCCCGCTATCTCCACCAGTGATTTACCACAGACCTCCGGTCCCCATGCCGCCGTTTCACCACAGATTCAATCAGCCTGCGGTGCCTCAAAGGCATCACATATACAAAGGTCACTCTCAGCCTCTAGCTCTGCATCCACACCACAGGGTCAAAGGCCCCCTCCCTTACAAATTGAAAGGCCCATGCCCGACACACTCTGACCCCACAGTGCCAACACCACCTGTGGTACCCGCCCCTACTGTCTTTACGACTCCACCAGAGACAACAATGCCACCAGCAACTACGGCGGCAGCGGTGACAACCATCGTGCCAGTGGTGGAGACCACTGTGCCGCCGGTGGAGACCGCCGCTCCTGTGACGCTACCGGTCAGTACCCAAAGCGGCTTCATCACCAGCATCAGTCCTGTGGAGACAGGTAGAATATTACCAGTCCGATTGGCCGTCCAACCCAAACAATGCACCTCAATGCTTTCCAGGTCAGACCTGTTGTTATTGTGATGAGATTCATGGAAGAAACTAGGCAAGAAAATGGTAAATGGTGACAAACGCTTCACAAGATCCACAAAGATTCTTGTGGATGGGGAATTCATAAATGTGTAACAGCCAGTACCAACAGTTGGGGTAAAAAAAATAAATTATGATATGTTACTACTATGTGAAAACAAAAACAAAAAAACTGATCTCAGATTTTACCCCAACATTAACAATCTGAAAAGATCTAAACTACAGAAATGTAGTTGATGTCATGTGTATGTGATAGTTCTCTTCTAACTCTGTGTCCATGTTTAGGTGTTCTGTTGTTATTTGTTCCTGTGTTGGACATCCAGCATCCTTTTCATTCAGGACAATGAAATGAAAGGATCAGACTCGTCTCTGATGGACTGTTGAGTCTCTGAAATGATGCACAGTATGTCATGTAACATACGGGATCATTTGATTTGAGTTTTTATTTTGTGCTTGTGGGGACATGTACATCTCAAAAGAATTTGGTTTTTTTGATGTTCATTTGCAAGCTGTCATGTTTCTGACTAATGATGAGATGGACTTAATCCTGCCATGTTGATCACCAGAGACAGATGCACAGTGCAGGAGCCGTCCCCTGGACCTGGTCTTCATCATTGACAGCTCTCGCAGCGTGCGTCCTGGTGAGTTTGAGAAGGTCAAAATATTCCTGGCCGACATGGTCGACACACTGGATGTGGGATCGGACGCCACCAGGGTGGCGGTGGTCAACTACGCCAGCACGGTCAAAATCGAGTTCCTGCTCAAAGACCACTTCAGCAAACTGGACATGAAGAAAGCCATCTCGCGCATTGAGCCCTTGGCCGCTGGCACCATGACCGGCCTCGCCATCAAGACCGCGATGAACGAAGCCTTCACCGAGCAGTCCGGTGCCAGGCCTCGCTCCGGAAACATCTCCAAGGTGGCCATCATCGTGACAGACGGCAGGCCTCAAGACCAGGTGGAAGAAGTGTCCGCCATGGCCCGGGCCTCGAGCATCGAGATCTACGCCGTCGGGGTGGACCGCGCAGACATGCGCTCGCTGCAGCAGATGGCCAGCCTCCCCCTGGACGACCACGTCTTCTACGTGGAGACGTACGGCGTCATCGAGAAGCTCACCTCCAAGTTCAGGGAGACGCTGTGCGGTAGGATACAGAGGGGCCCCGCAAGACCTCGTCCAACATTAACCCCAGTTCTAGTTCCTCCGTACGGCGCACCTTCAGTCCACGAGTGGGGTTGTAGCAGAATGTGGATAATCAATGGTATTTTTGCTGTGTAAACTCCGACCTGGTGAGTAAACAAACATACAAGGGCAGACGCTCTCAACCCCCACGTGGACTGCAGATGTCGGCTCTAGAACCTGCCTGTTGTCGTTAATCTCACCCCGTGTGAAGTTTTGGGGGCACGCTGCCTAAAACTTTGAAATGTCCTCAGTAATTTGTTTGGCAAAGTATGTCAATGCTTTGAATTTATCTTTTTTTGTGTGTGTGTATTTAAAATTATTTATTTAAATGTACTGTGAAACCTCAGTTTTTCAAAATTGTAAGTGGCAAAGCAACAAAAATCCACACAGATTTGGGCCCATGGGGCTCTGATTAATCGAAATATTGCAGAATTCCTCCATAATAATGTGAAAACTTCATAATTGGACTCACTGGTCTTGAGTGACACTGAAGTCAAAGGTTTGAATAACTGAGGATCTGTTGTGAATTTGAGTTTTTGAGCATTTGTCGTGTCCCTTGTTTTTTGTTTAGTTTTTTTTTATCAAAGGCCCATGTATTGTTGTATGTCAGGGTTCTGTGATTTTACCTGTGTTGCCCAACACTCAGCAGTTGGCGAATGACCTTGGCTGAGATGTGGTGAAGGTGTTTGACCGGACCAAAGTACAAACGCCACCAAAATCCTCAAATTCTGAACTCACTCAGCCAGAAAAATATTGGCCATTTTGTGAAAAACCCGTGAGGTACAAATGGGTTATTTTACTGCTTTATATAAGCAGATATTTGCAGTCAGAAAAATATACCCACAAATCCTCGACTAGTTTTTGCAAATGCAAAGTTACCTGGAGCAAGCGACCGACCGACTTAATCTGAATGCTAGCACATGAAACTGTACCCATGCTGCCATCTTGAAAGCGCCATCCCTTAATCCCGGTTTATTCTAGGTCTGGACCCCTGTGCCATGGGACATGACTGCGAGCACATTTGTGTCAACAGCAACGCCTCCTTTTACTGCAAGTGCCGGAATGGTTTTATCTTGAATGCGGACAAGAAAACATGTTCCCTGAAACGTAAGGACATACTGTGTGGATTCCTGCAGCTTTTTCGCTGTGATACTAACGCTGCTCAAGAGCTGAAAGAGTTTGTGTAGAAAGAAACATTGTCCAATGCATTTTGTTGTTGTTGTTCTCTGAGCAAAGCTTCACAACATCACAACCAACTAGTGCATAACTCCTGACTCCATCAATCACTGGTGGCTGTCACATTTGTTGGACAATAATCGGGTAATATAGAATTTAGTGGTAAATGAAGATATAATTGGTACAGTTAGTTTGTACTTTTTTTTCCTAACCTGCTGTGAAGATAAAGATGTGCTCTCTTTTATTTGAGATTCGTTTTGTTGATAAACAGCAGGCGAGCTGGTGGGAGAAAATAACTCCCAAAAAACGAGTGTGGGTGGTAATTCTGTGTGCTTTTTTGTTTTTTTCCTCGCTCTCTACATGAGCTGTTATACTGATGTGAAATTTTGCTTTCTCCCGGCGAAGAGGTGAAGGTGGAGGTGTTGGAGGATCCCTGTAAATGTGAAGCCCGGCTGGCGTTCCAGAAGCAGACCCAGGCGGCCCTCCAGCAGCTCACCGCCAAGCATATCCTTTCTGTTGTTTCAGCTGGACGACGGTTTATTCTGACCAGTCTGGCAGGTGTTTCCTTCTACCTGCTGTTATTGTTACTGCAATGCAATTTAACAGTGTGTGCAATCACTACGTCTTCTTTCTCCTCTTTTTTTTTTTTTTTTTGCTTGCCGCTTCATTGCGACCGAGTTTTCCTTGACTGATCAAACTAGCCGATGTGTCCGGGAGAATCGAGCGTCTGGAGAACATGGTGGGCCGAGCTTAAAGCGTCACGCCGAGGTGAGTGTGGACAGCTTTTCCTGCCTAGATGATTGGTAGTTCAACCTTTTTCCGTTTGACCTGCTGTTTATTCCTTTTCGACAGCGGCGGCTGACTTGTTTCACTTCGTGTCGGGGAGCCACGGACTACTGCATCATGGACATGTGCTTCCTGTCATCTGGCCTGCACAGATTCCAGCTACGGACCGAGTGAAGCTGTGGCCCAACTGACATCTCTGAATATTAAAAATCATACACTTTTCTTTTCATTTGTAATAAATGCAGTCATATGTGATGCTTGTGAAACTGCTGTACATGTTACATTACTTAAGATTAATGAACTTTTTGTAATGTATAATAACCACATATTTTGTTATTGTTTCTCCTTTGTGGGATTATATATGTTTTGCATACTTTTTGTACAAAGACTGATATTGTATATACTATTCTTGGGGTAAATTGCTTTATTGACTTTACTTTTACCTGAAAATGGATTTTATGTCACAGAGCATCCACCTAGTGAATGCTTATATGTCAAGTATTTATGCTTTTTTTCTTTTAAGAATATTAACATTTCTGTTAAAATTTCTGAGTTTTGTTTTTTTAAGATGATAGATTCTAGTTTTTGCATCTATAATGTTATGAGATAGCATAATGTTTGCTCTAATTTGATTAAATGTAATGAACTGAAGAATCGGACAATAAAATAATCACATTGGAGTTTGTTGTCATTTTAATGCCTCAATTAAAAAAATTGCTCTTTCAACATGGTCAATGCCATGCTTCCCAAGCTTCCATAGGCTCAAAGAAAAGTTGATGGTAAATGACTGCAATATGGAACTATAAATATTTTCAGTGAATATGCAGCAATGATCAAAGTAGCATTTAGCTTAAATTGTAATTATTTCTGGCCTCTGAAAGAGAACACAATGGTTGTAAATGCTCTCGCACTCAGTGACCCCAGAAGCAACAGATAAATGTTTGTCTATAACAAGATCTGCAGTTATTTTTACTCTTCTCCTCACATCTGGGTGCAACATTTCTTCTTTCAATTTTATCATTTTCCCATGAGTATTTTATTGATCACAGATCATTTGCTTCCAAAAAGGATAAGCACCCACACATGGCTCCAGATGGAATAACACACAAACTCCTGAAATCCGAAAAAAAATAAACATGAGAATGAAGCGCATTCTCATTACTTCTGCACTCATTATTTGAGTTATTGTTAAATTGGATTCCCAATTTTATTTGCCTCAGTATATATTTTTCCTTCTTTATAAAATGCCTTTGTGAAAGCTTGAGGGAAGAATAACTGCAATCCATGACAATTTCAGAATAGTGGAAGTTATTTAGAGAAGTAAGCAAATAATAGATTGACTTCTATTTATTGCATTACTTGTTCACATTCAGCCATTCACACACACTAGCAGTGGCGGCCGCCATGCAAAGTGCTCGACCTCGTTTGGGAGAAATTTGAACCGAGACACATGGACACAGCGAGACGAGACTTTTGTGTCACCAGATACAAAGGGAGGCTTTATAACAGTCGCTCTTATGTAACCATGAATTTCAGTGCCATATACAGTATGTATTTCTGTGTCAATATAGAAAGATAAATATGGAGGTTGAGCTCTGAGAGTTCTGTTAACAATATGCTAGAATTCCCTTTGGATTCACAAACCTGTCAAAGCGTTCTTGTATCTGAGGTCAGAGGGAGATCACTTCTTAACTTTCCGACTTGGAAATGAGCCATCAGGCTTTATGAGCAGCAGTCAAAGCCGGACGGCATTAAGGTGATTTTATTAATGTGTTTGAACCTCTCTCAGAAGACGCCTTCTGTTTTTAGTACCTTGTTGTCATCATCAATTTTTTACACCTTCCGCGGGGCCAGAAAAACAACAGACAGAGGTCATCATGTTAACTGTGGAAGCAGTAGGCTTGTTTGCCTGAAACAGCTCTGACAACAGAAGCGCCACTGTCTGCGGCCTGAGAGTCAACATGCCAACGTTTACTCCGAGTCTGGCCTGGATCCTCTCCCTCCTTCCTTTAACCAGACAGCTGTTTTATGTTTGTTTGCTATTTCACTTCATGGTTACCACACACACACACACACACACATGCACACAAGCAGCCGGAGAGGGGAGCCTGCCGCAGTTCTTTTTTCAAGGTGGGTAAAAAAAGATGAATGGGACTCACACAACTCTGAGAAGTGGAAAAGACACATCAAGTGTGGTACAATGCATCTCTGTTCAACAGGTTTATGCAACAGCAGCCAAGGATGAACTTACGTCTTCCCAACATTTCAGAAAAAAACAACCAAAAATTATAATATTGATGGGGTCATGATGGGAAAAATAAAAGCATTTGAGTGACTTTGAAAGAGGTCAATTGTGATGTACAGGTAACTGAATATAAACGCACAAAACACAATGAATCAATATATCTCTGCTTCACAGACCTCGTTGAAACCCAACTTCATAACTGTGCTCAAATTGATTTCTTGGGTGTCTTTACATGATTTGTGTATTTCTGTTTTTACACCTCTGAGGATGATTCAGAGTTATAGTGAAAGAGCCAATCAGCTGGCTGGTATCCACCCTGGAGCTTCAGAGGCTGATACATTTAATACTAATCAAACAACATCTATGTTGGTTAAATGTCACAGCTTTCATTTTCATAAATATTAATGTTATTAACTATTCTTCTATTAGCTTGCAGGCAAATGAAAACAATGAGGCCACAAGGAAGTCAATCATAACCAAATACTTCCAAAGAGTGAGGCATGTCTGTTGAATGGTAAGAACAAGGTCAGAGCAATCCACACGTATGTGTTGCCAGTCATCAGAGGTTGGATCATAAGCTGGGCAAAACTTCCGATGGAAGCCACAGACATCAAAACAGGAAAGCTCAGGTACCATTGTGGTACCTGTGTGTACGTCAGTGGAGAAAATCCCTCCTGAAGGGAGCATGATTGATGTCTGTTCTGTTTCTGCCTAACTGAAGTGTATATTTTCAGTTATAGCTCTCAGCAAACAGCTACATTCAAAGAAGCAAACCCGCTCTGATGCTGCTGAACATCACTATCGTTACCTCAGGTTCACAAAGTAAACCTGTGAAAACCTCATGTGAAACTAAAGTGTTAGAAAGGAATTAAACTGACTCAGCAGTGGGAGGTCTATTGGGAAATTAACAAACCAAAAACATCAGCGATTTAACAAAATGAGCCATCTGTCCTTTTGGAATATTCAGCAAATATTTAGTGTTGCCCTGATGTGTTTATAAGCAGAAACTTGTGCATGTGTGTGATGTAAATGTGCACAGTTAACCCACCTTTCATCACTGGGCTGTTGTGTGTTAATTCCATTTTCTTGTAAGTGTCAACAGCCACTGGTATTTTCCTCTTCGGGGTCAAACTTGTCTCTGTTTGATCTGTTTTAACTTGTCCACACGGTCTGGGCATAAATGGGCCACAAAAAGGGAACTGCATGGTTTCTGAATGACCCCTGGTTCCTCTAGGTGTCATTTTTCACCAGAAATGTTGACTTCTTCACCTGGGAGATTGTCCAAGAATCTCTCACCAGCTTGTTTATAGGTCGCCTCTTTATTGTAAGTTTAATGCAGTGAGTGTCACAGCAGGAAGGAGTGGATATGCTCAACTGTCGGGAATGTTTGTGATATTTCATTTTAAATGATGCCCTGTGTGCTACTTGTAAGGCAATTGAGGGATACCAGTTGCCCGTTAGTCCTCATTTCATCAAGACAGGAATAAGTGAAAAGTCTGAGACAAAACCGAAAAATTAAAAAATGTCCCTTCAAATAAAAATTAATAAATGAATACTGCCAAAAAAAAAACCCAAAACGAATAATAAACTGACTAGAATCATCATGGGTCACTAATACCATCCAGTGCACAAAAGTGGTATTGCTTCAATCTTATATACTGCATCTTTGAAGTGTCACAAACAAGGTCAAAGTTTGTGATAATAAGGGACACCACAAGAGAAACTGAGAAAAAAAAAGTGAAAACTAAAACACACAGAACAGTTCACAGGGACAAATGCAGATTATAGAGAGGGTTATTTAAGTGGTCAAGGCTCCTATAAAAGATATAAAAGCAAATTTGACTTCTTGTATTTAGTTATTTCATTTTGGTGCTCAATACATGTGAAATGGCAAAAGTGCAAGTGCATTTCCTATGTGATTGATACCTGGTATAGGTTGTTTTTGTCAATAAAGATTTGTTTGAATACAAAAGTCATGTTGCGGGGCCACGCCCCTTGTGATGACGTCTCGATGACGTAAAGCTGCCCTTCACAACAACAATGGAGGACGATAGCTCACAAATACTACAAAATGCCCACTATGAGTTCCAAAACAAAAATTTTGCACAGGCAGAGACGCTGTACACAAAGTTTATATCTTCTTGCACACAGTCCAGGTACCACTTGTACTTTTGCGTTGAATTTTAAACCAGCTAAGCTTTCGTTCCGCAGTGGTGTTGCGACGCATTTCGTTACCTGTTAAATGACATGGTTTCTGCTAACTAATTCAGTCCTCTTTTGCTCATTTTTTTAATGATTTCTTTTTGAAAAGCACATTAAGATACGATCCGGTCCGTATTGTGACTATACCGTTGTTTTTACAGGAACTGTGAAGCTGGAAGTCTGTCCACTGCTTATAACAATCGTGGGCAGATAAAGTACTTCCGGGTGGATTTTCATGAAGCAGTAGAGGACTACACTTCTGCAATAAAGGCTGACAGCCAGTGTGAAATACCCCTCTACAACAGAGGACTCATCCACTATAGATTAGGTAAGATTAGAAAATAATAGTAATTATTATAGCAAGTTTGACAATATAAAATGAAGTGATCTTAATGCTCTGTGGCGGCTGTATAAATTTGTCTCATACACAAAGATGCATCTTTGCAATGCATAATGGATCACTGAGAGATTATATGAGCATTGCCATGAATAAAAACACATCTAATCCTCACCTCTTTTTATCAATATACACCATAGATTATGTTTCTTCCTCTCTATACCACATTATCATGTTCTGGGTTCCAGGTTGCTGGAGCGAATACCGGTTAACTATGAGTGACGACAAACCTTGTGCAGGTCTCCAGTCCATCACAGGGCAAAAACAGAGAGACAGACAACCACTCACATTCACTTTGGGGCAAATTCGGGTCACCAATTAACCTCACATGCATGTTTTTGACCAAGGGAGCAAAGTGGAGAGAAAAGAGAACATGCAAACTTTCACAGAAAGGCCCTGCTGGTATTTGAACTAAGGCCTTGGCAAAAGCGCTTACTACTGCACCACCGTGTGGCGTGAAATAAACATTTCTGTTAAAAATAAGTTAAAAAACTATTTGTCTTATGTATTTGAACAAAACTTAAATGGTACCCGTACATGGTCGGTATGAATGCGACTCATAAGCCCTTTCAAGAAAATCTCTTCTGTTATTTCTGTTCCTCAAGGGAAAATATCAAAACCTTTTTTCTAAACCCGGGGATTGTGTCATATGTTGTTATTTTCTTTGTGTGGTTATGTCATGCAGATGGATTTATACATTTACAAAAGATTCGGTTTTCTTCAATAACTATGCCCCATCCTTTTAATTATTAATCAGCCTTAATAATTCCAAAAAAATCTAATTCCTATCTAATGCACAATAAAGAAATATGGTAACATATTGATTTTACTTCAACCATAATCCAACATTTGAAATAGAATTTCTCTGAATATGGTGGACATGTTGTAAAGTAACAACTTGTACATTTGGAATACCCAGTTATGCAGTATTATTGTAGTTGCATTGAAGGAGATGGTTTATTTCTAGTCATACGGCATCAGTGATGTGAAAGTAAAGCAGCACTCGTTAGTGCATTATATAAAAGCCATGAAGTAAAGATTTGTAAGAACAAAACATGAACTTTTGATTGATGTTCAAAATATGAATGAAACAACAATGTTTGAAAAACATTAATTTAGCTTAAAGAATAACGGCATGAAAATAATAAAAAGCTATATTACTTAATCTAGTTCTTGATTTCTGGATTTGCCTTGCTAGATGTGGAGTCACTTTGGTCTGTTCTTTTATGAAACACGAGATGGCGTTGTATGATTGCATTCATGATTTATTTGCTACCTAATAATCTGACAGGATATTGTGAAACGTGCTCATTGTGTTGTTAACCTTTTTTTTTATTATTATTATCCCACAGGCTTTTTTGATGATGCCAAGAACGATTTCCAGCAAGCATTAAAGCTCAATCCAGATTTTGAAGATGCCAAAATCAGCCTGCAACAAACTCTTTTGGATCAACAGGAGAAGATAAACAGAGGATACTGATGATGTGTCAGTTTCTGGAGGATATATCGTGTACATCCACCATAAGCATCCTATCATTTGTGAACAGGACGTGTATCTAGGCACACACTGCCAATCATTTTCAGCATGGTTTGATTTGTTGCAGTTGCAAAATGCGAAACGAATCTCCTGAGGAGAAAAGGGATGATGAGCTCTAAGTGCACCTCATAGAAGACGCTGTTAGATTTGTGACCATAAACAAAGTGATAAAGAAGTGATACAATTTATGTACAAAATTAACTTCAGTTACAGCTTACAAGTATCTCTGTGAGGTGATATAGTGGTATTAATAAAACAGCAAAGTTCTTTGAGAATATGTGAATCTAATGAAACACCAATGTATACATTTGAGAATAAATTATTTTCATACACATTTCTGGTGGTTTGTCTCTGTTCTCAGTGAAAACATTGAGGCCCACGTGCAGTGAGCGGCACAGGTGATTCCACTGATGCGGTTCACCTGTGCAGCTCTGATTGAATGGAGGATAAAACAGCTGCTGGTGCCTCACTTCAGCACTCAGCTCCTTCAGGTCAGAGCCGCTTTAGTGGAGGCTCGCTGGGGTTTCAATGCTGCACACTTAACCCTGGTTGAATCCATCTAACTTTTCCAGTTCCTTGACGCTGCAACATGTGGTGGTTTGAGAAAATGTAAGTATGCTTTTTCTCTTAGTCTTCCTTGAGGATGTGTTCAATGTTTCTAAAGTTGTTTTTTTTCCCCCCCAGATTGCTATGGATCTTGATGGCTGCAGTAACTGTCCTGGGTCAGCAAAGGCCAAATATGAAGCTCAATTCCCATTCAAGTAAGTGCATGTCTAACTAAATCTTGGGTCAGATGGAATGTGTTGCTTAACGGATGAGTTTCTTTAACAGGCAGTGGTTTAAAGTCGGACTGTATAGGCAGTCTGATGAGGTTGTCTTTGGATGAGGCCCTAGCAGTGGGGAACCAGCTTGAGGTGGAAGCAATCAGTGAGTGGCAATGTGCTGCAGCTTAAGAGTAAGTTGGCTCATGCATTGGAGAGCTCATCCTATGTTGTGTCTTCAGATGGCACCAGGAGCATTATGTTGACGCCCAGCTTGGCTGCTCAGTGTGGCTACAGCATGGAGTCTGACCCCTGGGGTAACACCAGAATCTACACCTCTTTATTGGGCTGCTACGTGGACAACAAGGTAAATTCTGGCCTGCAATGCCTAAATGAGAATGCTGGAGAAGACTTTCCTTTAATATTGCTTTAAGTTGTGATAATTGCACAGAATTAACTTTTGGAACTGTCTAAAACCCTCACTAGAGAATGTGAAGACTTGACAAGCTGGTTAACGGCATCTACTTATTTTGCAGGGTGACTCGACATTCAATGTTGGCTTGAAACTCCGCATGTACAGGCACACTCCATCTGATATAGTTAGTCATGATGTGATGCAGACGTGCAGCTATACCCGGTGGGCCTCCAAAGAGATTCTCTGCGACAGGAACTACATGGAAGTAGGTCCACCTCAAACATGGTTGCACATCAAATTGTGTGCATTACAAAGTGTAATGCTTGTTTTCTTTTAGGTGTCAAAGTACGTGGCTACACCTGACTCAAAAGCTGAGGCCAAGGAAGTTGAAGGAATGTCCTCAAAAGACTCCTTTCCTGGGGTATAACAAGCAAACCCTGCAAGTTTTTAGATTAAGCGATGGATTTGTGTTAACTTCTCTTTAACTCTAGGATGATGCAGAACAAGGAATCTGGAAGATGACTTTTTACACTCCTGAGCCAGTGCCAATGGTGCTGAGGGAGGCTCAGCAAGCTGGATACAGTGCCATGACTACTTCAACTCGTCTCGTTTTGAGAAGCCCATACAATACAGCCGAGACTTACTCAGAAGATGTAAGTGGCACTCTCACACCTCCCTCGATTTCGTATTCTCCTCGTCACTTGTGCGTTTGTTTTTAATAGGTGGCAGGAGTCCCCATGGAAGTGATCAAGGTTGGTGTTTACAACAGGGAAAAAGGTGGCATGAATATTGTGAACTTGGCAGCTGCTTGTCCAACGGGTAAGTCCCAGGAATCTTTCCTTACAACAGTGATGGAATTTTGCAGCCAAGTAACCGTTTCCACTTTTAACAGGTGGTGTCCTCTTTACTGAGGATTTGATCTCCTGGCATATCCCTCGCCGTATGACTCCATTAATGGATAGCAGTGCCACAATCACAGAAATGCATATGGGAATCAATGGGCAGAGATTGGATAAGTCTCAGATGGCTTCCAGGCAGTACATATTAACGGTCACTGACTTCCACATTGTGGCAGAGATCCCAGTGGGTTCACCTGACGGTTACTACAAAGTGAGAATGCCAATCTATTGGAAATTCAAGGCGCAGGTCCATTTGCTTGTTTTATTAAAACATTATGAATCATTCCAGAGCCATGCCCCAGATTACCAATACCACGTCACTTACACTGTGGAGCCAATGCTTGAAGTAATGTGGAGAGACGATAACACCCAAGAAGATGCCCGATACAAGATTTTGTTCCCGATTACGACCCCTCTAATGCCCCGGCTTCCCCATGCTGAAACTTGTAAGTGCCACTTGGCAAGACTCTCAAAGAAACTGACTTCAACTGGAATGTAACCTTGTTTGTTCTTTCAGTTACAGACTTGGAGTCTGGTTTGTTTAACATCCACCTTGGAGCCTTTCTTCAGGATGTGCAGCTGAACAACATTTCATTTTCCACTGGCGTCATGACCATTGAAGAGATGGGGGCAAAGGGCTTCCTTGTCCAGGAACACATGTACCCAAATGGCTCAAAAGCAATCTCTCTAAAAGTTCCCTTCAGGGCTGATGTGGTCCTAAAACATGTAGGTGACAATCTGATTGAAAAATATTTTTTTCATAAAACATGGTTGAGATTTATTTCCTTTACAGAACCCTGACCCACTGAGTACAATCTACTCCCTCACTGTGGTCTTCGGATTTATCATCCTGCCTGAAGAAACTTCATTTGCTCACCAAGTGGACGTGCAAGCATCTCTACAGGATGTTGGTATGATACTCACAATGGCCGTCTGGAATTTTGCTCTGAAATGGAACAAATGTAAAGCTGACCTAAACCTGTTTTATTTCCAGTTATGCCTACAATTACTGGCACCTGTGACCATGATCACTTTTATGTGAGTGTGAAATATGGAACTCAAGGCGCCAACATCAGGACTCTGGTTGGATCCCACGAGCTAACTCCTGAGCTGGCTGAAGAATTCAAGTTTGGCGAGAACGGCACAAACTACTTCCTTGCTGTGTCATACACTGCGCCTCACTCCTCATTTGAGGTATGTCGGACATTAAAACATGTTGAGCTGATGTGCTGCAGTAACTAACAATCTCTCTTGCAGACGTTTACCTCAACATCACTCAAAGCCAGTCTTAACATCCAGCTGTGGGACCCAGAGAACAACTGGCAGCTTGAGGAAGCACACCTGACCTGCAACTTCCCTCTAAGGACAACTAGTAAGATGCAAGCCTCGTTGTGCTTTAGTCAGATCAGACCTTTTTGATGAACCCTTTTGTCTTCCGTAGCATGCTATCCCAACGGCACAATAAGCGCTCTGGCCATCAAGGTGGCGTCGGTGCCCAGTCTCGACCCAGGCGCACTCGCACTGACTGACAATTCCTGCAAACCAGCCTCCAGTGATGATCGCTTTGCCCAGTTTTCCTTTGACGCAGATACCTGTGGCACGACAAGAACTGTAAGTTTGCTCAGTTGATTACAATTCACCCCATCTTGGTCAACTAAACCTAATCTGCTTCTCGTCTTCAGTTCTTCGACAACTACATGGTGTATGAAAATGAAATCACCCTGCGTTACAACCGCCATAGATCATCTCGTGCATCACTGCTTGATGGGGACTACAGGTATGAGGGATGTGGTTTTGATTTGTTTGGATTTAAAGGTAATGCAACTTTCACCTTGCAGGCAAAAGATCTCCTGCTACTACCTGGTCAACAAGACTGAGACTTTAGCGTTCAGTTATGAACAGAGAACCTTTGACCCCAAAGCGGAGATCGGCTTAGGCCAGCTGATGGTGCAAATGAGGCTATCCCACGGTAAGATTATTGCCAAGGCCTTTGTTTTCCAAGCTGAATTTTGTTCTGATGGAGTCTCTCCTTCTAGATTCTTCATTCGAAACCTTCTACCAAGCGGCAGACTATCCAGTAACAAAATACCTGAGGGAGCCTCTGTACTTCGAGGTGGCGCTGATGCAGTCTGCTGACCCCCAGCTGGAACTCGTCTTGCAAAACTGCTGGGCAACTCCTCAAGAAGACCGAACATCTCTGCCCAGCTGGGACCTCATTGTGGACACGTAAAGCACCCCAAATTTAAATTGTGAGAAATTTTACGTTGTGCTGTACAATATCATGACTTTTTTTCTCTTGCCAGCTGTGAGAACCCCGACGACACCTATGCCACAGTTTTCCATCCGGTTATGATGGACGCCAAAGTTGAAGTGCCAGCCCACATCAAACGCTTTTCCATGAAGATGTTCACTTTCATTAAAGAAGAGCAGGTTCTAAAAGATCAGGTAGAGGACATGCAGCTTAATCTGTGAATTTCTGCACAGAATCCAGCTTTGCATACTAAACTGTCTCTGTCTACAGATCTATGTCCACTGCGATGCCGTGATTTGTGACAAAAATGGCCAGGCTGACGGTGTCTGCAAAGGCCAGTGTGCGACTCGACCGGGAGGGAAGAACCCTAAATACTTTGGCGTGAAGGGGAACAATAGACGTAAGTGAAGCTCAACTTGTTATATGTACCGGTATGCAAATTGATAACACTTGTGTTTCCTTTCTAGAGCCAAGAGACTCAAGCCAAGAACAGCACATCTCCTCAGGACCTATTCAGCTGAATTATCAATAAAAAGTTTCTTAATCTATTCATGTGTTTGACTACCTGTATTTACCTTAAACTCTTAATAGAGGTTAACAACACAATGGCATTTTGGCTCAAAATGACTTTCTGAAAAGCAATTTTAAGAATCTGGGAAAGCTTAACTTGGTCACTGTAGCCAATTTCAAGGGCAGAATACGTCAGTGACCTCCATGCAAATGCAATGCTTGCATATTATTTTCAGCACTTTTCCAAAACTTGTTCTGACAGGGCAAACTTCACTGTTCCCTTGAAATTGCAAGTGCTTCAGGTTTGGTACCTAAAACATGTTGACTGGCTGTGGGTTAAATGGGGATCTGGGCACTTGAGTTAAACATGGGAGGCACCCAGCCATTTCAGTTCTGTGTGAGATGACCAGAAGGGGTACCTGAATACAATTGGGCACAAATGTCGTGAGTGCTTCGGTGCTATTCACTGAAGTCCAGAGTAGACATGTCTGTTGTGGAGCATAATTAATCTGCCATTGTCACTACTTAAGGCAGGAAAAATGTATAGTGCACCATTCATGGGTCAATTCAGGGCTTACAGAAATGAGTTGAGGGATTTAATACATTTGCACAGGCTTTTCACTAAATTTGTCCTGATTTAAGTGTCAGAGTTCAGAAGTTTGTTCCACAGGTGAGGTGAAATCAATTTCCATTGCTCTTGAAAGTACAATAAAATTAAAGATGGGAACTAAAACTACTTCACCTTGTTTGACTCTTGCAACACTGGATTAACCTCTTCCTGAGGACCTCAGAGGTCTGGAGGTTTTATATTCTACAAATAAATCTGAGATGTGTTTAGGCCCGAGACTATTCAAAGCTTTATAAACCAGAAGGGAGATTTTGTGGGTTTGAAAAATGTGGGTTAGTGCTGCTCAGTCTAACACGTGAAAATCTGCCAGATTAGACAGAACATCTGTGTTACATGCCTGAGGTTGACTGTCTGATCTGCATAATTATATGGGTGAAATGGGACGAAAATCACAAGATGCATCCAATAACAGTTCAGAAGGTACGGGATTGTGCCAGTCATACGACAAAGTATGAGCATTATTGTGTTCGGTGATGATTTCAGAGGATTGCCTGGCCCTTTTTTATTCTAGGTTATAAATGCAAAGTGTTTCTTTGTAGATGTTATGATGAACATGGAGCAGGCCCACCCCTCCCTCCACGCAGAACACGCGCTGTGTGTAGGGCCCCATTTTGCACAAGTGAATTGAGTTTCCCTCGGGATCAATAAAGTATCATAATTCTCTGCAAATGCGCAAAGGATGAGCGTGCATTTTGCCGAGAGGCGCGCGTAGAGCACCGCCACCTAGTCAGCCCGAGGCAGGAGAGAGAGAGAGAAAAAAAGACGCAACGATTGAAAGCGTGAAGCGTCACCATCTGACCGGTCAGACGGGCCGGCAGGCAGTTGTTTACAGGTAGAGAGTAGAGAGGGAGATGGCTTCCAAATGTCAATACGATTCGGGAGCTAGCAAAAAAAAGAAAAAGTCCAAACAAGAAGAGGCTCATGCTTCACTTGAAGGTGGGTATGTTGTTGAAATAAAAAAGAAAAAACTTTGTGGCATAAACTATTTATGCCACAAAGTCTTTTCAGACATGTACATCTGTAAAGTTCTTGTTCCACTGTTGATAGAGGCTGTTCATTTGATTTGTTAGTAATTGTAATTTATTATGTTATTGGAAGGGGGGCCCCAAAATAAAATCCTGCTTAGGGCCCCCACATGGAGCTTAGATTTTCTCTACCGTCTGCACTTTTTTGGGCCTTCGCGTATTTCTCCAATCACACACAACTTTAGCTTTTACTGGTGCTATGGTATCAACGTTTATGACTTTAGAGCTGAAGTTTTCTACAAGGTTGTTGATAGCTGCATGCTTGTGAATGCCTGGCTGAAGACTCGTGTTTATCAATGTGACATTTTCTGATCAACTGTTTTACTTGTACTGCTGTCAGCTGATATAATTACCTTGTTTCATTTAAAGTGTCAGCAACAGCCACATCTTTCAACACAGAAATGTTCAGGCCTTTGGAAATAACCAAGTCCAAGCTGTGTCCCTTGTGTGGAATTTTTCACATGCTGGAAAAGGACACGTTTTTTGAGGATGTTCAGAAGTTCATTAGCACAGTTATCTTCGGTTTTATCACAATGAATATTATACACCGTGTCATAATCAATACATACAGCACATTGCTAAAGTCATGAAAGTCTGCATTGTATTTGGGTGGTCTGTTGATGGTTCCTAATATTTCCCAACAGGAAGAGTTCACCTGAAGTGCAATATGTTCAAAAGAGTCAAACTTTCCCTATGACAGCTGTTTGAATGATGCGCATCATTACTCTGACCTCACTGATAAAGCTGAAGTGTTTGTGTGGTGGTAGCCCATCAACATTTGAGGAATCTCCATTTTTTCCTCCTTCAAAGTCAATTGATGCTCCAAATGTATCAAGTTGAAATCCATCAGGTTTCTGGTTAGTTGCATGTCCAGCTGATAATTCTCCAGTAATGGAACAAACAATGCAAATATGAATTCTTAAAAGTCTTTTATTAAGTTTAATACACAAGTAATGGCCCCACAGACACTCGTGTGAGTTGGTGTCCTTCGGAAATGGCACGTCTTTGACCTTGGAAAAGAACAAATAAATTAATTGAGCCGCTTTCAAAAGAGAACAGCCACAAGCAGACAGGTTGGCACAGCCAAGTGGAATCCACAAAAGGTTGTTCAAAAACAAAAGAGACGTGACTCTTACCTTTGGTTCCACTTTGTGGGTTTGGACATTGTCCATTACAAACTCCACCTATTGGATTCCTGGCGTCACAGATCACAACGTCACAGTGGACAAAAAGCTGAAAGAGAAGATCACATGCATGCGTTACTGGCGCTTGCACTTCAAGAATTGTATTAACAGTTGAAGGATCAAAGGATAGTCATTGACTATTGTATTCTTGAACACAATACCCGGCCACTCAAATTCTCTTCATCTTCAGCAAAGGCAAACATCTTCACTTCAAAGCGCTTGTACAGAGAGGGATACTGCACTCTGGCATCTTGCCAGACTGGGTGGAAGATCACTTGGTTTGGGTCCACTGGGTTGGGACAACTGGAAATTTTCATAACAGGGTCAGGGATGACTCATTTGACAAGGAGACTCGGTCTTTGTGTAAACTGTTTGTTGTACCACATTTCCTTGAAAACAAACCCATTAATGATGAGATTCCATCTTGGTTGTGATGTCCTGTCGTCATCCAGGGTTCCCCAACAGTTCTCCAACTCCAGCGACACTTTGGGATTGGCTGCCTTCATCAACTCCACCTCAAAATACAGCGGTTCTTGGAGGGGTTTGGTTATGGGATAGTCCTCGACCGTGTGAAATTTGCTGAAGGAGTCATCTGCCGGTGAAAGAGAATGACAATTTCATTTGGGAATTGAGAAGTAATAACGAAGTCCACGGTTTAAAGTGATTATTGTCCCTTTTCACAAATCTCAACTTGTTCAGTCCCAACTCGTACTGCAAACCCAGGCTTCACAACATGTACAATTTATGCATTTTCCAAACTTCATCTTCACTCACCCACAGAGAGTCTCAGTGCAACTTCAAGCTGGCCTTTTGCATTTTCAGCAAATGGTTCACTCCTGCGAGGTCTGGTGTGGAAGGACACGGCGTGGGTCGTGTTGATGTCATAGTAGCATGAAACCTTTAATCTAGAAGAGGAAGCAGAAGATGCAATCAGATGATTGTTCTATACGACGTCGACTATAGAACAGACCAAACTGTTTTTTTTCCCTTTGCTCATTTCTTCAATAAATTAACCTTCTGTCCAGTGTCAACATTTCAGTTGTAGCTTCTAACCTGTAACTGCAACTCAGTACTCAAACAGCCCGAGGCGATTACCCTTCAATCATTTTGTACAACTTCCCCAATACTCACTCGTACTCTGGATCATCCGACTTCTCCTTTTTCTTTCCTTCCAGCTTGTCTGGTAGAGAGATTTCATTCTCATAGAGCATCATGTTGGGCAAAAACTAGAGGGAACAGGAATATTATTTTTCACCGTTCACATTCTACATCACCGAGTTGTAGAGTGGGGTGGTACCTTTCTGGTTGTCCCGCAGGAGTTCGCAGTGAAAACAAAGTAAGCATAGCGGCCATTGCTGTAGGCAGGACCACAGTTGGGGTCTCTTAGGGTGAGGAGAGCGGGGTTCAAAGTGGGAACAGACTCCAGTTTTATAGCTATGGCAGTCATGGTTCCGTTGGAGAAACATTCTGAAAAACAAGATTGGAAATTATGAGTAGTCAATAAAAAAAAGGCACAAACAAACAAAAAAACTAGACAGACCAGTGAGCACTGAGAAGAAATTGCAAGTCAAAGCAAATTCTTGGATATTTGTGTTGGTCTCCGGATTCTTCAAGACCACATCAAGTCTGCTCCTGAGGGATGAGGATTCGATAGCCTGGGAAATAGTGGATGAAGTTGTCAACACAAGACTTCCTGTGGGAGATCTGCTGCAGTATCAAAAATAGTGCAAACTTAGTTTTTTTACCTCAAACACAACAACTGGTGCTGAAAATGGAAAAACAAGGCTGAAGTGGGTTTTGTTCTGCCAGAAGCTGTATTCCTTGGCCAACTCTGGGGTCAGGGCTTCTTTTCCAATAATGGTCTGAAAGTTTGGGCCTTGTGTTCCGTATTTTACCAGGATGTAAAAGTTGAGATCGTCACAGCTGCCAATGACAGATGGTGGAACTGCAGATGGAAAAATAAAAAATATATAAAGGAGACAACTGCAGGGAAATTCAATTTTATGGTTATTGCAAGGAGCCCGGGTATATTTTTTTACAATTTTCTCTCAAGTCATAAAAGATTTAGGCTGCAACAACAAACCTATGTCAACTAAAGAAGCTTCCAGCAGAGTAGTGTGAGAAAATGCCACATAATCAGTCAGCACAAGTAATCCAAAGGTCACATGAAGAGTGTATACTACAAGTCCCTTTTCTTTCTGTTGGGAGAGAAACAGAAAACATTAGCACCCGAAAGTAAGAACATCTTACTGCCTTAAGATTCCATTAATTCTTACCAGTTGTAGAACAACAGGGTTTGTGAAGGGCACTTCAAGTATAAAGGCCTTGAAGGTGCCATTAGGAGACATGTGTTCATGCACTTTTATGCCTTGGCCACTGCACTCTGCCAGGGACAAAACCCCAGTCGGGAAGGTGATGTTTATCAAGGCCACATCAGGAGCAAAATGCCCAAACACTATTTTGAACACCTGCTGTTCTGGGACCGTATCTGTGGAAGGAAAACAATGAGACACGAAGGCAGCTGGTGGAATAAAGTTACGGACATAAATGGGGATGTTGGACTCACGGTCAACAACTTTAGGTGGTTCGGACACCAACGGTGTTGTGATGGGGAACAAGACTTTGTATTTTGTGTGTTCGTGACCCGCATCTTCAGTCCAGAGCAACTCCACCATCGGCTCGATTGTGTAAGCGATGAAGTAGTGGCCTTCCTCAATGTAACTCTGGAGAAATCACATGTATAGCAAGGTTTTCTCGGAATTACATGAGGGTTATAAATCTTAATTGTAAACCACAAAAACTATTGGACATTTTTTGAGAGATTACATTAAAAATGCCTCCGACACTTTTCCCCATTGAAGATTTACATTTTGGATCATGTTAAAAAATACAAGATTTAACCTATCAAAATGCTCTAATATGACATTTGTGTCTGTACAAATATTGTACATTTATAATGTCGTCACCCCTCATCTCTTCACACTAAAAAAAAAAAACGGAGTCTGCACACTCTGAGACTACAATCAACAGATCATACATATACATGTGCCTTTGCTTGCCACCAACCTTGAAGTAGCCTCCAGCAGCCCCAAATGGAATGTCAATAACGATGTGGACGTCACTGACGGACATGGAGTACTTTCTGGCTTGCATCTCAGATGGAGTAAGCCTCTGACTATCTATTCCCATGTGCACCTCCAACAGTTTGAATTTCCCAGAAGAGATCAGAGGGTCGATGTGCCGGGGTAAATACCAAGTGATCATGGTTGAGGTGAAAGAGACACTTCCTGTAAAAAATAAATAAATAAATAAAGTTCTCCATCAGGATAATGGAGCCAATCCAGAAGAATAGCCTGACTGCACAGGATCTGCAAGATATCAAGTGCTTTTATTTATATCTTTTTTTAAACAGAGAACTAACATTTAAAAAAAATAAAAAAGGTATTCAGCCAGATTGTTTGACCCTTGCGCAAATTCATTTTGGATCATGTCATTAACCTCTGAATTTAGGTTTGAAGTTTACAGCACAGACATGGAATCACTCAACATCTAAAGTAAACATTTTATTCTAATAAATCCAGAGTCTTATTCCAACAAAGTGCATCACAAGAATAATGTCAGCCATCAGCAGGCTTCATACAAGTAAAAAAACAAAACACTAAACGTTACCTTCCAGTAATGGGCAGGCAGCTGCCGCATCAATTTGTGTCGCCTGCCAGGTTTTCTCAAAGATAGTTGAAGTCTTGAACATCTTCATTGGCACCCCTGCTACCTGTTGTGGGGACATTAGGGATTAAAGTGCATCAGATACATTTTGCGGTCCCTGAGGAAGCATGAATGTGTACTATTGTTGAAGATAGAGGTTAGAATACACTGCGTATACCGAAAGTGGCCAGTTACAACTATTCCAATTCATTTAAAAGACAGTTACTGCCCACAAGTTATACAATCCTATACTTTTCAGTCCTGGGAATTCACTTTGCTGCATGCTTATAGTTTCAGTGTTGGCACGCTTAAGGCTAAAGAAATAGCAGCCATCAGGCTCCACTTGTTTGAGAAAATGCCTAGTCAGGTTATTGTCCCTGTAAACCCATCTACCCACCCGTCTTCTCGACTCACATTCACAGTGTAGAGATCAGGGGAGGTCTTTGAAGTTCTCAGGACCAGCCTTGAAGGAGTGTTTGTCACTGCATATCCATTCCTCTGGGCCTCGTTCACCGTCATTAGCTTCTCCTCAGGTGTGAAAATCACCACAGTTTTGATGGTGAATCCAGTATCAATTGGCACATTCTGGGGAAAACATTAAATTAATGAAACATGCACAGAAAACTGTCCTAGAGTGGCTTGGTGATGGCGGGATCTTGTACAACCTGTGCAGCTCGTCGAGGAAAGGCAAATTTGTCTGGAGACTGCAAGATGGGTTGTTCAGGAAGGACGTAGTCACCTGGAGCCGCTTTTCTCACAGATACCTAGAAATAAGGCCACTGCATAAGTAATAGCTCCATCTCTCCCACTTCTCTGCAAGGAGATCCAAGCGTAGCAGACTTGATGCTCCCATCATATAGACTGAGACATGACCGCCGAGACTCCTGCTGCAATCACTTGCCTCCATATAGTTGTTGTCGCAGATTATTTCCCTGGAGGTCCATTCAGAGTACAGGCAGGTCTCCATCACCTGGTACAGCTCGTCTTTCAGCAGTCGTTTCCCGTACAGCCGAAGATGCAGAGTCGTCGTGAAAGATTCATCGTGCTGAAAGTCACCCAGATAGATGCACATCAAGTCAACACGCGCACACACTTGTAGACTGCTTTGACATGTGAAATCTAGCGTTACCCGATTGAGAGCAAAACAGTTCTGAATGGAGACATAGATCACTGCATTTCCAAGCCGGTCCATTTTCATGCTGAAGCCACACTGAGATGCTAAAGTTTTGGTGAGAATGATGGCAGATTGATCTGAAGAGAGAGAAAGTAGATTAAAATTGTTTGTTTGTTTTTTTTTTTTAATTGAGAGAAATGCGGGATTGATGTCACTTACTGAAGACAACCGCCACTTCCAGCAGATTTCCTCCAAGTGGACCAGCATCCACACGCATGATATTCCCCAAACATTTTGAGGTGATATCTGGGGAGAAAACATTTATCAAAGTCAGCACTTGTAACCCTCAGTAGCCACATCCAGGGTACAATTATGAATTTGCCAAGAGAGACTAAAACTTACTTAAAGATGGACTCTTAAGCGCTTCAATATGTGAAGCCACCAGCAACAGGGCGAACCACCTGAAATGCATGTTCAGTTTAGAGAAAACTAAACTGTCAGAGTAGAAGAAGAGGGATGAATGATAACAAAATACAAACCCAAACAATCCAGGCAAATGTCTCATGGCCAAAGCAGGGGGAACACGCAATAACCTTCAAGTTCCTTCTTTTTTTTTTTTTTTAAGCTTTTAAACCAAATCAATGGCAGTAAGGAACTCCTCAGGGCCCCCTTTGGGCAGACGGAGGGAGGATCCTGATGAACAAATGCAGCCACACACAGGTGAGTCCTATTAGCAGGCTGATGGAGATTATTGAGTGGATGCCAAGAAGTGACCCTCAGTGTGATTGGTCGAACCTGGACTTGACCCAAACTTGTTTGGCAGCAATCCGTTGTTGCACCAATAGCATATCAAGTGGCACAATATCGACAATTAATTCAAATGTCAAGTACAGTCAAAAACCAGAAGTTAGATTTGACTGAAATAAGTCATTAATTTCATATGGATACAAAAAAAGAAGAAAACATCAAATAAGAGGACATGGAAATCGACATACAAAACATTTAAGTGTTGGCTTTCTTTTTGCCGAGACACTTGTTGGCCAGCAGGTGAAGCCTGATAAATAAGTGAAAACTCAAACAAACAACAAAAATTAATAAATATGGCACAAATAGTGATGGACTTTTGACAATGTATGTGCTATATTACTGGAAAAACACACTTGTGGCATTTAAACCTTCATTTAAAAGATGATACAATAATAATTTCTTATAAATGTTTTCAGTAGATTGTACCTGTTTAAAACTAAATACTTTAGCCAACATCATGTCAAGGGTCATCAGATGTTTTAGTAACATAGTACCTTGAGCCCTCATGACCGGGGTGAGAGCCCCCTGTCCACTGCAATTAAGCAGTATTTCCTGTCTTGCTCAAAATGTATTTGGGAAGGCAGTGGTTACCATTAGGGCCTGTTCAAATGCCATGTGTGTTTGCATCCATGGGATTTCCACAGGGACTTCTCCTTGTGGCAGTAAAGGACTGTATGGCAGAGTTTAGAAGGAAATGTCTGCCTCTCTCTCTGTGTTGTGGCTACGTGGGTGAGAAAATCAGAAGGGGGGGGGGTTGAGTGCAGCCTGTTTAGCAGCTGCATCTGCTTTTGCATTCCCTGGGGAAACAAGGTCAGAGCTGATAGTGTGAGCAGCACATTTGCACATAACTATGGAACCTGGGAGGGGGGAAAAAAACAGTGCAGTAACAAGGTCACTGCGTAAAATGGGTTTGTTCAAGGAATTCCTGTGTTTTCAGAGTGCACTAAAGTCATGCACCATGCTGTACGTGTATCTGGAGTCAATGCAGATTGTGACAGTTTTATCTTCTGCCAATTTGCAGGCCTCAGTCGGGGCTATGAGCTCTGCTGCTTGTGCAGAGAGATGAAAAGGAAGAGAGGAAGCACAAGGACATCAGAGTCAGTGACAACTAGAAACCCCATTTTTTCCCCTTTGCTGTTGTGGCATCTCTGTAAGCTGATGGCAAAGGAGTCTCATTAAAGTCAGGTTGGGGTGTACATTGGAGTTAGTTGGAGTTCAGCAACACAGTCATCGGGATTTCCATCGTCGGATGTTTGGAGAAGTGTAGCTGGAGTTGTGCAGTTTTCCTCAGAGACATCAGGCAATGTGCTGTGCAGACAGGTGGGATTTTTTCTGCCCAAGTAAAATCATTGAGACTGGATGTGAGACACAGAACATGAGTTTGAGAGCTAGCCCATGAGCCCACGAGTTGCAGTGAAAGCTTGACTGTGGCAGCAACGGCACATGGGCAGCCTGGAAGGCCCTGATGGATTCGAGTTGGCAGAAAACTATGCAACCGGTGGCAGCCTGTCGCCATGTGCCTTTAGAAGAACAGAGGGCATGCAGCCGTTACGCTCATCTACAGTTTGAACGGATGTGTTTACTTTGCCTTTATGTGAGCTGTGGCCAGGAATGCTAAATCTGTTTGCACAAACTGTGAACTTTAGAGAGGCTGGATGTATGGCTTTCAGCCGCTAGATGGTGTGATTGAGCCAGTGCATCTTTTTCACACGAACTTGTGCTCAGACGGGCAAACCATCCACATACTGGGGCATCACAATCTCCTGAATGCGTTCATGGGTGTGATAAAAAAAAATCAATGAACCTATGTGCATTTTGCAAGGCATGCGAAGTTCTACACACACACAAAAACAAACCCATCAACAAAATGTAATGCTGAATAACTTCTTCCATGGTGTGTGTTTTATTGTGTGAAATGAAGTCTAATATCAAGTTCTTGATCAGAACGAATGTTACCACTTCTTCCTTTAACACTTTTATGAGAACTTGGTGTTCAGGTTGCAGTTCACTTTCAGTTTTAGCATCAAACAAACAGAAAAGGCAGGTAATACTTTATCTTTAATATGTTTCAGTAATAATGCTCATGTCACATAATCTCCAGGTGTATATTCTGTTTCAGCTGATGTGGTTATTCATTGAGCTTTTCAAATGGTGAAATGTCTTCCTTATTTGATGTCATAACCCTGAAAGTAAACGGAAAGTCAAATTATTTCCTGTCTCGAGCAATGTTTTCCTAAGTTTACTATGTATTTTCTGATTGGTTCTTTCTATCTTCCCTGCTTATTGTGAGTGATTTGCAGTGACATATCGCTTATATTCTCTGTTGGGATAGTTCCATTCACAAAGTGTTGTCAGAATATTTGTTTTTATGGGATTCCAAGCCTTGTACAACTTGGGAATGTATCCATTATTACAATTGCATACTGTCACTTTGTATTTCATCAATTCAATTAAATCAATTTCTATTTGTTCAAAAGGACATAAAAATCTGAAGTTAAAATTAACTTTTGAAATATGCATTGCACACTGTGAGCCAACTTTTTGAAAATATTTTTCTTAATCCATACACTGTGTATGTCTGCCCATCGATCTTATTGTGAAATGTGCAGTCTTCTTCCTGCTGCTGTCCTCCAAACGGTCCAATGTGAAGGTGGTGGAGGCTCACTTGACTGTTCCTCAGCCTGCAGCTGCGTTGACCGCAGTCTGTAGGTGAAGCTGGAGCTCCGCACTCGCTCTCTCTCTCTCGCTCTCGCTCTCTCTCTCTCTCCACCGACCGGCTGCAGCGCGCACCGCTTCAGGGGAACATGGAAACGAAAACAGCCCGATAAAAGTTTATTTTCATTCTTCCTATGGAAAGAAAGGGTCCAAGCACAGGTTCGTGGGATATCTTTTTTTTTGTTTATTTTTTTAATTTCACCTACTTTTAAATTTAGATGTAAGTTGAATTAAAAGTAGCAGGCTGATGCTTTGATTGTTGGAAAAGCTTTTTGTTCCACGGAGTGCGCGCAAAAACGCAAATATGTAGAAGTTATTAGAGGACACGCAGTGAAGGGATTTAGAAATGTAAACATGCTGTAAATGTTGTTTGACTCGGAGTGCCTGTTTAGTTTCAACTCGCTCTTTTCATTAGTCATAGTTTCAGTCACTAATTTGATTGTTTTAGTAAGGATCTTGTATTTCAGTCCTCCCAGAAGTGACAACACCTCACGTCTCTCTGCTCACTCGTCCAAGCCATTTCCTGTGTGTGCTGTATTGATTTTTTTTTCTTTCCTTCAGAGGACTAATGTGATCTGCAAACAGTGCAGTCAAATCTGTCTTCCATATAAATGTACCGCTTACTGTCCTGCCTACAGATGTCTGAGGGGCGATTTTCTTTATTTTTTGTCATTGAGGAAAAATACAAACTGACTCTGTTAATATATGTTTCTACATGTGCCATCAGGACTATGGGGTATGGGCAAATCCTCCACCGGCACGGGAATGAGGAGGACCAGGTCCACCTCAATGTGGGAGGGGTACGGCACCAAGTGGATCCGGACATGCTGCTCCGCTTCCCTCACACACGCCTGGGTCGTTTGCTGCGCTGCCAGAGCGAGGCTGCGATCCTGGAGCTGTGTGACGACTACAGCCCTGCTGAGAAGGAGTACTACTTTGACAGGAATCCCCGGGTTTTCCTCTGCGTGCTCAATTTCTACCACACGGGATGTATCCACATGATGGAGGAGCTGTGTGTCTTCTCCTTCAGCCAGGAGATCGAGTACTGGGGCATCCAGGAGCTCCACCTCGGCCCCTGCTGTGGCAACTGGTACCACGAGAGGAAAGAGTACATCGAGGACAGAGACTGGGACGTCAGGAGTGACGACCAGGAGCAGCCAAGCCTGGACTCCTCTTTCGAGGAGCTCTCTGCTCTCGATAAAGACCTTGCCAAGTTCAAAGGTGCCTGGTGTGGAGACTTGAGGAGTTACATTTGGCTTCGACTGGAGGACCCGGGTCACTCCACAGCATCAAAGATCATTGCTGTCGCGTCCCTCAGTGTGGTATTGACATCTATTGTTGCCATGTGTGTCCACAGCATGCCTGAATTTCAGCGTGTGGATGAAAATGACAAGCCCATTGAAAACCCTGTCCTCAAAATCCTGGAAGAGATTTGTATTGCCTGCTTCTCTGCAGAGTTCATTATTCGACTGATTGTTGCACCGTCCCGGAGGAAGTTCTTGGGGAACCCCTTGAATATCATTGACGTTGCCTCCATATTGCCATTTTATGCCACTTTAGCTCTGGAGACGGCCGATGAGGAGACAGCCGAGGAGAGCGAGGACCTAGAAAATGTGGGGAAAGTGGTGCAGGTTCTGCGTCTCATGAGGATCCTCAGGATCCTCAAACTTGCCCGTCACTCCATCGGGCTACGAGCTCTGGGTGCCACCGTCCGTCACAGCTACCACGAGGTGGGTCTGCTTCTTCTCTTCCTTTCAGTGGGAATCTCCATCTTCTCTGCCCTCATTTATTTTGCGGAGAAAGAAGAGGAGGACACGGATCTCGGGACAATACCCTCAGGGTGGTGGTGGGCTACAATCACTATGACCACAGTTGGGTTTGGCGACACGTGTCCAGTGACGCTTGCTGGGAAGATGGTGGCCACCTTGTGTATCATCTGTGGTCTGTTAGTGGTGGCTCTGCCCATCACCATTATCTTTAATAAGTTTTCAAGATACTATCAGAGAAACAAAGCCATGGAAGGACAATGCATCACTAAGCCTGAAAGACGAGACCCAGAGCTCCATTATAACATCAAAGACTTGTTCACAGGCAGCGTCTACCCCTTTATTGGAGGCGTCGCCTTCAGGAACAGTGTGAGCAGTGCAGGGGATGATACGGATGCCTCAAGTCTCCAGGACGTTGAGTTGTATGATAATGACACGTGTGAAAATGGAGCAGCAAAATGAGGTTCCTGCCATTTGACTGGGTGCCACTCCCTTTATGACTGAAACCCACTCCGTGCCTCTCAGAGCAGAGTGCTCCATCACTGACCCTGCCTCCCTGTTTCCCTCCAGCAATTTGACAGAAAAATATTGTTGCCATATTTTTTATTTTTTTTTCCTCAAAGGGAACATCTTGTGAAATATACAACAGGGCTAAAACTAGGAAATCCAAAGGGAATTATCTGAACCTTGCTCAGAGGTTTGAAAGCCCATTTTCTGCTTGAGAAAATTGCAATGATGCATGTAGGAGGCCATACTGTTAATGTTTTTCAAAGTAATGTCCTGTATTGATTTGTCTGCTCGCTGGAAGTTCACAATGATCGTCAGATTCTGATGTCTAGAATGACAACAACACTGTTTGATGTTTAAAAATGGTGTTACAGATCTCCAAGTGGACTGATGTTACACCGCCTGCATGACCAAAAATAAATGCATCTTGAATGAGAGTAATAAAAATAGTTGTGTAGAATCATGCAATTTATTTGATGCTGATGAAAGGAAGTCTTACGTCTTTTTAAGACGGTTGCATAAAACCACAGATTTTCCTATGTTTCTTTGGGTGGCTTATGTGGCGAAAATTACACTCATTTGTGACAGAAAATTGTATGATAAAGCTTTAGATTCATCTTCTACACTCATAGCAACACTTTCTGACTTTAATGGCTTTCAGATCTAAATAGGAATCAATAATTTCTGCAGCAAAATGCAAAGAAAATGTTCTTTACCCACTCAGGGTTTTTTTTGTTGTTGCTGAGAGTATTGATTTCATGTCCTCTGTTATAATTTCCACTTGAACGAACAACTATCACACAGATGCACAAGATGTAAAAGATGTCTTCTTTTCAAGGTGCTGATGCAGTTTACCTCAATCCTCTCCTCTTATCAGCAACATGGACCTTTTGCTTATGATGAATTTAATACTTATGGAAAAAAAAAACTTGTTTAAATGATGTGTTAAATGATGTCAAGAACTGAGTTTAGAAGATTAACTCAGTTACTCTGATCCACAGGAGCTTCGATCACTGGTCTTTCTGTATCAAGTGTGCATCAATTAGCGTAATGCTTCATCCAGAGATGCCATTCAGTCAACGATAGGGATTAATTTGCTGTGACACTCACCTTTGGGTAAAGTGCATGCATATTTCACAGGGAGATGTAACACTAATCAGTAGGTTTGCATTGTTGCATTAATAGATGGTTACAAGCCGTAACATCAGGCATACCCTGTTACTTGTGTGTTTGTTCCCTGCTTGTCTTCAGAGATGCTTTTTTTCCCCTCTGTGACATACAGTAGATTCAAAAAGGGGGGTTAGAAAGATTTACAGCCAAACTGACACGGTAGCAATGCACAGTTTCTGCAGATTTGATGGCTTCACATCCATGATCTAAATGTCGAAAACGGCCATATAGCCTATAATGTTTAAATAAACATCTGGTGAGTGAAGAAGCCACACGAGAATAGCAAACTTGTCACGTTCACACATGATCTTTGAGTCATTGTGTATGATCCTGCATTAAATAGCCAAAGAAAAGGCATCCTGTGTTCAGAAAGGGAAAGCCATGGTCAGCAGCCACCCTCAGGTACACTGTGACATTTAAACACATACACACAGACACACACAAGCAGAAACCTGAAATGTTGATACCGAGCAACTTGGATAAATGATTTAATAATATTTATGTCAAAGTCTGACCCCCACCCACCCACCCCCTCCAAATGTCGCCACAGAAAGTGAGACTCATTACACCAGCCAGCATTTTTCCTGCCTTCTATTGCCAGAATTTGGAAAGCCTGTGTGAACTGTGTGTTTCCTATATTACAGGAGTGACACAGAGTGTGCTTTACAGCCACTGTCGCTCTTCTACTGTGTATTAACCATTCAGTGATGGTTTATCATCTGCGGAGCTTTGTTGCAAGGAGTTCTCATTCCCCTTACTATAACCTTTCTGTCGGCTCATACATTGATAAGATATTTATCCCCAGATGAATAGTGTTGAGGGTTAAGTTAAAATTATGTCCGGTATCCATCCAAAGTCACTTGAACCACCTTTTCTTATTTTGGTTTTCCACAATCATGCTTGAATGCAGGATTGGGTTTAGGTGAAATGTGATTTGTTTATGTGTAAATGTGTTTAAATGTGATTGTCAGGGTTCTTGTGTGCAGTTGAATTACCTTTATTGAGAAATACTGATCCTTACAATAATTAGTAGGAGTGGAAATTGTGTGATTTCAGCTTCATATCAATTGTTGCTGGTCATGCCTCAGCTTGTGTGATGAGTGGTCACACACAGACATTATTCAGTTCAAGGACTCACCAACTAAATGACTGCAGAAACGAGATAAAAGGAGTAATGATGTCATATATATGAGGCATTGCAGAGTTACTGGTTGAAATGTTAATGGTTGCATACAATGAACAATACTGGCATGACTAATGGTTTTGAAATAAACATTGCTCAACACCAATTTGAAAATACTTGTTTAACAATGTGGAAAGCTGTAATGAAAAGAAAGTACACGTTGGGTATAGTTTGTAAGGACCAGAAAAAAAGGTTACCAGACACCAAAATGGTCAAATGTTAGGAAATATGTGTAATTTCATCCAGTGTTTTAATGTGAACAGGGATAGCACGCTTCGTTTTACAGAAATCTGTGCAGAATACAACCTGGCGCCGTCAGGAATGGATAATAATGTGTTCCTCACCATTAGACCCGGCCTTGTGGCTTTGGGTATGGGCTGTGATGAAGGGAGTGGATTCCAATATCCTGTTGTTTGGCCAACAGCAACAAAGCATTCACTTACTGTAACTTTGTCAGCATTGTCCATTATTTCCCACAGCAGCTGCTGTCTTTCATTGGACTTTCAAAAAGTTTGTTCTTGATGGTAACTGTGGTCAGTACAGCTGCAAGTATATATTCAATCCATCCATTTTCTATCCTGCTTGAGCTTGTTGCAAGGACTGAATAGGGAGAATAGTATTTAACATAACGCCCCAACACAATTCATGCTTTCATATTGCTGTATAAGGAGAAAACCTACACAAATCATAGTGAACACCTGCAGGGAATGGATGGCGCCCAAACAAGTTGTCTTTTGATGACAGAGTCAGCCGTCCAGTCCCTTCTCCTGCATGTCTGCATGTTGAAGTGTCCTTGATGAACCCTGAGCTCCGCATGATGAGCAGCTTACACAGCAGCTTTGTTCCTCGCTATGGTGTGTGAATGTGATTGAAACAGTAAAGTGCTTTGAGACCACTGAGGTTTTAATTGGTCAAATATGACTTGTCCAACGTCCTCTGCTTCCTCCTCAGCCACAACGAGATGCTGGCCTTTTCTCCCCAGCCGCTCCTGTGAAACCCGTGTCCACCAGCATTAAAAAATTAAATGGAAATATGCATTTATGAGCCTCTATGTTGTAAACTATCAGTGTGAATAAGATGCCAGAAACAGGTCACATTCAGTTCAGCACAAATGCAACAGTTGCAGGGATGACAAAGAGATTTGTGTTTCAAACCCTTTAGGCATCTTTCCCCCCCCTCTTTAAATGAAACAACTACCTTCAGTGCATTAAGTTCAGAGTGATGCTGGGTTCCACCATATTACTGCTGGGTCAAATAAAGTCTTAATCTAAGCCGATTGGATTTAGTGGAGCATTAAACCAGCAGAAGAAAAGTGTCACAGAGTGATAGGATTCCTGTCAGAGACCGTGATCACTTTCATGAGAGAGTCAGCAAAAACAAATCAATTTAATTTAGCTCCCCCCCCCCCCCCCCCCCCTTGTCCAGGCTTTCTTTTGGAGTTATATTTGTAATCGCCGGGCAACGGTTTGATGTTAATTTGAAGCGAGTTGCTTGTGTGCAGGCTGGAGACAGTGATGTTTCTCAGCTTGCAGGGCTTGTCAGGAGGGGATACTCCCGCAGAGTCTGGCGCACTTCAATGTTAAACAAAAGTCACTGCAGAAAAAGACGGAAAGACCTGAAGCATAGCTGACTTTCATGCTTACCCATGTGTGTTGCAGTGTACTGTGCTGTCGGAGAGAAAACATAAATCTCTATGAAAAATCTGACATTCGTTTTCAGGTAAGAGTGTGAACTTGGTTATTACATAAAGCCCCGGGGCCTGTCGAGACGTTTGTCCCTGAATCTCACAGAAACAGGAAAAGGTCAGTGCACGCAATGATGAATGTGCATGAGGTAAATGGGAAGTTTATGTTGTGTGAAATTCTGCTGAAGCTGTGTGGAGTCTTTCATGTACTAAAAACTTCGCCTAATTAAGTGTTTGATAGGTGGGAAAATTTACATATCACTCATTACCAATCTGATACTCGATGCAGTTTTTAACCAGAGCCGAGTCAGCACTAGATATTTATTTTCTGAAAGTCATGGCTCTAACCTTGAGGCTGAATGACAAAACTTCATCTTGCATGCGATAGGCATAACCCTATGCTTTGTGACCAACTAAGCATTAACTTGTCAAACTAATTTAATCTAATGAATAAAATCTATATTAGGGGTAAAACTATCCCAGTGTTGGATTATTGATTTAAAAACTGTATTTTATAAATTTCCTTTGAGTCAATGTTGTTTCTATACAGGAATCTTTCAGCACGTTATAGTTTATCTTAATGTGGTTTATCATTTACTCTGGGGATCTCACTAAGCATCCTATTTTGTGTGTGAGACCTATTTTTGGATCAGTGCCTTCATAGTTTTGCCAGGATATATGGTTCTGTTTCTGGCTCCGCTGTGCGATCGCAAGACTGCTTTTTATTAAGTGTGGCCAAGTTTACGATTGCACATTAAATGTTCTACAAATCATCCAAAATATATAATCAATAGTTTCTCTCTGTAGATTCAACCTTTGCTGAATCTTGTCTGGAAAATGCAACAAAAAAAAAAAGCAATTCTCACTTCGCTCACAGTTGTAACTGAGATTTAAAGGAGTGAGGGTCCACAACGAGCCGGCCAGGATGGGGTCACGGAGGTTCTCAGCCCACCGACGGTTGACCTGGGTCCACGTGAACTGAAAACTAAATGTGAGCCTGATGGTGGATTAGTGAGGCTGCGTCTGCCTACACAACCCAGGTCAAATGCAAAGGGGGCCCACGGGGGCTTGTCTGCTGGGAAGCTGTCCTGGTAAGAGAGGTTAAATGCAGCCGTAGTTTGAAAACGTCTATATTCCCTGCATTTCCAAGCAGTGAGGCATTTGTTCTTCACAGTAGTTTTAGTCTGGCACATACAAAGTTGTGTGGTTGTGTAGTGGTTAGCACTTTCTCCTCCTGATAAGGAATATTCCCAGTTTAAATCTTGACTAAGGTGCCTTTCCATGTGTTATTGTTATGTTCCCATCTTGGTTTCCTTTCACAGTCCAAAATTGATGACTCCACAATTTGCCTTTCTGTCTTTGTCCTATGATGGACTGATGAACTGTCCAGGATATTCTGCCTTCACCCACAGTCAACTACAACCTGCTCCAGCCCCCTGTGTTCCCTCTGGTGTAGAAAAAAAAATGACTGAACCAATATTTCCCCACACAAATGAACAAATACATTCCTTGTTTACTGCACACAGGTTGAATGAGAATTGAAAACTGTGTTTTTAGTTTGCATGGTTAAGTATATTGTTGCAATTTTGTCAGTAAAACCTTTTTAACTCTGGGTGAATGTGAGCTGGACATGTCGCCAGTCCGTCAAAGAGAAAACACAGAGAGATGCACAATTACACAAACTCCAGGGATATATTCTATAATATTTCCACATGAGGCCAAATTGACCTTCACCTCACTTTGGACTCTGCAGTGTGACGTATCCCATTTATGATTAAGGGAAGACTGCAGCGTCACACTGAGCCTCGTTGGTCATGCCAATTGTTCGCGCTTCTGCTCGCGCCCATCAAAACCCTCAGTAATTATGACAGCAGAGATAAGCAGGTAATCCGTGGTCTCATGAGCCGCCCCATATTTCTATCAGAGGGGCTCGACCTCTACACACGCACCAAACACACACACAGTCCTCTGCTCCAGTTTACTATTCTTAGCCACATCACATGGGAGATAATGTGATATTTGCCTTTCAAGACAGTTCCTGTTTGTTTGTTTTTACACATAAACAAAACTTGCAACAGTAATGAACAAAGTACTTTAGATTTTAATCAACATTAAACTATTATTTAATGGCTATTAAAATCATATTATACCACATAGTGTGATCTTATCCCAGGTATATTGAATTCTAACTTGTTGTAGAATGGAAAGTTACATTTGGAAGCCCAATAATTTAATCTTATAGATGCAGCACTGAATGAAACTGAGATACATGAAAAGCTGTGATGCCTTTGGATTTTTCAAAATAGAATCAAGCAAAGTTTCACATAGATGGAAAAACATCTTGTTCTTTAGTGTTAGAATATTTCTTTTCTTTCAGTGATAATCCCCCCCCCCCCATGTCCTTCATTATGAGGAGTTGGACTGCCCATGAGGTGATCCACATTTTCTAAACAGTAAGACAAATACTCTTTGCACAATACATTGCAACATGTTAAAGTCTGTAAATCAGATATGCAACTAGAAAGAACAGATTGACCAAATGTGAAGCAGTTCCATCAGAAACCATTTGTTTCCACTTGTTCCTTATAGAGGAACATCGACAGTCACGGTACTGTACATGCTTCATTTCACCAGACACTTCTCTAGTCAGTAGATTGAACTCTAATTCTTTAACGAATTAGAGTTTATGTGGACAGACATCAAATCAACTGCAACCCAGTCAATTTTGACCCTGAAACCAGATCATGAATACATATAAAATGTATTTTTGCTTCTGTTTTAATAATTCAGGTGCTCAACATCTTCTATAATAGTTGACTGCTTATTTCTATTTTGCATTTAAATTTCTACACTTAAATACTTGTCAGCACTAATTGCTCAGTATAGATAAAGCCAACTCTGTCATGCTGTGTATTTTCACCATAATTAATGTACAATACTTTTCTGGCTATAGCAGCACTTCATTATTTATTTTGGTGAACATTATCTTTTTTTTAATGTTAGTTTAGCAGGTACGAGAGAAACAGTCAGGAGTTCAGAGACATTCTCCATCTCTCCTACTGTTCATCACTGGACCAGAAGCATTACATATTGTATATGACCTGAGTTTACATTTCATTAATGTGTTTCAGAATGATGGCGAGCTGAGCTGGGCAGGGTGAGGTCTGAGTGGTGTGGATGAAAAATGTCAACAACGTGGCTGCAGCTCTTAGTTGGTATGATGAACTGACGCTCTTGCCCTCCGCAGGGAGCTGTGATAAAGAGAGCAAAGATTTAATGGAGGCAGTAAAAGAGAGCAGGAGGGCTCAGAGCTCTGCTAATGAATCAGAGGAGAGGAGAGGAGAAGAGAGAGAGAGAGAGAGAGAGAGAGAGAGAGAGAGAGAGAGAGAGAGAGAGAGTGAGTGAGAGTAAGCCGGCAGAAGAGGGACAAAGCAGTGAAACATATGAGGATGAAAACACCTCCAACACCATGGAAGTCCACCCCAATATGTATACATGACCCTAAGATCTGCCAACCAGTATGGAAGATTAAAGAAATGATTAAGACAGATATTTGCCTTTGACGTTTTCACTGTAAGCAGTCATGAAGCTATGAAAACGATACTGGCAACAAATCCAGTATCTGTACTATAAACAAAATGCGTATCATAGATGATTAACTGTAAGTGCTATATTGATTATTAGCCATAGTCGGATCTTACAAATGTCAAATATAAACCTTAAAAACATAAAATCTGTTTTGCTATACTTCTAAATAACTTTAATGTAACATCATAAATCTATAAACGTTTAAATGTCGTTAATCCACATCTTTTAGTAGTATCAGCACAATTAATATAAATATAAATACAGGAAAAAAAATCCATTTTGTATCGGACTAGTGACTGCAATTAAAAAATAAAACATGTCTTCTTCAATGAATTCTACTTATTCATGGTGTAATGCGTGATTAAAGCACAGGGGAAAGATTTCCGGGGAGAACTCATTCAAGTAAGTAATGGAAGCACCAAGCGGAGGACATTTATTTTATTGAAACACAAAGATTGACATAATGTAATATAAACTCATTTAAATTGTGGGGGGGAAAAGTCGTGATGGTTCTCAATCTTTGTAAACAATATATTTTTGGTGGTACAATACAGGAAGTCCAGCATTAAACTTCAGTGTAATTTTACTTTTATTGGATGTGTTTTGTTTGGTCAGCTGGAGAAGCATTAATAACTGTGGGGAAGGAGATATTTTCTATCCCACCTGGTGATAAGATTAATTCTGCAGAAGGGGATATATGTGCACCAGAGGGGGGTATACGACTTTCCATTACCTCAGGCATATTAGACCCTGGTCCAAATAATGTGCACCCAGCTGTATTGCTGTAATGCTGCTGTGACACATTAGCAGAATAGTCGGCACCGTGTGGGTCAATTTCATGACCGTTTCCCTTTTTAGGCGCTGTTGAAGAAGTTACTTCAGTCAGTGGGAGGAAGATGCTCTATAATCTGGATTTTATCAGTTCCTATAAAAATAAGATATTGGGATTATCATGATACTGCATCAAAGTCACTATAATTACGATTTGTCTAAAATTGCAAGGTCGTCTCTCTCTCTCCTGTGAAAATTGGTAAAACTGACTGCATGTTTCTGATACAGGTAACAGGCCATCAGTCAGTTCTCCTCAGGATTGAGATTTTAGAATTGGGAAGTGCTCTTTTTGGTTTTCTCGTCATCTTGTTTGAGCTTTTTCCATATCCAACTCTCAAATGTCAATAAAGTTTCAAAATCTGATATATCTGATTTAAATCTGATGAATGCAGCATTTTCAGTCAGCACAGGGGAAATGGAGACCAAAAGCATGCTTTTATCAGGTGATCAGTCTCCGATTTTACTGCTTTTAACTACAACTTACAAATTTAATCTGCGCTCAAAAACAAACTAAATTCTTGTAAACAGTTAAAGCATTCAGTTCTTGGAGCCACTGCCTCACCTATTTAAGAGGGAATGTCTGGAATCTGCCTATGTGCAGTTGCAGGCCTGTAGTTCTACTGTATGATTTTATTACTTTCAGCTCATGGTCATAAAATACATTCATGTGCTCATAAAATCCATCAGGACTGAATCTGCACATTAATGCAGAATGGTTCTCTTTTTCTATGACTGGGGCTGACATTGACTGCCTGGCCCATGTAATGCATGTGCTGCATAATTATGCCCACTCAGCCTTTTAGGACATCAGTAAATGTTTGCAAATTAAAAATCTATGCAAATCTATAATTTAATCCCATTTTGGCGGCATCGCCGAAGCAGTTTTATGCAACGTATATTAATCTTTCTCTAATCAGATATTTGAATTCACTGAGTTCTGGTGCATTCGTCTTGACTGATTTCTGGAGACATTTTGGCAGGGCTAACGGGGAAGTGCATTTTAACGAGCGGATGAATTGCAGCGTCTGTCCAGTAATGTTAATATAACTTGAGTATGTCAGCCCTCTATCCTTGTAGAAGTGTTTTAAGATTTAAAAAAAAGAAAAAAAGACTAGTAACTCTTGTAATGAGGACAAGGTCGCAGTCGCTATACTGTATGTTAAAAGTGATGAATATCAAAAAAATAATAATCTGTTGAAAAAAATCACTGCCTCTGTCACAGGGTGATAAATGCTGTGCTCATAAAACAACCTACAAATCACACAGCAACAATGTGTATGCGAATGAAGCTTACAGCCTTAATGAAGACAAATCGTCGGGTGATTCTGCCGCACCTCCTCACATACAGCAATGAACTTAGACAAACTGCAATGTTTTCCAGAAGTTTTGATTTAAAGTTTCACTTCAATTTATGTCACATCATTTCTCTCTCTCTCTCTCTCTCTCTCTCTCTCTCTCTCTCTCTCTCTACCTTATTCTTGTTGTCCTGCTTCTGGTTGAACAGCAGGCTCTCCCCATTGCCCTGCACTGTGTCAGTATCACTTACTTTCTGTTGTCGATCTGACATTTGAATGGAAATGGACTTTGGTGTGCTATAAGATCAAAAGCACTTAACAAATCTCTAAAGACACTGTTCGGTGAGTAATTGGCCATTGCATTGCAAAGCAGGACTGAGCTCCAGTGATTGCTTTGATTAGCCCAGAATGACCTTGTGGAAAATTGATTTTTGAGTTATATGTCTTGCATGATGATTAATGTCATGCCAAACCTTATTTGTGGGGATTAAAACCAAGATGATGGTGTGAATGCTACTCTTTTAATATGCACTTTTGAATGCTCTCACAAGATGTAATCTTTGAATCAGCAGTGCAGTCCAAGAGGAAGCCTGAAGACCTGTTCTGGTTTGTTGACCCATAAAATTATTTTTGGTGATCCTGTCATAGTGATTAATAAGCAAGGTCCTGCATTTTCTTATCATGTTGCCTCACTTTCAAAGCAACTCCCATTTTCTTGGTTAATTGAATCTATTTCTGATTAAAAAGTTGTACAAACAAGGATGCTGGAGGAAAAAAAGGCAAACACTCATTGTGAAGGGTTTATTTTTTTTGCATTGTTGTTGTTGAGTGGTATAAATATTGCATTTAAAATAGAGCACAATTAAAATGTTGGAATTGTGCTGAACATTTGCCACTCCATCCTTTTGACAGTAATGGTGTGCTATATCGCATCTTTTCTTCAAATCTATACGACGGTACTAACACCAATCTGCCACAGCTGTGAAAAATGACTGTAATGGTTTATGTTGGCGGTGCAGATTTAGATGTTATTGGAATCGTCAATCCAACTCTTCGTGTAATGGGCGACCGTTTGTTTACCTGAATATGTAAACAGAGAAAGAGCTTTTGGACAGAGCAATTGTATAGTCTTATAACACAAGGTGCATTACGTAGCCATTCACCAGGCAGAGACTCAAATAACAGCAATCTGCGTGGTCATTAAGGGACAATAAGTCTGATTTAGATCGCTCCCAGGAACCACAGAAGATGTTCCTATTGATCGAACGTACAATAGGGGGCAACTAAAATAAGATTAATGAGGTGTCATCTTCATTTCTGCATGCAAAATGTGTGAACGTAAAGAAATGAGCAGATTGTTGACCCATCAGTAAATCACTGCTGCCACAACACTGTTTGTTGTTCGGGGTGTTAAATTGATTTTCAGTCAAACAAAAACTGTGTCTGTTTCTAGTTTCACAAAGTCAGGATCTATACAGTACTTGGACCAGAAGTGTTGCTGTAAAAGCTGCAAAGTCAGTGAATGCTAAATAAGGTTTTGTCCTTGAAACGCTGGAATCCTGAGCTGGTGTTTGTTTTCCAGGAGAAAGGCAGGAAAACTCCTGTGTGCCGGTCTGTGCCAGGTCCGTGCTTCTGAGGGGATGGGAAGTGTGTTTTATGTGCCGAGGCACCACAACAAAGATATCATCCGACTCATGTAAAGTTCAGAGTGTTTGGAAGAAGTGCTGAAAATTTATGGAAACTCTCTCATCCAAACCTAACAAGACTGGAAGCTGGAGTGAGTGTTTTGCACAAAGCGAAGGATTGCTCTAAAGGTAAATATTTAAAAAAAGCCAGTGATTTTGTAGGTTTTTGCCCCGGCTGTCCATCGTATTGGCAACACAAACACATTCCGGCAAAAAGGGAACTGACCAACTAAAGTCCATCCATCTTCTTCCGGAATGGAGCTGCTGTAGCCAAGCTCAGCTTACAGTGCAGACCGTGGAAAGGAAAAACACAGATAAACAACCACTATGGCCTCCTGCTACCGATCAAATCACTTTTCTTTTTTTTTTATCTTTGTGTTTCATTAATTAAAGAAGTAGTTTTACATCACTTTATACTTCATACGAGTATTAAAATTCAAGCTTGTAATACAAATGTCCCCTATTGATGGAGCAGCAAATATTGAACAGGGAGACAGTTGAATGGATTAATCAATACACATTATCAATAGGCTCACTTGTAAAAGTCAGTAAATACAGTGATCATGCTCGCAGTGATTAACATGGAGGTTGTGCTTTCAAGACAGTTGTAGAAAATTAATACAAAACAATGGGCAGTGTTTCTCAGCTACTAGGAAATATATATATTATATTTTTATTATGTACCAGTTTTGCTTTTAGTTTTTTTTTTATTTCATTCCTGATAAAGAGTTTGTCTAAAGTAATTTCATTAAAAAGCATCCAAATGTAAGTACTGAGTGCAGAGCTGTGAGTAAAACTATGTGATGATGTTTATTTAAAGTTCAACTTCAGAAGAGCTAAGAAGTGGACAAAAGAACCTAAATATAGAAATGAAACACGTACATTTGTTTTCGTATTGTACTTATAATGTGTGATAAATTGAATCATCATGATTGTTTTCATTTGGTTTTTGAAAAGACATTTTGAAAACAAGGAAACAAAATTCATTGTAAATGTATGTGCAGCAAGTTTGTAAAGGTCATTTCATGTTAGTTTTAATGCTTAACCACAGCATTAATAACATTTACAGACAATATATAAAGACGTAACCAGCTATTTTAAACTAAAAGCCTCTCGTTAGCAGGAAAAGAATGTTAATGCATGTGTTTCCCAACGTTCGTTATTGATAATTGCTTCTCCTCCCTCACTCTCTGCGCTATAGAAATACATTTAACAGGAATAGATACAAACACGTTTTTCAGTATTTCATCTGCATTTTATTTTAAAATCACCTTCACATTAAAAAATCCATTAAGTAAAACTGTCTAGCTTATTCCACGTGACTTTAAAAAAAAAAAAAATAAATCTCTTTAATAAAACAGCAAGGGGTCCATGTATAATTTAATGGATGTGACTCCCTGCTCTAACCTTTTGCTTTCATGTGAATAAGAGTGAAGATGTGCGCTGTAAAATGAGGGAAGCCCCTCTGAGGAACGAAATCGGTCCCCCATGAAGGCTTCATGGCTGAGCAGCATGTTCACTAATGGAGCGCTGGCTACGTGCCAGGATCGAACACGCGGCTTTAACGCTGAAGGAGTCCAGATTTCAACAAATCAGGACCCATCCTTCAGTTTACGTCCAGGCTGATGCAGGGCGACACTCCATCAGGTTTGGATGCAGCGGGGCTGCTTCATCATGCTGGCAGCTGCAGAGGTGGAGGTACAGGTGGAGGAGGCAGGCATATGCGAGACTGACAGGCCGGGCAAACATAGAGAACATAGAATACCGTGAATCACAGAGATAAATGTGGACATCCTGTCTACTACATCACCTCCTCCCTGAGAGCAGAAGGCTGCATGTTGATGACTTTATGATGGATGACTGATTTGGTATCCATCAGATCTGGTGATGGATTGCGGCGAGATTGAACGAGTGGCCGAGCCGAAAGCGTCAGCTCAGGAGATTGAGGGAAACATCCTCATGCAGAGAAGAAACATGCTGATACAGTTTATATAAATTAACTTTGAGGTCAATGGAGCGTTTCTTTGTCATAGGTTATTTCTCACCATTTCTTTTTTTTCTCGAAACATAAATCAGAAATTTGTATTCATGAAACATCTCTCACCCTGACTCAGGACCACCTGAAAAACCAATATAAGTCACATTTGCTGACTTCTCTATACATCTTTGTTTAAACACAGTATTAGAATGAACTACTTGTGTTCATCTATATTTCACCAGAAAGTCTCATTGGACAAGGATTCAAAAAGTTTGACAAAAGCATATTAAAGGTCAAGCATCTTTATACTAAATCAGAGCTGCTTGACAGATGGTCAAATCACTTCGGAGACTCCTGCTGCATGTTTTCGGCGTCATTTGAAGGGAGCTGTATCTCGTCATTTCTTGAACTTTCCAAAGCCATAAATACAAGATTGAGACGAGCTTCATACTGCGCGGCAGACAACTGTTGGGAAAGGAGCCACACAGTCAAAGCTTCTCTGTTGTGTGCACTTTACATTTCATTTCTATTTGGAAAACCATTGTTTTGTCTCTTTTTATGTCAATTGTTGCATCTCAGTAAGACTGTGAGCGTATGAAAGGTTTTACTCTTCACATCAGTTAACACTTTTGCATTTAGTTTTGGTCTCGCAGCAAGTTAAATATGAAAATAAACAATATAAACTCAAGCCTGTCATAAAAACTATTTCATAATCATTTTGTGATAATTCACTTTGATGCTACTACTGAAACAGTTGCAGAAAAAATAACATTATGATTTATTTTGTCAGAGAGAAACACTATAAATAACACCTTATGTCACTATATATCCAAGTGTTAATGAGATGTTTCAGTTAATGGGCCGTTCAGTGTTGCTTTTCCTACAATTACAGTGTCTGGCACATGGCTGATAATAAGAAATAATCACACTACACATATATCCATCCATCTGCGTTATCCAAATTGGAGTTGCATTGGGGAGGAGGAGGAAGAAGAAGAAGAAGAAGAAGAAGAAGAAGATTAGTATGAATATTAATATGAAAATTATGAAATATACAGTAATAAAACCTGTACTATCCTCGAAGAAAAAGGTGTAGGTAGAGCTCAGTTCAAACTTTCCCAGCCCATTGGAGTAGAAAGGCCTCAATAAATTAGATTAGACTAGTTTTGTTTTGAAGTGAGCAAGTAAATCAGTGTTGTAGAGGTCATGTGGAATGGGTTGCAGTTGAGGGGCAAAGCGGCTGAATGGCCTGTCCTCCTTGTTCCAGAGAGAACAGTGACATGAATACAAGAGGAAGATCTAAAGGTGGGGGAAGGCATGGAGTCATAGAGATCCGGGGGGGAGGTGATGGATAGCATGTGGAGAAGATTGTTGGATAAAACCAGAGTGGGTAAATAAAACTGCATGCGTGTGTTGAAACCTGGAAACATTAAAGGAAATATTAGTCTGCTTTAACCCATATGAACTGTAAAATGTAAATGTAAAATGATGTAAATGTATTTTTGTATTGAAAGACACATTGGTTCTATTGTTAATATCTTATGTTCCTTATTAGTGGAGTATATTCTTTTGATCAGCTTGACACTAATCTGTTTTACAGCAGTCGTAAGTTGTTTGGTTGCTGCTTTAACAGTTAATTAATGAAACTCACGTTGCTGGCTGCCGTGGAAAGAAAATCAATGAAATATTCAGCGCCAGGAAGACTAAAGATGCCACAATGAAGAAAAGGAGTCGTGCCTTTTTTAAGAGTGCAACACATGCACAGGGAGAACATGCAAAATTCACACGGAAATATAAAAATTTGAGCGTGGGAAAATGTTACTGTGTGTCAACTGTGCTACTGTGTGTCAACAGTGCTAACCACTATACCACCGTGCAGCCACGCTGCAAAACAATCCTGTCATTATTTGCATTTACTGCCTCAAGCGGCACCCATCGGAAGGTCACTCCTCAATGCAAACATACTCCTTTTATCCATTTTTACTGAGGCAAGCTTGTTTTATTGCCGCATAAGCAATAAATGATGACCTTGTACATATAGTGTCTTTGTTAAAGCATCGACTCGGTGAAGATGAGCCAAAAGCTGTTGTTCTCCTGTGGGAAGATCGACATCAGTCAGGAAATGAGGACCGAATTGAGAGCACTTACAGTGAGTGCATTTGGCAAGTCTACTGCCACTGCTCCTTTCACTCATGGGTAATTTTGAATTTCAGCAAGGTGGCATCCCGAGCTGCCTCGTTCTGTCGAGTCAGAACAAAGGAAGAGTCTCTGATGAGAAACAACAAATGGCTTCATGGAGGAACGGTGCTTGAGGGCACGGCTGACCTCATATTGTTTTTTGGCAGAGATTTCGAATCATACTGTTGAAATGTGTGCTACAATTCAAGTAAGATTAAATTCCCATCGCCTCGTAATTCATATCGAGTGGCTGCTGGCTGCATCTTTTCTGTTTGAAAAATGAGAAGAAGACCCCCCCCCCCGCTCTCTGAAAAGACATCCTACCACTCTCGACCAAAGCAAACAGTAGAAACACAGATCAGGTCACAGATGTGCAGATATTGGTGACTTAAGCTGCATCTGGGCCTTTGGGGCAGGTCTCAAGGTCATGGACAAACATATTGAATTATAGTTGTCTTTCTGGTGCAGAAAGAATTACAGTTAAAAAAAGAAAAAATCAACTGAGGTTCAATTTGCATATCAGAAATATGTTTGATTAACATGAGCATATCCAGTTTCTTTTTGTTAAATTGTTCATTCTATACATGTTCAGATAACATGATTAAGAGGGACATTAATAATCTTTAAAAAATGTAATAAAAAAATAAATCTTTAATAATCTGAATAGATGGAAATGTGTGGCATGATTAAATTACATTGACTCAACACATTTTTTTTGGGAGTGTACAAAGTACAACAAGAGAATCTATTAAGCATATTATGTGTTTAACTTAAATGAACTGCACTTCCAAATGACCTCAAAGATCAGGGAACAGGAAGTGCAAAAATCCAATTTCCAGATTTTAAGGCTCGTTCACATTAGAACTGTTTATCACAAAGTTTGAAATGTCTTCTGAGTTATAGTCAGACAATATGTCAGCAAAATGTTCCCATTATATTCACCTTTGGTGTTACTAAACTCATATAAGTCCTAGACAGCAAGTAAAAGCACATTTTTTTCCTAAAATATTGAGCTTCGGGCTGCTGTAACTGAACACTGTCCCTCAGGGAGGATTTAATGGACTTGGTAGCTGGAATAAGATTTTCAAAAATAATGTTCTTGTGTTGCCGCAGACAGCGGAAAGAGGAGCCTCTTTGCTCAAACACAACAGAGGCAATACTTCACAATGAAACCAGATGGCAGGATGTACATGCTCCATTACAAAGAGCAGAGATCCACATCTCAGTTAACATGTCAGTGTCAATCACAGACACCTCGTGTTTCCACGGCTTTACAAGCGTGCCGCTCCGGAGATGAATGGACTGTGGTCCGGGCTTATTTGCATCTGTGTGAAAGAGTAACACTGCTGACTCCAGCTAAAACACAGACAGATGGGTTTAATTCCATTAAGTGAACTGCTGTGTAAGGGCGGCGATACAACGCCAGGCTCCTTTGTGCACACTGCATTGGACCTGACTGGTTACAGCTTGATAGCTGTGGTTAAAGACGACACTTGTGTGACCAATCAGAGCGAGATGTGCTCCTGGGCCAGGAGGTCGGTCGGAAAGGTTACATCCCTCAAGGCCATGGGCTGCACATTGAATCTGAGCTGAGTGGTATGGCAGCTTTATGACCGCCATGCTCATTACATGAAGTGATTTTGTTTCACCATCAAGGGCACCCGCATGTAAGCAATGCTGAAGAGATTATGTATGTTGCCAAATGCAAAATGGCTTCAGAGGAAGCTGAAGGGAGTTGACACTATTCTATGATAGAGTGAGCAAAGGCTTTTGAGTTTAACTGTCGTGAATGGGACTGATCTAGAAGGTTTTCATGAACCATTTAGATCAAACTGTTAGGCTAGTTTAAGAAAATATGCCTCATAAATCTAAACTAAATGCTTCTTCAATAAATCATTTCCTCAACCGTATACGCTTAGTAAAAACGAAATTAATAAGAAATAGGTTTGTCTGATGAAGAGAATCCCTTTGATTGACAGGGTTTCCATCCATCCTCTAAGAAAAGAGTCTTGATTGATTTGTTAATAAGTTTTTATAAACAGATTTGAATCCTTGATTGTGGAATGACCACTGAGTGGAATAGATAAACCGCCACCAAAGAAGGTGATGAATGGCTTATTACTTATGAAGAATAGCTAATCAAAACCATTAATAAAGCAATTAGCATTAAATTTATCTCTTTCTTGAAGTGCATATAAATTCTCTGCTGGTTCCAAGAAATTATACAGTTGCATTACTGCTAATGTGTTTTGCTGTGATGGGAAAATATACGGCTGCCTGGATGATGCTGGCAGTGTTTTATCCACTCGAGGAAGTGCCACATTTTCTATTATTACTTTTCAAGGCTGTGGGATAGAAGGCCGAGGTTTGCAGCATGGAATTAGATTTAGGTCACAAAAAGCTAGACTTCACTTGTTAATCAGGTAAATTAAACAAATGTCCTGTGTTTCATGTCACCATCATCTTGTTCTATATTAATTTGTGCAATTCATGATCGCAGCGTGCTGGTTGAAATCTAAGTTAACTGAATATATACATATAAACAGTCACAGACAATCGCTTGTAATATTTCGCGATTGTCAGCAAGTTCAAATTATCGAGACGAATTTTTAAGAACCTGCAAACAGAAAAAGTTCCAAATGAGCCAGTAGGAATCCAACTGACTGTGTCCTTAGCACCTCTTCTTTGATTATGAGTAATTCAGTGCAACAAGACATTCCGCTATTTATTCCTCTGATCAAAGTATATGAGGTAAATCATGAGGAACTATTGTAAATAAATGATGAAGCAGAAACTATTAGTGGAAAACAGGTTTCCAACATGTCTGTTCCTCGCATTGAGTTTGATAGAACTGCAGAAATGACAGGCTTTTATTTACATGAAAAATGAGAAATCGCATAAAGCAAAATATAAATCTGCAGTTGGACAGTATTCAGAGACCGTGTGCTTCATGGTGGGCACGGTGACCCCTCCAGGCAAGCGCTATACATATTTAAAAGCTGCTTGACATGTTACATGAAACTGGGACACAGCACAGGTCTGAGTGGGGTGTTTTCATGGGATCAACTTCAGCAGTGGGACAAGAAAAGCCTCTCATGTGTGACATTTTTTTCCATTTTTTGATGGACAGAACATGAAATGTTACTGTTGAAAAGGAGCAAGAGGGTAAATCGCCTCCACTGCAAACATACTAAAATGGACACAAACAGCTCCTGTCAAATTTCTGCATCCCAACATCCATAGAAAATAAAAGCCTACCTCTTCCTGTGCAAGCTATATGCCTTGAATTTAATATACCGTAGCTATCTATAGAGAATGTCTATATTTAGTCTGCACATGTTGTTGCTGCCACATTTGTAGTTTTGCACAAAATATTATGGAATTATTTTGAGGTGAAGCCTTTTCTTATTGCAGAGGTGAAAAATGTATTTCAGTACTAGCGTCACATACAGCACAATTTTATTTCAAGTGGGCCGGACCATTAGAAAATGATAGCATCGAAATATTTCATTAACACTATTTCCACATTTGTTGTTTTGTTTTGTTTTTTTCTTTGAGTGCAAAGAAGTATATTTAGAAAAGGTTCAAATTCATTACACTGTCCTCCCACTACTAAGCTCATGAAAACAGAAAAAGTGAATAAATAATGTTGATCATAACAGTATTTACATATTCACATACATGCAGTATTATATACACACAGTGTAAGTATAAATATACCTCCATATGTTTTTAGTTTATATAAACCCGCTCATACCAAACCTGCACTCAATCTGTCATTTTGACAATACGGTCATCCGGCACGCCGTATTGGACCCTCTGGCCCACGGATCATGTATATATAAGTGGTTAGTCAATAAGTAACCCTGAAAGGATGGAAGACCATGTACGCTTCCTACCACAGCTCTTGTTTCCTTTTGTGGGCTTATTGCCAGGATGACACTGACCTACAAGCATCAGGGGTCACACACAGAAAATGATCAAAGTTTTTATAGCTGAAAGGCTGAACGTAAATAATCTTAACGTACATTTTTCACTTTGCATCAGATTTAACCTCGACCCATGCAGGACGAGAACCATTGATCTTTTCATTCGTCTTCCGGACGTTTAGCGACATTGATCCAAGGTTTTGCCCTTGTCTTCCTCACTCCACGCCCCTCTGTCCCTTAACGTCTTCACGCCCTCCTCTATCTCTGACCTCTTTCACTGTGTGCATGTAGCTGCGATTCACTCTGGGCTTGAATGGCCGATACAACACACGTAGAGGAGGTGTGGTCCTCCACGTAAACGCACAGAGTTTTATTAAAGGGGAAAACAGTCTAACAAAGCTGACACTTTTCTGAAATTGTATGATTTAAAAAAAATCATGGAATTCTTTGAGAGACACTACCAAAACTAAATATAACCTCACAGACAATTCAGTTAACTTTTAGGTAAACATACAGTATATCTGCATAAACACTCTATGAATGACTGAGTTTGCCTTGTGGTACAGACGTGGGAGACTGCAGTGCCTAATTTAAAGAGGTTGGTAGTTTCATACAATATGAGAAGAGGGAAGTCATTTTAACCATATTTGAATTGCAAATAAACAGCATTTACTGGATGAAAATGTGATTGAAACTTTCATTGAATTACCATGTCTGGTTCTGATATCTCCTTCAAGGAGAGGTGCTCTGTCACCCCTAGTTTTTGTCGTCAGGATGACATTTTTGTGGCCTTAACAAGGATCCAGTTGTAGATACTTTTCAGTCTTTATGTGAGTGATTCAACCTGCTCATTTCACGTGTTAGATGGTGTCCTTCACAGTTCATTGTGGTTCATAAAAGTGTGTGAATCTCTCGTTTTCCAAAGTACTGGTCATCACTATTCATCTGTAAACTCGTGCGTTGCTGCATTTTCATCGACCAATCCATCCTTGGACTACATCTACCAGAACTATTTGTGTTTTTGTTTTGTTTTTTCTCTTTTTCTCTCTTCTTTTATTTAAAATACAGTTGAAAACATGTTAGTTGTCATGTCCTTAATTTACTGTTTTCTGATGTGTGAAAGGTTTATGGAATGCTGAGCCCAATGAGATGAAATTCACATTCAAAAAAAGGTTGTTGAATTCTACAGGTGGGAAAAGTTGTATTTGTAGTTTTATTATGTTACATTGCATTTCCCCCCCCAATGATGTAGTCTGATTAAACTTAGTATTTAAACTACTCTTCAGTTACTACTAAGTATGCCCACAATTTGAATTATTTATACCCTTCACAAAAAACATACTTGAAAGCAAGATGTGTTATACAGGTAAACTGAATTAAAAGCCTACTACTGACAAATTATAGATGCATTGATTTTTTTGAAAGACACTAAAACTACTAAGTCGTTTCTTGGAAGATTACTTCATACTTTTAGTAGTTTGGGTTCTATTACCTGTAGTTTATTGCCATTGAGGCCACGTAGCAGTAGTTGCAGTGTACTTTTTAGTATTCTTTGAACTATCTTTTACCTGCAGTGTTAAATGTATCCACACTTTTCTAACACCTTCTTAGAAAATAAAAAAGAATTTAATAAAAAAAAAAAAAAAACTTTCTCGAGAATTCATGTCATTTATGTTTCACGCTGTTTATGTTGCAGCTTCTGCATTGGCAGGAAAGTAGATAAGTAGCAATCAGTGAGTGGTGGGTGGGAGAGAAAAACAGGGCCACTTTATCCTCTGTGTTTTCACTGCAATATGGCTTGCATCTCATTCCCTGAAGGCAACTAGAAACATTTCCTTTGACTGAGCATGCTCTTAAATGGGTGGATTATGTCACCAGTAATCAATGCAAAATGTCACCACACCCCAGCCTGATGACGAGCTGGCTTCTCAGCCCATAACCTGAAAACGATAGGCCCGTCAAGCCCTGTGAGCACAGTAGCGTGGGGTAAATCTCTTTTACTTGGAATATATACACATGCTTATGTAAAACAATGGTATTTCAATCAAGACGTTTCGGATTTCAGAATTTATAAAGATAATGCATACATCCTAATATAGCACAGTGGTCTTGAAATCACACTTATTTTAATGCCTAATCAATAAAATGTTCATTTATATTCCCACAATCATGCATAATGGGAAAATCTTGCAAATTATTGTACCTCTGCTTCCATCTGGTGGTTCAACATCGCCATAGACCATTTCCATGTTTGTTTTTTTTAACCAATCGGCAAAGAAAAAACATCACAACGAATGCATTCTTCAAAACAGTAGACTTTTTAATAAATTTTTTTAAATTCATCATTCAAATTGCAGCCAACGAGATTATTTCTTATATTATCAAAATCATTGAAAAATGCTGTATCATAAATATATGGCAATCTCACATATATACGTATATACACATATACCTTTTGTACATATTTATTAAAGGTCCCTTAGATGTAAAAATAAGTGAACAACCAACCGAGAAATCTGTTGGAAATCTGCAAAAAGTAGCACAGTACTTCTTAATATAAAGAAGAAAAAAAACCCAACAACTTTAAATACAAGTGCTTAAATCTTTAGTGAAAAAAGGTTTTTACTATAAAGATTGTGTTGATCTTGTTTCATCGCCGGGGATGTATCCTGAATATTTTTAGATTTCAAATAACCCTTGAGTTCATGTATTGAAAGTGTATAATGTTCTCATATAGCTTCAATTAAATATAGTTTATAAAAAGGCAACATTGGTAGAAGCGCATAATATAAGTGCAGTTCCCAAAAAATATTAACTTACTCTGGAAGTTTAAAATGACAAAAGTGTGAATGTGGAGTGTGACTGTCTGGCGGATGGTATAAAATTAAATAACAGTAAAGCAGTGAGAAGATTACGAGGAAGACAAGAGGAGGGACTACTTTTTGTGCTTATTCTGCGCCTCATGGGAAGTTTTTTTTTTTTTTTTCATCTCCTCCTTTCCCTGATTTGTAAACCATCTCTACTGTCTTTTCACCCATTAGACCATCCTGATAATCATCAAGCTCCATGTCTATTCGCCTCTCAGTGCCAGTCTTCATCGTCATCGTCCTCGTCTTCAGATGAGTCTTCCTGGCTGCTGACTTCTGCCTGCTCCCTCATTCCAGTTCCATTTCCCTTATGCTGGTCATCCCCCGCCTCCGCCATCGCCGCCGCTTCCGCCGCCACCTTTCTCGCCCGAGCCTGCACCGCCGCCTGCTCTTCCAGCTCCCTTTGACGCAGCGCTGCAGCTTTCTTCTCCTGCTCGGCGTGACTCTTCATGTGGGCACTTCGACTTTTCACCTTATTAAAAACCCTGCAGCAAAACGGAACAAACGATAGCAGCTGCTGAGGAACAACGCAAAGTGAACTTCAGAAGCGCTTTCACACGTGGCGATTTGGAGTTGAATCCGTTGAGTTTTGGGACCGACTGAGGTGCAGCAGGAGGCGTATAAACAGCCACACCAGACTAAATCGAAGAGGTGGTCGTCTTGGTACAGCGTGAAGTCACCAGAAGGCACAATGACAGCCTCATGTTTGCATTTTCTCATTTGACCAAGTAGGAGGCATCTCAAAGCAACCAAATCAGGTCGACTGGATTTTGTCATACATCTTGTTAGACTTTTCTCCACGTGTATAAAGTTTCCTAAATAAACTTCGAGACACACCGAAGGACTTTAAATACCCAAGTGCCCCACCATTGAGTCAGATTCAAGGGAAAAGCATGAACTGATGACACCACTTCAATAAGGTGCGAAACTAAAAGAATAAAGGCTCCTGCAGCCCAACAAACATGGTGAAGAAAGCCCATCAACAACTGCAGCCATGCTTCAGATACTTAGTCTGACAACTTCATCAACCACAGCGAGAACAATGATCTATATTTCGTTTGTGCTGCAAAATTGAGAAGCAATGATGCCGAAAATGATGCGACCATTTGCACAAACTACACGAGGGGATGCCCATCGAAAACAATCTTCTCCACACGTGCACCATGCTCAGTAAAGTGGTGAAATGTGACACTCTCCACATGCACCAGAGCTGCTAAAAGTCAACGTGAAAACCTAAAGAAATTAAACATTTGATGGTCCCTAATGAAAGATGTTAAAGCACATAAAACTGGCCGAGCAAACAAGTTAAAAGTGAGAACAAAGTGAACTTTAGTGTTTAGATCGTACCTGCCACATTTCTTGCAGGGGAATACTGCATCCGGATCCTGAGGCGGCTTCGGCGGTGCTCTGGCTTTCTTCGCTGCGGGCTCGGCCCGATGCCTCGGAAGCGCTGACGAATCAAATGCCTCTTTCCCCAACGAGTCTGGCTCTTTTATCACCGGCATCGGTCCTGCCTGGAGCAACAATAACACACAGGTGCAACTATTGACGTACAGCTAAACCTCATCCACATCAATGATCCAGTCAACAAAAATGAAACCTGATAAGTTTCCTCCAACACAGGCCCAATGTGTGTCCCATTAATAATCAATCTTCATAATCAAGAGCTTTTTCTATAGCACTACCATGAAGTTAAATCATTTTGAGTGATAATGAAACATGACAGGTGTGTTCACATTGAAAAAACTGAAGTAGAAGGCATGGCTTATGAGCAGGACAAGGCTCATATTTTTATCTACCAAAAACTTCCCAGAGGAGATCAGACCGGCGGCTTTCTGTCTACCAAGTCATTTTCTTTTACAAGTGTGCCTTTACAGAGTTTGTGACATGAATGATTCAGGTTTGACATTTTTATTACAGCAGGATATTTTGTGAAATCCACAGGGAGCCACTACAGAGAGCCCGATGCAGCTTCAAGGCTTCAGACTGCTGAACTAAACTATGTTAAAGGTGACTAAAGTACTGTGAAAAAGCTAATTAATATTTTTAAAGTATAGTCTCTCAAGTGTAATCAACCAAATAAGTAGTTTTCTGATGGCCATTTTATAACTCTAAACATCTCTTTTATATAAAAGGTAAAGACGGGAGGAATCTTCCTGCTCTGAATCTCCTCCAACATCAACATTACCTGAATCACTATAGTTCTCCTTGTCACACATGTCAAGATCAGGAAGGAATGTTGCAAGAGTACAGCATAAGGAAAAAAAGCTGTGAACGTAATTGAACTAAAGTAGCAACTCTTTCCAGATTTAAGTGCTAAAATACAGGCGGTCAAAGTAAATATTTTTCCAACCCTCCTTGTGTTCAGTAAAAGTATTTCTACTTGTTGAGCTCCTAGTTGTGGTAGAGCGGGACTTACATAGTCGTGAGCCTGTAGTGATTGCGCAACCCTCGCCTGATGACTGCTCTCAGACATGTGATCGAAAACAACCTCCCTCTTTTCATCCCCGTCCGCTTCTCCTCGAGGGACTTTTGACTGCTGTGAACTCTGCAAAGTGACAAACCAGGGAAATTACAAAACTGCATGTCATATTGCAATATTATAAAGGCTGGACATAAATGAAGAGCTGTATCACTTTGAGAATAGTATTTGTTTCTATATTCATATAAATTTGACATAATTAACAAGACCCATCAGTGCGTTTAGTAGCTACAACCAGTAATTAGAGAAAAACCACAAACGCATGAGGAGAATAAACAAAACACACAGACAGACAGACCCACCACCGGACTTGAACTGGGGATATTATCAATGTGAAGTGAGAGCGCCAACCACTACATCATCTTGCCATTAAAAGGACATCTGCGAAAAACAAACGTTGAGTCACTCTCACCTTAACATCAACCACAGTATCCGGATGCTTTTCCCCGGGCGAATCAGGAGGACCAAAGGTCAAAACACTGTTGCGTCCGATCTTCACCTGCTTCTTGTACGTGTAGTAAAACTCTACACATTGAGCCACAGTCTTCGTCCGCACCTTTAAACAACCGCCCCCCCCAAGCAAGAAGGGAAAAAAAAGAAGAAAAAAAGACATACATGCAGAGCTGCATTAGGATTTATTTGAGATCAACTCCACTGTAACAACTAAAAACTTTAAAAGGAAACCTATTTTTTAGGCTGATGTTTTGTTTGTTGTTTAGGTCGTGATTGTGGCTTCAAGTGGCTGAGTTGTGCGTTTTTACATGATTGGCAGTTCAGTTTAAAGAATTTGCAGCAGCACTTCCTGGCTGACCCCAGTTTCCATGTTTATTAAATTGCATTTATATGAACGTAATTGCAATTTAAATAAGAGCAGCTTCTGCTTAATGCTGATGACAGTTTTATCGTTTCTCCAATAACATGATGTTTCCTCAAAGTCTAAGTTTGATTTCTTCTTGAGAGAAAGAGAATGCAAATGATTGCATCTAATTTCCTGCCTTTTTTTGGAAATGCTTTTTTGTATTCCTGTTTACTAAAGCACTCTTTACATTACATCCGATTTGAAAAGTAAATTCAGAAAATATCAACTCTGAAGGCATTAGTATGATTGCTTTACACAAACAATCCGTGTGTGAAAGATTTATAGATGCTTCGCGGAATCCATTTAATCCTAATGAAGAGTGTTTTTAAAAGATTTATTTACTTTGATTTATGTATGTTTGAACTGCCAGGTAAAATCAATTAGTGTACCAGTTTCTGGACCAGGAAGAAGTCCTTCCTGTAGGCAGAGATCCCCTTATTGAAGTAGCGCTTCTCCTCCGCAGTCCACCTATCAGAGCCTGAGAGAAAAACAGAGAAACTCAATCAAACTAATGAGGTGAGGAAATACATAAGGGTTAGAAGAAATTATTTATGTAAAAAGCTTTTGTTTAATTAATGTTTTACCCGAGTAGTGATAGTTTTCCAGGAAATGACCTTGAGGGAAAATAGTGTCCTGAAACATCAGACGTCCAAGCGTTTCCTTAAAAAAATGTCAGAAAAGCAGGTGTTCTTCATTTTCATGATTTCTGAATGTGGTGCATTTAACAGAAAATAACAACAAATACCATACGAACTGTAATGTAATATCCACATTATTGTATTAGTGTTATATGTGTCCATTTGTTGTGCATGCATGTGCATTTCTATATGTAAATATGTAGTTGTGTGTGTTTGCAAATATTTTCCTGTTTTTTTTTCTTTTTTTTTTTTAAACACCCGTGAAGCACGTTCAGTTGCATTTTATCATCAGAAATGTGCTATATTAATAACAACTCATTGAAAGACTGAAGTGAATTTGATAAACTGTGTTTCCTTCATCACTTCACTCACCAGTAAATCTCCTCCGCATTCATGTAAACAATGTAAAACGAGCTCCTGGTTGGTTCCTCCTCCCCTTAAAACGCTGGAACAGGCCATGTTCATCAAGTTCCCCACTGGAAACAGAGAGTGCCAACAGAAAAAGTGAGTCAGGAGGAAATAAAGACAAAAAAAACTGTTTGCCATGTAAAACATGGTAAAGAGATTTAAAAAAAACCCAAAACAAAACAAAAACGATGGACACTTACGGCTCTCCTGGTCGCCATGTTTGAGGTTGTCGTTGTCCACAGGAAGCCAAAGTAGGTCAGCTTTGTGTTGGTCAAACTGGGAGGAGAGTTGATCTTGCAGATCAGGGATCTCAGCCTGGTAGTGCTGCCCGATGTTGATGCGCCTGCACACAAAAGTGTCCAGTTATGGACATTTGTTCAACACTGAAAACAAGACTGAATAATGTCAGAGGGCTGGTTAGATGGTACTCACGGTTCGAGGCTGACCGGCGTGGCATCAGTAATCAGAGGCAAGACGGGAGGTGTAATATCTGAACTTGCTGGAAGAACCAAATACAAACATTTAATGCATTGTCCGAGAAAATGGCACGGTTGTGAACGAATTCGTTCACAACCAGAAGTTCCTCCTTTCTGGAGACTTACTGGAGCGCAACAAGCTGCGTGAAGCAGACTTTGGTGTTGCGGGCGGTGGCAGGATTTGGCTGCTCGCGGCTATGTTGGTGAGGAAGGTGGAGAAGTATAAACCTGAGCCTTCCCGCACAGGAGACAGGATGGGAGGAGGTGTGTACGGGGGCAGGGAGAGGGGGTTGTCCGGCAGACGGACTGGGGAGCGCAGGTTGCTCTGGTAGGAGGTGATGCTGGAGTAGACGGACGGGGGGATGAAGGTGGAGGGCTTCGGAGGAGGGATGATGAGAGGCTCTGGCCGAGGCCGGCGTTTGAATTTGACTTTCCCATCTTCGTCCAACCCCGAGTCGTTGTCTCCCTCCTGGATACAAGAGACATTCAGTTGTATTTCAATTAGGTGGAGTAATAGTTGGATGTTGCCCCATGATGTGACCCTGTGTGTGTGATTGTCAGCATTTGTCATGTGATGGGCCAACGCTGTTCTCCCCAAAAGACCGCTCAGATGAACACCAACACCCCCAAACATGAGTTGAGTAAAGTAACAAAGAAGATGGATGGATAGTTCACAGTTGACCACATTGCAGAGTTGTAATAGTTCTTTCCCGGAGCTCTGTTGATTTCGTTCAAACATAAAAAACCTGAGTTTGACATCAGCGAGGCTTCTCTTCCTCATGAGAACTTCCAGTTTGAAGTCATTTGTTTAACCTACTGGGTTTACATGGTCACTGCTGAAAAGAGTCTCCAAAGAATAAAGGGGATCTTGAAGGACTCATGGTGTGGTTCGAGTCTGAATAAACACTCATGATACAAACATGACTTTTGTCATCGTTTCACGGTGGAATGTGCAAAAGAAAAACTGGTTCTCTTTCATGGCGAGTGGCTAAGTAAATAAAATGACCGCTGGTCAACCTACAGTGATGTTGCAAATGCTGGTTTGGAGAAAACACAAACAGAGAACCCCTCCCTCAGAGCACAAACCTGGCCAAAACCCTCGGTCATCGAGTTCCTGAGGGTCCGCCGCTGAGCAACAATGACGGAAGGTTTGCGATCCGACTGTCCGGCGGGCCGCTCCGCCATGCCGAAACGCCCCGGAGCCCAACCGGCCGGAGGGTCCGCCTGACTCCGGTGCACGGGCACCGACACGGGGATAACGAGAGGCACCATGGTGGCCTGTCTGCCCGGGAGACCTTCGTCCTGGTGAGGCACATAAATAACAGAAGTGTGGAGAAGATGAAAAGTGGAAAATAAAGAGAAAGCAATCGTCAGGTTGAGGAAGTGGCGGAGAAAACAAACAAACAAAAAAAAAAAAAGAGATTGTAACACAAAAAAAAAAGGAAGTGAAGTTAGCACACAGTAATTTACACATAAACAATGGTTGGAAATCAGCCTAATATTTTTTTCTTATACGTGGCTGCGAGTTTGGTGATTTTGTGACACAATGATGTATTAAGAAATGTGTTTTTTAAAGATTATCACAAAAGGTCACAATCATCTTCATCTTCCTGTTGTTCCGAGCAGTTAATCTCATCCTGTCTGCCAACTATCTCCAAGGTTTTCCTCTCCTCATTCACTACCTTTCCCTGCCACATGCCCAAGCCATCTCAGCCTGGACTCTTTAGCTTTGTCTGAGAACTGCTCCAACCCGACTGTCACTCTAAATATGTACCACAGGAAAGAGACAGAAACTTCACATTATCACCATTATCGGCTTCAACCAGAGGCCCGATTGAAGCATTTTATTTCCCTGAAGGTGAATCACTTCAACTATGGACTAATTACATTAGATTTGAATGACATAATTGAGTTGTAATAACTAGCTAGTGACAGCTGAGAATGATGAGACATTCAAAAGGAACCTAAAGATGATAGTTTTTTGGTTTATTTCTTCTACACCCATTTCCCATGTCTACGAGTTGTTTGCAGACCCATCACTGGTATTTCTAATCAAACCGATAACATTTTCAGTGATCTTTGATGTTTGCAAAGAGCAGTGACAAGAAAAATTCATTTTTATGTTTTGAAAGGAAGTCACCGAGTTGAATTAAGATGTTTGAATCTCTTGTACTGACCCTGTCAGATGCTGCTTGCGAACTACAACAAGCCCTGGGGTGTGAAAAGCCCGATTAAACCTGTTTGGCTTGTGTTGGGGAGAAAAAGGCGTGCGTCTGAGCACGTCCCATCCCTTCCACTGATGAATGACGGGGAAAAGCGCTGAGGAATGTGGAGGTGTGCAGACATGCAGCCGTTTCAACTGTATATCCAGGATGCATGCGCTGCACAAAAACCTATGACAATCCTGGCAAAACTCTCCTGGATAGGAATTAAACCTTTGAGCAGAAGCAGACACAAGCTGAATTTAACAAGTTGGGGTTTTTTTTGCTCACCGTGCGTGTAACAAAACCGTTAAGGCCAAAATAAAGACGATACCAGTGGGTGTGCCACTTAGAATGTAAACACTGTAAATCCTGCATAGCAAGGTTACAAGTATTATTTTTCTTACTGCGATAAAATGAGAGCCATCAAATTTAACAGGCGGGGGGGGGGGGTTACAAAAGCAACAAATCCTCAGTTTGCAAGAGTACGTGGTGCAAGATAATGAGCTCTAGAGCACAATTATGCACACTTGTGAAAGTGCATGCTAATGCTGACACTGCAGTTATTGGAAGTCACACAGACTAAAGTGAAGAGTTTTGTAAACCAGAGGAAAGTTCTAAATCGAAACAGGCTTCTTAATCTTTGTGCAGCTGCTTGCCAACATTACAATGAGTAAAGCTGAGATCACTAGTACAAGTTGCCTGTAAACAATGTGATAAAAAGCTTCCATTTCCTTCAACTATATGAACATTTTTAATGGATAACTAAGCGACAGCAGCAGTGGGATGTGTAATTGTTTTAACCTTGACAATTTTTGCAGGCACCATTTCTGACGCCTTCTGAGCAAGCGTTTCCAAGTTGATCTCCTTGGACGCCCTCCTCCTCCTCCGGGTGATCTGGATGACCCCTCCGGTCGTCACTTGGCTGTCCACCCCTCTCACGCCCTGCACACCTGCTACTCCGTTCTGGGATGACGGCGGCTCCTGAGGGGGCTGAGCCCAGATGTTTGCCGGCGGAGGACTCAACGGGGACTGTCCGTCTCGGGAAAGGCGACGCGAGCGTCGAGGGGCAGCCAGCGCTGCATCGGCACCCTCTTCAGGATGTGTCACGCCCTTTTCGGGGCACGTATCAGGTGCAGCTGACACGCTGCAAGCTAGAGCCTCTGGTTCCAGTCGCAGCTCCACAGACTGGACGTCTTCATTTTTAGCCGCGGTGTCGGGTGGACGACGGTCAGGAGGCTGATAAGCTCCAAAGTTTTGGGTCTGCTGCGGTTTTGGTTGCACTTGCGTTGGTGTCGTTTCTTGCTGAGATACATTTTGCTGCTGCAGGTGTTGTTGCATTTGCTGAATTTGTTGCTGCCGCTCTTGCAGCTGTTGTTGGTGATACTGCTGCTGCATCTGTTGCATCTGTTGTTGTTGTTGTTGTTGTTGCTGAATTTGATGCTGTTGTATTTGGTGTTGCTGTTGTTGCAAATGTTGCTGCTGCTGTTGCAGCTGAAGTTGTTGTTGTTGATGAAGCTGTTGCTGTTGTTGCTGTTGCTGCTGCTGCTGCTGCTGGTGGTGATGCTGCTGCTGCTGCATTTGCTGCTGTTGCATCTGGTGCAGAAGTTGCTGTTGAGCTTTCGGCTGCTCACCATAAGGCAGGTTTGACACTGCCTTGTTCCCTGGAAAAACGGAATAATATCCAGATGTGAACTGTTGCTTGCTCGGTCTGAACGTCGTCTGGAAGGGCTGCAGCATGGAGCCCTGCAAGGTGTGAGAAGAAACATGTGGTTGGCTCTGGAGCTCAACACCTTTGTGGCCATGCTGATAGGCCTGGAGCTGAGCCTGGTGCATTGCAGCTGCAGCGTGTTGCTCCCACTCGACTCCCCTCCCCTGAGCTTGGGTCTGTGTGGCATCTCTATAAACCTCAACAGGACCAGGTAACTGGTTCTCTGTCCCCATTGGAAGAGCCACACCTTCGTGGACTCCTTTGTGGAACGGCATCTGGCCCCTGGTGTTAACGCCACCCATATAGGGCCCAAAGTTCTGCCCCCAGGCCGGCGCCGGAGCTTCCTGAGACCAGTTTGGGGCTTGTATGGAGTCCTGGTGAATCCATTTTACAGGGGCTGCTTGTTGATAGGGCAGTAGATTCTGGGGGCCCTTTTCTGGGTTATAAACACCAGAGCTGCTTGCAGAGTCACTGTGGCTCGAGTCCAGAGCTGGGGGTCCCATACCATAATAAACCTCCCCTGAATGCTGCACAGCCTCTTTCATGGCTGCAGCTCGGTGTTTCCCACTCTTGTCAGTATTAACCTGAGAAGGAAGACTCATAGTAATTACATAAGCTGTGAAAATGTTGAGAGTTGCAAGTCAAAAGCTCCAAGCTTGTCCAAAGTTAGCTCCTCTGTAGTGTGCTTTTACAGCCTGCGGTTGAGCAATTGTTTAATTGTGTATTCAGAGGTATCTGGGAGGAAATATAAATCCCAAAGGAAAAGTGCAGGGTGAAAAACATCCAGCTCTCCTCCGAGAATCAAATTGTAGGTTTGCATTCCATTTCTTTGTGTCCTCTTTGGGATCCGAGACCTTAAGAAAGAAAGAAGAAAGTTTAAAAACCTTGCTTATCGACACAGTCTAAGCAACTTTTAGTCTGCAGGAAAGAGGAAATAGAGGCCTGCAGCAGCAAATAGCCCTGTCAGTACAGTAAGACCTTACAGCATGTCTGTAAAGGCGATCAGAAGCTTTTAAAAGCTTACATTTTTACATTTCCGTCCAATGTGCATGTAGACGGGACATTGACGCAGAAGTTTTGTGGAGGAAAGCAGCAGCAGCAGCAGCAACTAGGCGGCACTTACAGTGTAGCTGCCATTTGGCATAACAAGAAATACAGGAAACGAAGGGGCTCGTGCAATCAGTCGAGTTTCAGCCACTGATGTTATGTTCAAACTAAGCAATGGGGACGCTCCCGAGGAGCCGAGTGCTCTTATTAGGCAACACGGCAGATTAGTGCGCATTAGTCCAACACGGTGTATGTACCTTTTCAGCGGCGCACACGGCTGTCCGTGGCCAGCTCCATGGAGTCACTTTGGCTCCGATCAAAGTCGACTGCATGCAGCTCCATGACGGCGATCGCGCGCAGCAAATGTCACAACTCTTGTCAACTTTCCCCTTGACTTTCTCCGCGCAACAATATGGCGAACAGGCGAGTTCACTCGTCCCACGGAAAGATCGTCCAAACTCCCTGGCGAGCTGGAGACGCACATTAAAACGCCGCAGTCACACTGTTGCGCGCAGTAGCCGTATCACCGTGCACTTCCAGGAAAACATGTCCACAAGTTTCTCTCCCTGCATCAACGGGTAAAAACTGCACACGCGACGGCGAATGGTGTGAAAACTCCGCCGTGCCGCGGCCTCCAGTGGTATTTCATCAGATTTACACGTTGCAGTGGCGGGGCCGGGCGGCTCGAACGCCGCTGCGCTGAGCTCGTCCGGAGCGTGTGAGGAGCTGCGAAACTGCGCAAACGCGCAGGAAGGTGGACACCCCCAAACGCACCGCCTCACCCCAAAACAGTGCAGCTCGAGTCCCGGCGCCCAATCAGATCGTCTGGCCACGCCCACCACGGCATCCGTGTGCGTTTGATTCGCTGCCCGGGCTCTCCCGGAACGAGGAGTCAGCTGATCGCAAATCAAAATGGAAAATGTTCATTCTGTTTTTTACTTTTTGTATAGTTTTTCCCCCTTCTGTATAGATCGATAGATAGACATATTAGCAGTTACTAAATGTTGACGAACTGCTTCACTGGATTTCACATTTCAGGACCAAATGCGGATCATCTTGGGATCTTAGAGAAATATTCCTCGACTGGGGAAACATGTCACTTACCCATAATTATCTCCAGCCCAAATGGATGCAACTATTAGTTACTAATCTATTTATGGCTGACCCTTTGGCAAATCCACCTATTTTGAATCTGGACATGTGAGCTCAGGGAAACGTTTAAAAAGATACAAAACAATGTACAAGATATTAAAGCATCTCAATTGTTATCAGCATGGGAATCTGAGATTTGAATCTCTTCCTGAAAGGTATTTATTCTACCTTCCTGCAGGTGGTGTCTCGTCCGCTTCAAAGCACTTGGGTTACGTTTCACGAAAGAGAAACTATCTCAAATGGACTCCAATGTTGATTCTATCTGTTTTGGATAATGTTACATAACACACCTACAGCTGGACACATGTTCTGCCTTTCTTGAATTCTGAAATGTTATTCTCCAGGTATTCATAATAATCTGTGTTTTCAGCAAATGTACCAATTGAAATGACCCCAAATTATTTTATTTCTGATATTTTATTTGAAGGAAAAATCATAACAAAATAAATGAAGTATATGGATGTTGAATAAAATCTGAGAAATTACTGTTTTTCATCGAACTAACTTAAATAACACTAATGAGTTATATGAGTTCGTAATAAAAAGCATATCAAAATGTGCAGAAGATTGGGGACATATGTTGCTGACTTTTGTTAGGGATTCGGCAAAACCATTTCCGAATAGATCCCCCAAAACTGCGAGAGGCAGGCACACAGGCAAACAAAATTCCTCTGGAATTCTCTTGTTCTTGCACCTGTCTTAGTGGCAAAGCACAAAGATCCTGGGCGGCATTTCATTTTATCATTATTTTTCAGCCATTCTTTTCACGCATAGCTCGTCCCACACCTTTTGGAGCATGAACAAAAAAAGCACATCAACAAGTTCGGAACGTTCAGGACATGTTGGTTGTTAAGACTTCTGTTTACAATTGACATCAGCATCAGTTGTATTGGACACACAGGGGTGAGAGGCAGGAACACAAAATTTCCTGTAGAATTTTATAGTCTAGTTTTATAATTTTCCTGCCGGTTTTTGTGAGTGACTAGTGCACACCACATCCAAAAAGCGCATCAGAATTTGTGGAAAGTTTGGGAGTAAATCCCAGTGACTTTTGATGACGATTTGGCTTACCATAAAAAATAACAACAAAACAATCCTATACAAAACTGGATTAAAGGAGATGAGCGTCTGTTGCCATGATAACGCTGCAGTCAACAGACAGATGTGCAAAGCTCTGACAGTTCTAAAGGATCCAAAGGATGTCAGCAGCGAGAGGCAGGCTCACAAAATTGCCCCTGGAATTTTCTAGTTGCGACTGTGGTTGCTCCATCGTGTTTTGGGATGCGGGACTTGGCCGTTCAATCAGGAGAGAGCAACTCCGTGACGTCAGCGTGCTGCTGGAGAGTCGCTGCTCATCCGTTAGCGGGCCAGCGGGCTAGCTGGAGCTAACGTCAGCTATGGTCGTCCTCATCCATCGTCTCGCTTCTGAAATAATAACCAACCACTCGGAATGACTCGGCTCGCTCGCAGCGGACGGCGGCATGGGGACTCTGTGGAATTCACCCGCTAGCTGGAGTCGCGGTGGTGCAGCGAGGCGAGGTAGGCGGTCAGAGAGGAGGGTTGCTGCTGCTGCTGCTGCTGCTGCTGCTGCCTACCGGGAACCCTGCTTGTTAGTTAGCGTGTTTACAGGACCACCGGAGCCGCCGCATTACAGCCTGTTCACAGGCGGGATAAGCTCACTAAACGGCTCATCTTCTCGAACGACTCGTAATTACCTATTTACGACCCCCGACGTATTACTGCGCTGTGCGCGCGCCGTTGCTCTTTCGGCCGAAGTTAGCTGCACCGTTAGCCCCTTATGTGTTCCTTGGAGGGACGGAGCTAAAGTGTGTATCTGATCAAATGCTCCACATGTTACTGTGTGTGTGTGTGTGTGAGAGAGAGAGAGAGAGAGAGAGAGAGAGAATGAGAGAGAGAGAACCCGCAGTCAGAATCAATCAGCCTGATCACTAGCGTCTCTCTGCATTTACTGCAGGCTGAGCAGCGGCTGCTCTTCACTGTTTAGTATGAGGAAGACGAGCTGTGTGACATTCTGTGCCTGCTGCCTTGTTTTCAGTGCGGGTCCTGCGACGCTGATGCCCGGTGCACGCTGCAGCTGAGAGCTCTCAGGATGAGTGGGGCTGCAGAGCACACTGACATCCTGTCAGTGGCAGACGTGGTCAGGGACAGATGGAAAGTGGTGAGACGTCACTCCATTCAATCACAGAGCATCTCATGTCTTCACAGAAATAACAAAAGGGTTGAAAATGACTTCTCCCTCCTGTGCTTTCAGGCGAGGAAAATAGGCGGCGGTGGGTTCGGGGAGATCTACGAAGTGCTGGATCAGTTGAGTCAGGCCACTGTTGCCTTGAAGGTCGAGTCTGCTCAGCAGCCCAAACAGGTCCTGAAGATGGAGGTGGCGGTGCTGAAAAAGCTACAGGGTGAGTGTTGGCATGTCCCCTCGTGACTGACTGATCATCTGGGGAGTCACATGATTACTGGAGAAAAACACTAGATTTGGATGATTTTCTGTCATTTAATTTGATAATGACCACACTGATGACGAATATCTCTTTTGATGTGCGGTCACAAGTCAAGTTTAAAGTTTCAGTTGACCGAAAGATAACTTTTGTTAGGAAACAGGCTTGAAATGCTTGAAAAGAGCAAGTTTAGAGATTTCTATTTTATTGTTGTAATTACAGAATGGCAATTTGACTTCACTTACGTATTGCGTTTCCTTGCTTCCACAGTATTAATTACATGCATCCATTCAGGTACACACTAAAGATGCAACTTCCATTGGGACCAATTCACATGTCATGGCCTTGCACAAGGACACATGCACATAACACCGTCTTTGGGGATTATAAAACAGGACACTCTAACAACCAAGACAAAAAGCCCCACTTAGAGAAATACTAAAAATTAGGTTTTAATGTAATCACCCCAGGGTGGATGCATTGCTTTCAGTAAACACCTCAAGCACATGTCCAAGAAAGTTGGATATACTCACCATGTTAAAGTACAAAAGATACAACTTCAAAACATCAAAATGTGAAAGAACACAGAGCGTCAAAATACCGGTGTATAAATGAGAGGACTAGCTGATGCAGCCGATCCTTATAGAAACGGAATAAAACTCAAGTGTGTCCATTGTTTTCAGCCGGCTCCAGTTTTGCTTGTCAAGTCTTTTTCTCACAATTTACAGCCCTTTCTCCTGTGCACTCTAGGCAAGTGAAAGTAATTATATATTATTAATCACAGCACTAATAATTAATACCCAGAAATGTAAACATCTGTGGACTAGAGATATGAGCTGCAATAAACAGCAGATCCTGCAGCAATCGGCTAATCTGCCTCTGGATGGCTTCATTGACAGGCAAAGATCACGTGTGTCGCTTTGTGGGCTGCGGCAGGAACGATCGCTTCAACTACGTGGTGATGGAGCTCCAGGTTTGATCCCCAAATCAGTCATGTGCTTCATTTCTAAATCCACTCTTGTTTGTGACGTGACGCCCTGATGTTCTGTCTAAAGGGGAGGAACCTGGCAGACCTGCGCAGAACTATGACACGCGGTACTTTTTCCGTATCCACAACTTTGAGACTCGGCAAGCAGATTTTAGAGGCCATTGAAAGCATCCATTCTGTGGGTTTCCTGCACCGTGATATAAAACCAGTAAGTTGGCCTGGGCCTTCAATTGTAACAGGCTGATTTGCATGAGATTTAACCATTTATTTATACGTTTTTGGAAACAATGCATCACGGACAGCTAAACTCAGTTGTTTGTGTTTAACTTGCAGTCAAATTTCGCAATGGGAAGATTAGCCAGTACCTGCAGATGCTGCTACATGCTTGACTTTGGTTTGGCCCGTCAGTTCACCAACTCCAGCCAGGAAGTCCGCCCAGTAAGTCCTACATGGCAACTTTGCAAAAACATTGTTTGAAATGTTATTTTTATTTTTAGATCTCACCCTGTCTTTGCTTCCAAATACATGTTGCTTTTTTTTTGTATTGAAACTTGTTCATCATTTGACCAAATTTCTGGGGGTTTTTTTCTCCAGCCTCGTCCTGTTGCAGGTTTCAGAGGAACTGTGCGATATGCTTCAATCAACGCTCACAAGAATAAGGTGCGCTTTGACAGCAGACAGTTCTGCTCTCCCTCTGATGTGACTCAGGATGTGGCATCCCATGTAAAAGGGAGCAGCCAAATAAACACTGGTTTTATGATGTTGTTTTTTTTATAAAATAAGTTCGTTTACGCCACGTGAAGGAGGCCTCTCATTCATCTACAGACAGTGTTGATGCATACATGTGAATAACTATAATGGTAAACTATTCAAGTGAACAGAAACAGACTCTTGTCATTTTCTCCCTTTTCACCTCTCATGTTCTCTGTCTGAATCTGAAGGAAATGGGTCGTCACGATGACTTGTGGTCCCTCTTCTACATGCTGGTTGAATTTACCGTCGGCCAGCTTCCCTGGAGGAAGATTAAAGACAAAGTATATGCCTCTGACATCCTCACTCTAAATGCGCAATGCATAACAATGCCAGTCCCTCACTTACCTGCCCTTGTCTTTGCAGGAGCAAGTTGGAAATCTAAAAGAGACGTATGACCACCGACTCATGCTGAAACACCTTCCCTCGGAGTTCAGTGCTTTCCTGGATCACATCATGACCCTGGACTACTTCACGAAGCCTGACTATCAGGTGAGCTCTCGCTCCCATATATAGAGCTTTGGATAGATTTGCATGCGCTGTGTGTTTCTCTCTCTCTCTCTCGCTGGCTGTCAAATGCTGATGCGTGTGCTTTTTTTTTGTTTTGTCTGTGGCAGCTCCTGATGTCAGTGTTTGAGAACGCCATGAAGAGCCACAATGTGCTGGAGAATGACCCTTATGACTGGGAGAAATGTGACTCTGAGGAAGTGCTGACAATCACTGCCGCAGCAACCACTGCACAGCAACTCACTCGCCTCACTCCAGCGTACTTAGGGTAAAAACTAAAGCGAGACGACAAACACAGGCTCATCAGTGATATTTCTTCTTTTGCTTTATTATTCCTGTGTGCTGTTTTTTGCTCTTTCACACAGGATTGTCTTAAACTTCCTTCACACTCTGTTGGTCATGTGTTAAAATATACAGCCGTGGCTTTTTTTAGTCTGCAAAACTGCACAGTCAGAGATCTCTGAGAAATTGCTGCTCTAAATCGTGTTGTGGAAAAAAGGGCTTGAGGGTGACCTTGCACTTTCTTTTACAGCATGGCCAACGCTTCAGTGCTACCGGGCGATCTCCAGAGGGAGAACACGGAGGATGTCCTGCAAGGGGAGCGCCTCAGCGACGCCGACAACTGCCCCCCAATACCCACGCCGACTACCCCTGGTGGTGACGTTTGGGAAGAGATGGACCGCAACCGAAACCACAAACACGTCCAGCCGACTATCAGGAAGGTAAGAAGAGAGCAGTTTACTGTCAATAGTCGGTATGATGCTCCCAAAGCACCACACTGCGGTGCAATGGAAAGCTGTGATATTCCTAAGTCTCTGCGTCTTTTTCATGCATAGTTTAGCTCCAGTGCCCTGGATGTGCTTGTCCTCCAGCCGTGAATTCATCAGCACTGGGTGTTTACATAAACATAAATGTAAAGCTGCGTTGTTTCTGCGTCCAATTTGCCTGGAGATAAAACAGTGAGCTCTCTAACCTCTGGTGTGACATCTAATGCTGTCTTTGAATAGAAACCCATTAAGATCTCATCTGCTCTCACTCAAAGGCTTCTGTTGTTTATTAAAACTGCAGGGAAAATCGCCTGCATTTTATTCAAGATATCCGCCGAAAATGTATTGTTCATTTTTATTAGTTATTTTTTACAAGTTACAACACCATTGAAAATTATTATATTATTGTATTATCATCGAACTTGCACTCATGATTTGTCTCTTTAATATTTAACGAGCAGATCAGTTACATGAATGATTTATAAGAGCATCTAAAGAAAAGATGGAGACGTAAGCAGGGTAGTTGCTTTCTTATGTCATCATCACTTTGAACAAATAGCACATTTCTCTGCTATAAAAGCTACTGGAAACAAAGTATGGAATAGTATTCTTCTAACCTAGAGAATATACCAACATTTTAAGGGAGTGGCTATTCTGTACAGAGTCCCGTAAGGAAGTAATACTTCCATGCAGAATGTAGAGTTATTACTCTTAATTAAAAAGAATTAGTGTGAAGAGGAATTCATTTGATTAATTCTAAAACAAATTCATAATATTATTTAGGTCATCTCCTGCTTCAGCTGGATTTGAACTTGGTGCACATTAGTACTGATTACAATTTCCAGCCTATTTTAAAGGTTTGACAGAATTAAGTGAAGTCAGTACAAGTAATCTAAATGTTTCATTACTTAATTCATTTCACTGACAAGGAAACGCCTCATTTTATGCTGATTCTGCACCTGTGTGGTCCTGAATGTAGAACAAAAAATGTAAACCACTCCGTGTGTATCGACAACATTGCGTTGGTAAAAGGAAAGGAACAAAAACATTCCTCCCAGCATGACCTCTGTGACTGGAGACCGTATTCTGTGACTGAGCGTCATCATTTTTTTCTTCTCAGGTGGTGAGCGAGGAGGAACACAGTCAGAATCAGGGTAACCGGAGTCCCAACACGGGCTCCATGCAAAGCTCCCCTCGACACGTGCGATCTGAGACCATGTTCCTGGACCGAGCTGCGCCACTGCTCCGGAGGATGAGGCACAGCCAGAGCTTGGCCTTTGAAAAGAGGCTCGCGCCAGAACCCAAGCCCACCATTGAACGCTTCCTCGAGACATAGTTAGTGCTCCATTTGAATTACAATCAACAATAACGTTCAAATACAACAAACCTATCTCAAGGTTTTTCATATCTTTTTTTCATTTTTTTTTTTTTTATTCAAGCTTAGGCAAGCATCGGGTCCTTTCTCAAGTCGGAGAGAAATCCATTCCGGAAAAGGGACCTGAGCAGAAAACGCCTCTCTGCAACGAGGAGCACTCCGGCACAGACACCCCTGACCCAGAGGAGGGCGCGGCGAGCAGCGGCTACGTCGCCGTCAACTTCAGTCCTGTGCCTCAGGAGGGTGACTCTCAGGAGTGGGTGATGCTGGAGCTGGAGCAAGGCAGCGGCTCTGGAGGAAACAAGCCTCCGGCGGACGCCCCGCGCGACAACAAGGGCGGCGGCCACGTCAGAGCTGAAACCGAGAACCAGCCATCTGAGCCGCAGGATGGCCAGTCCACCGCAGTACCCTCCAGCCCCGTCCTGTCGCAAATGGCCATGCCCGGCACGTGGCTACTGGGCCACAGGAGGCTGCCGGGGATGTTGGGACAAATGCCCTCAGTCATCATGGGCAGACCTCAGATGGAGCAGGTAGGAGAAACAAGAGTTTTGTCCATCAGGGATTCAGCTTGTCTTGCCAGTTCAAATGAATCACAATACGAACATTGTCAGTATGTACATTGCAACAAATCAAATAATTTTGTGAGCACATGTAGAAACAACAGCTGTTGACTGAAGTTAAAGATGTGTAGTTTGAAAGATACAAATGAGCGACGAGTAGGAGTGAGTCTGAAGATGCGATTGCACAACAGGCCATGTAAAGGCCAGCAGGATATCCACCAGCCCGGCTGAAAGCTACTGGTCAGCAGATGTCAAGAGACCTTGAAGGGACGTGAAGTTACAGCAGGTCAGACAGATAAGATAGAACAATCCCATAAAGGTCTTAAAAAACAAACAACAGCATTTTAAAATCAATTCAGAAACACACCGGCAGCCAGTGAATCGAGGCCAGAACTGCAGTGAGGTGCAAGACGGGCTGCAGCATTTTCTAAACTGTTGCATGCCCATTATACTCCAGGAACTTCTCGGCCTGACTCTCAGGACTCTGATGGTGAACTTGGTTAAACACTCAACTTGAGGTCGAATGTAATTTGCTGTCATTTTACTTTAGCCTGCTGGTGATTACGGCACACTCATTGACAACGATTTCAAAATGGCACTTTCACTTTTAATGATGCCTTTCACTTAACATCTAAAAGATCGTTGTTGTTTTTTACATTCCAACTTTTCTCAGTCCTCCAGCTGTGCCCTGCAGTGTCCCGTACAGGAGAAGAGCGATGCCATCCCACTCGAGGCTCCATCTGGAAAATCTGAGGACGTTGAAGAGGGAATCGTCAAGGATGAGGAGAAGTTGGACGGAGCGCCAGTGCCAAGTCAGGCCAAAGCCCCTACAGCTCATCTGACCACCGACATCGACCCGGAGAGCGATTCTGGTCTGCCCGACCGTTCCTCGGAGCCCAATCAGCAGCCCCAGGCCGAGCCCGGAGGAGGCGCCGTGGAGAGCACGGTCACCGTCTCCTCCTCCCCACCTCCTGCGCTGCTCAGACGGAGAGACTCTCCCTTGTCCCCCAGACTGAGTCGGATTCCCATTCGAGACCCCAGCAACCCCCTGGACTCTCCCAGCAGGGACCTGAACATGGAGAGACGTCACCGCTGGAGTAGTCCGGTCCCCGGCTCGCCCACCCACTCGCCCTCTCCCTCCCTGTCCTGCGACAACCTGCCCTGCGCTCTGCCGCGGGACAGGCTGCCCTCCGAGCGAGGCTCCAGATCCGACTGTGCAGGAGAAGACCCTCTGTCCCTGTCGTCCTCGTCGGGCGGTAAAAGTAAGATCCCGCGTCCCGTCAGTGCCACATTCGTGCCGGAACAGCTGACCAGCAGGTTCCTGCCTCGACCGCCTCCAGGGAAACCACTCCGTCCATGTGTGGAAAACAGGTGTGTGTGTGCTGCACAGTGGCAATGTGTTATATTAAGTTCATAGTATTTTTTTTTTTAGAAAGATAAAAAGTGAAGACTGCAAATGTTCTAAAATGAATTAAACCCCCAAAAAACAGGCTGGTCAGTGTCAGCCGCAGAAGCGTGCTTCTCTTTGCAACTTTGAAAAACGAGTTAAATAATTGGAAGATTTTAAAATAGATCCTAAAATGTCTTTTAAAGCAGTGAAAGGGAGTTATGTTTCAATTTTTGAGTTTCATCCATTTAACATATACAATATAAATAGTCGGGGAGAGCATTCTTCATTTCATTTGAGGGCTTAAAACACTAGGCTGGAAACCAAAATGCGAACGAATCAAAAGTTGTTACATGTCTAAAGAATGTCTGTTGTGTTGTTTTTTTTTACCCCCCCAGACGGCGGCGTTTAAGGGTGCGTGCCAGCAGCACCAGTGACGCAGACTTTTTGGCCAGTCTGACCCAGCTAATGCAGGACCGCAGCGGGATGCTCTTCAGCCCTCCCCCTCGCCCTCGCAGCTCCTCCTCAGCCCTGCAGCGCTCTCTCAGCTCCTCACCATCCCGCCAAGAGCTCCGGGACGGCGCGGCTGTGCAGGGTCGCAGCCGCTCTCCGTCCAGCTTTGCGTCTCCCCGCCACGCTCGCCCATAAGACGGGTTGAGTGGGGCGCCACGGCCTCAAGAGGCAGGGGTCCGAACTACGAGGGGAGAGGCTCCGGCAAAGTGACTCGGGTGATTCTCACACAATTCGAATAAACCGGATCGTGCAACTGTAGCGAGCGGCTGCGTCACTCAGTCCCTGATAGCATGTGTAAATGTGGTATTTACTCAAGGGAATGTACTGTATGTAAAGAAAATGTATGATAAATTGTATTTATTTATTTATTTATTCATTTGTCAGGTGTGTCTCCGAAGACGTGACATTGTGGCTTGATACCTGCAGTTGAGAAAAACCTTGAGATTGCCAACTTTTACCTCCCATTTCACTCTTCTCCAAACACTCCATGTAGGCCTACTATGAGACCAAAAAGATCTTGTTTAATACTCGAGGGATGTAAAAATTGCGGCAACTGTAGATATGTACCATGATGAAGGATGGTATGCACTAATAGAAACCCATGTAAACACGTCAAGAACACTAAAGTAGTAAATAACATGACAAGCAGCATACCAGCATCAGCGTTCCTGTACAGAACCGGGGCACGCAGCCCATTGTTGACCTCGCCTCTGTAAAACTGCTAGATTAATGATAGGATGCAACAATGACCCATTTCTGCATATCACGTTGTCGTAGTGTGCTTTTACGTTGCTAGATAATATTTGTCACGCAAAAAGCATCAGCAAATTTAGAATGTACATGTTAAGTGCACTCATACTTCAGTATTGTAAAAGTGCATGAGTATCATTGCAAATTTTTTTATTTTATTTTATTTGTTTGTACAATGAGCTAAAGCATCTGTATTTTTATTGAACTGCTTCCGATCAAAATACATCATATGAATCAACAATGACTTGCATTTTACATTTATTTGATGTGCATGCGTTTATGATTTAAAAAAAGACGATACTTTTCATTAAGGTCACAATATACTGGATAACATTTTTGGTCCCAGTAATGTTGATCACGTCTATGACTTTCTATTGATATAGGTCAGTGCGGACTGCTTTTTCTTTATCTTATCTTGAATTAAGAAGACCAGACACTTAGTTGGTTTTTAAAAAAAAAGTTTATTTACAATCCACTGTCAAGAATGCATTTGTTTCCAACAGAAGTGATGGTTTTGCTGACGGGGAGAAGGAGCTGCAGGTTATGAAAGAAATGCTCTGCTATCAGGCTCAGTCCTTGGAAATGCCTACTCTCTCCATTGCCTTGGGAGTATTGCACCTCCCAGGAAATGGTGGGCTTCAAAAAGGTGTGTGAAGAAAAGGAAGACGAAGGAGAAACTCAACTCCTTGGGTCCGAGGCCACAAACAGTTAAGAGGATGAAGAGAATTAACTCATGATGCCCTTCAAATGTCTGAACACGTCACGATGGCAGAAGTAGAGATAAGTAAGGACGAGGCCTTTACACTTGACCCAGCTGGCAACGAGGAGGATGAAACTGAACAGGAGCTACAGAAAATACTAGAAAAGCAGAAACTGATTCTTAAAGATTTGGGGGAGAAAGTGGCAAAGCACTTTAGAAGGCTTGACTAAAGTGAGAGACAATGATCCTGAGAGGAGGAACATCATTTTCAATGCCACGCCAGCGTTCTGTAGAACACTGTAATATTCCCTCACAAGGACTTTGAAGCGTCAGACGAAGAAGAGCACTATTGAGAGAGCTGTTAATAAATTGTCTGTTACAGGAGATGTCGATTTGTATTTCGGTGCACAATAATTGTTATTTTTCACATTTGGCTCCTGTTGCTTTTGTAGGGAGGATAGATAGATAGATAGATAGATAGATAGATCGACTTTATTAATTCCATTGATAGGATACCGCAGGGTAATTGTGGTTCCAGCAGCAGTGTGTCCATGCCCATTCAGTGTCTAAAATGCAGCCAGTCTGGGATCGTTTGGTAATGCATAGGTCACATCATCTGCATTTCCACACAGCATGCAGAGCATGGTGTACTCCTGGAGAAAACACAAAGATATCAATTTAGGCTAAAGCAACAATGTCACCAAATACAGGCTATCCTCAGTAGACTAAATAATACCTACCTGATAATAATCAGTCACTGTAAATGTGTATTCGTGTCTGGCGATGACATGGTCACAGTGTTTACAAACATCTGGAAAAACAAACAAATATAGTGTGAGCGAATATACAATCCAACAGGACAAATATGTCTTCTAGAGAAACTTTAGAAACACAACCATGTTAACTTTTATTCATCCGATATTTGTTCGTGGGGCATTTTAGAGTATGGATGGGTGTGCAAAGTGGGAGTTATGTTAGCTGTGATGTATAATGAAATTGGTGTAAAGCTGTAATAAACTGGCAGAGACACTGACGGTCATATGTGATGATCTCCACTCCGTCGTCTTCTTCAGGGATTTTGTTTCTGATCAGGACAAAGTCCCTCTGGTGGCACGCGGCGCAGCCGCGGTAATTCATCAGGTAAGAGCCGTCCTCCAGGCAAGTGGTACCCTTGTAATGAAATGAGGAGACAATTGTAATATGACATGCCCTTACGTGTCATTGATCGTTCCACTCCTCAGCTTTATGGTTGAACAACACTGTTGGTAAACCAGCCGTCTCATGTGAGCCACCACCCTGAGGTGGCTAATAGCATTAGCATCGTCCATAAAACGTATCTGTTGTCTTCACTCACCCGGTCTGGATGCTCTTTTTGGACACAGCCGTTACACATTTTGACTCAAAATTACTTGAATGTTTAAAAAAAAGAAAAGAAAACGTCAAACGAGTAACAGGTTCTGAACAGCTAATAGCTAAATATTTAGTAGCAAAATTCCTCTTCCGCAACTCTGCAAGCGTATAAGATCTGTAATTATTCGAGTACATCGCGTGTCGTTACAATGTCGACGAAGCCGACTCATCCTGCATGTTTGGAGATCTACTTTTTCTGCTTTGTCAGCAATTGGCTGTTGTACACCCCGACACAAAAGATGGCGGTAATTATGTCTCGAAAGCTGGTGCCACTGTCATTATACTGAAAGAAGAAGAAGAAGAAGCAATCGATTGGCGGACGTGACCCGACGTCATGACGTATGAGCAAATATGGCGGTGTCCGAGTGGTCCTGGTGGTGAAGTCTTGTTACCATGAGAAATTTGTGAAGTTATTCCAATCCGTGCACACGGTATATCTAATATGTGGTGTGGTTTAATTAGTGCAGAATGTATTTACTTCCCGTTAAGATTACCAGGTGTTTGATGATGCTGGCAGTGTGCAGCTGATCGGCCAAACATAAACGCTGTTGGAGCGCGCAGTTCGCCGCGCTGGTTCTTCCTTTTATACCACGTTGTACTGATTTAGTAAGTTTCAAGTCGATGATTCTAGAATTCTTTTTGGACATGAATTCTTTTTCAGCCCTCGCCTAGTGCCGATGTTGAATGATATTTAAGTGTCAGCTTCACCTGTTATTTTCTTCATGTCATCAGTTATGTCTTCAGCGATGGAAAACGTGACAATTCCAAAGACGGGGGCTCGAGCTCCTGTGCAGAAGAAACCTAAAGACCCCAACAAGGCCAAAGAAGTCTACTGTATTTTGTGTCGCAGGATGTACTGGAAGCATGTGAGTAGCTCTTAATGTCTTTGCTATGATCGCAGCTAGTTGACATATGTTGGATTTCTGTTGCAAATGTTGCTGTCCTGTCACTGCAGGATGCTCAGGATCATATGCACAGCTTGCTGCATCACCAAGAGCTGGATACTGCGGTGGGCAAGTAAGTAACATTTGACATATATCACGATCATTCAACAGCTTATGGTTGTAAGTACATTTTATTCACTGAAATCATAACACACTTTATGATAAACTGAGTGTCATGATAAAAACACAGTAGGAATACAATGAATAACACAAGTAGATACATAGCCCTAACATGCAAATGATTGTGTCTCAATGAGCCTCCTTCAGTTAAAAAATCAAAACAAAAAGAACTTCCTTAAACACCATCCTTAAATCGGTATTGGTGTGAGAGCAATGGCCATAGTTATACAATAACCAGAGTTTTACAGTCATTTCCTGACTGAATCAATTAATTCATCATTTGATTTGGATATGATGAAGCAGGGAAAAATCTAAAACATGCAGGACCAGGATTGTCAATCCTTTTTGAAGATGTGATTTCAGGCTTGTCGTGCAATTTTTTTTTTACAAAATTTACAAAATATTTTGTTCAACAGATCTGGTCGATGTGCTGCTTAAAAGTCTGGGTTATAGTCCAGACTACATTCTAGGAGTCTGAATAGACCTGAATGCAAACTGTATCCCACTGATTGGCCAGATCTGTTGAAATGCAGAACATGAATGCACAGTGCAACTTGTGTATTGCAATCCTATTTAACATTGCAATGATGAATTTGTGATCTATCGTGCAGCCCAGGTATTGACATAAATGGTACTCATTAATCTCGGCTTTACATTCTGTTTTCACTTGCAAATCAGATGCTGACAACATTTGTGCTTTTATGTTTTTTAATGATAACATCTAAATAATCTATAATTCATGAACAACTCTTGTTTTTCAAACTAAGTGGGTCAAAGCTTCTCAGTTTTTCGATGACTCTTTTCTTTTAACATTGTGGTTTGTTATTTTTAAAACAATCCTTTTTGTTTCCCTTCTTGAACAGTGGTGCATTTCATGAATGTCATGCATGTAAGGTTTCCGCCATGGATTTGAATGCGTATGGACAGCACATCTTGACTACTCAGCACAATGCCAATGTGCAGAGCTTGAAGTCTAAAAAGGTAAAGGCTGTCCCTTTGCAAAGAACTCTGAGCATAGAGACGATCAACAAGGTCCTGGAGAGAAACAAGCAACTCAAGAACATCGAGTAAGACGTTTTCTTATTCATCTGTCATTTTGTCAACTTATTTTCCCTCACTGAGCCTCTTCACGTGACCATAACAATCCTATAACAGTGTTTTACTGAATTATTGTATGCGTTTACATGTGGACAGGAATGCAGACATATGGAGTGATGCAAGACTTACAACTCTATTTTTAAATAATTCTTTTAAATGCATGCACAGATGCATGAAAACCTCAGATAATTAGTGACACATTTGTGTATTTTAATCCATTTTCTCATAATCAGAACTGTATGGGATAAGGTATGACCACTTGAATAATGGGATAGCTGTATGGAGTGATCTGATTAGTCAAATTGTCATGGAACAATGATCGGATATTGTGACTGGATCTAAATGGGCTCGGTGATTAATGTGGCCTTGTCAGACATCGAGGTTTGACTGGCGGCGTGTTTTCATTGTAGAAAAAAAGCCACGAAGAAGAAGAAGAAGAAGGAGAAGCAGGTGGCTGCACAACAGCAGGCAGGAGATCAACAAGCAACGGCGTACACAACTGCACCCACAGTGCCGGCGCAAAGGAACTCCAAAATAGCACAAGCAGGAATGTTGAGACAGATGCAGGAAATGCAGCGAGCAGGAATCAATACTGCTGTTGCCCAAAACAAGGAGAACAGAGGGTCTAGTGTGCAGAGACCTTTCTACAAACAAGGATCATTTTCACAAGTTCAAAGTGAGACACCTTCTGATTGGCCAAGTGAAATCTGGCATCAGGCTTATTATCAGGGCCTGTGTACTCTCCCTCCTCCTCCTCCTACTCCTCCCCAACTGAGATATAGTGAGAAGTTCGCTGTCAACAAGCAGTGCAACAATACCAATGTTGAGAGTAAGCAAACAGACAGAGTGCAGACGTCCCAAGGGGGCGCTACAAACAGGCCAGAGCCCATATCCGAACCTTCCGTCAGCTATCAGTACAACCCCACACAAGACAAAGATTTCACCGATGACCAACTCCCTAAGAGTGGAGCCATCATCTTTGGTAGGAGTACCCCATCGCCACAGTCATCGCAGGAGAGTTCAGAAGCTTCTGCTCGACCGGCTTCATCAAACAAATCTGCCAACGGAGCACCTCTTCATGATGCTGACATCAGTTCCATGCTGAAGCACATCAGAAGAGTGCTGGGTATCAGGGAGCCGTGCAGAGCAGAGCGAGAAGCCCGTAAGCGGAGCATTGATGACATCACACAGAGGGAGGGACCCGCGATGAAGCAGCCTATGTACATGTCCTCTGAGGACCACGTCGCCTCGACTCCAACCACATCTTCACCGTCTGCTCAGCTCCAGCAGATGTCCTTCGAAGGGACACCAGAACAGGGTCAGTCTGAGCCCATGCTGTACAACTCTGGTAAAGTTCGAATTGCTCACAAGCCAGGAAAAGGCTACCCGAACACAGAGCCCAGACTTAGACCCACTCTGAACAAGTTGCTCAGCCTGTCAGGTGCCAAGAATAAGTTGAACTGGACTCAGATGTGTAACGATCTGAGGAAGAAGCAGATGAAAGGCTTGCACAGGTGAGGACATCAATATCACACAAGCTCTTTAGTTTTATCCTGCATTCAGCAGCTGTGAGGTTGATCTTTTTCTTGGTACATTTGCAGGTTTGGACTTGAGATGATGAAGCATCCAGCTGACCAACACAGCTTGACACAGTCGGAGGGCTCAGACCTCCCTCTGTCTGAAGGTTTCCAGTGGGAGTCACTTCCAGGTAGTCCTCACTTGAGTTTGCTGTCTCAACTCCAAGACACCACTGTTACCGACGATCACACCGAGGAGGATTCCGACTATCAGACAGTCGAACATGTCGAGGATCCTGCTTCGTCACAGCCCAGTTGCAGCAGTCAAACAGAAGCCGGAGCCTTTGTGAAAATGGAATCCAGCTTTGGGGACGAAGATTTTGGAGACGACAGTCATCACAAGAGGAAACGCAACCTTGAGACAGTGAGTAGTAATGAAAAAAAGTAGTTCATTATTCAACTGTTCATGTTTAATCATGTAAATAACTTCGAACTGCCTTCTTTTGCTAATGTGTGCTTCACAAATATAGTTGTTTTGTATTGTTGGACCTTAACATTTGTGTTTGTTTGCAGGATGATGGAGTTTCTGAGAACAAATCTAAAAGAAAAAAGAAGAAAAAGACAAAGAGAGGTCATTTTTATACTTGAATTACACACCTCAAGGTCAATTCATACTCCATAAGAACAAGAAGAAAGTTCGGCAGTGCGTGGTCCTGCCAAATAGAATGACGTTTTATCCTTCAGCGAGCTCCTTTTGGCCGAACAAATTTGTTAACTTGAGCAGTGACGCTTAAACTTGAGCACTGACGTGTGCTGCGCATGCATATTCCAGCTCGCTCCTGATCAGTCATGTTTTAATCATATATAGCTCGTAACATCGCTACTGTCTGAGCGCCGCAGGTCATTAAAATTTCGTGATGCACCTGAACGCATCACTGAAAGCGGTCAGCTCCTGCAGTTAAAACCGGACAAACATTGCGCTTGTACAAAAACTCTCTCTTTTATTACTGAAACAGTTCAGCGAAATGCGAGAAATAAATTGACCATAATGTAATTTCCGAATGCCCTCCAGTCGGTCCCAGCTCGCTTCCGGGCCAGGATCAAATGGACCAGCTGCTGTCGGTATCCCTGCGGGAGGAAGAGTTGAGCTACACACTGCAGGATTTGGACAGTTCGCTGATCCAGGCCCGCAACACCCTGCAGACTGCGTATGCGGAGCTCCAACGGATTATGCTCATGAAACAGCAGGTGATTCACTTTCAGCTGCACGATACACTACAAATCAGTTGTTATTGGAATTTCAACATATCAACAGATCACAGATAACTGAGTGAGCTGTTATACATTATCGTGGTGCGCATTCATGCTCTGTGAATTCAAAATGACAGAATGTTAAATGTGAAATTGGAGGGATCCCGTTTTATTTCCGTTATTTTAAAGAGGAAATCCCAAGACACACTTTAATCATATAGTGAAGCATTTGTATTTAACGTACATCATATTACTGCAGTACTCAACATTATCACGTGTAACTCGATGATTCAGATGGTCGTCTCCTGTTTGAGGTGAAAAGACCTTGACCTGAGGAGCAGTTGGGTCCCGTCAGGAAAGCTGGAGAAAGTTTTGAAGGTTATGGATGTCCACTTGTCAGGTTGTAGATTCAGAAGTGTTGCTCTTGTTTCAGTGTGCTGTTGAGGTCAACAGTCTGCGGGCCAAGCGCATCGAGATCCTGCAGGACATGCAAGGTACCGAAGCTTCACACCGATGGTAGACGTTTTTTTAGGAGGTGATAAATATGAACACATTTTCTTCTAATTTCTTCCAGAAGAGCTCTCTGGTCTGTCTCATGCCCCAGAGACGGCCACCACCTCGCCAGGTGCCGTGCGCCCACCCTCCCTCCCTTCGTCTGACGCTGTCCTCAGTTCCTCCGGCCAGCCCATATCTGCTACAACACCAGCGTCACCATTTGCCCAGCTTCAACCCGCGGCCACGGCTTTATCCATAAAGAAAGAAATGTGCAATCTTCCCACAGCTGGACCTCACAGGCACAATGCTGATGCAGATCCTCCCCCCTCTGTAACACTCGCCGGCGCTGCTCAGCAGGACACTGCAGGATGCTCGTCATCAGCAAACGCACCCCCTCAGACTGAATCTTCTGAAGGACAGGAAGGGCAGGAGACCAGGGAGGAGGGAGAGGACCTTTTAGCAGAGGATTTGCTGCTGCAATGTGATTCCAAAGAGGAAATGGAGGACAGTCCCAGTACAGAACAAGCGATCGCAGAGTTGGAACTTGAAGAAGGAAATATGGATGATAACGGGAACGAAAGCGACAACTCGGTGGAGATGATCCACTCCAAAACGGAGATTATAGCCATTGAAGAATCGGACCATGAGGAGTTGGCTGACGCAAATTCAAATGTTCCCGCTGAAGCAGATGAGCCTAAGGAATCTGTTAGTGTGGAGTTGAGCTCTGAGGGCACACAGACGGCTCAGAAATGCGATGTTGACAGGTGAGGTCGAAGCTGGAGATCCAGTCCTGTTTTAATCCTCGTTTCTGTATCCACAATGAGACCAGCAAGCGATGAACTTGAGCCATCTTTTTCTCTTGACCCTATAGGAAAATAGAACTTAAACCTGTTCTCGCAAATGATGGAAATACTCCTGGAGGTGAGCAGTTTTACTGGATTATTTGTAAAGACAGAGGTCGCTGGATTGGTGCATTGGTAAAACTCCAGTCTGTTTCAGAGTCTGCTGAGGGAGAGCAGCCATCAGTGGGACAATTCCTGAACCACACCGGCCCCGTCAACAGCCTGCAAATCCATGACGGCCTACTCTACACGTGTTCAGGCGACAACACTGCACGGGCCTACTGTCTCGTGGTACGTCACGGACTGCATTTGTATGCTTGGTATTTTCTTCCCGTGTACCCTCAGTGCAATCATAGCTGTGATGAGAAACATTTCCCAGTTCCATGTGGGGGTGGGGGGGGGGGATTAGAAATTCTATCAAGTGGCAGCGTGCCACTGAGATGTGAGATCTTTCTGAGAGCCCATAAAAGCGAGTGTGGCATCCTCAGTATGACGTCATTTACATATTTAGACAAGAAATGGAATTATTTTTGATGATGCACTTAATAATGAACAAAGCTGATTGCAGTGAAGTTGAAAATGTCTCTTCATACATACACAGCTCGCTACCAAAAATCTAAAATTTTTTATAATATATAGAAAAGGGACATCTTTTAATGATATTGACTTTTAAGTATGATTTAATCTGCATTTGACTTGTGAGTGACGATAATGTTGTTTGTTATTTATCTATCGCCACCTCTTTGTCCTCAACTCTTCATATCAGATTAACTACGTATCTCTTCCATGCAGACCCGGGAGTGCAAAGCTGTGTTTGATGGACACACAAATAAAATCAACTGTCTGCTGGTGTCATCCCTCCCAAACATGCCGACACGCCTGTACACCGGAGCCAGCGACCAAACTGTTCGCGCCTTCAGCATAAGGGTACAAAACATCTACTCAAGACTCAATGTGCACGGAGTTGATATATATATATATATATATATATATATATTTTTGGAAAGCCATTTTATTGTTCTCAAAGCATCTTGTTGTATCCCTATTGCTCACTATTTATTGATTTGTCTCATTAGCCAGGTTTCAGTGTAATCCAGCACTTTCACAGCCTTTTTTGTTTAGCTTTTTTCTCTCTCTCTCTTTTTTTTTTTTCTCAAACTTTTTTTTACTGACTTCTATTTGTTGTACCGTCAGTCTAAAAAGTGCCTGGAACAGATCTCCCTGCCGGACAGAGTGTTGTGTTTGCACATAGCTTGGAATATTCTGTACGCTGGCCTCGCCAATGGTTCAGTCTTCAGCTACGACTTAAAGGTGAGTGATTTTGGTTATTTACAAAGTCTGTGGTACTCTCAGGACCAGAAGTGGTTTATTGATCACACGTTGACGTATGAGAAAAGGCAGTTTCCTCCTCCCCCCCAAGTGTCCCTCGGTTAAGCTTTGACCTTTAGTGCAGGGGGCCTAGACCAGGAGAAGAACATAATCATCTTCCCTTGTTTTTTTTGTTGCTTTTTTTCTCTCCCATCACATCCATGTCGGGCTTGTTAGACTCTGAAGGAGCTGGATGTGTTTGAGTGCCACGGCCCTCGAGGCGTGAGCTGCCTGGGTACAACTCAGGAGGGCGCCCGCCGGCTGCTGCTTGTCGGGTCCTACGACAGCACCATCAGCGTGCGCGACGCCAAGAGCGGCCTCCTGCTGCGTTCTCTGGAGGGTCACACCAAGACTGTGCTCTGCATGAAGGTGAGGAAATGATAGATTCTCTTTTATATTGGAAACCAGATGATGGGCGATTACGGCTGCTATCACTGACTCACTGAATGAAATGCAGTTTGTATGTAAAGTAATGTTATAATCTGTGCCTGTTATTTATAGGTATGTATGTGGGAGTCTTTGGGTCTTGCTCAATTGAGATCAAATAAGACTGCATGTAGCCCCTGAATTAAAATGATTTTGACAGGATGTGGTTGGTTTCAGGTGGTGAATGACCTGATCTTCAGCGGCTCCAGTGACACGTCTGTGCATGCACACAATATTCACGTAAGTGTTTCAGATTGCCAGCATGAACAAGTCGAATCGACCAATGAAAATATGGCACTTTATGACAGAAGCTTATTTTGGTGGCTTTGAAATGGGAATTAATGTAGAGTGTATGTGCATTTGGGTTCTGGGTGCTCTTTAAGCTCCAAATAAGTAGGTATAAAAACAATAACTAAAAAATTGCAGCAGATACAAGTTGTGTATTTATTGTAGTATCATGTGTTTTTGTTCATTTTATTGAGAGCCCTGACTTATTGCAGGAGCTATTCTGCCTGGGGTCTCCTTCTTTTTCATTACAAATGTTATTTACAATATTACTTGCAAAGTCACACACACACACAATCACACAAGAGAAACCGTGAAGCTCACTGAGACCAAATAAAACATATCTGTCAAAAGAAGAACATATAAACACCACATAATAACTATAATAACTATGGGGTCATCCAAAAATCTATATGAAACAGTAACAAGAATAACAATTATCATTATTATTTCCATTATCTGTTATTATTGATATTACAATCATTATTGATTGCTGATCACAGATAGTTTAATCAAAATCCATGCTTGTGTAATTCTCCACGATGGAGAGATCAGGTGGACTTGTTTACAAGAACACTGAACAAAGTGATTGGATTGAGGGGAAGGTTTATATACACCAAGAATACCATCCAATTCAGCTTTCTATAACAAACTTCCCAAAGGACACAAAAAAGATGCAATTGTGTATTTCATAAGATTTTACTGATCTGTGTGTTTCTTTTAACTAGACTGGTGAGCTGCTTCGTATCTACAAGGGTCACGGTCATGCCGTCACATCCATCGTCATCTTGGGGAAAGTGATGGTAACGGCCTGTTTGGATAAACTGGTCCGAGTCTATGAGCTGCAGGTACGTATAACTCACTTTATTTCATTCATGTTTGAGGAAGAAATGAGCTCCACAAGTTCAGTGTCGGGCCTCAAGCCTGATAAAACCTAATATAAAGCAACCAGTGCAGAGTAGATGAATCCAATTTTAAATTTTTACTTAAAATAGTAATTCTCTTGCTCTTCGAGTGTCGTTTCAAGTGCTTCTTCTTAAATCAACTCTATTCATTTGTTTTCAGTCTCACGACCGCCTGCAGGTTTACGGAGGCCACAGCGACATGGTGATGTGCATGGCTGTACATAAGAGTGTGGTGAGTTTTGAACTGTTTGAACCAAAATAACTTGGGACTTAAACTTTCCTTTCCAGTGATGACTTTGCGAGGAGTCGTTTATACCGACTCATTGGGCGTCTCCCATTTGTTCTACACAGATCTACACGGGCTGCTATGACGGCAGTGTTCAGGCTGTGAAGCTCAACTTGTTGAACAACTACCGCTGCTGGGTAAGAGCCGAGCCTTCAACACAATCTGCAGCATCTCCTTCTTGAATATAATTGATTGAATTATTCCTGCTCCTTGTCCAGTGGCAGAATTGCTCCTTGATCTTCGGCATGGCTGAGCATCTTGCACAGCATCTGTTGGGAGATCACAGCAATCCAAACCTGCAGATGATTAAATGTCGCTGGAGGGGCTGCACCTCTTACTTTGCAACACAGGAGCTGATAAAAGAGGTAACCAGGATGAAGACAATCCTTTCATCATACACCTCCTTCATATTATTACCCCTTTAATTCTTATCCTGTTACAACTGACAGGATTTGGAGCAAACTGCTCAAATTGTGAACTCCTGGGCTGTTTAACAGGATGGTTAAAAAAAATTAATTAATTAATAAATGATTAGTTTCCATGGTAACAAATGGAGACTGCAACTTACTGCATTACTGGGTTTATTTTAACTGAAAAAAATATAAAATTCTGCAAATTATTAAAATGAAGGAAACATAGTTTGTCCTTTTCATTGAATTTCCAACATTTTCAGATATCTATGTGGGAGATGCACTTCGTCTCCGTTAGTGAGAATGAAAGTTTTACGCACATTTTGCACATCTATGACTTAAACTACCACAGCGTAGAGAAATAGTGTTTTCTGTTTTTACACTTGTCATTACGTTGCTCAGCAAGACTTCTCGGTACAACTGTACAATCTGACGCAATCCACCCATGTTTTTCACGCGGAACACAAGCTTTTCAGTACATTCAAAACAGCCAGTAATATTGAAGTTGCGCCCTTATTTTTTGACAATTTCACAGTCAAATTAAATTATCTTAATGTCATAAATGTGATTCATTTTGAACATTCCTTTGAGGAAAAACTTGACTTGACTTTCTTTTTCCCCTGGCAGAAGCTGCCTGAACACATGCAGAAACACGTCAAGGACGACAGCAGCATGCAGCCCTGAAGGAGTAAGAGAGGATTAAGTTCATTTTGAGAAACGACATGAGCTCACCTGTTTAGATTCCCTTTAGTTTCTCATCTGTATTAACAACCAAAATCAGATCTTTTATCCAGGGATTACATCCCTCGTCTTGTGTAAACTGTGCAGCCTGTCCGACAAGAAAGGCAAGTTGCTGCCGATCCTTTAAAGAGCTCCTTTTTCTTTTTTAATTAAAAGGGCGTTTCAGTTTAATTAAAAGGACATTGTTTTTGTTCCGCTTTTGTTTCATTGCACATTTGGATATTTCTGTGATAACTTCTTAAATTAGACTGTCTCAGTTCATCAGATTATAGCTTCCTGAAGAGTTTTGAAAGTAATCCTTCTTAGAGATGTAACGGTGAAAAACTGTGGCATCACTATTTAAAGCCTCTATTGTGATGTTTAGGTTTGCCCTCATTCCTCCTACATCTTCACATGTTTCAAATCCAGAATTATGTTGCTGTATGAGTGTTGCCTTAATTTTTGTATGATTATGAAGTGTAGTATTGTATTTTCTGTTAAATGGCTGTTTAGAGCAATTAAAAAAAAAAAAAAAAGTCCCCTCCATATTATTTTAAAAACATGTATTTCAACAAAAAGTGACACAACACAGATGTTTGCCTGACTCGTTCTTACATGAATAACTTATTATTCAGATGTTTTGTTTTATTTTTTTCTCTTTTTGTCACTGTAAAAAAAAAAAAAAAAAAAGTAATAGGGATTAGTAATCTCCTTTAGGGAGGAGTTGAAGCTGATCCCAGCTTACTATGAACAGGTCGCCAGTCCATCACAGGGCAAGAACACAGATGACAACTATATACACTCGCATTCACAACCAGTAAGAATTTAAGGTCACCAACTAACATCACGTGCATAAGTTACCAGTCTGTTGCACACACTCCACGCCAGCCTTTCTTAATTTCCCCTGACCCCTGGAGGGAGGCACACCATACGCTTTAAAAACTGCTCACGTAGCCCAAGTAATAACACAAATCCAAATCTAACTCTGCATGAAACTGGAGAAAAGACACCGCTGATGGTGATAACATGATCTTTGTCTCTGTACAACAGCTGTGCAAAAATACAGTGTTTAAGTGACTTCATGCCATCACGTTCGGACCAAGTTGGTGAGTCTCACTGGCCAGACGGTGACTTCAAGAATACATGGTCAGCTGCAGCCACTGAGAAAAGAACAAAAGGATTTAATGTTAGATTTGAACCACAAACCAATAATTACACAAGATTCATTGTCACTGTAGGGAAGTTTAGTTGAAGAGGAACTAGTTGACCTGCAATCTGCTAATTCACCACTGGAGGGAACTAAATCTTTCACATTACACCTTTAATGCAGTTTACATTGTTGCAGCTTTGCTTCTTATTTTTAGCAGTTGGTTCTGAGTGTGCTTGTATGTGAATGGTATTCCATGACTATCGTGCTTTTTCAATGCTTCACAGTCCTCATAAGACTTCACATTAGTGTGCACCAACTGAGCCACAGTCGGTGAGACTTTATGAAAATGTTTTGAAAAGTGACACTGTAACGGGAGCAATGACGAATGACTGGCAAAATTCTAGCATGTGATGGGAAACTGCATTATCCCACTTCCGCACTTCCATATGCAATGACCTTCCCTATAAATAATTTTGCCAACTCACTGTAAAATGAGTCTGTGGTTTTTTTGGGGGGGCCGGAAAAGTGTTCTCTTGTTTGTTGTATTGAATGACTGAACGATTGGGAAAGAAAAAAATAAATAAAAATCAGTTTTTACCTCCAGGACATTTAACTTGATTATTCCATCTCCGTCTTTATCAAAGGCATTGAAAGCTCCTGAAAGAGAGGCGTCAGATTAATCCTCAGTCATGTCGTGTCGCTATGCAGACTTTTTCTATTTTTGAAATAACAAAGATTATGTTCAATGATTCACAAAGTGCACAGGAAACCTATATTTATTATCTTCTTTCTTGATGTGTTGAGGTGGTATGTACTCACTGAACATGCCCTCCAGCCTCACAAAACAGCAGATGTAACTGTCAAAGTCAATGTTGAGGTGCTCGTCTGCATAGCGCATGGCTATGATGTCGTATAACTGTTTGTTGAGGTGAAACCCTGCAAGAATGAAGAGGGCATGAATTTCATATTGCAGTTTTTGTATTTTTCCCACATCAAGCAACAGGATTTGAGTGGCTATTTCTGACATCAGTTAACCCTTCATAGAGCAGTTGAAAAATAGTGTTTAAAACAAATGCCGTTTTATGGCATTAATCATCTGTTCAAACGCTTCAACCAGAATTGCTCTTGTTAGTCTATTTCTAGCTTGAATCATTTGCAATGAGAAGCACTTCTCATGGGATTTCTACTATATAATAATGCAAGGTATTCACTGAATTAATTGTGTGTATGTTTGAAAATGTACATAATGCAGTTTCCATTTGGATTTACCAAAGCCCATCGACAAAACACTTCATAATTTATTAATATCAGTTTGAAATAACGAGTAAATGTGATATGGTCACATTACCAAAAACGAGTCGCTAGTCGGCCAAGCCATGCGTCTTAAAATATTTCAGCCATGCTGCCCACCTGCTTCATTAACGGCATTCCTCATCTCAAAGCTGCTGATGGTGCAGGATTTATCTACATCATAACGTTTGAAGATGATCTGCAAACAAAGAAACAATAAATGAAAACGTTTTGTACTAGATGCACAATGAAATACTTCAAAGGATTTAAGACCTTTAAATGTATTAGTTTGGTGACTTTCTTTTAAAGTCAGTGGCATTAAACAAAATTATTAATCGTTTATATGTTAAAACACCGACCGGAATTATACATTTCACAATTTATCATCAAAAGTACAAGGTTCTCACTGGATTTTGCTAAAAGCCTAATATTGGTTATGTATATTGATAAATCTTCTAAATGAGAAGTAGCTATATATTTAGAACACTTATTTAATCGTGTATCCTGTGAGCCAGTCGCGTTGGTTTGGAAGGATCGTGAGATTTGACAAATTTAAAACACAATCATTGGTTCACTGTGGATGAAACTTTCCTACCTGCCACTCTTTGATCTTTTTCCACAAGTGTTTAAACTCCTGCAGGTTCAACTTCCCTGTCCCATCAGTCTGAGAAAGGAGACACTCAAGGAACCAAAAAAAAGAAGCATGTGTACAGCTTATTTTTTTTCCATTCTAATTTCTGTGAACAAGCAGCATGTTTTACATGAAGTCCGCTCAGTGCGCCAGCCCTCTATCTTTGCTGTTAGAAATGCAGTTATGAGCCAGTATCATTATATTTCTCCTACTCAGGGTGATGTCATTTCAACTCGGAGTTGCAATGTTTTGTAACTCCGACTTGAAATGACCCGGCCCCGCCCACATTCACGCTCTTCTGGCTTTAAGGATACGTCCATTAAGGCGATCATACTCCGACACGTCTCCAGACTGAAACCATCTGACTTTATTTCACTGTCTGTGAAAAAAAAAAAAAGACTTAAGATCATCTTAGAGGACATAATTACAAAACAGCAATAATAATAATGATACTGATAATCATAATATAATAACACAATCTTTTCAGTTCACTCACGTTTGGTGAGTACGTTCTTCATGATTGTCTTGAGTTCGTTGGCACAAACCTGCATGTCCTGAAGAGAAATGTTTGAAATAATTGTCTCCACATTCATATTCATGAAACACCAGTCCCTGTCTCTCTGCGACCTCACCTCGCCCGCGATCTGCTGGTAAATAATCCTGAACATCTTTTCTTCATCAGTCTCTTCGTCAGGCTCCAACAGTTTTCTCTAAAAGACAAATAAGACCTTGTGTTTTTTCAATAAGAGACAAAGACACAAATAATCAAACAGTCTAAAATGAAGGAAAAAAATAATTAACCATCACCACCTGTATAAAGAGGTTTCTTTAATACCATCATGGAGTGGGCCATCTTCTAAAGTTATACGATGGTTTAAGCTCATTTATATCTTTCAACCATTGGCTGCTTAAATGAACTTATTCTCCTTATTGTCTGTATTTATTAACATCATTACAGCAGACTGATTTTTTACATTACACAAGTGTTAAAAATGTTGTGAAAGTGACAATTGAGCACAAAGTAAACCATTGAAAAAGCAGCAATCTAAAGAAGTGGCAAGTCAAGTCAGAATTTGTACCGAAGTAAAGCTACTATTGCAGAAGAGCTCTGCTGGTAACATGAATTTGTTTTAACGTGGAACCCACTCAGAAAAATTCATTATACAACTGAAAATTCAATAACCACTTGGTGTGAGATTGCACATGTCCTCCCACACTTTTAGAACATGTGTCAGGGCATCGGAGGAGAGCTGAACATTGAAAAACAGGCCGTCGCTGAGGCCTCATGGGAAAACAGGTGCAGCTGAGACACTTGAGATCACTGGGCTTTAGACTCGATTGTTTTATTCCCAGTGATGATATTGGACTCCTCGGGATTGGAAATGTCACAAGTTATGACGGGCCTCAAAGTCCACGGGTCAACACGCACGCATGCACACGTCTGTATTACCTTTGGTTTCTTCTTCTTTTCCCCCTGAATCCCATCGTGCTCGATTTCTTTGTTGGCTCGAGCTCTGTCTGACACAAATACGATAGGCTGGCATGTGGGTCATCGCAGTGGTTGGTAACGGGAGAGACGGATAATAGAGGACAAACGGAACAGAGGAGAAACCGTTAATCCAATGTTTTTCTGCTACCTGTAATACTGATAATCTCAATATTTATTAATGGTTCAAAATGCCTGCTGACAGCTGATCAATGATGAAGAGGAGTGTCAGGCTACGCAACAATTACCTTTTCTTTCTTTTTCTTGTCCTGTTGATTGTCCAATAAGATGAGTGCAGGGGAAAGAGGGATTAGTGAAAAGCACCATGGAAGAAATGTGGAACTGAATGATTAGTTATATTAAATGCCTCTTATTCTATTATCTTGTTCCCAAACCTGTATTCCGTGGGATCCAATGGTGTTTTCCGTTTCCCTGTGAAGATAAGCAGAAACCCATCAACAGAACTATCATTTCCAATTGCAATATCAAACTTTCTCAAAACTATTTTGTTGTCAACACTCCTCCAGAATAACATCAGCAAGCACCACCAAGCATACAAACACAGCATCACTCATCCTTACTCAGAAGTGTTCTGCTTCTCGGAGAAGACCCTCAGGATGAACTCGCCCTCCTTATGGGCCTCAAAAGTTGTGGGGATGATGACGTATTCTCCCGGAGGCAGACGGAAGCGCTCCGTTACCTCCCGCAGGTTGATGTAGGTTTTGCATTTGGCCTTGGAGGCTGTGTAGAGGAAGAAATCTCTCTGCAGGTGTTGATCCTGACCGCGCATCTACGGATGGGAGTCCAGACAAGGTGACATGTTTAAAAGTCTATTTATTACAAAAAACTGCTTACCGGAGGTGGAAGTCAAAATAGAGGAGGCTCTGCCTCTTCAAAATGTGCGTACCTCCTTTGGCACCTGCAGAGACAGAATCATTTAAATGTCAAGTGAGCTCATGATGTGCACTTGCTATCAGGACAGCGGGGGCATTTCATGTGTGATCCCGACCTCGTAGATGGAAAACCCAATGGTGAGAAATTTGGCCCCTTGATGACGCTGCATCCGTCGACCTTTTTGCATCAGAGCGACGACAACAGTGCAGGCCACTCGGCCATCCTCCGGGTCGTCATCCTCTTCACACAGCTGCAGCCGATACTGAGGGTTCGTCCAAAATGTGTCTGCAAAATACAGAGTTCCAATAAAGAATGGGGATGGGGGGCACTAGACTTCAAGGTGCAATATGAAGAATTGAAGTGATGTCACTTATGTATATGTAATAAGTTGGGGTAGTCTGTATTGTGTCTGTAAACTTTCACACTAAGTTTCATTGAGTTTTTTTAAAAAGTCCTTTTAACTTTGTCAGTTTATAAAAGAGGATTGCAGCATGCTGGAGTCCCTGCTGACTGTGGGAGAATTCAGGATAATTTACTCCAAAGAATAATTGCCTCAAATACTGGGCTGTAGGAGGAAACTATAGCATTCAAATATTGATCATGCAAACCCCACACAGGAAGGCTCCCAAGCATGGCCTATGCTCAAACGAGCTACATTCCCAATACGAGGCAAGATCTCAAACCACTGCACAATTAGGCAAATAGTTTGTGTTCTGATAAATAATATGTTTGCGTGTCAGCTCCTTTTAGAATGCTCTCATGGTGTCCTACCAGGGCAGTTTCTGCATCCACCAGCCGAGCTGCCTCTAACCCAACGCCCCTCGTGGACCGACACCGTCCAGCTATGTCTTTCATCACCCTGCAGTGTGTCGGGGGTCAGGTTGCACATCTCCAGCTTTGTGAAATGTTTCTTGAAATCGTCAAATGACATCCTGAAGAGGAAAATATAAGAATTCAATTATTTTTGAAGGGAAAAAAAGGGGAAATTTTGGCATGATTGAGGTGTGTCCCACTACCAACTATAGGTAATGAAATGAACAAATAACTTACTTTTGAACAAACTGAATAAGTAGGAACTTATTAAAACAACCTTTTTCCAACTGTTGGGTTGATTTGGCAGCAGCATTGCAATTTGCCATGTGATTGACATTTGATCTGTTATCCAAGTTGATCCAGAGAGTTTCTTTAGGGAGGGTGGGGACTAAAACTTTTTTTAATTGATATCAAAGCTTGAGGCCTTATAAGGCTGCCATTATAAAATTACATTTAAAACTCGGATACCTTCAGGTAATGTTGATGAGAAATTGGCTTACCATTCTTGATAGTACAAAGTGGGTTAAACTACAAGCAATTGAACTGTCAGCTGATTAGCAGGATTACTATTGCAACAACACATCATCAGTAGGGTATAAAAAAAGCGTTTTGGACAACATGCAAAGCTTCTCCTGTTGTTTTTGTTTCTGGTCGTTATGAGACGCTCTCTCTCTCTCTCTCTCTCTCTCTCTCTCTCTCTCTCTCGATGGTTAAAAAAAAAAAGTAAATTTTTTTGTATTTTTTTGTACTAAATTCATTCAGTTATTGGATGAGTCTTGAATGATTGCTTAGGTGAAAAGTTTGACTCACCAGAACTCACTCGTCTCTACAGTTTGTTTTTTCAGGTTCTGTTGGTCTGCGATCGAAATGCTCGACCACTCCTTCGAACTACAGAAATATCAAGCAAAATATGAAAGAACAGCAATTTAAAAAAAGCAACAACCCCTCCACATGCCATATGCATAATTCATTGAGTGATCAGCTGTATATTGTATATGACATAGTGTGTTTTACTGATAGGGATTTTCTGCATATCTCACATCTTACTTTGCACTCCAGGGTCCTTTCCAGAGCACCCAACCCCAGGGATTACGCAAACGAATCAGACGAATTTTACTGTTCTTCGAAACCTCATCGCACTAGGAAACAACAGCAGCAAAATAATAAATCAGAATTGCTTTTACATTTGTAGTCTCACGAGCGAAATCTGTGCCGAAGCGGAATATTTGACCGCACCTCTTCCAGGCCGATGATGGAGTAAGCGTGACCCCTGACCAGACCCAGCTCGGTCCGAGACTCCAGCTCATGTGCTGAAAAGATCTGACAGATGAAAAAGACGCCAGAGCAAATTAAAAACATTTTCGTTTACAAGATGTTCTAGATGTGAAAATCAATCACAGAGTAGAATCTGTGTAATTCTTTTTTATTTATCATGGCCCTATTTGACTTGAATCATCTAATTTAGTTTTATTCCATATTTATTTTATATTTTGGTCATTTTGTAAGTAAATATCTATCTTTTTTTTTTATCATTTTATAATTTTCACTTTCTTTGCTGTAACAATATTACTGATTCATATTTTAAACTTTATACAAACACTTTTTTTTTCTTTTTTTTTTTACTTTATATGGTGCTACATTTGCATGAAACATCCTTTTGTGGGATGAACAGCACAGCTGAGAAGGTGGGTTGTAAAAAGCTTGTAAAATATATTTGAAAAATGTGATCATTATCATTAGTGTCATTAAATTCATCTTCCACCACTTCATTGTACCTGAACCGTGCTCTTGATATGATGGATTTTTTAGTTTCAGCAGGTTATGTGGCTGTAAGGCTCTGATATGAAAAGCACCACCACTCACGTCTATGGAGCAGCCCATCAGTGAGCCTCTCTCCAGAGCCTTCCTCATGATGGTGTAGAGCTCTTTGGGCGCCTCGGCAAGCTCAAAGAACTCGGTAACTCCCCCGGTGAAATCCTCCATCGCTTCCAGTGTGTTTCCCCCTTTCAGAGCCTCATAGGACCCATGCAACCTGGGAGAGAGAAGTCATGAGTCCGTCCCTCCTCCGAGGTTTAGATTTTTCATTTGAGTTGTGGGGCTGTTCAGTGTAAGCGTGCTAACAAAAATAAATATATACATCTGGTTCGGGAATGAGTCCTAAATCATATTTGACTCATTCGTTCGTGTGAAAGCAAAAATCGTGCAACAGTGCACCTTAAATTATCATATAAACACCTCCATAATCGGAAGGGAACAGCCAGAAGACCAACATTCTTATATTTCCTTCCCTTTACTTGAGATTAATGAAAACATTTAAAAATATATATATATATATATTTATAATTTTCAGAATCCTATACCTTCACTCAGGGATAATTCCGTGGTGAAGCCAGAGGAGGGGTGTTTCTAATTCTAATAAAAAACGGTGTGGCATTATGTTTGACAATACGTCTTCACACGTCTTCAGTGATTGGCTAAACTTACTTTGCATAGGCTTTTTCCAGAAGAGCGCTCCAGAACTCATTTGCTCTGAATGATTTGGTAAAAACCAGCTGGTTGTTGCATGTTGGAATGCGGTCATCCACAATAACATCAATCCATTCACCATATCGCCAGAACTGAATGAGAAAGACAGGACAAATAAAGAACAGGAACATATCTAAAAACATGCAAGGGAAATAGATTTCAGTATTCAGATACCTGATTGCTTCCTCATCTCATTTTCAATAAACTCCACTAACAAATCGCAATTGAGTTGTAAACTGTTGAAAACTATTGAACTGTTGTTTTAGCTTTTTTGAAAGCAACTAAAGCAACGTGTCAAGTTCAGCCGTTTTGCTTTGTATTGTTTTGTTTTAATTGGTAGTTTTTATTGCGAACAAAGAGTAAACATACATGGGGTGGTTCACTGAATCAATTATAAAGGGTGAAATGATATCTCTGGTACGCAAGCCAAAACATCGATATGGGCCATCAGGGGCTGTTAAGTTCAACAGTATTTAAAATATTTAAATTCAATTTCACATTTTCTCATTGCTTCTTTTTATTCCTACTCTTTTAGGTAAATAAATGTTCAGCATTTATTACAGCTTTAGTTGAGAGTTACATAAAAGTTAGAAAATTAGAATACAGTGCAAAAAGTAAGGAGGATTTCTGTTTGGTAGATTACTAATTTGTTGAAACAATGCTTATTAGAAAGTCTGGCTTTTTCACATTGACCTTGTGTCAGATTGATAAGAAACATGCATGTGGAGGATGAGCAGCACAGCTGAGTATATGAGTTTGGTGGTCAGTTTGACACTCAGCAACCAATGGCAAACCCATTTCACCACCATCTGAGTCCAAGATGAGAAGACCATTACTCCTACAGAGCGGGAAGTAAACCAGAGACTACCTCCAGGACTTGGGCGTGGAGAAGCAATGGAACCGAATGACAGCAGTCCTGACCTCAGCCCATTGAACTCCAGTGGGATCGGCTTGGACGTGCTGTTCGTGCCTCAGTGACCAACATTACAACACTGGCTGACTTGCAACAAATGCTTCTTGAGGAACATGATCTCACAGCAGTGTGTGAGCCGAGTTTGTCCTAGTTTTGTTTTCATTAATTCTATTGCTGCTACAGTGAATGTACATTTTAAATGCACTGGTGAATTAAATCATTGCGCAATAGAAGAAATGCCCGTGTAAAACCTGGAAGTGAAAGATTCCTGCGTAGTTTTCTGTGAAGCTCTGGTCCGGGGGAATCACCCTGTACAGCAGCTTCTCGTTCAGGGTCAGACAGGCGATGGCAGCCAGCAGCCAGCAGTCACCTGTCAGCAGCAGATTCGTGAAGTATTAAAGTACTACCAAGTGTACAGCTTCATAAAGTCTCAGATTTAACAATATTTCTGCATGAATCTGTCACTGACTCATCTTTACACTATCATGCTTTGTATTGAGACAATGTTATTATTTTACGTTATCATCTGTTTCTCTATGTAAAAAAGAAAATACTGCAAATGCACCTGTTTCCTCTACATTTTATTTGAATCCACACAATTTTGCCTCCCATTAAGTAAAGCACCAGTGAAAATCAAATGAGCTCTTAATGTGCTGCAAAAGGTATTTCAATGTCAATGCAGCTACATTTAAAATATTACCCAATTCTCCTTGGCATATGTCAGTCCGGTTGGCTCCGTCTATGATGAATTGGGGGTTTTCACAAATTTCCTAGAAGAAACAACATTTCTGAGCATGTTGCAAGATACTTTTGATCCCAGCATTAAGTAACTTAGGAATTAACTGATTCAAATGCATCCCAGAACAAGGAAACAATATTTGGTTTTCATAGTTGAAATATTCCAAATATATTACTTGAGTTCAACTCGTCTCTCTAAAAATCATCACTTGGCATGATTTGTGGCACAAAACCTCGACCCTGAAACTGAAAGCCAGTTTGAGAATCATCTTTGGTGAGGGGTCGGGTCACATGGATCGTAAAATCACCATCAGCATTTCATGCATCTTTATGAGAAAGCAGCTGTTGAGAGTTCACCTGGTCAAGCCCTTATTTGCCCTCTAGTCAAGTGATAGTACTTCTCGGAGTGTGGAAAAGACCTCAGACTGTAACCATGAAGTCACATCTGAATCAGAACGAATGAATGCGCACAGAACGATCACCAGACACATTTTGAGATTTGTTACGGATATGCATATTGCTTCTTGAAATAACAGCTGCATGAGGGAAGAACATTTAATCTGCTTTTGAAAGCGACTCTCGGTTGTTTTTATATGTATAATAAGGTCAAAAGGCGAATAAAAGGATTGCATTTGACTTTTCTTGATTAGTATGAGTGTGGGGTATAATAAGTCTAATAAGTCTATAACAGGGCAAACACAAAGAGACAGTCACCCTCACTCAATTTTGAGTCACCTTGGAATGCATGTTTTTTGGAAAACATTCAATCTACACAATAGAATCTCAAACCTGGGGATGTGTTCCTCCATGCTAACCTGGTTTGAGAGATATCCCTGTTAATTCAAGGATTTAACTTTGCAGTTTGCTGCTTCTTTCACTGGCAAAGTCTGCCTGAGCTTTTTGTGAAACGTGAACATTATTGAACAGTCTCCGCTTATTAAAAGATTAATAATCAAACCAATTAATGTTTCAGAGCAACAACACAAAATAAAGTACAGCTGCAGGGACTCTAAGTAAATGTGACTTTGTCTTCAGAAGTTCTCATGCTGCCAATGTAAGAACCACCTTTCTTAGCAACACAGTGGAGGATTTGGTTAAGAGTAGTAGAGAAAAGGGGAGTCCCAGCTGCTGTTCCTCCCATTACATGACGGTCCGTAACTAAATATGTAAAAACACAGATTCATGTTCCTAATTTAGAGCCCACTCTGAGGCTGACCCCTGCAACGGATTCATGTATCACTAATCTCAGTTGAATGCCTTACACTACATTTATCATGTGCAGCAATAAAAGCTTATGATTTCTATTACACAATGTTACCGCAAATAAACATGAACAAGATCATTGAAATCAATGTAGCTGTAATGGCCATGCCCATGAGTGTTCCAGAATTAAATACTCTGTAACTACTAGTTGTGAGTTACTACTTGGGTTTTAAGGCTTTTTTCATCTACCGGTAGTTTACAACTCACCACTCGAATTCAACTTAATGTATGACGAGGGGAAAGTAAATAGAATTCCTTTCCTTTGAATATTTATTTTTGTACTTAAATCAATAATATACAAACTTGTCCTACTCTACACCTCAGCTACCTTAACTAAGCCAGACAGATAAGGAAACATGGCATATTGTCATTGTACTAAAATTATATATTATCAGAACAACAGATTGCTCTTGTATCTGCTCTATAGTGACACGTTTTGCTTCCCGATATTTGTCTGGTATCTGCAATCACTGGTTGTCGTTTGTTTATGTTTTCTTTATATGTGCATCATTTTTGTGTTTTTGATGGGAGCAGTCATGAATGTGTGTCTTCATATCTTCTACATAAGTTGTTGTTTTACGGGCGACCGTGGCTCAGGTGGTAGAGTGGTCGTCTTTCGGAGTGAGAGGTCGGAGGTTCGATCCCAGTCTACACTGGTCTATGTGTCGAAGTGTCCTTGGGCAAGACACTGAACCCTAAATTGCTCCCAGTGGTCGACTACCGCCTTGCATGGCAGCTCTGTCCCATTGGTGTGTGAATGTGAGCGTGAATGGGTGAATGACTGATATGTGAAGCGCTTTGGGACTGCACTCAGTGTGGTTAGAAGGCGCTATATAAATCTAGACCATTTACCATTTAGAAGGATCCTGGTGTCTAATTTGTGTTTTCAGTGTCTATATTCACCACGATACTCTCAGGTTGTTGTTTACCACACCATGACAACACATTTTTCCTAATTTTGTATTTAATAATATTAACAATAAGGCAATAATACTTGTCAGATCTTGATGACTGGGCCTTAAGACCCTTTTAAAACTTTATCGCCTTATATCTGTGTCAATGTGTTGTCAGGTTTTACAAGTCGAGGATATGTGTCTCTTCTTCATACCAAACATAGCTAAGTGCCATCTGCAAAATGTCCTCTTAAGTGCTGCAATTAAAGCTACAAATCATACCCATGTGCTGTCAGAGGCAAAGCACTGGAAAGCTCTCAGAAACTTTGGAAAGTGTGTGTCACATACTGTTCATATGAAACTGTGTGGCTGCTGCTGAGTTGCCACAATGTTTCAGGCCTTTCAGTGTGAGTCCTGCTGTGTTAGTGTCAGCTGTCTGTGATTGTAGAAGGTGATAACCCCGAGCTATGCACCACCTAACCACCAAAACCCACATGATGCAGAGGAAGGGATGAGATGCAGCGGGATTATATAAACATGGTGGAGCCTCCTTTGTATTAAGTGCTGTCTGACCAAAAAGGGACGATGACAAGGGTCTGCCACTCACCGAAGGACGCTTCCACTCAAATTGAATTGAAGGCTTCCTACTGTAGAAGAGTGAGGAGTCGTCTGCCGGAAACAGAGGGTCCTCAAACACAACCTTCTTCTTCACATATTTATCCCGCAGCTCCAGGAAAGTCTTGAGGCGCCTGGCATCTTTAACAGCCTCGTTTCTGCTCAGAATTGCAGAGTAGATGGAGTTTGTCCCAGCAGGTGGATAGTCAGTTTTGGCATCTGGCCAAGAAGATGCTTCAGTTTCATAAAGTACTTTCTCCTTTATGTCTTCCACGAGAGGCACTTGAGGTTTCTTGTCCCCCATCTTGTCAGTGAACAGTGAAGAGTGAGAAAAGAAAAAAGAAAAAGGAAAAGAAATTGTTGAGTCCTGCTTTCTTTGCGAAAACAGTATGTGAAGTTGCAAAACAGTGCAGAGAAACTTCCTGTGCCCTCCCTGCCTCTGATGATCACTTTTAGTTCCCCTATTTACTGAAAAACACTGTCACAGCTCAGGAACAGCGACTCCAACCAAGCTGTCACACCACCACTCAGTGTTGTGTCCCTGGAGCTCTCAGTACCTAAATATAGGTCTATTTAAGGGGGGGAGGAGACTTCTCAAAGAGAGACCCTCACTGTGTCTAAGCATTTTTCCAGTCACAGTGTTACTGGAAACCTAGACAGTATACAATATTATAATATGCTTAAATGTCATTATTTTTCCCATAGTGAGAATGAACCCAGTTCAATTCCAGGCTCAAGGCCTTTTTGTGTGGAGGTTACATGTTCTCTCTGTAGATGTATTTTTCCCCCCAAGTACTCAAACTTCTTGGTCAATGTTTTATTAATTAATCCTTTATTTAATCAGATAAAAATCACGATGATATTCAAATCTTCTTTCCAAGAGGAACCTGATAGACAGCAGACAATTCAGCAGAAATATCAAAAGTCTGAATCCATGTTTGCTGCTTTATCTGTAAAGATTTTCCAATTACTTCCTGGTTGTGCTTGGTATTCCTTCCCACAGTTCAAAATTTTTTAATTTAAGGCTAATAGGTGACTCTAAATTTCCCATAAAGGTGATTGTCTGACTCTGTGTTTGGCCTGCGATGCACTGATGACCTGTCTCCTCAAATATCTAAAGGGTTAACTCTGGATTCCTTCTCTAAATGCTTGTGACGTTAACTGATGGGTTCCGTGGTGGGTTTTTATGGACTTACAACCTGTCCAGAGTGAAGCCTGCTCTTAGAGAATATTTCATAAAATATATCCACAGTCAAGCACATTTTGGAAAGTTGATCATGCTTGCATCATGTGCAGCTGACAAAATTAAACAAGTTTGTGGTGCCATGATGACGTCCACACAGAGAAACATTTCGGCAAAAATAAAATCTGTGCGCCAAAGAATGAAGACATTACTGAATGCAAAAGGGGGATCCAAATCAGAACTGGCAAGGTGGATTGACTATCCCAGAAGTTAACAAATTGTGGGGAAACTAGACGATTGGAAGTCGATAAACATTCCAGTGGAGTGGAAATACTCAAACACTCTGGAACATTAAAAATTTGTATTTTCGTTGAATCCCACCTCCACGCAGAGTCGCGTTAACATTTGATTATACAGAAGGGGGATCGAGGAGCTCGTATCTGGCAACCCGCGCTCGGTCCTGACGTACTGCGGCTCGTAGTGCAGTGTGCATCTGGAAGTTATCGCCATCATATCTGGCTAAATATTAAACCTTAACTTTAAGTCATCCGGTCGCCGTGAACGGAGCTGTACAGTGACAGACACCGTTAACGCGTCGCTGTCTCTTCTTGTGGAGTTTATGTGAACTGCTGCGATGTTATTAACCAGTCAGCGCGTGCAGGACTGCGGCTGTTAGCGGTAGCTTGTTCATTAGCGGGGCTTGGGAGTCTTGAGGAGCAGCCGAGGGGCGGTGGGCTGCTACAACCGTCTCCAGCGAGCAGCGAGGCGACCGGCGAGCCAAAACATCGAGACGCGGCTATCTTTTGAATCAAGCCACGGCTGTAAGCGCCGCCGCGCTCGTCGCCGGTCGTGTTTTTGCTGGATGTCTCCTCTCGTCTGACTCCCGTGTATCGCAGTGCGACCAAGGAGCTAGCAGCAGCAGCGGCTCGGGGCTAGCTGCACCTCCACCGAGAAACACACCGGGCGAGGCCTCAAGAGCCAGCTGGGATCCGCCTGCCACACCGGGGAGTCTGTTAAACTGGAGCTGGCATCGTCACGTCTCCCGTCTTTAACACGTAGGTTCATCCACGTCTGCTATTTTACATGAAAACTATGAGTCCTGACTTGTTGTGGCCTTTCCTGCTGAAGCTAACGTCTTGTGCAGCGGGAGCTCGCGCACTGCTGTTTAGAAGTGTGATCTAAAGTGATGCGGCCATCGCCCGTAGCTGATACGTCGTTTCTCTGAAGTGTGGTGTTTACATTGTGGGGGCTGGTTCTCTGTGTGTGCCGTGCAGCGGGCCGCTGGGCCTGACAGCTCGAGAAGATGTCTGAGGGAGAGAGCAAGCAGGCCACGGACTCCGTGCAGGAGGCGAAGCCCGAGTCCGCAGCCGGCGCTGCGCCCGCGGGTCAAGTTTCCTCCGTGTCTCCGCCCGTGTCCATGGTGACCCAGCCTCCTGCCACCGCCGCCACCGAGGATGAGGAAGAGGAGAGTGAGGATGAGTCGGAGATCTTGGAGGAGAGCCCGTGTGGACGCTGGCAAAAACGCAGAGAAGAGGTGAGAGAGATGACTGTGCAGTAAGGTTCATCTCCACTCTCCACACCATGCACACGAGTCCCTTCCAAGAAAGCTCCAAAGATGTCCAGGCTTTCAGGCTAATTTTAATGCTCAGGAGCAACAATCAGCCCCAATAAGCTTATAAACAACCCACCAATCTTTCATACCACCACATGGTCGCAGAGGACTGGAATCAACAAGGCTTATGCATGTTTCTGGACTGTGTTATCAGACTCGAGTAAACAAAGGACACCCACATATGCACTGGGAGAACCTGTAAACTCTGCACTGCCAGGATTCCATCTGGCAACCCTCTGTTAACAACTACACCTACTGTGCCACCCTAAAACAACCACAACGTTGTATTGGTGAAAAGACATCATAAAAATAGCTCATTTTCACTAAACCTGGAAAAAGTTGTTATTTTAAAACAAAAATGTTCTCATTATTTTCCATTTTTTTCCAATGTGCTCTTGTGCTAAAATCCAGTGGAATGTAGTGTAGAATTTTGCAAATCTGCTGGAGGAGCTGGAATCGCACACTCCACAGTGCTTCTCTTCAGTCTCATGTTGGCCTCAGGGCTCACAGTAATGAAGGCTTTCTGTATGCATGTGTCTACACTGACAGTGCACATGGCTCTGACGCTCATGTTGTTTCATGAGCAATAAGCTCAATAACTTTCACAGCTGCGTCACTGATTTCGGGGCTCATGTCTCTGTTTTTAATGATATTCATGAATAAAGCTATGAGTTTTCAATTAAGAAACTTAGAAATCGCAGATATTTTCATCAAAAATGGAATTCAACTTTTATCTGTGCTGACTTCTGTCTCATGTACATGTGATCGGTCTGTTCCTCTGTGATGTGATTTGGGGAATCTCAATGCTGCTTTGTGGATCTGCTTGTGAGGAAAAGTTTCAATATTGTCTGATGTTTGTATGTTTCTTTCTTTCCTTCTGCTTAAAGGTAAATCAGCGCAACGTCCCCGGGATTGATAACGCCTACTTGGCCATGGACACAGAGGAAGGAGTCGAGGTGGTGTGGAATGAAGTCATGTTCTCAGAAAGAAAAAATTTCAAACTACAAGAGGTGAGTGCAGAGCTGCAGCAGCAACTTCAGTACTGTAACCACAACATGTGTTTATCACGATCATTATGGCAAACGAAAAATAAATCCCAACAGCACATGTTTTGTGTGTTTGTGTATGTGTTTGGCCTCAATGTGCTGCTTTTCATTTCTCCCCGGCTCTAAGCGTCTTAGTCAAGTGGTTGGACCTGTTGATGCCAGTATGAGAGCAAAGTACATACTTGAGTAGCTCGAGAAAGAAATTGCAGTTATGTGTATCCTGACCAAAACAACAGAACAAGTCCTATTTTAGGTTTTGACTTGCATAAATCTCTTGGCCTTTTAAGATGTTTTGAATTAGTTTCACTGTTGCATTTTCCCAATTTCTGATATAGTATCAGAGTATCTGTTGATTACATTTCCAAATGCAGTTAGTTGATTGCAATTCTGTGTGATGTAGCTTCAGGTTCGTTCCAAACAGCACTTGAATTTTGTGATTCTATTTTAATCCAAAACCAATTAAAGCCAAAGCCGGTTATAGCACAAATACACAAGCTCATCTCACTCAGCTTCATTCCACAAAACTTAAAAGGTGGATTTTTTTTTCTCTGTTTAAAACCTCAAAGAGCTCCACATTTCAGTGTTTTAGCGGTCTGCATGAGCGACATGCATCTCAGCCTCCGAATTGTTGCTTTTAGTGCAGTTGGACATTTATACAGTCGAGCAAAAACATTTGTGTCTGAGGTGGAAGTAGGTCTTCCAACAGGTAGGGAACATTTCCTGTAAATAAACTGATGAAAAACATTTTTACGTATTTACCTTAATTCCCGGACTATATAGCACACCTGAATATAAGCTGCACCCACCAAACAAAATTTTTTTAAAAAGGAAGGTCAGAGTTTCGTGATGCACCTAAACGCATCACTTGTGTTTCAGGCATGAAGCTCATTAAGCCATAAAAATCCATAAATTAGCCACGTCATTGTTTAAACTGCAGGGTTCAAAGCTTGTGAAAAAACAGTAGTAGCAACAATACTAGTCCAATTACATGAGAGAGCTGTTTATTTTTTTTTTAAATAAATATGGAAAAAGTGGCCTCATTTTACTAATATTCATCTCTGTGTCATGGCGTGTTCTACGTAACAACATACAGGCCCCAGAAATAATAGGAACATGCTGGATGTGTTCAATGGACGTCTGACTGAACCAATAAAACACTGGGTGCACACTTAACTTCGTGAGCGTACCAGCAGGGAGACGAGCCCTGCACTACGGGTGCCAGATGTCGTTGTGAACAAAGCGTCTAACTTTGAACTTGGGTCTTGTTTTTCAGCTTGTTTTCAAAAATCACGAAAGTTGTAGGTTTAATTTGACATCATGACTTATGGTGCAGATGTGTAGAACTGTGATGAAATTGTTCTCTCTTTTTTTTTTTTACTCCATAGGAAAAAGTTAAAGCCGTCTTTGACAATTTGATCCAGCTGGAGCATTTGAACATCGTGAAATTCCACAAATACTGGGCGGATGTCAAAGAGAACAGAGCGAGGGTATGAAAACATCCAAAACACCTTTTAAACAGATCCACCAAAAAGCCTTTTGTGCATATTTGATGTTACTGATCCTCTGGTTTTGCTTGTGTTCGCAGGTGATTTTCATCACTGAATACATGTCCTCAGGAAGCCTCAAACAGTTTTTGAAAAAGACAAAGAAAAACCACAAGACCATGAATGAAAAGGTTTGCACAGCTCAGCTTTTACCCACACAAATTAGTCACTCTTGTAAACAGCACCTACATGTCATAACTGAACCTGTTCCGCAGGCCTGGAAACGCTGGTGCACACAGATCCTTTCTGCTCTCAGGTCAGTTTCTGTCGGCTCTCAGTGTTGCCGAATCAAATGTGGTGCGAATTGTTGCCGTGAGTCCGAACCTGAATGTTCGAGAACGGTTCAAACGGAGGTTCTGATCCTTCGACCTGTTTATGGCTCGTCTCCAGCTACCTGCACTCCTGTGAACCTCCCATCATTCATGGAAACCTAACATGTGACACCATCTTCATCCAGCACAACGGCCTCATCAAGATTGGCTCAGGTGGGCCTCAAACGTTTAAAACTGGAAGATTTGAGGGGGGGGGGGGGGGGGGGGGGGGGCTGGGGTTCTTTTGAAATGTGTATCACGCAGATTCTCCCAGATTCTTCCCACACTGGCTTCATTATTGGGTATTCTCCCCGCTGTTTTCAGTTGCTCCAGACACGATCAATAACCATGTGAAAACCTGTCGGGAGGAGCAGAAGAGCCTTCACTTTTTTGCTCCAGAATACGGAGGTGAATTCCTGCCGGCGCATCGTTTCCCCGAGACGCCCTGACCGTCGGGTTTGTGTGATATTGATCAGCTCTTGTCTGCTTTCAGCTGTTGCCAATGTTACCACAGCCGTGGATATCTATTCCTTTGGAATGTGCGCCTTAGAGGTGAGCGGGTGACATGTTTCTTCTCTCATGTGACGATCACATCGTGATCCTGACCGGTCGGTTTTTCTAAGTTAGTGTCTATTAGAGGAGAGTGAGAGGAGATTGTTTTCTGGAGCTCCAGTTATTTTCTGGGCTCGTTTTGTAACACACTGACTGTTTGTATGTCACTTCAGTCTGAACAAAGGCGTCACTTATCCCCAGCTTTGGACAGCGCTGCTGTTTTATTCAGTGTTTTCAGCTGTCACTGAAAAGAAAGTCTTCTTATCTGCTGCGAGAAAAGGAAGCGGAAATATACAATTTCTTCGTGTAAATAATTAGCAGCAGGATTGTAGAGATATACTTGTTTTTATAAGGTCACCTGTTTGTGTCTTTAAATAGATGGCTGTGTTGGAAATCCAGAGTAATGGAGATTCATCTTACGTGTCTCAAGAAGCCATAAACAGTGCCATTCAGTCCTTAGAGGACCCACTGCAACGGGTGAGCAAAGCACAGACACCTAAATGAATCCTGGGCGGCTGTTCAGCAGTCGCATAAACGCACGTTGTTCTCTCCCTCGTCACTTTTGCAGGAATTTATCCAGAAGTGTCTGGAGATGGATCCCAGTAAACGACCCACAGCCAGAGAGCTGTTGTTTCATCAGGCCTTGTTCGAGGTGCCCTTACTGAAGCTGCTGGCTGCCCACTGCATCGTCAGCCACCAGCGTGAGTCAGAATCTGGATCTTCACGTGAACGATGCACCGAATGCCGGAAATCTACCAATTTAAAAGGAGACGTCCGTGTATTTTAGACTTGTTGCACATTAACTGAAACAATTCCAACCTTTTTGGTTTATTCTTGGTTATTTTAGCCTGGTCTTAAAAAAAAAAAAAGCACTATATTAAGTATAACCTTTGAAAACATTGAATGTTTCTTGGCTTTTTAATGATCACAGTCAACATTAAAAAAAAAAAATAGTAATGTTTTGTATATGGAAACCAGTGTGAAATCTAACTTTCCAAACATTTTACATTCTCTCATCTTTATGTTCTATACTGCTGAATATTAGATGGACAAGCTGGATACTACATGTTGTATGTAATATTTTTCGTGGTTGAGTGCACCTTTCTAAACAATCTTCTGTTTGTCTGCAGACATGATCCCAGAAAATGCTTTAGAGGAAATGACAAAGAACATGGACCCCAACTTGGTGATCGTAGAGGCGAAGGAGGGAGTTCAGATGAAGTGAGTGTGATTGTTACTGTAACAAACCTCTGACATGTTCGTCTTTAAGCTTATGACTGACCTCAACTCTTCATGATGGAGCGATTGGTGTTTCTACTCATGCTAAATGGCTTAAATTAACTCATCGGCAACTTTGTGAAGTGAACCGATTGGTGGATAAAAGATGTTTTTTTTTATCTTTCTTTGTCAGACTGTCTCAGTTTCCCGCCCTCGAGCTGGACAAATTCCTAGAAGATGTGAGGTATGTACCAGGGTTTCATGCAGGTTTCAGAAAAAATAAAACAACAACTGGTTGATGGAACTAAAAGTGAAGCGTTTCAGCCTTTTCCTAAAACGAAACATTCTTCGTATGCTTTCCAAGAAAACCAAAACTTTCAACTTTTGATCCTTCAGGAACGGGATCTACCCTCTGACTGCATTTGGGATACCCTGCCCACAGCAGCCTCAACAGGAGACTGTGAAGTCACCGATAGTACCTCCCTCAGTGAAAACCCCGACTCCTGAACCTGCAGAGCTGGAGACCAGGAAGGTCAGAGCTGAAGAACCACAGTCTGATTCTATTTAAATAAACTGTGCTTTGTTTCAAAATGTCATATTATCACCAACAGCACCTATTTCTTTAAAGTCAGGTTTTTCTCTTTCCATCTTGTATTTCAAAAAAACAATCATGCCAATACTCGAACTGATTCCAAATATTAAAATATATTCAGCTTTCTCTGTGCTTCCCAAGATTGCAAGTGGAATTTTATTTCCAGCCTCAATATTTCCTGAGGCACTTTATTAGTTATCTGTAAATCACAACATGCTTTCTTTTGATCCCAGGTCCTTCAGATGCAGTGCAATATCGAGCCTGTCGATGAAGGCACAAAGCATCACGTAAGTCTGTTCTGCCTTTTTTTTGATGAAATCACGTCTTTTATTTGTTTGAATTGAAATGAATGTATTTTGTTTTCTTTCAGTTGACCTTGCTGCTAAAACTTGAGGATAAACTCAACAGGCATTTGAGCTGTGATTTGTTACCAAGTGAGTATATATTCACATTACATCAACATTGCACCCTGCTATTACTTGGCTTTCTATAACTGTATTTGGGATTAGATGAGCTGTAGGTAATCAAATTGAACAATTAAATCCAATTAAAACCTCATCACGTAAACGTGTTTCCGATGAGATTGAGCATACCTGATTGAAATTAGTGGTGTAACCCTGATTATGATCTGATCACACCCTGATTTGCTTCCTGCTGTCGGGGCTTTGTATGGTGTCTGCTATGTAAAATCACTTTATGACTCTTCAGACACTGCTTTATGAAAAAAAAAACGTGGCTATGTATCAGGCCTTTGTTTAGGCCTCAACATCATTTCCACAATTCTTGTTGCTTTTTTACGTTGATGGGAGTTGTATTAAAAAAAACCCCAACAATGTTCATTTGAAGTTGAATTCAAATTTGAGCCACCAGCCCAAAACCCTTTCACTGCACTGCGTTTTGGACAGACTTGTTTCATATCGGATGAACCGGCATCCCAACACCTCGTCACCATTTTTGCTCTGTCTTTGTTCAGATGAGAATGTGCAGGAGTTGGCAGTGGAGCTCGTTCAGCTGGGATTCATCAGCGAGGTGAGTGGACTTCATCGTCCAGACCGCACCGACCTCTCATGCTGCTTCTCGTCTTGCTCTATTTCTTTAACCCGGTCTCATTTTCCATTTCAGGGCGACCAGCCACGACTGGCGTCGGTCCTTGAAGAGGCCTTCTCAAAGTTTTACAGCCGAAACGGCTCCCTCAATCCCGTAACGGTCTCCTCGTAGCGGAGGAGCCTCCAGGCCTTCTCTCAGCCCTCCTCGCCCTCTGCGACAGGACGGGCGTTTGCTCCTATCACCGAGTTGCAGGAAACGATTGCGAGGACAGAGGAGGAAGCCTTGGTCTGATTACAGATCCTGCAGCAGCCTGTCTTTGTAAACTACTGGTGGGAAAAGCTGCCACTAAGTGGCTGGCGCTTTCTATTTCCTTTTTTTTTTTTTCTCCATTCCCACCTAATACAGCCATCTGCTTCTCTTTTCAAAGAGGAAATCCTAGTTACAACTTGATGGAAATCACCAATGTTGTCACTCTTTATGCTTATTTCTTTCATCTGTCGAGAGATGAGCAAATTAAAATGGATGACAGCAGTATTTTCCTTGAGTCAGTGTTAAAATTGTATTTTAAAAACATTTTTACTTCAAACTGTTGAATAGTTGTCTGTCTGAGGGGAACCTCTTTGTCCTGGCATACTGAAGTGTGTGCATCATGGTGTTGTAAGGTAAAGTCTGGTTGTCTGGTCCTTAAAAGTTTCTCTTGAGCAGCGAGTGAAGCCATCCACTTACCTTTGTGTCGGACTCTAAAGATTCAGACGTGCATCGAGCTGATAACTTAGGAGACGCCATGTCAATTTTACTTCACAATTATCTAAATGTACAGGAAATATGCAGCTGAGACACAATCTGATGAGCAACAGATGAACTATGGGAAGAAAAATAAATCTATTTGTGTATGTTTTCCTTGGTGTGTAATGTACTTCACTTCCAGCACTAAAGCCAATCGGTGGTTGCTTGAATGTATGTTTTGACCTGCTCGTTTTGCTCTTATTTTTTTCATCCTATGTGGTGTTGTCTGACTACGAATCAAACAAACAGCTGCCGTAGTTGCAAATTGGGTTTACAATAACAAAAAGTCGCCTCAGTGGCATTTTCAACTCAATTTTCTGTTGAGCCAAAATGCAGATATATGAAGTTGTTTCATGTCTCATTGATTAGACATTTAAAGCTAAATTAAATCAGATTCGGTCATCAACATTTCCATCATGGTTGATTTATTTCTGTTCAAAACCCCTTGTCTACTATATATTCATTCTTTGGCTCTGACCGTTTATTTTACCTGTTAACTGTTTGGGGATCTCTGCTAGTTTGCACATCTGTACACTTCTGTACCCTGTTGGAAATGTCTTTTTGGCCTCTGGCTTGCGCACATCAATGGGATTTGATTTAGGAAAGGCGTCATTGGAAAGTTTAGCCAGTGATGGAGTCTAGTCTCGTCTATGCTGTGACCACCTTCTGACACGGTCTGTAGATACTGTAAGACTGACTGACATGCTTGTAACCATCTTGTACACTGTATGCTGGACACTTCTTGGTTTCTGCAATGCATTTATCCTCTTTTTTTTTCACTTCCTGAAATAATAAAAGACAAAAACTACACTATCAACCTTTTGTGTGTCCGCTGTGCTCTCTTGTTCGTGGTGGTGGGGGGGGGGTTTGTGATGAGGCCAATGAGAAATATCAACACTCGTTCAAAATTCATTATAGTCCCAAGTTACCTCCTGATAAGACTTGAAGGTACAGGATGTTATTTGTTTGAAGTTTTATTGTGGGGTGGATCACCTTCTTTATGGACCAGACGGAACCATAGTTGGACACACCAGCAGGAAATTATGAAGTTAACCCTCTCAAGCCTGTCTGATGCTGTGGTCAGTCCCTTGAGTATCCAGTGTCTTTTGTCCTGACAGTGAATAAATAGTAATCATGACAAAGGTTGAAGCCTTCTAAAGTGTCCATGAACAAAGATTAAATGATGAAATCTTTCAGAAAATATAGATGCTACAGTGACTCAACACAGCAAAGTCACATTATGTCAATTTTACCTACTTTACCTGCAAAACATCTCCAATTTGATTGATTCTGAAAACCTATAGGGAGCCCTGGGTGCACTCTGCTTTTGTCCATATTTGGCTGGGATCAGATAAAGTGGGATAGAAGATACAGAATAGATGATATGAAAGATTGTATGGCTCAAACTGATTTTGCTGTGATTTTCTCTATAATACAGGGTGTCAATTGTATAGCCTGCAGTCCCAAACCAGTCTGGATTACATAAACTGCAATTTTGGAATAAAATAGCAGCAGTTCTTTAATTGTCCACTGGCACCAGATTGCGACACAAAACACTGAGGTCCAGAAGTGACTTTAAAGATTTTGCTTTTCCTCTTTGAGAAGGGGGTTATGGAGAACTCATTATCTATACTATTATGCAATAGTTCTATGGCTCCGACCCATGGCTCCCTAAACTAAAATGAGTTTGCCACCCATGCTTTAATATCACAAAATAGATTGTAAATGTGAATAATTAACACACATGGACACAGAAAATAAGGGACAGAATTCAACAGTTTAAATTATTTATACAAAACTCCATCCTGGTGTGACAGGAGTGTGAGCTCCAGCCTCAGAGCGTCACTGCTTGAATTAACAATTATTGGTTCAAAATGTTAAGAAACTGTAGCCCTTGTACAAGTATATTCATGTACATAAAGTCACAATGTGTGCTCAAATAACAGTTGAATAAAACACATTTCATGCTGACAAACACATTGCCGTACAAAATTACAGCAGTTTCATAGAAGTACAGCGAGACTAAAAAATATTCTTGATATAAAACACCCTAGAAACACGCTCTAAATAAAAAGCTACCAAAATGGCGACATCCAGTTCATGAGTGTTTTTCATCTGCGTGGGTATTTTCAATTCTGTACAGTGTGAGTACAAAAAAAAAAATAGAACCAAACAAAAACAAACAAAAATAAAACTACAAAAACAGTACATAGCACTTCAATTCAAACACATTACTCTTTCACATTAAATTTGTGTTTTACTTCCCAGGTTGAAAGTAATGTATATAGGCACAGTAATTAAATCTGCGAGTCATGTTTGGTCGACGCCATCCGTTATTCACAACTCCACCGTTAAACACGTGGACAGAGTCAAACTCCGGACGGTTGAACAAAGTAAGTTCTCTCCCGCACATGGACTCTTTTCCGGATGTTTGGCGCCGTGCAGCTCCTTCATAAAAAGCTACCAAACAGGAGACATAGCTGTCAGCTGAGCGACAGCTCGCAGTGAACTCCCAGCAACTGCATCTCCTCAACTTTTATCAGCTTACTCAGACAGTAAAACATCACTTATTTGTTCTTAAAAGTCCCCCAGACTGCAGCCAGGAGGCTCAATACAAAGACAATTCCTGTTAAATAGAAATATTCCAAATCTGAAAGGTTTCATTTTTAGAAAACACTGTATTTTAGATATTAAAAATGTTAATCAAATGCACCCACACCTTTAGTTTCAAATTTGAGCACAATTCAAATAGTCTCTATTTACAGGCACAACAGACATGATGTTGCATACTTGCCTTAATGTTCATTTTAAATAATTACATTTACACTTTGAGAAAAATGTATGTAAAACATTGTTTGGACCAAATAGTTGCAATTGTTCAAATAAAGTCATATCTAAATTTTCATAAAACTCCATGGACACAACAAGGGCTGGGACATATTTGTTATTATTTTTCATCTCTTTATGTCCAAACTGAGACATTTCACAAATTTCAATATAACGCTTACAATTATTTATTACATTTTTTTTTTTGTAAATTTCTTTTTTTTATATCGTTTCCAGAACATTTCTACCTTCTTTATAGATTTATTTAGAGTCACTCTTCACAAAAAAGTAAGGAAAATGTGTAATTGGTAGACGATCTCTTTGTTTATAAATCCTATAAGATTGTAAAGGCTCTCAACTTTCTTTCAAATGATACCATAAGTTAAAAATGAAAACAAAACCATAATGAACTGCCAATGTCAAAGAAAAACAGTTTGACATTTGAGAAGAACATTTGGCAATTTATTTTCATGGGGACAACCCTCATACTCAGCTCTGCTGCTCATCCCACATATGCATTTTTCCTTACTCTTTGCGCTGAGGGTAGAAGTAACTGTGCAGCGGAGCGAGATTATAAACTAGTCGCACAAATTAACTAGATAGGATTCAATAGTTGTAAGAGTACATTTTAGGTTTTATTCAAATAGAGTGAATTTTAAATATCTGTATCTTTTTTTCCCAAGGTCAGTAAAACAGCTTATCAAATTCACTAATTCAACAACCTGAACTATTTGAGAATTTGTATTTTGGGTTCAAAAGAAGCGTTGATGCTCAAAAGCCACAATAGAGCAACGTGTCTGTTGGAAAAAATTCATTTCAGCAATCTGTGAAGAACACTGGAAATGATTTGGCTATAAAGTATAAAAAACTTTAAAATAAACCAAAACAACAATGCTTAAGATAATCCTGAAAGTGTTTAAAAAAACGAGATCATATAATGTAATTTTCTCAAGAAACGTAAACTTTAACACCTCAATGTGAAGGGGGTTGACGTGTCATCAAATGTTATACGGCTGCAATTATTGCATCTGTATTTCTATTAGAAGTTAGTCAAGTTTACTGGTCAAACATTTTTTTACTCAGCATTTTACCAAAGTGAAGGATTTGGGAACTCACGCTTCCTGTATTTGACTGATTTTCAGAGTAGAAATGTTCACATCCAGCAGCAGGTTTTTTTGAGTTGAATAAATATGCAGGGTTTGATTCAGCCATGATGTTGTGCTTTGACTCCTGATCCTGTGTTTCATGACGATAGGCTTGCATTTACATAAGAATGGCGTCTTCGGCAGCGCTGCATATTGGAGATACCTCATCTGGGAGAGAAGCTCTTTGACCCTTCACGTGGGAGGAAACAGGAAACACACAGAATAATATGGAGTTAGCACCGTCGGTGCAGCAAAAAGGCATTTCGACTGGTGGAGGCTCCCTCTGGTTCCATTCATGGCTGGAAGTAAGACAACTTCACAAAGTTGTTTAGCTCTGTAATGAACCTCCGCGGTCTGACGAGGAGGCCAGAGGATGTGTCGGAGCTGGACGCCTTCCTTTCATTTCTTCAAACACTGGTACATCAGCGCTCTTGGATTCAGCATGTAGCGCTCGGAGTTGAGTAACTTGGTGAGATACTGAGGCACCTGAGGCCGAGGAGCCATGTAGGACACGCCGGGGCTGACGGCCATCACCTCCGCGATCTTCTGCTTCATCTCACTTATTTCCCGGTCCTGCTTCATGACTTTATCTGTGGGCCACACAGACGACAGATCAAACCAGGTTCCACATTGATTCCTGTTCTGCAGTTTGCATGTTCTTCTCCGGTCTCTTTGTGCCTTTATTGTCTGCTTTCTCTATAAGCCTCATGGCAATTTCTTTTAGAATGTATTCCAGATATAAAATCACAACATTTTTGTTTTAAAAACATATTTATATGCAGTAGATACATAAACACAGAATTATGAACAGCTCATATATTTCGCACCCATATCCCTACAGCTACTGTGTGTATTCTAAACCACTCATACGACACATGCACACAATGTCTGAAAGCTTTTTTTGATCCTACACCTTCTTCTATATCTGAGTTACTATTTGATAAGTTCCTGAATTCATACGTCTGCTGTGGGCTAAAAAGCAGAGCAGAAGTAACTCAAACTAAAAATACTGGCATGAAAATACACTCATGAGTTTGTTATTTTCAAACTGAAAATACTTTGACATGTTTTTCCTGCTTAAAAACACAGACACAGCACAAGCTGGCTAATGGGAGCCAACATTTCTTGGATGCGTCATCTTCATTTGGCTGCAACCGCGTAATGGTTAATGAGTTATATAAGTCTGTCGCTGCAGGAAAGCTTCATCAACCAGGTGGATAAAAATGATAACAGGATGTGAAAACATAAATTTAGCACTTTGTCCTCCAAATACACGTTAAGTCTCGACTTTGGATTCAATTTGTAAAATCGCTGCTCTAAAAACATCTGCCGCAAAGCAATGAAAAGAGTGAATCCAAAATAATAATAAGAATAATAATAAAAAAGGAAAATAACATAACTTTGATAATATACTTCAGGAAAGTTTTGAGTGTCTGTAGTTAACGTGTTCATTTGCAGGGAACTTTTATTTTCTACTGTAAGGACAAAAGTTTAAAAAAAATGATGTGAGAGTTACCGATCAGGTTCAAATATATACATTACTTGACAGTGGGTGAAAACCCATGCATCATCAGGGAGAGCATGCAAATACCACAAATAAAGGCCAATTTATATTATGAGAGTACACTCTCCAGTTAGTACATCATTCCAGTCATTAGTCGTTGTAGACTGGGAGTCCCAAAATCAAGATTATTGATTACAATGATGATAGAAATTCTTTTTTTTTGCATATTTAAGATTGTGATTCTAATGCAAAGTAAAGTAATTCCAAAGCAATGTAGAAGATTAAGCGTCTTACTCGAATCAATATTTTTGACTTACCTTCCTTGTGTCTGATTGCTGTTCCCTGCCTTGATATCTTTCACCTGTTCCTGAGTGTGTGAATGTCGTCACCTGGTGACAGCCGAGGGTATATATTGGGCGTCTTCTGTGTATTCTGGTTGTTGGCTCATCAATGTGGGTAGTTCTCTAGTGTCGTCCTATCTGTGCCTGTGTGCTGCCTCCCAGTTACTATCTCCTGTTATCACAAGGACTTTGTTATTTTAGACATTTAGGATTGAGGGGGGGTTGGAATAAAGATGAGCCTGAGTCCCCCTCTGAGCCAAACACAACAAGTTTTGTATTCCATTCCCACAAATGTCTGTATTTCTGCACAAGTGACGAGTGTTTGCTTGTTGGCCACACAGTGGTGCTGTTGGATGCAGAGTTTCTCCTAAAACCTCCTTATGTTCCTTGGTTTTGACTCAAAAATTTGAACGTTTAATCTGCTGCCAGTTTTTGTGTGTGTTTTTCTTCTGAATTACTGGGACATGAAACAAACGGAACACTTAGTTCTTCTTTCACGAGAGCAAAACTCCTAATGTTGTTCAAGAAGATTGAACAAAAGGATTTTGAGAATATTGCACAAACCTTGGGCGATTTCCAGCTGCCTGCGGGCGTCTCCCAGTGCGGAGAACAGGTCCAGTTTGATTCGAGTCTCGGCGCTCAGATTGTACTCCAGATGTTGAGCCTTCTCCTGCATGGCCGACAGAGTGGACAGCAGCATGTCTGTCTCTTTCTCCACGCAGCGGTACTTTCCCAAAGCCTGAATCCCAGAAACATATCGGCAGTTAGACCAAGCACAAAAACATCAATTGCGACCCCCTGCTGTGACCACCTCAGGGGGTCAGTGCTTCGGTTTCCCAAGTGTCTTTTGAAAGATTTAAAGTTGGTACTTGAGTTTTATTCACTATCATGGGTTTTACTTTTTTGAGGATTCACTTAGGGAACCAAAGCACCAGAGAGAGAGAGAGAGAGCACACACACATTGATGATGAATGGGTTAGCCACTCAGAACACATAAAACCTTCACATAAAAAGAGGGATATTATTCTGAAAGATGAGTCTTTCTGTGTTAACATACATTTTTTATCATCTCTCACAATTTGTGAAAGGGGCTCAGGACCCAAAAGACCTTTAAAAAGTAATGCAATGTTTTGATGAAAGACCTGGCATCACTAGCAGCATGCTTCATGGAGAGTGTGTCACTAAAATGAAACCAAATACCACACAGTACAACAACACACACACAACCAAACAATAATACGGCATACTGATGTGATGGCAGAGTGCACTATGTGGACTTCAGGCCAAAGGAAAACATCACAAACATGGTAAAAGTCTGTCATAAAAACAATTCATTTCTTTGTTGTTGTTGTTTTGTTTGTTTGTTTTTACAACAAAAGGTACTTGAACAGACACAAAAACAAAATTTAAAGAAAATGTGAAAAACAAACGGCAACAACTATCAAGACAAAACTTAGGACGACCAAGAACTTGCACCACTCAAGACTCACAGACATTAAACTCACAAAATTCATTCCCAAATAGATTAAAACGATACCTCAACATCACTCTCTAGATCTACCACACGACTCTCTTTCACTTGACACTCCAGCTGTAGTTGTTTGTACTCTGTTTCTAGATCTTTAACTCTTTTCCTTAACATTTGGGTTTCACAGTGTTCCTGCCTGGTGTGGGAAATGGAGAAAACGACAGTTGTAAGCATAAAGAGGAGATTTCATCGGGAATGCAGACCAATTTACACAGAAAGAAACATGGCACTGTCTCTTTGTTCTTAAACAATTGTTAGAAGATAAACAACAGTGAGTGATAATGGAAAGCGAGCAGCAAACGAACAGTGTGTAGCCTGCCTGCTTTCTTGCAAAGAATTGGATAAGATCAATATCACTCTCATATCTGTGTAGCTAAAGAGATGGTAAAAACACACACATGAATCACTGACTCCGAACTACAGATGCTTGTGTCAAAAAGTGATGAAAAGTACTGTTTGATCATCCTCAACAAAACAAACTCTATGAAAGTCAGAAGTGCTGTTTGTGCTCTTCAAGCTGAGGAATTAAAGCTGGATGGAAAATAGAAAAACATTGTCATTAGTGTTATTTATTTTATTTTCACCTGCGTGACCACCAGTTGTTGTTTTTTTAAATCATTATCATCTGTTTCATTATCACTGCATGAAACACAGACCTGACAAACAAAGGAATTGCCTTGTCTGTGTTATTGTGCAAGTTATTTTCTTAACTATATATATCAAATAACACAATTGTGCAAAAAAAAAGTAAATACTAAAGCTGATTTGAAATAGGAAGTAAAGATGTACAGATTACTCGTTGAAAATGTAGTTGTCAAAGTTCAGACAGCATAAATTTACACTTATGTTTAATCATTTAATTTCTAAATAAGAATTTCTGCAAAGGATTTACGTCAGTAAAAAAGAAAAAGTGCTGGTGTATATGTTTCACTTCCACCTAGTTTTTGAATATTTCAGTTATTTTTTTGTTTGTTGTTATGTTTGTTTTTCATTCAGTCATTTATTCATACCAAAGGTAACAAAGTCCACCAACTGGCACTTGCACAGCTCACATTAGAAGAAGCTATATCTTTATTTTTTTAATTGTAAGCGCAAAATCCAAAATGCATGACAACATCATGTGGTTTTAAAGATGAGGTCATATTTATTTATTTATTAGTTTATTTGATAGGGACAGTGCATATTAATGAACATCTGTAAAACAGTGTAAATATGCCAGATTATAGCAAAAATGCCCATTTCCATCTGTTGTCCCTATATTGGTGTATCTCCTAATCTTTCCCCATCACTTTCAAAAAGGTGGCGGGCATTTAGCATTGTTACTTTGCGGTGGAGCAAAGCTCGCTGTGATTAACTGATGTCTGATGTCCCTTTACTTCATACTACGCAAACAGAATTGAGAGTGATGTGGATCCCCTCCACTAACGGTCAAAACAAAAGGAAATCTAGGATAAGTTATAGCGTTTCTTAAAATATTAGCTATACACAAGCAGAATTTAATAATGCTCAGCGATATGCAAATGCGGGTTTCTGGCACTTAATCACTTCACTAACAGGTGATGTGGAGGTCGGGCAGGTGTGATTTACCTGTTTGTCAGACTTCTTGCTGTGCACGCCGCCTCCTCCAGTTTCTGAGCCTGAAGCTCTGCCAACTGCTTCTCTGCAGCCAGTCTGGCCTCTGCCTCTGCTCTGGTCTTCTTCTCCAGCATCGCGCTTGTCTGCTTGTCCCTATGTTTGTTCTTAGTCAGGCACAGAATCCTGAAGAGGCGACATCATTGAAACGATTTTAGAAGATCGGCGGCAGCGAGGCGCAAATAGAGCTGCCAGCTTCAGACGCAGACATAAAATGTTAAAGAGCACCTTCCTGCAGAAAGTGGAGCATATCTTATCAAAGCTAGTGATGCTGATCAGAACTCCATAACATGTTCATCTTGAACACGATTTAAAGCCTCTGGCCTCTGGATGTGGCTTTGATGTGCAGAGAGTGTCTGAAGGAGCTAAGTAACTGAGAAAACTATTACTTAAAGTGATCAGTGTGCTAATTGGTTTTTGCTGAAAAAAAAAAGTCAATGTAAGTAAAATGCTCCTCATATATGATTCCACGAGGAAATGAAACAACCGATCTTTGTAAATCAACATCAGTGCAGATTGAAAAATAAGCTGATGCTTAAAGATTAAATCGCCTCGTCTCTATCCGTTTTTACGTGATTAATCAGAATTTTACCTGGGCTATTCACTAATCAATCGATTGAACAATCAGCCATTTGATTTAGCTTTTTTAGCTACAGCTTCTTAAATCTGAATTCTTGATGTTGTCTTCTATCTTTTTTTTTTTTTGATTTTCTCTAACAAAGCTGCTCAAGTGCTTCACAAAGAAGGAAAAAAGGGCCCGTTGCATAATGAAAAACTATCAATATTTAAAAACGTGTTCAGTAAGAGTCTGACCACTTTGCATGCCCAATGCGTTTTTATTTACAGTATAATCCTCCCTCCATGTTATTTATAGATTGATGTGATGTGTGAAACCTCTCACGGCAGCAGCAGGCGGTGAGCTCTGCCCGGTGGCTATGGCGGACGACTCACTTGCTCTGCAGCAGCATGTTGGACTGTCGAAGCAGTGAAACCTCTGGTCTCAGGCTCCTCTCACTGTTGGTCAGATTGCAGATGTGGCTTCGGAGCTCCTGCTCGCTTTGCCGGCTCGTCTGCAGCTCGCCCTTCAGCTTTCTCAACTCCTGCTCGAGCCTGTCGGAGCGGGCAGGACTTGTTAGCTTTGCGCACCTTTGCGTGCGTAAATCTGACCCAGGCGTTGATTGTAACTTACTTGCTTATCTGGTCAGTGTGGTAGTTCTGAGCTGCTGTGGCGCTTTTGTCTGCTGCGTCCCTGTTGGGGCTGATTGTTTTCGAGCTGGATCTCTGCTTCTTCTCAGTCCTTCCCGCGGGGGGTGAGGGAGTGTTTGTGCTGCTCCTTCGGGCTTTCGGCGACGAGCTCTTGGCTGACCGCACGGCTTTGCCTCCGTGTTCATCTTGAGGTAGACTTTCTGGGGCTGCAGGTGCCTCTGGTCCCCCTGCCCCACTCTGAGGGGGATCTTTGGACTCTGCCACGGCGGGTTTAGACAACGATGGCAGCCGCCGGCTGGATTCTGCAGGCTTCACCTCCTGAGGCCCCTTCTCCGCCGCTCTGTCCTCACCGCGGATCTGGAGGCAGTCCACAGTGTGCGCCTCATCGTGAGCCACCACCGTGCCGTTCTGACACTGATACTGACTGGACTCAGGTTTGGTCTTCCATTTGGAGCCTGCACGGAATCAAAAACCTTAATATTGATGGTGTGGTTGATCAAAAAACAAAGCATACAGTTTTCACTCTTTTGAAAATAGTGGTGAAACTATTTTCTTTGCATTTATGTTTTCAGAACTTAATAATAATATTTAAAAAAAGATTCATAACGGAACGTGAACAAGACTGATTTGTCTTGACTCTTTTCTGCTGCTGACCCTCTCTGGTGTTAAGTGTGCACTCCAACTGATTTTACACATTAAGGTCAGATTACTCATTGCTCAAAGTGCTTTCAAGCCTGTGAAAACATTAGTGTAATGTCTTGTGTGGCTCTACAGAAAGCCTTTGAAAGAAATAACTCCAAAGTCATGGGGAGTAGAAAATGTAGGAATCTGTTCTTCTTCAGCTCGACTCATGTCACGGATTAAAGTCGAAACATTGTGGTATTGTGGCCTCTGCTGCTGTGATTTCAACTCCACGTTTTTAAATCTGTCACTTATGAGCACCATGAATTTAAGTGAAACCTCTGACTTTGGGATTCACAGCTGTAAACTCAGGGGCAGCTTCCAAGACCTAAACATTGTTTTCAAGATATGTGTGCAAAGAATGACATGTAGGCATAAACACTGATTTAACGTTACCCTTACAGCACATACAATTTTAAATGACTCATAATGCTATTTTACAGTTTTGTCTATATCTTGTAAGTATTTTGTTTATACTTATATAAAGATTGAAAAACAGCAGCTTCATTGGACGTTTTGGAATTATAACCGGAACTTTACTCTGAATCACATTGTTGTGACAGACTGGATGCTAAGTTTCTGAATCCCTTTGTTTATTGATTTCAATTTTCACACTGAATCAGGAATCATGAGTCCATTAACCCACATCTTATGAGTCCTCTGACGTACAGCTGCAACATACACAAATAGAGTAAATCAAGAATAACCCAAACCCATATAATGAACCAAGTAGATATAGCATATATATATAGATATTGCAATTTGGGTTTTTTGGGGGAATTGAAGAAATTAAGACTTCAGTACATCAGAGACAAATGAACGAATCATGAGCAACATACTAGCTCACTGGGGTAACCCAGTATCGCCTGTTAGGATTATGCAGAGTAGCATTAATGCTAACAAATGTCTCATCAACTCTGCAGTGGTTTGAAATGATGCCTAAGAGAAACACCTTCACCACGACATCACACACCAAAAAGAACAGCTTTATCTGGTTTACGAGAGTCAACAAATGGATCCCCGGAGGTTAAGAAGCAAAGCCAACTGATTGTAATGTCCCACATATGTTGCTCTAACAACCTCAGTTCTTCACCAATTAGTTTGCCTGAAGTAATCAAACACTAAGAACTAAAAGCCAATTACATAACAAGTCAGCAAATAACCAGAATAACATCTATAAACCAAACATGGAAATGCAAAGGAATGGATGGCGTAGGTGCAGAGACTTACTGCTGCTGCCATCTGTGCCCGTCTTGGGGTAAACCTGCAGGCCTGGTGGGAGCGAGTGCTGGAGGAGGTGCATGTGGAAGTCGTTCTCACTCTGCACGGCTTTCTGTATGCGCAGCTTGAAGATGTTGGTGAAGTAGCAGGTGGCATCAAACCCCAGATAAACTACAGGGTATCCAATACTGAGAGCAAATACAGAGGCGGAAAAAGGCTGTTAAGAGTATAAAGCTTATTTCCTGCAAATGATATACAGTATTTACACAACTTGGTATGTCATATAAAACACCAGAATTTGACGTTAGTTATGAGCTTATTTCAAAGTACAGAAACAGCAAAAAAGTGCATTGGCATTAATTATACAGACCAGTGTGCAGCGAAAAGATGAGACAGGTTGGCGTGAGAAGTTTTAAGGTCTTTGAGTCGTAGCGAAGCCTCGGTGTACACCAGCAGGATCCACAGGGACACCGTCGATATACAGATGCCCTTTTCTGAAGAGAAATTCAGAATGTCAAACTTATTCAAATTTAATTCTTAGAAAGGCAGCAAATCTATTACCAGCAGGGGTGTATTTTAATCATGAATAAGGCCTGAAAAGAATAAACTATTTACTCACCTGTATGCCAAATGTAGTTGAATAGTACATAGGTGCTTGCCACAAAGAACAGCCAGTGCAAAGGAACAAAAATTAGACAAAAAATGTCCAGAGTGAAGGCAGCACAAACAAAAACAACACAAATAACCTGAAAACAAAAGAAATAACACATTTCAGTAATGGCATTGATTTTAATTTAAAGCAGGGAAACAATATTCTCTGTGTGGTAAATGTCATCTGTCACCTCAGATTAACTCAGACTAGATTATCATTAATAATGATGGCCACTACTGCACAGGATATGAAATCACATGGCAGGAGTCCTCACCAGCCCGTGGCAGTGGAAAGTGGTGTACACGCTCCCGAAGAAGAGCCAGCACGGCCACAAGTACTCCAGTCTGAATTCAAGGATGAAGTCCGCCAGCAGCACCAGCGTCCACATCACCATAAACTTCAGGAAGGTGTAAGCACTGTAAAACAAAACCCACCCTCTTTGTTATGACAAACACAAGGAAGTGGGTGTATTCCACCACGTGCAAGAGAATCTGCTCTCCTCCTCGTGAATAAAGGCATTTCAGATGCACTAAGTCAAACCATCAAATGCTAAAACACCCCCAAAATGCAATGCAGGAAATCACCCAATCAGCCAAAGCAATAATTATGCAGCTGTGTCTTAAAACATAAAATAATGCAGTCCGTCCTTTCATGTGGAGGCACTACAAGAACAATGACTGTCTCCCTCGTTCATTTTATGAGGCGACCACAAGCCAAACAAGAGCTGTGGTTTCCTCCTTTGTTCTGCTCATCCATAGGCTGCTATCACATCACCCCTTCTTTGTTTGGTAACCATGGCAATATTTCATCTGGAGGAGAGAGGGAGCACAGCAGCATCCGTCTGCAAGTTCAAACCTGCCTTCCTTTTTAAATGTTACTGATAAAAAAGCAAACTGAAGACATTTCAATTTCAATTATTATAACCCGACATGCAATTTATAAATAAACAAAATACAAATGAATTAAATATTTTTAAAAAAAGATCTTATTTAGAGGTATGGAATGGGGCAGACAGTGATCTTAAATTATGCATGCAAGTTCATATTTGCCTTTTGATAGTACTGTAAGAGTTTTCTTTTTAACGATTTGCATTGCAGTTCAAAAGAAAATTGCCATATTTGTAATGAAGTCATCACACAAAAAAAGCATTATGTCATATTTAACGGTGAGGAGATGGGCGGAGGACTCAAAATAGCATCTTAAATGCGTCATAAAAGTTAAAATAGGAGTGGTTCTAATTCAAATAGAGCTTATTTTTCCGTCAAATATTCCCAGTATCAGTCAAACGTGCACATTGTTACTCACGAAAGGACGGGAGGGGGCACACAAAGAGCAATAATTTAATAGACGTGGCAATCTGCAAATTGAGGAAATCTTATCACTTTACACCTGTTTATAAATAATGATTATATTTTGTTTGCAAAAGATCACAACGTGGTTTATTTTTTCATCTATGACTGTTTTTCCTCGCCACATTAGTCTTTTGTGCAAAATGAGCCTCTTTATTTGCGCGCAAATAAAAGCAAACAGTTTGAAAAAGGTTTAACAGAATATATGTACATAATCCAGCAGGTATTGGAGAAGGGGGAAAAAGCGGCTTTAGGAGACGAGAGACCAACATCAACTTGCACAACTGCGAATAAATGCGTGTCTCTGTAAACAATGTAGGCTGAAGTAACTCGGCGCAACATCCTCTGCCTGCGCTCCCCGCCTCCTTGTTCCAGCCGCAGTGAGGCTTTTTATTAAACCTGCACACTGGTGCGCCGCATGGAAATGATGCGAGGACAAACGGAGATGTGGAGTGATGTTGGGGATGGAAAAAGGCAGACAGGTGAGCAGACAGACATGACGACGGCTGAAATCCACACAAAGACGCGCGACCACAACAAAAGCGGCGGCGGCGGCGGCGGCGACGGCCGCCAGGGGCGACACGGCTCCGGGCTCCATCTACCTCTCAGACAGCTTCTCGGTGATTTTCAGCTTTTTCATTTTCCGGAGCCTGTTCGCGTCCACATAGCGTTTCTTCATCTTATGGCTTCTCCTCCCTCCGTGCTGGATGTGTGACACCGCAGCAGCAGCGGCGGCAGCGAGGCAATAAATGATAATAATAATATTATATTTGAAAAAAAAAAAAAGACTGAGAGAAAGGAGGAGAGGTGCAGCGAGCAGAGATAAATAAAACAGCAGATTCCTCCTCCTGGTGGACGAGGACCCTCACTTCAACCTGCTGCTGAAGATGATGATGAAGAAGATGATGATGATGTCTGCGTGAGCGTCATTGAACAGACGGAGCGCTCTGCGCATGCGCCGCGGGGGCTTGTACCTACAAGTGTTCATCGCAGGAGGGGAGCAGATCAACGAACTGTACATACTGTACAAACTTGTCCTATCCATTATTAAAACCTGCATATTTACAGATGCATACGGCCAACTGCCCCAGAACACACGCAACAATATCACATTTATATATAGCTCTCATAGTTCAACCCTCAGTCAATTTGACCAATTCTCTCATATAAATAAATAATGCTTGCAATGTATAAACAGCCCATCTGAGATGATTAAACAGACAGTTGGATGATGATCTCTCAACGAAAATTCGAGAGACCAGAGAAATAGCATTAAACATTTTTACAACACTTTTGGAGAAAAACGTGCCCCATTTGGTTATGACAATAACATTTTTGAAATTCAAGGTTTCACATGAATGAGTCACATTGTCTGATTGAACCCATAATGGATATAGCTAGTTGAAAATGTTATTTCCTAGACCACATAAAAACAAAGAAGCAACATGGCCGCCTCCCCCAGCACCTTTTTGTATCGTATAGAATTTAGAAAATAAGCTAACAGTCTCAGTTCAGTTGATACAATTTCTTCTTTATGGTTATTTATTGACTTCTATACTGTGTATTCTCTGCAAATAAAGTCATTTAAAAAATCTAATTCTTCTTCTTCTTCTTCTTCTTTGTTTTCTTCCCATTATTATTATTTGCAATTGAATGAAGGTAAATAACTGGTCAACTGGTAACTGTTAAAAAAACAAGTTAAATCTTACAATCCCTTGTGAACTGGCTGAAAAAGCAAAATGTGTTCAGGATTTGTTTTGTCATATGGTTCAAAATATACCACATCATTTTTTATCCATAAAGCGGTGTCACACAACCATAGTTGAAACAAAGTGCTGTACATAAGAAGAACAATTTTAAAACACGAAACAGCAGGAAGTGTCTCTTCAGTCTGCCCTCTGAACCTTGGTGTGTGTTTTGGACTGCTGTGTAATTGTTTTGAACTCTGCTCCACTCTCGCATTTCGATATCCGTGTGTAAGATAAACCTTGATCAACAGTGTCCATCGTTAAAAACAGTTTGAGAGTACCAACTGTTTTGTTTTGTTTGTTTCCAGTTTGCTGATCCTTTGTTAAGTAAATTTGTGTTCATTCTAGCGAAGAAGCTTCCGGTTTCCGTTAACGGCCTTTTAGCGAAGAAGCTTCCTGTTTCCGTTCACGGCCTTCTAGTGAAGAAGCTGCCTTTTTGTTATATTAGCTCAAACATTGTATAGTTTTTGGGCATTACTTGTTTGGCCCTCTGTATTATTGTGTCTTTGGGGTTCTGATTGATTATTCTACACCTTAGAACCAATGAAACCCTCACTTCACCCAAACATACCTGGTTATTGTTGCTTCCTACAGCTACATCCTTCTCTTAGCAGAGCCGGGTCGTAACATACAGTAATCCAGCAGAAATGTGATGAAGGCATGGATTACTGCCTCATACTGCTCTCCATAAAGAATGGACATCAGTTTTGCTTGCTCCCTCAGATGAAAAATGCTGGACCCCAATACATTGACAATTAATGAGTCAGCTTAGAATCACGGTCCATCTTAAAGCTCAGGTTGGTGACTGTGGGTCTTGGATCCAGTGACAATTAGGGCCATCCAGGAGGATTTAACGTCATTTAGACATTCAAATGATGGTGTAACAGAGTAGGCGTCCTTCAGTTTCAGAGGTACATAAATGTGGCTGTCGTCAGCATAACAATGAATGGAGAGACCATACTTTCTTTGAATAGAGGAAGTAAATAAAAAGAGAAAAGCAGGGGCCCGAAGATTGAGCCCTGTGGAACTCCACATAAAAGGAAAGCAGAGGAGAACTCTGAACCGGACATGTTTGCGGTCATGGTTCTGTCTGGCAGGTAAGACCTCAACCAGTCCAGTACTTGTTTCAAATAATCAATCCTGTTGGAAGGGAACAGAATTCAGCTGATTGCTTCACACATCTCATCAATGGTTCATGTGAGCAGGCAGCTGTTTCATACTGGGTAAAAAAACAACCTTTCTCACATCTTATCTCGTCTTATTGTGAATGAGAGAAAAAAACAACTTTCCCACCACTTATCATTTCTGCTGATGTAATCAAGCCTGAAAAAATTCTGTTGCTGTAGCAACTGCTAAGGATGGTTGGAAATTATTTTAAAATGCATTAAATGGGTGATTTTTTTCAATTTTTCACATGTTTCTATGGATCCTGTTTTTTTTGTGTGTGTTTTTTTTTACTTTATAAAAATAACTACAGGGAAAAAAGCAGTCCACTAATTTCACAAGGAGGAATCAGAAAATGTTGTCACTGGCAATTTTGCATACCGAAAAGACTAATGCTTAACAACGGTTGGGTTGTTTGGGGTTCAACTGCACACATTTAGTCAGTTTACATGATAATAAAGCCTACTACTTGTGAGATTTTGCCCCCAACAAAATGCAGTTTGCATGTTGCATAATCTCAGCAGAGAGGTTACAAAATGTTTTCCTTGAGATATCAAAGGATTGGGGAAGTGAAGAAATTGCTATCTCCTAAGGCAGGTACTTATTTAGAATAATACTAAACTGTACCAATGAATAATCAGTGTCAACATTTGATTTCAAAGCCACGTTTGTTTTGGTATTGCAAACATTCTGTTCTTAAATTACCTAATAGTTTTACAGTACAAAGCTAAACACCAGGGAAATTTCACAGTTGCAAAAGTGTTTCACAGCTACGTTTCCTGTTCACTGAAAGATTTCCTTGAATTTGTGTGTTTAGTTGTCACATGTCTGTGTGATTCTGTGTATATAAACCTGACTTGCAGCCAATAAAGACAGACAGTTATTTTTGACTTGTTCACGACCATGGACACTTTCTCTTTACTGTTCGCTTTGGGCCTGGCGGCTGCCTTTGCCGTGCCTGGCACTTTGGCCGCTCGGGAGTCATTGGAGGCAAGTATAGAATACAATAGCTCTTCTAATTATTGCAAGAAATTTTTTTTTTTTTTTTACAATAATCTGTCATTTTCACTTTTCAATGAAATCGAAACCGGATGGATGGTGAGTGTTTGAATCTGTTATTCATATATCCATCTTCACGCAGGTTGTTATTCACTCACTCACACTATTTGTTGGTTGTTTTTAAATTGTCTTCATATAGCCACCGTCCCGACCTCCACCACTGAGCAGGACGAAATTGTGAACAAACACAATAGCCTGAGGAGGTCCGTCAACCCCACTGCCAGCAACATGTTGAAAATGGTAAAACTTGTTGTTTTGACAACCAAGAATTTGTAATATGTCATTTCAGGAGCACAGTGTGCTTCAATGCACAAAAATGTTATATTTTGACCATGGATGTTAATTAGCCTTGTTGGGTTATGAGGAGCATCCAGTACTTTAATGTTATTCAGTGTACATACTGTAATCATCTACATGTGCCAATTTAATGGGCGCTTTGTCCTCGGAACCCCACAGAACTGGGACAGTAAGGCTGCAGCCAACGCTCAGAGCTGGGCCAACACCTGCTCCATGAGACACAGCCCAGAAAGCAGCAGACAGAGCAGCAGTAAGTTCCCGCTCATATGTTGGGTTTTTTTTTTTCCTTGACAAGTTTGAAGCATTTGAATATTATATTCCAGAATCCACATTTCTAGGTGAGGTTAATTCACCTCCAAAAAACTGCATAAGAAATAACCCATACATTCCAATACTTGTGCAACGTTGTTTTAATAAAAGGAAAGCACATTTTGCTTGGAGGGCACTCTTACTACAGCTCATATCTTCATATAGAAACCCCCCCCAAAAAAACGATATACTAGGATAGAACAGTTGGCGTATTACATGCAAGTTAATCCTGTGACTAAAGAGACATTGCATTCAAAAATACTATTTTTTCTTAATGAACCTGAATGAAAGATTTTCAATCTTAAATTGTAAAGACTTTAACTTGAAATAAAAAAGTTGAAATAATAAAATGTGTTATTCATTAAATTAAGACATATGGTAATTATTGACCTGAATTTGGCTTTGTGTGAAAATACTGTGTAATACATTCATTGTTTTGAAATTGAAATAATCACATAGAGGACAATATTACCTCACTGAGTGATGCAGTTTCCAAATAAATGTAATTGCTATTTCTAATTGGCACACTGTGCTAATATAACATTATGCTGACATTAGAATAGATTTCTCATGCAAAATGAACATGAACCGATTGTTTTTTGTTTTGTTTTTTTCCTTTTGCAGTGTAGTTTCTCTAGTACATGTACACTATGGTAGAACAACTTAAAGAGGCACATAGTCTTGAAACTTCCATTGAAGAATTGACCCTCTGAGAAGGTAGCTGCCAGTCTTGATCAGAGGACTGCCACCCTGCTCTCTGCAGCCACATGTGGCTCTTGAGTCCCTCTGTAGTAGCTCCCTGAACCTTTTGCGAAATTCTTCTTCAAATAAACATTATTATTAGATTTTAATTTAATTTGTACACCAGGCTCAATTCCAGAAGCAGTTTTATCTCCTGAAATAGCTGAAATGGCAAAAACAGCTAAAATTGCTGATATATATGAAAAAGCTGAAAAAGAAAATAATCTTAATGGTGGAAATTGCTTGAAACATCTGAAACTGAAAACAGAAAAACAGGTACATTGTTTAAAACTGTTAGAAAAGGTCAAACTGAAATGGATGAAAAAGCTTGAACCACAAGAAAACGTGAAAAGGATTGAAGAGGCCACATGGCAAGAACGGCTCAAAACAGCTACAAAATCTGTATGGAAAAAAATCTAAGATTCTTATGAAACTTAATACAACACTTTTTTTTTTAAAGTATATTCATAATTATACTACATAACTTCAGAAATTGTGTTTGTGTCATTTTTAACATTAAACAGGTTTTTTGGCTTGAGGAAATCAGCAGACGTGGTTTAGCTTCATTTCACAAGGACAGAGCACGTCACTTAAAAACCCCAAAATCTGTTATCATGGTAAAACATTCATTCATATTTTGGGGGTAAAACTTGCTAGTCTCTTCTTCTGCTTCCCTTCAACCTCAGGTGGTGTCTGTGGAGAGAATCTTTACATGGCCAGCTTCAAGAACTCCTGGAGCAATGCCATCCAGGCCTGGTACAATGAGGTGAAGAATTGGCAATACGGCGTGGGATCTATCAACGGAGAAGTGGTCGGCCACTTTACACAGGTGCAGTCACAATCACAGATGGTTAACATCAGGATTGGTTAACTGTCATCATATTGAGTGGCATGAAAATTTGTCTTTCACTACCAGGGGGACAAATTGTGACCAAGTACTCCAACCACAAGGAGACACCAGTTTTATGGCTTCCAGATCCATGAATGTTATTTTTATTTGATAACAAGTCCATGTCTGAGACATTTTGTGTTTCTCTGCATAGGTTGTTTGGCACAGATCTCACCAGATTGGCTGTGCCATGGCCTTCTGTCCCAACTCTTTCTTCAAGTACTTCTATGTTTGCCACTACTGCCCTCCGTGAGTACAATGCATCCAAATGCCTCCTCCATTAATTTGGAAATTTTGTGGACACTTAATGAATTAACACAAATTTGTATGCCTTATGTAGCAACGTGTTTTGTTTTTTGGGGCGTATTTTCCACATCCCTGAATTGTCTACATCTCAAACCATGACGAATACTCGACATGTTATTCTGTTTAAAGATGATAATGATAATGCCAACATTTTCATTTGAGGTACCTTGTGACTGTCCTGCAATTATTTCAAGATGGAAAAACAAAGTGCATCCAATTGTATTATGTTTAATGAGCAGAAAAGCACAATTATAATGCTGAGTGTCTATTAAATAGTAATTTAAATTCACTTTACCTTCTCTGAGGATATTTGTGACATGTTTAGGATCATATCCAGTATGAGTGTTTGCTGTTATGTTTAATATTTGATGGTCTGGCCTACATTGCAGTGGAAACCTCCAGTACAGTCATCCCTACAAGTCAGGAACCCCCTGCGCTGACTGTCCCAATGACTGCGACAACAAGCTGTGCAGTGAGTAAAAGTGTCGGGACTGTAATCCAGTAATCTGTATATTGTCTGTAGTCTGTCAATGATAGTGAAAGACTTGAGTTGACCTGAATAGAATACAAATTAATGGCTGCATTGGTATACCTGAGAGGAAGAGTAATGAGATAATCAGTTTGGTTTAGCTCCGTTGAAAAGATATTGGGTCATTTAATTTAATTTAATTAACATTTAATTACTAATAAACACAAAATCATGAAAAACGCAATAAAGTTGATAAGCATTTAGATCATGTTAATCAAGAAAAAGCGTTAAATATACAAACATAGAAGATGTTCTGCAATAAACACCACTAGTATTGTCATGAAAAAAATATTGCAAATTTGGTTGATTAAAGAATTTTGAGTTAAGAAAAGATTAGGATTGAATGGAAATTTATGATCAGCTGACTGCAAAACTTTTCCAGAAATCCAATTGAAATAAAATGCAAACCCAATTATATTAAACACATTTTCTTTATATCAACTGTGCAGTGCAGCATCTTGGTAATGATAAACTTTAGCTATAGTCCTTGATTCTTTTCTCTGACTCATGATATGAAATATTTATACTCTGGCCCACTTCAATTATAGTTCAAAAAGTAATCAATCAGTACACAAATACCTTTTTGAGTGGAGAGCTCTCTTTGGGTTTTTTGTCCCCATTATTGTGCATTTTTTTAAATATATGTTTTAGATGTTTATTTAAAAGCAGTTGCATCATAAACAGTTGTGAGCTTCAGGGTTAATTTTGGGGTTTTTATGAAAGTGTACCTGATTATTAATATGAAATTAGTAATCTAGTGAGAATCACTGAAGTTATGAGCTTGTATTGCATCAGTTGTACAATAGAACTGCTGTAGAGCTTTAGAGATGGGATTCAGTCTGTGTCACACTATCTTTTCCTTTTGTTTCTCTCTCAGCTAATCCCTGCCCATACATCGATCAGTACAGTAACTGCCCCGAGCTGAAGAAGCAGCATGGCTGCAACAATGCGCAAGTGGACTCCTGGTGTCCGGCCACCTGCAAATGCATAAATAAGATTGTCTAAATGATACCCATGTGCTCTGGCTTGTGTGTTCGTCTTAATAAAGCATAATTAAGATCTATGTTTGTGTTCTCAACTTAGTCCAATGAGCCTACAATTGAAGAATTGAAGAATTCTTAGATAATATTTTTAGGCTTTTTCTTTTTAGTAAATCGCTAATTAACAGGAATTAAAGAGGAAATTTGCTTTGGCAGACCAACTATTTGGACACACACTAGCTACAGGGGCAGGTGCCCTTTGACTGCATGTGAGATGTAAACTCGGAGAGAGGAAGGAGAACAAACGTGACGGGGTGGATTTGGCAAACGTCGGGAGGAAAATTAAAAATGGTTTCCAAAAGCTGAGCCAAGAAACATCTACAATGTAAGACCACACCTGCTGACATATGGGCTTCTAATATTCTAATAATAATTTAGTTGTCCTAAATCATGATGGCCTGGGAATATTCACAGTTTACACCAAATGTTTTCTGTTTGTATTAAATATTAGGGAAAAAGCAATGGACAAAACACAGAAGAAACATCAGAAATATCAACAACAAAAAGGCCTCCGGAGAAGACTGAAACAGCCTTCAGTGACCACGAGGACACTGCTTTTCTTCACGCTCTCACTTCTCATTAAAACAAAGAAAAGAACAGCCACCTCTTCCTCCCGACATGAGGCTTCGCGGGCCTCTTCTCAGGGGTCAACCACACACGTCCTCCTCCACAGTGGGTTCCAGGTTCAAATGAGGTCGTGTTGGTGTGAGTTCTTCTCATGCGGTCCATGTTTAAGACGCACAGATGGATCTGCAGGCACGTGTGGTTCATAAAGTCTCGATCTTTAAAAAAACAAAAAAAAAAAAAAAAACATTTGGTTGTTGCTTTGCTTTACAAGCCTGTCATGAGTTTCCAATCTGCACTCAAAGCAGAGGCTGTTTTCATTTTGGCTCATGAAATAATCCGTTCTAACTTCAACATTAGATTTCCTATTGCCACAATGTGACACGCACAGCTATTGTGTTCAAATCAGCTACCCTTCCATGTGATAACACACTTGTTTCTTTTAAAATAAACACTTTGGAGAGAATTTCTGTCACCTTGTCTGCATGCCAAAAAAGACACTTTTCACTGCACATAGGAGTCAAACAAATCCGAGGGCCTCTTGTTTTACTGCAGTCAATTAGCGGAGTCCAGAGGGCATCACCTGAAGTGAATGTACAGTGGAGCTGGTAGCAGTGCTACTCCCCCAGCAGAGGGGGAAGATAAGGAGATGAGTTCTTCCTCGACCAGTGTGTCCAGTGATAGCAGAACTCGTCTGGTTTGGTCAGCCTTGATAAGACCAGTCTTGCCATCCTGTGCAGCTTATCGTCTGCAGCAGCGAGCCTCAACAGTTGGTCCCAGGGCCAGAAAATGTTTATGACTTTGGCGTCAGTTGGTCTTCCTGAACCGTAGATTGTGCAATATGGAACAAATAAACACTTTGCGCATGCTAAGAGTGTTATAAGTTTCATAGAAATGAACAATTTGGGGAAGCATGAAAATGTATGCCGCAGTGAATGTCCTGTGCTTCAATTACATATGCAACTTACTGCAGCTACAGTAGAATGCTTTACATCTATTAGGGTGAAGAAAATCCTCAAGACAAAAGAAATAAATTACACATATTATACATAAAGAAACAGGAGACAACAAGATTTAAAAAAAAAACCCAATGCAGCATTATAAATTGGATGCAGCATTCTAAAAAAGCGGTTTTATAGGCGGGAAGACACAGAGATCAGATACATTGGTCTGTCCAGACTAAAGACAAGTCATTTAGTCTGAGGCGTTATCTCGCTCCATCACAGTCCCCTAAGACTAGGAACAGGATGCCGACAAAATAAGAAAGACCTCAGTCCATTTAAAAATGACCAAAGATCTCAGGGCTCAGTGCAGTGGACTGTATTTAATTCACATTGTTGAACGAAGTTGAAAAACCAACATTAAATGCTTCATGACAGGGAGAAGAACTGGAAAGTAACACATGTACTAAACTGCCTTTGGGAATATTTTACTTCAGCAAATGGCCAAACCATCAAATAATCATTGTGTACTTCATTATAAACGCAAATAAACACTTATCTTAAATAAAACACCCCAAAGAATGAAACTCACTAATAAAAGTAAAAGTCTAGCATTAAAATTATGTGGTGTGTCATAAAGCTGGTATTTTATTGACTGCGTTGTTTTTCAAAGTGTAATGTACAAACCACCAATTTGACAGTGTTGTTTCATTAACATTAAAGAGCTTACTTAGCCTATTATGTCTTTATATTAAGAAGTATACCTCAATATTCTGCCCCTGACAAGTATGAGAGGAGCAGACACATTAGGAATCCTACCCAGTTTATTCCAACCCAGCTTAATACCCCTTCAACCCACAGCCTGCCAAAATCAGTGCCTCCCTTTTCAAAAGCAGAATCTATGAACGAGATCACGTTGTTGTTGTAAAAATTACTTTCGCTCACAAACTTCGAGAAAAGGGGATGTGGTGTCAGAGTTTTGCAGATTCATCAACTCCTCAAGTTATTTTCTGTTGATACATTTTGACTGAAACTGATGCGTTGTTTATGAAGCTTCCAGCGACCTGATCTGGTCAAACCAGGAGGTGAGGGAGACGAGGGAACTGCAGTTAGTTTAACAAGGTTTGTGTTGACACTGATGGAGGCAGCCCCTCTTTGATGGATGTAAGTTTACGTTCATCTCAACACTTTACTAAGAACATCCTCCAGCTCTGGATGCCTGAAACTATTCAAGTTACATCTGTTTCTCGAGCTGATACTTCGCTGCATGCGCTTTAAGGTTTTATTTTCTTAAAAGTGTTTGAATTTTTTTCAACAAATAGCTGTATATTTTACTCCTTACAGCCCTTCTCTCAACTCCTACATTTTAGTTTGCATTTGGTGGGATGTTGTGCATGTCTTCTTTAACTTGCTGGGATTGAAATATGATCCTTCATAAGGAAATAAAACCTCACTTCATTAATGTTCTTGCAGGCACAAGAACACATATCTCATTACGGACACACAAACGTGATTATGCTTCCACACGATTCTCTCCCTCTCTCCACACAAAGGCCCGATGTAGTCTGCTACTGTATAAGTCCAAGAAGCGTTGTTTGCATTTGTATATTAGTTAGTATCTGTGCTGCTATAAGTGTAGGAATATGTGTTATTTTGCAACCAGCTGCTCTTAAATTAGAGCTGTAGGTCCTGGTGTAGCGGCTCCATGCAGCTCTGAAACATCACCTGTGGGAAGTGAGCGCCTGTTACAGGAACCGACGAAGAGGCTTCTAATGAAAACTGCTTTTGCAGCTTCCTTCCTTTCATTGGAGGACAACAAAGCTCGCTAACAGGCTCCTCACCTCGCCTCTTAAGCTTTCAACACACAAACAAGTGAACATCTGAACCGAGGCCTCCTTACAAAAGATCTCCTCTGTCACATGCCAAAACAGTGACGGATCACTTTCATCGAGCGCTTCAAGAAAGGTCGACTGCAGGCACGGCAAACACTTTATTTCTAATCTGTGCGTGGTAGAGTAGCCACATAACTTCCATACATTGTCCTTGAGAAGCCCACGGCCTAAAGACTGGGTACCCAGTATGGGGCCTTTGAATGCCCAACGCTTCCTTAAGAGCCTGCTGAGTGTGATTGTGGTCATTGTTTTATGAGTGAGCGTGATGGCTACGAGTTCAACCAGTGGCCAAACCTCTGAGCTCTCCCAGCACACCCGGATAAATCAAACAAGCCTGGTTCACATCAGCCATTAGCTGACTGGGGGATGGGGAGGGGGTGTTGTTCTTTCTCCGAGCCGCTGCCAGTTTGATGGCTACTCTCACTCAATAGTCCTCCAGCAAATGTACATAAAACAAACATTTGGAGAGGGGGTCCCAAAATAACAGTGGAGGAAATGGTTAAAGGGGAGTATCCCAAACACAACATGTGGCAAAACATTCATTCATGCACAACCACAACTGTGAAAAAGGACAATCATGTCTAACAGCCAATTTGGAGAAAATCATAGCTGTAAAGTTTCATGAAATTTGATTTTGTTTCACAATATTTATGAATTTATGTTAATGAACGTTCATTTATTTGTTTACATCAATTTCCAAACTCATCATGTTTTTATAGTTCAGTTAATTGAACAGTTTTAGATATTTTTTACATATCATTCACTGACTATGTTGTACAATAAATATTGAATCTTGGGCTATTTCTCTTCCCTTTTAGCTTTTAAATTTGGTTTGTTCTATAAATAGTGTTAAAAAAAAGATTATTGTGTATTTTCGCTACATAAACCAGCAACAATATAGAAATAATAGATTTTTTTGGAACATACAATCTATAGACGACGACATGATGAACTGATTATTGGTTATTTTAAAAACTAATTTCTTTTAAAGAAATCATGAACATTTTAGAGTCATGTGAGTTCTTCTTAAAGTTATAAATATGTTAAAAAATTGTTTTAGAAATGTATTAACTATAAATTGATTTCTGCTCTTTGTCTGCGCACCTCTTTTTTGCAGGTTAATTTAAACCTTCACTAAATTCCTTATTTACTACTGACTGCTTCATTTAAGTATATAATTAGAATCCAACGTTTTTATTCAGGTGCACAATCACAAGTGATTGAAAACATAGAATGAAACTAAAAATGTAGTAATGAGAAGGATTTCACAGAGATAAACAGCAAATACCAAACCTGGCAGGAGTCTTCTAAACATTTACAAACCTTGACACTTCACAGCGGTAATAATGACGTTAAAACGCTCTCTTTGGTATTCAACGTTTCCAAACAGAAAGAGGTTCTGGTTGCTGGACTGATCACATTTAAAACCTCTAGTTGTCTGAACAGTAAATTGTACAAACCATCAGTGTCCAGATTTCACCAGTCAAACAATTTGGAGCTTTATTTTTTAGCCATATAGAATTTTGCATTTGGAATATAGTAGATAACAACAAAAAGTAATGCAAAGGGGCTATGAATTACAGTAAAAACAAAACAAAACAATAATTGCATAATTGTTATATATATTTTGACAAAAATAGCAATATACAGATCTTTGTTGAATTTGCTTCACATGATTGGTCACATTTGCCATGATCCCATTGAGAGCAACTTGCAGTCGAGTATTGAGATGCGTGTGGGTCGGGATCCATCCTGATCCACCAACTGGGCCACAGCTGCATCTTTCTTCGAAAACGTTATTCATTGTGGACTTGAGTATTTCATCAGACTTATTGCTGCTGCACATAAATACGTGTAAACTTTTCAGCTGAGCACAGCTGCAACAGTGTGTGTGGGATAAATATCTCAAATAATCCACCCTGTGTGTTTGTGAGTGTTTATACAAATACAGTATATGTCCATAACAGGTATACTGAGCTACATACTGATGCATATGTAGCTCAACTTGTTTTGCTTTGTGTGCATTGATTCAAATAATGGATTATATAATAATAATAGATCACATGGTAGATGAGAAACAATTTTTATGTTTCACACTTTGTGCAATATACCACACTGTTGCACCACATTATACCGTGTCAAAATAAATGCCGAGCCTTGCTCAAAGCATGCAGCATGTCATTCAACACTTTCATCAGATGTCTGATTCTTGTGTGTTTAGTGTAAATTTCCATGTCAACTTTTATAAAGCATGTCTCTTGATATATAATCTTGCATGAAATCCCTGAAAATTGATATGTGGGAAGAATGCATGAACCATTTATGTGTCCTGGTGTATTATCACATGGTGTAGGCCTTCTGCCCTGACAATTGTTGCATGACAGTGGCATGTTGTTTTCTCCAGAGCACTGTTCCCACTGCACTTCTCTTCTGGGTACTTTTTCCCACTCAAGGCCTTAATAATAAATGAGCCCCATGGGCCTTTACATCTCCTTATCGCTGCTGCCACGGTAATCTGACACAGACCTTTGCTGGGCCTGACGTTTGCACAGAAGACGGGGAGAACATTCCTCCCTCTCATCCTGGTCAATCTGTTTGCCATTAGCTGGTGTCAGGCAGATGCAGAGACCAAATCCATACGCTTCACTCAGGAATGGCTTGGTCATACAGGGGTCAATCACTCACGGTTCATTATTTCAGCAAGCTCCAGATACATCCCTCCCACAGCACATATGCGACACGAGAGAAAATAGTTTGAAAGGTCAGGCCCTCCTGGAAAAAAAGTTTGAGACCGGAGAAAACAGGTATTTGCAAATCTAGTATGTTTGTGTGTCCATTTTGTCAACAGACTTCGTGGGGATGATTTTAAAAGCCTTTAATATGTAAAGATGAACTCACTCATAGTTCTGTCCAATCCTCGATCTCTGTGGAAAGAACAGTTCCAATATATCAAGAGCTTTATGAAACTAAACAGTCATATAGTTGTTCAGCTAATTCATCGCGGAATATCCTTGGTTGAAGTCCAGGTTGTGTTAAAATAGCTTAGCCGATAACATAATGACATTTTACCAGTAAGTTATTACATTAATTCTGGGTTACTCTGCTGTAGCAGTAGAATTAACAGGTAACTGCAGTCAATTACATAAATAGTACTACATTATGTGGAAATGAAATGTTTTTTTGTTTTTTTTCAACTTTGTGCAGTTCACTTCTGAAAAATATGTGTTGGAAGTTGTAGTCATCATATTCATTAATTCAGTATGTATACACAGCCCTTTTTACCATTTTATTCCGTTATTTGCAAATCAATATGTTGCTGTCTTTGTGGCATTAAAAAAAGCAGAAGTTATTGCCGTTGTTGTGTAGAAAATGTTCAAATTCTTTTTTTTTTTTTTTTTAATCAAACAGAGAATGCAGGTTTACGCCCACAGTGCAAAAACTGTCATAAATGTTTCGAGTGTAGCATGCTAGTAATTATATATGTATTATATATAACTATATTTAGTTGGTCTTTTTATTGTATACTACATTAAAAAAAAACCTGCAACCAGCATAAATTGATCTAAAACCTTATAATGTAAATCAGCTTTTTGGATTTACTTTGTGTTGTCAGGTAAGACTTTTCATAACTTTCTCCTGGAAATTTGTCATCTGTCGTATATTATGTTATTATGGGGGTGTATAGCATTTGTGTGAGCGAGCAGTTGATATACATTTGCACAGTGAACGGCTGAACTTTCAAAGGGAATATAAATAACAGATATGGGGACATGCACGATCAGTAATCATGTTACACAACAGGAAAATCCCTTCCTCACCTCTGACTCATGCACCACCCTAACCAACAAAGGGCACTCGATTATTAAACAAGGTCTTTTCATTACATCATATAATTTATAGTTTTAATCTATCTGGCTACATAATTTGTTCCACAAATTTGTTGCCATATAACTCTTTCTTTCAGAGACACACGCATTTCTTTTTTTTTTTAAATTCAAAGTGGTTACAGTTTGTCTTGAATGGAATATACAGCAGTGTGCCAAAGTACTCACCCAATACTTTACTAAAGCCACATTTAGCTGCAATCACAGCTGCAAGTCTTTTGCAGTATATCTCTACTTGGTTTGCTCATCTACAAACTGAAATTGTTGCTTATTCTTCTTTGTAAATTAGCCTAAGTCAGCTCAGTCACATTGGATGGAGAATGTCTGTGAACAGCAATTTTCCAGTCATGGGCCAGATTTTCATTGGATTAAGGTCTGGACTTTGACTTTTCTATTCTAACACCAAAATATGCTTTAATTCAAACCTCTTCATTGCAGCTCTGACCGCATGTCAAAGGTGAACCTCTGACCACCCTCCTTCTCCCAACCTGAAGAAAAGCATCCACACAGCATGATGCTGCCACCACCATGTTTCACAGTGAGCATGACATGTTCAGAATGATGTGTTGCGCTACTTTTGTTGCGCCACGCATATTATTTTGCATTTAATGCAAAAAGTTCAAGCTTGGTCTTGTTTGACCAGAGCACCTTCCTCCACATGTTTTCTGTGTTCCTCACCGTGGCTTGTGGGAAACTCCAAGCAGTGCTTCCTCTGGCTTTGCTTCAGCAATGGCTTTCTTCTCCCCAGTCTTCCATAAAAGCCTGATTTGTGGGATGCACAACTGGTAATCGTCCTGTTGACAAATGGTCCCACCTGTGCTGTGGATCTCTGCAGCTCCTCCAGAGTTACCCTGGGCCTCTCGGTTCTTTATCTGGTTAATGCTCTCCTCCTCACCCAGCCTGTGAGTTCAGGTGGTTGGCCATGTTTTGTGGTGGATTTGCAGTTTACCCATACCTTTTCATTTTTGGATGATGGATTGCATGGTGCTGTGAAATGTTCAAAGCTTGGATGACTTTTTTTAAAACTTAAATTAAGTTTCTCTGGCCTGTCAGGTGTGTTTCTTCGTCTTCATAATGATGTTTGTTCATTAATGTTCCAACATGCAGACAACAGGAAATTGCACTTAAGAATTGGTAAATGCAGCACATTGCTAATGGCATTCATATACAAACTCACACACCAATGGTGACTGAAACGCAGTCTTTACGCCACATTAGGAGCACTTTCTGGTTCAGTGTTATTCTCAAGAACACTTTGACACATGAACAGAGTGAGATGGGAAATAAAACCTGTGATTAAAATATGACCTGGTGATGTAACTTATTAATCAGTTGTGATTAAGTCGTGTTTAATGTCTAAACAGACAACTGTTAAAGTCAGTGACAGACATTTTTCAAGTTGAGTTAGTTCAGGATTAATGAGATATTCACAGGACATTTTTTTTTAACATATAGATAGATAGATAGATAGATAGATAGATACTTTAATGATCTCCAAGAGAAATTGACAGTATTTAATTGTAAATTTAAAAGATTATCTCAAGGTCGTTATTAGAGGTTATTTAAAAACTTTAAGCCAAAAAAAAACTTTTAGAGACTTGTAAGAATCAATAGAATATGTTATATATAAAATTATTTTAAAGGCCACGAAAAATGTAAAATTCAACTAAACTACTCATATTTCACAATTTATTTAATCCATTACTATGTCACTATCATCATTTTAACATAGCAGGTTGGAAGAGATACGTACATTTTAATATAATATGTACATTTTAACATAACTCAAAACTTTTAATTGTGTGTCCCTTGACTTGTTTCTTTTTTAAAAGCTTATGTTTTGGTTTTTTTACGAGGAAAATGTATTTGACCATTCTGTTATTATATCATCGGTCTGAAGAGTAAGTGCAATTTCAATTCTCTGTATGTACTGTACATTTTGATCAAGCTGACTTGACTTGACCTACCAGCTTTGGAAACTTGATTATTAAAGAGTTAAGTCAAAAGCAGCCTAAAGCTAAAGGTTGACACAATGAGCTGGACGGAGAGAAAAAGCAGCTTCGTGACGCTTTTTATTCACAAAAAAAGTCTTGAGCTCACCCAAACTTCTGTGGTTTTACCAGCATTACTAATTCCATGAAAGTAATAATTTATCAGTGCATCACTCCCAAAGGCTAGGGTGTGTTACTGTGACACATTACTTTAAAATACATTATTTCAAACACTATAAATACAAACACTTAAAAACCCTAACCCTGTCCCTTTGAATCTAAATGTGGAGCTTCGTTCCGGTGCCTCAAACTGATTAATCACACCTATCATGTTCATCACCACAACAACTTCTGTATGACCTTCAAAGTAAAATCAATAATGCATGCAAGCACACATGCACACATATTTGTAGTAAAATGAAATAGATATATGAATAAAAGAAATCACCAAACTCAACAAGCTTTTGGCACGATACCTTTGAAATGATCTATGACTTCCTGAATGTACAATCGCAGATTTGGTCTGTGGTATTGAACGGTCATAGAAAAGCTTTAAGAGGAAAGATCAAAGACATGGTCCCCTGTGTACGCTGAGTGGACTCTATACTGTACATGTGCAAGACCCTTTATGTAATTAACATGCTTGCTGTAATAACTAACATCTGTGCTAACATTCAAACAGCTGAAAAACCATACAAGAAACATGTTCACTGTACATACATGTGACATGTGTCTGGCAGAAAGTCTTTGATATGATCAGAAAATTGATATTAACTAAATGGATTTTATTACACAGCTGAGTTCTTTCTGATTTTTCTTTGTTTATTCTGGCTGAGAACCACTTCTGCAGATTGTAAATATTTCAGCAGTGCATTTTTTTTTAGGACTCATTAGTTACATCATATATACAAGGCTCCTCCCAGCTGTGTGGTCTAACTCGCTGCTTGCGTGACAAGTCAGTTTCTCTTTTTTCCTCCTTTTTACTATTTCTCCATCATGCCTGAAAAGGCCAATCTCACTGCATCCTGTCAACTGAAAACCCACTCCCTTAGTCGTTTAAGTCAGGATGTTTTCTCTCCTTCCACTCTGCTGCTCTCCTACCTCCCTCCATTCCACTGCCTCTTTTCTTCCATTTTTTTTCACTATTTCTGTGGGAAGTCCTGGGTTGTGGCCCAATCATTTTAGTTTTTATTAAGATCCAAAGATAACGTGGCAGGTTGATTGCTCTGTGGAGCCGCATGAGGAAAGGGTGCGGCAAAGATCCTCAATTAGGCGCCATTTAAAGAAGCCCGTGCTAGATAAAGCAATTACAACTTCACTGCAGGGAGGCCCCAGTGTTTAAAAGGCGCTGTGACATCAGGATGTGCTACAGAGGAAGCTGCAGCACAGGCTATCAAGGGCTGCTTTCTTCTAACAATATTATCCAGGCAATTCCTTTACAGCCAGGAAATTTAGATGTAAGGAGAAAAACTGTGAGGGAGAAAAAAAACCAAGAGGGGTGAATTTATCTGTCCTTTAACATGGCCTAAATTATGTCCACAGTTTCTGTGCTGACATTACACTGACATTTACAAGACAAAAGAAAAATGTAGCTTATCAGTGACGTTATGAGTTCACGTCAAGCTCTTGACCTATCACACACATTGCCACGGCTTAAGTACACCTCTTGTCACTTTTATGGGAGAAATTACATTAGAAAGAATTAAGATCCAATAGAGCTTTATCATACTTTTCATGCTGGCAGTGGCCTGGGATACCAACTTGCCTGTGTTATCTTTGTAATTGAGGAAACTAAAAAGTAAAGTGAACCTTTATCTCTGTTCACAAGCAAACAAAAGAAGTCCCACGACGCTGCGAAGCAACCGAACAACACCCTCTGCCGCCTCTTTGCAGCTGGACTGTTACACACTCTGCTTCTGATAGACTGCGGCTGTAAACATGAAGCAAAGCTTGCAAAGGACATCACAGTCATCATGTTGTCATCCTTTCACTGAAAGCCATAAAAGTCAAATAACCATGGAGGAGTAAAACTCAAAGTGTGGGGTGCCGGTCAAGGATGAGCCGTTTCCTTTATTTGAAATGATAAAAATGGGAAATGGTTTTCACTTATGTTGCGCTTTTCTGTCACGAGTCGTCCCCAAAGCATTTTACACTGTTAATCACATTCGCCCATTGGTACACTCACACACCAAAGGAAGCAGTTATCATGCAAGGGCCTCAATCCATCCATTGGGAGCAGTTTGGGGTTTATTGTCTTGCTTAAGAGCACTTTAACATGTAGACAGGGGGAGATGAGGAATCAAACTTGCAACTTTCCGATTGAGAGACGACTGCTTTGTCAAGCAAACCACAGCTACCGCAATAAAAAGATGAATTGAGGGTAAAATTATTACTTGCCATTTTCAAATCTGAATTTCGCTAGCATATAATCAACATATCCAAATGATAAAATAAGCTTAAATTGAAAAGTGTAAAAACAGTTGCTGACTATATAAAGACCAACTGGATTTCAAATTAGAAGCCTGCAACTAATACAAGAAGAGTTATGCCTATGCCCCGTAAGAGCTTGACCCCTGCCATATAGTAGGTATATTTATTTAAAAACATTTGAATTGCTCAGTACTCGTACATTTTAACTGAATTAATTCTAGCCACAGCTGAAAACCAACTGCATGTTCCACTGATAGTTTCTCTTCTCTTAACTTTAGATCTTCCAAGATTTAAACTGTTAAAGTCCCTGCAGCATGCCACAGCTGTTTCATATGCATGTGATGACTCAAGAGGCTCAGTCACCGCTCATTTTTTTTTCTCCTGCTCTCACCAAAAAACACATAACTGCACTTTCTCTGGATCATGTTTTGCACGTGTGGTTTTATTCGTGCAGTGTACATTACTATTTGCAGCCTTGCCTGTCTGCGCTGCTCTGACTGATGCCTGCTGCACATCCACGAGAGGCACCCACGACACTAAATCTTCTGCGCACCTGTTAAACATTCAAGTGCACTCAGCCATCTTCAAACAGCTCCACCCACCCATCAGCTTCTACTGATGGTTGACAGGTTCTAGGCTAAAAAGGGAATGTTTTCTTTGTGAAGATGCCACAACTGATTGACTATAAGGTATTTCTTCCTTATCAAGATGTTCCCCCCATCATGTATTTTAGGGTTTTAGTGGGTTTTTTTTTTTAGTATGTTTGTTTTCATACATTCCACCTGAATTTGCTCTTGAAAGCAAGTGTGCTCACATATCATCAGAGGTGTTTCCACTACGGGATGCTATGTAAGGATAATTGCCTTGTACTTAAATAACATAAAGGACCAGCACAACATAAACATGATGGCAGCTTGTGATTGTTCCTGATTACGAGCATCCCACATGCTGATTAGTCCGCTTGCATAGGCTTCCCTCCGATCGTGCTTATCAGGGTGTGCAACTGTTCCCCTCAGCCCTCCGCCACAGGAAACGAGGGGTGGGGTGCTTTCTGGGGGAGGTGTGGTGAGAGCTCTGCCCGGGGATAGAAAGGAGGAGCGTTTGGAGGTTATCATCTTCACCGTTTATACTCCACATGATTGAAAGTCAAACTCAAAAGTATAATGAGAAGTTGGTAATAATTCAGAGAAAAACATTTTACTGCATTACAGAAGTGAGTTTTGCTGGATAGAAATTCTGAGGGGGGGCCCTGAGAGACCCTTGGGGCAGGTTTTTGGGGGAATTTGTAATACAATATATTCCATTTCAGTGTTAAGTTCATGTGAATATAAGGACAGTATTTTAATTTATCATTTGAGTTCAAGTGTTGCTTCCTGTCCTCGTTGTGAGGGGCGAGTTTTTAACTTCAAAAACAGTTGCTGGACCCTGAAGTTGCTTGTTGTTTTGATTTGCTGTGTCAGTACAGTTCGAGATAGACAAATAACCAAACATTGTTGTCACCTGATTATTACTCACAACCCTGAGGAACTGGGGAACAGCTGCTTCTCGCAATGTTGGTAAAAAGTTTTTTAAATGTGACCTGGGGCCTATATAGAGCTTTGCCATAGCAAATAGACGATAACAATAAATAGCATGTCTGATAAGCGTGAGCGTTCCACCTCACAGTCAGAAAAGCCCACGTTTATGTTCAGGCTTCCTTCTAAATTTGCTTGCTCTTGTTTTCTCCTGATTTCTCCAGGAACTCTGATTTCCTCCCACAGTCCCAAGGTATTCATTAGAGGCTGACTGGTGACTATAAATTTCCCGTGTGAGTGTGTGACTGTTTTCTCAGCAATGGATTCAGAGTCTAACTGTGCTTTTATGCATTGTCACTGTGGGATTCTTGATTTTCAAATTGCGTTCTCAAATGGATGAATGATTGCATTATTGATTATTGGTGAAAATTCTCTCATGAGGTGTAAAACCACCACAAATTTCTTGCAGCATAAAGGAAATGTCAAAACTATGAGTTGAGTCTTTCAATAAATAGTGACTACTTCAAGTAGATTATTTATTTGTAAAATGATAGTCATTTCAAATTGAAGACACCAGGTCCTGATGCCTCCAGGCTTCTGATGTGTAGCTTCAACAACAGTCACCCACTGAGCTGAGTCTGAAGTGGACCCACCTGACCATGTGACCCCTGATCTTTTCTGGTCACGTCACACCAGGATTGAAAGGCTGCACATAGAGGTAATGACACATGAAAAGCAGCAAGAGGATAATGAGGTTACCTGCACAGAACACGAAACATTTGTGAGGAATAATCACTCTCAAGATTTGTTTGCATGAGATTTTCACCACCTGTTCGTTAAAATAACTCTGAAATTCTTCAGCACATATAAATTTCTTTCAGTCGGCTTGAACGCAGAAAAAAACAAACATCTGCTGTATTATCAGTAAGTTGCTCCAACGACTGTGACACACAGCTGTGGGGACAGAAATGGTTTCTCAACTGACATAACTACAATGTCAGCTATGTGAGCCCTGTTAACATCAGCATGTTCATGTCATGTCCCTTAAAAGACTTAATATAGTGCTGCCCCTGACTTCTGACTGCATGTCTATTTCAGAAGGACATACGGTAGTAACAATTACAGGACAAGTTTTCCCACATCGCTGTCAAACGCTGCTTAAATATCTCACCATTATACCAGAGGTCCAAAGTAAATACAATGAAAAAGGACATTTTGGGAAAAACCAACCAGCAAACCCTGCATCACAATAATTTTTTATAATATGGTAGCTGACAAGTAAATCAAGCTGCTGTTACACTTGTGTTTGATATAATAGGAGTCCAACTTTGTAAATAAATCAGAATTCACGCTGGTGGTTCTTATTTGACAGAAAGTGGAATGGGTTGTTGAAGACAACAACAAACAACAAACATACTTTGGTTAGAAAAGTTAAATGGAGAGACAGAAATACAGAAACACTATAGCACAAAGTGATCCCAAATGCTCTACATTGCTAAGTAAAAGCAGAAAGATGTGGAAGAAAATGGAAAACTACCAAATGGATTGAAAAAAGAGCCAAAACGACAAAGACTCAGCCAATGATCAACTCCAGAGTCATAAAGGAAGGTGTAAAGTTACCTGTGGACACTAACAACACACTTCTGTAATGCCAAGGTTTTGGCAAGAAGCCGCTGCAAAGTCCTATTGTTACAAAAAATGGCGTGTGCTGAATACCTGAAAATTTGCCAACAACACATTGACTGGCCCACAGAGAAATGCTGCAACATTTTGTGAACTGATAACAGCAAGATTGTTGTTTTGGGAGCTCGTGGCTGCAGATTGGGAAGAGACTCTTATGCTGAATTCAAGCAAGTGACGACAAAAAATGCAGCCTGTTGGTGCAGGATTATACAATGCAGGTGGTTTTCATCATGGCTCAGTACAAATCCATCAAAGTACTTTTAAAAGTGTGTGTGTTTCCTCATGCTGAAGAGGAAGATAGCTGTCCCAAACACACCAGTAACCAAAGCAGTTTGATTCATGACTCACATGATTAAAGTTGAAGCCCAAAAGCCCAAAGAAAAAACAAAACCTGCAGAGGAATCTTTATATGTAGTATAATCTTTCTGGGAAGAACGTCTGTTCATACTGACTCTAGAAGTGTTACCATATGATGCAAAGTGATTCTCAGATGCTGTAGAAACATGAGTGAATATTACAACAGTTATTTGCAGGAAAGCTTAATCTTCAAGCATCTTTGAGAGAACACAGTAAATGTAAAGAAAAATTTATGCAGATGCCACATTGATTTACAACTGAATGGTCAGTGTATTTTTGTTTATGAAAATATACACTATTATATAGAGAATTGAGTTTTATGCTCTATTGTATTTTGAAATACTACAATTATATTTGAACAATGTGGGGGGCTGTTACTACAACAGACAACAAAGTGTCTGATTAGATTAAATGAAAAGCAGTATTCCAATTTCAACACGGGTGATTTGAACCATCTCGAATTCTAAGTTTCATCAAGTAGTGATGATGTATATTAGTGAAAATAAATCCTGCAAGTTTATTGAATCTGTTTTTCACAGACCATATTTAGATTTTCAGTCACAACAATTCTCACAATCCTTTAATGTACTTTGAACATATGGTGTTTAAGTATGATGATCACAAACATGAGCTTCTTTCAGTATTTTGTTGAGCTTCATGACCTCATCATGAGTGACGACACATCTTTATAGAGCTGAACTATGTGTCGTTGTTGAATAAAGAAATGAGCTGCGAATCTAAACTGCAGCATGCATGTCAGTGTTGTGAATCATGTTAACTCATTTACTCTAATTGAACATTAAAAAGAATTGTGTTTCATGCCAGTGGATGCTGATTTAGCCCCACTCAGGATATTGTTCTGATTTGTAACCAACATTTAGCAAGGCTTTCTGAGTCAGATTTGCTTGCAGCCACTTCACAGAATACAATAGTTTATGTTCAACCGGAATATTTTTACCTTCCAGGTTTTGGTATTCTCAGCTCTCCAGGATGAACAGACCTGCAGCGCTGCTTCTTTTAACCTGTAACAGACTGGGAAGAGAACAGTACTACATCAATTGTCTCCCAATGGATATGCTTGCTTTATATGACTTCAAAGTTTCCCCACCGCCTCACTGCGAGTGCAGGTCGGCATTCGCTTGAGAAAAATCGCCTCTATTTATTTATCGCGGCCCGTAAATCAGGTTGGATTACTGAAGACACTGCGCATGCAAATCTCCCTGGAGTTCATGTACATTCGTTTGGATTCCTGTGTGTGATGTTACAAAACTCCCCCACTCCACAAATGACTATTTTACAGCGTGGTCACGATTATTTTACAGCTTTTTCTCAGAAGGAGAAGAGACCTGGGTTCTGTCTGTCACACTAACCGGCTTCTGTTACCAATCAGCCACTCATATACATATCTCTATATGGAGGAATCCTGCAGACTGTGGAATTTGTTCCTCCCATGGGCATCCAAAAAGGGGCGTGTGTGCATACCATTGTGTAAGTGCTGAGGTCTGTATGACGAGTGTAAAGAGAAGATTCCATGTGAAGACATCCTGGTCTTAATTACCACAGATAAGAGGGTCAGGCTTTACAATATAGATGTTTGTGGAATTGACCTTTGCACAAGAAAGAGCTGCATAGACGTACCGGAGGAATGCCGACTCTAAAATATCAGCTGCACAGTCGTTCACCAGTCGGAGATAATTATGAAGTAATGTGATGAAAAATGTTTCTTAATAGAGCAGTGGGATGTCAGGAGTAGTAGTTTAACTTGCAAGAGGTTTCTCAGCCAGGACATGCAATGTACCTATCGATACATCTTCTTTACCACTTAGTGCACTTTGTTGGGATTATTCACTTCACCTGTCAGTGATTTCAATATTCTGTCTCATTAGTATCAATGTAATAGTAGTACTCAACAGTAAACATGAGGCGACGACCCTACAAACCTCAGTTTGACCCCTGCATGCGACACACTGAGGCTTGTGCAGGAATCTCAAAGACATAGAAAACTAGAGCCAACCTAACGTCGTAATCTATCTAACATCCGACTCCTTCACTCTTTGATCTCTGACTCTCACCGAGTCGTCTTACCATCACAGTGACACTTGCGTGCATGGCAGATGGACGACGCGAGTTGGATATCGACGGCACAGCGGCTCCAGTTCAAAGCAGTGCCGGAGCTTCAGACTGGTCTCTGTCGTCATGTACGTTGCATAATGGCACGTGGGGATAAGAGACAAAAGAAGCACATTTAGGCCTGATGGCTTGTTTATTTTCCACAAATCTGTGTTTTACCGTGGGGTTGTGAGTGAAGAGAGATAAATGGTTTAATGGATTTCCTGGAATGTAAATTTCACAGGGAGGCTGCAGAAAAACAGATTTTGCCTGATAATGAAATGCTTTTTCGCCCCTTCTTTTTTGTGAGGAGTGACTCTATTTGGAGCTACAACACAGCAACAGTGTTTGATGAAATGCCAAACTTTTGAATTCTGGTTTAAGATGCAACACATGTTCAAAGCCTTTCTGATACAATCTCTTTGTTGAATCTCTCTCAAAGAACAGCAACTGTAATGTTTGTCCGCAATGAACAGTGAAACACAATTCATCCACAAATAGAGCAAAACAAACTTAGAAGAAACAAACTTTTAATCAGACCGCTCACATGGCAAGCTCCTGCACACCATATACCCAACACTTTAGTTTCATGCGTCATCATGTGTAAGCAATGAGAAGTATTGAGAAAGTCAACAACTCTTGGAGCACTTGTACTTCCGGGACATCTGCCGTGAAGTGTTTGCATTTACTGTTACTTAACAGCATTGATGAATATAAACAGTTCTCATGCTCTCTCCTGTCAAAATACTGACAGTTCACTGCTGGTAAATAATACAGACATACTGGGTGATTAGTTGAGCGCAAACTGGAGGTTCAGCAATTTAGGACAGAGTTACTTCGAGGACAGAAATTATTGTTAAATTAAGTTAAAGACGTGGTAAGAAATGGGCTTAAATCTAATAAAAGAAGACAGGTTCAGAGCAGAAGAAGCTGATGTGAGGGCACATCTGTCATCGTCATGAATGAATGACTGTTATACTTAAATGTTAAATCCTCCCATGCTTTTCAAATTTACCAGTTTGCACACATGTAAAAAAAAAAAAGTGGGCTTTTGACTTCTTCCACTGAAACAACCTCTACAGGATGGAAGAAAATCCTGCAGGGCTCACTGATTGAATAATGAGTTGACCAAAGTAGATTAGTTGGAGCACTACTACACAGTTCTTGATATCTCTCAACATTTGGAAGTAATTTCCCAAAGGGTCTGGGAAAACCCTCAGTGCTCCCAGCTCCAAGACAAACACAAATGTGTTGCTGGCAATGATTACCTACTCCGCTCATTCACAAAGCTCCTGGCCTCAACGCAGGACCTCTGGCTAGAGGTAATTTGGCGAGAGGCCTCAGATCGTCGCTGCCCTCACAGTGGGAGCCACTTACTGGATCAGAAGGCACGGGTTGCTCAGAGCTGACGTACACTTGGACTGTTTCCAGTGGGAAAGGAAGAGGAGACTCGGTAGTGAAGGACCTAAACTGTGAAGAAACATGAGCACGGCTACACACGGTGTCTAAAGAGGTCATATGTGGAATGACAATGTGCAGCATTTGGTGAGGCAACATTACACAACTCGCCGAGCTCCAAAGAGGCCGCTATGGAAGGACTCCGTGGGAAAGCAGAGATATTTGAGTTTTTGAGTTTTTCATGTGACTTTCTACTCAAACCTGAAAACCAATCATTTGTATGTAATGCACTTTTTACACTACTGTATTAAGTCAGTGTTACATTCTTGGTTGGTTTTTGAATCTATGGCAGTAATGAACAACAAATCCTTATTTTATAACTGACATGGCAGAATTTATCTGTTTTTATCACAACACATTATTGCTTTCACACAATTTAGTGGTTTCTTTTCACACTACATATGTTTCCTGCGCATGTTTTCTACACTCTGCAGCACTTTCAAAATGTTTGTTAACAGCTGATAACGACAAGTGTTTCGTGGTTGGTTTCCTTCGCCTTTGTACAATCTACCTCTGAAGTCAAGACTTTGCTTGTTGTGATCAAGCAATGTTTTTATTTTTATGTTTAGGAAGCTGGAGGTGCGTGAGTCAAAAAAACTAGTAAAATGCTTTATTGTCATGGGAGAATTTAAAATAGGGGAACAATGATCAGTAGAGTGAATGAAAGAGAAACTGGACTGTAAAAAGACAATAACAACATAGCTTGCTAAAAGTCTTTATTTCTATTTTTGTGGTGGCAAAAGATCAGTCTGAAGTTAAGTCATGTCAAGTCAACAAACATAACTTGACAGTGAAAAATGAGCGGGAAGGAGCAGTCATTAAGTCTTTTTCTCATGTCCGCCCACTGGCCGGGTGTCATTATATTTGTGTTTTGCTTTGTCCCCTCCGCTATCCACAGAGGAAACCCATCCCATGTATGCATGGTGCACGAGGGGGGTGTTGACTGGCGAGGCCCCAGTCTTCAGCCCTGCCATTGGTCACCACGAAACCTGCATCAGTTTAAAACCAGATGCTGCCTTCTTCCCTCCCTTCACACCGTCCAGCCTCCCATAGACAGATAGGGGCAGACAGGCAGCGTTGGTGAGCGTGTGAGTGACTGTGCGAGAGATAACCAGAGTTCGTCTCAGCATGCCAGCGTACGCCACCAACATGAGGTTGAAGTTTCCCATCGTGGCCTTGGCTTTTGAGATTATCACCATCATCCTGTTCGCGGTGTTCGTGGTGTATGATGATGGGACACGTCACGGGAACGGGCACGGACATGGACATGAAGAACCCTCCAATGAGACTCGCCCTGAACTGGTCCGCATGGATCTCTACCCAAGTAAGTCCACCAAGACCTGCGTGCTTGAGGAGGCCCTGCTTTTGATGCCTCCGTTTCTAATCGATAAATTTGGTTGAAAAATATGAACAGCTGGTATTGATTGTTGTTTGGGGAAATATATTTGTAAAAATAGAGAAAACACCTGGAGAGCCGGATTCAAATTAAGTTTATTTCAATTAAATAAAGTTACAAACATACAGTCGTATAAGGTTTCTGAGCATTGGTTCTTTATTCTTAGACTCTGTAGTGCTGTGAGCCCATTAAATGCATACACAAATAAATAGATATGTTTCTTTTTTTATTGAGATACCACAAATTCTATTTTGAGGATCTAATTTTCCAATTACTGACATTGAAGATTTTTTGGGGGGCTGTTTGCAAGGAAGGTCTGCTGAGTGCAATAAGAGGAGTCATGGGGTTGCATTCTTGTCTGTCTCAAAGTCTCTTCAAACAGCTGAGATGTCAAAGGGATCCTGCAGGGAAAAGTGTCAGCTCTCACACAGAGGAGGTCACATGTGATTCAAATGTATGTGTCCAGCAGAGCTAACAATGCACAAACACAGGTGGTAGCCATCGCAGGAAAAAACAGTCAGCATGTAAAGCCATAAATTGTGAACGTAAAGGTCATTTTGTTGAAACTCTTTTGTGAGTGAAAGTGACTTCTTTGCCTGCTGACCAGTTATCTTCATGAAGAAATCTGCTGCAATGAACTGCTGGTTGACTCCACGAGTGCTTTGGGTGTGGCGGGAGTGAGCTTGAGCATGTCTTCAATTTCAGATGCAACGTGAGAACCTCTGTTCCATGCATACCAGACATCTGCAATTATGGATCTAAAGCAGAATTGATAAGCAAAATAATGTGTAGTGGAGCCAGTAAAATATATAATGTTTTTATTATTGTGGAACAAATCAGTTAAAAAAGAAATATTTGTGACAAAAACATTTTCTGGCTGTGTGATATTATGAAACAAACCAGACGTCATGACTGTGACACAAGATGAGTTGCTATAAAGGAAATACACCAGTATTTAAAAGAAAATAATCAATAGAAACTAATAATTAATCATTCTGCACTGGTTGTATCAGTTCTATAATAATAGAATTGCTCTTGAGGGGATTCTCTCTCTCTCTCTCTCGCTCTCTCTCTCTCTCTCTCTCGCTCTCTCTCTCGCTCTCTCTCTCTCTCTCTCTCTCTCGCTCTCTCTCTCTCTCCTCCATTTCTTCTGAGGATTAAATGTTACCTAACATCTGGGCGTGGTGCCAGCAACGCTGCTTTCCAATTCTATCTCATCCTCATCCTTGAGCTCCTGTTCACAATAAAAAAGCTCAGACTACATGGAAAGCAAATCTGAGTCACCCAGATGAGAAACAGAGAGGGGTCAAAGAGCAAGTAGAGGGCCAACTGGGTCCTCTACTAAACAACTCCAAAAATGAGAGCCCAGGCAGAAAGCTGAAAGCTGGTGCAAATATCTGCTACTTGTGTTTAAAAAAAAAAGAAAAAAACCTTGTGATTTATATTACAGAGATGATGAGATGACATCACAAACACCAGGATGTATTTTTGTCGGATCTTAATGAGATTAAAAAAAAAATTGTTTCTTGGCTCATGCAAGAATATACTGTTAGCAGATGTTTTCTTCCACTTCAGTGGTCCTCACTGGGTTTTTTAGTTTTATTTTCCTTCTTCACTAAAGTACCAGAAGATGTGTGAAAATATGCTGACATCCTCTATATGCAAATATCGCAGATGAATAGGTGTGGATGGGTTTATTCTTCCTGATATTTTCATTCAGTAGCTGCTGCATTTTAAATACAAGCATGCAATATGTAATACACGAAGAGTGTTATATATTATTGAAAACTGATGGAAATATAAACATATACAGAAACAAATAATGAATAATGTTTTTGCTCTTCGTAAGTCACTCACATAAACAATTGGAGAGTTGAGACTGTTATGTGTAAAACATAGAGGAATAATCCAATAATAGGGTTAGGGTGAAGGTTCCAATAATTTGCATGAGTCCATTTGGTGTTTTCCACATTTTTTTCAAATAAACTTAAATAAATAAGCAAATACATGTTAACATGTCACATAAACATGCTGATGCTGAACATACCTGCAGTACGTTTTATTAAGGGGACATTTCAGTCCTAATGAAACACTATTTGAGGACTGTGGTGTTCAGTCATAAAGATTTTATGTAAATACAGGGTGCTAAAACCGCCATAAAATAAATGTATTGGAAACATTGTTTTGGTCAGTTGTGCAAGTTCGATTGTATGTAAATTTCTTATATTACTGTTTGTATATAATTGTATCCTTGTTTATATTAATTTTATACATTAAATACTACTTCACTCACCCACTTATTCCAAGTTTGTGAGAAAATGTATATGGTAGCCATGAAAATTGAAAACTAAAGTAAATTTTCTAGTTTATCTTTAGTCTGGACTGTCCATATGAGCTGCTGGTAAACATTTGTGGAAGTCCTCAGAGTGGACCCTTTTAAAGATGAACCACTTCCAATGAAGATAGATGTGATGGACATATTGAAAAGTAAGGCCAACATAATCCTTAGCTAAGGATAACAATGAGCTAAATAACTTTATATGAACTAAAATTGTTTCTGAGTCAAGTTCCATCCGGGACAGGTCACCAGTTAATTACAGGGAAAACACAGAGAAACAATCACGTGACATGAGAGCACGAATCTCTAAACCACTGTATGACCTATTGTTACTGATAGAGCCTCTTAAATTATGTAAAGTGGTTATTAAACAAATAACAACTAAACAAACTAAATGTTCTATGGTCTTTTTCAAGATGAACAATGACTTGGCTGAATCAAGCAATAGTAGTACTAGTAATAATGTTTTTTATAACACGGTGGAAACATCACATTGTTTTCCAGCCTGCACGTACCTCCACCCTGATGCATTTTCCACATAATCACGTCAAGGTTCAAGTTTTGGTAAACAAGACTTCCACTTCCTGGTAACTCTTGGAAAGCCGTTCAGAACAAATCGTCCTCAAAGTAACTGGCCTGAACCCAGATCACCTCAGAGTGTATCCCTGTTAATGTCTTGTGTTTTTCTCTGTGTTGTTACACTTGATAACATTGCAAAATAACCACAATAATACAGGATTTTATTCAACCGAATGCCTTTTGCTAATGGTTCTCAGAGATAAAGGTCCAGGAATTGTAAGTCCGAGCTTGCTTAGATCGTATGTACTTCATAGAAACACATTAGATGGTCATAAACCTGACAGGAAAAGTAGGGGAATTTTCCATGAATGCAATTTGCAGCCTGATTAAATTGCTCTTCCTGCAGTTCTGGTCAGACAATAACAGCGCTTGTTGATGAGGAAACGACTCTTGTGAAGTTCAATAGCAGTTCAATAAATCACTGAGAGGACAAAGTTGTAATAGGTTGACTGCATATCATTAAGTGTATTTTCTGATTCAATTTGACGTGCAAAGTTAACTGAGTTTAAATTGTGATCGTCACAGCAAAAACATATGACTTTGTCACCGTATGAGCTGACGTCCTTCCATGGCTCTTCAGTGTTTCAGGATGTCCACGTCATGATCTTCATCGGCTTTGGGTTCCTGATGACGTTCCTCAAGAGATATGGCTTCAGCAGTGTGGGCCTCAACCTCCTCCTGGCCGCCTTCGGCCTGCAGTGGGGAATCCTCATGCAGGGCATCTGGGGCTTGGACGACGGCAAGATCAAAATCAACATCTTCAAGTATGACCGTCCTGCTCATGTTGGTTTCAAATGGACAAAAATGCATTCAAACACCCGCTGCCAAATGATTTTTTTTTTTACTTTAGGAGTTGGCAAAATTTATTTGGTTATTCTCCTTCCCTTTTGACACACATCTCTCCTTCTCCTACAGAATCATCAACGCAGACTTCAGCACAGCTACAGTCTTAATCTCCTTTGGTGCCGTTTTGGGTAAAACCAGCCCTGTGCAGCTCCTCATCATGACCATACTAGAGATTTCCATCTTCTCCATCAATGAACACCTGGTGGCTGAAATTCTCCATGTAAGTTCGTGTGTCTGTGTGTGACACACAAGCTAAATTCAGTACTATATTCAGGGGTCTATATTCATGTTTTCTTTCACAGGCTAATGATGTTGGCGCGTCGATGATCATCCATGCATTCGGGGCCTATTTCGGCCTGGCTGTAGCTCGAGTTCTTTACCGACCAGGTTTAAGAAACGGACATGAAAACGATGGATCTGTTTACCACTCTGATCTGTTTGCTATGATTGGTAAGAGGCTGTTAACTCCTAAAATAAAGTCCTGATAAGTCATGTTTGTGGCAGTAATTGACCTTCACTGGTCTCCTGCACACGTTTGCCATCTAGTGGCCATAAATAGGACTGACTCACTTACAGAACGTTTTGACGCAAGCTTCTTTATTACTACAGGAACAGTGTTCTTATGGATGTTCTGGCCCAGCTTTAACTCGGCCATAGCTGAGCCGGGCTTCAATCAGTTCCACGCTGTGATCAACACCTACCTCTCCTTGTCTGCCTGTGTGCTCTCTGCCTACGCCATCTCCAGCCTGGTGGAGCACAAAGGGAAGCTGGACATGGTCAGGCACCTTTTCTTTTCCAGTTAAGACAGTTTAATGAGTTGGAACACACAGTTTGAGTCAACTGTGTCAATGTTTGTTTTCTCTATAGGTGCACATTCAGAATGCCACCTTGGCTGGAGGCGTTGCAGTGGGAACATGTGCTGATATGAGCATTGGACCATTTGGGGCCATGCTGATTGGACTGGTGGCTGGCATCATCTCTACCCTTGGCTTCAAGTTCCTCACCGTGAGTGGAAATATGAAGACGTACAAATAAAACATCAACATACATCATTGTAGTTAACAGGCTTGAGTGAAAATAGAGATTGCTTTAAAACTGATCTATTTTGTTGAGACAGGCAATAAATCTCAAAAGAAAATGTTTTAAAATTTCTATCACCAGTCCATACTGAGTTCTGAACTACTACAAATCTTCCACTCATAGTGATAGAAATACTAAATCAGGTAGTAAATAAAGACATATGTTCTTTGAATTTCCAACAGAAATACCAGGTGAATGATTATGTATTTCAGATGAAAAACATTTCCTCATTATGCATTTAAATATAAATATTCGAGATTCTATTTTAGTTTCTCAAAAGGTAAGATTTGCACATATTCATTCATATTTTAGTTTACTTTATTCTGTATGAAAGCTGTTTAAACATCATTCTTCACTCTGCTTCCAGTCAAATACAAACTTTTTTTTTTTATTTCGTCATTCTGGGAAGCTGTAAGGACATGTTTCCACAATCTGCTGTTTTTTTATTTTTATTTAATTAGTTCGGGTAATAATTATTCTTATTTGCCAAAGAATCAATACAACACCAAAGAGGTTTTAATCAGGCAAACACGTGTTGTAATTCTCTATATTTGGTGATATCAGGGCAGAACTTCAAGCTGTAAATTGACATTCGAAATAAATGAAATCAGTTGGACACTATAGGATTTTTTTTCCTCCTTCTTCTGCAGCCAATCCTGGCATCCAACCTGGGTATCCAGGATACCTGCGGTGTCCACAATCTGCATGGCATGCCTGGCATCCTGGGCGGTCTGGCTGGTATTGTAGCTGTGGCTCTGGGCAAGAGTGACAGGTAATGACCATCTCATGCACCATACATTTAGCATATGATGATACAAGCACACACCAAACACTGTTGCAGCTTTAACTAACTTGTCAACTGAATAAAAACCCTTTTCTCTCTTCTATTTCAGTGGTAGTGCTGCCATGCAAGCTGCTGCTTTGGCTTCGTCCCTCGGGTTTGCCTTGGTCGGGGGTGCTGTTACAGGTAAATGGAGACAAACACTATAAATGTGTCACATTACTGGTAAATTCCCATGCTTGATATTATTATTTCACAAGACGGCAAATGTGAGTGATCAAGCGAATCATCCTCTCTGTATAGGTTTAATAATGAGGCTGCCCTTCTGGGGACAACCTCCAGACCAGAACTGCTTTGATGACTCTATTTACTGGGAGGTAAGAAATCAACTTTCTTATGAATATTATCTGTACATTGTGACTCTTGAGCTTCTCGCTTGCAGCAGAATAATCATTGATGAATGAGGAATTTTGAGGTCCTAATAAATTGATGTGAATCTCAGCGTCAGGCAGAGTTTCATTCATTAAAAAAACTAAACAAAAACCTAGTCTGTCTCTGAACTCTGTTAGTAAGGTCTGCAAATTGCAACTGTGTGATTTTGGATTATTTCACTATGTTACAAATATGTTGTGTTTTGTGTTTCCAGGTTCCCGAGGAGGAGGAAGAAAATGAAGAGAGCCTGGCTCATGCAGATCACTCCAAGAACAAAGCAGAAGCTTAAATGTCTGCCTACAGTCGTCTCACGGGGATTGTAGCTGCACTGTAGCCAAATTTAGGAAATCTATTTGTCAGTTATGTTAATGAAGGTTGGAAAAAAGACAAAGCCACAAGTTTTACAAATAGTGTAAAACACATTTTTTTTTTAGAATTTAAATTTGAATTTGTAATCCCATGCGACAGAAACATTTAGAGACAAAAACATGAGCGATAGATGCAATGAATACGAGAAAAACAAAACAAAAAAAAAACAATACAGTTCAGGGATTTTCTTACATTTAAAGCTTTGATTACTACATTATGGGTCACCATGAAAAATACACGCGTATTTGACTGTTGATACACAACTATATGTATAAGCTTTTCTTTATGCCATGTTATATTAAAAAGAGCATAAAAGCATGTTTTAAGATATTAGCATAATTACCATTTTCCCCATGATTCCTCATAGATTATTTTATATTTTCATACACCTGGTATATGCAATTGTGCCTAAGCTTAAGTCACAGAGAGGATGTGAAGTGGGTTTTGAGCCGCTGCTTGGCGTTACCTCACTGGAGCCCAGACCTCATGCGAGGAGTCTGAGCGAGCAGCAGCTCAGCTCTGACGTGGGCAGGGATAGTCGTATGATGCTCCACTTTTCTTCTCTCATTTCCGAATATTTCCGACAGGCAGCTATAGAGTTTAGCTTTCGACTGGCTGTCTTTTAAGGGTTTGTGTTATAATCTGTTTTCTACTTGCAGCAAATGCATTCTTCAATGTAAATACAGTTTATTTCTTAAATGGATTAACATGGTCTGTTTTAACAGTGAAAAAGCCACTGGTACCGCAATTTACATACTGACAAGAGGTTCAAATGTGACAATGAACTGTTTTGTCATTGTATCAGTCGTCTTTTGATCTCCTTGTTGGTAAGCACTATTTCTGACAGATTTTATTTTCAACAAAGGCGGTTGAAACAAAAAAATTATATATCACAGGATCAGCGCTTACGTTGTGTCATTAATGCTTTTAAACTGCATGAACGTAATGTGATGGCGAACACGTGTTTTTCAAGTGTTTATCATCCAAACACAGATGGAACTGACGACATGTTGAGTTTCTCAATGCTATTCTGGTTTATCAAACATTTTAGGATGACCAGGAGACTGAAACACATCAAGATTTTGTATTTTTATACAGTTGATGTATGCTTTATTTTGTATAATATACTAATACTGTTACAATAAATTTGTTTTTGTACAATGCACGTTGTCATGTGTTCATTTTTGAGGCGACATTATAACAAAATCAACAGCAACTGAAACATCATTGTTTAAGTTCAATTAGTTCAGTAATATTTTTGGAAGTGATAAAAACACATTTAACAGCTTACTCTATTTGAAAAAGAATGGACTGTAAATAGACAGTGTTCATTATAACTCAAATATAAAGATACATCATTAGATAATCTGATCTTTGACCTATTGAATTAAGGCTGGTTGAGCTCTGTAGATTTATGAGACTTCTATTGACTATATGTTCCCAATAATATGTAACTTTGATAGTGGACAATCATTTGATCCATATTTACCTGTCAGCAAACATCCATCAGCCACAATCCTATACATCTCTAAAACAAAAGGGTTAACATTATTGTTTGAAATATGATATTTGGTTGGAAAGAAAATCTGCACAACACAATTTTCCAAAAACTGAAATTCCATCCTTTGCATAATGAGTTTGTATTACTCAGATTTATAATTGTAAATAAAACAAAAAAAACATTGATGCACTACGTCAATATATTTTCACATGTAAATAAAGAGGGTGTTGGGTGGGAAAATGATAAAAATAGTATGAACGTCAGGAAATAATGTTACAGCACCTAATAGTTTTAGTCTATTACTATATTGATTGCTTGTTTCCTCGTGTCTTGACTGATGGTGTTTTATGTTTGTGTGTTTGACTGTCAAAGCACTTTGTGAAATAAAGTTATTATTATAATTGTTATTATTATTATAAAAAACTACACAAGCCAATTTAACAAAGAAGTGGAAAACATACATCAAAACCAGTATAAATTAAGCCATTTGGTGATTCCAACAAAAACCAAAGTCTGTTCAGAGTAAAATCCATGGGTATCTGGTCTAATTTTTCACTGAATTGTTTTTTTTGTTGTTGTTTTACTTTAAATTGTAATCAATGATTAAATCATGAGGGAAAACATTTCATGAATCACACTGAGGCGATGTGATCAGTTTACGCGCTGACGTCACGTCTTACGTTCATACCGTATTGCTTGCTGTAGAGACAAAGACCGTAATACACTTCGGGGCGAGTTAGTTTACCGTGTTTTTCAGAGACGAATACTGGCTTTACCGCGGCTCACCTCGTCTGTGTGGAGATACGAACAGCAGACGGAACTTGGAAAGATTGTGGAAGTCGAGAACCAGAGGAAATTCGCGTGTTTCCACGTCCGAAACTCCGGTTTCTTTGACGTCTTCTCCGCTAACGGTGCGAGGTTTGTCTATTGTTTGTGTGATTCGATGTGGCTTTTATACATCCTCCGATCACGTCTCAGTCAGAGCACATTAGATGTTTTGGCTCGGTTTTGTTGTTGAATTAAATCTATTTCCGTGTTTATTATGAGATAGAAGCGTGTGGGCTTCGTGTTGACATACCAGCCAGGCCTGGTGATGCCTTCAGGTGACTCGTAAATTTGGACATCAATTGATTTCGTTGCTTTCATTTCAAGTGATTACATTATAATTAGTTGCAGCTTGTTTATAACTAAACATTGATGATCAACAATGACAAAAAGAAGAAAACAGCAACAGTTGTACTTTTAAGTGTCAAGAATGTATCTCTTTTATAATAATACAAAAACATTATATGTATTATTTTAATAAAGCACATATTTAAGTACTGGGTTTTTTTTTCTACAGGCCCATCATGCCATACAAGCAATAATACTGGAACTATAAGGAATTCTAGATTTTTCAAATAAAAAGCTTTTAATAAGCGGTGGCTTTATACTACAAAAGATATTCAGGGATGATAGTTAGATTGCAAACATCACATAATTACTAATTTTGCTAAAGAAACAATAAACTTAATTGAACTGTCATAGCAAAATGTCTCTAATCATTATGATATATTTATTTTGTTCTATTTACTTTCACATTATTTGATAGTAAAAAGATTTGTTCAGTAGCAATGACTCACGACTATACTCTATTACAATTGTGAGAAACTTCATGAACATTGCTGCTTTCTTTCCACTAGGCTTTTCTTGCTGTTGGATAAAATGGGCAAAATTTTTCTGGATCACATTGGAGGGACTCGTCTCTTCTCTTGTGCCAACTGTGACACCATACTGACCAACCGGGCTGAGCTCATCTCCACACGCTTCACTGGAGCCACTGGCCGAGCTTTCCTGTTCAACAAGGTGCCCACAAGTCACATGAGACAGTTTCCCACTTGCCCTGTGTCTGCAGCATTTCTAAATGCAAATAGCCAAGTGTTTGTGCCATCTTCACACTAACAAAACTAACATTATGAAGACATTTAGCATTTTGACGACGTGTGCTGTTGTACCCTGCCTTCTTCTAATCCCAGCTGTGTTTGACGTCATCCTCCCATAACCCTGTGTAAGAGATGAATTGATGGAATTACATATTGACAAATTAATTTGTAGCACAATAAGTAGCACAATAAAGCTAAATTGCACACAAAACTAACAGTAATGATGATTTATTGTAAGATTGATCAGATCCCAACAAAAACTCTTTTCAAGATATTGTTTGTTCGGGATTAATCAACTTGAACTCATTTTGCATCTATGACAGTTTTGCAGCTCTATTAAAAGCCATTACCTGCAGTGGCGATAAACATGTGATGTTCTAACCTTCAGGTGGTGAATCTGCAGCACAGCGAGGTGCAGGACCGAGTCATGCTGACAGGAAGACACATGGTGAGGGATGTCAGCTGCAAGAACTGCAACAGTAAGCTGGGCTGGATGTACGAGTTCGCCACTGAAGAAAGTCAGCGCTACAAGGAGGGTCGAGTCATCCTGGAGCGGGCCCTGGTGAGAGAGAGCGAAGGCTTCGGGCATGTTCCCTCAGACACCTCCTGAGTTCAGTGCTCAAGTCTGAGCACACCAAAACTCCTCGTCCAGCACCAGTGCATGGGCCTGCATGGACAAAATCCCATATATCAGCAAAATAAAAATCTACCTGCCAGATTTTGGGGAAAAGTTCAAGCAAGAAGTGGATATTTTCACGTCATATCCAACGTATAACTGGGAATTTCTCCTGAAATACAGTTATGGTTCAGCTCATTTGAAATCTGCTGTAGTTGTAAATGTGTCCAACAGGCTGTGGTGTTGCATGTGCTGTTGGCAGCTGAAGTGAAGATGATTTGTTGATGCAAGAGGCTTTGACAGACAAGACAAGATTCAAATAGTGAATCTCAACAGAAGACTGTTCCAGTTGAGATTGTTGATGCCGACTACTATTGTTATGACAATAAACCTGTTTTGAATCTGCTAAAAAAGATTTTCATTATTTGATTTCCCAGCATATTTTTATTTCTCAAAAGAACGATAGTTTAGATTTACAAAGGTATTTCTCAAAGTAAAACAACTACAAGAAAACAGACTTTTGAAGTACAAAGATGGTATAAGATAATTTCTTTTGTTTCAGGAATTAGTTTAACCTTATTAAGAGTTCACATGTTTTCAAGAGGATCCAGTCATGTTTTACAGCAATAAAGAGACCACACCTCTTTCTTCACAATATGGTTTGTAATCATCATAATCCATGTTTCATCACACCGTTGTTGCAATAGGCCTGCTCCAGCACTCTGATTCAATGATCAAATCTCTACATTTGTTTGTTTCACACAAAAAATGGTTGAATTTCACTTATTATTGAACAGTTACCTATCCAATTAAAAATGCAAATATAGGAAGTAAACGTAACCACAATATACAAAGCAAAAGTAAAAATCGTCCATGATTAGTCGCTATTGATACCGTGTCAGTTGAGATAATATAATGATCTATTTCTCTGTGGGATTTACACGCCATTTCTATTCTATTATATTCTATTCTATTCTAAGTGATGTCACATCAGTTTCTGGAAGTTCTCAGAAACTTCCCACATTCCCACTTGAATAGCGTTCAAAAGTATTTTTGTACTGGCAAGTGGCAGTTCACTGCGGTATTCCGGGGTGCTAAAAAGAAGCGCACCCCTCGGTGACGTAGCCACGGCGATGCATCTTGGGAGTAGTATGCTTCCTGACAGGAAGCTAACAGGCAGTGTAGTCCATGCGCCGCAGGTCGGGTAGCATTCCGCCTTTAGTAGAAGATAGTTCTTATTTTCATGGCATGTAAGGCGAGCTGGACGACCGACATCGCTGCCTCTCAGACGGACACAAAGCAGAGCAACCATGGCCGGCGGTGAGCTTCAATTCCTCAAGCCAGGCCAGCCGGGAAAGCTAACGTTAGCTCAAGTTAAAGCAGGAATGAAGAGGAACCCAAACCGGGATGAATTTTGGGAAGACGTGAGTCTTGTGTGCTTGAAAAGACGAAAACAATGTATTTCTCTATTTCTTCAGAAAACGTCAGCGTGATCTTCAAGGTGTACTGCCTGGGAGTGATGACCATGGTCGCGGCTACATACACGGTGGCTCTGCGGTACACTCGGACCACCGCCACACGGGAAATGTATTTCTCCACCACCGCTGTTTTCCTCACCGAGGTCACCAAGTTGATCATCAGTCTGGGGATGCTCACAAAGTAAGTCCCTGAAATGTATAAAGTCCTCCAAAGTTTAGCCAGACATTTGCTCATATGTGTTGACTGAAGAGACTAAACATAAAGACCGTGCAGCCACTGGGAGGTGAGAGTCCTATCTTTATTTTTTTTACAAGTAAGTACAAGCTGTTTCAAGGAAACAGTCATTGCAAAAACTCTATGTATGTCTGTCCCTTGTCTTATTGGTTGCCGGAAAATTTACATTTCATGGAGGTGCAGAGATTGTCCACTTTCTGTTAAAGTCATGCCTGCGCCATCAGAAAGTTTATAGCGGTCACATCAAAATGCCCCCATCAGGAAAGTGATGAATACTCTCTCTTTGGCTTGCAATACTAATTATTGTACTTTTACATCGATGCTCTTCTTGACTGCCAAACCAGCTGTGGAAAAATTGTAATCCAAACAAACGCTCAAGCTGTGATCACAACCGCTGGTCTTCATGAATTTGATTCTGGTGTTTGTGGTCATCGTCCTCTGTGGGAGAATTGTGTTTGAAGCAGGCTTGACTGGTCTGACTTGATTTAGGTTTAGCTTTTACCCGCAACTGTTCATTAAACACAATAAGAAAATGTCATGCTCATCTCATGGCGAATATTGGTTTAAACAATAGGAACTTGACTGATATCCAGTCACTTTTTACCGACTGGATTGTTGACAAACCTGAATCGGTGGTGCTCGGTAAATAACCTCTGGCAGGACGACGGGGTTTTGCTGAATAACTGAGCATTTGGGAGTCTTTTGTAAGGGATAACAAGACAAGAGTCTGACTCTTTCAGAGTGACTTTCTGGTTCACTGTATTGGAAACACGTTGTAGAACAAACGATATACCAGCAACTTCCACTGGTTCGGTTGATGTCAATGTTTCTTTGTTTGTGTCTTCTTTCTCAGGGAAACGGGAAGCTTCGGCCGACTCAGAAACACAATCCTGGATCAAATCATCTTCAGCCCTAAAGAGCTGCTGAAGCTGAGCGTGCCGTCGGTGGTGTACGCCATCCAGAATAACATGGCCTTTGTTGCTTTGAGCAACCTGGACGCAGCAGTTTATCAGGTAGGACCTGAATGTGTTTGAACCGCTGGTCAGGTCAACATATAGATTCATGCATCGCCCACAGTCGAGGGTGTGTTGTGAATTTAATGACTCTGTAACGAGCACTTTAAGCAGCCGCCAAATGTTTTGATTCACTTGAACACACTCTTTCCCTTGTCCTCCCTTGAGAAACTGAAAACAAATAATGTTTGTCTTTTCAGGGTAACCCGCTTTCACTCTTATTCATTTGTGTTCATTTTTAATGATCTTAAAAATGCATTGCAAGTTCATTATTTATAATGTATAGTTAATTGTATTTGGGTTTATGATTCACTACACCTGTTCATTGTTCCTCTCCCTTTCCCACCCTTCCTCTGGATAAAGAGGGTGAAAGAAACTGAATGAATAGACAGTTTGCTGTGGAAAAACAAAGTATTATTGCTCTATGTTTGTGTATTTATGTCGCATTGAAACTTTACCAATATCAGTTGCTTTAATTCTTTCTTTGATGCAAATTTTCAGACTGTGAATGTATTATTTAGGTTGCTGTTAAGTTGAAATGTAATACTTGCAGCTTTAAAATATGTACATGTTTTTGTTGATCATTATCATAGTTGACAGATGTAAAAATGATCTGAGAACAATCGCAAAGATTCTGTTGCATTTTGAATGTGTGTGTGCTTACTTAGAATGTCAATGTGTCACATTTAAAGGTTGGGCCTCTGTCCCAGATGGATTGTTGCAAAGCTTATCAAGATACTCTCTTATCATCCTTAAATTGGCTTTTATTTGCTTTCACGCTACACTTGCAGGTCCTATAATTTCCTGCAGTTTAAATTCATTGTCATCACTGAGAAAAACACTGCTGTATGTTACTAATTGGTGCTGGATAATGTGTGGAGGCACAGTCACATTCATGACCTCCAGGCGAGACTTGCAGACAAATCCAGAGGAGCAACAAAATCCACTATGTCTCAGCACACACACAATAAAGGAATGACATAAGATACATGCACATAGAAGTATGATTACAACTGCCACACCGGTATGATTTGTTCCTGTTGTATAATTTTGTTGTGCATGGTTTTAATTTCTGTTTAGGTGACCTATCAGTTGAAGATCCCGTGCACGGCCCTGTGCACAGTCTTCATGCTGAACCGCTCGCTCGGTCGGCTGCAGTGGTTCTCCGTCTTCATGCTCTGCGGCGGCGTTATACTCGTCCAGTGGAAGCCTGCCGAGGTCACCAAGGTCCAGGTGGGGGCAGAGAGAGTTAATGCCTCAATGCTACGCGCTAAACTTTTCTCCGTGTCACTATTTAGAATTCGGGTGTTTTATGACTGCGTGACCTTTCGTACAATTCGCCCTGTGGCTCATATTGAGTTATATTGTTTTCCACAGGTTGAGCAGAATCCCTTTATTGGTTTTATTGCCGTCGCTATAGCAGTCCTTTGCTCTGGATTTGCAGGTACAGTTGGAACTCGACCCACGAAGAGAAGTTGTAAAAGTTGTGCTGTAACTATCAATTCCTCTGCTACTTTTAACTCGACACACGATTTTTTAGTTTAACCACATTTTACTTGGGTTTGGTGCTTTGCTGCAGCATTTAATTGTTTTCACAATGTATTTTTGCGTTGTGGATAATACATTTCTAGTAACTTTCTATATGTACTAAATAAATCTGTGGAAACTTCTTGGCATCTAACCGATGTTTCCAACTTTGCGGTTGAGGCGTCTACTTTGAGAAAGTGTTGAAAAGCTCCGACACGTCTCTGTGGGTGAGAAACATCCAGATGTACCTGTCGGGCATCTTGGTCACCGCCATCGGTGTTTATGTGACCGACGGAGACGAGATCCTGGAGAAAGGCTTCTTCTTCGGATATACTTCCTGGGTGTGCTTCGTCGTGTGTGAGTACGACTCCACCTGAAGATTCTTTAATGCTCACTTAGTGTGTGTGTGTGGCTGATGTTTCTCTCTGTGTGTCCAGTCCTGGCCAGTGTTGGTGGTCTGTACACGTCAATAGTGGTCAAGTACACAGACAACATCATGAAGGGCTTCTCTGCTGCTGCTGCCATCGTTCTCTCCACGGTCGCGTCCGTCATGTTGTTTGGACTGAAGATAAGTAAGTTTGTTTTTTTGTTGTTTTTTTCCCCCCCCCGTCTTGGGAACTGCAGTCGGAATGTTCCCTGTTCGTCTGGGCTTCAGTGTCTTTTTGTGTGGAGTTCGCATGTTCCCACGTTTTCTTTGTGTCCAGCTGATCTTCTGTTTATATGATTTTCTCCAACGCAGACAAACTGCATAAAGTACGACACACAGTGAAAGGTCTCAGACTTAATCCCTTTCAGGTTCAGTGCCTTCAGACACATAACGGGAAGATAAGCAAACAGTGCAAAAGTATGTCTGTCCTAACCAGATCTTCTTTGATTGTTATACGTTGCGTTCCCTGAGGGCAGCTCTTTAGTGAAAGCCATGTGAACGTGTGACAAGAGAATCATGTGAAGATCCGAGACTAATCTCGCCTTCTTAGTTGACGTTTGTCAAGTGAAAACATGTTTCCCTGCTCAATAAAATTCTCTTTCTGCTTTAACATTAAAATAGTATGTCTAAATAGAGCAGTGCAATTTTTCTTTAACTATATACAGTGTGTAAACAAAGAGTAATGCAAAATTATGTAGGAAGTGTATATGTAGAAATAAAATGGGACTTATTGGAGCATAATTGCTGCCAGTCCTGACACACTGGGACCTGTGTGTGAGCAAATCTCCTGTACAGCCTCAACTATTCAGAACATTTTGACAAAAAAAAAACTCCTGTCCTGTGTCACATACATCCATCTTATCAGCCACCTGTTTGTCACATTGTAATCGCCACTCTTACAAAAACAAGAATAACTGGGCTGTCGGTTTGGGCCCGGCTCGTCCTGTGTGCCACTCCCATGAATCGCTGGGTGACAGTCAACAAAGAGTATCGACTTCCTTACATGAGTAGTGTTGATTGTATTGTGCATGTAAAATCGTTCGTGCGCTTTCAGCGTCAAATGAGGTCAACAAACGAAAACTTTAGAATCTCTCTCGTTGGCCAACTTGCTTGCTAACTAAATCAACTGTTGTATATTTTGTTAGGTGTAGATGGAACTCTTTGAAATGTCGATTCAGTCATTAAATGTACTTTAAATCTGCCACTCACCGGAGGCAGAATCTATATTTATTTTTTGCCTTCTTGTTATACAACTTTAACGCATAATCTTTCTCTCGCCTTCCACTTTGTGCAGCGATCACCTTTGCCTCTGGCGCGATCCTCGTGTGCATTTCCATCTACCTGTACGGACTCCCAAAGCTGGACACGTCCAAAGTGGCGCGACAGGACGCGGACAAGGTGGACAGAGAGAAGCTGATCACAGTGTGAGCAGCTGGTTGCAGCGGAGTCCGGGGGCGGGGCGGGGGGGCGGGATCCTGTTTTTTGTTGTGGAGTCCAAAGTTTAGGCACTTGGGTTGGGAGGAGATGAGCGACAGAGGTCACTGCTGCAGACCGTTCGACTGCGTGTCCAGTTCGCCACACAGCTGAAGCCCGTTTCCAGTTAATGCAGGTCTGCTCCTACCTCCCTCCACCCACATGGGACGTGTGACAGTACTGTGAATTTGATGACATGTTCACGTTTTTCACTATTTTTAAATGTCACAACAAGCTGCTTTTTAAGTTTGTGAATATTCTGATACAATCAATGAAGTTTTTGGACTCTCACCTCCGGCCGCGACTATTGATGGCAGTTTTACTCTGAAGCCTTCGTATCGCCGAACATGGAGAAATATCACAACTCGCTTATCGGAGAGATATTATCGCCAATTGATAATTATTCTATTTTAAATTGTGCAATGTGAGTGTTTTAGGTTCATATCTTAATGTGCTGAATGACGACAGACTGCAATGGTGGTTTGGTTTACATCATCTCTCACTCGTGTCTTGTCTTTTTTGTTGTTTTTGTACCACTTTGTGTGTTGCCTTGTTTTGAAAAATATTTGAAAGCCTTTAATAAAACTGGACGCAAAGACGTGACAAGGAGCCGTTTCATGTCGTAGTAAACTGCTCGCAGTCTTCATTTTCAAAAATGTATATACAGTTCAAATTCTCCAAACTTGCAGACTTTGAAGCCGAATGTCACATTTTATCCACCGGCGAGATGCCAAGGATCCTCATGGCGTTAGCCAGGACCGATCGCGCCGCGGCGAACAGTCGTAACCTCGCCTGTAAGCAAGAAAAAACAAGACCTTTTTAAAAAAAAAAAGTCAAACCTTTGTTGTTTGAGCCAGCTGTTATTTGTGCGCATTCATCTCCAGCCAATCATTAACTTCTGCAGCCTCAACAAATCACAATATGTTTGCTTTGAGGTGCCTTCATACCAAAAGTGGTTCTCCAGGGAAACAGATTGTAATCTACACCGTGTTTATTTTGAAATGCAAAAACTGTATACAGTACATCCAATGACGATACAGGAAGTTGCAGAAAGCTAGACAATATTGATACATTTTTTCTTTTCATGACCAATGTATGCACTGAATGTAATAAAGATGATATCAAAAGACCATAATAAAAGCCTCTAACTCGCAGCTGTACAACGTTCCCAGCTATTTATTGTAGTTATAATCAGTAACCATTATCCCGGGTGTTTCCCGCTCCACCATATACATACAGTATATTGTCTTAATATAAACTTAGAATAAGAAATAAGCTCAAACGTATAACTTCAGTATTGAACCGGATGCTATTTATTTTTTCAGCCTTTCACAGAAACCAGAGTAAAAATAATACTTGACTCCTTGTCTGGGCGTCGATGTTTCTCTGCTTTCTCGTTTAATTTGCATTTTCCACAAGTCAATCATCGAGACGTAAGAAAATGTTTAAGTCTCCACATAGGCTGACTGATGATGCGTTCATAGTTTATTTCCCATATTTGGATGGAGGTCAGGATTCATGTAGTGTGTTGATTTTACAGGAGGTGTGTTTGTTTCTACCTGAGCCACATTCTGCGGGCTTCCTTTCACCGGCAGCTCTCTGTGTGCCGAGGCGACCAGGTGGCTGGGAGACAAACAGCGATTACAAGAAGGCGACAATGTCACTTTAAGGAATACAAACACTGAGTGGCGGCGGACCAGCCCTTCAAAGCCAACATCCTGTTCCTTACCATAGCTTCAGTGTAAAGTTAACCAGGTGTCTGGGCTGCAGGTCCTGAGCCGAATGATGCAGGATCTCGTCGTAACTGCAAACAGAGGAGCTCAGGTAGAACTTGAACAAACACTGACAAACAATGTATATTCACTCCATCCTCTCGGGCAGTATTGGAGTTGTTTGCTGACCGGAGAAGGTGCCGGAGGATGAAAACACTGGTCTGCTCAGGCAGGAGGGACGGATTGAATGTGGCTCCATCCACACCTTCGTTCCTTCGTATTAAGCTAGTGCAAGAACATCACACACACACACACACAAAAAGAAAATATTGATGCACCGAAGGATATTTTTACTTTTTGTATCAGCAAATGTGAGCTTCCTGTGTTACTTTAAAATCATTGATATTCTGTAAAACTTGATTTTGCTTCAGCGAGTGTTGAATGCACACGACAAACTAAGAAATTCAGATCCTCAAAGGAAACCAGAAAAGTTTCACTTCCATCTACTTTTAATGTCGTATATCTGACTCCATGGTTAAAAACAGTTTAGAATCGTTTGGTTGTATAAATACGCATATCCACCAAGGACACTCTACCTTCATGATTATGGGTAAAACTCTAAAATCTGCTTTACTTCTACCAGTCTCACCAGGTCTTTACACAAGTATCTGTACTTCCGCTTAAGTAGAGAAGTAAGCTATAATAACTTATTTTATCTAAAAGTCTGAAGATTTTGAGTAGTTTTGGTCATCCTATATCTTAATGTATCGGGAAGAAAACAGGAATTCTTAAACTTCCTGTAAATTTAATCCTTACTATTATTTACCAAGGTACATTTCCAAAAATCAAAACTTTTTAAAACTATTTCAAAAGTGAATTGCTCAGATTGACTGGATGTATTAGAAATAAACTGAAATATTCCAACCTTTTTTGATTTCTCTTGTTTGTGTATCTAAAAACATCTGGCAGTTTCGAGGTTTGGACAGTACATTTGTATCTGGAAGTTCACTGGTTTGAATCTCAGTGCATCTGTTGTTAAAAATGTTTTATTGTTAAAAGTGGTGACTTTATGTCCCAAACTCTAGTAGCTGCAAACCATCTTTCTAACTAAATGAGACAAACTGAGGCTTCTCGAGTCAATAATGACTTTTACTCATATGTGACTCAATACACCTTTTAGCTTCAAAGACGGGGACAGTTAAACCATCTGAAGATTCCTGAGATATCTCCACGCTACCTGCAGAGTCGAGCGTGTGTGTACTGCAGGAAGACGCCAGTGTCGCCCTGAGCCTGCAGCATCTGGTCCCAGTCAAACTTGTAGTCAGATAGCAGTGGGCCTTTGAAGTCCTTATCGCCATTGTTTAAAAAAACCAAAAAACAAACTTTAGACAATTTACAAAGAAACGTAGTGTGACTTGAACCTGTTGCATACTGCGATCGCTCACCTGAACTACGAGTGCACTCATTCCTACTTTCTCCGCTGTGTCTGCTGGATTCTCCATTTCTTTTGTCGCTGTGAAACGAAACAAACACAAAGTTCACATGATTGCCACATGAAAGTGTTTTTATCCCTCCTATTGTGAGCCACATTTGCTTCTTTTTCAGTGGAATGACAAGCTTTTAATCCTTTTACCACAGGAAACTCTGCGCCACCGCTTGCTTTTGTTAAATATTGTCTCAGAGTGTGGCGGGCCTTACTGTTGGTCTGGCTCATGTTGTGCAGCATCCGGGCCCGAGCCTCATCCAGAACGTCCTCCAGAAACACCACCTCACCCGTCCGGGTCTTCATGCCTCTGACCAGACCGAAGGGCACATGTCGACACCTACAGCCGGGAAGGAACACTGAACATTACACCCATAACAAACATTATGAGAGTGGAAGGTGGAACCAAAATGTCCTTACCACTAAGGATAAATTTAGGCTTTAGGCCTCCTCTGAACTTCGTTATATTGTTTCTAAAGAATATTCCCCATTGAAGTGCATTTGTGAGACGAGCTGCAGAGTATGTGGGTGACCAGTGTTGGTCGAAGAAAAGTATCCATGAGGAGGCGTTTCAGACTTCACTCATCCAATCTAGAGTGGATTTGACAAATTCTTATTGAGTGCAACACACAAACTCGGCTCTGTTCATCCCACAAATTCATGCTCCGTCCAAATGAGGCAGCTTTAATAATGCAATATATAAACCAGCAATCTAACAGTAACATTGATACAAAAAACAAAGAATTAACCAACCACAATCCGCTTACTTTTTATGCCGCTCAAACACAATTAGCCTGTAATGTACACAAAAATATTATTTCCTATTCTATCTACAGCGCCTACACACTGGTCCTGGTACCCTTTAATTGTTAGGCTCCTTTTCTGACAGAAAACGTCTAACTATCCGTAGCTGTGTGGCCTAAGAGGCTCTCAAATGTTGCCGTTTCAGGTTTTTCAGGTACCTTTTCACCCAAGAATGTCCCATCGTGAGCAAAATCTGGAACAACTGGTGGAAGTGATTTTCTTGACTTTTGTCTGTCTGGAAAAAAGCAAAGCAGACTTGGTGAACATGAAGGCACAGAAGGAATTTAACAAAGTGGCCCCTTCACCTTTTCACAGCTGTAAAGCTTGGATAACTGGTTTCACGGTCACAAACAGGACATCTGTAACTAAAATAAGAAACAGAGGTGCTTCCTTTGGGATTCGGTGAACGACGCCGGTTACAGACTGTGGGGCACCGGTGGTTCAATTTGGTGAAGAAGTTTCCCGAAGGGGATTCATAAAGTATGATTCTATTCAATAAACCTGCACCAGATGTTTGTCTGATTCTGGTTTTTACTTTCTTATCACTCAGGGTAAACATTTTTGACTTTTGAATGAGTCCATGAAGTCATCCAGCAAAAGATAAACGAAGCTCCACAATTCAATTAGATGTTCTGCTCTTTTTTTTGTGACACAGTTAAAAAAAAAAAAAAAAAACACCAGTGTGACCACATTCAAGTTCGCGTGTTCTCACCACATAAATCATCTCATCAAAGTGGTACTTTTCTTTTCGATCAATGGCTGCAGCGATGTCTCTGCAACAAACAAAATAAAAGGTGTTACTAATTGCTACGCTCTTCCCACAGTAAAACGTTGGTCATGCCGACCTGGTGATGTACAACGTGGTGCCGTCACTGCGGAGCAGCGTACTGACGCTGCTCATGTCTCCCTGAGGCGAAAGATCCACAACGCCAGTCCCTTTCCTGCAAATACAAGAAAACAACAACTTAATAAGTCAAGTACACGTGAGCTCAGATAGTTACTGGGTGTAACTGTACTGTACAGAGATGCAAACAACATAGCACTTGGCCAATGCTTTTTTAAAACTACTATTGGAGGAATCCGCAGCTTGTTTTGTTTTAAAGAGTTTTATGTTAAATTGCTGTCCGTGCTATGGTTTAGAATTGCTTGACTTTGTTGGTCACTTTTCTACAAAATAAAACCTTTTCAATCCTGTTTAGCAAAGCTGGAGTTTAAAAGAATAAATTCTAGGTTTATGACCTGTGGATTAATCAATATGGGTTCGAAGTGATCATCAGTCAAGTTTCATGCTCATTTCATTACAACATGATCACTCCAGCGGGAAATGAGCTTTGGAGAATTGTTTACATGTTGTTTTTAAATCTCCAGACATACTAACACACAGCGGTTATTAATCTGAGACGCGCCACGTACTCGGAGGTCTTCAGCAGGCCTCGACTCTGCAGCTGCTGCACCACCTCGTGGGCTCCATGCTGGTGAAAGGACTCCCCGCAGTAAACGTCAAAGTGAACGCCTAAACGCTGGAAAAAAAAACATTTCAAGTGAGCCTCACTGGTCATTTTTTTTTCTGCTGGACAAAGTCTGAGCATCAACGGGAGATTAGTCGTGTTGCGCGAGGGGATTTCACCTCGTAAACACGCCGATACTCGTTCACTGTGATCTCTCTGAACCGTCGCCATAGAGACACCGCCTCGGTCTCGTGCTGCTCCAGCTGTCTGAAGAAGTCTCTGGCGGCTTGGTTCGTGGCCTCGTTGTGCTCCGCCTCCTTGTTCACGCGGACATAAACCTGCAGGAGTGAAAAAGAGACACCGAATACAAACAGCCCGCTGATGCAGAGAGGCCGTGAGCGGCCACGTTTCCAAACGTATTCACACTCACCTCGAACAAATGTTGCAGAGGGTTTTGTTTCAACTTTTCAACACATCCGAACTGACCAAACCCAGCTCCCAGCAAGCCTGAAATCCAGGGACTGTTACTCATTTCATCAACCAAAGTCAGTAAAAGGACACAATTCATGTATTCTGTACAGCCTCCTCACCAAACTGCATTCCCCAGTCTCCCAGGTAGTTCATCCGGATGACTTTGTTTCCCATTGATTCCTTCAGATTAGCAATAAAGTTACCTGGAAAAATAAGTTACAATTTTGTTAATTTGATTTGACTAATAATTTAAATTCAAGGTGCAAATAACCAAGAGTCAACAATTGACCCTTTATCACATCGCATTTAATGGATCTTCCTTATTTACATTAATATCAGTGCATTCATAATGATGTATTGATTTATGATTGGGTATATTAACACAATTCTTAGGTTAAAGACATGTAAATACAATGATGTTCATATAAATTTTACTCAAAGAATATATACAATAACTTATTTACTTTTTGTACAGAATGTGGGTATAACGCTAAGCATTATGTAATTAACAATAAGAATAGCTGCAACACATTTCTATATAATTATATTCAGCTTGTTGTAATAGTGCATCCACCACAAGTGGATAATGCATTTCAGCATTTGCACTGTGGTGTCAGTTACTATTTAACCAAATTTCTACCTAAACTTACCAATAATTGTGGAGCGTAAATGTCCAGCGTGGAATTTTTTGGCGATATTTGGCGAGCTGCAACACAAAAACACATCGACCATCATCAGTAATAGGAGTTAAAAGTGACCTCAGAGAAGAAATGACTTGTGAAAAGACCTGCCTATACTCCACTAATGTCGTTCCTCTTGGAAAACAATCTAAAAGTTCACTATCCAACCCAAATCTGTCGTCTTCTCCATTCCTAAATGGCTCCAATATTTTCTAGAAGAGAGACGGAGAGCAGAAGCACTGAGATCACAGTAAAAGGGTTGGGGATTGTTTTCCACCTTTGTGACGTACCTCAGCGAGAAGCGTACGGTTCACTTTGAAGTTGATCATTCCAGATGCAGCAGAGACGGCCTCCACCACACCATCCTGCTTCAGCTGAACGACGTGAAGCCAATTATAAAGTTTGTAATGTTACTGAGCCACAAATATACAACAGCAGTAGAAACATGACCAGAAAGACAAAACACTCGTGAAAAACTGTTCAATGATCAGGATTTGAAGGGTGAAGTTCAACCTGAAGTGGCCTGCTTCGTCCAAAAAAAACAATTCACAACAGAGTTAGCTGTCATTAAAGACTTCAGGAGACACGAACTCGTCTGTTTCAAATGTTCAAGTTGTTCAAACAGCAATGACACGATACAAGTGATTATTTAGAAAGCAATTTAAAGTCTTTATTTCGGCCAAAAATCAGATTACGGTTGAACCACTACAATCACTGTCATCTGCTGCAAAGACTTGAGTCAATAATGAAATCTTTTGTCAAGACTTTTAATAATTGATTTTTATTGAACTTCCCAAATCATTGTTGCAGCCTTACTTTTTAAAATGTGTTAGTACATGACATGCTTTTGCCTCTGCAGGTAATATAAAGAACTTAGTTTCTGAACTACATTCTGACCTTGTCGCTCCCTCGTGCTGCTAAACTTCATGAGAAGAGTCAGTGATTGACCTCTGACTCTTTTCAGAGGCTCAATCTCTGTTAACATTTTATTGGCCAAATGACCATTATTGGCGGCATCTAAATTCCTTCCGAAAGCAAGTGACAAAAAAAAATCTGTTTAAAAAAAAAAAAATTTGTGATGAGGTGTGAGGTCGGTGCTGTGTATGTAGGATTTGTAGCTCCTGAGTGAGAGGAAACACAATTATATAACCTTTGAAAGACATCTAGCATGAAGTGTGTCCCATCTGAAGCTTTAAATAGTGGAATATGTTTTTTGAGTCATTTTGACACTTTCCATCTGATGTATTCCATATAAATGCTAATATTTCTCAGTACTTCAGTAGCTGCCCCACAATCTGTGCATATCCATCAGCCTAAACATCTATTGTATACATTCCTGTGGCCTTTGTTATACAAGGTGCTTTGTCTGTAAGCCAAAACTGACAGAGCAATTAGTTTTTACTTGTCAAGTATGTTTCATTTGCTGATTGCACTGAATCCCAGTTTTGTTGTCACAGGAAAGGAGCTTTCGTTTTGTTTTCACTTCTTGTTGAAATACAAGGATAAAGACGACACCCCTTCCCCTGGGCTGGCTCCATTCAAACGACACAAAAGAACACCCTTTACACACAACCAGTTTGGCTGCTCCCTTCACTCGTGGCCACAGCAGATCACCCACATCCATCTCACCCTGCCTGAGGTTAAAGAGGACAACTATTACATAGAACGGCTTTTTGTCCATCCTTCACGACACCCAAATAATCTTCTTTAAAATCTGCCTTTAGTCCAACTCCCTGATGGCTTCATCTCCAGCGAAGCCTCATCCCCTTGTGTCACTGGCTTGTGTAAAAGTCCCTTTTAGAGACGGTGTGTGTTTGTACTTCTCACCTGAGCCGCCAGGTGTTCTGTCTGCAGCTGGATGTCTTCAGTGGAAGGTAAAATCCCACAGCTTCGTAAAGGGCCAAGTGCCAGCTTGAAGTCAGCAGACTGCCTGGGGAGGGCAGGGTCAGTGAGCTTTGGAATTGGAGGACAAAATGAGCTGGAAACACCTTGAGAAGCGGCACTTAACTGTTTCTTCAGAACTGGGATTGCCGTCAGAGCTGGTATAAAGACATCCTCAGACTGCTGTAGAGTCCTGCCCAGCTACAAAACAAAAACACACAACATGGTGAGGATTGCAGCTGCTCACACTGACATGCATGTTGTTTCCACTGACTCCAGGGTCACAGTCTGTTAGCATTCAGCACAGCATCGTATTCTTTTATGGACTCCCACCGCACATTACCTTCTCTGCTATTTTTCTCCTAAAAAAACAAGCCATGTTTCTCAAACATCAACTTTAACTTTGAATGGACAAACAGTGAAATATATCCATTAGTACACATTGACGCTGCAACGGCACTTCCTCATTCAGGTCCCGCCTTCTCCCGGATCGTCCAATCACAAGCTCCGGTTTCCAAAACGTCATTGCTCAGAAAAGGAGCGTTCGATTTGTTTCTCCGCTGCTCCCGAAAACAGCGAACGACTATAAACAGTATATTAGAATCAACTTGTTTTTTTGTTTGTTTTTAAATTAGAGTACTTTCTCCCTCTAAGACTATGGTTAAGGCTCCTTTAATGTCATGCTATCTATTATTTCACATAATTTCCAATGGACTAGTGGTATTTAGAGTATTTATTCGTTTTATATCAAATGGGGAATACGGGGGATTTATCTGCAGTTCCCCAAATTTACATAGTATGGCTGCACAGTGGCAATAAATGACTATTGTAAGGATGAATCTGTTCCAGTTCATTGATGTTAGCTTGTTTGTCTGATTGTTTCTACTTTTAAATGTTTCAACTTGGGTTTCTAATTTTTCAATTGTTTTGTCAATCCACATCAGTTTTGACAATTATTGTTATACAAAATATTTCCACACACCCATGTCCAATTTTGTATTTAATTATTTCAACCTGAATGAAATCGAATACATACTGGGAAAACGACACAAGATGTTCCATGGTGGCTGACCACATGTCACGCAATCGTTTTCAGTCCCTGCTAGCACACCTGCATTTCACTGACAACACTGATTTGTCAAAAAGGCAAGCAGGAGACAAGTGTTGGAAGATCCGTCCATGGCTCGTTATGTTCCGCCAGCAATGCCTGAATGTGACTCCAGAGGAGTACAACTCAGTTGATGAGCAAATGGTCTCTTTCAGAGGGTCACACAGTCCAATAAGACAGTATGTGAAGGGCAAGCCCCACCTTTCTAATGCACCAAAAAAACTGGTTGGAGAAGACCAAAATTGTTGTTTAACCTTTTGGAAAGGTACTGTTTCTGTTTGAATGCAAATAAATGTTCGTTACTGAGCAACAAAAGTTTTGTCATTCATTTTCAATTTAAGAAAAAAATCACAGTAAACGCCCAATGTGACAAATGTGTCACTTTTCAGATGTTTATCACAAGGGGGTGCTATTGAAAAAAAAAGTTTAGAAATGTGTCATATATGGTCCATTTGGTCTGTTCTGTAACACACATAATTTTCCTAAAAGGGGAAATAGGTGTGGGTTCTTATGGGTTAAAGTAACAATGGAATGTAGAGAGCGGCAGGTGATATACCTAAGCCCTTCAATTGGCTCCTCATGGAGTACTTTTATCACCTTGTATTAATATAGTGCATTTTTCATCATTAAGTTATTTGGCTTTCCGGCCTCCTTGTGATGTTAATTGCACCTGTAGTTCACTTGAATTTGCATAATCATACTCACCTTGGCTTTACTTCACAGTCCTTCAAAAGTTGGCGAGATCTCAAAATGGCACACTTCAACTATTAAACCAAAGATTTATGGGAAAAAAAACTTTATTTCTTCTGTTTTTCTCAAATCAAAGCTCGTTTTGATACTGACAGCAGATATAATCATAAAATTCTGGAACAATGAACAAAACTAAAAATAAAATACAGTGTATACAATGTTTTAACAATGCCTAAAAAAAAGAAAGAAAAAAAAGCCAAGACTTCTGCTGTTACTGTAGTCCAATCACAAAGCTGCCTCCATTCTGCTCTTCATCCCTTTTTTTTTTTAAATGCTTTGATAAAAAGCTGCAGTTAAAACCCTCTCTGTGTGAAATAACTCAGAATGACAAAAAAAAAAAAAATCAAGTAGAACCAGAAACCAAAGTGTGGCGACAGCCTGCCTTTCATAAAGGCATCAGAACAGAGCCAAACATATCAACACGGCAGTGAAGACACCACTGGGAGTCGCAGAGAGTCTGGGGGCATGGTGGCAGGAGGAAGCCCTCCTGATGTCCACGCCTGAGGCAGTGAGTCCACAGAGAGGCAATATGGCACAGCGAGGAGAAAAGTCCAACTGGACCCACCGAGGCCCCGCAGGAGCTCGCAGAAACCAGACGCCGACACTCAGGAAACATCTGTGGAGGGAAACAAATTCAACACATGGATCAACACATTCAGAGATAATGAAGCCAAGTGGAATGCTCTCACTGGGAGGCACTTTATTGCTGGAGGGTCGTGTTTACACGAGAACATTCTGCTTGCAAACGGTGTTCCCTTTGGAGAAGGATGACGTGTCGACTGCACAAACAAGAGCTGCAACAATGAAAACGCAACAAGAATATACTCACAGCTGGCAGGTTGCTCTCCGAACCTTCGCATCAGCTGGTCGTGCGTGAACTTGACGAACGCGTCATATTGCTCTGTAACAAGTCAACGCATTTATTAGCACACAGGTTTGGTAACTCAAATGTGCATCATTGATATGGATAAACTAATATTAGGACACACCTGCAAGCTTTGTGGTCAGGATCTCGTCGTACTCCTCGCGGACTTTGTCCTCTCGCTCCTTCAGTAGTCTCTCACAGATCATCCCGACCTGTCTGAGGGAGAATAAGGGCTGTTCTCTTCTGACGGGAGAGGCGCCTGAAGACGTACCTGTCGGGAGAGTTCACGATGCGTCATTATTACTGGATATCGGAACTCGGACGAATCAGTTACAGTTAGTCCAGCCTTACAACAAGCAGACACCGACACTGCTGCACATCGGCGCTGTGGATACAGAACGTGTTCACACACAGGAAACAAAGTGGCTTCCATGCAGTGTTTGGCATCACTATTGTAACCAGACCCCTCACCTTTGACTTTACACTTGAATGAATGCAGACAAGCAGTGCCGTTTCTGAGGCGCTCGCTCGACTGCTCTATATTTCATGATCTAACCTCAAAGGGAATCATTTTTCTTTGTACAACATTTCTGTGGAGGATTCCCTCGAGCAAACATGTTTCTTTGGAGTGTCAGGCTGTATGACTAATTCAGTGGAACTTCACGATAAAAGCCAGTGGAAGAATAAAGACTGTATTGCTTCTAATTCACTATTCTTTAACTTTTTTGTGCCCAGCTTTGTTATAGGTCACAAAATCTGAGAGCTTCTGGCACCACTTCCTCAAGATAGCTCCAACCTTATCAATAGCATTCTTCAATGTACTGCTTCTGAAAGGTAAAACCCTGATTAATCTTATCTGTATTTGACGAGCTGTACTGAGGAGAATCAGTAATGATTAGTATATGGGCACAAAGCCTGGGAGTCATGGTTCAGGGAGGCAAGCATACAATAAAACGTCAGCAGCAAAAGGATACCAGTAAAAGGGTTAACTTGTTGGCTAAGATTGCGGAAATCCCCATGCTGGCTTTTAGAAATGACAAGGCCACATCAAACAATCGTCACAGGAAAAAGGAGAAGAACAACATATAAACAACAGGACTGTCAGGGATTAATTAATCAAACAACTCCAGCAGGGGCAGGACTCAAGTTTAAAAACGCAAGGTTGCCAAGCAGTGCTCTTTTGGGGATGGTTGTGATGTTTACCAACGACCAAAGTCAGATTTGAATAGGAGCTTCCCGTCATACCAGGGAGGGCCGATGCACAGGGGATGTTGTGCAGGTCCAGAGGACAGCAGCCATCAGCCTGCTGGACAGCGCTGTCCAGGTGTCTTCGCTTCAGACGCTTGTACTCCTGCTTGATGTTGTGGAGGATTTGCTCTGAAAGACACATTCACATCTTGGATAAGAACGACATACTCGCAAATCCTACAAGCACCATGAATATACAATCTTTTGATGGGCAAATTTAAAATATTGAGCTTTCTTCTATTTCACACTGTAACCTGGAAGACACCAAATTATACATAGGATAACAAATGGCGATTCAGGTTTTTAGGTAGTACTCGAAAGTCACCAGCTCATCTTTAAAATACTCTTGTCAGAAACACTGGAAACAAACTAACCTTGATAGATGCAAAGTTTTGAAGTTAGCCAATTGTAGCTAGCAACATGCATAACAATTACAAGGCAACACGCAGGACAAAAAGGCGATTGTTATGGGTCCTCTGAGGCTTGTAAGAAGTGAGATTACAAGGATTACGAAGGAAAGTGGCTGTATTTTCGTACCCGCGGTGAGCCTGGATGACACTTCCCCGAAAGGCGACGGCTCCATACGCAGATACTTCTGCGGGGAAGACACCGGAGACATGACCGGGGCGCACCTCCGCCTTTTCGGCGAAGCCTGGCTCATTAACGGATCAAAATCCAGAGTCCTTTTCAGAGTAGCTCCGCAAGCCATCCCGCTTCAAAGTGTCTAGAAAATTTTAAAAAGTCACAGTAAAACCTAAGACTGGGCCCCGGTATGTCGCGCTAATAATGCTAACTGCCGTTAGCTCTTTCGATACCGGGCTGCGAACAAACACGCACTTTATCCGTTTATCTTTGCCTTCTGTAAACAAATCTTCTGACTTCCACGTTAGCGAATATATTGTCAAGCTATTTCGATGAGATGAAGCTGTGTTAGCTTGGATTAAAAGCAGATGATTAAAGATTTAACGCCACTGACGCCGGCTTTCATGCTACCCTACTACCCTTTTTTTAATTCCCCTCTAACTGTTCAGATTGCGCATGTGCGAGAAACCACCTGCATGATGGGATTTGTAGTTTTAAATGATCGAAATGTCCATCGTGTTAAGCAAAGATAAATACTACATTTCCCAAAAATCCAGAAAATGTGGAGTTTTTTTTCAAATGTGTTATTGTTTGCTTACAAACGTCAGTAAAGTTTCACTTTCAATCAATATTTAATATTTTAGCGATCCGATATTATTATTATTATTACTATTATTACTTTTTCGATTTTAACAATTCAAAAATTTCCTGTACAAAGCGAATGGGAGAGACACCGCATAGAGGTGCCTTTTCTTGTGGGTATGCAACCCTCTTGTCTCTATAGTTATAACCCTGGTTGGATGGACTAAAACATTTTTAAAGCAATTCAATTTAATTTAAAAATGTGTTTCAAGTAAGTTTAATGTATGAATCTAAATGTGGTAAAATGCGTCCACAGTGGTAAATAAATCCTCAATTTGATCGTATGGAGCACATTTTTGTTCCCACGTTAAAGATAAAAGGGAAGACTCAACAACTTAACAACCTATCTCGACTTTCCTGGGAAACGGTGTTTATGAAGACAGGAAGTAAAGGCAATGTGGGATTCATTAAAACAAGGGGAACATACAATGTGTACTTATAAACGGGCACATGTTTCTTTCCTCTATCTGAGGTTTCGAGACATTTCCCATCACAGCAATCTCTTCCTCGGTTACCCTTGCAAACATTTTTTATTGTGAACTGTAAAAGAGGATATACTGGAGTTGCAAAACGTGTTTCCTGAGAAAAAGCAGCAAAGTAACTGGTGACATAATGGCGTTTATCAGTAACTTTAAAAGGATACAAAGGTGCAGTACATACAACTTAATTCATTACACGTTTGTGCAAGATATTGCTGTAGTGAATCTCTGTACCATGTTTGTCTTGAGTCATGCTCTTTAGATTTGTTTTCTTAATATTTATTGTTCAACCCCATTTTTTTTGTTGGACTGAGGATGGACTTTATGCTGGATTTACACGACTGGACTGAATGGTGCAAACAAGATTAAGGAGGCATACAAGCACGACACATCTTGAATGACATTATTGCTCTTGTTTATTTTTTATTAGCTATCTTTTTATCATTTGAAATTAATGTGTAATCTCAATTTTTGAAAAGCTGTCATGGAGAAGATACATTCTGAAGTTAAACAGTGATTAATTTACATTGCGGATTTCTTTTTCTGGCATTTTCTGTGTTGAATGTTGGCAAAATTAAACAATTATGTTCGCCTCTGGGTGCCAGGAGCTATTTTGCCTCATCGTAGAATTATCCCCAGTTTCAATCTGGTTGGACTTTGCATCTACTTCTCATGTATAGGTTTTCTTCAGGAACTCATGGTTTCCTCCCATAATCCCAAAACACATGTGCTTTGTAACATGGGAGTGTGTGTGACTCTCTGCTTGCCCAGTTATAAACTGGCAAACAGGGTGAAGCCTGCCTTCCCCTAACAGGAATCAGCTCTTGTAACCCTGAAATGAATGGAGTCACATCAAAGATTGATGGATCGGACAATTTTCTCAAACTCACTGTGATGTCTTTCATTTGTTAGTTGAGTTTCTTCAACAACATAAGTAGCTTACAAGTGACATCTTTAATTTAACACTGTCTGATCATTTAAATCAAACTACACAAGCAGATTCAACGTGTCAGAGCCCAGATTTTTAATTTTAGTGTTTGCATTCAACTGTGGCTGCAGCCCTGCATACATAAAGTACACCAGGCTTGTGGCCTTGGCGAGATTGAAGCATCTTGCTGCTAAATTAACAAAATCCTGTTGACATCTGTGTGAACAGATGTTGCCATTTTCCTCTTCTGTAAGCGAGGAAGCCAAGAGATAAAAAGGACCACAGCAGATGTTGACGTCAGAAGATGCTTTGGCAGACGTTTATTTGTAATTTGTCACTTTCATGGCTGTGAGACATAACCACAGTGTTATTAAATCGGGATTTTTTTTTTTTTTTTTTTTTATGTTCACGCTCCTTCCCTGCAGTTGTTGACGGTGCCTGCTTGTCCACAAGGGGGCGCTCAGGCACCACTGGTGATTCTGTCCTGCCGTCAGCTCAGGGCCTCGCCTGGACTCAGAGATCTTCTTCTTCAGTGGATGAATCAAAGATGTGTCATGATGTTTATATATCAGGGAGTCTGTTAATCAATCAATCGACTTCAGGACAAATTATCACCAGCTGCAACTTTATTCAAAAGTTTGAAAACAGCAATACTAAAAACACTTGACTGCTTGTGATTTTTAAGTCATAGGTTCCTCATTATGCCACCAATGTACAGAAGCCACTTGACAGTTGACATTTTGATCTTCAATACTCAATAATACAAGAGGCAGCAAAGCATACTGATAAACAGCTGTCCGGATAACTTTACATCAAGATAAATTTCTACAGAACAATTGTGCTGTGAGGTTTCTAAGTACTACATCATCTATTAGAAACATTGCATCTTCTCAACTTCTTTTGCAACGTCAGTTGTCAATGTGAAACATAATGCATACACACAAACTCCCATCCAAGGAACCAGTTAATGAAAATACCTTTGCTTCTTTGTTTTGATAAGTAAAATTAACAGCACATTTTTTTTCCAAAGTTACGCAAAAACTACTTCACTCGCCCTGTGCATTGGTTGTTTTTTTTTTAAAATTTTAACCCAATGATGCCCTGCTGCAACAGTAGCACTAAAACAAATCACAGCAATGATCAAAAGGCCTGGGGTTGGAAATATATCACCATATCACAAGGTATCACACACATACAAGGCCAATAAAATCATACATTTGATGAAAGCAGCTATCGTCAGAAACTCCCTTCAGTTTCGTACAGTAGTGACCAGCACACTGCATCCAAATTCAAAAAACTTGTTGTTGTTGTTGTTGTCGTCCTTGTTGTTGTTGTTTTTGTTCATTGTTGTCTTGGCTGTATAGCTGAGCGAGTCATTCCGAACAATTTTATTTTGCAAGAAAACACTGTACAGTTGTTAGGTATACATTTGAACAAAGACACATTACCGAAGGTGTAACAGCTAGCGAGTAAAGAAATGAACATCAGGGACAATCACTGCCACAGAAAATGCCATTTCAAATTTCACAAACTCAAGCTGTGAATCTCTTTATTGTTGACCTCTAATTAACTAGAGTTTCTTTTGTCGTGGTGATAATGTTTTTCTTTATTCTTTGAGTATGAACCACCTCTCATTTCTCAAAAATCTCTTTACACATGTTGCCACTCACTGAGTGTTGTCAGAAGAAGTACAAAAGTGGCATGTTTAATGGCCCATTAAAAAAAACAAAACAAAAAAAACCCCCAGAACAATCAAGAGTCACTTTAACTTAATGTTCTATCCGCTTATAGAAATGTTCGTATGCAACATGTACATGAAGCCTGTAGAAAGTCAAGGCGCAAGGATTTATTATATTAATGGTGCAAGACACATGTTAAGGTCTAAATGACACAGTAAAACAACTCTATTTAAAAATGTCAGTAGCCCCTTATCCCGTAACTGAAGAAATATTGTTTTCAAAACCTGAATTCACAGTACAAAAATATAATATGCCTTCACTAATTGAATACCATGAAGTCTATGGTAAACAGCAGACTTATTAGTCTTTGACAATCCTCTCCGGTTGTGAGTCCTTCCTATGATCTTGCATTACCATTTGGCACTTCGGCACACCATGTGCTCATATAAACAAAAGGTATGTGACCACTAAAGCATTGATGTGAGCGTGTAAGTCAACACTTTGTTTTGAATACCTAACTTCTGCTTTTTTTTAAATGAGAAATGGGATTGTTTGGGGAGGATGACATTTACACTGTTCTATTTCTTTTACTTCCTCCGACAACTAATTAGACAGCTTCTGCAGAAGTTTCGGTTGACACAGACATTGTAACTTTGGCTATTTTCACAGTGGTCTTCACGCAGCTCTCTGCAGCCCGATTGGCAGAGATGTTGGCATTTCTATTCTGGCAGTCTGACTCCAGGCTATTGTCCAACTGCTGGGCACTGCCCCTGCAGGCATGGCAGGAGCTGAGGAAGGCATGCCGCAAGTCTTTGCTCCTCAAGGCGTAGATGATGGGGTTGACGGTGGAGTTCAGCAGGCAGAGCATGCTGCAGAACGCAAATACTGTCTTGATGTCATCGTCCATCCTCCAGAAGAGGTCGTACACCATGATGGCGAGCACTGGGCCCCAGCAGATGACTAGTACCACCAGGATAAGCACCAGGGTCTTAGCCAGACGGATGTCCATACGGGCCTGCTCAGGGCGTGTGGTCTGCACTTTAGTCCCATCTGCTGAATACACGACGAGGCTCTTCTGGGAGGCGCGGCTCAGCATGCGCACAGCATGGTGGTGTGCTTTCCACAGGATATATATGTAGGCGTAGATAATGAAAAGGACCAGCACACTGGTTACCCCGATCCAAAACAACAGATAGTTCTCGTCAATGAGCGGGAATATGTCTGAGCAAATAGAATTGAGACGTTTACAGTTCCAGCCCAACAGAGGTAGCACTGCGATGACAATGGAGATTGTCCACATCATACAAAAGGCTATGACAGCCTTTGTCCGAGTTACTATGCGCCTGTAGGCTAGCGGCCGATGAATGGAGATGTAGCGGTCAATAGCAGTTAGAAAAAGGCTCCCAACTGATGCTGTGAACGACGCTGTGACTCCACCCAACTTGAAGAGAAAAACATTGGGGCTGTCCTTCCTGTGGAAAACATGGAAGTCCAAAAAGCTGTAGACAAAGATGACACTGCCCAGCAGGTCTGCTACAGCCAGACTGCCAATGAAGTGATAGGACGGCCGGCAGCGGAGGGTGCGCGACTGCAGGATGACACAGAGCACCACCAGGTTCTCCAGCACTGTGAAGGTGCCCAGAGTCAGCGACATCACAGCCACTGCCAGCTGCTGGCTGGGAGTCAGGATCATGAAACACTCCATGTCCATAAAGTTCTCCCCACATTGTATAGTGTTAGTCTCATCTCTGATTGTGCTCCTGTTTCCAAACAAGTCTGTGGCATTGGTGGGGAAGAAGGGAATGCCCTTGAGGATGAGCTCCTCATCTGCAGGTACTTTATCCGGGAAAGAGTTGCTGCGGAAGGCAGACAGGGGCTTCTGCATAGAGAAGCTGCCCTTGAAGTCTACATTATTCATGGGGTCGTCATAGTTTGCATCGTTGGAGCCCAGATACTGTAAGCCAGATGTGATAGTCCGGAAGGTGGTGTCCGCCACACCATCCAGCACAGACTTCATGGCTGCGTCTCGGGGTAATACTGCAGTCTAAGATGCCCGGACAACCTACAAATTGACAATAAACATTTTTAGACATATTTTGAGAAAAAAATTATAATAATTGCAAGCAGTATATAATTATTTTTAATTTCACAATCATTTATATAATTTAATCATGAACACTTTCCATTATTATAATATATCAACACGTAATTTAAATATGTCACTGCAGATACTTGCTCCTTGGTGGTTTGCACAGATCAGATGTGTTTTTCCACAAATTTGTCTGAGTTCATAATTGTGCATAAACCACACCTGGGCTTCAGGAGCCAGCTCACAATAATTATTTGCAATTACACCATATACAATACATCAACTAATTCTTTTTTTTAGCATTACCTTTTAAATGCAAAACAAAAGAAAACGCCTTAATTTGTACTTGAGGCAATTTGTCTGAATATACTCAAATGTTCTCAGTCAAATTTTATGTATGACCAAAAGAATGTAAAATAATGAAATACGTGTCATTATTTTTGCTATGTGGAGAATTTGAACCGTTAAATTGAACATTTAGTTTGTTGAGAAAGTCTGGACATCAATGAAAAAAACTCAATTCAGGATTATTCTGCTGAATAAATACAAGTAAAATAGAATAGAATAAAACAAACTGATACAAACAACATGGACCATTTAAAGTACACATCTAAACATATATAAAAGCTTTTAAACAAAGAGCATGTAGTTCATTTTTCTTTACCTTACATAATTTTCCAAAGTGCGCAGAATCGTCCTTTATCGTCGCGCGTTAATCCAAGTCAGAAGCACATTATCCAACCAATTCAGATCTTATATAAAAAGAGATGAAAACCAGCACGAAAGCGCATGGAACAATTCATCAGCTTTATCACAAGTTTGTTTTCCAAAATTCTCTGTCTAAATAAGTTTTTTGTTCTTTCTTTTTTCCCCCGGATCAGTCTGCACAAGTGTCTCCTCGCCCTCTCCGGGTGCGCTCCTGCTCTGTGATACAGCTTGTTGCTGCTGCTGCTGCTGCCGCCGCCTCCAGCGTCTCTCCAGTCTTTTTCTCTGTGTCTTCACACTTATGAAGCGTCGCTTCTACAAGCCCTGTCACGTGTCTCCATACGGCTTCATCTGCCCAACCCGTGAAGCCGTCAAGTGCGGCGCATAAGAACAAGGGAGGCGATGGTGGAGGCTTATGAAAAGGGATTTGATTTGGATCCCCCATAGCTCCCTTTTTCTTTTTGTTCACAATGCGCCTGGACAAAGAACCAGCATCGCCAAAGCGTGTGACAAAAGACGGAGACCACTTTCATCTTCCTAATTCATAAAGTGGTCACGGACATTGTGCAAGAAACAGTCGACGTTCTCTTATCAGAGATGGCTGCACTTTTAAATACTGACTCTGGTTTACTCTCATTTCAACGAATTCAAGAGCAGATAGAGGCTGCAGATCTAATTGATAGTCGGCGCACGCCTGTGTATTTTTGTGCATAATTAACCAAAAATTGCCAAACTCAAAGAACATAAAGCACACTTTCTTATTTCTGATGCTACGTGACCTGCAAATAGAACCCAGCCGCGCGCACTCAGACGTCTGATCCAAAACTCCTGTTTGCAGACCTGAACACCGAGTTTCTATTGATACTAACATGGAAATGAAATTAAGCTATAATGACTGAAGACTGAAATAATTTGTACACCAAAGTGATAACCCCGCGGAGGGTGGGCCTGAGATTATTAATGCACGATGTTTTATGTATTTTTGGTGCTGTGCGCGTGCCCTTCTGCTCCGGACAAATCAGACTGTTATCAGCACATTCTATCCGATTACACACCAAGAAATGAAGGAGTCAGATCCTGTTGGTAATCACAGCAACAAAGGTGTGACCCCGACTTGGCCTTTAAAAAAAAAAAAAAAAAACAGATTCCCCTCACTGATGAGGATGGATGATTTCAATTCCATTTATTCAAAGCTTTTGATGAAATCCTCTCCTTCTGACTGATACAATCAGAGGTGCAGGCCCAGGAGACTAGGGACGAGTGGCTGTATTGTTGGAGATAAAGCAAGAATGTGAGCCTTCATGGTATTTTGAAGAGTCACCAGACTCAATGTGAAGTACTTGTTCCAGGGGATGTAATCAGAGTGTCATTTGTGATAAAGGCAGAAGGGGGTATGTTTCCAATGACCAGGAGAGACACTTTGAAAACACATTGTAGAACTTCATGCATTAGTAAAGCTCAGGACCATCATTTTCAACTTTGCTTACATAGAACTTTATGTACATTTGTATTGTTTTTGCTGTGATATTGTTTTATTGCTATTATGTAGTTGTTTAATTTGTATATGCATTTTGTTATTAATTAACTCCTTTTTCCAACACAGTCTTCTATTATTCCTCATTTATTGTTATTTTTATATTGCTTTGAAATGACTTGCCATTTTATTCCACCCTTAGTGTTAATAATGGTATTATTACCATGTGTTGCATTCCCTTGTATGGAAAGTGCTTTGTAAATAAAGTCTGATTGAAATGCAATGAGCTAATTCAGACAAAGTAAATTAGTCCTGCAGAGTCTGAATGGGCTACCTGTCCTGCAAGCTGCAGATAGATAATGTATATGGCTATAAAAGACAGAATTATGGAACCAGATCATGGATTCAGCTATAATCTTCCCTTTTTTTCCTGTGTATTTATTGTGTTTCACTAAATTGACTGGTAACAGTTTGTTAGTGTGAGCAGCTGAGTGAATTGTAAAGCTCCAATCCTCTAAGCTCTTTCTCATTAATCTTTAGGCAAACTGTGAAAATAAACACAATATTTACTGGCATGATGTGCCGGACAAGATAAAGATTAAAATCTGGGCTCCACACACTGACACCCTGAGATCAGACCAGAATAAAAGCCCTCTTCCCTGGCTGGTGATAACTGATTAGGACTGGCAGAGTACCTGGCAGATAAATGCCTTGTTCTAGGAAACATCAAAGCAGCAAGAGAAGAGCAACATTAGTTCACTTCCTCTGCTGCTCTGGGCTTCTCGTATCGAGCTCCAGGTAACGATCTCCAGCTTCCAGTTTGCCTCTCAGACCCAGCAAGGAGACTTTCACTGTTTAAAGAGGCTCCGTCTGTCGTGCTGCAGTTCATCCTTCGCTTCTGTTTTAGATTGTCTGCTGTCGTTCACATTCACATTGTTTGTGCCAACTTCTGTTTTTTTTTTTTTTTAAGTCTGTTTTGCTTTGTTTTTTTAATGCTTGAGGGGATATATCATGGAGCAGGCCAAAGGGTGGTTTAATGCAATTAAACGTATATATGTAGAAGAATAACCTAGCCTAAGACCAAATAATGGCATTAATCAATGCTGCTACATTTAACCCATTGAGCATTTTTTTTTTTTTTATGAAAAAGCCTCTGAGTTCAGATCAGTTTCTGGACACTTGTTTGTATTGCTCATGCAAACAAAAGGGCCTTGAAGAATGATTTCATATCCCACAGAAATATTCAATCACAAAGGAACAGTGGTGATAAATAATGCAGTATTTATTCAATATGTTTTTCCAGGCTGCACGGTTGTGTAGTGGTTTGCGATCTGAAAAGGTTGTTTGACCAGGCTGGTCTTACTGGGGAGCATTTGCATGTTGTCTCTGTCTGTATATTCTATTTTAGCCAGGTAGGAAATATTTAAAACCGATGGACTCAATTAAATTGGATTTGGTCATTTGAATCCATCAGTTCATGCTTTTCCCTTCATGAAGCTGGTTTGTATTTTTTGTGTCCAGCCTTTCTCCCACAGTCCCAAGACATACATTTGAGGCTTCATTTTGACTCTAAAGGTGTGAATATGAATGTGTGGGTCTTTCTGTGTTGGCCCTGGGATGGACTGGTGACCTGGGTGTATCCTGCCATTGCTCAATGTCAGCTAAGATTAAAAAAAAAGATGAATGATAAGAAAATCACACATTCAAACAATAGCCTGGCTTAAAGCAAGGTATGTGTGAAGTTTCCTTCATTGTTGAAATGTGTTCTTACCACATTCTCAAGAACAGGACTGCGATGCTTTTCACTTTGCTGAAATGCATCATAATCCTTTAGATTTAAGTTATTTTGAAAATATCTGCTATGTACCCCAAACTCTTGTGAAGAATACATTCTATTGATTAGGGACTACATTGAATACTTATATATTCATGTAGCAGATTTATATATCTTTTATGCCCTTTAATTTGTTTCATGTAATAATGTGAATTCGCTTTGTTCGGTTCTGACTGTCATTTAAAAAAAATATAAAGAGAGATTGAAAATGTATCACATATGAACAGGATAGTCAGATTTATTTAATGTTTTCTTGTACTGTGAAAGTAACTTCAGAAAGAGACTTGACATATTGATTAAAATGTCAGTAACATGAAAGAGAAAACAACAAAAGAAACTAGTCCAGAAACACATCTGTCATCAGTGACCTTATTTCTTAAGGTATTGACCGAAGTAAAGAATTGGCTGGTGGAAGTATCAGTGCAATGGCTTCTTCTTGGTAAGCGAAAGAGTATATTTCTGAGACATTTTTCACTCCAGTAAAAACCCTGAATCTACAGGTCCACATGGTTCACAATTTATTTATGAAGTATCTGTACTACTACTGCTGAGCCCTTATGAAAATCTATTTATTTCAAGTTCTCCCATTCTGGGCCAAAGAAACTGACAAGCCACATAAATAATCCTCATCCGTAGCAGTGCTCAGAGTGAAAGTATATGGGCATTAAATGTTTTAATGCACATTTTTACGTAAGTTTAAAGCAACCTGGAGAAACATATAGATGTTTGTTTTGACATCTTCGCATTATTCCTGCAGAGTGAAACATCATGTATTCATATTTATTTGAAACCAGCAACAGCAAAATATCCCTCTGTAAGGATGAGGCTTCTGCAGCTTGGATGCAAACCTCCCTGTTATCCCGGTGCAAAGTAATTGGCTGCCTTTTATATATGCTTAGACATGCAACGCCTATAGACATAACACACATCCACCACAAAGCATCTGCAAAGTGTGGTGTTGAGACATCCGTTTTAATCTAAATGGAGACACTGCACAAAATGTTCCAGCGAGAATGTGAAACATTTGAATTTCATCTGCTTATTATTCTCGTCCTCGTAACTGAGACTTTGTAATTCCCACCACATGGAGCAGTTTAACTTTAGGCAGCGTGGTGGTGTGCCAAACTGACTGGTGTACTGTGACAGTTTTCTCTGACTTGGTTGGCATGCTAACCTGTGAGTGAGCAATGAGTGACGGCTGAAGCAAAGCTCACGGCCATCTGCGTTTCAGTTTGTGGTACATAACATTTTGTCCTCCAGTGACTCACTTGGAGTCCACAGAGCAGAAGAAAAGGAGCTAAAGGGGAGAAATAAACTGCAATCAGAGGAAGGGAGTGTTTTGGAGCAGGTCTAATTTGACTAACTGATCGCTTGTAAGAGCTAAATGCCAGAGTCCAGTTTGACTACATTTACTGAAATACAAGCAGACCAGTATGTAAAATATATTATATAACTGACCTCTGCATGCAACAACAAATTCTGAATGTCTCACCTCCATCATGGTGCATCAAGATGCACAAACAGCTGTTTGTGCACTCAAATGTCACCTTTATTGTCATGTGTTTGACTGAATATTTATGCACCATCATATGACAACAGATGGCAACACACAAACTACGTCTAATGTTTCTGTTTACATTTCCATATTTACACCAACTAATTGCCAGGTGTTGGTGCTCCATTGGCAAAGGAACATAATTTACATTTATTATTGTGACACAGAGGTTAGATGTTAAATGATAGAACTGTTTGCTGGAATGAGGGAGTGATTGTGTCACTTTGCATGCCAGTAACAACCATAAAAAGAATGTTACAATAATAAGCTCGATTCATAGCACGTCTACATCTACATGAATTCAGCACAAAGTGCTTTGCAAAATTTCACATATATTAAATGCAAATAGGTTGGAAAAAACTAAAAATTAGATGTTCATTACAAATAACTACCATAAAAATGACCTTTGTATACATGTTGGGTAAATTTAATTAGAAACACTGTCACTTGGCCTGTGGTTTACAGGCACAGTGCATATACTCGGATATAATGTCACAATTTCTCCTATTTTTCTAGATTTCTGAGTGCAATGCATCTCTCAGGTGCACTGGGTGGGAGTAAGAGATGCTTTGCCAAAGACACAGCTGGGGTTTCCATAATAGGTGTGAAGCAGAGGTTTCATGCACTGTCAATGTTTTCACAAATTTTAGAAATAAACACAAGCAGCACCATTCTCACTGTGTGGCACAACTGTTTAATCATGCTCTCTGTGAGTGTCCTCAACTGTTGCTAGTTTGGAAGGAATGTGAGGACAAGAGGAAGCTATCAGGTACAGTCACTTTCTTGATAGACAAGGGGAGGACAAGGAATATTTGATTATTTAGGGATTATTACCAGTTGATTTATAGTTACAGATGAAGACTTGACTACAAATAACTACCACACACTTGAATAGCAAAACAATAACAAAAGCATAGGTTTTCTTCTTCTTCCTGTGGGTTTTTTTTCTCTATATATGAACCAGGAATGTAGATAAGTTGATTTAGACATTTGTTAACATTTCAGTTTTTTTGAAAAATTAAAAAATGCACACAGTATAACTAAATGAGATGCTACTTAAAAATTAAGTCAAATATTATTTGTTTTTCAAGTCACTTGTTACTGTAGCTTCCAGTGATATGCAGATCATGTTACGAGTATAGTAACATGCTAAATATACCACACAAAGACAGACAAGGAAAAGAAAGTTAAATAAATTGTAAATAAAGTTATAAGTTCAGCTTGTTTTAAATGTGGCAATATGGTTGACATTGTTTATTTTGTGTATTTGTGAGCTTCATGGTGATTCATTTGTGATCAATTAATTTCATGAGCGAGCCAACATTACCGTTGGGTTGTGCTGAGCTTTTATAGTAAACTGATTTTAATCAGATGTCAAACACAGCCTAGAAATGATAGAACTTCATTAGACCACCTATGTTGGATTTCACAGCATTGAATTGTCACACAATAATAAAACACAAAGAGATAAAACAGGAGCAATTTCTGTATTTTTACCATGTTTGTTCAGAGACGCAGATGCCTGCAGAGTTAAAACCGAGTCTGTGATACTGGGGGTTCAGAGGTATTTGAGAGGATCACAGAAGTGCTAATAGATCCAAAAAGCCACACTGAGGAGTATATGTGAGACTGCTATGCTGCGATGAAAGGAGGAGTTGGTCAGGACAGAAGTGTGAAGAAAAAAGTGAGGGCAATAGAGGAGTAATGGGAGGATGGAGAGGTGAGGATTGGGGCAGGGAGAGAGAGAGAGGTGAGAAGATGAGACATGGAGAAGGGATAGGATGTACAATGATGTGAATGAAGTAAAGAATAAAATAAATAACAAGTGTAGCACTAAAAGAGCAAAGGTGAAAAGGTGAGGCAGAAGTGGGGAATAGAGAGAAGATGGGGGGGGGACAACATCTAGTGTGAACTGAACACCCTGCAGCCTCTGTACAAATCTAACATTTTCTGATAGAATTGCTACCAGATGCACTTTCAATGTTCTTTACGCTCCTTGTTCCATTTTACTTTTCAGAGCTCATATTCTGTTCTTTTCCTTCACTCATGTCTTCATTCCAAGTTATTTCTTCTGGTCCTCTGGTTCCTTTCTGTTTTTTTTCTCCTTCCACCTCATATGATTATTTTCTCTTCTTTATGCAATTTTCTTCCCTGACAAGTTTATTTCCATTTTTTCTCCCCTCCAGCACACCAGTCAGGATTCCCCACTCCCTTCTTTGTCTTCACCTTCTCTCAAACCTTTGTCCATTCTTTTGTTCTCCTCTTGCCCCTCCTCCTTGCTGGTTATCCATCAGAAGACTCTTATTTTCATCTCGACCTCACCCCTCGGGTTGAAAGGGTTCACAGCCCCTCCGGCACATCCACCACCTTCAGCTCCTCAGGCAGTCATTGGACTTAGACTGAGTCTAAACGGTTCTCAGCCTGGAGCTGTTATATTTTTCAGTTTCAGCCACAAGCAATGCTTCTTTTGCGAGGTAATCAAGCTGATCCCAACCATACAGCCTGATGCAAATTGGAGCAAAAGTATCAACTTTTCAGTTGCACAACCGTCAGTTTGGTATGACTAATTTCTCAGTGTGAGAAATGACACTACAATAAGCCAAAGCGATTGCCCGACTGTGTTGATGTAAGTAAACTCATGTTTACTGCTGGAGGAGTTCCTCAGTAATCATGAACCAACTCAGCCAAAATGCTCATTAACAACTAACATCAAGATTGGCTTGTATTCTTGGTAGTTGTGATATATTCGTGACTATAAAAAACAAACAAACAAACAAGTAAACAAGTAAACTAACAAGTAAATAACCCTATCAAGAGCTGACTGCTGCATCCCGCACATTAGTGGTTCATCTTAGCTGTTCTGTTGCTGCCTCTTCATGTTGTTATTTATTTATAAATTAGTGTCTTTCAAAAACAGGAGTTAAGTCAAGTCATGCATGACTCCCAACAAGTGCTTCCTTCTTGCACGAGCTTGTTGAACTTTAATATTAAGTGATGTGTTGAAATAACAAGTGCGTCTCACTGTTCGACTTCTTCATGGACGATGTGGCTTCATTAGAAGTTAATGAGTAAAGGAGTCTTCAAACTGATCCACACGGCGCTGACAGCTCAGCTCAAGTGTCAAAGCTATACATCTTTCAATGTATAGCACGATATATTAGCATCATACAAAGGTGAAGTGATAGCATTGATTTTTAGAGAAGTAACCTGTAACTGAAATCACTTAATAATCTGCTATAATAATTTGCACAACACCAGTTATTACTTCAAAAAGCCCTGTGCTAAAGTAACCCAGTGACCCAGTGGCCCAGTAACCCAGCGGCCACAATGATCCTGTAAACAACAGCCCCCAGTGATCCCCAGTGATCCCCAGTCCTCGCTTTAAAATGCAAATTATTATGGACGAGATCATCTTACAGAATAAACATATCCCATAGACTTAGATGCGGAATAAGACCTTGTTTAATAAAAACATTGGATAGAGTAGAATATCACATAGATTAAAATGTAAAGCAGAACCTTATGTAATGGAAAATATTATATTTAATTGTAAACCTAAAAGTAGAATGGAATTTCATGGAAAGTTATAAACAAACACATCTTTTAGATTTGAATGGATAAGATAATTATTAAAGATTCATAGTGAGCAGAAAATTGCATAGATTCAAATAGATAATATATTTTAATATAAAAGAATCTCATCAAATCGTTCAGAACAGAAGATGGTATAAATGTAAATAAAATAATTTAAATGTATATCCGAATAAAAAATCTCTGAATATTTTCACATCTTTCATTGTTATTTGATTTGTTTTCCTTTGCGAATGCGCTAAATGCATTGGGGTCAACTGGTTTACTGGGTTCACATGTGACATCTAATAAGCAGCAGGAAGAAAGTTCAGTCAGGGCAGCTGATGCCTTTTGCTCCATCCTAATGTTAATCTTAACACATTGACGCCCATATTTAAAGCCCTTTCAGGGGTTAGCTCTGACCATATGAGCCAGATATATCACAAATACATAAGTGACAACTTTGTCAATATTGGAAGTCAACCGGAGTTGAATAGGCAATCTCCGTCTCGTACTCCTTCACTCATCCGAGCCTGGTTTCCCGGCGGTATTCCCCTGATCTGAATCTCCAAATCATCCCTATTCTTCAGAAACCTGAGAGTTTGGTTGCTCATGCTTTTACTAAATAGGCTAAAGCCATGATTAAGGCTATCACATGGCTTATGCATGAGTCAACCTCCTCTGAAAATAGGCCACAACTATCGTGAGCAGATACTTTCGTCTTTTCGGCAGTAAGCAGTTTAACTTTGAGCTAATTTCTCCTCATGTGGTTTGCTCTCATGCAGCGTGTGGAGCAGCGAGGACGCTATAGAGACGAATGAGCTGTTGTTTGGTGTCTCCGTAAATAAACACAAAGCACTATTAAAGTCTGCGTGTTGATGTCACAAAGCTGCAGCTGCACCATCGTGACAAATTACACTTTACTCCAGTCCGACAACAATCCCACGACACCCACACTGAACTCCTGCATATTCATGCTCAACAGTGGACCAGCAATTGATTAGTTAAAAAAAAATTGTAGTTAAGACTAACGGGTCTCATCTCTATCTATTGTGGCTGGTGAACAGGTTCAAATTACTGTTAGATGGACATTTCTATTGTTAGCTCTTCCCCAGCGAGAGTCTCTGAAATTTCAGGAGACTTCATCCAGAAATACTGTCAGCTACAAGGTTTGTTTATGGCTTTATTGATTTCATTCCTATTTGTGTTCCCAATGACCTTGCTTCAAAAGATTTCAGAGCTGAAAATAAAATGGCTAATAGAACATTTAATGGCTCAGTTAAAGACTTTGAAGCACAATTTGATCCTCAAGAAACAGTTGTTTCACAGATCTGCTCATGCATATATGGTCACTGCCCTCATGTTTTTGTTGTAATGTTTCCAAGAGTCTTACCTTAATGTCTGATTCCCACACGCTTCATTGTCTTGACTTTAACTCGATTGGAACGATGCAACGTGATTCACAAAAATAATGCTACATTAACAAGTCAAAACAATGATGGAAATTAAACACACTACAATGAAGGAATGGACAAACAAACAAAAAAAACAACTGACAAATAAGCTCAGAGACAGATGCTATAATGGGGAAAAACAAGAGAAATAGGATGACGTTGGATGACACAATTTAAAACACTACAATGATAACACAGAAAATATAACTGAAATAAATAAAACTAATAAGAAAACAAAATTGAATATACCAATTACAGTAGTTATGGAAAAAACAATAAAACAAGCAAACAACATAAGATATCGTCATGAAGGAAATTCTAAGTCAAATGAATTAGTTTTATGAAATCAATAAACTTTTCATTAATCAAAATGTAATATGAAGAATTAAAAGTTTAAAACTTTCTTTTAAATGTTTTATTATGGCCTGTCAGGTTGTGTTAGATGGTTAAACACTCAAACTTTAAATGTGTTGTGCTGCTGTCTCGTCTGCCTACCTTTCATATTTCATACCATGATCATATCACACTCCTGTATTTTGATATTCCGGCTCAAACTCCATCAGGTTAATGACCTGGATCTTTTCACTCATGTCTGTCTTTCCATGTTACGTCTCATCAAGTTACGTTCACGTTTCCTGTTGTGACTGATAATGTTGTGTCTACATTTAGGTTCTCTGGTTTCAAGTGAAGAAATACGCTCACATGATTCATGAGTTCACATTCCTTGATCTTTTTTGATCCCCTGACTTTTATTCATGTGTTTGCTTAAGTGTGATTCGAGCAATTATGCAGGATGTATTCATAACTCAGGAATCGGATGCACATTGAGATTCAGATTTATGAAGAAAAGTTTTGCGGAAGTTTCCAAATTCAGGGTTAAATTAAAAACCAAGAAAGACAGCTTAAAAGCTGTAAGATGTTATTATGTAATCCACAGTACATCGTTTAATTTGTCATGAAAGTTGAGTTAAAGCGGAGGAGTTGCATATTGAAATGGGAAACATATTGCACTGCAAGCGGCGGGAAAAAAAGGTAATTCAGCATTTGTTTATCTCCCCTCTCATTTTTAACTTCTATAAAAATGCAACGAAGTCGAGGCGTTTCACATGGATGAGCACTGCAGTGCTCTGCTGCTGCATGTGGACTGATGATAGGCCTTTTCAAGCATTCCCACACGTTTCATGAATCAGAAGAAAACTGATGAGCTGATGTAGGTGAAACACTCTACACTCAGAGGTGAAAATAAGAAGTAAAAATGACTTATGTCATTTACATACAGGTATGTGCTATAATCCCACTGCAAGAGGTGAGCAGGTATCTCATGAAAACTAAACGAACTGTCAGGATTGCTCAGAGGACTGCATATATTAGAGCAGCTTTTAATTTATCTGAGCTTGCAGCTTTGAGTGAACTAATTTATTTAAAAGGAATGTACTGCCGTTGTTAAACTAAGACTGGAAACCAGGAAAAAGCTGCAAGGGATCAGTCGGAGGTCACAACAACTCTCATGGAGCTCAATTACAGAAGTGCTACTGTTGACTTTAGCGATTAATCAGAAGGAAATATCTGCTCTACGTGCCACTCATTAGTGTGAAAATGACACATTGGTTATTTCATCCATCCATCCATTTTATGTATTGCTTAATCCTGTTCAGGGTCACAGGGAGTTGGTGCCAATCCAAGCTAACTATGAAGAGGACAGGAAACACCCAGGACAGATCGCCAGACCATCACAGGGAAAACACACACACAGACAACCACACTCACTCACTCACTCACTCACTCACTCACTCACTCACTCACTCACTCACTCACTCACTCACTCACTCACTCACTCACTCACTCACTCACTCACTCACTCACTCACTCACTCACTCACTCACTCACTCACTCACTCACTCACACACACGCACACACGCACACATTCACATCGAGGAGCAATTTATGGTCCCCAATAAACTGCATGTTTTTAGACTGTGGAAGAAAACCAGAGTATCCGGAGGAAACCAACAAACACACGGGGGGAACATGCAAACTCCACAGAGAAAGGCCCTGGCCAGTATTTGAGCCACTTCTTTAAATTAGATATCTGTCATAGCTTTATTTTCATAAACTAGCCAACACAAGCAGTAATCCAGAAACCATACATACATCTGCTTTTTGCAGCTCTACACCAAGATGCCTGGGCTTCTTTGCTGACTATACTGCCACAAGCAAAGCAGGAAAAAAGATGGATGGATGGATTGTTTACCATGTGTTTTTGCACCATTCACCAAAAACTTAGTCCTGTTAAATGTGCTTTTTTTTTTTAAAGGTATTAACTATTAACTAAACTCTTTCCAAGCCATGAGGGCTTATCTCCGGTTTCTGATTTTGAATGACTTTATTCAAAATCTCTATGTCTGTATGTATTCCTGTAATTCCCCAAAAAAAGGTTTCCATGTTTTTAAGGCTTAAAAGCGTTGACACATGACTGTTTTTACAATCCGCCATCATCACCATGCAACTCTGACTGTGTGACTTTGATGCAACTGTGTGAAGCCTTCACAGCTGTAGTTGACATTACGTGTATGTTTTACTGATGTTTAGTCTTTCTGTCCTCGCATGCTTGCTACACACAAAGTCAACTTTCATAGCATCTTGACATTCTGAGTGATGATGATCACCTCTGACTCGGAGTTTGCGATCCTCACAGAACAAAGAGGTCCATCCTGTCCAGCTGAGACACGGCAGCAGCCATATTGGGCTCTTATTCCTGTGAGGGTTATGAAGACGTGGTGCTGGCTTTCTGTCAGACTGCTATGCTGATCTGATCTGAGCAGCTGGCCGGGATGCCCCCTGGGTGTCTCCTGTTAGGAGAATCTGTGCGTTAGGCTGACTGGGATGAGACCTCTGGCTAAGCTGGGACACACCGGAGGACCACATATTCCATTTGGACCATGAATGCCTCAGGCAACGACTCATTAAATCTTGCTACCCGTGACAACAGTGGCTGCATGTGAATTAAATTTGAAAGTTAATTTTGTGAGAACAAAACAAATTGGTATACACATGTAATATCTGGAGACCTCTAACTATAAAGGACCCCGTCTTAGATACTGTATCTGGCAACTTAGAAACTCAGTATGAGAGAAGAAAGAATTGTATTCATAATATGTGTATAAATGGTTTTCACAGAATTACCTTTGAGCTCAAGCCTAGATCACACGCACTTTTAATGACAAACTATATATACAACTTATTCTGCAGAGGAAATGTTCTTCTTTTCTTAATTTATAATTCTGCTGAAAAAAATTTCAGGAAAGATAGAAAGTGAGAAGACTCTGGTTTGGAACCTGTCTGTGTTTGCATGTGTCACAGGTGAAGCATGGACTCAAAAGCCGGACACAACAGGTTGTGAGATGGTGGAAAGGGAAGGAGGAAAATGCTGAAGCTGTGCCAAGGTCATGCAGGCAAGGGTGACAAATCTTGAAAGTCAGAGGACGGCTGGACTAAAACCCTGGTTGCAGGAAAAAAAAGGATCAAAAACACCACGAGACTTGAAACGGTGGAAAAAGCTGGAACAACTGATCAAACAAAGCAGACGAACTGGCAACCAGACACAGAACTGAAGCCCAACATAAAGTGCAGTCACCCGGTGAAGACAATCACACACATGTGAAAGACACCAGGACAGGGAGCAGCAATCACACACGAGGAGGAGAAGTCAAGGAGCCTGAAATGAGAGACAGCATGAACTTGAATAAAATGGGAACCAGACAACGCAGAAACGTGCACTGTGACAGCAGACAGTTTGCGTGTTCTCCCAGTGTTTGTGTGGGTTTCGTCTGTGTACTCCAGATTCTTCTCACTGTCCAGGAACTCTAAACATGACGTATGTGATTCTTCCTTCACCTGTAGTCAGCTGGGATCAGCTTGATGGATGGACATTCAAGCATTTTTGAAATGCGGTTGATTTCACTGAAATACTACATGCATTAAGCACAAATCATTTTACATGGCATCTTTTTTACTCTTACTATCTGTATTTTATAGATAATACATAGATTTTGTCAAAGGGGAGAAAAACTAAAGGATTTAAAAGCGGGATAAAAACGTCCAGCAGATAAAAGCTCTGATACGGGGCGATAGTCTGAGTTTCTTCAATCATTCATCCCACTTTATCCAGTCCAGGGTCCACAGGGCCCAAGAACGAATACTAGGGAAAGCAGGCTCATAATAGCTTATTTTTTTTACTGTACTTTTCAAAGCCACTACAAAGTGCTTTGTAGTAAAAACAACAGCAAGTAACAAATGTGTTTAAGACAATAAAACATAGAATGAGAAAGCATAGGAAGGGGCTTAAATATCAAGATTATACATATTTAAAGAAAACCAAAACAACAACACACCATTTAGTAAAACCTGTTTGTTAAAATAGGTTTTAAGAAAATAATTGAAAGAAGATTTGAAGGTAGTGAGTTCTACTTCAGAGGAGTATGAACAGCAACAGCATGCTGAAAGAAAAGAATCCAAGGATCTCGGGCAGCAGACAGACTCATAAAGTGACAAAGGTTGTCATAAATAAGGCCGAGCCTGGTGGTGGAGGGATTTAAAAATGAGACATAAAATGTTAAAAATCATTCCTGAAGCTCACAGGAAGCCAGTGCAGTGCAGAAATGATGGCTGTGTTATGGTCAGTTCTTCTTGTGCACGTTAAAAGCCTGGTGCCAGAATTTGAGATGAAATTGAAGATTGAAGGGAATTGCAGTAGTCAAATCTGGAATATAACGAAGCATAAATTACTTTGACTTGGACTATTTTGACTTACACTACTCAACTGGACAACCCAGAGACAATCTATGCACAGTGAGAATATGCAAACTCCATAAAGAAAGACCAGACTGAACCGGGTATTTTCTCACAGTGAGGCGGGAGTGCTAACCACTGCATCGTCATGCCAAAAGGGAAAGGGGAAATAAACATTCATATAATGAATTCTCCATCATCATCAGTGTGGGACCTTCTGTTCCACAGCCTCCAACGATGATGATGGGACAAATGATTACTTTCAATTAGGTTTATTTCACTCCGTAAGCAAAATGTTCAAAGCCTTCACACAGGGACAAAGCAAGCCATGGAAATAAAACAAACCCCCGAGCAGCTCACATGTTCCACAATGTCACACAACTGTTAAATTCAGGGTACATCCAAAATGTATTGTAGGAATTTAATTTATAAATGGCACTCATAACAAAATCCAGTAGAGGAAGAAAAAGTGTGTTTTTTCTTAGCTAATTAAACCTTTTTTTTCCTTTTGGATCATGATCATTTCTCAAAAAAATGAAGTTGCAAATCATCAAACTACTGGTCTAACCTCACCACGGAATTTCAAAGATGTATCACTATTATACTACTTTCATAAGATGGAACTATAGAAGGTTTGACCTCTTTTGGTTATGACTGATTAGCATTTCTAACAAACCTTGCCATTAAACGATAAATTCTTCCAAAATAATAATAATTTTGTGCTCATTGCAGATTTAAACAGCAGCATTGGACTAAAACCAGTGGAGAGCGGAGGCTTTTGAATTGTTACACAACAGAGAAGAAAACAACACATGAATGTACCGTGAGCGTGTTTCCAGCCAAACCGGAGCACACACTCCGACCTGCTGCGTGCGCCATACCTGGCCTTCTGTGATGCGTCTCATCATCCCTCCACTGAGCAACTCAGCTGCTTTAGATATACTGTTGGCATGACAACTGGTGAGGACTGAAATGACGAGTCACATGACACAGCCAAGGTTGAACACAGACAAAACAAGAGAACATCAGGTTTTTTTATTTCTCTTTTCTGCAATGGGAAAAGACTTCACATCAGTCAGTGTTGCACCCAAAAAAAAAGGGGGGGGGGGGGGCGGGGGGGTGGGCAGTAACAAGATGTTCTGTGCCAATTATCCCAGGGACATCCAGGAGGTGTAAGGATGCCTCCTCTGCAGCACAACAAAGCTCAGAGGTGGGCGTATATATTCCAGCCCTTGCACATCGTGATCAGACAAGTGTTACTGAGCGGCGCACAAACGATGCATTACAGCACCTTGACAGAGGAGTTGTAAGAAGAACAAAGAAAAAAAAAAAGAGAATTAGCTGAAACGGGTGACATCTGTTATCTGAACCATGGCTGCGCTCGGGTGTCATGGCAACCCTTTAAAGGAGATGCTGGTGTTTTCCACACACCATGTGGCTGAATATGCAGGACCCTGTCGCCGAGAGCTCATGGCAAGTAAAGTGTGAACGCTGTGGGGCTGAAGTCATTCACACTGCTGTCCAGCCCGGACCCGGCCCCGCCTCCAAGACTCAAGCTGCAGCGACACATACTGTGAGCTGGAAGACATGCTTGACCTCCAGGCCACACAGCCAATAAAAGGTGTAAGATCACAACAGGCTTGAACAAAAAGACACCAGTCAAAACAGTAAAGACCAGACGGTGTGGAAAGATTTGTTTTTCTCTGCCTGGCCCCCTGATACATTTCCATTCAAATCAATTCTAAAACATAAAACATATCTTTCACTGAAATCAAGATTACATTGTTTTAAAACCTCCACTATCTTCTCCAAGGAAATTAAAAATTCCAAATGATTATGTTTTTCTGTATTTTAACACGGTTCTGTTTGTATTTACCACAAGAATTATAAATCAGCACAATAAAATAGTTGAATTCAATCAGCTTATATTTCAGATTGGCATTTATATGAAGCAAAGAGACAAAATGTCATTGCTATTTGTTTGGTTGGCAGCAAAAACTATTTACGTGTCAATAAATACATCATCTATTATTCATTTATTTGGTAATATGATAAATTCCAAGTAGTAATTAAGTTGGATTTCAGGGCTCTGACACTTCTATAAGTATTTGTCTAAGTTTATATTTATATTCCTAATAAAGTGCAAAATACACCATGTACATCATGTTTAAAATGACAAGTCTCTACTGAATATACCCACAGTCTGAATTTAAGTCCTCTATTTTTGGCCCAACAAGTGATCATCAACCTTTATTGGTGCAGCCATTTCAATCGAGCATTAACTAGTTTTTCACTTTAATCTTAAGATTCATATAATAGGCATACTTTTTTGGGGGAGGCTCTAGATTACTACAATCCAGGAGAAGTTTGTTTATTGGCAAGTTACAGTTACTCTTAGTTCTGAGTGCTTATTACTGCACAAAACCTGGAATATAATTAAAATGTTATTTTGTTCACCTGTAATTCACAATAGGCACATTTTCAAAGGAAGCATTGTCACCAAATAAATTTTGAGTAAAATGTTTAACAAGTGGTATTTTGGAGGGGTGTGAGTGAAGCAGAATTGGGGCTTGATCTTCTGCCCTGCTTGTGGTGGGGCCATGACTTGTTTTACCAGCAGATGGATAATAAATAACTTTTTATATATTTTTAAGAGGGAGATGTCAGAAACCGCAGCACAGAAATAACAGAAGAATTTCTAGATGTGTTTTTCTTGTCCTTTCAAGTTAGCACTTCCTCTTATTCCCCGTTATTTTCTGTCTGGCAGCACAGGCTGCTCTTAAACCATTTGTGAGTCATATTACGTGCACCCTGCTGGCGATATGTTGCTGCAGGAGTAACCCTGATGTACCAAACATGAAGACGTCTGATATTCGGCTCAATGAGGACAAAATTACACATTAGCCTGCGGCTAGAAGTCTTGCAGGGCATCAGAATTTTGTCTATGTTTACCGCCAGGTCTTGGCATCAAACAAGAAAATCCAGATACGCCTTTTCTGCACAGATATGACATGTTTATACTTGGTTTCTGGCTATTTAAGGAAAACAACGGATTTGCTCAGCCACTATAACCTTACTTCCCTGCATCCTCTGGTGGCTCTGTGTCACCTATTGAAACTTTTATTTGCGTCACACAGGGGGGGGGGGCACAAAGTTAATTCTGACTCAACATGTAAAAATGTGGTAATTTCTGCACTTTAGCAGACTCCAAATGCTTGTGAGAGGGTGATTTAGAGAGTTCCATACTCCAAAATGTAGAAAGCCTGCTGATATTTGCCAGGATTGTGTGTACAGAGTTCTGTCACTGCTGTCAGGAAACAGTTTGTGTTTCTCTCCAAAGTTTCAGTTGAGCAGCTGTTCTCGCTCTGCTCCACAATCACTTTCGGGCAAATGGACTGAATGCTTAATATGGTGCAATTGCAGAGTGATCATCTGGTCTGGACTTGCTTGCAGTGGAGATTCCTTTTTTGTTAAATTGGAATTTTGCAAGGTGCAGCTCTTATTCACACTTCTCTGGTTTGAGAGTTTGGGAGATTGTCAGCTTTTCCTCTCCCTCAGATGTTTCATTGAAAATCATAAAGGTAAAACAGCAAAAAAAAAGAAGTTAAAAACAAACTTCATCTGAGTTCTTTTCTGCAAAATAGTCTCATAATCATCAAGGGGGTCTCCTATTTCAAATTTGTCTGAATTTATGTTATGTCTGTTACAAGGTTTTGCACTGAGAAATGAGCCTTCTGGTCTTCACCTCGGGATGTCTGGGGTTGTTGTGTTGGGTTTCTATTTTCTCCCTGTGCCTATGTGGCTTTTCTCCCACAGTCCAAAAGCATGTTCGAATTTAACTGATCATTTGTTGCACGTTGGGGTAAATGAGAGCGTGCGTGTGATTGTCTCTCTGTGTTTTTCTGTGTCGGACTCTGCCGCGATCAACTCCAGCCCTCTAACAACCCTAAGTTGGATAAAGCCGTTTAGAAGATGGATTAATGTGCAACAAAATGACTGCTGGACGAGGGATCGCTCCAGGCAAAATTTGACTCACTAGTAGTCCATATGACAGTCGCAAAGTGCCCATTTGGGGTGATTGCAGGAGAAAATTGTCCCTAATTCACATATATTTGCGCCTCCTGCGAGGCGAGAAGTCGCAGCTCAGTGAGATAGGGGCTTTGGGGATGGCTACTTTGTTATTTTGTAGGGAAATTATTGTGGTTTACGATAAAATGGCCACTTTGTGTCTCCAAGGTCTGAAGTAAAAATGGACAAGTCATGTTTATTTTTTACATCTGGAATATATGGAAACATCTCAGAAAATAGCAGAAATGCAGCAACTCTCAAGTGTTTTCAATTCAACTCAATCAAAGAATTTGTAGTTTCTGTGGTTTCAAGCATTCATGGATTGTATTATATTCCTATTTTTACTTTAAATATGTTTGCTTTTTAATGTCTGTTTAGTGTGTTTCGCTACCCAAATAAATCTGCTTCCTTTTACCATCTCTCTCAGGACTTGCATTATGTTTCAACAGTTGGTCAGTTCACACATATGATGCCATCATCTTTAATGTGAACAAAATCAAACCTACATTTATTAAAATATTACGTTTCTTTCAGGAGGGATTAATGACAATTTTTAATCATATGAGAAAATAAATCTGGTTACAAGTGGTTACAAATTGTAGTCTTGGTTGTCAGGAGGATTATTTCATGGAACCGAAAATGATCAAAGTTGCTCATTTCAGAAATACATGATAAGAGTTTGGAGATGAGAAGCAACATCTCAGACCTATGACCCATATTACATGAAGAGAAATAGGATCCACTCAGAGTATAACCATTGTGGTGGTAATGGAGCAGATAAGTGAATACCCGAAATGAACAATGGAGAGAATTCCTGACCAGGGTGAAGAAGGATGATGATGATGAGATTGATGCTGAGGAGGAGGAGGAAGAGGAGGAGGAGGAAGAGGAGGTGGAGGAAGAAGGTCGCACTCAATGGTTTTCAAACAGCAGAATGCGCATTGAGAGCAGAAGCAAGAGACTGATTGGCTTTGGAAGAACTTGGGCATGAAAATAATTGGATTAAAACCAATGGCGTCAAAAATGGAAGATCAGGTGACTTTACCAGTGTGGGAGGTGGTGAAGGAAAAAAAAAAAAAGGCAGCAGAAATGTGAATAAATCCAAACGGGATTTGAGTAGATATATTATCTCATTAGAAAACGGTTCACCTTACATATTAGCAGAATGTTATCTGTGAAGAAACCACATCGGGGGTTTATTAAAACAGTAGTCAACAAGAATTTTTTTTTTTTTAAATATTAATTTATTTAGCAAGTCATGCATCAACCAGAACTTGCCACTTTCTTTCAACACATGAGAGTTTGCACTCCTGCATTCTCAGAATTGTTTTGATGTATTTTGACGTTTATGCTCGTGAAGAACCTTGAGTCTTTGTTAGAGAGAAATACATTTGATTCCCCTGTGACAAAAAAAGTTAGTGGAAGAGGGGGTTGTTTGTTGAAAAATGTCAGCTTGTGTTTTGACGCAGTAATTCTACAAAGAAAATAAATAAATAACAAATAAAATAAAATAATAGAAAATACAAACACATCAAATCGAGGTAGAAAAGTCTGTGCAGAACAAACCTGCTGCTGAGTCATTCACTTTACACCGACACTGTTTTATTCTTCATTCCCATCTGGGCATCGATGCTCCCAACAACAAAATAATGCTTTATAGGAAAGATTAAACTTGAGATTCAGGAAGGCTCCTTTTCCTGTCGTTAGGATTCCCTTCACATCTCCACAATGTCCTGATGTGATTTATATAGTTTGATTGCATTTCAGCCATCCACACACACATTAAAATCACATTTTTCTCTGCTGAAATGAAGATAAAGATAAGATAGAAGGGAACTTTAATTATTCTTCAGGGAGGACTCAAGCTGCTGCAGTGGAAACTATCACAATAATAAAATGCAATAAAGCAAAATCTAAATACGAGTAGAGCAAAGAGGTGTTTGAGCCTTGACGATAGCACATGGATGAACAGCTGAGTGTCGCAGAAGCCATTACCAAGGAAAAAAATATAATTAGATATTGATTGAAAAACATTTTGAAATGAATAGTTGATAAACAAATACATTATCGTACTATATTTATGAGTTTATTACACAGAAAATAGATCCTAGGGGAAAATCTGAAAGTGTCAAAATTAGACAAAAAACAAACAAACAAAAAAAACTTTCTGGAGTCGAGAACAGATGTGGGGCCTTGCCTAATGCGTTCTTTAAGGTTTTGCTATGATAGTGTGAGTAGAAAGTACTTGAGACAAAAAAGGTTTAGAGCTACTTCCCTCAGAAGTGTTATTGTACTGATGCCCGCAGGTACTTTTTTGTTAAAAACATTCAATTATGTTTTCAGATTTGGGTGTTTGGGTTTGAATTCACTTAATAAGTGCTGTTTATGGTTGTCAAATCTATAAAATGTAAGTAAATCGTGTTGGAACTGCTGTATAGGAGAAGGGATACTCTGATTTAGGCCAAGACCAACAGAGCTGAGGATGATTGAAATGCCAAATGTGTTCTCGGTGCTCGACCTTGAAACAGAATCTGCTGCAGCAATAAACACATCAGGTTCCACTCCTGCTGTCTAAAAACAAGAAAATCACCAAAATTGGACAAAAAGACATTTAGAAAACGGTTGGCTGATCTTCTGAGTCCTAATTTCTGCTTTGACATTGAATAGTTGGATTAAAACTAGACGTAAACAACCAAAAAGACTTTGATTCAGCTCGTCATGTCGACATCACCTGACCTGAATAGCCTATAGTTGCTGACCAAGTCCATCACTGTACAGCTACAGTCACCAGATGGCCTCTTCTGCCACCAAACTGCATTTCCACCACAACACTCTCAGGGATGTGATTGGAGAAGATAGTCATACCATCAACATGCAGCCCACAAATATTTACCAACTTTACAATGCCATCCTGTCAGTGAGAAGCAACATCCATGAAGGCTTCAGGCACCTTGCTGAATCAGTGCAACAAAGATTGATTGTATCTCTGAAGGAAAACAACAGCGACAACAAAAAAGGATTTGGTCAGGAACTAGCGAGGTATACCTAAAGGCTCCTGTAGACTTGCACCTGCTACACCATGCAATGTAAATAATTGGGTACAAGAGTAAATTAGACTCGGTGCATAATATGACACAATCACTTCAACAACATTATTATGCATGTCATTTGCATATACTTCCAGTGCCAACAGGAAACAAACTGCATAAAGTGAACCAAGAATCCAGCAAGTGTTTTAGTTGTATTTATGTGCAGCGAAAATGCTCCGTATAAAAATAAGATAAGATGAGGAAGGATTTTTTTTTTTGTCATCGTACATTCCTAAAGAATGAATTTATGAACACGGCCCAATATTCTGCCCCCTTGGAAATCTGCAAACCAACACAGTTTTGTCCAGTATAAAGCAGACAAACAATGCAATACCCTTCAATCTCGTTTGGAAAATATTTTTCACTGACAAAACAATAAACTGAACTGAACTGATATAATCTGTCTGTGTGGATCTGTCTTCTACAGTAGCAGGGACCTTGGCAAATATGTTTATGGCTCAGATTGTACAAGTTGTACAAATCATACAGTAAGGCAATGTTTTTCAACCTTTTTTGAAACAAGCCACACTTTTTTCTTTGGAAAAATCTCGGGGCACACCACCACCCGAAAATGTTAAAATTTTAAACTCTGTAGCCTATATTAACAATATAAAGTCATTCTCATCAATGCTTTATCAACAGGAATCAAATAAATACAGAAAAAAAGTATTTCTTTTTTTTATTTGTACTCGCTCAGTGTGAAACCTGGACCTGAGGGATGAACACAGAGCTGCTATCCTGGTTAGATTCTTCCTTTTCAAAAACTTCTCCATCACTGTCACTGACACAGTACTTTGATACAAGATGGGAGCAGCCGCAGGTGGTGGTGATAAACAAGACTGACGTCTGTTAAGTTTCGATTTCAACGGCAACGTTCTGTGCTGCCATCTATTGGCGAAGAGTATTAATACATGATTACTCTGCAACACAAATGTTTTTTTAGAAAAAAAATGTGAAATTGGATAATTTCCCATGGTACACCTGACTATATCTCGCGGAACGCCAGTGTGCTGCGACACAGTGGTTGAAAAATACTGTCCTAGAGAAACACATCAGGGGTGGGGGGATGGATGTGTTTAACAGCCATACCACAGCAAGAGGCACATCACATTTGAAACATACACAACACGGCCACCCTCCTACCCCCCCCCCCCCCCCCCCCCCCCCCCCCCCCCCCCCCCGGGTTAATATGCGTATAAATGTGAATAATGAAGCAGAGGGAAGCTGAAAATATCTCCCAAAGGCATCAAATTACAAATGAGACATTCCCATGTTGTCAAACAAAATTGGGTTTTATTTACATGCTTGAGTAACAGAAAACAAACAACAGGCTCCCAGAAAATGGCGTCTCTGGTTCACCATCGTGAAGCTCTTCTCTTCTTCTGTTGTTTTGCTTTCTTCTCCTGTCTTCTGGTCACAAACTTCTTTCCTTGCCCCAAATCTGAAAATCAAAATGTGTTTTGTGTTAAACAATGCTGGTTAAACAGCCTATCAACCAAGGTTAGTGCAGCTCTCCAATTAACTAGATAAAAAATAAAGCCCATCCAACCGATCCAGTCACTTTTCAATGATGAATAACAGCTTGTCTTGTCATTGAGGTGCTTACTTGGATTATTGTTGGGCTGGTTCTTTTCCATCGGGTTGGAGGAGCAGTCAGAAGTGATGACCTTTGTCTCCTCTTTATTAGGTTGTGGTGAGCTTTAATAAGCAAGAAGGAAAATTGTTAGTTTCAGTTCAGTTAGTCTTTTTTCTTAAAATACTAAAACTCCTCAGAGCTGTAGAGTTTGGACAAATACCTGTTGACAGAGGCTGAAGGTTGTTGTGAGACATGTTGAGCCGGGGCCTGGTCCTGCTTGTTCAGGTCAGACGGACTATATTTGGACCAATATTTGCATCCGGGCCAGGTGATGCTGGCAAGTAGTGGCTCAATATAGTCATATTCATAAGAACTGCAGCTGTCGCACTCCTCCAGGGGTTTGCTGTAAGATTTCACATTGGAAGATTAACAATCATTACACTGAACAGCTTGCAAAAGCACAGTGATGTTGAATATTTGTAACACTTAGCAGCTATTTCATTGGTCTGTTTGTTTAAAAAGACTCAAAATCATCAGAGATAAAGTTTGGACAAAATACCTGTTGACAGTCTCTGCAATGTCCAACTCCTCCAGGTGCTTTTCATCGTTTGAAGTCTTTTCTTCAGTGAAGGTGATGCTGGAGAAAAGAGGCTGAACATAGTCATATTCGTAAGAGCTGCAATTGTTGCACTCCACCACATGGTTGCTGTTGGACCTGGTGATGCTAGCAAGAAGTGGCTCAATATATTCATCCTCCTCAGAGCTGCAATCATCAGAAAGATAAACATTACAGGTCATTACACTCAACAGCTTGCAAAAGCACAATGATGTTAAATATGTGTAACACTTAGCATCCAACTCATCATTGGGTCTGTTTTAAAAGACCAAATCATCAGAAAAAGGGAGTTGTGACAAATACCTGTTGACAGTCTCTGCAATGTCCAACTCCTCCAGGTGCTTTTCGTCATTTGAAGTCTTTTCTTCAGTGAAGGTGATGCTGGCAAAAAGAGGCTGAATATATTCCTCTTCCTCAGAGCTGCAATCGTCACACTCCACCACATGGTTGCTGCAAGAGTTCACAGTGGAAGATAAACAATCATTACACTGAACAGCTTGCAAAAGCACAATTATGTTAAATACGTGTAACATTGAGCAGTTATTTAATTTGGTGGTGTGTTTAAAAAGACTCAAAATCATCAGAGATACAGTTTGGACAAAATACCTGTTGACAATCTCTGCATGGTCCAACTCCTTCAGGTGCTTTTCATTGGTTGAAGTCTTGTCTTCACTGAAGGTGATGCTGGAGAAAAGAGGCTGAACATAGTCATATTCGTAAGAGCTGCAATTCTCGTACTCCACCACCTGGTTGCTGTTGGACCTGGTGATGCTGGCAAGCAGTGGCTCAATATATTCATCCTCCTCAGAGCTGCAATCATCAGAAAGATAAACATTACAGGTCATTACACTCAACAGCTTGTAAAAGCACAATGATGCTGAATATTTGTAACACTCAGCAGCTACTGTATTGGTCTGTTTGTTTTAAAAGACCAAATCATCAGAGAAAGGAAGTTTTGACAAATACCTGTTGACAGACTCTGCAAGGTCCAACTCCTCCAGGTGCTTTTCGTTGGTTGAAGACTTTTCTTCAGTGAAGGTGATGCTGGAGAAAAGTGGCTGAATATATTCCTCTTCATCAGAGCTGCAATCATCACACTCCACCACGTGTTTGCTGCAAGAGTTCACAGTGAAAGATAAACAATCATTACACTCAACAGCTTGCAAAAGCACAATTATGTTAAATATGTTTAACATTGAGCAACTATTTCATTGGTTTGCTTGTTTGTTTGTTTGTTTTGTTTGTTTGTTTGTTTGTTTAAAAGACACAAAATCATCAGAGAGAGAAAGTTGTGGCAAATACCTGTTGACAGTCTCTGAATGGTCCAACTCCTCCAGGTGGTTTTCGTTGTTTGAAGTCTTTTCGTCACTGAAGGTGATGCTGGCGAAAAGCGGTTGAATATATTCAACTTCCTCAGAGCTGCAACCGTCACACTCCACCACGTGTTTGCTGCAAGAGTTCACAATGGAAGATAAACAATCATTACACAGCTTGCAAAAGCACAATGATGTTGAACATTTGTAACACTTAGCATCTATTGTATTGGTCTGTTTGTTTAAAAGACTCAAAATCATCAGAGAGATGACGTGAGGACAAATACCTGTTGACAGACTCTGCAAGGTCCAACTCCTCCAGGTGGTTTTCTTCAGGTGAAGCCTTCACTTCTGGAAAGAAATCTTCTTGCACCGAGGGAAACTCATGGCTTGTTCTTTCCTTGCCATTTTCCACCTCTTCATGCAGGTCCTTCAGCTCTTTTTCCAGAGCACCGATTTTCTCCTGCTGGTCATTCAGATTTTTCAAGAACATCGCTGCAACTCCCATCACCTCCGCCGCGAGGGTCTGTCTGTTAATAGTGGGAGCGCCACTAATGTACTGTAAAACACAAGCAAAGACCATCATTAGACCTGCTCAATTACATTTTTGCCTCAGTTACCGTAGAAAACATTATTATGGTCTTCAATCTTCCTCTCATTTCATTTACATCCAAAATTACGTGGTTCTACTAGAATTACTTGTATTTAACAACAACTTACATTCAAAATCTGGACCACTCCGTGAAGCACATCCCTCTCTTTGGTCTCCATCTCTGGAAGCTGTGGTGGGACTGTCAAGCTGTTCATCGTGTTATCACGACAATCTGCAGCAAATATTTTGAATAAAATATTGTCAATTTTTCACACAAAATTGACAATTGGTAAGGTCACCAAATGTACTTTTTTGCATTCAACTCACAGTTTTGACGGAAATAGAGAATGTTGTCTGAAATCAAATCCTTGAGAAGAATCTCGCAGTGGATGAAGTCTTTCAGAGAATCGCTGTCGCGTGTGTCACAATCGCTGGAGGGTGAAGAACTGGAAATTGAACTGGAACCTGGAGAGAAACAAGTGACTGCCAACGCTGAACGAAGCTGATCCGGACTGAAAGGAAAAGGCCAAATGGGTTCTATCTATCTGTTGTGTGTCCTTTGATGTGTCCTTTGAGGGCCTCAAGGGGCGGGGCCTCGTGGGGGAGGAGCCTCGTGGAGGATATCAAAGGACCTTTTATCACTTTGATCTGTCATAAATGGCTCTTAAAAAACTGGATAAGATCAAAGTGATAAAAAGGTCCTTTGATATCCTCCACGAGGCTCCTCCCCCACGAGGCCCCGCCCCTTGAGGCCCTCAAAGGACACATCAAAGGACACAGAGCAGATAGATAGAACCCATTTGGCCTTTTCCTTTCAGTCCGGATCAGCTTCGTTCAGCGTTGGCAGTCACTTGTTTCTCTCCAGGTTCCAGTTCGATTTCCAGTTCTTCACCCTCCAGCGATTGTGACACACGCGACAGCGATTCTCTGAAAGACTTCATCCACTGCGAGATTCTTCTCAAGGATTTGATTTCAGACAACATTCTCTATTTCCGTCAAAACTGTGAGTTGAATGCAAAAAAGTACATTTGGTGACCTTACCAATTGTCAATTTTGTGTGAAAAATTGACAATATTTTATTCAAAATATTTGCTGCAGATTGTCGTGACAACACGATGAACAACTTAACAGTCCCACCACAGCTTCCAGAGATGGAGACTGAAGAGGGGGATGTGCTTCACGGAGTGGTCCAGATTTTGAATGTAAGTTGTTGTTAAATACAAGTAATTCTAGTAGAACCACGTAATTTTGGATGTAAATGAAATGAGAGGAAGATTGAAGACCATAATAATGTTTTCTACGGTAACTGAGGCAAAAATGTAATTGAGCAGGTCTAATGATGGTCTTTGCTTGTGTTTTACAGTACATTAGTGGCGCTCCCACTATTAACAGACAGACCCTCGCGGCGGAGGTGATGGGAGTTGCAGCGATGTTCTTGAAAAATCTGAATGACCAGCAGGAGAAAATCGGTGCTCTGGAAAAAGAGCTGAAGGACCTGCATGAAGAGGTGGAAAATGGCAAGGAAAGAACAAGCCACGAGTTTCCCTCGGTGCAAGAAGATTTCTTTCCAGAAGTGAAGGCTTCACCTGAAGAAAACCACCTGGAGGAGTTGGACCTTGCAGAGTCTGTCAACAGGTATTTGTCCTCACGTCATCTCTCTGATGATTTTGAGTCTTTTAAACAAACAGACCAATACAATAGATGCTATGTGTTACAAATGTTCAACATCATTGTGCTTTTGCAAGCTGTGTAATGATTGTTTATCTTCCATTGTGAACTCTTGCAGCAAACACGTGGTGGAGTGTGACGGTTGCAGCTCTGAGGAAGTTGAATATATTCAACCGCTTATCGCCAGCATCACCTTCAGTGACGAAAAGACTTCAAACAACGAAAACCACCTGGAGGAGTTGGACCATTCAGAGACTGTCAACAGGTATTTGCCACAACTTTCTCTCTCTGATGATTTTGTGTCTTTTAAACAAACAAACAAACAAAAAACAAACAAACAAACAAACAAGCAAACCAATGAAATAGCTGCTCAATGTTAAACATATTTAACATAATTGTGCTTTTGCAAGCTGTTGAGTGTAATGATTGTTTATCTTTCACTGTGAACTCTTGCAGCAAACACGTGGTGGAGTGTGATGATTGCAGCTCTGATGAAGAGGAATATATTCAGCCACTTTTCTCCAGCATCACCTTCACTGAAGAAAAGTCTTCAACCAACGAAAAGCACCTGGAGGAGTTGGACCTTGCAGAGTCTGTCAACAGGTATTTGTCAAAACTTCCTTTCTCTGATGATTTGGTCTTTTAAAACAAACAGACCAATACAGTAGCTGCTGAGTGTTACAAATATTCAGCATCATTGTGCTTTTACAAGCTGTTGAGTGTAATGACCTGTAATGTTTATCTTTCTGATGATTGCAGCTCTGAGGAGGATGAATATATTGAGCCACTGCTTGCCAGCATCACCAGGTCCAACAGCAACCAGGTGGTGGAGTACGAGAATTGCAGCTCTTACGAATATGACTATGTTCAGCCTCTTTTCTCCAGCATCACCTTCAGTGAAGACAAGACTTCAACCAATGAAAAGCACCTGAAGGAGTTGGACCATGCAGAGATTGTCAACAGGTATTTTGTCCAAACTGTATCTCTGATGATTTTGAGTCTTTTTAAACACACCACCAAATGAAATAACTGCTCAATGTTACACGTATTTAACATAATTGTGCTTTTGCAAGCTGTTCAGTGTAATGATTGTTTATCTTCCACTGTGAACTCTCACAGCAACCATGTGGTGGAGTGTGACGATTGCAGCTCTGAGGAAGAGGAATATATTCAGCCTCTTTTTGCCAGCATCACCTTCACTGAAGAAAAGACTTCAAATGACGAAAAGCACCTGGAGGAGTTGGACATTGCAGAGACTGTCAACAGGTATTTGTCACAACTCCCTTTTTCTGATGATTTGGTCTTTTAAAACAGACCCAATGATGAGTTGGATGCTAAGTGTTACACATATTTAACATCATTGTGCTTTTGCAAGCTGTTGAGTGTAATGACCTGTAATGTTTATCTTTCTGATGATTGCAGCTCTGAGGAGGATGAATATATTGAGCCACTTCTTGCTAGCATCACCAGGTCCAACAGCAACCATGTGGTGGAGTGCAACAATTGCAGCTCTTACGAATATGACTATGTTCAGCCTCTTTTCTCCAGCATCACCTTCACTGAAGAAAAGACTTCAAACGATGAAAAGCACCTGGAGGAGTTGGACATTGCAGAGACTGTCAACAGGTATTTTGTCCAAACTTTATCTCTGATGATTGAGTCTTTTTAAACAAACAGACCAATGAAATAGCCGCTAAGTGTTACAAATATTCAACATCACTGTGCTTTTGCAAGCTGTTCAGTGTAATGATTGTTAATCTTCCATTGTGAAATCTTACAGCAAACCCCTGGAGGAGTGCGACAGCTGCAGTTCTTATGAATATGACTATATTGAGCCACTACTTGCCAGCATCACCTGGCCCGGATGCAAATATTGGTCCAAATATAGTCCGTCTGACCTGAACAAGCAGGACCAGGCCCCGGCTCAACATGTCTCACAACAACCTTCAGCCTCTGTCAACAGGTATTTGTCCAAACTCTACAGCTCTGAGGAGTTTTAGTATTTTAAGAAAAAAGACTAACTGAACTGAAACTAACAATTTTCCTTCTTGCTTATTAAAGATCACCACAACCTAATAAAGAGGAGACAAAGGTCACCACTTCTGACTGCTCCTCCAACCCGATGGAAAAGAACCAGCCCAACAATAATCCAAGTAAGCACCTCAATGACAAGACAAGCTGTTATTCATCATTGAAAAGTGACTGGATCGGTTGGATGGGCTTTATTTTATATCTAGTTAATTGGAGAGCTGCACTAACCTTGGTTGATTGGCTGTTTAACCAGCATTGTTTAACACAAAACACATTTTGTTTTTCAGATTTGGGGCAAGGAAAGAAGTTTGTGACCAGAAGACAAGAGAAGAAAGCAAAACAACAGAAGAAGAGAAGAGCTTCACGATGGTGAACCAGAGACGCCATTTTCTGGGAGCCTGTTGTTTGTTTTCTGTTACTCAAGCATGTAAATAAAACCCAATTTTGTTTGACAACATGGGAATGTCTCATTTGTAATTTGATGCCTTTGGGAGATATTTTCAGCTTCCCTCTGCTTCATTATTCACATTTATACACATTTTTATGGTGATAAACAAGACTGACTGTTTCAGTTTCGATTTCAACGGCAACATTATGTGCTGCCATCTATTGGCGAAGAGTATTAATACATGATTACACACTACTCTCACAGCTGACAGCGGCTGTGAGAGCAAATGATTTTTAGAAAAAAATGTGAAATTGGACAATTTCCCACGGCACACCTGACTATATCTCGCGGAACACCAGTGTGCCGCGGCACAGTGGTTGAAAAACACTGCAGTAAGGAATAGTTGCACCAAATCCACAGAAAAATTACACTTTAAGAGATTAATGTGCAGAATCATTATAAAAAAAAAAAGACATCTCATAGGTAATTTGAGAGTGGAGGACACTATTAAAGAAAGACAATTTCTAGTCCGTTGAAGATTTAGAAAAATATTTTGGTGCTGAATTGATTAAAAAGTATTAACGCATCAAAAACTAAATGAAACTGATCAACAAACTGAAACAAACTCTTGTTCTCGTTACCATCAACACTGTTTGAAACAAGAACATTTGCTCACGTTTGCACATAAAATCAAACTCCTGCATGGGAAAAAAAACCCCAAAAAACAATTCTCCCTTTTGGACTGCTGGTGAACCCGCAGTGTTGACATGTGCATGCGAGCGTTTGCAGTGCAACAGTAAACACTATACGGACCCCGAGGGTGGGTGGTGCTGTCCAACATGTATTTTCGGTTGAGTGATGCACACAGGCTGCTGATGGAGACCGGTGTGGGAAGAAAGCTGAGGATGTGAGTGATGGACACGCTGGAGGAGGGGGGGGGATGACTGTCACCCCCTCACCCCCAATGCTATTTACATCTTTCAAGACTCAAACTTGTGAGCAGGCACACGCACACACACCAGGCTGTCAGCGTGGACACTTTCATCCTCACCACAGAGGAGGAGGTTTGACACTATTTTACAGAGCGCCGGCTGAGCCGACAAGTGGTGAAAAGTTGAATGTGCTCATTTGTCAGGGCTCAGAACCTAAAAAGTCAAGAAGAAAGAAAAACCAGGACATTTTAAAGACGTACTTTTTAAAAGTTTTATTGCATGGTGATTTTGCTGTCTGAGAGCCGAGGAGCAGCTGGTGAAAGTCTGTTTTCATCTCCAATTTGTACCGTCGCTTTTAGGTTGACAGAACAATTCTGCCATCTGAAACATTATTGGAGCTGCTCAAAGGTGTTTTCACTTGACAGGTTATTACTCTCCTGCAGCAGGGTTGATAAAATACTTAGTTTTTAAATATTCATTGAAATTATGTCTAAGAGTCGGGCACAACTATATTGATTTTAAAAACATTTAATCAGGCAATGGGGAGCAAATTAAACACATTGAGGCAGAATTCAGTCAGAGACAGCAAACAGAATTTAGTGAGTACAACTTGTTACCGACGCTTCATATTGAACTATTGAAATGTAATGAAAAAAAAACATTTTCTTGCAGATGAATGGAGCACAACGACCTTGAGACTTTTGTCTCATTTTCTCTATATTCATATAAATGTGTTTTCAGGTTTCTAAAGCGTTGACATGCTGCCCTAACGGTCCAACGGATAAAACTTTAGTACATCTTGCATTACAAAATTTCTTATAGCTTTTAGAACAAGATATGTTGCAATAGAACACAATGGTGTAGTGGTTAGATTCAAACCACTACACCAGCACGTAGTCCAACGCTAAAACTCAAGATTTCATTTTAATGTTTTGCTTAATGTCCAGTGAGTTTTAATTCATTTACTTATTTGTTTATTTATTAATTTGTCATTTTGTTTGTGTATGACAAATAAAGTACCCGACTACTCATGTACAAAATTTGGCAAGTGGGTCGACACTATGATTTGTTGATATTTGGATTTTAGTATTGGACGTGGCTGATGCTGTGGTAACAATTGATTGCTGTATCTGACGCTGCCCAGTTTACGTTACATGTGACAGCACTGTGTGGTTTTACCTTGTTTGTGGGAATGGTTTCCAATTGCCCCACATTTGGTTTGCCTCATTTTGAAAAGACATAATGTTTGACACTGAACAAAAACAACAGATAGAAATGTTTGCCACAGCCTTTTCATTTTTTTCAGTTTAACATAAGAAAGAAGCTACATCAGGATTTTGCAAACAAATAATGTTATAAATCCTTACACGTCTCGTCTCAGACTCATGAACTTGTTGCAAAAACAATAACTTATTGTGGTCATGAAGGAAAATGTACATTTCTAGAATAGTAAGTGTGGGAAATACTAAAAATTGAGATTGTGTCTGAACAGGTGGCACCGTGCTCCTAATACAGATTTGGGGCTTTAAGTCAGACGAGAGCAGCTCTGAGGTGTTTGTTATCTAAAGCACTGTCTCACTGAGATAAGGCATTGGTGCTGTTAAAGCATTTTTATTCTTACAGGCTGGAGTTTATGTTTCGATCAGAGTCTTCGCAGTTAAAACTGTCTGCACAGGAAAATAAATTGTTGTGTTACAACATCAGTTTGCAAAATTCTTTACATAGTACTTCGCTAGAGGTACTGCTTGTTTTACTTCTCATGGACTAACATTTTTTTTCCCTTTCGCCCTCTTGTTGTTCCCCTCTGCAGAACCTCAGGGAGGAAACATGCAGTGAGGACACGCCTCATTAACAAATAGCTTCCCCCTCCCTGAGCCTGAGCTCCTGAAGTTTCTCCGTGTTCATCTGTTGTTTATCCCTGATCGACCGACTCTTCATCCCCTCATGTGTGATCCTTTATTCCTCCCTAAGACTCTCTTTGATTCCTTTCAGACTCCTGACTGGTCAATGCATTTGTAGTTGCATTAAGAAAGATGTGTTTTTCTGACGGGAGCTGTACCCACAGGTTTTTCTCATTTCTTTATGTGTATAAAGCCACTGCTATAAATATTGTGCAGCAAAACCCCTATTCAGATATAACGTTTTCAAACATAATATCGTCAGTATGAAAAAATGGCAAACATGCTGAGCTGCTCTTTAGAGGCACTGAACCCCAAGTTGCTGTCAATGAGCATAGTGCATGCATTTTTATCTTCGAGAAGGATTGTTTAAAAAACATTTATAGAAAAGCATGTCCAGGCTCATTAATTATTGTTATTGTCCTGAGCTAAGGTCAACACCACTGCAAAGGTTTTGGTGATAAGGCAAAAGGTAAAGGTACAGATTTGGCCTAGCAGCTGACACGTGGCTTTACATGCCCACTGACCACATACTAGGTTATTGAGACAACCTATATACAGACTATAAAAGGTAGAGGCAACCTGAGGTTTACTGGATCTTATTGATCATTGTTATATAATAATCAAAAAACACTGGATTATTTCATTATTCATTTTGCAGCTCATTAGATTCTTGAAAGCGATGCATCTCAGGAACTTCTGGCTGCCTTCAACCAGAAAAAGTTCTCTTAATCTGGTTAAAATCTTCTTTGGTTCATATCTAATGGTGACCAATGACGGTTGATGTGGTTGGTGTTTTTCTCTGTGGCATTTGCATGTTCTCCCTGTGCATGCTGGATATTCCCAGGATTCTGCATACATGCCAGACACACCAGAAACTTTTAACTACAGAAAAACACGAAAAAGATTAAAAAAAAAAAAAAAAGAAGAAGAAGAAACAGCCTTACAATCATCGACCTCATTATTAAGAACAAAGAAATGCCAACACATTATAGTCTCATAATCAGCTATGAGATGGGACTGACCTTCCCACCGTCGTTCATATAACAAAATGAGTGACAGCATGCAGCATGACTGAGGCGAGTATAATTAAAGCTTAGGATGGCGTGAACAGTGGGAGGAAACTGATGAACTCAGGCAGGAAACCCATTAGTCCCGTCGCATCAGCCATAAATACAGCTTTAATGTGTGGCGGTCAGTTCAGTTGAAGGGTCTCCAATCCCACAGGCCGGCATCCCTCCGTTACCACTGTGTTTCCCAGCGTGGGGTTCTGGACTCCCTTTAAGGCATCAGATATCACAGGAGAACCGGAGGCTTAGTCTGTTTGGAAATATCAATGAAAATCAAAAATAAAACCCCTGAAAACTGCCCATTGCGTTTATTTTATAGGCTCCTGCTTTAGTACGTTTCCTTAAACTGTGTTTGCCACTGTATTGCTTCACTGCAGATATTTTCTCCATGAAAGAATGAAGGGGTCATCATCGTTTCTCTAACCACTGCTTTAACCTCATCTCTGGGTGGGTTATGTAATATGGATATAAAATAACTCCCTGATTGTAACTCAGGCTGAATCTTCTCGAAAATCATATATATAGCTATGCGTCATATTTCATCCAAAATACAGCACAAATGATAGGTCAACACAAGGTCTGATGAGGAAGCCGGTTTAGAAATGCAATGGCAGAAGGAACAAAGCTTCTGCCAACGCGTGCCCTCCTCCATCTCAGAGATCTGTGGTGACGACCAGATGGTAGTAATGTGAAATGTGTATTGAGGGGGTGCTTGGTGTCATTGATTATTGTGCAGGCATGGTGTGTGACGGCTCTTTCATTCAAGTTCCTATGATGCCGAGTGTGGGGGAGTGAGTTATTTCGAATGTGACGTTGGTAATGCTGGTGAGTTTGTTTTTATTGGAGACAGTCAGCATGAGGTAAAAGCTGAGCGAGAACAGTGCAGTGGGATGGGTTGGATTAAGTTCTTCAAGAGGAACAAAAAGGAAATTGGTCAACTGACAGGGCACCTGACATGTGGATTGCATGTTGTCTTTAGTGTTACAGTAGGATTGAAGTGTAATGACCAAAGGTTTTACGATGATAATATAAATGAAAATGGGGGTTCAGCCCCGAGTTTGTTGAGCAAAACTTGGCAAGTCACTCTTGCTCCCCATTAGCATTGTTGTGGCCACGCAGACTGTGTTTGTATGGCGTTAAGCAGGTTGATGTTCCCATCGTGTCTTTATAAACAGCATTTTCATTTCACAGGCGACAAAACACAGATTGACTGTACAACTTGTACATCTCCATTTGAAGGACTTTATGTAGCTTTAGGAAGGGGGCAAGTCGAATATGTTCCAGTACAAGGAGACATTCATTAAAGGCGTCGACTATAAAACCACCGCGGACCAGAACAACGGGCGGCCTGTTTATTCCGAGTGCGAGGGCACTCTTTGATGTGTGTGTGTGTGTGTGTGTGTGGGGGGGGGGGGGGGGCAATATTGTCAGGGAATTCAGCTTCTTAAATCCTGACAAAATAATGCAGCAACTCAGATCATGGGCGCTTTGTATTGCCTCTGCTCGTACAGACAAAGAACCTGCGCTGCTGAAGCACAAAGCCTCGCCAAGGCTCTCATTTCAAAGCTTTTTCCCTTCACTCCATTATATCAATTACAGACACCCCCTCACACTAAAATCCTGACTCAATTTTCTGCTCTTGGATTTCAAAAATGCATAATTACAAATAGCAGCTTGGGTGCAATTTCCAACATCTATTTTCTTTCATGCCTCATGGCCCCAAACAAGGGTGATTTCAGAGGATGTATAGAGTTTTGAAAAGCATTTTGAAAAGCATTGAAAAGCATATATGACAATAATTGTACGAGGTTTTATTTGTTCTGAGTGAATCATAGTTTACACTATTCAACAGCCGGATAAAGGACTCATTGTTTTTGTTTTCTGCTTTTGAGGAAATTACATATTAAGATGCTGTTGTGTGTTTTGGGTTTCGCGTCAGTCACTCTGTATAAGTGGATTTGGAGAGTGTGAGACTCTCCAAGCAGCCACTGCTGCGAATATACTGTTGGCTAAATGAAGCTTGGAGTTTCCCCCACTCTAAATGTCTCCTTCCCGGGTATCAAATATCTCGCCGATGACACAAAGTCATGTCATTAGTGTGAGCCGGGAGCTGAGTGGAGGCGGATCGCATGGAAATCAGAAGGATCCCTGCGGTGACAGTTGTACGTTGCAACCTGCAACACTTCAGCTGCTACATTAAGAGGGCTTTCTGAAGTCATAGCGAGGAAGTGCAGCAGGATTTGAGTGAAATTGCCTCTCGCCTTGAGTTGTGCAAGCCTGTAATTGACTCCAGAAAAGTCATATTTCCAAATAAGAGCTGAGCAAGCAAGATAATTAGAGGAGAACTCGAAGTGTAACAGCGAGGGGGATGCATCACCCCGCAAAGTCTGTCAGGTTTGTTTTTAGCTTTATCACATTTCTAGTGTGGCGATACTCAACATTTTTCTGAGAGTGAAATACCAACAAAAAAAAAAATTGAAATAAAATAAATAAATTGCCCCAACTAACAAGTGCTGTGTTTATTGACGTGAACTGTTGTCTGAACTATTAAAACACATCAATAATTCAAGCAATAAGTCGAGGGTTTATTTTTCCTTCCTTACAAAGTCACCCATCTTTGTTCTCCTGAAGGATTAAAGTTAAAATCACCATTATGACACCAAACATGTGAGGAAAACATGCACATTTGACTGATTCAGAGCATTAACAGTGGATCCAAACCTTAAAACCCTTTGTCAGCGCACTGACAAAGAACTTTAAAAACCCTGCATCACATTGTGTGAAGTCTTGCACTAAAAAAAGATTTTAATGTATTCTGAAATCTCAGCATTCACATGATGGATGAACATGACGTCTGGTCCTCAGACCATGCATCCTAATGAGTTTGGCGATCTCGTTTTCTCATGCTGCCATATGGCTGATGTGGCGGCTGAAATGTCAAACAGCAGTTGAACGGCATGGAAAAATGGCAATGACTTTGCCTCAGGGGTGAAACACTTTCTCAGGGTAGCCTGGAAGCGAGAGTGACATTGATTCCCTCCACAATGAGACAAAGTTACGTTTCCAACATTTTACAGATTCTTGCAGAAAATGAACTCCTTTGTACAACCGAACACTAGATTTAATTCTATATTACCACTAGAGCTCATGGATTACACAAACAAGCCACATTACGGCAGCCTGCAACACTGCTGAGGGTACAAGTTTGAAAATAGACAAATATGAGATAGCGCACAACTTCGTAACCTTGTGTGTATGAGAAACAACACTGTCATCACATCAACACTTGGATGAAATAATGCTTGCAAAGTCAATGCTGTTGATAAATGTCATTTGCATGAAACTAATACTGCTTCTGACCAAGACAAGCTGCTAACCAGTGCTTTAAATGGTTTGTAGAATGATGTGATTTATTGGCATTTAACCCATCCTATGCATAGATAGTGTTGTGATTTGCATGCATGTCACAGGTGATCTACTAAGAATAACAGCACGAGTGACATCAAGTAGGAGTATTCAAATTAGGGTTTTGCATGCATTATGCCCCATCTACATGAGGCCAATCTGCTGGAAATGGTACAGTTCTCATGTTTGTTTGACATGGAGTGATTGGATGGAGCGCTGAGCCTAAACAAGCAAACAAAAATTAAAATGATACTGTGGAATCTGACGTATTGGAGGAGAACGTTATCAAACACATCACTGTGTATTGTTCATTAATTAGTTTGAATAAACTCCTCTGTTTATTTGGTGCGATCTGGAACATGAACTCAATATTTTATATTCATGACAGCAGATACTGATGGTAAAAGGCCTATACTTGTCAACGGTGATTTGAACTGTGTGCCAGTACAAAATCACACTTTCAGACCATTAATCTTCCACACAGATGGAATTAGATGACAGGGGAAAAACAAAAAGGACACTTTGACGTTCCCGCCGAGCTCAGATTGCAGGTTTTGTACCATTAAAACATGGCCGCCAAGAATAAAACAAGTGTACCACGGAGAAAGTGATGCCTGTTTAGTGTTCAGGGCTCAGGACCTGATCTGTCTGCGCTCTTCAAATTGATCTGATTTTGACTTGATTTGATTTTGACAGGATTTCACGCTCACACAAATGTCCCTCGACTCACATCGAGTGTCGCCGTCGGACAGCCAGATGCCACTCATTAGTTTTGCACTTTCACATCTCAATATATATTCGTCCGTTCATTTGCAGTGGCTGCGGCCTTGTGAGCGCGATAATGGTGTTGTGATGGCTTGACAGAGGATTTTCAAGTAGCAAGCTGAAAAGCATTAGCACAATTTTGGATAAAAAAAAAAGGTATTTATATGGAGAAATAATCAGCAACAGCATTTTGAAGCAGCAGCACATTGTAATTACCAGCAACACTTTCACATAAATAAATGTCAGATATCCAGCTAATGGCTTTGGTTCAAGAAAACATTGACTTGAAGTCCTTCCAGGAGAGATTATACATTGGAAATAGTAAGCCTCGGTGAAACTGCAAAGTCTGTGGATTAGAGCCCAGTATTACCCAGTAGAATTGTTCCTAATGTAAGCGGAGTGCCAAGCAAAAAGTCAGGGACCTTCTATGAAGTAAGATGAGGATTAAGCTTGTTGATCAGCGCAGTGGATCCACATATTTGTGTGTTGATGCGGCAACAAATGTCTTTGTCAAACATTTTATAAGCAATCCTTTGTTTGAAGGGGCTGTTAACTCTTCATCAGATAACTGATCATATTTGGTAAAGAAGCAACCAATGATGTAATCATGGTGAATAACATCAGTTCTGCCAATAATGTTGGCGCTTTTCAATGTAAAAAAGTCCATCATGTAATTAAAAAGGTCAAAATTATTATGTTACTGGCAGTTATTGTGATAATTGGTTGTTTCATGTTTCCTCCCCATCACTCCAGTCATAACAATAAGTTACTGGCGATCTCAGGATATAGGATTAAATACAATAAGTAAGGTGTTTTTCCTTCATTCAACTTCAGCATTTCACAGGCTAATTTTTTATTTTGACTGCTTGGATCTTCACTTTCTCCTCAAACAGACTTGTTATGGTATTTCAGAGATCCTACCCCCCCCCCCCCCCCCCCCCCCCCCCAATGCTTTTAGACAATATAATGACCTGCAACATCGTTAATAGTCTGTGCTGCCTCTCTTATTTTCATTTCATTTTAGATGCTGCAGTTGTGATTGTAATTTAGAATTTTTATTATTGATTTACAAGCTGCTGGACATCTTGAATTTCCATTTGGGGAAGAGTAACTGTTTCTGTCATCTATTTATCTTTAAAACTTTTCAAACACAGTATTAAAATAACATAAAAGGTAAAAGATGTGAAGGTTTGTGATGCTTTAAAATGGCATTTTGTATAAAAGGTTAAAAACCAGTTTTTACTTATATACTCTCTTACTTTCAAGTAAATTAAAACTTATCAAGGGCTATTTTTGTACATGCAACTGTAGTTTATCTACTTCAATTCAATCAAGGAAAGAGAGTATATTTACCACTACTGGGATTAAATGGCAAAAACAATGAGTCAGAAATTACTTATTTGCAATAATCCAAAATTATTACAGTGCACAAAGTTTTTGAAATTACACCAACACCCTTGTTTTAATATTTTAACATCATATTTTATCGTATGCACAGTGCACAAAATATAAAAATTAAAGTGACAGCACAATATTTTTTTCATCAAGTGGGGCTGAAATAGCTTACTTTGTTACACATAAATTATATTGCAGAAAGCTAATTAACTGCATAACCTTTTACAGAAAACCAGTTGGGAATGACCACATTCAGATATTTTTCAAGCTTCCGATCATAAAAATAGGTATATTCATTCTGCTAGAAAAAGCCACATCAATAATAAGTGACCAGGTTTGAACTGCCTTTAGACACTAAGAGAAGAAACTTTTACATTCCAGCCATTCTTTCACTGTGTGGAGCACAAAGGAGCTTTGATCAAACTGTCAACCTCACTTCCAGAGGGACAAACTAATTTAATCAAGAAGACTAATTGTATATCTAGCACTTTAAACAGAATGGAGGTATTTGACATTTTTACCTTGAAGTACAGTGATTTGGAGTTTTTGAATTGATACCTGGTCGAAATGTGCTGAGAAAGAACATCATTCACCCTGAAAGTTCACTCATCATGGCCCACTGGCTGCCCTTTGTCCATATCTGGTCTATAATCTAATGGATTTAAAATGATGTTTCTGCTTTTGCAGCAACTGATTGACACCAGAACTGTACGTTTAATCTTTTCATATCGTCACATTGTATTTTTATTTCAGGCTCCACCATTTTTCTCATTCTGATATATTCAGTGTAATATAAAGTAAATTTCCTAGCATACAGAAAACCAAGGAGAAAAGTTGACTTTCTTGTTAATTAGGTTTTTATCTTTTGTATTTCCATGTGTTTTAAATGTCCAATCATATATGCATAGACTCATAAAAACCCCTGTACTTCCAAAACATTAAATTCATTAAGAAAACATCTCAGGAGAAGCATAAATTCAGTTAACACAACAATGTAACTTGTGTTCTCAGCCTTTTAGAATAATGAATGTTAAAATATTTTGTGTTGCGAGAGCAGCCCTAAATTTATGTAGAGGGGAATTATTATATTAACAGATGTGTTTGACAGATTTTCCAGGGGCGGCATTATAATTCGTGGTTAAAAAAATCCAAAACTGTCAGGGTTTTTCATAACAAAGGATTTAATTGAGGCTCCTTTAGTTTACACTTTTCACTCATTTTCCACTCCAAATACCTCAAAAACGAATTAGGAAAATTTGTTAAAGTCACATTAATTCCGTCAAATGAAAAATACAATAGATTTAATGACAGTGTGTATGTTCTCTGCAACAGTAATATTTTTAACTTTTGCAAAACACTGATGAAGATGATTAATTAATAGAAATATGGGGAGTTTAAATTACTTCAACTGGAAAATAGGAACAAATGAAAGGTTATTTCATGAGCCACTTAACATGAAGTATTCTCAGAGTTTTGCCTTGATTTGCATAATTCTGGAGTGGCATAATGAAGACGGACATTAAAACAAATTGCTAATCACTCCTTCACTGTTTAAGTAATTGAAGAAAGTCTGTGGAGAGAAAAAAAGACACTTGGTATGATTGTCCATTTTAATCTTTACACAAATGGCAGCTATATTGATGTACCGGCTATTTATCGGTCGCTAGGTGACGTCACTCAGGTGAGCTATGAGATTTCCACTGAACGCTCACAAGCTGCAGGACTGAGCTATATTATCTAAACAGAGAGAGATGAATGTGTTTTATTCGGTTCCCCCCCCCTTCTGTGGGCTTTTATTGTACATGGAGGTAATGAGTGAGACAGCTCTGCATCCGCCAGCTGGTGAGTCGACTGTGGTTGGAGATGGGGCTGCATTCATTAAAGGGGACGTAAAGGGAGCTTCAGAGACGGAGAGTGAAGAGTCGGAGTGAGTGGTGAGGGCAGGAGGGCCATATCAACAATGTAAAGATATTTCATTGGTGTTTCGTCTCTGAATGGCAGTGAGTGCTGCGTCACGGGGAGCATGGGAGACCAGAGAGATGCTCCCAAGACAACAAAGTGATTACGAATGCAGACCGCCTCGCCGAGCCTTTATCGAGTCCATTTCCTTTACTGCTCCTCGATGAACACAAGCCAGCACTCCTCTCGCTGTTGCTGATGATAAGAACGTAATAAAGCACGGATGCATGAGACTGCACCTTCTGGCATCGACCATAGCCCTCCGACAAGGAGCAGCTGAAAACTTAAGATTCAGTTCACCAGAACAAGGAGATGTGCATTTCGTCTCCATCATTTTTCACATAACAACAGCAGCAGCAGCAGCAGTGGCAGCAGCACATGGTCCTGCAGCTACAACACATGAGAAATTACTTTTGCCATAACAAAAGCTGCACATCTCTCCTCCCCCACCTCTACCAAATCCAATTTACTCATCTCTGAACCACTTCACTGCCTCTTTGAATCTGACCATCCCATGATCTGTGAGACCTGCTCAAAGAGATAGTGTTTTCTATTTATTTATTCCCGTCATCTGGATATTAACATACAAAAATTATCTACCCACAAAAAAAAAAAAAACAGGCATATCTTCATTACAGTGTCCATTCAGACCTCATATGAAGGTTTTTCACATGTTATTTAGCCGTCACTTTGTCCGGACTTCAAGAGAAGCAGCAGTCGTGGTGTTGGCAGGTCACCGTGCGACGGCTCCCACACGGTCTCTGCTTCTTCTGTTTTTCAAACGATGAAGAGCGAAATGAAAAGCACCTTCCGGTTATCTGGGGGCAACAGGGAAAACGTTCCCTCAACAACCACCCAACCACACCCACCTGAGATCATTAACAGAACTTTGGATTGCGGAGAATCTCAACCAGTTAACAAATGCTCAACATATTCTGTCATTGGTTGAAATCACAGGAAGCAGGGCATGTTAGGAGTCCAGACCCACTTCTTCTGAGTTAAACAATTATTAATAACACATCAACTTCATTGTGTATCATTGCAATGTGCTAAATAAACACTATTTTCACATAAAAGAGGATGGCATGTGGGATCGAACTACCAACTATTGATTGAATAACAATCAGCCTCTGTTTATTGTCTTCACTGCTAGTTTTTACTTTTTTCATTTAAACTGATGTTCGAAGCTTCTTGTGCCTCACTGAATCCAATAAGTAACATTCCAATTAGCCTGTATCTGCAGTGGCTGCATAAACTGTAATAATAAAAAAAAAACGTGGTCATTTAATTCAGCGATTATTTTCTTAAATATGAATATTCTTCATATTTCTAAGTAATTTTTTTGTAGGCGGGTATTGTTTATCATAGATTATATAGTGTCTTCTTACAGCTAGCTGGTATAACATTCTTGATCAGCAATAACAAAAATGTCCATGTATCGTTTACACAGCTTTATCCACCCACACTCCTATTCATACCTCCAGACAATTTAGGGTCACCAATTAACCTCAAGTCCAGGATTTTGGACTGTGGGAGGAAATGGAAGTACCCAGAATAAACCGACACATGCAAGCCACAGAATTAATTCTTTATATAGTTTGAAGTATATTTTTTCTATTTTGCATGTGACATAGCGTCTACTGCGTAATTTTTTTGACAGTTTTTGAAATAAAAATAAAAGAATTAATAGATAAAAATAAAAGGAGTCAGGCCTCTAACAGTCTGAGCCTCAATTCATTGGTGGACAAGAGTTTTGATGTTTCCAGTGTCGAGAACTATTGAATCACTTGGTGTCTTCAAACTTTTTCTTTGTGCTGTATTTTTGAAGAAATTGCAAATGTCAACGCATAAAAAAACCCCCTGTCAACTAGATAAAGTAAAACCTCTTAGATTAACTTTTTTTTTTATCTATGAAATGTGTGAAGTCTAATCTCAGTCCCTCAGCACGCTCAGGCACTTGATGACAGACTGATATACTATCTTTCAGACACCTTGGATCATCCCACACAGAAAGTCTTAGACTACATTTAACCCTTTACAAGGCAAGAGGTCATATTTGTCATATTCTTATTATCATATGATTAAATGGACCCTAACCCACCTTACTATGGTAAACTATGTTTTAAAGTGTATTCAACTTGAAAATATAATATGCTACAACTAAATTTAAACTGTGCAAAGTTTTGTTGACCTAATGTTTTTAGGAAGTCATACAAAAAGTGTCCTTTTTAAGCACAATTGTAAAATGTGTGCGATGTCGGTCAGCATGCCGCTTACATATTTCATAACATGCAAGTGACATTTTTAAGTGTGTTTACAGTGACTGTAAAACTGCAGCTCCTCTCGGTTGCTCCCCAGCTTCTTGAGACAAGCTGATAAGACGTGTGTGAAATTAAAATCCCGACAAGTGGCGGCTTAAAACTTCAAAAAGCGGGCCAACCAACACCATTGCATCTTTGCTTCATTAAATCTTTTTTTCCTCGTCAGGAAACTGATCAAGTTTAACTTGATTAACAAAATGTTCCGTCAGCAGGATTTGAAATATAAGATAGGACAAATAAATACTTCAGGGTATGTGTGAAAAGAAGTTGCTTTGAAATAACATTTTAAAATGAAAAAATAGAAAACAAGGGGGTTAAAAAAAAAGTCCATATGATTCAGAGACAGTGTCAAAATTGAATTTCAAGCATCTTTGAAATATCAAGAAAACCCTGACAAAGGATCAGCTTTGAGGAAAAAGAAATCATCAGACCGAAGTGCAGAATCAATAGAATAATAACCAAACACCTCTTTCTGTCCATTTACAATAGCCACTTTATCTAAGTGGAGCTGGAACCGAGCCCAGCGGGCTGTGGGAGAGAGGCGGCATCACAGAACAAACAGAGAGACACAACCATTCAAACATCATCTACTATGCATATCTCATGTATGATGATGCAATTTAAAGCACTGAGGGCAAAGGTTGAAAATGTGACAAAACAAAGAAGGTAAAGACAACAGTCAATACAAGATGACAATAATAAACGAACAAGCATTAAAAGATAAATAAAACAATGATTTTTACCATAAGGTCAAATGAAACTGAATTATGAGTGTTGAATAATACAAAACAGAGAAGTTTTAAGTTACGTCCATTTTTTTTTTTACTTCAATACAATAAGATTCAAATGCAAATATGAGATACACAACATAAAGAATGAATATTAAAGCTGTTAAAATAATAAAACAAGCTGGTAGAATTAATGAAGTGAAATACTAAATACATTTTCCAAATGCATTTAATAAACATACCCATTCTCTCTGAATAAAAAGCTAATCGTGAATCGTTCATTTAAATGTTTCCGGCAGACTCTGGAGACGCTGCGAGTCGCCTCAGAAAGTTTAGCGTTACTGGGAAACGAGAAGAAAGTTGAGGCTGATTCGGTTCCTGCTGTTTGCAAAGGGTGCACTTTAGTATTTGGCAGGTTCACTTCACGACCTGCCTTCACTTACAGTCAGCAGGGATGAACTCCAGCCACCTGACATTGGGAACAAGCAGTGTGGGGCACAAAGCCCACCACCGCAAAGACGCACAGGAGGAGCGTCTCTGTGAAAGAAGTATCGTCACCACTTGTCAGAGCTGCTCCCCTTTTGTACGCGTCTGAAAGTGTGATTTTGAAGAACCTTCCCCTCTGAACTCCGACTGAGAAAGTGAGAGCATGAGAGCGTCTCCTCAAGGGAAAAGAAAGAAACCATTTTGGTGTCTTAGATGGAGGAAGCCGTTGGAGCGCCGCGCTAAAGTATGCCCTACTCGCTGCGACTAACGACGCCGACAGCAGAGACTGAATCGTCTTGTGTTCCTGGAACAAAGAGTGATGCTCCGCGAAGAATGTCACTTGAACTTGAAAGTAGTCTCATCTTTTTTTTTTTTTGTAACTTTCTGAAAAAAAAAAAATTTTTTTTTTTCAAAAGATCTCTCCAGCATGTGTTTAGTCCTGCGTGTGGAGAGTCCAAAGCAGGTGGAGGCTGAGCTATCGCGACTGCGGTTAACACAGAAGCATTGATCGTCCTCATCAGTCTCCTCTGGGCTCCATTAATCAGCCTCCATGTTTTAATAGCACTGCAAGAAAGACAGATATCCCTTTGTTGCTCAGGTGCGCACAGTGGTGCATTGAAATATTGTTCTCTGCACTGAACTCCAACGCGGAGGAGCCGCTACTTTAGAGCAGCCGGGGAGCATTTCGGGCTTCAGGGGGCCATTGTGGAGGGCAGTAAAGTGACGAGCATGAGGATGAGGAGCAAATGGGATCGGAACCAAGCTTGTTCTTCTAACCTCGACTCCACCTGCGTCTCTCACTGATGTGACCATGACGTGCGTGAGATTAAACATCTCTCATCAAGCCTGCGTCTGGATTTTGAACATAAAGTAAAGTTTGCAAAATGATGCCCATGTGTATAATTTCCCACAGTAAACCAGCTTTCCAGCTAATTTACTGCTGGTCTCACCCCGTTTGAATTTGCTCTTTCACATTTGCTCTGTTCACATTCAAATCCCATCATCCCCACTGTGAAACATGGCGGTGGCAGCATCATGCTGATTGGATGCTTTACTTCAGGAGGGACAAATACAGGGCAATCTTGGAGGAAAACCTGTTCGGAGTCTGCTCAAGACCTGAGACTGTGGTGGAGGTTTACCTTCCAGCAGGACGACGACCCGAAACATCCAGCCAGAGCTACAATGGAAAGGTTTTGATTTAAAGCGCATTCATGTAATCCACGTCGCAAACGGAGCCGAGGCAGAGTGACGGATAAATAAGTTCCTTCTTTGTGGTTGGTTTCAGAGCTGAAGAATGCACATTAAGTTAGGCATTGCACTCCTGGCGGCTGATGGAAACCCCCACAGAAAGGTCTCTGCTTGGTTCTGCGTTCATCTCTGCAGGCTGATTACAAAAGGAGAAACTCATTACAGTGGCGGCCTCTCTGACTCTGGACACCATCTCTCCTCTGTTACTCCCTCCTCCGCCTCATTGACAATGATTTCCCTATCTGCCTATTTGTTTGTTTCCTTACACAGAATACTGAGAATGATTAAAGACACAAGACTTCCACCTCAAACTAGTAGACTAAGACGTGCTGCAGTGAGTAGAATATCAAGCGAGCACAACCCATCCACTGGCCACCCCTGGATAATTTAGTGACATCAATTAATCAATACGTTCTTGGGTTGTGGGAGGAAGATTATGCACCGAAAGAAAACTCTGTTTGTTCCTTTCTGCATGTCCCGTGTTTTTAAACGTCTGCACGAGTGTCCTCTCCTGCCATAGCACAACAAATCCACTTTCTGGAAGTCACCTTGACCCAACATTTTCTGATTGTACTCAACTCTTTTCCCCTTCCATTGTGTCTCGATGCTCGGCAGTCATAGAAACATGACGCAGCAACAGCTGCAAATGCAAATCCTGTTCTGCACAAACAGGTGTTGGAGCATTTTGAAAGCAGTTCATGCAAGATCATCCAAGCCTGAATTAAAGCAGAGTCTTCCGATACCGAGTGGCGAAAGCAAACCACAACAGCGATGTGCAACCCTTCAATACACACAGAAACCCTAATTACTTTGAGAAGTGTGAACTAATGTATTTTCTCACAAAAGCTGAACTTTAATTGGCGCATGAGCTGAAAGCAGACCAGAGGCTGAACTGCAACACACTCAGAAAGCCCCGCAAACTGCTAAACAAAAAAAGGGCACCGTGAAGCACAGCAGAAATCAAGCCCCCGTTGGGCTTTCATCATCACCTTTAAAAGCTCTGAAGCCAACCTGCGGTCACTAATAATGACTGGATGATCTAGAAAATGCCAGTCGATGGACGAAAAGAAAATGACACCCACCGGCTGAATGCATCCACACATCCCAACCTCAGAGCTGACATTCTCACATGCACCAAAGTTAATGGACTAAAGAAAAAAAAAAAGAATTTCATTCTTTAATTTTCTAACATAAAATGAGAAAAATAAAATCCATACTTGATGCAAGTGTAGAAAACTCACTTGATAAGGGATTTCAATTTGATTACAGAAAATGTTGGTGTGCTGACGGAGCAGTGTTGCAAGGGCCGGAGACATTTTGGGAAGAAAATAATGTGTAAATTCAATTAAAAAAAAAAAAAAAAAAAAAAAGGGCTGACCTTTTCAGAGTAAATGCAGGCAATGTTGACTACTTATTTTCTGTGCCGCTCTGCATCCTGTCACTGGGGTTTTAATAGAGTTGCTGCAGAGTAAATGATGCAGGCTGAGAAAAGTGTAAAGGAAAAATCCACACATTTCACACTATGTTCACTTGTCAGTTTGGCAGGTGAACAGAGTGTGAAAATATCCTTTATCGTCACTGTAGCATTAACACAGATGGCTCTACATTTATATTTTCAACTATCTAACAGGAGCCCAAGTTGTTTTCTTGATGCGTTGAGGATCACCGATTCGGGGAAGGACACTGCCACAGGCTGAGTTTATTCGAAGCAGTGAGGAAAGGGGAAGTGGAGCAAGCAGCCAGCAAAGCCATGTCGTCAAGACAAAAATCCCAACCCCGAGAAAAGCCTGGAGCCAAAGAAAAGAGGACAAATCGTAGGGACACAACCAACGCTAAAACACAGACGGACCGGGAACCGGGTGGAGAACTACAATCAGACGCAGGGAGGGCAAGTCAAGGAGCCTGACACAGAAGACAGGGGCAGAATCTCAAAATAACATAAAATAACATAAAAACACTAAACGTGAACCATGACATGGTCACTAAACTCCTGCTTTGTGGGACAGAAGTACCTCAATAATCCTGAACTGGCTCTATTCTCCCGACAGCCATATTAAATAAGACTGTCAGTGAGTAAAATTAGCCTTGTTCTGTTTCTAATGAGCAGTGATGAATTATTGGCCTACTTTACCTCAGGTGGGTTTTTTTTTTTTAAATTCTGTCATTGTCATTAGTTCATAAATAATTTTTTTCAAGGATCTAAATGTGCTTATTTGTGGTTCTCTCTGTGAGACGGGAATCAGAATTCATATGTGGTCTGCAACTGTTTTACCTGTCACGCCAACAATTTGACACTATACGTTATTGTAGCGCTCTTCATATGATGCAATTTCAAAATTTCCTCAAAAGAGGCAAAACAATGGCATGCCAGGAAAAGAGAAGCTCCTCCTAAAGACAGTCAGTTCAATGTCATTGAAAAATCAATCATTTTGATCAGTAATTTAGTAAGTATGGCATGGATTTAAAAGGAAATTAGATATTGGACCTCTAACGCGAAGAGCAATAATATGAATTGAATATTTGTGAGCAGTTTTGAAAGATATTTAACTTAATTAGACACCTTCTCTATACAGTAAAAGAAAGACATTTACAATGATGGAAAATGGCAAACATCTACCGAGTGAAAGAAGACAAAAAAACAAACAAACCCCAGCATAAATCACAACTTCTCTACAAACACGTCACATAAGCATTAACACATCATGAGCACATAACGCATCACAACACCATTAAATATCCAAAGAAAAGATGCAATCACCAACCAGACAGCCAACATAGTTTCATCATAATTGGTTGTTCTATTTCCAGAAAGCTCTGGATGGACATGGAGGGGCTTTATTTTCCTCCTTAGACAATTTGTTCTGTTGTTTTACAGTTGATTGACACTTTTTAACCAGCTTGTGATGGTAGTTTGAGCTGATTCTCCTTTCAATTTAATTTTTTTAAATATTTTTGTCAAATATAGGGAGCTATTCTGATAATGATTCTCTGGAATATTCTCTGAAAACCCCTTTAGGATCATCCAAATCAGCCCAATAAATCTTACCAAGAATAAATGTAGTTAAATTATTGGTTGCAGTTATTACATTCTTTGACATGAATGAATTAAATATTTTTTTAAATATAATATATATATAATAATATTAATATTTTACTTTTTAATGCCTCTGCTATAATGTAAGATATTATTAAATAAATGGAAAGTGTTGTTACAATGTGAATTCAAATACCTGCACTTGATTACATTATGGGGGCATTATTACATTAATTCATGGTTGAAATGCCCATTTGGGCTGAAATGATCCAATCTGGCAAGACCTCCAATTAAATACCCACATCACCACATCCAATTATTTTTCACCACCTAAAATGGAGATTTAGCATTTTGTAGCAGTTGTGAAACTATTGTGTTTTTTTTTTTGTCCAGGTGTTGATGAATGCAGCCGGCTTCTTTGCGCCTCACCTTCATGTTGTGGCCATTAGGAATCTGATCAGTGATTCCACACTGGCAGCCTCTCCGTGCACAAGCGGCAACCTCCCGACAGCCGCTTCTGATGGATACAGACGACTGGCACAACACCTTCATCCCCACACGCTCCAGAGATGGGAGCCATTTGTTGCCACATGGCAGCGAGCGGCAGAAGAGTTTATGGGCGGGAGAATCTGCCAGTGATAGATCTGCATCGCCGAGCTCATCTCCAGCAGCTGAGAAATTTATGCAATTAAATTTCTAATTTCAGAGGGGTAATCAGGTCAGGACTGCCTGACTTCATTATCAGGGCTCGGTGCTAAAATCAGCCAGATGAGGACCTGATTCACAATCGTGACTTTGGGGTTCGCAGGAGTTCATATTGCTCTTTCCTAACGTCAGAGTCTATCAGTAATAGTTTCTGCAAAATCCTCGATCCTTGATCTCAAGCCTGAAACAAAATTGGACTATTAAAACGTCTGAATGTGATCACTTTTCAGATCCATTGTTTTCTGGCGCTCCACTACAGCATAGGTTTATCGCTTTGTTCCACTCATTTTTATTCATCTTGTACTGATCTTTATTTTTGTCACACTTGATCTGGAACAAACCTTTGTCTTCCATCGTGGTTGTAATTTGACACCAGCTTCACAGCCATCCTCTGCGTCAACATTTGAAAAATGAAGATAACTTCACTACCGACTTCCATTCATCTATAATAATGTTTATAGTGATGATAAATAAAATATATTTTAATCATCATTATCTCTATTCTGAAACAAGCAATTTGTCACTTTTCAATGCCAGCCACATGACTACATTTAGTAATTTCCAGTTTATTCCAGAATTTTAATAGAGAAATGATGACAATTGCAAAACACACGAGTGAAACTGAGATCGAGGTGTTACTGTTATGTTTGGCATCTTGTTTTGGCAAACCATCTCTTCCTCCCAATGGATTCATATTTTCAATTTTAAATTACAGGCTAAAAATTGTGATGATAAACAATGAGCAATGTACACATAAAATACATAAAACTGGCAATATAGTGATGGTGTGTAAATCAGACCTGATCTGTTTTGTAACTTGCAACGCATTGTGTCACATATAAATGTCACATAATTTATACATATGCACAGCGTACTAATGAGGAGTTGAGTTTCCCTATTGTAATAAGACACCAGCCTCCTAAACTCCAACAGATAACAGAATCATTTAAGCCCCCTTTTCATAAAATGAGGCATCTTTATCTAACATTACTCTCATCTGTTCATCCTGTCAAATAAAAACCTTTTCCATTTTCTGTCTCTTTAAGCGTGCCAACTATCAGATTCAGTGGCTGTAATTTGACACCAGCCACATTGATTTAACCACATCAGGAAATCTGAGGAATATTTGACCGCTTCATGAAAAACGAAAAATCCCAGCAGTATTCAGATTTCTTCAAAGACGGGACGTAAGCATGTTTAGAAAAGTCTCTCTAACCACAGACACACAAAGTAACACAATGACGGCGGAGATGTACAAGCTGAGCTCAGATGAGAAGACGACATACGGGTGTGCACATATTTTTTAATGAGCACCCAGCAGCGCTGCATCCACTTTTCCAGAGAATAAACACAGGAAAGGAGCTATTTTAGTTGGTTCAACAAGCTAAAAATAACTTGATGATTAATGCTGAAGAGTTGTGATGACAAACCCGCCTCGAATATTATTTCGAGGTTGTTTTTTTCGTGTGAACGTTGTATAACAATTTTGATTTGATTGCACTTTGCAACAAAGAGCAAGCATAATTGTCAAGATTAAGGTCCAAATGGGAAAAACAAAGAAGAAATGTTTAGAATAATGCAGGTGGAGCTGCGACTCTTCTGCACTGTTGCTGTGAAGATGGAGCTTCGTCTGGTCCTGCAGGAAATCACCTGTTTGCTCAGGAGGGATCTGGAAGCAAAGTGACTCGAAACGACGCTGTTGTATTTGGATTTTCATCGACAAAGCATAACTAACAACCAGAACTGCAAAATCAAATAAGCAAACTTTGTAACTTTTCAGTATATTAAGTGTATTTTTATGGGTACTTCTTAATTTATAGTATTGGGCTGGTTTTGCCTCTCAGACTTGGTGGCTATTGGAGAGTTTTGGAGATTTAATGTGAAAGAACAAAATGTTCTCAATTAGCACAACAAGCCCAGTTATTGAACTAGGTGCAATTTTTAAAATTGACTTTATTATGTTTACTTATTGAGGACATGCTCACACTCGGTGAAAGGAAAATTCTATTAAATTTTATTCATAAAGGACCAAATTCAATACTGTCATTTCAAAGTTCTTTTACATAGAAAAAAAAACAACAATTCCACATGAGCAAGCATAAGAAATGAAAAACTACTTTTTAACAGGAAGAAACCTGCAGAACCAGAATCAGTGTTCAGTTCATTATTTTTTGAAGGACGCTTTGCTAATTTAGCTTTAAAAGAAAACTCAGCTAATTTTGTCCTCTTCACCTGTGATGATATTAAATTATCAATTGTAACTATTAGATGCAATTAAACTTTATTAATCGCACAAGGGGAAAATCGATATGTATATAATCTTAAAGATTCTCTTTTTACATTATTATTGCAAAAAAAAAAACAACAAAAAAACAAACCAAGGTTGTTGCAGTACACTGTGGTAGCATTCATATGTTAGCATTGTTTGTTTTTCCAAGGTCAATACAGGTTGAATCGAGCACAAACAAAACAAACAGTGTGTCAGCAGTCGACTTTTCAGCTCCAACGTGAGGCACAGTCCTGCGCCTCTGAACGCAGCGACAGCGGTGAACCACACAAATGCATTATTCAAAATGCAGATCATATTGCAGCGATAATTCCCCCCCCCCCCCACATCGCCTCTGCTGATTTAATATTGTTGTGAGGCTCGGCGACGTGCAGTCTCCAACACCTGAGCTGAGAGCGAGCCTTATCATTGCCGCCACGCCACCTGTGCTCATGCAAGGGCACCAAGTGCGTTTACATTTTCCACATCCATACGTTCGCTCGTACCAGCCTCCTCGCCCCCTCCCCCCGCCCCCCTCTCTTGGGCACAAACGTACCCAGAGGAAACACATTATTGATGTTGCTGGATCCGCTTCTTCATTTGTTTTTCCACAAGCTTCCGCCTTTGGTATGTTTTCATGAGGAAAACAAAGCAGAAACCACTGCAAAGGAAAAAGCCTCTATGCCAAAGGGTTGCTTGGAGTAAAAAACAGTTTCTGGTTAATATTAGATGAAAAAGACAGGATAGGATAGGATGAAGTGAGGTGGATGGAATTTAAGTCTGATTGAAACGTTGGTATAAATGTGTCCGGCGCCATGATTCCTTACGCCTGCTGCATGAGAGCGACGATGTCTCAGAAAAAAGGTGGGAAAGGCTTTGATGAGAATCAGCCAGCATTCATGTGCAGCCAGAGGGGAAGAGAGCCCTGGGAGTACAACTCATCCAACTCTGCTATAAGGAGAACAGTCGCCTCAGGCACCAATAGATAGCAGAACACACTCGCACATACGCGCAAGCATGATTCGTAACACTTGTGTTTCGTACTCCACTGACTTAGATTAATTCACCGGCTCCTGATCTAAATTCTCCACGCTTCATGACTAACCACGCACACCATCACCCTCCCATCTTAAAATAAGCACAAATCTGACTCCGGAGCCTAAAAATAAGCCCACTCGCTGCCTGGCAGGCCCAGAGACACACACTTCAAACAAACTTCCACGGCACAATCATGTGAAATGTGAACTTTTAGTCAGACAGACGCAGAAACATTCACTGGCTGTTGAATCATTTCAGGAGCAGCATCCACCATGTGTTAGATCGTCCCTCATAAAAATAAACAAGCAAATAAAACATGGGAGGGATGCGATTTCTCTTTGCTTGCAGTCTGAACCGAACCGTCGTGTACATCTTCTCAGCCTCCATGGTGATAAAACACACCTAGCAACAGGTTGGGGAGCAAAAAAAAAAACTAAACAAATGTTTCCTGGCAACAAGGCGTCTGATGGGATTAAAATAAAGGTGCAATGATGAGTCTGTTTAATAACCACATAGGGAATTCTATTCCTCTCCTTTTTCTGCTCACAGGGAGGTCAGAGGTCAAACAACAGGGTATACCCAGAGAGTGCGTGTGTTTTCTTGTTCTGAATTTTAGAAAGTTTCAGTAGATCATGATGTCCGCAGTGAGATGTGGATGCCACATCTCCATAATCTTGTATGTTCTGTTAACGGACACTAATACTGTTTATATACATTTTACGTGGACTGGCTGTTGTCTTTATGTTTCACTCACCTTCTATAACCGGGGCGCTCCGAGCTTGATCACAGCTGACTATGAGCAGAGTCTGAGTATTTAAAGCTGCAGTTCAACCACGGGAACTTTCCTCAGAACCACCACAGGGATTTATTAATTCCTCAGAATCAGAATACTTTAATAAACCCCAAGGGAAATTATTTGTGGTAAAGGTGTTCCATGGAGAAAAAAAAAAAAAGATTGAAAGATCAGATACAAACAAGATTGTCTTCCTCAGATTGAGATGTTATAAAGGTTGAAATGTGCTACGTTTGGATGGGGCATGTCTCTGGCTGAATGTGTTGTTCTGATTCACGAGGACATCAAAAAGAAGGAGTAGGTCGTTGTCCGTGTCCCTTCCAGAGTCGATCCCAGTCACTCACCTCCAAGCAGCCCTGCAGAGAAATATAATGGTCCCCAGTCCATCTCCGCACTGACTTTATGGTCCCAGGCAGCCGTTTCAGCATGGGAACACAGCGCGGGGGGGTGGGGCACAAGTTGTGATCTGATCCTGTTCGAGGAGAGAGGGAGGTTGACCTGTGTGCTCCTTTCATATTAAAAACAGTGGACTCAGGACGCCATCCTCTTGAACTTTACATGTCAGGTTTTCTCAGTGTATGCACGGTTAAAGTCATTCAGGGTTTCTGTCCGTGAGTCTCTAATTTGGAAGGTTCCAGGTTCGATTCGCCATGTCCCCATGTCAAAGTATCCTTGAAAAACGCCTTGAGAACATACCCGATTGGATGACTGTCTTCACGCAACTTCATGTGTTGTAATTTATTCGAGTTATAATCAATTAAGGACAGATGCCTAATCAACAACAGTTATTGTAAAGGAACACTAAAAGTCTTGGCCATCAATTAAAAAGGTTTATTGTGATTGAACATCTCATGCCTGCTGTAAACGACACAATCATGGCTGTGAGTCTTTGTCTCGAGTTTAGTTTCAGCATACAGCAGAGAGCAAGCATGAGATACAACACTCACAAAGGGCGAGATTTAACAAGTATTCTCCACGGTTTACAGTCTACGTACCTCAATAAACACTCAACTAATGTTTAAGATATCAGTGAAGGTTGGTTTTCACTCTGTATATGTGAAATATATGGCTTTATTGGTGCATGTATCTATAAAATCCTTCAGTGTTATTTGCCTGTAATAGATTCAGAATAGCAGCCAGATGAACATATCAGTATAAACACAAACTGATATATGTCACTGAAGCTGTACAGTACTAGTCTACACCAACTAGTTTGACCAGAAATGGAACATTCTCAATAACACCACGGTAATGTTTGCTTTACTCGTAATGCACCTGTCTGGTTTTACAAAGTACAACAGAAAGAAATGTAGGTCGTTTTTTTTTTTGTCATCAACACATTTGCACAAACTGCAATGATGATTTTAAGCGCTCCAAGCACATCAGTTAAACACAAACATTTCCTCCCCGGTGGGGTTCCGATTGCAGTCGTACAAATGTACAAGTGAGAACTGCAGGAGTTTGTGAGCAATCGTTGGTCAAGTATTATTCTGAAAGTGGGGAGAAAATATGAATAAAAGTATGATAAAAAAGGATTACCAGAGTTGCATTTTTCACTACTTACATGGAGCACGTTACAGGAGCAGTGGTCGGTGTTCTTACCTCACATCTCTGGTTCAAGTGCAGTCCTGGAGCCTTTTCCTCTTCCTGTGTGTGCACAGCTTTTCTCAGGGCACTGTACTGCGACCATGAACTGGGTGAAGCAGAACAGGAGATGGATGCACGGAGGTACTTGCTGTTGTCGTGGTGAGCACTCTCACCCCACAGTGAGGATATCCACCGTTTGCATGTTTTCTCTGGTTTCCCTCCACAGAATTCCACCGATGCATGCGAGGTCAACTGTCGTCTATTGGGAGCAACTTGAGGCGAGACGGGGATCGAACCGTCAGCCCCGTGACTGGAAGGCTCTGCCACTGGAGCCAGAGCCAACTGAGCATGAAGTAGCAAGGACAGCAATGGTTCTCTAATATTGACACTTTAATATGAATTGTCAGTACTCACATTTAATGTTGTGAGGATTGTGAGAAGGATTTAAAACCCTAAGCTGAAGCCGCTCCGAGACGCCTTTGTTGATTTGTTTCCCTCGAATTTGTCACCATCTATATCCTGACTTCTGTTCTTACTTCTTTCCAGTTCGGTCTCTCATGGAATCAATAAAGTGAAGCAAAATGACACTAAAGCAATTTTTGGAGATAAATGTGAATATAAACTCCCCATTTTTCAGTTGAAAGAGGATTAAAGAATAATTCAAATTGATAACAAAAACGTGTCACCTGTGTATCTGAGTGGGTGAACGTAAATCATGTAAATTACTTTAGGCCTTTTGAATGAGTAAAAATTAGCTATATAACTCATAATATACAAGTCATTATTCAACCCAAACTGGTAACTCAGAGCAACTTGAATGGAGTACAAATTCCTTTTAAAGAAATATTTCACCCCTCTGAAGCTGGTTCACCTCTCTTTTTCTCTGATCTGTCACCCATCTGTGGTCTGACTTCACCGTTATCTGTGGTTCGTTTGTACTGACTGTATAATCACCTCCACGCCCACCCATGTGGCCTTTCAAACAAAAGTCCACACAGATGGGCTGCAGAGTCCTGATCCTGCTCGGAGGTTTGAAGATGTGAACACTTTGGGAAAATTACAAGTGGAAGTGAAGGCGAATGTGCTCTGCATGGCTCGAAATGAAGACCTCTCATTTTCGAGGTGTTTGCCCCCCACACAAAGACAGCAGACCGAGCTTCGATGATGTTTACTCCTTTCTCAAACAAAAATTAAGGAAGTAAGATGAACTATAAAGAAGGCTTGTCAAGTGTTAATTGTTGCCATAACAACATTCCCAAGGATAAATACCAATTAGCTCAGATTTAAAAAAAGATAAATAGGACCAAAGTAAAATAACCTAACCGTAATGGATTCCTTTTAATAAGAACACGGGAAATTAAAGCTACAAAGAAGTCTACAGGGGAATTTAATGACATTGAAGCAGTCACTTTTGTGGAGTCCTTCCATGTACAGGCCGATAAAGAACACGTGCTGCGGGTAGGGAAGCCTTGAAATGGTTTCTGGCGGAGGGGGTGGGGGGCGGGGGGGGGGGGGGGGGGGATGGGGGTGGATGTAGCTGGTGATGTGGATGCACGCTGTGACTAAAGAGCAGTCCAGAAGGCCTACGGGATGACTACGGGATGGCCCGGTTGGGTCTTTTTGGGGGGGGAGGGGGCATGAGTTCGGAGTCTGGGTCTGGTGGGCGTTTCCGGTTCTGTGCCTGGACTCCCTGCGCACAGCGATCCACGTACTCCAGGAGGATTTCCTTTGTGACGGGCTCCTTGATGCTTTGGCACACAGCTGGACAGAGAGAAAGACAAGACCTCCAACCGGTTACTACAGACGTGTTTTGTTTGAGCAGAAAAATTAAGAAAAGCTTGACCTTTAAGTTTAGAATCAGTGAATCTATTAATCATTTAAGAATTTCACAGTAGATTTGTTTATGCCAGACACCCTTAACGCTACAAGACTTGTAGACATCTCTTTTTTTGTTTACTGCTTATAAACAGCAAAAGCTTTTAATGTTAAAAACATCAACAAGTCTAGCATGCGACCACAAATGTGTGTTTTGAGTGAGCCAAAGGATGTGCTGTGGTTCATATAAAAGGATACATATACTGTAAATGCATCAGGTCTTAATATGTTCATAAATGGAAAACACAATTCTATAGTTACAAAATCTCGAAACACAGAGCTTCAAGGAGCTTAATTTTTCTGTATTCAGCCACTTTGCAGAACATGTCATTATCTCATAAATGCCTTGAAATATCCTGGTATAATTTTTGGAGCTAGAATCGCCCACACCTGATCATGCACGCGCTCGTGCACTCATGACTCAACGAGGGGATCTGATGCCAAAACCAGGCTTCAGAGAGAGAGCACATCTCAACAAACAACATCTTAGGGGAGCTTGCAGCTTTGAGTCACTTCACGCTGTTGGGAAGCTGAGCCTGACTTTTCCCTCTGGGACTGGGGGAGGTGTGTGTGTGTGTGTGTGTGTGTGTGTGTGTGTGTGTGTGTGTGTGTGTGTGTGTGTGTGTGTGTGTGTGTGTGTGTGTGTGTGTGTGTGTGTGTGTGTGTGTGCGTGGGGGGGTAGGGGGGGGTCTCAATTCACAGCCCCAATGGTACATTCATGACCGTGCCATGCCACCAACAACATGCTGATGAGTATTTCCGCTATCGAAACGGGACACGGCGTTATCGGTCCGGGGAGGAACGCTTTCCTATCAGTGTAGATTTGAGATAAAAGGTGCTTTTGCTATCTGGGCAGTGAGGCTCGCCTCAGGACCCAAAACTCGGTGATTCAGGACAATCTTTTCCATCGCTTCCGATCAATTCACTCCATTTCTTTAATGTTTTTTTTTTTTCTCTCCCTACTTTGGCTTTTGTTTTTATTGCTTCAATTTGGTCTGTTATGTTCCACTGTGAAGTCAGCATTTACATTAAGAACAACACAAACAACATTTATTATCCTGCTAAACTGGTTGTTTTTGCTTCCTCCTATGCTTGTGCTTTCTTCATTGTCCCTTTTTCAGGCTTTGAGAATGTGGCTGAAAATTTGCTTTTAGTGACGCTTTTATGATAACATCTTTTGCAAGTTCTTTTTTTTTTTGATTGGAAGTGGTACTTTTAAAGAAATGATTAGCTCTTTCCCTTTTTACTGAGGAAATATTTGTTTCTAAGAATGCAAATTGAACCATAATGTCATTAGCCCCGTACCTTAACTTGTGCTTTCCACAAACTAACTTTTTTGTGAAGTAAAGAATAATAACATGGTTATGAAAGTAAACTAAATGCAATTCTTGCAGTAAAAATACCAACACTGTTTGTATAATTCAATTACAATGCACTGTGAAATAAGGAAAAAATAAGGAAGATTATGTCCTATTGTTTGGAGACTAAACATTAACAGGAGGTGTGGAGTTGGGTCCTGGTAATCAGATTTAATTATAGGTTATCTTCACCACTTAAAAAAATATGTTCTCATTTTGTTGTTTATCAGTCGACATTCTATAACGAGTCCCACAACAGTGGACCTGCAAAACATTTTGCAGCGAAATGTCAGTTTAAAATGGATGAGATGAAGGAAAACACTTTGTCACAGGTACCAAATTTGAAACCAGACTATGAGGGGGGGGGGGCACAGTGCCACTCATGTGCAGGGGGGCAACACAAAACCCAAACTACCGTGGAAGGCCGAAGTAATATGGAGATAAAATGACCCATTAATGGAAGAGCGAGTTGTTATCCTCTGAAATACAGACGCAGATTGAAGCGAGAGCAGGACAATGGAATGACTGAGGGGGACGGCTCACCCATGGCTGTGTTGTAGGAGTTGGGGAAGCTCTTGTCCACTCTCTCCCTCATGAACACCCAGCTGTTGTTGGCGAAGGTGCACTCGATGATCTTGCTGTCATACTGTTTCAGCTCTTTTGTGATCTGCAGAGACAAAGTTTTAAAGCGAACGATGAAGAGAAACGCTTTCCTGATCTTTGGTTTACGAGTTTGACGTCCTTTTTCTTGTCGAGAGTCTGATATTTGTAACAGTTCTGATGCTGCCGATCCATTCATCTGATGTGGAAAACAGCATGCTAAACACTGTCTTCACTACAATCATTAGGACATAATTAGACAGATTCAGTTCAAATTACAAAAAAACAATGGAGCAATATGAGGCTGAATGTGACAACATGTGTTAGAATTCAGTGTACAACGTCATCTAATGGAAGTATTCAGCATGAAACTACAGTAAAGCTTCATCGTGTCAGGAAGGACGTTCACCTACACAAAACCTGCAACTGTCAAACATGACCACTCCTTTTTTTTTTTTTTTAAACCACACAGCTATCTATATCTAATGCAAGTTGAAGATAAACTCAGTATTCACAACATAGTCTTTGACCTAAATGTGGTACAGTTTAAACACAGTTATAGTTTATTTCCTACTCTGCTGTAGTTATACCTGACTTTCATTTATGCTACACTTCATTTATGTTGAAATTAGTTCCAGTGCGTCTGTTTATCTTGTAAATCAAATCATTTCGTTCTAATTCAGACCGACACTCCAGCCAGCCAGAGCTATTTTTTTTCATTCACATTTACACTTCACGGTCTACAGCACCGGTTGGAGTTTGTGAAGCTGTCATGTTCCTGCTCGTCCCATCCAGCCCAGTTGCTTGTGGAGTGTGAATATATGTGAATGTCATTTGTGCATCTATTATATTGTTATTGATTTTTGTTTATCATGGATTTATGTGTAAATGTGACTGTGTAAGCGACATTGTTTATTCTTGTTTTCTTATTATGCTGCCCAAAAAAAACCCCAAAAGAATTTCTCGCACGCTCAACAAATCAGGTAATAAAATATTTTCTGATTATTATTTCTCTGCGGCTGGCTTCTCATCCCCTCAGTGGGACCAACAAGTCACAATTCATTGCACGTCACATTTTAATGGCTCACTCACCAGCATATTCCTCTTGATTTTGTGCAGAAGTCAGAATGACACCAAGAGCAAAATATTAGACAGTGAATACAAGACGACCCCACGTTTTCAGACATGTTTCTATGTTTCTACAAAAGAAAGGTTGATATTCAGACAAACGCAGTACAGCAGCAACCATTCATGATATGTGAAGTCTTTTTTGTTTATATGTTTGCCAGATAAATGAAGATTCAGGTAAACATACATGTAAAAACGAAGGATTTCTCCCGAGATTTTTTGAAAGACATAATATATAATGGATTATATAACTGAATTTCTGTTAGTTGTAGTGCTGGATTTAAGCTGAAACGCCAGCCTACAGAATCACAAACAGAATGTGAGACGAAGCAGTGCTACGGTTCCTGCTCCACCTACTGAGCTACACGGGATCATTGACTTATTACATCACACTCGCCTTTGAAAACAAAATCAACTCTACACACTGAGCACACTGCAACTCTGCTGAAGTATATGAAAATGGCACATGATACTGAAGATCAAGCATGAGTCAAAGAAGACATTTGAGCATCTGTTGTTTATTTGTCGAGGGACTGAGTCTCACTGCGAGGATTCTCGAGACTTGGAAAATGCAAATCCCGGAGCTGCTGGGAACAAGGAAGGAAAAAAACAACCCCCCCCCCCCCAAAAAAAAAGAGAGTGCAGCTGAGATGGTCATATGCGATCAATGGTTTATTAAAACAAACAGTACGGCCACAAAAGTGGTCGCCTGCGAGCGGTTCCCTTGATCTCACAGAGAGTGAAAACGCTGGGGACAAAGAGGTGGGCGTCCCAGGTTCAGCGTGAACATGTGAGCCTCCATGAAGGTCAGACAGATCACCGGTGCCAGGACGACACCGGCGCTTGGCACGAAGCTAAAACACAAAGTACGAGCTGATCATGATCGTAGCGTGTGGGACATCTGGGCTCACAGTGGGAGCCGACTTCACACGGGAAGCAAGAAAGTGCAAGAAAGGAAGGAAGACAGAAACGGCGACGCGGAACGAATGCCAAAGAGCCATAATATAGAAAATGCATTTTGGATATTGACCTTGATAATTTGTGATCATGAGCATATGGGATCAGCCATCGTTCAATTCTTTAAATGTAGATTACTTACTTTGCATCACTTCCTAATGCACAATGAAAAACATCTTATTCAGGCAGAAATAAAGCAGATGAGCTAAAGCGTTGACAGAATTTCAAAGCTTTTCTAAATCTTGTCACGGTGAACTGTGAGAAAGCTGTGCAGGCATGACGTGCTGCTGCAGGCTGGCTCTCTTCCTGCTGGTGAAGGGTGACATGTTGGCAGCCATTTTTCCATCACCACTTGGTGCTTAATCCATCCAAATCTGTCTCATTATGGCAGCACACGTGTGCCACCGGTTATCGAGGACTTTGGCAATCAAACTCTTCATCAGCCGGTGTGACACTATGGCAGAGCAGGAGAGCTCTCTGTTCCCACTTTCTACTCAAATCCTGCCATATTCTAATGTACAGTAACTACAGAGAAATAATACACGAGAATAAATGGGCAGGAGAAAAAAAACTACTACAAAAAAAGTCTGTTTTACTACAGCATCACTAAACAACAGCAGTCAGATTTTCAGTTTTTTAGGATCTACATTGATTAATCTCAACTAAAACAAGTAGAATACATCAGTTGTTTTTCGAAGTGTGGAAAAAAAGAGCATCTCTCAACTCCCGGGATACAAGATGATTGAAAAAAAAAAAAACATCCCTGTCTGTTAAAAACTGTTGAGAAACTGTTAAATGAACAGTGCAAAACTAATATTAATATTGATAATGACAAAAAATGAAAAAGAAAAGGGGAGAAAAAGGCAGAAAAAGCTAAATGGAATCAAATGTATACAAGTGAAGATAATAGATAAGTAAATGAGCCTACAGCCAGACCAAATTAGATTTTCATTATATAAAACTGCTGTGGTTGTCTTCATGCTATACATAAGTAATAAAGCATAATAGCATTAGTGCTCCAAACAAGCTTCAGTGGAAAATAAGCAAAGGATTCAAACTTCCCAGACCAGACCCCAGATTTTCTTCAATTTACTGGTGGTGCCATGTTAAGAAGAAAAAACGTTTTCTCTTCTTCAACTTAAGGAAAATACAAAACGTCTTTAATCCAGAAACTATAAGTAGGAGGTGCCTTGAGTTTCCATTTAACTAAGAACAGTCTCTGAGCACGTAGGGTAGGAGAAGCTACGACACTTCTACTGGGTGTGGACAGTGACGGTGGGGAGACTCAAAACAAAGCAACTCTGGTAAGTTTGGATAGGCTATCAACAGTTTGTGACCAGTAATTATTGAGTCATGAACAAAGATGGATGGATCATATGCGTGACTGTCATTTGTCGTGAATCCGAGATACATTTGCATAGATCTTGGTATAACAAGTCCAGTGGACTTATATACATTGAATAAGACAAATAGAATATTTAAGTATTAATTTAAAGACATCTGCCCCGATCTGTTCTGTTAAGACAGTCCGAAATCCCCTTTCTCAAAGTATTAAGTAGAAATGAGGTTGAAGCCTCACAAGTTGGGGGTACAGTTTGGAAAGCACTCTCATGAAGTGATTATTGGCTGAATGGCAGGCTTCCTTTGATTCTTCACTTCATGGGGTAAACATAGCTTTTGGGTTTCACTAGAAATTTGCCAAATTTCTCTGATGTGGGATCAATAAAGTTCATCTTGTCTTAAATAACAAGTATAACTCTTCTCATGCTGTGTAGATACATGCCTTTATTCAAAATATAGTCTCTCAGTCGACACCTGTAGTTTGCCGATTGTAGAATTATGGTTTTGTACAGAAGCTTGATTTATCATTTTAATACAGCTCTACGAAACATAGTAAATTCAGTTCCATCAATGTATGTATGATTCAAATAATTATTAGTTTTACAATTCACAAGTTATTTTTTAATCATAATTTACTCTCAAAAATGAAATAAAAGGAAAACAATTATGTTGGTTTAAGGCATCCCCCTGATCGCTAGGATCCACTAAGCCCCGTAATTGGAAAAGCACTCTAATGGAGCTGCTGCGTTGCTTGTACAGTTGTAACAGATTTGTTGAAACACGGGAAGCACAGGAAACATGAAAGACCATCATTTAGACAGCCTGGAAGAAAACACACGAGAATTAGCACATGGTTTAAACATGGTGGTACATGAAAAGAACACGATTACTCCTGACATAAACATGTCTTAATAGATGTGGATTCACCACGGAGCTTCATAATGTATAAAGATAACTTGATTATATCATGCTGATCAATGCATGTTTTATTGGGGAGGATTCGTGAGCCATAATTAAGTGAGATTATGTAAGTATAGGACAGTAATGTTTCATAGCAACAGGAATAGATTTGTCAAGGTAAACATTCAGCAGTCTGATAATACCGCCTAACACTGCAACTTTCATCGCATCCGACAAAGCTTCTCTTGTGGCTTTTTTATTTATTTATCTATTCATTTGTTTCCTTGTTTATTTATGTACCTTTTATACTTTTTATACGCAAACCAGTGAAGGTTGTTGGGTTTTATTTCAGGTTGTTTGAGCTTGCAGAGCTGAAAAACAACAACAAAAAAACCTCCTATTATTCTGGTCCTGCGACTTGTAAAAATGTCTTCTGTAATGAGGCTCGTTTGTTTTTGTGGTTTCAGGAACACATGTTGTGAGTTTCCAGCCTTCAAATTGCAACTCTTTGTGCTCGTTTGACAATGAGACTGAACACTGTTTAACCGCACAGCTTGGCAACAACCTGGCATCTTAGCATAACAAGTACAATTTTTTTAATGCCATTTAATAAGTACTAGTATCAGTACTCGGTATGAGCAAGTAGCTAAAAATTAATAATCGTACTAGTCTTTTTAAAAAAGTGCTATTGGTGCATCCCTGCTAATAATCATCCTTGTTATTTGGGAGGAGATGACAGCAGCAGCAAAAACAAAGCAGTTAAACTTCACACATTCAATTCTAAATCTCTTATAAGAGCTAAGATACCTTTTGTCATACAAATGAGAAAACGCGTGCAACAATTCAACTTTTACATCATGCACAGATATAAAATATTGGACAAACCTCGGGCCTATAACATCTGGCCCTTCGACAGCTTGTGCTCAGGCATTTAATCTAATCCAATATCAAACAGTAAACTCCTTGTGGACAGTGGCACGAGGACACTGTGCAGCACTATATTACAGAACACGGTCCAGAGATGACTGCAAAGATGAATACACATTCAAAGTTTGTAATTTCCTTGCATAGCTGTATTATTTTCTCTGCCGCAGTTCTTGTGACTGACCCTGCCTTTGTTTCATTCTCGACTTAATCAGAGTCATCCCGGAGGTCCGTGACAGAGCAGCACTCGGGCCCATTTTAATAACGAGAAACAAGATGAAAGAATATATAAGTGGGGAGAGAGAATATAAGATGCAAAAGCCTGAACATGAACAAACACGGCCTTGGAAGGAAGAACACTACTTATGGACTGGATCAAAAGTGATGTTCAATCTTTAATATATGCTTTCAGACGAAGAACGGTAGCTGTCTGCCAAGAAGCTCCGACGAAAATATAACACAACTCAAGCGGACCCAACAAACAGTGAGAAGCGCAACGTTAAAAACATTTCTCTGAGATCTTGAGCAGTATGTTCACTGTAATCACCAATTACAGTTAAATGAGCTTTTGAATATCTGTGAACATCAAACAAAAGGGACTCCAACAAGTGAGCAACTCCTCAAAAATTCATTACATGATAGTAAAGCCTGGTCTCTGCGTATGTATAATTTGGTTTTTTGGTTTCTTTTATAAAGGTCAGGAAAATCTGGGACGACTCTGGTCCAATTCTGGCTTTGGGGTCTTTTTGTGTGGAGTTCTCTCTGGGAATTGGTGGGCAATCTGAATGAGTACATGCTTGAAACACTGTCATGCCTCACGAAATCCAGCAGGTTGTAAACCAATAGCCACACATACCTCTCAACTTTGAACTAAAAAGACGAGTAGTATGATGAGATTTTATTGTGTGTTTTTCTGGGAGCAAATCACAAACACGTGTACTTCTGAATAATTTTCATATTCTCCCAATGCTTTTTCAGAGCTTTCTTTTACTCGCCGGTTGCGACATGGTGCCCGTTTGCGTCAACTTGTATGACAACATGACACTCCTCCAGTTGGTGTGGCATGTGGGCCACATTGATAGGTGTGAATTCCAGCTGTGATAATTACAATACACCAGATTTAAATTTTGGTTAACACCCGTATGTGCGAGAACACCTTCAGTGTGTGGGTAATTGTCTCTCTACGATGACCTTGGGATGGGCTGGCAACTTGTTTAGGGGGACCCCCTGCTTTTGGCACCAAAGTCTGCTGGGATTGGCTCCCCACAGCCACCCTACCCTGGATAAAGTGGGTGTTAAAGATTGATGGATGGAAGAGGGAAAAATGTGGGGGAGAGCAGGCGGACAGCACACTGTCAAATCTGATGAGACTTTCGAAGACAATCACTGCACGGCCCACAGAGTTAGATTTAACTTTCTGAACTTTTAACTGATTAGTTTGTTTTGTTGTGTGGCACGATCAAGTGCTTTCTTTGGTTTTCCGTGGGCGGTGCTTTCAATTACTCTGACAGTGTTTATGGTTGGTAATCCCACATTTCATATAAAACCTGAGAGGAAGAAAACAAAGAAGAAAATATCTCCACAAAAGGAATGATAAAGTCTCCCTATTGATTAAAGAGAGAAGCGTGTCCTCATTAAACCAAAGCTCAGCTATCTTTACGGAGTCGCCCAAATCTGGAAAAGGCGTTACGGAAAAAACAGTCAGAGGCTTTTCAGCACACAGTAGGTGAAGTCCACGCTGACAGACTCTCATAGCTTCATCAAAGCCAACAGTCTCTGACAGAGTGCAGCTCTTATCTCCGTCTCTGGTGGCGACATCTGTCGGGCCCCATTCGCATTATTTATGATTAATGAGCAGAATGCATGGGTCACATACTGTTCTGGAATAGACTTCATGTGGCCATAAAACTGAAAGAGGAATACGCCTAAATTAGAAGTAAGTAGCTATTAAAACCTCCATTAGATCAGTCTTTTTCTTTTAACACATCAAAACACAGAAATCTTCAAATTAAACCTGAAAAAAAGTATTACCTCACACGTAAAACATACCATTTATACTTAGGAACAACTTTAATGAGATGATTTACACAATTAATGTGTTTTTATTTCGTGCAAATAGTAATTCATTTTTAAAATCGTTTTCATAATGACTACTCCCAATAAACACATATTTAGATTCAGGGACCAGTGATCTTGATAGTTTACAGTTTTCTCACAACCTAAAATATGTGATTGAGTAAATTGGTTATTCCAAAGTGCCTACAGCCATGAGTGTGTCTGGTTGTTTTTCTCAGGATTGGTACTGCAGTGGACTACGTATGTGCACCGGGTTTCACCCTGCACTTTGTTATATGTTATGAATTAACTTATTTTTGATTAAGAATATTTCTGTTCCAGCAAATCTCTCTGAAGTAAAATTGTGACTAATATTTTCATACTATTCTTTTGTCGACTTGGATTTACACCATGTGACAAAAGTGTGAGAATATCAGGATGTGTTGTTTCCAAAGTTGGAAGAAAGCCAAAAAGTAATTGACAGTCAAGCCCAGTTTGAAACATTTGCATTTTCTAAAAAAACAAAACAGGTCCAATCAAGTAACATGAGTGAAAACACTAGCGTGGGGAAACTACTAATGGGTTTCAAAGAAAGCTCTGGTTTTATTCTTATGGTTGCAGTCATTGCTTCAGTCACTAATGATAGCAACGTAATTACACAAATAATGGCTGTTCTCTTCAGTTGAAACTCCACTGATCAAAAAAAGAAGCGCTGACACACACAGTTTAAGTGTATACTGAGGAGCATTTCAACATTAAAGCAGTGGGACGTCATGACTTCCTAAGGTGCCTTTTAGCATTTAGCCAACATCAACCAAACAGCAGATAAACACATTTTTTAAATTTCTAGCTTGGAGGGAGTTTTGAAACGTTTGCATGCATGAAATACACTATCACAATTGAGTGGGATTAAAGAGGAAATGAGAGCAGGTACAATTGATAAACTTGAATTTGAATGTTGTTTATCATGAAACCTGCTTGCATGGCCATAAAATTCTGATAACTGGGGGTAACAAAACAATTCTAATTATATCTGATGCCTTTCATCCACTTCAGAAATGAAATAATTAGAAAAAAAAAATGATTTACATGTTTCAGTCCTTAAGATAGGACTTTATTCATCACATATGGGGAAATTCAGTGAACATAGCAGCTCCACACTGTAGATAATTATAACAATATGCACACGTGCATTTACAAATATACACAAACACACAAACTGGAAACTTTTCAAATGGGAAAACGCACGATACTGCCAAAAGTATTCACCTCGTATGTTGAAGCTTTCAGAGTTACTATGATGAGAACTAAGGGGCTGAGCTCAACTTCCAAAAAGACAACCCCACACCTTAACCTCCCCTCCACTGAACTTTGCTTTGGTATAATCCAGTCAGACAAATACCATTCTAAATGGCAACTGCCATACAAAGAAGCGCGAGTCATCCCTCCAGAGAACATGTCTCTAATGTTTTAGACTCCAGTGGTGGTGTGCATTACACCACTGCATCCAGCCCAGAACACATATAGCATTGTTCTGTTTACGTCACCATTTCAATATTGGGATAATTCTGGACAACGATTTTAAGTGTGCATGTCAATGGTCTAGGTGATCAAAGGTGTCTACCTCATGTTGGAATGAACTAATGAATGGAAGGGTTGTGGAAATCACTCAAAAAAACAACAAGACCTGTGCTACTAGTCTTAACTGACGACTGTGCTTGAGTTCATCCATTGAATATGTGGCATATATATATATTAGATTTTACTTACAACATATTGAAAACTCAAAAACAAGACACTGAATCACCCACACAAAAGAAATACATTACATAAGTCTTGAATGCTCACAGTTTTATCTTTCATAAGAGGCAAGTCACAAAAGGTCCAGTCATGTTTATCATAATTAAATTTCAGTTAATGTTCATCAAGTCCATTTGGTTTTGAGGAAAATAAACACAGCATGACAAACTATTTTATACCGTCCACCATGTCAACAATTTTTGCTCTTTTCAAAAGGCTGAGCTGACAAATCATCACACAATCTCCCTATCATATTTCATTTTTTTGTTATTCCTTGTGGGCAAGACTGAAGGAAATGACAACAATAAAGAGCTAAATTGGAAAAATTGCTCCAATAAAACAGGTTTTCTTAAAGGCGGCAAAGCTTTTTCTAATTACAGAGAAACTTGGTTTGACTTTCTTGTCCTGCAGGCAAATATATTTCCATCAGTGGACGTGCCTCAAATGGCATCTCATCGGTACACTGAAATCATGCATGCCCACAAGCAAAGCAATGAATGACAAAACTAGTGTGTTATGGTGTACTGCAGACAACGCACGCACGCACGCACGTACGCACGCACTGTTGGGCTGTGTTAGAGGTGTTGGATTTTTCAGGAACAATGCTCTGTCCAAAAACACAACACATCATGTCCTGCACTTGCATGTAATTACCATTTTTAGCACATTTGCGCCTGCACTGACTGCAAAACACATTTCACAACAAAATTAGCACCATCAAAGCTGACAGGGGATGACCCCGGGAGCTGCAGATTTTGCTTTGTCTCCCTGGGAGAAGCTCAGAGACCAAACAGAGACGCTACGTGCTCAGTTATCAAGCCCAGGGCTGAAACATGGGAAACTGGCACAACAGTAACAGCACCAGAGGGAACAGAAACACTCATTTAGTGCGTTTCTGCACCATGACTGTGACTGATACACACGCTCCAACTCATTTAGCCAACATGGGAAATATCCACACAGCATAATTGCAATATAGAAATCTCGATAAATGTAGAAATCATCGAACAAGTGTGAAGAAAAAAAGCTCTCTCTTTCATACCAGAGAATTCACATTATGCTGTAATGGAGATTAGATGCTAGTCATAGTAGAGTGCGCTTGACCGAGTCTGTGATGCTGCAGGTCAAAGGTCTAATGAAGTGATCTCCCACTGTGTGAATTCAGACAGACAATATGCAAATGTTTGAACTCAATCTGACTCTTAAGTGTAGCTGACAAACGCCTCCCCGTCCCACCTCCAGCACATTACTTCACAAACACAATGAGGCAACTCTGAATAAACTCGGTGGGAATAATTCACAAAGTAATAATTACTACAGTGACAGATGGTGTGCAAAAAACAGGGAATAAGAACTGTTTGAAAAGACAGAATTTAATCTGTGTGCTTGTGAGGAACACAAGAGACAAATAGAGTATTTGGGCATTGGAGTTATTTCTATTTTTTAATTGAGCTAATCAGCATGTGCTCAAATAACTCAATGCTCCCCAGATGCAACATGGGCAGAGAGCACTGAGCTTTGAAATGGCATGGACTCATTCTGAATGCTCATTTAAAGACTCGTGACAACAGCAATGGTAGTAGTAGTTTCTCTGCTTCAACATAAGGGTGAATGAAGAGTTAAAAAAAAGGAAAGAAAATTAACCTAAAGCAGCATGTACTTACTTCTAGAATCTATTTGAAGTGCACATTGTTTTGGGTAAAATAGTCTGATAAATCAAATGCTTTCAACCTTCCATAGTGTAAAAAAACAAACAACCCCCCCCCCCCCCCCCGAGAAGTTTGCAGTTTTAAAAAGGTTGGAATGGAAGATGGAATCTACTACCTTGGAAATTCGAAATGTTGCAGGGGCCATGAAACCGGTTAACCTAGACGTGCTGTTTTTGGCCTATCATCCACATAAGGCAGCGTTTTAGGAGTGTGAAGATGGATTTTTTTTAAACACGGGTCCCGGAGGGGGGAACTTTTAATACCCTGGCTCATGCTGTCCAACCCCCCGGGGTGTGGACGGAAAAGTCCACAAAGACAATTATCTGTGGAAAAAAGATGACGTTATCGCCCCCCCGCCCCCCCACCTCTTTTCCCACTGCGGTCCGCAATGTCATCCAATAACCACAACAATCACAGACTACAAGCTCCAGTCGAACTGCAGAAGCTACATGATGCTAACAGCAGGAAGAGTGCGGCCATAGGCCCATAGAACAGAATTATATCGAGGTTTATGAGCAGGAACCTACTAGTGAATTTCTATGTGCTTTGTCTTCTTCTGCATTTTTTGTGTGTTTGGTAAGTCACAGCGCCTCAAAAGGCCTGGCATGTGTATTACATGTCCTGAAGCCTCGTGTTTATCGTGTGTGAGGTGTGGACAGAATTTTTTGGGAGAAGGCTAAAAGGCTGATTCATAGACAGAAAGACACAGTTCATCTGGATGACTATAATATGATCAAGAATCAACAGAAAAATATGAAGCAGCTCCGGCAGTGCAAAATTAATAAAATAAAAAAAAAGCATCGGGTTGGTTGGCTAAATAAGTGGCAAAGCTATTTTTTCATAGTGAGCTGGGATTGGTTCCTCTAACCCAGAGAAAAAAATGGTCCAGAATTTGGATGAAGAGGATTTCACACGTAATTGATGAATAGTTCTACCTGCTGTAAATGAAACTACAATAATCCGGCACACATACCTCTAATTGCAGACAGAAAGGAAGGCCTGCATTCTATGAAGTACACCGTCATTCATCACAGTGAAACACCAATGGAAGTGTTGACTACATCTGATGGCAGCCATAGACAGAATGAACATTTTTAGGGAAGTAGAGTGACGGGTATAATTTGAAAAAGCACTGATGTCCACTGCTTTAATTGTACGAATCTTTAAGAAAACATTGATGTTTTTGAAAAAATAAGCGTTTTTCATTAAAATGTTTCAAAAGTTACTAGGAAATACAAGTAATTCTTTCATGAACACTAAAACATGAACATGAAACAAAAAAGACCTCGATATTGTTGAAAGTCAAAATGACAAACATGAAAAGGAATTATATTTGCTATCACAATAACGGGTTCAAGCGGCTGAGTAACCTTTCAAATGAAGCACGGAACCTTTGCTGCATGTCAACAGTGCTGAAAATGTGCCATTCTAAAGGGAAGCTGGAACAGGAGAGCAGGAGAAAGAGAGAAGGGGGCGGGGCTCTGGGCTTATTGCACAAGGAAGAATTCAACAAAGCAACACATTTATTTTCTCACCTTCATCGTTGCAAAGGGCCTGTCATAGCTTCCGACGTAGAGCAAGCCGACAGTCTGTGTTAGCAGCCTGCAAAGACAAAAAGATCATGGTTAACACCCTCGGCACAAGATCTCAACACAAGAGTATCTGATTGGTAACGGCGGAGCAAAGAAATCACTACGCTGTTTCCATTTTCCATTTTTCTAGCTAGTAACAGAGCGGCAGAGAAGTGAGATTACACCTCTCGGAGCTCTTCTGTCTCTCTGCACAGCGGGATGTGTCTAAACTTACAGAAAAATCTATGGCAGGGGCACCAGCACAGTCCAAGGCAATGTGCAACATATACGGCGATTGATCTAACGACCATTGGAATTATTTTGTACAGTCTCTGTGTCAGAGCTCTTTGTAACGTGACAGCAATCTATTGGGATTCAGCATCTTCTTAATTTCATGAACAATCTCAATCACACACGGTTACCTCCCCACACACCAAAACATCGCCGTGTGCATCTTATTGCAGACCCTACATGTGCTACAAACTAAGTATACATGCTGGTTTCATATCAGTTAGCCATTTTTACAACGGAAATAACGGGGTGGGGGGGGGTTGGGGCTCAGCTGAGTTAGACTGATGGCAAAACAACAGTGCAACTGAAGAGTCTGATGGAGCTCGTTTTAGCTGCAGCTGAAATTGGAGACTGTGCTCACATCAACTCCTACCGCCCCCTGTTTAATGATAGCGAGCACAAGCAGGAAGGAAGCGGCAATAGACATTAGGGGAACCAAATAGCCATGTAGTGATGGACACTGTCCACTGCCAAGACCTCATGTCAACAATTCCATCCTCATCATTTGCCTGTAAACACCTCTTTAGTAGCAACTTTGAAAGAGTAAAAATGCTCTTATTGGGACTTTAAAATAAACAAACTAAGAACACTGGGGACATACTGAGGCATCTCAAATATTTAGAAATCAATGGAAAAGCTTATTTTTCCACAATATCAGTCAAACAACAAAGCTTTCATATTCGGGAGATGCTAATCATTTTATTTCTTGAAAATAGATCTGAAAAGTTGTGGTCATCTGATATTTGTGGTTTGGCTGCATGAGATCCACCAACACCTGACTGAGTTTACTATAAACCGAGACTTGTTGATCTTATGGGGGGGGGGGGGGATAGGCAAAGCTAAGTGTTTCATTAGTTATGATCACAAAAATGCTTGTTCAAGTGACCCATTTCTGAGATGTTAGGTTTGTATGCATGAGGCCACCAAAGTGGTGTGTGCCACAGCGTGACTGAGTTCATTTCTACACATTTGCTGGGTCCGACCCTTCAGCTCTGCATCTCTACTCCTCTGGACTCTGGTTACAAATGACCTCATGAGTGCAAAACAATCCTCTCCATTTCCAGGAATATGTTGGCTAAAGAGTTGCACAGCGGGGGAAGGTGGAGATTTGTCCATCTTTACCTCAAAGGTACACTAACAGATACATAAACCTTCTTTAAACATTTTATTCCTACGATAGAATATAGTATATAAATAAAATTAAAAAATTAAAAAATTCAACTGTGGACAAATTGGGCCAAACAAAATCTCCATATTGCACGTCCAATAAATTAACTGACAATTGGAGGCAGGCAGGTCAATATGGCACCAAGACTGAATCCTTGTGTCCAGACAAAGAAGTCTATTCACAGGCCTTCAGAGTCCACATACAATCTTCAGATTTTATTTATCTTTTTTGCGGCATCATTTAGTTTGTGATCAATATATAAGAAAAGAAAATGCCGAATCATTCTCTTCTGTATCTAGTAACAATCTCTACGCACTGAAATCAACGCCAGCATAAAGGGACTCTGTGATAGTTTGCAAAGTGGACGATGAGTTGGTTTGTAGGTCGATGGGAACTGACTAAGAATTAAAAGTCAGAGGCATTGTCTCCATGTATTCTGTGACTAAACTGCTCTCAGGTGTTTGGAAAGTCTGACCATGGATCATATGCATGAAATATATAGTTCGAGGTTGTAATCACACGGGGGTTTATGGAGAACAGTAGTGACAGGAAGCCTTGGAACTGGCCTAAAGAGAGTTAATCCGAGCTGGTCAGATGGGATCGTTCTGCCTTTCAGTGTCTTCAAAATCACCAGAAACTTAATGAGTGATGATGTAACCATTACTCAGCCCGTATATAGAGAAAATATCGGCTCAAATTATTCATGATTCAAGGCATCTATACAATACTCGACTGTTTAATTCCACGTTCAGGAGGGGCGTTGGCAAAGTCTCTGCATTTGCTTCATTTTTCCATTTTGTTCTTTTCCATCTCTCCACTCTTCCTGCCACACAATAACCGCCGTCTGCCTCTGTGCTTGCTTTCAGAGAAGGCAATAACACTGGCAAGGCTGGATGTCTCAGTGGTACACAAAGATGTGCTCAAGGATTGATTGTGTGGGCTGATGAATAAACAGTTGTTACCTCCTTAGATGTCTGTCCATCTTTCTCTTTCTCTCTCTCTCTCCCTCAGACGATAACTAAGAAGACATTTGAAAACCTACACGCAGACTGAGTGAAGACTGGTGAGGGCGCCTCTGCCAGCAAAATTCATCTTCTGGGGAGGTATCAGAACATTCTCAAATGGCAACAATAATCGTCTGTGTTCACCCACACACAGGGAGGAGTCAAGAAGCTGACTCGCTGGCCTGCCGGCTGGCTTTGGAGTAGAATGAGTGTCTGTGCCCTGCTGTCATGCGTTGTCTGTTGATGGTGAATAGTGGCAGGCGTATGGCTACAAAGCTGGGATAGTCACTGAGGTTGCATGGCTAATGTAGGACAAAAGGCTGAATGATGAGGGAGCTCAGAAGAACTTTAACCAGGCACAGGCCGAACTGCAGGAAAGAAATGAGAAGAAGAAGGGGGAAACCATTTTGCCATTGCTTTGCACTGCTTCAATCAACAATAACAGCGACTGTCAGCATGCAAACATCCTGCAACTTAAAATACGGACCTGCTGATATTTTACTTTATAATAATGAATGAGCACAAAATGTTCAACTGCGACTGAAACCAAAGCTACTGGAAATATAATCACTTCTGAAGTAGGAAATAGTGATACTGAACATGCCCTCAAGTGTCAGTTATCAGTTGTTTGATTGGTACTATTCAGTTGTATTTCACATAGCGGTTTTTCGAACACACTATATTTGCCTTTGTTTCCAGCAGTCTAAATAATGAAGTCAGTGCATAGAGTAATAACAGTGTGGACAGAAGGTCAGAGCTGAGAGGCGAAGACACAAAATTAGTTCAGAGCAAAGAGACAGTGACCAAGACACAAGGTCAGAGCACAATAGTGATAACAGGCTTCAGAAGAAACTCAAGGTGAGCACACAGCTGAGGGGCTGCTGGGGAGACACGACGTTGGTGTGGAGCAGAAAGGATGCTATGGGAAAACAAGGTCAGAGCTCAACAAAGCAGAGAAATCCTTTTGGAGACACAAGGTTGGTGCCAAAAACAGGTAGGAGGCAGCAGCAAAGACATAATGTTTGCTCAGAACACAACTCTGTAACTCTGTGACACAATGTACATGCGCAACATAGCACCGCCAATTCCTGGTGACACTGGCTGAAAGGCAGAAAACAGATTTGGTACGCCAATCAATCACAGGGCCAGTACACACTTGGGCAATTCCGATAAATCAACTATCCTAATAGAGATGTCTTTGCTACATGATTCTGTTAGAAGAAAGCGAAGCATGCAGACGGTTAGTAAGAATATGCAAACTCCACACAGAAATGCAATGGACCACCAAATTTAATTTAGGAATAACCATTGCAGTACTCGCCCATAGCCTCGAATCACCCACAAGCATTTCCAGGTTTTTTTCTAATGCAGTTTGATTCTGTAGAGCTGTATTGTTTACCAGGATGAGAATGTGCATTGGTGGATCTGAATAATTGATGTTGTAGGAGATTATAAACATAAAACATAAAATGAGGGAAAAGGGGGGGGGGGGAGGGAAGGAGGACAAAGCTAATAAACAAGTGTACGTATTTGAGCAAGAACGAGGAAGGAATGAACTTTTGCACAATGCAGTTGTGAAAGCAGCTGCATCCAAAGGCAAAAGAGTAATTTGGGGGGGGGGGTGAAGGTATTCTATGTGGCTTTTTGATTCAAAGCCTGCTTTTGACAACGACACACAGAGAATATAATGTACGTGTGTGTGCATGTGGTTGTCTCCGAGTGCTCCAGTGTGTCACACAATGATAGTTGCGATTGGATTCGTCAGGCGGAGCGTTTCCCTGGCAACAGCAACTTACCCTTCTCCTCCGACTTTGGTGATCTGAAGACGAAAGTCCACAGAGTTCAGGTTGGGGGGCTTCCACTTCAGGATGTCGTCACACCTTCCAGCCTTGTATCTCTGCAGAGACACACAAAACATCAACCAAAAGATTATCATCTGTAGGGTTTATTAGGGCAGTGTTTTTCAACCACAGTGCCACGGCACACTGGTGTTCCACGAGATATAGTCAGGTGTGCCGTGGGAAATTATCTAATTTCATATTTTTTCTAAATGAACATTTACTCTCACAGCCGCTGTCAGCTATGAGAGCAGTGTGCAGAGTAATCATGTATAAATACTGTGGCGAGTCGTGGTTCTACTCTGCCAGCTGAACACCAGAGGCTTTTATTTTGGCATGAACAGACGCAACCGGAACTTCATAACAGGATTACACTCCACACAACACATTTCTCACTATCAGCTCTGTGTTCATCCATCAGGTCCAGGTTTCACACTGAGTGAGTAAAAATTTTAAAAAATGAAATTGGGAAATACTTTTTTCTGTATTTATTCGATTCCTGTTGATAAAGCATTGATGAGAATGACTTTATATTGTTAATATAGGCTACAGAGTTTCACATTTTAACATTTTCGGGTGGTGGTGTGCCTCGAGATTTTTCCAAAGAAAAAAGTGTGCCTTGGCTCAAAAAAGGTTGAAAAACACTGAATTAGGGTGTGTGCATATATTCATGTGTGCATGTATACAAAACATATATACATAAATAAATTAAAAATAACTAACGTTATTAACGTGTATACATAATTCTTTACATGCTTTGACAGCATCTCAAGTATCGCCTCATATTCATGCCCTACATTAAAATAGTGATGGATAAATTCAAGAGTCGAATCTTCACTGGTGGTCATATTTGGAAGTAGTATTGATTTTCTGTTTGAAAGACGCGACTGTGCTTCTGTCCAATCAGCAACAATTGTGTCATTTGTGTTATTAGCAGAGCGTCCAATCAGTGACGACCCTGCCGTCACTTTTCCGTGAGCCAGAGCAGGGTTGGCAACTTTCTAGAGTGAAACCGACACAATCACTCCAAACTCAAACCCTCAAATCAACCCAACTTCCTTCCTTCCATCCATCAATCCACCAGGTGCCGCGCCCACAGTGGCACTGCAGTATCATGAGCCACCAACTCTGTCAAGCCAAAAACACTGAAGAATTAACGAGCGAATAATTCATAAGCTGTGCTGAATTTTTAGGCAACAGTGACAGTTAATGAGCTGAAAACCCTTATACAAATTAGGCTGTATTGTGTTGCACAGCGAGTATCAATCTAATTGGTCTTGGGTTAAAAATCAGTGTCTTGGTATGAGGAATGTCGGGAAATGTAAACAAACATCCGACAAAAAAAAAGAGAAAGTAATTAGCAAGTACTCCAAATCTGAAATTGATTAATTATAAGTGGAAAATTTCTCCTCAACGGGAGGGAGCACAAGAATAGATATGTAAATATAATTTTTTTTAAATTACGTGGGGTGGGTGGAGGCAGTGTCACATTGTTGTTTTTTGTAAATGAGCACTGCATATTACTGCACAGCAACATGTGATGCACGACAACACCACGCTTTCCTCCATTGCCTTAATTATTTATGTAACCCTGACATTTAGAAGGACATGAATCAAGTGCACTGAAACATGAGAAATGTAAAGGCATGACGGGTGGAGGCGGGAACAGATGACCAGATTCTGTCACTGTCAGGTTGCCCGGTAACAGAAATTGATTCTATGAAAATGTGTGGAGAACAGGCAGGATTCCTCAGGAGAACCTGCACGGTCACAGCACACCATCCAACAAGGGGTTTCTGGCTCCTCCCACATTGGCCTCTGCAGGCAGACTCCAGCAAAAGACATTTGAAAAACCCCAGTGTCCAGAAGAAAAAGAGAAAATGAAAACAAAGCAAATAAACCCAAGCCTAGTGCCCAAGTGCGATAAGCTACTGGGGCTTTGAAATCACAAAATTCTCTTACTTACACATAATTTCCAGAGAGTTTCACATCAATTCAGGGTCATATTCAGAGTTCCTTTAAATTGTACAGTTTAAAGCTACTGCCTAAAGTTACAGCTTCTGTGTGACTGAAAAAAAGGCAGCTTTGTTTTCGCAAGAAAAATACAAATGTTTAAAAATGTTGGACTATTTCCTTGGCCCGCCTCCAGGAACTCTGACTGTATTTGTCACATATAGTTAAGGCGATAATTTACCCAAAGAAGACAACAGTTCAGTCAATTCAACAGCCTCTCCTTGAGGAGAGCTTAAAAGCGCGAGTGTGTTCTGATGAACTGCTTGCTGCCTCTCTCACTCGCTCTTCAGGTTGGACCCTGAAGGTCTGAGTTTTCTGCAATAAGAGTGTGGATTAGTTACTTCGCCTTCAACGCAGCTACAACCATGTTAACATATTGAAGTCGAGTCCTTGTGCTGAATGGAAGCAAGTGTCTTTTTATTCCGTTTAATTGTTGCCACAGTATGAATGTCCTAAAACTAACAAACTAACAAGGACATTGCTCCACAGTTAATAAAAAATGCATTCCTCTCCACCACAAGGGCCATTCAGTGCTGAACTGTGCATCCCCAAAGTAACTCCAAGTAAGTGGCAAAGAATAGTGTTTTTAATGTAAGCGCAGCTATGAGTATTTCCAATTTTCACTTTAACAAGAGCTATTATGTTCATTCCAAGGGCATTATTTGACCAGACATGCAAATAAAGTGGGACGCAATCTAACATGCTGTTAACACAGACTCCGATCGGATCATAAACTGGGTTACGCCTCCTCCGATTTGATTGGAATTTAAATTGGATGAAGCCAATTTAACCAAAAGTGTTGACATGACACAAGCAATTAATCAGATGACTTATGATCCCTCTAAACATAGCTAGTGTTTGCCATTATATAATAATGCTGCTGTGCCCACGGTCAATGACCATACAAACATCCATGACAATCTGATTTCCGCTCATACAAATATAGTTCTAAAGCAGTCTGGGATACCAACCTTAAAAGAATTACTTTGACATACAACCTCATTTCATGCTCCAGGATGAACAGAATTTTAATGTAAGCCAGAGAATACATGAACAATCAATTTGCCTCCTATAATTAAAACACCTTATTTTCCATACACACACACATATATATGTATGTGTGTGTGTGTGTGTGTGTGTGTGTGTGTGTGTGTGTGTGTGTGTGTGTGTGTGTGTGTGTGTGTGTGTGTGTGTGTGTGTGTGTTGCCTTTATTGTAATGCATATGTCATTAAATACATAGAATACTTCATGTTTTCATGCTTTTATTTTTATAAAAGCAGAATCTTAAAGGACATCCTGGCAACCCAAAAACATAACACAATAAAATATGAAAATATTGTTTACTGCACCATATGTAGAACAGCAGCCTTCACTTCTGAACCTTCTGTATATTTCTTCCTGTTCAAAGGGAATTGCTGCTTGCCATGGTGGCCTCACATGGAATTGTTGGGTTTTTCTCTGTAAAAGTGCCTCGGAATGTCTGTGTTGCATTTGGCACTATATAAATAAAAAAAACTGAATTGAAATATTCATGAACAAACTGCCTAAAAAAATAAAAATAAAAAGCTTTCATTTCCAAGAAATGCAGTCCTATTTATGTATTATTCGATATTTGCTGCAGTCGTGACATTCTGAAACAATTTTTAAATCCTAATTTTTAATCCCAATTTCTCACGATTGGCTTTATTACATCTGATGATAATATTATTGGCCCCCAAAACATTGTTTTTGTGATTTGCTTCATTTTATTATAACTTCTGAGTTTGAAATACTACTGCCAAAATATGACAGCGGAGGAAAAAGGTAGGTACCAATAGAAGTAAGAAAATGTTTTTATTATATTAACTGTTTTCAGAAAATGTTTTATTAACACTCTAATCCTACTTAAAGAGTAAAAAAAAAGAAAAAAAAAAAGTACTCTGCGTGTCAGTGCCTTTCAATGTGATTTTAGATGAACCACATGCTCTTTCCCCGTCGGCTGTGTGGGTGCTATTATAAAATTTGTTTACTGAAAATTTGACAAAGTACAACTTGATACACCGAGTCGAGGCCATACTGACTTTGTCGTATTTGCTGTAAAGTGAAAGGAAACAGGAGTGTTTGGTGTCCTTCAGCTTTGTCCGCCGCGGAGCTGTTGATGTGGGAGGTGGCCTTCGTGTGCTTTTGAAACCAGCACAGACGACAAAGGCTATTCACCGCAGTTATCAAGACGGCAGGAAAAGAGGGCATGCCTCTTTTGAAGAACCTCGACTGAGTACATCTTTTCTTCTGAAAACGTGGGTGTGCAAAGGAACATTCTTGAGTGCAGTTAGTTATGCTATGCTATTCAGGCATCAAAAAAAAAAAAAACCCATAACAAAACGACTCATCCCACTGATGTAGCTCTAATGAGAGATGAAATACAAGCCTCCGATGATTAAGTCACCGACAATAACTTCTGAAATGAGCTGAGGAAAACACGAACAAATGTGGCACTGACTTGACAATAACAAAACAGAAAAAGCTTGCATTTTTTTGAGTGTCTGTATCCTCTGAGGCTTGTACCAAACTCTGCTAAAATATGTATACAACAATATTAACTAAAGTGATATTTACTTAAAATGATTTCACGCCAGCAGAACCATAGCAACAACAAACCTGTGAAAGCCCAATCAGAGGGTAGGTAAAATAAACAGGCAACCTTCAAATTCATTTCTAAATGAAAAGGCACTGCCTGTTGCACTTATGCTTTTATTACCATTGTTACTCTTGTCAATAAATGGCTGCACAGAACAAAACGAGTGCTTATTATTCAAGAGCGAAACAGACCTTCAGTTCTGAACTTTGCATTCACAGCACATCGCTCATCTATCAAATTCATTTTCATTTAATGATGTACCATTACATACAAATTGCCTTCTGTTGGGTTATAAATGTACATGCTGCCTCTGCAGGGCGAAGAGGAGAAAAACCGAGAGTAGAGGAGTGGCTATATGATTTAAAAAAAAAAAAAAAGAAGATAAATATGTATTGGATACATCAATAGAGCATCCAATCAAATATTGAGTGGTTTGTCATTATTCAAATACATAGTAAATGACCATATGCATTTTTTGTAGTCTCTGTTGTTAGATACTGTTTATTAGAACTGTTGCTGGTGGAAAAATACCAAAGCCTTTGTCATTTCCTCCTACTAATTCCTAATGTATTCATTTCCTGTGACCATAGAAACTGAGCTTATGCTTGAAGCTTTTCAACGACTGAATTGGACCATTGAGACTGGAGGTAACAGTTTAAGCTCTAGGAGAGAGAACGTGGAGCCAATTCCACAAAGTGCTTTTGTCTCTGAAGCGCTACGGAATGTATCTTTTTGAAAAAATGCATTTTCCACATTGTACAACACATTGTTCATTAATGCTAATGTAGTCATTGAGTGCATACATAATTTAAAAATATTAAATGGGGGGAAAAAAAGTCAAAGGTGAACGTTGAAGTAGTGGTGAGTTCTCTCGCCTCATAGGAATACGAGTGTTTCCAGTCGGGCCTTGGGGGAGTTTCTATATAAAGTTTGCATTTAAGGTTAATTAGTCCTTTGAAGGGACATTAGCCTGTAGGTGTAAATGTAATTGAATGTGTGTCTCTTCTAGCCTGCAACTCATAGTACCCATGTAATCTGCAGTAGATAAAGTGGAATAGAAGACCGAAGAGCCCACATGGCACTCAAGACTACAGACCACGATTTCTCACTGCCATTGTGGACTGACAGTCTCCACTGAGCTGTTCAAATAGTGTGTTGTTAAAGAGCCTGTCAGTTACACTGGACTGAACCAACTTGTCCTTTTGCCTTACGACCTGCAGTAAACTTTAGGATTGTTGCCTGTACAGTTGGGTGATTCTACAGAGCAGCAGAGTTGTGGGTGACCGACATCTTGTGTTTTTAGTGTCGCATTGACAACTGGTTTTCTCTGGCTGTTGGGTCTTGTCTTACCTCCCACATACATATATTTTGGTTTAAACATTGTGTAAAATATTTTGTGCCTCATTATGTGAAAGGAACTATATAAATCATTATTTCTCCTTGCCTGCAACAATAACTGCATAATTGCCTGACTGCAACAGGCTGAACTGACTAACAATTTGGATAATTGTTCAAATATTCCTATGTTTGAAAAGAATATGTGAACTTGGAAAAATACATTTGCATTACTATTAGTTTGGGTTTTTATTTCAGATATTTACTTCAGCTTTTTTTATTTGTACACTTAAGAATCAGATAAACATATATTTCTATTAAATGTCAATGTACATCACTGACATTCTATGTGTGTATTCACGTATAAAAATATGCTGCAATAGTGGCTTAAAAAGAACTAAAAAAAACTAGTAGAGGCCAATGATATCTTCATGTTAATAAGTGATTCTCAACCTGTCCCACCCGCATCATTTCCTGTCTCCTTATATCTTATTTAAAAGTCACGAATAGGAATACAAAATCAGTGAGTTTCAAAAGCCTCAGCAGGATGTGACTGCAGGCAGCATGAGGATCATTATTGTGCAAGCTCCATTCAGCTGACTTTGCAGTTTTTCAAAACCCACTGAAATGTTTTGGGTGACAAAAACTACTACCTCTACAAAACTGCCACCTGTGTGCGCGTGCGTGTGCGTGTGTGTGTGTGTGTGTGTGTGTGTGTGTGTGTGTGTATTTATATGTATATATAAATAAAATTCAATTTTTTATTGTACTTCCAACTACTAAAAGATGAGGACAGTAAACCACACCACTAACAAATGCTCCCGCAATGGTTGGTCAGGCATGAATGCGCCATTACAGTGCCTGAAGAAACCTGAGATCATGATTGAGGAGACAGAGAGCAAATCATTACAGTGACTGGGATGTAATATTTCTCCTTGCAGCACTATGACAGGTTATCACAGAAACTCTTGAGGATGCTACTGTGAAGAATCCACAATGCAGTTAAGAAGCAAGCTTGTAGCAGTCGGAAGGAATAAGCTCAACATGAACCTTCAATACAGAGGGATGAATAAATAACCTGATGGGTCGCGGCAGCACATATGAGAATCCAGGCAGAGAACAGCAAACAATGTGACAAGTTATTGAACAGCTGCAGATGAGAGAATTGTTACCCTTTTAGTGTCCAGAAATAGAAGGCTGAATTTGATCTGGTGCGATCCATATTTTCACTGGAAATAAATGGAGATCTATCGTTTCCACTGCGCATCAAAGTGTTGAGAGAAAAAAAACAACAACATGAAAGCTGAACACTAACATTTATGAACCACTGCTCTTTTCACAATAGAGTAAAACTCCCAGCAGACAATGAAAGGTCAGGTGGTACGTTGTTTTAAAAATAAATAAATAAATAAGATACATATGCCTAAAGGTTCATATTGATCTAATAATGCGTTTATAGATGTTTTAAACTCGTTTGGAGCTGGTAACCTCAGCCTGTGAACGTTTCTCCAAGAAAATCAACCGTAATATTACACATTGCATGTTGGTTAGAATTTTGCAGTAAAAAAGGAAACTGGTTGAAGCTTCATTTCGGCATACATTTGTTGATCAATACAAATTGAATGAAGTAAAAGTAAAAAAGTGCATGTGTCAGAGGTCTGATGACGGCAGGCCTTTAGATAAACATCCATCCAACATAGTAAAAAAAACCAAAAAAAACCTAAAACATCTCAATTGAACACTTCCTATAAAGCTTTTGATTCCTAACTGATTCAACCATTTTTTTTGAAATTCCAATTTTCTTGGATTACAAAATAAATTAAGCAATAGTCTGTCAAGTAAATTTGATCACACGGATGAAACGGATAATTTATCGCTCCATTTTGTGCCACTCATCTGATTTAATCTAAGTCCAGATTTTATACATAGATTTGTTCGTACAGTGTATGTCCACACTGTGTACGGACAAGTCTGACAAAACACTGTGTGACATGGAAAAAAGTTACAATGAGCATTCTAATAAGTATCTCTGTTGTCTGTTCAGTAGAGGATTTGCCATTATTGTGGCGGGTCGGGGAAACCTTACTGCCCTTGAATTGTGTTTGATTACGAAATCAGACTGTGACAGTAGGCAGGGCAGACTGGTAGAACAGTTATCATTTTGTAATTTCCTGAACACAAAAGAAAGCGAAACAGTAGATGCCCATGCAGTTACAGCAGGACAGAGCACACAAACAAAAAAGAAGACTGAGTAAACAGTTTCAGCTTACTCATGGCACAATTCAACTTCTCATTGAGTTATGTTCATGAAACGACCAAAAAAAAAAACAACCCCATGTCCATGGGTATAATTGATGTGAGAATATCTGTCATCTGACAGCAGATGGTAATCTTCAGTTTCTCAGAAATCTCAAGACAGATGAGGGCAAGTTTTATTTGTTACATAAAAAGCCGTTCTAAGTCCTGAACTCCAACGGACACTTTCACAACTGCTTGACGAATTATCATCGATTAGCAAATTTGTTTATCACTCAGCCAATGAACCAGTGCCGTCATTGCACAGCACAATACGGGAAAGTCATGACCCACGCTAAATTATACTAGGAAATTCCACAATTCTTGCATCAGCAAGTGTGACTGATGTGGAACCGGATGTCCTGTAAGTGTATAGATTCTTGAAGGGGGTGAGGGGACGACACTGATCGGTCAACTGGATGAATTAAACATATGCAGAACCTTTGAACAATTTGAAGGACTTTACACACACACAGTACCCACAACTAAAACAGCAAAAATGGATTTGGACAAAATTTAATTGGATTGTTCATCCTTGGCTGTGTAATTCACATGGAATATAGAGAGACCTATAACAAGGACTAAACAAATATATATTTTAACTTCTCAACAGCAATAATAAAAACCACATATTAGGATTCTGAACAGAAGAACCAAACAGTTGTTTCTTTACATACCTGACTAAAGTCAAAGACTGATCAACAATAGCCATCCTATTTACTGCGTCATTCATTTTCAAAAGCCGTGCTGTAGATAAAAGTTGTCATGAATAACATTTTCTCAAGCAATTGCCATTCACATGAAAACTCAAATATTGCTCCTTCCTCTCACTTGAGTTTGAAATGTTTTGACTGGTTAGAATCTATTCATAAATAAAACAAGGATTTCACACTAAAAAAACTATTCAAGAGCATTTTCTGCAGCAATACAATAATCCTCTTCACCGCATGTTTGTCTTCAAAACTCAGTCATGGTAATGATTTTATACTCATATCTGGAATCAATAAAGCAAAAAGCAACGATCTATATGAGAAAATATTTATTATATGACGCTCATAAAAGCAGGATGTGTAATTCTATTGGAGAAAGAAAGACTTGCCAGAGAGATTGCTCCAAGTCCTTTGATTACAGTATATATATTTTTTTTCTTTCAAAGTCTCATTTCAAGAGCAGCTTTTAGCTCCAAGTCAGACTTAATGTATAAGTGTGTTATGGATTACAGACGAAAGGCTGGGCAAGTCCAACAAATATGTTCCCTGGGGAAAAGCTCCCTCTGTTACAGCTCAGACACATTGGCCCGCACTTTGAAAGTCAAATCGACACCGTGCTTGTGTGCGTCTGTGTATGATTCATGTCAATGTGCAAAACGTCCAATGGCACAGAAGTGAAAAAAAGAAAAGAAAAAAAAATCTGTATTTGGATTAACAGTGTGGAGAACTACAAGGACAAAGGAAACCAAATAAGTACATTTTGATATAATACGTTTGCATATATGAGACACAGATAAAGTGAAGAATAGCTGAGGCAACTGAAAATGATTGGACTGATTTCTGAGCCAGAAAAAACACTCAAACCAATGATGCGACCCAACTACCTGTCTCAGAGAATCTTTCCCAGCAAGATTCACAAGCTTCAACTTCACTGGCTCCCAATTTGAAATTATCTTCAAAAAATATATATTTTCTTAGTCCTTGCTGCACAGAGATCACCATCTGGAGTGCTTCCATAAGTAATTCTGCCATCTGTGATAATGGTTCTGTAATACATTCAAAATCTTTCAAATACTCACTAAACAAAGAAACATCTTGCAAAGACACTGTGTGCTGAGTGAGATAACGCAGCCAGTGACTTTGGGCTGCTGTGGTGGAAAGCCAATATTAATGGACATTCACTGTAGCAAGAACGCGCTGAGATTAACCCCGAGACCACCCTAATCCCATTCACACAAGAAGAGATTAACATTGCTCTGCTGCTGCAGAGCCCAGCAAAATCAATGACTTTGAAAAAACAATACAAAGTGGTGGCTTTTAACACATGTGCCAGTCTAAAAAAGAAATTGAACTGCTGTGAATATTCCGTCAATTGATCAGTACTTAAGTTAACGTTTCATAAGATGTCCAAGCACAAAACTGTTCAAAGATTAAAAAAAAAAAAAAAAAGTCCAGTACAAAGGGAAAACACTGACTCCTGTCTTAAAGATTAGAGTGACTTTTACGCCACATAAAGCTATTTATTCTCTCCCTATAGCCAGAGTACCTGGAGGCACTCGGTACAGATCAAACGGCAATGCTCTTTGTCACAGTGTGTTGTTTTCCTCCCTCACAAACTGATAAGTGCAGCAAATAACATTACATAACTTCTTCAAAGTGTTTGTCTCTGCTTGTTAATTATTGATAGGATGCAATGGCAGGGGTCCTCTTTTGACCCATTCATCTTACTTGAACCTTTGGAAACATGTAAAAAAACAAAAAAAACAAAAAAACAAAACCCGACACTTAGCAGCCGTGCACAGCACGGCAACACTTTGACTTGCTAATAACCACATACAGGCTTTTACTTGTTTTAAGTATGACACACGTCAGAATTACCACCCCTCTCATGAGGTACACAGATTATAATCACAAACAAATACAAAAGAAACTATTTTTTTACGGCTCTCTAAATGTCCAAAGTTAATACAAAACAGCAAAGAAAGTTTTAAGATGGTGAACTAAAACATCAAAGCAAACAGCATGATTCATTACCTTCATCTTCCACGACCATCACATAACTCCCACATACAAAATGCTTAATTAACTACCAACATAAATATGTCCTTATCTCCCCTTATTCATAAGGAGCTTACTTGCCTCAGTACCACACACATAATGACTACCTACCTCAATATGTAAAAATACTACTGGAAATCACCTCTCTTGCCAAATAATCAAAATAATACAATTTGCTCATCGCACAGGCTGGGATATGAATAATGCATTAACCTCCACAAACACAGGCAAGGCTTTCAAAAGGACAATTCAATCCCAAATAAGCACACGGCAGTAATATTTGGGATCTGTTTATTTAATACAAATTGATTTACTTCAAAACCATCAAAATACTTAACCACCAACTTCCTAAAATACACATCTACCAACCTAAACTCTAATGAAAGTAATTGTATACTTACTCCACTTCCCTACCCCATTACTCAGAGATCAAACAAATTAAACATCAAAGAACCTGCTGCCTCAAGATGTTTGAAAATGTTTCATAGACAGAACACTTTAAAAAAATTATCTTAATAAAATAAGTCAGTGTGAGATCTTCAGGTTAAGCTGGTAATGTCAAGATTGGTTCTTTCAGAACAAAAGTCTGACTACAGTAAAGCACACTGGGGCTTCTATCATGGGCTGGGGCTGCTCCGATGCTTTTGGAATTTGAGGCATTTGAGTCTCAAAGAATTAATCAAATAAATAAGGATTGAAAATGTGAAAGGAAGTGTGAGTCAGACTGAAAACTATGTTAAAGGTGAAGGTCTTGGGTTTTCCTGCACGACAATGACCCAAAGCATACATTCTAAGCACAAAAGGGTTGTTGGGAAGCAAATGATAAGCTTTTTAAATAGAAATGAGCTCCTGACCTCAATGCAACTCAAAACACTTGGAGAAAGGTGAAATCTGCCACTGAAGAAAAGACCTCAGCTAAATTAAAGTGTTTGAATGCACTGCAGTGGAAGAGAATCAGAGCCATGCATCAAACTTGTGCAAAAAGCAGCAATGATGGGACATGATATCCCTATGCCACAAAGATCTGTTGACATCAGCTCAGCAATCGTGGCAAAGTTAACTATAAACACATTAATTGAAACAGAAGTAATTAATACAGCGGAACAAAAACCTCAATACACTCAGCTGAAATGGGCAGAAATGTTCTTCTCCACCATAAAATATGACATATGTGACATGTATGGAATCACAGGAGTGCCAAAATTAAAAGGAAAAAAAAAAAAGTGGGAATATAAAGAGAATCAATAATACAAACAAATATACAAAGGTAGTCATATTCTATGTCTATCTTGTCTTTGCTTATTCCATTTTGTCAATGCTTCTCCTGTCATGTCTTTGTCTTTTTAATTTGCTTCTCGTCATTGCATTTACTCGATGAGTCAAGCCATCTGGAAAAGACAAAAGCAATACAATGCAAATCAGCGAGGGCTGTGGGCGGGTCTTTCTGTTCAGGGTGATTCGTCGAGACCTCAATTTTGGCACTACGGTGATTCTATAAACACGACAAAGTGAAAACACTCAAGACTAAAGTCTGTTTTAAAGACCTTAGAAATTTTGGCAAATTAAACTACAGAAATTATGGATAATAAAATATGGACACATAGTCCACAAGTCCAATAATTTACCTGAGGAAAAAGTGCTTCCAACACTAAGTCTGCACCCTTGGGGCAGTGGCATAAACTGTAATATTTTTATATATACTATATTTATATGATATTCATATATGAGGAAGTTGACAGACAGAGCTAAAGGAAGTGAGGTTTTTTTTTATACCATGTTGATGAGAAACTCTTCTGTGGTCAGACGAATTTAAATTAAAAATACAAACCCCAAGTATGAAAACAAGGTCACTTTGTCCTTTCAACTAAAGAAAAGGCAGATACATATTATTAGGGCACAGCTCTATTCATATTAATGCCCATGTCGTGGACAGTTTGCACATCTGAAAAAAAAGGACATACCAATGTTAACAAAAGTATAGACAGGATTGAGAGCAATATGTCACCATAACATCCTGTTAAGATCTTGTATACTTCAGACCACATACAGCATCCATGACAACAGCATGTATTCAAAGTCATAGAGTTCCGGTGTTGACCTGACGTGAGTGCAGTTCACACTTCTAAACATAGAATGCATCTATGCATATGCAACAATTAGGTTAATTCATGCAAGATGTTTTTCTGCCTCCATCGACATGAACAAAACATTTTCATTTTCTAACAAAGTGGTAAAATGTCTTACATCTAATATGTTACCCAGTGTCTATGTACAGTATGTGGATGAAACCTGGGTTTACGACAAATCAATGCATGTCTTTGATATTTCTATTTTCACATCGTCGTTGTCTTATTGGAATTAGTTTTGTTACCAGAACCTCAGGAGATGAAAATTCCAGTAACAAATGCTACAGGCCCGAAAGTGGAAGCATTTGAATAACTCCATTAAATCAGTACTTGCTATGATTGCCAAATTTTAATGGATGTTTACTATCTTGAAAGATAACTGGCTTCCTTTTAGCTGAAGTCAAAACTGGCATAAAGAACTGTAAATTCCAACTCTGTCCTCTAAAAACAAAGTTTTATCAACTTAAAAACCAGAGATGAAAATTCAACAACTCATTCAATATATCTCTTTACCTAATGTATGTACCTAGATGCCTTTTCCTTAAATATTTAATACCTTCCTGGAGCACATCTTTAGTATTTCATTTGGATTTACGACTCTGCTCCAAGTTTCATTTGCTGTTGAGCCATACATCACATCACCGCCTTACACATTAGGAGTTTTCCTTTTAGACGAGACACACAAGCCGAAAAGAATGTTCCAGACTCCACAATATTCAAAACAGAATAGTCTGTGAGGCTTTTTCTGAAGTGAAACGAAGAATAACTACATGGACAGTGTTTTTAAACAATTTCTACCACAGAGTTTTATAATATTGTTGGTGAATCTCAATATTTGAGTTGAAAGCTGCATAAAAAAAAAAACAACTGAGGCAATTCAAGCACAATTTCAAATGTTTTACCCAAACTGGCTGTGGAAAAAGGCAAAAAAATAAAAAATAAATCATAAAAACTTTCATATTTAAATGTTAGATTGAACTCTGCACAATGTCCTTAGTTTGGATAGAGGAAAGTGGTAAAATATCTGACTGCATAACAGAAAGCGTAAGGTAGAAATTGTTGTATTTGCAATAAGACGGCAAATGAGCTACATCATTATTTAGTCAAATTGGATGTGCCCGCCTCCAGAGAACCAGCTCATTTGTTTGGGTGGGCGTGCAGACAAGAACCAGCTGCTGACCTTTAGATATTCAAGAAATTTACTTCCATCAGCGGAATAAATACATGTTGAAAAACACCACTTAATAAACCGTGATTAAAACCCACATTCAAAATCAACAAGCTGCTTAATGGGATACCTGGAAAATGTTTTATTTTCTTTTTTTGTAGTGGTAGTTAAAGAAACTAAATAGATCAGGTATGTGAAAATACGTACATAATGTACGATACATCTCCATATGGAATTACAAAAGTTAGACAAGTCTGCAATTTACAGCATTAACACCCCCACAGGCCAAACAAATGCACAGGGACCATCTGCAAATTGCAATACTGCTACAACTGCAAAGACAGATACTACAAACCACAAATCACGATCAAACCAAATGTTCTAATGTGATCAAGTGTCGGCTGCAGTGATTTTGGCGACGCTGCAGGGAATACCAGTCACGTTATTAGGTATTGTGTAGTATTTCTCTTCGCTCTTGCAGCGGTTTGTAATTTGTGCAGATGGTCCCTGCACTCGGGTCTCACGGCCGATGTGCTCATAGAGGCCAATGTCGTTTCTGCTGCTCCAAAGACAACTACTTCTGACGAAAATGAGCTTGGAGAATTGTGTCTCTCTCACACCGATGAGAAAGAGGCGTCATTTGTGTGTTGATGATGTTTGGCTAAAGAGTTGCTGATGCCGGAACTTTACCGAACTGCTCTCAGCAGGTGCATCTGTGTCTGGGTCTAATCCGCCAATTAACTTCCCATACCTGGTCCGTGTGGAGGATCTGAAGTGTCTTTGTTCCTGAGTCTTTGTTTACTTGCCATTGTGCGCTCTAACTGGCCCGACATGCCAAACATAATTTAGCACTCGCTGTGGAGTGGATTATGAATGTTACTTCCCAAGACTTTATTTCTACGTTTAGCGTAGAAATACATAATAGTGCTGTATTTCTGTTAATGCATCATCCTCTGTTATTCCTTTATTGTTCTCCCACCATTATTATCTTGATCAGGCAGGTTTTGTGTTAAACTGCATGACAGCGTGAGTGAGAGGGATGTTACGGTCATTTTAATGCATTTGAGTATGACTTAAAAAAAAATCTGAACTCTGAGTTTCACACAAGAACTGTTTAGAATTGGAGGATGATTTTAGTTAATGGACGAAAGAGCCGCAAATGGACGATGCGGCTTGCGAGCTGCAAGTCGGCCACCCCTGAATTAGATCATCAAAATAGTTGGGCGGGGCTGTGTAAGGACTCCCTTACAAAACAAAACAAAAACAAAACAAAACAACAAACCTGGTGCAATAATTTGCAATAGTTACAATAGGAACAACAAATACCTTCATCAATATTATGACGCTAGAAAAATAAATGCGATGAGGTACGGGTCCATCCTGGGTTGCAATCTTCCAACATATTGTGTAGCAGGTGTTCCTAACTTTTCAAGAAACACTTTTCTTTGCGTACTTCTACCAATTGAATGTCGCACTTGTCGTCAATAAATTCAAGAAATATTTCCGTCTCTGCTGTTTGATGACAGACATTCTATCAGAGGATTACAAGCTGATGTCTTTTTTTAAATAAATGAGACATCACCAAAGCTTATGCTGTTGTTTGAACAGGAAGCATTTAAATTCTGCAACACACGGCTGCTGAAACAAATCACCGACTCCTGTTGAAAGAGATTTACTAATCAACAACTCGGATGCAAAATATGTTTCTGCAATTTCATCCACGGGTTCAATAAATGCCCAGACATCCTGACATCCCAGTGCCTTCAGCATCTTTTTTTTGGCTCAGTTATTCACGATCTATCAAACCCACCCAGGGAACAGAGGACAATATGACCTCAAATCAATGATGGTCTGCATCACAAGCAGCCGCCATGCTGCTCCGGTTCAAAAACCATTTTCTGGTTAGAATTGTGCACAATGTGGAAATTTAACAGCCTCCTCAAAATAATCTCTCAGGCGTCGTCTAAATAATGAGCTGCTAAAAAGGAAGCAAACAATTATATCCTATTTTTGCATAAATAATTCCTCTTTCGTCAAACACAAATCAACATTCCCCCCTCTGCGTTGCACATTTAGAAATAGGCTGTGGAAATATCAAACTTAAATATGGTTTGAACTCCTGCTTGCATGTGAAAAAACAAGGTGATTTTCACACACACACAAAATAAATCTAAATTCAAACAAGTATATAACAGAAAAAAAGGGTTCATAGTGAATGCCAGCCTAAGCCGAGCTGCAGGGAAATCAAACACCTGCGAAAATAAGACATTTATGTTGTGAAACTTATCGAGACAGTGACGGATCAATTAGGCAGCCTCAGAGAGACGTCTACTTGGAAATGCAGATTGGCTCTGCTTGGCCTGTGGAGGAGAGGGAGTGCAGCTGTGTAAACTCGCCTCTGTCAGATCTCCCCGACCGCTCCTTTTTTCTTTTTTTTTTTTAAAGTGAAAAACTATTGCTACCTGCTGCCTAAAACCACAGATATGCTCAGGTGATAATTGCATCTCAAATCAAAGTAAACAACACGGGGAAAAAGCACACTGATTCTGTTATGTTTTTGAATTTGAGGCCAATGGAGAACATGACATCTTTTTTTAAATAATTCGTACTCATTCCTTTGATTTCGTCGTGTCAAATGACAAGCATGTTAATATGCTTCCTTTTTCAACGAGTCACCACCATGTGAACATGCTATATCCACAGCCAGCAACTGCTGCACACCTCAGTTAAATGTCAAAATATTTTGTTTTTATCTTTTGCAAATTGCTTTGACTACCATGTCGAACAATGTTTTTTGTTTTTTTTCCCATCGAGCCAAGAGGTAAATGTAGTGTTTTATGAGCTACTTACAAAGGCTTTTCATCACTGTATTTTGCATTTGTTCTATGAATCACAATCTGCTCAAGAAAGGGTGGAAAAACCAACAAACAAATCAAAGTGATATATTTTGCCTGTCTGTCCTCTTCTTCTTTTGCTTCTTTATTTCCCCAAGGTGAATCTATAAATATAGTGCATTTAATGTAGGTATATTTAAACCTTAACCAGGCTACTGATTATTTTCAGTAATTCCCTCAATTTCTTTCGTTTTCTCAGAAATGATCCAGAGTAAATGGATGACAAGCATATAAAGAGTATATAAAGAAAGTTAAATGCTGAGATAGATCATGCGGCTACGTTGCCCTCTGCTCTGAAAAAAGTATATCTTTCCTCCAGTGAGCAAATAAAGGAGATCCCATTTATTTGAAGTACATATTTATTTTTTTATTGATTCAGTTTATTGCTTTTCTAAAGATGTTATTCACTATATTGTAGCAAAAACACTCTTTTCACTCGAGGGTTGAAATTTCCATGTATTGAGTGGAATCTAAGAGGAGATTGAAAACAGAGTATCCAGGGAAAATTTGTTTGACAGATATGATTGAGTAGTGTTGGAAAAAAAGTACTTTTCTGCATTATAGACATGAAAATTACATTCGTATTCAATTTGATGAAAGGGAAAGAAAAAAAAGGATGACGAATAACATGACATTGGTATTTGTATTTCACCGAGCAGGTCACATCACGAGTTGTATGAGTCAATGTTAGGAATACATGTCAGGAAACAACCTGCTACTGCTGCTCTGATGTAAATCAACATCAATACAATGTCTGCAATACAGCTATGGTAATGGGATCATAACCTCCATGTGGAACTAGTATCAGGAAAACCTCTATTAACAGGCCCTCAGCTGCTTATTTCTGGAAATTAGGTACATTAGTTAAAAGGGCAGCAGAAATCGTAGTAATCATCACTGATGGAGGGCAAAGACATGAGCAAGGGAGCAAACATAACCAGCAGGGTCCCTGTCAAGTGTCAAAGTGGCTGATTTAACATCTGTGATTGGGCTTAAGCCAGATAAGCAGTTATATGCTAAGTGGGCTATTTAGTTTTGGCAGGAAAGATGTCCAGCATTTCCAGGGTCAAAACAAAAGGGAACCAGATGTGCAGGTGAACAACAAGCATTTACACTAATTATCGGTGTAACCCAGGAAGGCCCAGTTCTCTGCTATTCAGAAGTGCTGAATTTAATCCAGGCAAAGTCTGCAGCAATTATAATAAAGAGGAAAAGGTACTTGGAAGAATAAAATCAGGGGCTTTATGCCATTAAAATGACCAAAGGAGCTGAGAAATGTAGAAAAGGGTAATTATAAATAACTACTAGTTCTTTGTGCTGTGGAAGGGTGAAGTTTACACTTGTTTCCTTGCAATACGAGTTCTTCAAATTGAAAGGAACAACATCACGCTGGAGGCTACACTTCAAAAAGTACTGTTTAGTATTTAAAACAATAAGTGGATGCTTTTTATGGTCTATGTGAGGCTTTGTATATTTTTGCCATTTTTCTCTTTAGCGATACAAAAACAAACTGTCATAATTTTTTACCATTAGAGAATTGCTAGAATATATAATTGAAAGCATGACAACCTAATGGCCTCAGTTGGATTGTACATTTGTTCATTGGAGAGCGCCAACACGCACGGGCGCATGCACGGTAAACAAGTTCAAGCAGTTTCTTTAAATGTTAAAGTAAAAGACTGGTTACTGATTCAGACACACACAGAGGAAGTTTAATTAAAAAATACCATACCATGAAAGAAATATTCAGAAGGCCTTAAAAAGACATCACCCTGCAATAATGTTGCCTAGATTATTTCATATTGTAGGAACAGGATCTCTCGAGTCTTCCACAGAACGGTAAAAAAAATAAAAATTACAAGCTGTAACAGTATTGTGACAGTATTTACCGTCACAGATAAAAGAGATTTTCCACTTCTCAAACACCAAGGCCAATTCAATCATAACCCTGACTGCTATGAGTCTGAATAACATTGCAGCGCCTTACAGAGAAGAAATGTTTAAGTGCGTGATTTTCTTTCCCGTAACAGAGGTCAAGACTGGCACACACCGTGACAAACTGCAGGGGCTGGTGACAAGACGTCCGATAGCTTATGTAACCGCTCAGTGGAAGAAAAAAAAAAACTCTGGACCTGACAAACCACATGACCGTCAAAGGTTGACGGAGCCTTACCCCACATGGTTGAAAGATGAGTCCGTCCACTTCATGGCTGACCTGGGAAGTGAAGCTGCCTTCCAGGAGCTGTGGAATATAGAAACGGGACACATTTTCAGTTAAAGCAAAGCTGACAAGACGAACGACTCGCATCTTGTGCTGAAAACGCACGAACTGACGTTGATGGATGAGGAACAACAACCTGCCGGCACCGACGTACACCCTCAAAACATGTGAAAGTAATGAGTTTTATCATAACTGGAGGCTGCAGCTCGTCAAATCCGGCGTTACTATAAACCCAAGCGTTCCACTTTGTTTTCATCCATCCAGACTTGAAACTCAGCTCCAATCTGTTTGATTGATAATGCATGACTGAGAGATCAATATGTTTAACTTGACAGACCAGGTAGAAGACAAGAATAGCAACAAATCATTACGTTCCTAATGACTGGAAAGAGAATATTTCATCTCGTCCATTAGCACCAGACACCACAGCTGTTGATGGGGGGGGGGGGGGGGGGGGGGGGGGGGATTCTGCAGTATACTTGAAGAGGGATTGCCCGGGGGATGTGGCAGAGCCGCTGTACAGTAAAGGCACATTTTCTACATCAAGAAGCACATCAACCGCCACAGAAACTAAAGCTGGGGTTTTATTAAATAAAGCTGAGTGAACTGTTTGCACAGGGAAACAGATGAAGGAATCGTACAATTTACGAGTGCTTTTTCTTTATCGCTTCCAAAACCATCTCATTAAAACTGCTCGATTCTAAACTGAAAAGACCGAATAAGACAAGAGGACAAACCGTGTTCTTTTTATAATAACTACAGGTCTTATTTCGACACATTAGAGCTAAATAAATTAGATGTGTATTTTATGTAAAATTTGAACAAGACAATCCTCTCAGGCAATTATCAAACCACATGACGGCTTATCAGCAAAGATCAGGTAAATGAGCCAAGCTTCTTTCGGGGTGGTTTGTGCTGGTGTCACTGGACTCAACAATTAGCATTTTTGCTGCTGAGAGACTATTCATGGCTTCCAGCGTTACAATAGATCAGGTCATTTCATGACTGGAAAATGGTGAAGCTGCCTTCATGGCTTGTTGTTTGCTCTGAAGGACATACCAAAACAAATCATGTACTTTTCCCGTGAGATGCCAAACTTGTCATTTTCGATGCTGGGAAATATCCATGACTGTTCTTCTGTTGGGGGAGGACATTGCATCTTCATCCATATGGTAAGACTATCTTAGCAGCAAGATGCATGTCGGCAAGAGGGAAAAGGGGCAGATAGAAGCACTGAAATAAATAAGTTAACGCGTGATGTTCAAGTGTATTCTCGTCATGCATAGAGAGAGCCAATATGAAATAAACAAACTAAATATACTCAAAATCAAACTCGTATTTTTAATTTTAGGAGTTCAGTTTTTTCTTTTTCTTTAAAAAAAAAAAAATAAAAAAAATAATAACTTCAACAATATTAACAACTCCAATGTCAGGAATATTTTGAAATATTTATTTGATTAGAAAGTTTCAACTGGATGCCAATCATCGTTATCGAGTAATACCATATGCTGGCCAACACATATTTGCCTCATAACTAACATTTCAATTCCAGGCTCAAAAGACTATTTCATCCAACTGCATCTTCAAAAACAGATTATTCAGCACGGAATAAATGCTGACTTATCAAGACATGTTTCACAAGGGAGCGTTTTAATAGGTCTTTTTTACTATAGTATTACTATCGGATGAACGGTAGCGCAGTGATTCGGGCTCTCACCTAACAGCCAGAAGGTTCGGTGCCTTTCAGTGTGGCGTATAAAAGGATGTACCACACTGGGTCTTTCCTGTGCATATATGAAGTATCATCTGTACCACATGTTCACCAGCTTTCATTTGACATGTCGGTTTGTGACTGTTTCTATGTGTATACCTAACAAGTCATAAACATTGTTCTGGATATTTAAGCGGATTTCAGGATGTCTGCCATTTCATTTCTTTTGATGAAATTAATATGATGAATACTTCTTGCCATCACTACACCTACCGGGTAAAGCCTTTTTTTGCTTTAATTTCAAATATCATCCTGTACACACACTGTACTATCACATCACAGTGTAACTGCTCAGTTCATTATGTTCTGTGTTCTGGATTTTTATCATGATGACAGGAAGCACATGGTTATATAACTGTGTGAACATGACCAGAACTTTTAGGTGTTTACAATGCCCCCCCCCCCAAAAAAAAGACAAAAAAGAAAAAAAAAAAGTCAGTGCAGTCAAGTATGAATATCTAGACATTCAGGCTTTTGTGTGCCAGACGAGGCAGAGACAATGTGAATATGCCTGCTAGGGTAAGTCAAGTGCTTCATCTTCAGTGATATTTGAAAAACCAAAAGCACTGAAAAGAAAGTCCTTCAAATCGGGTTTCTCCCAAAGCACTCGCAAAATATCAGATGAAACCGCAGCCACACGGAAAGTCAACCTTTCATCAGAATAAAACTGTGCATGAACCTAAATGTGACGTTAATGTTGTGCTCACTGAGAAAGATTACCAGTCTGGAACAACAATATTTCAAAAGTGCATTGCCATGAAGAGATGCCTTCTGCTGCTGCTTGGAAAGTGAAGTAATCAATACAAAAAAAAAAATATACATATCAAATGCCTTGGAAAATGTCTGCTGTGATACACTGTTAATTACGCAACCTACTATAAGACTGTACATAACTGCATGGAATAGGATTTAATACATGCGTTTTAGAGGTGGATAGAAGCATCTGAAGAGCCGCTGCAGTCAATCGACAAACGCATCTCAAAAGAGCGGCAGGCAATAGGTTTAAAATGTATTTCGATGTAATCAGAAGCGACTGGGAATCTTTGAGCAGAAACTTTCCTTGATCAAAAGAGTTTCCAAAACATTGATTAGGTTTTAATGAACTCCACATTTCCCAGTATGACCCAGTGTCATAATTGTGTTTCTCCAACTACTATTTACAACGATATTTAAATGCTTTCAATATGGGTAAGTGTCTAAGGAAAAAAGTGAAAATATGTTGCATGATAAACCCTCTCTTGGTTTTTTTTTTTTTTAGCAGAAGGCACACACTTGAGCCGGCGCGATGACAGTTAAGTGACATTACAGGAACGGTGGCTGCATTTAGAGTACATAACTACTGGAAGAAGCATTCAACCATGTAAGCCTTCCCACAAGTGCTCAGCTTGGGCAACACAACACTTTCTGTAAACACTGGGTTTGCTTCCTCTGCCTTTACAAACAATTTTACTGCACCACACACAAACAAAACAGGGTCTCGTTTCAAATGGCAAAACAAGAACGATGAAGGTAACAACGATTTGTCTATGCAATTAGAAAGCGGTGGAAGTCAAAGTAGATCCTGGTATTCATCATGTATATATTGAATTAAAGATATAAATGTGAGTTTCATACGCTACATATGATCAAAACTGATACAAATCCTAACAAGAGCATCACAACACAAATACCATTGTTTTTGGTTTTACCCCAGAGACAATGAACAAATCACACAGTGAATTTTCAGTGATACCTCAAAATCACAACACGGAGGTTACAAAATGATAAATTATTCATTCGAAGAAATATATTTGTCACAGTCTGGGTTGAGGATGAGTCACAGGGGCCTTGTAAATATGCAGTTACACAACAATTCTATATGTGAAAGCTTGATAAGAGATATTTGCTATTGTGTGTGTTCACTGAAAGGTTCAATACATTTAGGAGCAGGAAATGACCCTGATCAATATGATAGAAGGGAGGCATTAGTGCACTCCATATCAGGTATCATAACCACACCATTAACATAGACTAAAGCAGAAACTAATGCAGGAAGGTACTAAAAGGTGGAACAATAGTATTGGACAAAGTGCCTTTTTTTTTTTCATAACAAATTCAATGCAGTCTCCTGTCACAATGCACCATAAGATGAAATATTAAAATTAATGCCTGCAAATCCACACACTTAGCGTTGCGGTTCAGACCTTTCAATAAATGACGTCGATAATGTAAAGAGCCTACCGACAAGGAGATTGCTAAATATTCTGTACATATGAGGAGCATCGTCAACTGTCACATCTGAAAAGAACAGAGAGATATTAATTGTGCAGGAGACAGATCGTCATCATGCGTCCCACTTCTGCTCGGCGGCAAACCAAATTACGACCTCAATCACAAATACAAGAAAGCGGAGAATGTGACACACACACACGCGCGCGCGCAGCTAAAAGATTGAGAAAGTGAGAGAGCGACCCTGCTGTGAAAAAAACCTCTAACTCAAGTATTTTTGCAGTTCTGCTTTAGCTGTTCAGCAGTTGCTGACAGTTTTTAACTGAGAATTGTCTTTGAAGTGAGCAGATTCAGCTTCATGGTGCATCAGATCATATTTTGTGCAAAGGAAGACAAATAGTGAATCCACATTGTAAATGAATGGGACGCCAATGCAAATATTTATACAAACCTGGACATAACATAGCACATATTTTGGGGGTTGCTTCAAGCATTTCTATAATTTCTTATACAAAAGAAGCAACATGAATTCATGCTGCAAAGCCATTTTGACATCTGCTACAGCACTAGTTAGAAGCAGGGGCCGCAGTGATTTAAATAAAATTTAAATGTTTGGAGGGGTTGTTGGCAGGAATAAATATTAATTATACATGCCATGTCCAGAAGGTCTTACAAAATTGTAAGTGCTTTTCATGATCTTTTCTTCTCAAAAGGCCAATAAAATAAATTAGAAAAGTATTCACAGCCATACTAAATAGCCGCAATCTCATTTTTATATGGTGGCATCTCAGAAATAACACCTATGAGATTATCGTAGCCTGCCAAAGCTTGCACTTGTGATATGGTTGTGAATAGACAATTACAACCACTAATATTCACCTCCCACAAACCTTTTTCCATCCAGTGAATGGAAATTCATTGATTAACACTTGGGATTTTCCTGAAAAGATTTTTTTTCCTGTTAATTTCTAGAAAACTTCAACTTAGTCGAGTCGTCAAAAACAAAAGTAGGAAAAAAAAGGAAACATTAAGAAAACCATCAAAATTCAGCACAGTATATAGAGGTTCAACATCCTTTTCAAATATCTTGAAGCTTTCACCTGAAAGTTAACTGGAAGCATATTTTGAATCATGTTATGTTCTAAGAGCAGATGACAAGACATCGGCTCCGGGTACACGCTGCCAGACTATCAATGCCGGCAGTCGTCGCAGCCATTATTCCATGCAGATATGCATCCAAATGCCTGAGATAAATAGAAATGTGTTTTCCACCAGTGAACTGCTTATATTATAATAGGCGATATGCTACCTTGCTTTCATTTCCTACATGACAAACTGTAATAGCTGTGTGTGTGTGTGTGTGTGTGTGTGTGTGTGTGTGTGTGTGTGTGTGTGTGTGTGTGTGTGTGTGTGTGTGTGTGTGTGTGTGTGTGTGTGTGTGCACGCGCGCTTTAATCTGTGAAAACAGAAGTTTGGCAATTTGCATAGTATATGACACATTTTTCGTTTAAGTGGAATCCTGATCTGACAGATTCAATTTGAAACAATGGATTTCATTTTCTGAATTCAACCAGGAAGCCACAGCATGAGCCTACGAGTGAAAGATTGATGAGCACCCTTTCTTTTCTGATAGCTGCTTTTAAACTTGCCCTGTTCACACATCAGCTCTGCCTGTGTCGCCAACTTGCAAATAAAATGATACAAAGTAGACCTTGAACGTGTTAAACTTTGCTAAAAAGCTGTGATCGTGCACAGATACGCTGCAATCTGTCACACCCGCAACTATTTCAAGTGTACTTTTAAATGCTGTTTTATTACTTGTGGAACTTTACACGACAATCGAGGCTTCTCTCTCTCTGTGGTCTTGATCATAAATATGAATCATTCATGTTATGTTTAAAAGTGTTGACGGCAACGATTTTCCAGCTCGAGTGGATACTTCACAGTAAAATGCACTGCGAGCGTTACAGCACTGGGTGATTTCACACTCTCCCTAAAATTGCTCTGTTGCTAAATATGACAATTTGTAAGACTCAGTGAAGTCAGTAAGTGAAGTCATTAGACCCCAGAGGAGTGTGGCATACATTTAAGAAAGCAGCTCCCTCCCTGCTGTATCTGCAAAGAAAGCAGAGCAACATCGGTGCGCTGCAGAACGATGAATGAGTCACAGCAGATCACACAAAGCTTGACAACCGTGCTGACATGGAGAAGGCAGATAGCCAGACGAAAAAGAACTGATGCCTTTATGAGGGAACGGTGTGTGTAGGCGATAAGATCTGGGAGTTCCATTTCAGTTCTCTTGCCATCTTAGCACACCCACCCACCCACCACCTTCGGCGAGCACAGTGAACCCTTGGATGGAGAGATGAGCAGAAAGACTTCCACTCACACATCCTCCTACAGCGAGGAAGTTCCTTGGAGTGATAATGCAGCGAGGGGGCAGCGGCCCGGCTTTCATGGTGAACCTCTTAAAGGAGGGAAACACAAAGCTGAGGCTGGTGCAGTAGGGTTCTGTGGGCGGAGGCGAACAGCAAAGCCCCATTAAGGGATCAAGCTTTCATTGCAGACTCCAGGGCAGATATGGGACAACGGAAGCGCTCGGGGAAACAAATCAACCGCCAACGTGCCAGGCAGCGTCTTTACCCAGGAGACAGTGATGTCAGAGGGAGAGAAGTCAGAGCATTTTCTTCTCCAGTGTTTCATGTTTGGGCTCATTTCGGAAAAGACACAGTGATGAATGATGTCTGCTGTGCCGATTGCCTGACAACACTGAAAGTATCTCAAATATGTCATTCCTCCCCTTGCCTAGTCGTAATGTAATCTGCTTTTCACATAGAAAAAGCATTTTTTTCATAAGCTTAGCCAGCACAAAAAGTATTACATTATTAATCATTCTTTTTATTATTTTCACAGAAAAATCAGGATCAAATAGGATAAAAAGCAAATCTACAAGTAAACAATGATAAAACACAGCATGGATACAATTCTAATTTATCACTAAATAAGCAAAAAATGTATAATTTGTTCAATCACAAGGTTTCAAAGAATAATAAATAACCAATGTGTATTGAGCCTTCATAATTTCTTTGACCTTAGATGTTTGTGAATTTTGCTTTAGAGATGCAACTAATGATCATTCGCTGCAGTTACATGGACCATAGTTAAGTAAACGCCAATCCAATTATAAGCCACCAAGTGAATTTATCCATCTGTCTAGATTTAGTCTATCCCATTAAAATTACAAACGGCTCACAGGAGGCTGATCCCTATATTGGAAAGTGTCGAGATTTTTTTCTCCTTGTATTTATTCTACATAACAAATGTAAAGATGTTGGAAAAAAGCTCGGCAGGATTTTCAAGGCTTGACGGCACCAACTGGCATTCGTTAACCTTCCGAACTTATAAGAATATAAAGACAAAAAAAAACATTTAAGCCAAGTCAGCAGTAGATCTTCCCTACTAGAAAGAGCAAAACTCTTATTCAAACCATTACCCATTAATTTTGTTTTGGTCAGCTCTGTGAAAGATGGGCCTCCTGTATGTACTATTCCTTCATCCATCCTTGCTGGGATTGGATCTCATCCCCCTGTGGCTCTGACTTGGATAACTCAAAGATGAATTGATCGGGGATTACTGATTTTTGTATCCAGTCCAAAACATACACTTTCTTGTTCTACTTGTTGTCTATGTTCATAAAAATTAATGTGATCATTTCTATAAACTGATATAAAAGAAAACTAATTTCTTAAATGAGCTAATGGTTTGTCAATTGTTTATGCTGCTTTTGCTCACTGCACAAGCGGTTTACCTGCAGGCAGCCTTTCCCCGAACATGGTTAATAATACCGACTAAGTATTGTACCCGTAATGGTTTCGATATCAAATCACGTCTCACTGCCTGCAGGGCCTGTTTGTTTACACACATTAAGTTTGTTGAGATGAAACTGGCGACTGAACACAATGTAATGGTCCTGTTGATCTGATAACCGGATACACAAAGAGCAAACAATTCAAGAATCTGATCATCTTGATCTGTTGCTGTGATTTCATGTGTATGTGAGTATTACATTTACATTTATACACCCATGCTGAAGCTGGACTGAGCCGCAGGCCTTAATTTAGCGTGGCACATTAAAAGAAGTATAAAATGCGGGAAATCAATACAAGTATTTTTTCTTTTAACATCACAAGTGTAATAAAAAAATGTCTCAACTTTTTAGTGACATGAAATCAAGCTCTCTTGTCTAGTTTGCACCATCAGATGGCTGTTTTAGTTTCCAGATTATGTTATGTATTCTCACACAAAGGTCCCAGGTGGCAAAATTATAGCTTTGAACTTGAACTTGACTTTGAATGCCCATTTTGTAGTGTGGTTGACCATAATGTATGAGTAGTATGAACTCTATAACAGTTGCTCACATGCAATACAAAATAATGCAGAAAGCAAGAAAAACCAAGAAAAAAGAAACTACTTCGACTTATTTCTATGCATGGTACCATCTACAGGTCCAAGGTTAAACTGAAAGTAAACCAGGAAGTTTCATTGATTAATGTAAATCTATCTGATCGTATGAAGGGGAGCTATTACCAGAAAACATGTAAGTAGATGAGTATGATTCGATAGATGAACTGCTAATACATATATAAATGCGCCACACTGACTGCACTCAGGCTGAATGAAAATGTTTCATATTAATATTGAAAATTCATTACAACCAGTGACTTCATTCAAAAAAAAAAAAAAAAAAATCCAATTTCCCCACTTTAACAACAACAACAGGTGTGAAAGCGTGATCATTTCCATCAACATTAGCAAAGCTGTGGCTCATTTTCTCTGCAGTATCATCATCTCTTCTGCAGCACACCTGGGATGACGATGTGCACTTTTCTTCTCAGTAAGCCTTTGTAGTCTCGCTAAAGAGGTGCAGTGTCTGAATCAAAGGTAGAAAAGATGGATTGATATTCTGCTCAGACCACTGGGCTATTGCCGGAGGCTCCTTTCAACCCTAATACGAATGGGCTTCTGAATCCTGTATATGCGGATCACTATAAAATGAAAATCTCTCACAGTGGACAGACTGGGCTGCTAAACCACTGGCAGGTGGGGAGTTAAGCTAGCTTACATAGTCTGGAGGATTTCAACATCTTCAAAGTATTGACTTTTGATTAATATTGAAGCATTCTTTTATGGAGACGGTTGAGATGGAATTTCACACCACCATTTGGAGTGACAGGGAAAAGATGAACGGAGACATTAACATTTGAAGGATTAAAGCAGCATGGGGTGACACGAGACTGTGGCAGGCCAAGATGATGAGAAGTTCACAGCGTGAAATCGAATTGTGTTTTACAGTGAACCTGTGGTGAAATGAATCCCATTAATAAAAAAAAACAAAACATATGAATGCTGAATGAAAACGACAATGTAGGACGCAAAAATATAATTAGGATTTGAGGAAAGTGCTCCCTCAATACCGGGCTGCATTAGATTTTAAATAGCATTCTGCAACTTTTTTTATTTATTGGTTTTTAATGTAAACATGGTACAAAATCAAGCAGTGTATTAGTCCGAATCCAAGACAAGTTTTTTTTTTCCCCGGACACGGGTGTGAAACAGTGGTGTTGTCATATTCTTGAGGTCTAATATTTAGGTCCAACTGTTATGCAAAGTTCTACATAGCAACCGCCCAGGAGCCTCAGACACAAGATGAACATGCTGGTGTAGGATGTGAGATGACAACACCTGATGAGCCACTCAAATGCCAGGTGCAACACTATGAATTCGTGATTTTACTGGGAGGACAACACGCCAGCCAAAAGTGCTTTTGCTGGCTTGTTAAATGGTAAATAAATGCTTTGGATTGCAGTGAGAATAATGAACTGTGGACAGAGCAGGCGGAAGAGCGGCACAAGAGAGACAAGAGATGGAGTAAAATCAGCTTGTTAAGATATCTGTGCAAATAGGCTGAGAAAATGTAAAGAGAAAATGTCTGAAGTTCCACAAAGTAAAAATCTGTTAAATATGTGTGCAAGCGCCCATAATCCCGTTACTCGGAGTTAAACATATGAACCAACAAGAGGGTCATCATATATTTAGACCAATATGGTAAAATGAGTAAAAAGAACAAAGAAATTAAGCTGCAATAGAACTGATTGAAAAGCACCGCCAGCACTCAGAGAGCAAACAGGATTAAGTCATCGTGGGACTTTCGCCAGTCCGAGTCTGTGCTGAAGCTACACCACTGCAAGTTCGAGACATCGGCGGCCTGTCTCCAGGAGACGACATATTAAAGGGCTGCCACAAACACACAGCCGCGTTGTACGCAGCCCACACACTCAAACATACTCAGCCACATCAGCTGGCACCGGCCAGGAGGCAGCCCTTCATCGGGCTCCAGCTGTCAGGAGAGGAGACAGCGGCAGTATCAACAATTGGCCAGGGTGAGATGTCTGACAGGTAAAAGGTCTGAATGTGTGTTGGAACAAAGGAGGAGCTCACTTATCAAGATGGGTCAATATTTCGCTGTGGCTGAGTGAAAACTTTCTCTGTGCATTACAACAGAGCAAAACATTGATGCAAACTGTCAGTTTTAAGTGTTAGAAGGTAAGTTGTTTTTTTTGTTTTGTTTTTTTTAAATAAAAATGACCATTATGTAATGCTAACAAAGCTTCAAACTCCCCCAGAACCCACATGGGAAAAATGACAAATTTAGGGGCCAGTTTTAGTTGTTGATGTGCATCTCTAATACGTTGTCAAAACCGTTCCGACTGAAAATCATCATTACATTCATAAAAACACCCATTTACAGCATTCAAATTTCATGGAACATCCCCCAGTTTGTTGACATCTTAGCATTCATGAAAACTCCTGAAGATTCCCGAGGCTTTATGACACCAGTTCCCATTTGTACACTTGATCTCGATTTATAACTGAAAAAAACAATCAACTATGATTTTCATAACGTTTAAGATTATTCTCCTGGGTTGAATACTCTTTTTTGGGGGGGGGGAGAAAGTTTGCCTTTTTCCCCCCCCGGCTGAATCGGTCAAATGTTGATATTTTCGCTGCAACGCCATCGTTGATATCCCAGAAACCCGGGCGGCAGGTTTCCAAAGATCACGTCAGTTCGCAAAACATAAACACAGCTTGATAGTTACAAATTCTGGACTGTCTAACCCTAACATGTGTGATTGATTTAGGCAACTGCGGTTTGGAAATGACTTTGTTTTTGTGTATTGGTTTATTCTAAAGATTTTTGTCTGGCCCAGTAACTTTAAAATGTTACTTTAATTTTGTGTTGTTGACAGCAAGGAAGAAATGGCCAACACAAAGCAAGCAAACAGTTAATGCAGCTGTTAATACAAGTGTGAAGTTAATGAAGTAATGAAATTAATGACATTGTGTTGTTATGTTTAATGGACCTGGTACTTCCTTTTTGTTTTTTGGGAACAGGGCCATGTGTGATTTTAATTTAGCCAAATAAATAATGGGTCACTTTAAATTTGTTTGAACTTTGCACAGTGTAGCAGCTAATTATCTAATAGGATTGCAGAAATTGTACTGTGGGAGCCTTCAGACTGCTGGACAAGCTTCTTTAATGGTTCCTCCACATGTCACTGTTGGAAATCATGAACCTTCTAGTTCTCTGTCCTGTTGTGTCCTCTCCTTGACCTCTCTATATACCTTCATGGAGGATATCTGACTGTGGAACTGGAGGTTCATGATCTCTGCTTTCAACCTGCCATCAGGTCCACAGATGTTGGATTAACCTGCTGTGGGATGTCGACTTGTCAGTTCTCTGCTCTGTCCGTTTCACTGTTACTATCCCCTAACCCCATAGGGTGTGAGCAGCAAGGTTCAACTTCTGAGTCTGCTTAATGTCTCTTCCAGTTCAAAGATGTTCAATATTTTCTTTCCAACGCTCGCTCATGTGGACATTTTCTCTCTCTTCTGTCGTCTATTCTGTGAAATGCCATGACATAGTTCATGTTGTTGTCGCAACATGAACAACTGTGAATTGGAATACAATACATTAATATGTATAACACAAAAGTCCCCTTTTGGAAAAGGCATGATATGTCACCAGAGACAGAATAATTGAAGTTGGATAGCGCTGGTAAAGTCTGCAGAGCTACATTTGAAATTACGAGCACAATTTCTTTTTAACAGCTGCTTTGGCTCACTGTGAACCCCCCCCCCCCCAAAAAAAAAAACTGATGCAGCCTGAAAACAAACTAAATAACCAGAAACAGTCTTGCGCTCCATGAATGAAGAGGGAAAACAAAGGAAAAGAGATTTTAAATCTCTGAAATGTTTAGCCTGAGCCAGTAAGCACCAAGCTTCAGCAAAGGCGAGTTATTATTCAGCAGGGACACAATATTTAGTCATTTACCAAATTACAACTCGCCAAAGGAGGATCTTTAGACTGGCTTTTAATAATGCATTAAGGGAAGTGCTCAGGTAGTCAAAGCAGACCTAATTCAAACAAAAGCACACTAATGCAGAAAATGTCATCTTTTGGTTGAGGCTACCACTACTTTTCCACACCGTTTCCAAATACATTGTGGTAAATTTAACAGCTCATGACTAAATCAGGTTGGGGAGTGGAGTTTACAGGTTCTCCCCATGTGCGCATGCCCCGCCCACATTTGAAGTCGATTCCAAATTAACAGGATGTTTCATCATGAGTTTGTGTCTCGATGAACTGGTGACCTGTCGGGTGTAACTGACCTTCAACCATGGACAGCACGGATTGGCTCAAGAGTCATGCTACCCTGAGCAGGATAAAACGGTACAGAGATCGATTGTCCAATCAATTCAGATGTACTTAAGAAGGCAGGCCTTTATTGTAGTTAATCCTTTTCATGCATGTGTTTGATCAAACATGGTCAACACGACATATCCAAAAGCTGAAACAACTTTCCAGTACTTTGAGGTTGGACGACAGGGCAATGTTATGATTACAAGCTAATCCATTGTTGTTGTTGGGTTTTTTTAACTAATTGACTAATCCTGTAGCACAGGGGTGCCCCATCCTACTCCTAGAGATCCCTTGTCCTACATGTTTTTGCTCTCCTGGCTTCAACACACCTCAAGGTTAATGATTCTGTCATCACCATGCACCTAACAAAGCCCAGTGATGAGCCTGTCAACGCAATCAGCTGCTTTGAAGCAGGAAGAGAATTAAAACACGCAGGACAGGCAGCTCTCCAGGAACAGGAGTGGGCAACTTTGAAAAGGTAGAACATATTATTTTCAAAATATAGTTTGGTTTGTTTTGCCAAGGGACACACAGCAGAAGGAGGTAAACAATGCAGAGTCTTAACTCACAGAAAAATGATTTTTTTTCCCTGTGAGTTAAGACTTTTCTGTCAATGTGATTTTTACCAGTCCCTGAAGTTTCACAACAGCTGATGGTATGTCTCCAACAATTTCCCCTCGGAGGTTATAGCCAGCAAATGCCATGGAAAATGCACAGCTTCAAGTGGGCAGTCTCCATGGTTATTGAAAACACACCCAGCAATTGCTACATTCATATACAGTACATTACATTTTCTTTTACAAAAAGAACAACGAACTTTGACATTCACAGGAAAGAACTATTTTTTTTTTTAATTAAAAGATTTGGAAATAGACCATTTTTTAGTAGATATATATATTTGATGGCTGATTGCAAATGTGCTGTGCTGGTTATCTCACGGGGAGAACTTGCAGATATAGATGGAGGTCAAGACGGCATGAGGATGGCTGATGGTGGACTTGCAGACCGAACAGCAAGTGCAGAGAACGTCTTAGAAGAGACAACTGTTGACCTGTCCCACAAGACACTTTTTTCCTTCCATAGTGCATCAACTCTGAGCATACAGGGCATGAGGACAGCAGGCGGGAAAAACTAATAAAACAATGGGCTGCGCTCGATATCGCCACCTATTCAGCCCAGTGAATCTGACCTTTACTGTATCAGACAGCATCAGTCGTTGCACGTCTCCGAGGGTTCGGAAAAAAACACACACAAAAAAAAAAACTCCAATCAACTGAGGTAAACAAAGATTATCCATCGAATAATGCATGTTGTGTGTTCTTTCAAGCAGCACAAGCCCTTATACTGTTAATGTGTTTCCCCTCTGTGAGTGGGTGGCGCAGCAGCAGGGGAAAGCCAGAGGATGCGAGTTTTAAGTGCGGCTTGCTCTTATAACCCAGCCTTGAAGGAAGCGCGTATTTCTGAGGCCAGAGGTGCACGCTGATGGATGCTTTTTCAGTGCAAATTTCAGAAACTCGGAGCGACTTGCAGCTGAGTTGTTAATTACAACAAACAAAATCAGCTTAAAAGGTCAGTAACGCACATTTCACTCCACTAGTTAAGCCATTATTCACCAGGCCCGAATCAGCACAGTGGCACCACGAAAACAAACCCCAAGCCCTGGCTGGAAGTTAATGAAACTGTGTTTTTCTTTGTGCAGCGGGGGTGCAATCACTGTATATTTAATTTTTATTATCCACATAAGGTTGACAAAAAAAGGACTAAAACCTGGGTCCTTGCTGCACCAGCAACTGACAGCAAGAGTTGACAGCTGACAGAGGCATGAGGTCAGCGGGCAACGGGGAGCCGGCAGACTGACGAGCCTCAGCTAATGAGACACGCTGACGGGAGGTTGTTTTTTTTTTTTTATCCCTTCCCAATATCAATCCGAATCTACTAGTCAGGAAACAAGGAAGAGAATTCCCATCACACATGTTCAGGCTTTCACCTGAACATTTACTTTGACCAGAGTACTGAACGAGACATTGCTGCAGTAGCGTTGGCACAGCTGCTGGGCAACGTTCGATTTTTTCAAATTACTTTTCACTGCCGACTTTTCTGTACGTTGCACCTCGCCCATAAACCTTCTCTGATTGGCTGCTGAGACATAGCTGTATAGGAAAATGAATGTGTACTAATTTGTCTTTTATACGTTTCATGAATACAGTTAATATATTCTAACAAAGTGGACCTGGCAACCCAATGAATTAACCCCACTCAGGGGTGTGGAATTACTGCGAACGTGCTTATAATTAGCATGGACAGCAGCCCACCGGTATACCTTCGAGAGCTGTTGCTGGGTCGTAGTCGGATCGACGAATGAATAGCTGATGCGGTAAAGGGTGACCCAGCTAAATCACATCATCAAAACATCATTATTACGCAGCCGTAACTGTCAATAGAAACACAACCACTATCAAAGAGACAGGAAATCGAGATTGAGTAAAAATAGCGCTGAACTGACAAGAGGCAGAGATATGGAAGATTATGCTTTCCCCCTTGGATGATACCTTTAACATGATGGCATCACATATGGTGCAACAGTGGGGGAGGAGAGTAAGGAGTGCAGTGCGTGTCCTATGATTTGAAAAAAATCTGCATAACAGGTCAGCTTTAATATAAAAACTAACTAGTTAATTTTTGACCATTAAGAAGGGTATCATGAACTATTTTGTTTAGATTCTGGTTTGTATTGATCTAGAACATTATAGTACACATTCTGCTCCACTAAAGTATGGAAAGGAAAAGACCAATCTCCAAAAATGACGTACATGAACATACAAAACAGAAAGAAAAAAGTAACACTAGACTAACAGATTTTACAATACACAGTTTCTCTCAGGAGAACTCCCAGCAACTCAATTATTCAAAAGCAGGCTTAGGCCAATGTGTCTAAAAACAGGACTTATAATGCAGGCAAGAATTATTCAAGAGAGCGGACAGAAGACAGGAAAGGCTTTAACTTTCTGCATCTTTCCTGTTCTCAGGTCAAGTCGATTAATGAAGTGACTTTAAAAGAAATAGAAACAAATAATGCATGAAATGGACGAAAAGGAATGGAGAACTTAAATTGATGAAATATCCTTTTAAAATTCTAAATCTTTGAGTGCAGCAGGAATGGAGCCATCTGAGTAAGATGAACTTTCACTTCTGACAAAGAAAGCCTTATCACACAACCCATGACTGTTATTTTATTCTATACTGGCCCACAAAATGCGTTTCATTTCTTTCTTTATGTTCTTTTAGGAAAAATAATCGATCATATTGTGTGTTTTATATTGAGTACATAAACTAAACTTTATTCCCATCAGCGGCGATTAAGTTTGGGCTCCACAAAAAGAATGCAATCTTAGAAAATTGAGCACATAACCACTTTTCAGGCCTCTATCCAAATTCAATCACACTTTAAAAAAGGGTTTTCAAGATGAGATCTACTGGCAGCAAGAAGGATTACTCTTTCACCACAACTTTTTCTCGCCTCACTTCATCTCTACCTGGACTCCAGGCTGCAGTTGCTTTATGTCCTGGGGAGACGGTGAAATATCAAGTTTATAACGGAGTAAATTATTCATTTAACTGAAGACAATATCAGATACTGTGTGAAGGGCAAATAAAACTCATTCCATCTAATTTGTGTTTATTTTAACAATAGTCTGATGTTATTACATGTGGAAAAAAGTTCAATGACCATGTTTGACTTTTTCAAACAGATTGCACCTTACTAAGCTGTGACTCTTTAAGCCAGTTTAAATTGATTTCGACTTTTATGTATAATGAATTAAATTAGATCAATGTATCAATGTATACTTATTTGTATAAACAGTAAGAAACTCCAGCAAGTCATTGCAACTTGTGCCTTGGTTAGTTTTTGTTGTTTTTATGCTGGATGCTATCCTGACACATGTGGGATTCGATCCCCCACACTCAAGTGAACACTTACCATAATCCACGTGCCATAGAATAGTAAAATTATATTTCATCTGTTTATCAATCCAAATCCTTAGGCTGCCTTCCCGAACCTATTATTTTGTCAATCCTCAAGGGAATAGAAACATCCACATTGTGATATGATCCCATGAAGAAAATGACTGAAACGTCCGACTCCAGCAAATTCAGTGAAATATAATGAAATTAAAAGAAATCGGGAAGCAAGAAGAAGCAAAAACTTTCCAAGTTTCCAAGAAAACATGCAACTGAATGTATTGGTGTATGTCCTTCAATAGAAACCAGCTACATTTCCCCAATTGTTTATTACTTTATGTTTTGGTAGCGTTGACGTGTTGCACATCCTCGGATTTAATTACAACTGCCATCTATGGAATGCTTGCCCTTGTGTTGAGCACCAGTGAAACTGTAACAGATCATTTATCTGATTACATATAGAGCATGGTGTGTTGAGCTTTGTCAGATAACTGCTGTTATATTGTGCACAATGTCGCCATTTATTTTGTTCTTTTACATCAGCACAATTCATTTAACAAGAGAATGTAGAAGACAAAAGTGACGTGGAAGACGAAAGACCACAAACATGTGTAGTGACAGAAAGTTGAAGTGAAAGTGGGGAGGACACAAATTTCAATTTGAATGAAATTGAAAACCCATTTCCTTGCACATTAGCACATGTACGCAGTACAGTTAACAAATCCATCACAGAAAGGGCAAATAGTCTCGATGACAAAACGAGGTACACAACAAATAGTACTAATAGAAAGTTGCACCGCTCAAAGTCCTGATATTCAAACTGATTTTCAACACAATTGTACTTTTTTGGGTGAGCCAAGTCTATTCCTACCACACAAGAGGGAAATCCCCCCCAAAGATATTATCTGTTTGTCCCAATGTCCAGTAGAAAAAGAAGTCTTTGTAGTGTAATTGGACAAGCCGAGGAAGCGAAAAGAATAAATGGTCCAAATTGGTGAGGGAATGGTGGCCCAAAGTGTCCCAGATGAAAAACAGCAGCAACGCTACAGACAAAAGCCATCATACAACTGCAGACTGCCACGAAGATATTGCTAAAGAGGAATTTCTGGATGTTATGTGGTGAAGTGGCGAGTTGTGCTACATTGAATTAATGAGATGGATTCCAGTTTCCTTCTTTAAATGTCCCACACAACAGAGATATGACTGTACAGGGAGCAGATGGTGAGCGAACAACACAATAAGGCAGTCAGTAACCAGACACAGTTCCAGTGACTTCATTTCAAGAGCATTTTCATCCCAATGAACCCCCAAGCTTGAACGGGTGAACCCTCATAGAGGCCCTTAGCAACGGGGATAGCACAGGGTTAGATCGGGGGTAAATGAAATAATGAAATGATTCACACAAAGAATTTCACAGAGGGGAAAAAAAAACTAAGACATGAGTGCTGACATGAAGGAGCGTATGTGGCAAGAAAAGAAAAGAAAGAAAATCAATAAGCGTCTAAAACTTCAACCCCGCTTTACCACTTTGATCATCTGCGGAAAATGTAGCTCCAAGTTTTGCGACTGATGTGGGTCCGAGCAGAACATCAAATTAATTGTGCGCCGACCTCCCACAGACCTGATAGCAGGGCACAAGGGCTGGTCTTTGAAAGGGGCTTAAGAGCTATTCAGAGGATAAAAGCTCTGCCATTTCCACACCGAACAGCAGTCGTATATCCCGAGACAAGATCTTTTATTCATTACATTATAGCTGCAAACAAAACCCAAATAGTCCCCCCAAAAAATACACTGAATTAGCATCTGAATGTATTATTGCTATTGCTGAGCACATTAAACTCAATGCACTGAGACACTGAACACCTATTGTCACAAATGAGAAAAAAAAGAAGTGCTAATGATTGTATTGAAATGGTATCATTTCTTAAAATAGCATAAAGAAAAAAGTGTTTGACTCCTTTGCTTTAGCAAAGTATCACTTAACTGATGCAGTTAGGTGAAATTACATGCACTTTTTAATATATAAATATTTTATCATGGAGAGGTAGAACCCTATGACACATGACTACTTACAGAATTATGAACTAGAAATTGTGATGTGCATGCCTCCAGTCACTTCTGCACCACATTCGATTCTATAACTAAACATTTTCGAAAAACACATATATATCTTCCAACCTCTGTAAAGCCATTTAATTTGTACAATCACCTAATTTGTGCTATATATACAATTTAACAAGGAGTTTGTGTGTGTGTGGGTTTCCTCCATGTGCTTCGGTTTCCTCCCATAGACCAAAAACATATATGTGAGGTTAATTGGTGATGCCAAACTGCCCCGAGGTGTGAATGTGAGTGTGTGTGGTTGATTGCCTGTCTATGTGTTTGCCCTGTGACAGACTGGCGACCATAGTGTATCCTGCCCTCACACACAGTAGGCTTGGATCGGCTCCAGCTCCCCGCAACCCTGAATTGGATAAGCGGGATATAAGATGGATGTACAAATGCTAAATCTCTAGTTTACCTCTACTTGAAAGCAACAGTTCAGTAAGTCATTTTATTAAAATAATTGGAAATAAGTTGTTAATCAAAGGTTCTCCAGCAACTCAAGGAGAGGTAATCCATCAAATTTGGAAAAATGTCTCCTTATATCTCAACAATGGCCAGCCTGAGCATTGCATTGTAAGCCTAAGTCACCAGACACGCCGGGTTTGATCAGTCCCCGAGTGTTCAAGTGAAATCATCATCTTTGAACACCTCCCTCAGGCCTGACTCACTTTTCTCGTCAACACTGAGCTGTCCACGAGAGGCTGTGTTTCAGCCGCTCGTGCTCTGGGTCCATCACTGGAGACCAATTTGACCACGAAGAACTGTTACTGTGGAAAAACTGCTTCCAGGGATGTATCTGGGACGCCACTGACTCCCAAACTGCTTCTCAAGACACAATATGCAGGAAATGTAGGTCACCTGTTTTTACATGTCTTTATGTGGGAAACAGGAAGGTGCTTCAAACTGGGCCACATCTGCCAAATAAATGTTGGGTAATATGGGTTGCACAGGGGAAAAGGAACATCTTTGATTGCATTACCTTGCGTGCGGCGTGGATGTCAAAAAAGGGTTTATTTCGGACACTGAAAGGCTCCTTGGTTTTGTCGATCTGCCCCGTCTTCATCTTTTCCATCCGGGGCGAGATTATTTCTTTTTCTATGCAGAACAGCCGGACGTTGAAGTCACAATGGCCAACAGGCTGTCCCTGAAACACAAAGTGAAAATAATCAAATTACCTGAAAGGACATTGGAAGAATAACATCTTCAGATTTTAATACTATCCTTGTACATGACAATAATTGAAGCAGCAATAGCATTCAAAAAGACAAGATTTTAAACTACAATATATGCAACATATTTATTAATTAATTAATGCATTGAAAACAGTGAAAATATAACTTTTGATGTCGAGGATTAATACATCTGTACATACAAAAGGACATTAAACACAAGAGATTTTTCTACCTCTGCACCATTTCCGGTAAATCCTTCTCAAAAGTGGCATTATTGATATGCGAGTACGGTTGAGGATGAAAAGATAAGTTGATGAAAGAGTTACTGGACAAACACGTATATTGTGAAGCCAAATCATCAAGTATCCTTGTCAACCTAATGTGATTCAACACTTCAACCATGAATTCCACCTTCACAAAGTTAGTGCCTTTTCATTGCCAACATCACAGTGAAAGACGGCACTGCCTTGGACTACATTACAATAACCTCATTAAGATAGAATACATTTGATTATTTAAATTAGTTCCCCATTATTTTTGTGCTCAAATTGTGCAAAGATGAGAAGCCAGAATAATAAACACCCCAGAACAAAATGTAGCATGATGTCGTCCTGGACAGCCTGCCAACACATCAACAATGGCAAAAGAAATAACTAAATGACCCCCTACTAAATGACAACATGACAGGTATTACACATGGACACTTCATGACTTAAAACTGTTGTATGAATTCGACAACACAAAAGAAAAAAAGAAAAAAAAAAAAGGCAAAAGCTCAAAGTGTTCTGTGTCTCAGGCAAATTGTCCTCCAATGTAACATCAGGCAGTCGGGCTACACAGTCCGACACAGGTTTTCAGCAGGTTCTCGCTACTTCTCTTCGTATTGATTGCTGTGTTTTCCATTATAACTTAGAGTAAATTAATGAGTACCGTCCCCCATCTACACACTGTCAACTTTAGTGATTTGCACTCTTATGTACTTGTGTTTAGATCGGGTGTGAGTGGTTTTAATTAAGAAGATTCAAGATTCAAACACTTTACGGTCATTGTCATAAATACAATGACATTCTGTTGTGGAAGTTGATTTGCCTGCAACCAAGAAAAGTACATACTATGAACTCACATCAGATCCTGGCTGATCTCCGTGGTGGGGATCAGTATGTATTACTTTTGTAGGAATCAGATGCATGAATGCGCACTTCTCTGCTTTGAACATAAAGAGCCTACTGCAGGCATTAAAAAAAAAAAAAAAAAAAAATCTCACAAACAGTTGGAAGCCCAAAAACCCCCAAACAATCGCAACGCGCTTCAGCTTGTTAGAGTTTTTGCAAACCCCTTGTGTGTCACAGCCAATACAATATGCACTAAAAGCAGTTTACTGTGCTTATAATCACTTTGTGTCCTTAAAACGAAATGCAAGGAAAAGACTGCAGATGCCAGGCAAGATTTCATTTGCTGCTTCCTCTGCCTCCATGTGCTACTAAGGTGAATCTGTACATCTCGTTATAAGACCAAAACACACATGGCTGCACAGGCGGGGAAATGACTGCATTAGCGAGAAACTACCAAAACAGAAAAAGTTAAAAAAAAAAAAAGTCTACACTGTTCTTGGGGTAGCTAATTAAACACTGTCTGGTTTTCATCAACCACTCACTATTCCTGTTTAATATCTTAAAAACCAACGACACATCAATAACAATTTAAGTTTGAGAAAAATTCCAATTTTACAGGACGAGCTTACCGTGCTAGTGACTAATCGATTAAGGCTTTATTCTCCAATTGGTCATTTATGTCACAGTCCATATTTTGGTCCATTAAAAATGTAAAGAAAACACATTTAAAAAGGATCATTTTAAAGATTCTATTGAGGTCATATTTTTGCAGCATGCTTATAAAACACAGTAAAATGTCTGAGGACTCTCAGTCATCCAGGTAATAGTACCAGTGTGTTTCCTGTCTTAAAAGAACTGTTCTCCTTTATGTTTTCTGAGTATTTCACCTCTGAGCCTCTCAGCTTCAATGTTTCAATTTCATCAGATGAGTTGAAATGATGAAGAAAAATCGCAGTAAAAGGTCAACAAAATGTCAATTATAAATGCAGACCAATGGTTCTCGAACACGTCTTTTATTGTGGCTCGCCGAAGACACATCTGTTCAATAATCCTGATTTCTCATCAGCATCTTGTTACACCACACCTGTGAGGTGGATGGATTATCTCTGCAAAAGAGGAGTGCTCACTTACGCAGATTTAGACAAATTTGTGAGCAATTTCTGAGAGAAATAGGCTTTTTGTGTCTGTAGAAAAAGGTCTGAGTTCTTCATATCAAGGCAAATGGGAGAAACAGAAAAAGTGATGCGTTTGTATTTTTGTTCATTGTATTGACAACTGGGACGCATGGCGGTGCAGTGGGTTGTGTTCTCGCTGTCCTTGTTTTAAATGTGTGGAGTTTGCATGTTCTCCCGGTGTAATGCTTGGGTTTCCACTTCGACACAAGTGGCCAACATCAAAATGAAAAATTAATCAAATTATTTAGTAAGAAACACAGTAAACCCCTGGTCGACACACCAGCATTCTCACAGGATCAATACAATTGATGTGACTGTCTAAATCTGCTACTTACAGCTTCACAATAGGTGAAACTTAACATTATGTGAGGTCCTGGGAAAAAACTGTACAGCGCAGGAAAAACAGTTTGCACCCACCACTGCCCAGACACACAGTTGTTCTACACAGATTAAAAAAACCAAAACAGACTGTATATCAGTGAGAAAATGCCACAAAGGCAGAGTAAAGGTACAGCTAAACCCATCTGCTGGTGGTTGTGACTACGGAAGAAAAATCTTAAATACAGCTGGATTTCCATTCTCCTAATTATTAATCATAAAGCCCAGGTGAATAATTACAACAGCCAGATCGCAAATTGAACAAACAGAACGGCATGACCACATTAAAATGTTAAATGGTGCAGAGGAGTTGTGATGCAGCCAGCCTGCAACAGCACTGTCACTTCACAGTTACCACATGTATACATCTTAGTCACTTAATAATAAAGTGACTAAAAATGACCCCCCCATTAATCACAGAGGTGAGCTGTAAAGATCTAACAGATGGATGAGGTCTAAATGCATGGCAACAAGTAAACAATCATTTAGAATTTCTCACAAGTGATCAGAAGAAAAATTGCCAGCTAAACTGACATTTACTTATTTCCAAAAACACATTAATACCATAAAAAAAAAACAACCTGAATTTTCAACATCACCTGAGTGTGATGAGCACTGAAAATGGATTTCAAAAGCTTGTTATGTATGTCCAAGTATTTTCCAATCCAGCTCACGAATTAAGTGTTTTTCTGTATTGAGGGAGAGAGCTAAAAGTCATTTGTGGGTTTTCCCCAGGTACTCCGATTTCCTCCCACAGTTCAAATACCGTATTCAAGGTTAACTGGAAACTCTTAAATTGCCTGTATCTGTGGATGTGATTTTTGTTTTTTTGGGGGGGGTGGTTTGTTGTGTTTACTCTGCGGTAGCCTGGCTACCTGTCATCAACCACAGTCAGCTGGGATCGCCTCCAGTATCCTGCAAGCCATAACTGAATAGCAGAACAGAAGATAGAGATTCTGCTGAAAAACCACTTGGGAATGGACGAGTATGAAGCCCTTTGAAGATCTGCGTTTTTTTGGTCTTAATTTGACCATTATTTCAACTTTTTCTATGCCGCATTGCCTAAGTTTTTGCCCTTCAGAAAAAAAAAATATAAATAAATGAAATAAAAAACAAACAAACCAAAAAATCATCCTGAACTGTATCCACTGGTATTGTTCCTCCATCAGTGGGTTATGGATCAATAATGTCTGATCTGTATCGAGAGGCCATGGGTATGACTGCAGGACTTCAGGGCATTTGTATTCTGCTCTGGCAGCCCAGTAAAGGGCTGCTCAAAGGCTTTCTTTGGGATGTGAAAGGGAAAAAAATAGATAAAATCATGTTCAAATTGTGTGGTCGATAATTATTTATGATTGGGAAAAACTGCTAAGCTCACCTGCCATGTGAGTCCTTGAAATATGCAGCACATTGAAGATAAGAACGTTTTAAATGAAACACAGTCGAGAGCAGACGTGTGCATTGTATAGTCCACAAGCAGCCGTTTGGCCTACCTTGCTCCCCCCTATGTGAGGACAATTATGAACTAAATGAAAAGTAGAACACATGATGTATAGAACAAACATGATATGCTTTCATTTTGACGTTGCTCCATTTCTTTCAATATGTCTACCTTTCACTCATGTTCGAATGAAAGAATTGTCAATTCTAAAAAGCCGAGGTAGAGAATAAAAAAAGAAAAGAAAAAGAAAATGTATGAAAAATATCTAGTTCTAACTAGAGTAGCTATGTCCAACTGTCGAAGGTAAAGCTGTAAGCTTTTTATTATAATATACATGAATACTGAGCAGAATTGGGTAACGTCGGGCTCTACACTCCACAGGAGACCTCGGGACCCAGTTTTTCATGTCGCTCATCTGGAAACTAAATTTCCCACTTCCGCTTCAGAGGAAACAAGCCAAATGCAAAGTGTTATGCAACATACCTGTATGCTGTGATATAAGCATATGTCTAAGAAACCCCAACACGTGGCAATGAAGTTTTGATGTAGAACTTCTGCACAACTTTACATTTGCGATGCAGTGCCTCTCTGAAATACCCCTTGAATTAAATATTGCCAGTTAAAATAACTAGTTGACCAATGATCCTCCTGTTGTGTTTGATCTGTGCCAAAAACTGTTCCACCCTTTAATTCCCCTTGTTCCAACCTTTCTACGGTGCTTAATGCAATCAAATTCAAAATCAGGTTATCTTTTATAAAAAATTAAAAAGGTACATTTTCTCAGATGTTTATTTTTAAAAAGATTAAATAACCACTTTAGTATGACACCAGTTTTAAAGAGAAAATGTAGAATACTCAATCAAAATTATTTCAACTGGTTTTCCTGTTTCTATAATAAATATTTTGAAGTTCACCAAGAAGACAGAGATAGTTGCCACTAACTAATTGGGGGATTGTAGTCGGTGCTCGCTCTCCTCTTTCTCTGTGCTTTCCTGGACCTGTGGCCATAGTGCTCAAAGTTTCAGCTTCCTACTCCTAATAACTGATTCTGAATCAGTTTTTTTTCCCCTTACTGTTGCTAATGATTGCTCATATAGTCATTGGTGTAATTGTACAAGTATGAATACAACTCTAAAATATTTCATTGATTTACATGACTTGAAAACCTGAATTTTGCCTTTGGAAAGCAATGATTGTTTTACAATTAAATAACATTTAGAAAGGACTAAAATGCTAATTAATTGATAGCGCAAACAAAAATAACATGGTTATAAACAATGGCAGCTATTTGAAAACGAATTAAATCCGTTTTAGAAATTGGCAGTTCAAAATGAGAATGGTGGCGCTGCACGCGAAAGGCAGCCTGTTGCGACTCCGTTCCCATGTTTTCCGGTGTCTGCTGAATGCGTAAGTAGCTTGTGGTCACCAGAACATAGCCAATAACCATTTTATAATGGAGCAGCAGGCCACAACTGTGTCTCTGTGACTTTGTTTTAGAGTCTGTCTGTCTTTTTTAATGCCGCCCTAACAGCTTTAGGAGGGCAATTTGGTAGCATCCAACAAGGACACAGATTAATTGAAGTTTGACAAACTCATTTAGACTTTCAGTTTGGGGGGGGGGAGGGGAGGGAGAGGGAGAGAGAGAGAGAGAGAGAGAGAGAGAGAGAGAGAGAGAGAGAGGGAGAGAGGGAGAGAGGAGAGAGAGAGAGAGAGAGAGAGAGAGAGAGAGAGAGAGAGAGAGAGAGAGAGAGAGAGAGAGAGAGAGAGAGAGAGAGAGAGAGAGAGAGAGAGAGATTGTTTTTCTTTCGGGTGCCTGCGGTGCCCTTACTACATTCTCTTGGAGCAACAGCTGGTATCATGTCCCACACATTCGGCACCATCTGTCAGCTGTGTCACCAGGACAGAACAAGATGTAAGTGTGGATGATTCAAGGCATGTGCTGGCAACGACTATTCAAAGGGAAAACACAGCAGATAAAAAATCCTGTTAACCAAACATGACCGGTATGGTAGGTTGGTTAAGACAGTGAAGCCACTCTGACATATTTACTGATTTTTTTTTTTTTTTTTTTAAACTTCCAGCTGCCATTTATTATGCCCCTGTATGCCTCACTGTCATGGCTGTCAGATGGTAATAGGCCACCACCAGTGTTTCACTAGAGCGTAACTTGTCAAAAGTGACAGGCAGTAACAATTGATTGAACTTGTCAAAAGCAAAAATGAATTAAGCAAGAAATGGTTTCTAAGTGGGACTGCATGGTGGCGTAGCGCCGGCACTGGCCCCTCAATGCATGAATATCTGCGGTTTGAGTCCAGGCTTTGAGACTTTTCTGTGTAGAGTTTTCATGTTCTTCCTGAATGTGTCTGGAGTTTCTCACGGTATTCTGGAAAAATGTTGATTTGGGGGTTAGTGGATTACTCTAAAATTGCTCAAAGATGTGAAAGTAGGTGTGTGATCAGTGATGGAATGGTGACCTGTGAAGGGTGTACCCTCATTAACCCAAAGACGGGGACCAGAGGACCCTTGGTTTTAGATAGATAGAATAGAATAGAAGAAGATATTTTTAATACAGAAGTAGCCGTATTACAATTTCCAAATTGTTTTCGGGCTTGCTGTGTTCAATATTTGTACTGCTGACACAAGTCTAAAAGAGGGAATCCTGAATTTGACTGAATTAATAACCTGTGAGGACCACCCATAACATTATGAGCCAGCTTAGGAAAGCATGTACTTAAATTCAGAAAACAAAAAAACGTTACATGTAGATTTATAGACACCTGCCCTTTCTAACACTCGTCCTGTTTTTCCCTCAAAATCTCCAATAGTGTCATCAACAGTGTTCCAACTGTGAGGTTTTTCTATAATTTAGTACAGGAGAATAAAATTAATCCACAGATGGATTCATTAATAAAACACAATCAACTCGGTGACATGAGAGGTTGAAAACGTTAGATAATCCCCATTATGGGTGAAGTAAATGTAAAAAAAAATAAATATATACACACACGCACACACACACAGTATATATATATATATATATATATATATATATATATATATATATATATATATATATAGAGAGAGAGAGAGAGAGAGAGGCATGAAATGTTAAACACCAAAAAGCTGCAGGATCATAAATAAAAGGACCTGGGAGGCTGAAGAAGCTAAAGGATGATGTCAGGAAATGGCAGAAACAATGACAGTTTTGATAAAACTGCTGGAAGCACATAGGCTTTCTCGGAAAATTTGGGATAAACAAAATTATACAGCAGGCTCCTGACAAATTCTGCACAGGGACCAGTCGACACTTAATGTGCAGCTTCCTTGGGGATATTCTTAACAAAAACATGGGGGCTTTCAAAATGTTTTGGCCTGAATGTGTTTGTAAACACATTCTGGGTTGTTTCTGTTTGATAAAAGAACATCAAATTAAAGCACAATCAAAGTGGCTTTAGAACAAAATCCATCAACTCCACAGGGTTTTAAGTGAAGACGATTTATCAATCGGCCATAACAATATGAACACCTACTTAATGTTTTTTTTCTGTACCTCATTTGCCAACAAAAAGCTCTGACTCGCCGAAGCTTACAGAAGACTTTCGAAGGTGTTTTGTGGTATCAGGTACCAAGCAGCAGATCCCTTGTTGCCTGGAAGCTAGGAAACCGGAGCCTTCATGGGCTCGTGTGCATCAATGAGCCTCAGCCGGCCGTGAACTCGTCGCAAGTTTATCACTTTTCTTCCCTTGCTTCTCTATACAAAACAAACTGAGGTACATTGTGTGACTTCAGAAGCAGCTTTATTTTCTTTGGACCAGTTTTGATGGATAAAGCCTGGGACTGGGCAATTAATCAAATATAAATTCAAATCGCGATGTGAGACGTTGCAATTTGCTAATGCAAAAGCCGCAATTTGATAAAAACCCATGAAAGGCTCTCGTTGTCTGGTGTGCATTGAAGGTGACTTTATAAATCCACAGCTGTCCACCATTCACAAGGATAGTGATGTGTACACTGTGTTCAGTTCAATCCTCTTGGCATTGGTTTCAAAAGAAAAAAGCGTTTGGTCTTGAGAGAAATGTTGGTGTGAAATAAAGTTGAGAAAGTGAGCTGCGGATTATGATTATAGTAGTTATCAATCCTCTAAGTGCTCATTTAATATGTGGAACATTCAATATCGCTTTCAGAGTTTTATTGATTTGTTAAATCTAACATTTTAAAATCTGTAGTGTGTATTTGAAGGTGGGTGCCCTTTATCTGTTTGTTGTGACATTTTTAAATTGATATTTGCACTGAATATTGCTCATCAGAATTTAACAAACATATAATGCCCGTTTGCAGCAATTCATGTTTCCAGGTGTCATTTTTGCATGAGAAAACAGCATTGAAGCATCGCTGCCAGTAGATTACAGCACAAGAAACTTATAATTTACTAGATAAGGGAAAACTGCAATGTAATTAGGTCTGCAGGTATACCTAAAGAAACACAAAATAGTCAAATCGCAGTACCTGTCAGGAGTACTGACCACTAAAAAAAATGTTAGTCTGAGGAAGGAGGATAAAACAGACAGAACGATCCATCACTGGGAAAATGCTGTGTGATCATAATGAATTGGCTGATTGGTGTATCAGTCATTATGCGAGTATTTTAGATTATACCTTGGAATAGAAATAACTTCAGAATTTCCTTTTTTTATGTGTTCACTTACTGATCTGACTGCCTTCACATCAATAAAAGAGGATCTTCCACTTCCCACAAAGGGAAATTCAGAATACTCACAAGTATTTTTTTCCCCTCTCATTTCAAAACTGTATACTCCAGCTATATTTCAAAGGAGGGAAAAGAGAGAAAACTTGCACACAGTGGGGTTTTGAGTTTCTGCAATCTGGTTTTAGCATCTTCCACCTCTGCCTTGTACTGAGATGGGTGTCAGGATCTCTCTCTTTCTGGACTGGGTGACAATCTACCCGTGTCTAAAAATGTAGACTGACAGGTCATAGGCCAAATGTATGACGACAGTGAATGTAGTTATAGGAGAATAGCCCCTGAAGCGCACTTTTCCCGCTCCTTTGTGAGTCACTTGAGTTGGGCTTACTTTCCAGACAGACTTAAAAAAAGAATATAAAAAAATGGAGAGAAAAAAATCTTTCAGCTCACTGTGTTTTAGCAAGTTTTGACAGGCTAAAATGTAGTGAACTGGGTGAGTAAAAAAGCATTTTAAAGCACAGAAATGTAGATTTATGGATTTGTATACAACATATTTGTGAGATACAGTGGGGCAAAAAAGTATTTAGTCAGCCACCAATTGTGCAAGTTCTCCCACTTAAAAAGATGAGGGAGGCCTGTAATTTTCCTCATAGGTATACCTCAACTATGAGAGACGGAATGAGAAAAAAAAATCCAGAAAATCACATTGTCTGATTTTTAAAGAATTTATTTGCAAATTAAGGTGGAAAATAAGTATTTGGTCACCTACAAACAAGCAAGATTTCTGGCTCTCACAGACCTGTAACTCCTTCTTTAAGAGGCTCCTCTGTCCTCCACTCCTTACCTGTATTAATGGCACCTGTTTGAACTGGTTATCAGTATGAAAGACACCTGTCCACAACCTCAAACAGTCACACTCCAAACTCCACTATGGCCAAGACCAAAGAGCTGTCAAAGGACACCAGAAACAAAATTGTAGACCTGCACCAGGCTGGGAAGACTGAATCTGTAATAGGTAAGCAGCTTGGTGTGAAGAAATCAACTGTGGGAGCAAATATTAGAAAATGGAAGACATACAAGACCACCGATAATCTCCCTCCATCTGGGGCTCCACGCAAGATCTCACCCCGTGGGGTCAAAATGATCACAAGAACGGTGAGCAAAACTCCCAGAAGCACACGGGGGACCTAGTGAAGGACCTGCAGAGAGCTGGGACCAAAGTAACAAAGGTACCATCAGAAACACACTACGCCGCCAGGGACTCCAATCTTGCAGTGCCAGACGTGTCCCCCTGCTTCAGCCAGGACATGTCCAGGCCCGTCTGAAGTTTGCTAGAGAGCATTTGGACGATCCAGAAGAGGATTGGGAGAATGTCATATGGTCAGATGAAACCAAAATAGAACTTTTTGGTCAAAACTCAACTCGTGGTGTTTGGAGGAGAAAGAATGCTGAGTTGCATCCAAAGAACACCAGACCTACTGTGAAGCATGGGGGTGGAAACATCATGCTTTGGGGCTGTTTTTCTGCAAAGGGACCAGGACGACTGATCCGTGTAACGGAAAGAATGAATGGGGCCATGTATCGTGAGATTTTGAATGAAAACCTCCTTCCATCAGCAAGGGCATTGAAGATGAAACGTGGCTGGGTCTTTCAGCATGACAAAATTCTCAAACACAACGAAGGAGTGGCTTCGTAAGAAGCATTTCAAGGTCCTGGAGTGGCCTAGCCAGTCTCCAGATCTCAACCCCATAGAAAATCTTTGGAGGGAGTGGAAAGTCCGTGTTGCCCAGCGACAGCCCCAAAACATCACTGCTCTAGAGGAGATCTGCATGGAGGAATGGGCCAAAATACCAGCAACAGTGTGTGAAAACCTTGTGAAGACTTACAGAAGACGTTTGAGCTCTGTCATTGCCAACAAAGGGTATACAACAAAGTATTGAGATGAACTTTTGTTATTGACCAAATACTTATTTTCCACCGTAATTTGCAAATAAATTCTTTAAAAATCAGACAATGTGATTTTCTAGATTTTTTTTTTCTCATTCTGTCTCTCATAGTTGAGGTATACCTATGATGAAAATTACAAGCCTCCCTCATCTTTTTAAGTGGGAGAACTTGCACAATTGGTGGCTGACTAAATACTTTTTTTCCCCACTGTAAATGTTGTTATTCATTCCTCAAAAGAAACAAATGGTTTGAGTAACCTTTAATCAACGATAAATGGCCAGTGTTAAGAGTACATTATAGTACGATTAAAATTTCAAAGAACTAATTGTACCCTTGTGTTGAATATTTAAGCCTCCACCGTCATGTAATGATGAGAATCATTCCCACCTCATCAATACTATGGTGCGATTATATCCATAATGACCTTATTTCCTTGATGAATGTCCACATGTCCCACCACATGTCAAACATAACATGATTCTTCAGCTTCATATTCATCGTTAGGGCAAAATGCAAATGAAATCCCCACCAGAATGGCTTGAATGTGATTTATCTGCAATTTACAGTCAGGATTTGAGGTCAGCAGCGAAGTTAACTACAAGTGGCGGTTACTAGCTGCAGGCCGATATTACTCTAGAGACAGGAGCTGTGTGCCTATCAATGTGTATCTCGTCTCATCTGCTGTAATACAAAGTCATATGGAACACAGAGTGCAGCTGTTAAGGCCTTATAGGAGTACAAATTTCAAAGGCACTGGACATGAGATCAGATGTCTGGCGAGATGCGACTGCAGAGGAGCTGCAGCAAGTCTGATGCTGTGGCTGCTCTAAAATAAAGCCTGAAGCAAAGGAAACAGTCCTGGGTGGGAAAGTCTTCTCTCATATCAACTAGACCTGCTGATAGCATTGTCCACAACAGATAAGTTGTCTGTGAAGGATGTGAGAACCACTTCACAAATGCTCAACTGTTATACGAGGTAAGCCGATCATTTTGTCGAATTTGACACTTGAACCAAGATTTTTTTTTTAAATGATGAGGTCAATCAATATGTCAGCACCTAGGCAGACATCAATTCCAAACCTTCACCCCTCCCCCCTTTCAAATAACAGCTTTCTAGCACAGTTTAAAAATCTGAGACATACATGTAATTGCAGTTGTCTTGTCAGTTCCCCCACAGCGCGGGAGCTGACAGTGATTGACAAGCACCGGCAAGTCTGAAGAGAGACAAAAATAACCTTTTCAGATTGGTCTACAGAAGTCAGCAAATCTCCTGGCTCATCTCGCCCACTCACTGTCGCTCGCTCAATTGCACGCACGCCCTTAAATCAGCCAACCTGGCGAGAGGGCACACTCCTCGTTAAGCTCTAATCGAAAGCATCCCCGAACTGTGCTTGAAACTAACTTTCCAAACAAGTGGGGTGTCACATTAGGCCATGGACTATGCAGGCGGCGTGTCCTCCCTCCTGCTGCACTTTCTCCCTCCGTCTCGGGATGGAGCTTCAGTGCCAGGGAGCAGCTCGCCACACATAATAGAGGAGGGCTAATAATGGCCAGCGAGGATCGATACAGCGGTGCTTTGCTGATGGCTTGGTGGGAGTCATGTGGAGCTGCTAACCTCTGCACCGTCTTAAAAAGACGTTCCCCTCACCACTGGAGCTCCTACTGAGCCTCTTGCTTGTGTGATTCTCCAGTCGATGCGGGAAAGGAGGCGACAGAAAAGCATAATGGCTGAAGTAGCCCTCCACCCTCCCCCCCCCCTTTATCCCAAGGTATTCATCAAGTTCTTTATGAGGAAGAAGGAAGATGGCAGAAGCTTGCTGGGGGCAAACTGTGGGCTGGTTTGTCAATGTGCCTCCTGGCTTAGTATTAGCGTCATGCAGATTGGTTGAAGGGCTGGAATAAATTACAGTTCAGGGGACTGCAATATTCAGCATGGTGATGTTATCAGGGTGTTCTTGAGAAAAATGACCAACTTAAGACCATAGAACACATAAGAAACAGTGAGATATACATATACGTGCTATTGATGCTACACAACAAATTGTGCAAAATATTAGTTCTCTATTAGACCATTAAATGCAATACATAAATTATACAATTAAATGTGTTGCCAAGTTGTCAAAAACAGACTACACACACATTTCACAATTTCTAGTTTGAATATTCTCAGAACTTGCATCTTGAAGATCATTATTATAGTCATTGTTGAATTATACTGTACTACAATACAATGCGTTACTCACACAAAACAAATATAATATGTCTTCCTGGACTTTGTGTTTATTTTTGAAAATAGGCATGGTCACCTTTGATTTTTGCATTTTTATCTCATGTGTTGGAGACACATGAACCAATCAGGCGCACCAATAAAGGGTTATGGTAAATAGAGGTAGACTACACAATGTTGATGGTTTTTAGATTTTTTTTTTTTAAGTGATCATCAACAGAACAATATAGCTCAGCAATACCGATTTTCTGGAGCGACCGCACTAAAAATATTCATGTGTGGGTCAGATGCTGCTCAGCCCCGGCATTGTGGCTATAGTCAGGCTTTAGAAAAGCCTGATGCGTGATGGGCAGCAGGGTCAAGCAGAGCCGTGCTCCTCTCTTTAGCATGCAGAGTGACAAAGCTCCATCACCTCTACGCAAATAGAGGCTGGAGGCTGGATGAACAGCCCTCTGCTGCCTCTTACATTACAGCAGAGAAGGATGCAAGCAAGGAATTGAGTTTTTTCGAGTGAAAGGAATAAGCAAATCCCATTCCACATCCACACACTTCTCCCTGATGCCCACATCCACACCTTGGTCCTATTACTTGTGCTCCTATCTGCAGACTGCAAGCACAAAAATAACAAATCCCTTTGTTCAACCTTGTTAACAGTCCGTGAAAAGTGGAGAGCAGAAGGAGCTACAGATAGAGCATAGCATTAATGGCCTGCCTCCAATGTGTTCTTCATTTACTCTGGCATCTTGACCGGGCACGTTTCTTGGAGTGGAAGGTCACAGAAAAGACAAGAAGTTGTCAAATACTACTCACATTGAATTTGATGATGTCGTATATCAAGTAACGAGGGACAGGCTGACCATTCACCTTGTCGATGATCATCTCCTGCAGGGACAAAGACACGAGAGTGAGGTCAGGAAATGAACCTTTAAGACCTGGTGCAGTACAAGTAGGAAGAGAATATAGCAGGAAAGGTAGAATAAATACAATTCAAATTTTGTGCAATGTTAACATCACTGCATGCCAAAAATAGTGCTTGTTTGAAAGAGACTTTAGGATTGGACACGAAAGTATGAGTTATCTCGAGAGGAAGGATGCTCAGAGAGAAGCAGGACAACTGAGGCAGTGCAGAGGATAACAAGGAATTGGGGAGGTGGGTGTGTCTCGTTGCTGGGGTCCGCTAAAGGAAGACATGAAGCAGGAATAGCACTGCTATCTATTATGCAAAGCGCTTCAAGCTGAGGTCAACTGCAGTCGTGGTGCAGGACACTCAGCACATGCAACTGTTTTATAAAAGAGATGAGATCAGATCAGATCAGATCAGATGAGATGAGATGAGATGAGATGACATGACATGACATGAGATGACATGAGATGACACGAGATGAGGGCAAAGATGAAGCATGTAATCATCACCAGTGCTGAAATAAACGCAACTGAAGCTACATTAGTTACTATGAAGCTTTAGGAGTGAAACACCACTCCAGAATATTTTTTTTCCCCCTTTTTTCTTAATAAATTATTTAAGTGACTCACAGGTCCCTACTGCTGTAACTGACAGGCCGGAGTTAAACAGGTAAGCTGTCACTCAAGGAACCCTCCACAAAAACTTAATTCTGCAAAGTTGGCCTGTAGATAAAAATTTCACAGACAAAAGGCAATGATGTATGCAAGTGATCCATTAAATCACACTTGACACGCCTGATTAAAAAGAAAAGATGTGTTGTGGGTCATTTGAGTCGTTTAGTCTTTACTAAAATGGGAATATTGAGGCTTTTGAGCAATTAACCGCCAACATTAAAATCAGACGGCGCAAATATGCAACCCCGCTGGTCTTGGAGAAATAGTTTGACACTCACATAGCTGGATTTTATAAAAGAAAGAAAAGCAAGGGTTGAGTTGACTCAACCAAGGGTTGAGTTGAGTTGACTTTCACTCCCCCTTGAACTGCAACCTTATCGTGGTGGGGGAGTTTGAGCACCCGAATGACCTTCGGAGCTATGTTGCCGGGGGGCTTGCCCCCCCAGTAGGGTCTCCCAAGGCAAACAGGTCCGAGGCGACGGGTCAGACTAAAAGCAGTTCACAAGACCCCATGGACACACTCACGAGGAAAAAGGTGACGTCGCCCGGTTTGGCGCAGCCGGGGCCACACCCTGGAGCCAGGCCCGGGGTGGAGGCTCGCACGCGAGCGCCTGGTGGCCGCGTTCTTGCCCGCGGGACTCGGCCGGGCTCAGCCCGAAGGGACGACGCGGGCCCCTCTTCCTCATCCTCCTGTGGACCCACCACCCACAGAGGCTGCCGTAGGGGTCGGGTGCAATGTGGATTGGGTGGCAGTCGACGGCAGGGGCCTCGACGACCCGATCCCCGGACACGGACTCTGGCTTTTGGGACATGGAATGTGACCTCGCTGGGGGGGAAGGAGCCCGAGCTTGTGAGGGAGGTTGAGAGATACCGGCTAGATATAGTCGGGCTCACCTCCACTCACAGCTTGGACTCTGGAACCCAGCTCCTCGACAGGGGCTGGATACTCCACTTCTCTGGAGTTGCCCGCGGTGTAAGGCGGCGGGCTGGAGTGGGCTTGCTTATTGCCCCACAGCTCAGCCGCCATGTGTTGGAGTTCACCCCGGTGAACGAGAGGGTTGCGTCCCTACGCCTACAAGTAGGGGACAGGTCTCTGACTGTTGTTTCGGCCTATGCACCGAACAGCAGTTCAGAGTACCCAACCTTCTTGGAGTCCCTGGGAGGGGTGCTGGATAGTGCCCCAACTGGGGACTCCATTGTTCTCCTGGGGGACTTCAACGCCCACGTGGGCAATGACAGCGAGACTTGGAAGGGGGTGATTGGGAGGAACGGCCTCCCCGATCTGAACCCGAGTGGTGTTCTGTTATTGGACTTCTGTGCCAGTCACAGCTTGTCCATAACGAACACCATGTTCGAGCACAGGGGTGTCCATAAGTGCACATGGCACCAGGACACCCTAGGCCGGAGGTCAATGATAGACTTTGTGGTCGTGTCATCTGATCTCTGGCCGCGTGTCTTGGACACTCGGGTAAAGAGAGGGGCAGAGCTGTCAACTGATCACCACCTGGTGGTGAGTTGGATGCGCTGGACTGGGAGGAGGCCGGATAGACTCGGCAGGCCCAAACGTGTTGTGAGGGTCTGCTGGGAACATCTGGCCGAGCCTTCTGTCCGCGCAGCCTTCAACTCCCACCTCCGGGAGAGCTTCTCACAGATCCCGAGGGAGGTTGGAGACATTGAGTCCGAGTGGACCATGTTCTCAACTTCCATTGTCGAAGCTGTTGCTCGGAGCTGTGGCCGCAGGGTCTCTGGCGCCTGTCGTGGCGGCAATCCCCGAACCCGGTGGTGGACACCGGAAGTAAGGGATGCCGTCAAGCTGAAGAAGGAGTCCTACCGGGCACTGTTAGCTCATAGGACTCCCGAGGCAATCGACAGGTACCGGCAGGCCAAGCGAGCCGCAGCCCGGGCTGTGGTGGAGGCAAAAACTCGGGTCTGGGAGGAGTTCGGAGAGGCCATGGAGGAGGACTTTCGGTGGGCCTCGAGGAAATTCTGGCAAACCGTCCGGCGCCTCAGGCGGGGGAAGCAGTTCTCCACCAACACTGTTTACAGTGGAAGTGGGGAGCTGTTGACCTCAACTGGGGACATTGTTGGGCGGTGGAAGGAATACTTCGAGGACCTCCTCAATCCCACCACCACGTCTTCCATTGAGGAAGCAGAGACTGGGTTCTCAGAGGTGGACTCGTCCATTTCCCAAGCTGAAGTCACCGAGGTTGTTGTGAAGCTCCTCGGTGGCAAGGCACCGGGAGTGGATGAGATTCGCCCAGAGTTCCTTAAGTCTCTGGATGTGCAGGGACTGTCGTGGCTGACTCGTCTCTGCAACATCGCGTGGCGGGCGGGGACAGTACCTCTGGACTGGCAGACCGGGGTGGTGGTCCCTCTCTTTAAGAAGGGGGATCGGAGGGTGTGTTCCAACTACAGAGGGATCACACTCCTCAGCCTCCCCGGGAAAGTCTATTCCAGGGTACTGGAGAGGAGGGTCCGGCCGTTAGTCGAACCTCGGATCCAAGAGGAACAATGCGGTTTTCGTCCTGGTCGTGGAACACTGGACCAGCTCTATACCCTCCACCAGGTGCTTGAGGGTTCGTGGGAGTTCGCCCAACCAGTCCACATGTGTTTTGTGGATCTGGAGAAGGCGTTCGACCGCGTCCCCCGAGAGGTCCTGTGGGGGGTGCTCCGGGAGTACGGAGTCCGGGGTCCCTTGTTGAGGGCTGTTCGGTCCTTGTATTCCCGGAGCAGGAGTCTGGTTCGCATTGCCGGCAGTAAGTCGGACCTGTTTCCTGTGCACGTTGGCCTCCGGCAGGGGTGTCCTTTGTCCTTCATCATATATATGGACAGAATTTCTAGGCACAGCCGGGGGCCAGAGGGGGTCCGGTTTGGGGACCACAGAATCTCATCTCTGCTATTTGCGGATGATGTGGTTCTGTTGGCCCCATCAAGCCTGGATCTCCAGCGTGCACTGACACGGTTCGCAGCCGAGTGTGAAGCAGCTGGGATGAGGATCAGCACCTCTAAATCCGAGGCCATGGTTCTCGACCGGAAAAAGGTGGCTTGCCCCCTCCAGGTCGGTGGAGTGCCCTTGTCCCAAGTGGAGGAGTTTAAGTATCTTGGGGTCTTGTTCACGAGTGGGGGAAAGATGGAGCGTGAGATCGACAGGCGGATCGGTGCAGCGTCTGCAGTCATGCGGCCGTTGTATCGGTCCGTCGTGGTGAAGAAGGAGCTGAGCCAAAAAGCGAAGCTCTCGATTTACCGGTCGATCTTCGTTCCTACCCTCACCTATGGTCATGAACTATGGGTCATGACCGAAAGAACGAGATCTCGGATACAAGCGGCTGAAATGAGCTTCCTCCGTAGGGTGGCTGGGCGTACCCTTAGAGATAGGGTGAGGAGCTCAGTCACCAGGGAGGAGCTCGGAGTAGAGCCGCTGCTCCTCCACATCGAGAGGAGCCAGCTGAGGTGGCTCGGGCATCTATTTCGGATGCCCCCCGGACGCCTCCCGAGGGAGGTGTTTCGGGCATGTCCCTCCGGTAGGAGGCCTCGGGGCAGACCCAGGACACGCTGGAGGGACTATGTCTCGCGGCTGGCCTGGGAACGCCTTGGGGTGCCACCGGAGGAGCTGGAGGAAGTGTCTGGGGCGAGGGAAGTCTGGGCAACTCTGCTCGGACTGCTGCCTCCGCGACCCGGCCCCGGATAAAGCGGTAGCCAATGGATGGATGGATGGATGGAGTTGACTTTCAACACATAATAAGGAAATAACTTCATTATTTGCCACATAATGACTTTTCATAGTGTGTGACGATGAACAATCGCAGATGAAAATAACTCAAATGTGCACCTCTCCTGGCTGACATAACTCTATTTCACATCCCGCAGAGCAAAAGGTTCAAGCATCAAAACTAAATTGCCAAAGCCAAACTAAACCTTTCAGGGGAAAGCAACGCTAACGGAAGGCAGGCATCACACGGAAGGAGGGGCTGAAGAGGAGAAGTGATGTAATTGCAGGAGGCTGCCATCATTATGCATCTGGTGCACTGAACCGTTGCGCGGACAGACGGCAGCCGATGAATACATTAGTGTGACCAAAAGAAACCGCCAGAAATTCAATTTACATCGTGCATTCATCCCAAATTGGAACTTCAGTTGGTGTAAAGCTCATTAAAAAACGGCACCGCAAAGCATCACATGAAGACAAAGAGCAGCAGCTTTGGGGTGAAGATGAAGCATATCAGACAACACAACTTTGCTTCTCGGGGGAGATTCATGAACAGCAGAGTCTCTCAACTGAGCGCCAGGAGCATCAGCATTTACATGAACGCCAGTGGAAACAAAGCTGGTAGCAATCTGAACACACATCTGCACTTCGCCTTCAAAGGAAGGCTAATACGCTGCAATTAGGCGTCCTGCCTGAACGGGGACACCAAACTCACGGCATCAATCAGCGACTCTTGAGCCGAGAGGAAAGCGCACACCTGTTTTGCATAAAATTGCAAAACTCTGACCAGCTCGTCGGTTATCTTTGATGCGAGAATGCTCAACACAAACCCTTCCAGACATTCGTCATCAAACCACTGACTGCACGGACATGCTGCAATTTCCTTCCTGTCGTCTTTACAAAGGAGGGAGTGCGATAATGACTCATGCGAGTGCACCTGCTGCTGGGGGGAGCTGGGACTCGTGTGCCCTAAAACTGCCCCAACATGCCAGAGAAAACATGAGCTTGATAATAAACCGCCAGCGACAAGTCAGAGTCCTTTGCCGCCACCCCAGGGGAGCGCGCCGCAGAGCCTTACGAGAAAACACAACGCTGCACATGGACTTGAAATCTGTGTAACATTTTATTAGAGGTCTCTCCAAGACAGGCAGGTGGCTTTTTTTCTGTCAGCCATCGTTGGTAGGCTCGGCTGTTTCTCTGAAACATGCTCTTCTTTCACCTGAGGTTTGGCAACTGATGTCAATTATCTGCAAGACTGAGCAGCAGGGGCATGATGGGAATGTTACAGGGTTGGAGAAGAAGTGGGCATGAAACTCCATTTTTTTTTTAAAAGAAACAGCAACTTCTAGAGAAGAGTGGAGGAAAGACAGCTACAGTGGTGCAATATATAATTCAAATGAAAGTACCATATTTGCCCAAATATTCGATTATTGATTGCAAGACAATTTATAATTTACCTGAAAAAAGGTCTGCCTCCCATTTTGCCTGTTTTCCCATATCAATTTTAGTGCGACCTCCTGCTATTGGCATCAGAGTGACCTTTGACGTCCTTATTCCTCTCTCACAAAATAACTCTTCAATTCTTTTTGGCATTTGGTCAGTGTGCTGATTTAGAGCAGCACCCCCTGGTGAATTTAATGCCAAGTGCTCATTCTAAAGCACTGGATGGATTCACCATCTGTAACACTCTCCAGAGCCCTCAGTATTTTTTTTTTGCTTATCTCCAACCTCAGTGGTTTCATGCTCTGGTTGAGCATGCTCCTCCCAGAAAGCATTATACTCATTACCATCCAAAGCCTTTAAATGGCTTGTTAATTACAACGTGTGGCACCTGGAGACGGCTTGTCACCCCCCCAGTATGATCATCAAGTCACCGTCCTTTGCACACACCTGATGTTCCTCTGTCTCACGTCAGATTTCTGCAGATCTGATGCCACTTTGCAGTTATTTCACAGAACTCGGTAGAAAACCCAGAGCTGAACATTAGACCCCAAAGGTAGCCCCACTTTCACAGCTCTACTTCTGGAGGAAAAAATTATCATCAAACTTCTTGTCAAACGAGTACCGTGATAGAAAAAGCATCAACTCACCCCATCCAGTAGCGTATTTGCTAAGTGGACACGTGGATCTTTCCGGAAAGGAAACTCAAGCTTCTCTAAGTGGAAGATGGTGTTGTCTCTGTCGATCATGAACACTTCGTTCTTTCCATTGATCAGCATCATGTACCTGTGTAAGAAGGAGATACACAGTTATTCAGTGTGATTCAAGACTATACAGTTGGATCAATAGGTTTGATATCATTCAGGAGTTACAATGGAGCAACTCTAGACAAAATGTACAAGTGAGGATATGTTCTCAAACGTTGAAGTGTCCAAATTTGCTCTTTAGCTGTATGTCTTTAGCATAACGACATACATCACGTCCATATCACACCTCCCTCTGCAGCTACCGCTTTACACCGGGCACTTATAGCAACCTTTTTCAGGGAGCAGACATTTAAGACTCATGCTGTTGTGATTCAATCAAACCAAATAGACTTTCTGCTGGTGAACAGTACATTCAGGTTAGATCCATATCGCAAAGTAATGAGAAAACGTGCCCTCTGGCTTTTAAATGTTCAAAGCCCAGCTGACATTTAGGTGTGTTCCTATTAAAATTCCTGTCACATTTTTTGTGGAACTTGTCACAATAGTTCCATCTAATTCTAAATTCATCAAAGTTAAAGAGACCATAACCTGAAGCTTTACACAGTCCCGGCACTTGTGTTACATGTGTATCCTCAATAATTATTACGCTCCAATACAGTGCACTTGTACTAAAGCCAACATAACAAACTACAACCACAACATTGAGAAATGTTCCCATTGTGTAAACATGTGGGTGTTCTCTTTGGGGTTGCCGTCAAGCATTACAACCTCTAAACACATTAAGGGTCAAACTTATTTCAGTTGCGAGCATAACAACACATAACTGCAACAACTCTTTATTTTTTTTTCCCCATTTGATTTTAAGCAAGTCCAACAAGTGGAAGAACATTCTGAAAACATTCACATTTAATGGAATTTGTGCCAACATTATTATGGGAAAGAAAAAGAAAAAGAAAAAAGAAAACAATTTGCCACAGTGATTCTGTATAAACATGCTGGAAATAAAAAGAATTGTGTTCCTCAGACAACTAGATTTCTGCAGCCTTCAGTGTGTGTATGTTTTCAGTAATTCACTTTGCAAAATAGATGCTAATATAATTCTGTTGGCAATAAGGTGGCTGGCTTTCACCGCCACTTAGTTATTAGATGTGCTGTGTTCTGTACGCTAATTGACGGAAAACAGTGCAACAGACCGAGGGCACATTAGAAATAAAAGTTGCATTGGGATCAGTATAGGAATCTGGAACGGGCTCCTTAAGCTGCAAGTGTGTATAAATATCACCACAGATAGCTGCTAATTAGACTGTATTCCCAAATCAACCACAAAAGCAGATTTGATCCGACTGACTGAAAAAGTACAAATCTTTAACAACACATCAGGTTGATAACATTAACAAAACAGATTACAAAGTTTTTTTTGTTTTTTTTTAATCCGTTTGTGGCCTTGCACAAACAAATACTATTTGTATTATTTTTGGTGATTAGTCGATCTTCAAATTGCAAACATCACCACTGGCCTAAGCTCGACTAATCCACAACCCGCTTCTGCAGGTGAGATAAAGGCTTAAAAGCACAAAAGAAAAGTTTTTACAAAAAAAAAAGCCATTTTCAGTCTCAAAAATGTAAGTTTCGTGACAAAACAGTGAATTGATGCACTGAAATGACTTATTTTGCAGCAAGCATAAGCTTTGATTGAAATGGTGTAAACCAACACAGAGGTTGCACAACATACCCTCTATTACCATGTAAATTGTTAACAACACATGCCGTTTCCTCACGATGAATACTTAATTTCAAAATATCACTTTTTGTGTTTCATTGTCAACCTTAAAAGAAAGAGAGAGAGAGAGACATTTCTTCAGGTATCGTTGCATCAGACATTACACAACTGGAGATTTCTGAGTGTTCGCTCCATTATATCCTGTAAGTGTTCCAGCTCTTGATGTCAAAAAAGTGAAAATGTAGTGAAACCACCATAAGAATTGAAAGGATGGGCTATTGCCGGAAAATTACTTTTTCAGCCTCGAGCACGCCCGACTGACACTGGAAAGCGGTGACTGTTGGACTGTTAACAGAGCTGGCAAGACAGGCCAGCTTCCCAGCGTGGGTCACAAACAAGCATTTAGCTGGTGTTAATTTGACTCCACTTTCCATCGACACATGTGCTTACAGGTGTGCAGTGCTGCCGGTGCACAAAGCGTCAGGACCCGTATTCTCCTTTTTCTCTGCTTGAAGAATTTACTTCAGGTGTGGAGTTCCGTTTCATACCTTGCAGCATCCATTTTTTCTGGAGGTGAAGGCAGTAAAAATCATCGACAGGGAGCTCTCGTTGCTCAGGAGGTAATCTGCCCTTACATAAAGACCCCATCTAGACAACAGTCACCCAAATCATTTGAGACCAAATCACCATTTTAAGCCACCATCTTGCATGATCTGGTCCATTTAAAAATATTAACCTAATATATAACCTAATAATAGGGCTTTTGTTTTGCCTGATTGGAGCTACATTAAACTATGCTCGATAAGGTATTTGAATATCATCAGTTTATTAGCTGGGGTTGTGCTCTCCTTATTTCATATCATTTTTACCATCTTAAAATACAAGCTTAGTCTGGTATTTTTTACTTGTTTTCAACACACCAAATACAAATTCAGTAATAGAAACTGCATGTTTAATGACAAAATAATTGTTAGTCTTACCCTCCACTGATATCTTCCAATTATGATTCCCTCTCAGAATTTATGAGAAAAACAATCCTGCTGGGAAAAGGAATCATCTTGATACATCAAGCAATAAAACCAACTGCTGAGACTATCCTTCATTTCATTAAGTCAATGTCAGATATTTGTAAAATTAAATGCCAAAAAACACACAAAGGGTTAGTGAGAATCTAAAAAGAAGTGAAATAATAGTGTTCATCCAAATGTTTCTTGGCTGATCTCGTGTGTTGGAAACCAATGCAGCATTTTCAAATGAGGAACATTAAACCAACCCATATCTTTGATCGTCCCATCGGCTTATTCCCAAAGAAAAGTTGTAAACATACAATAAGACCAGGAGTACTCGGCATAGAAGGGTGAAAGGGCTATAATTCTTTCAGAAATTAATTTTTAATTCAGTCTCTGTCCTGCTGGTGCACAAGGAGGTGAAGCCGTTCACACGTTTACAAATGGAAATGGGAAAAATTGTGTCAGAATAAAAATGAGAGAGCCTGTCATAAAGCAGACATTACATATTACACAAGTATGAAGCCATTTTGTTTACCGGTTGCTTTATCAGGACGGAAGAGAGCTTGTCTCTGCAAGGTCCTGCTGTGTTGTGAAGGTGTGCAGCATCACAGAGCATCCGGCTCCCATTAAAAAATGCTAATGACAAATGTACATATTTAGCAATCTGGTGGTTTCATTATACACCTCCCATGAACTCAATTACACTTTGCAGCCTGCCTGCTGCTCTTCAAGACAAAATGCCGAGTGCAGAAAGAAGCAGGATGAACTAATGTCATAATTAGCAACCGCAGTCCTGCTGTATTTCGAAAGGTTAAGTATCCTAATCAATGCGACGAAAAGCGGAAGCTAATTATCTTTTAAATTCAACATATTGGGAACTTCACACCCCGAGAACATGGGTGGAAGGCTTTGGTGGAATTCAAAGTCAGACCTCACCAACACTAAATCAAGGTCGGCTGGCTGAGCTGGATTTGAGATTAGCGACTTCCCCACACGCAACACGGTGCAATTCTCATACCTGCTGTGGCGCTCCTCCATTACAACAGAGGGATTAGACGTAATAAATATGCCATCGATACCAGGTGGTTCAAAGAAGGGGAACTTGACAAGGTGCCAAGAAAGAGTGTGTATAGAGTTTAACAGACGTCTACACTCGCAGCAGAAAATGTGGCTTTCGCCTCAACTGGAAGAAGTAAACACAGTTGTGCCGCTACAGAATAAAGAACTACAACTTCTGTTTTCATTTCCGATTTATGTGCAGAAGAGTGCCTCAATAAAGACACTAATCCAAAGTCAGAAGGAGAGAAAATGGCTTTGCAAACAGTAAAAATCCTAAAAGTAACTAAACGAGCGAGAACAAGTGAATGCTGCCATTTTTGGTCAATCCACATTTGAACTAGAAAACAGCACAATACAAATTTTATTTTAGGGTTATACTACCCTAAGCCCAGGGAAGGAAGGAAGTATGCCCTGATACCACATAATACGAATACTTCACAATACGACTCTTAGAATTAGTTCAAAAACTTTAAATTTCCATCAGACATTGTTTATTTATTGTGTGTGATAAATTAAATGCAGAGCATTGTTTAGAATGGCTGTAGATCACAGCAAATCCAGTGACACAGCTGCAGCTTGTTTTAGAGGTCAATTGTGACAAATGTGCCATTTCACATTCGAGAGCATCGCCCATTTATTTAGCACTACTTAGCATCCTTTTCCTGAGCATTGCTAAGTGGGTACAAAAGAAAAAAACCACCGTCATCCTCGTTTCCATGTTTCCTCCTCAAAAACTTTTTATTAAATGCAAATGCTCCTGTATTCTGTATGATCTGTGGTGTGCATCAGTTTTATTGGTATAAGAACTGCAGGTCATTTCCTCAGGTGGGGAGAAAAACATTGGAGTTTGAATAAAGACAATTAAATGGCATATATATTTAAAATGCATATCCTTTTTTTTGTACTAGTTTAATCAAAGTTGACACATTGAAGACCATGCCATAAAAAAGGACAGGTTTTTGAGTATCTAATAGAAATATCTAATCTTTTACATTTCCCTATGCTTTGAAATTGCAATGACACGGTTGGAGAACATGAGAGCATCCATTTTTCATGAGCCGGCGCTCCTTTTTAGTATCTTCATCAATTTCAACATATATTACAATATGAAATGACTGAAAATCTGAAGGAAGTCTGGCTTTCAGTGGAAGTAAAATGTGTATTTGGGTAAGGATTTAAAAGAAGAGGAGGAAATAAAAACAGCATAGAAAACGACTGTCTTTCTATTGTTTATGTCCAGGGGTGAGTGTGTAGGTTGAGACACTCCCTTTACAATCATCTGGTAATAATTTCAAAAGCCATTCATTTTGAAGGAGTGGAACGAGAGGCTCGATATCACCTAATTATTTCCATCATCGACGAATGCTTTTCAAGTCCTCTGGACAAAGAAATCGGCCATCATAACACTGATCCAGTTAAATGGGATCAATGCAGTGCTCAGCACAATGGGTTTGATCACATTCCCCTCCAGCTATATCATAAAAAAAAAGAAACAAAAAAATGTACGAAACCCAGCAGCCCTTAGATATCAGTCTCCTCGTAATAGCAAGGAAGAAAAAAAACAAGAAATGTGGGAGGGGAAGGAAAGGAGGGCGAGTCGGCCAGCTGTGCCTGCACTTGTTTTTTTTCAGGGTGAGACACAATGAAAGTATTAAAAAAGAACCAGAGGCATCACCGACTGAAATGGATCAGAAAGAAAACAGGAAATGTCAGGAGAGCTCAGTTTTAATAAAATGATGATTCCCACAGACAGGAAGACTTCTTTAGGCAAAGAGAGAATGTCTATTATGCGGGGAAAAGGACCGATCGCTATGAAGATCAAACAGATGGGGTGGGTGTCACAACAGAGAGGATTTGTCAAGCAGTAAGGACACAACAGGTCTGTGTTGAGGCAGAAGTGGCTCCCCTGCTGTCTAATTGGCCAGTTAGCCATGGCTAACGCTGTCAAGTATGTTCAGAAGAAAGCTGGGACAGACCATTAGTTCTGTCACTACGGACGGTCGTCCTCCTCAACACGACTTCACCTTATTCATCTCCTTCCTCCTCTCTGAAGTCACAGCGGGGAGCATACACCACTGTCTACCCTTATGACCTCTCACAAATTATTCAATATAATGTGTTCTTTTAAGCACACAAGTGTTGGGCCCTCCTCGCTCCTCCTTTGCTCTCCCTTGTCCTCTGATGGCTGCTGTGATCCTCAGATTTTATCCTCATCCCCCCCCCCCCCCCCCCCCCCAAGTCATATCCCCCGAACACACAAGCCCTAATGAGGCACAGATGGCCATTGTGTCGGCTCTGCCAGTCTCGTCCGGTGACTTGACTGACAGCGGCTGACTTCCAGGGGAGGGCTTAGATCAGATCCAACAGCTTTGCACATCATTAGTGGTGCATCGACAAGCAGGACTGCTGCCTTTCACCCAAAGAGGCCAAATGATTTCCCTTTTCAGACAGCCGCCGTACATGTCACCAAAAAGATCAATCGTAGAGTGCATGCAACATCCTTCTGATTGTTTGGGACTTTTTCCATCATTGAAGTCTATGTAAAGAAGACCAATAGAGTTATTGCTCTTCCAAATACTAATTGAATTTTTTGCTAGTCAGTTACGAAAGATGTTAGAAAAGAGCAAATGGCCAATGCAATACAATGGGCTACATCTAGGGGAATTATATTGACATGGTTATTCTGTAGCTATTGGTTGTTCACAAGCTGGGTGTTGTACTTTTTCCTTTTAGTGAAGAAGATCACAGACAGCGTCAGCGAAGTTCATTTATCATTTACACAAACATTTATAATGTGAGGCAATACTTAATTCATTCAAACTTAATTCTCTTTCCTGAGAGAATGAAGTCAATTGGGGGAAGGGAGAGACTTTAAAAAAAATTATGGAATCCAAAAATGTGTTCTCGAGGCCATTTTCTGTAATTACGTCCAAGTTTAGCAGCACCGTTTGTTTGAATATTCCCAAAGATGCAAGTGAACCTTCCACTTCCTCTTAAGAAGCACAAACCAAACCAGCAGAAGGTTCGACAACAGGAAGATTAAAACGCCAACTCAGGCTGTGCGCTGCTCCTGGCAAACCCACTGATTCAGCTGTCCTTTCCAAAGCCCATTAGAAGCCACCTTCTTGGCAGATCGAGGGTGGCGGCGGCAGTGATGGTGACAGGTTTGGGTTTTTTTTTTCTCCCCCCCCGCGAGATGACAGGTCTGTGCATCAGGGCTGGCTGCATAACATTTGTAGAGAAGTGGGCTTGCATCAGCACTTTGTCACCATTGTGACTGTTATTGTGCTACTGAGCAAGGCAGTGTGTCGGGATTGCTAATGCATACAGAAAGGTCGTAAGACACTCATAGTATTTAAGCCTAAAGTGCACCTCAGTCAGAGCACAAGAGGTTTGTTCCGAATTAGCAAGTTTTCCCACTTAACCTTTCCCAGTACAAATGGCACATTTGTGTGAAAATATAAATCAAATTAGTCACTTAAAAAGTAAAAATGACTTTTATTAGAATGGGAAACTTTTCTATTCTCCTCAGAGTGACAAAGAAAGGTTAAAGAGAAACGAAGAATACATAATACCATCGGACCTCTGGCAATATGCAAAGAGAGAATCTTCCCCAACCACCTTGAGGAGACTCAATTGAAAAAAGAAAAAAAAAATCATTTTTAGATCCTGAAAATGCCCCAGGCTAGAAAAGTGGGACATTTAATGAGAAATTCCTTGCAGAGCCTATGACAAACTATGACAGTACAATCTGTAAATCTCCGCAGACTTATCAATTGCAAGTCATTCTTGTGTCATTATTTTTAAAAAATTATTCTGTGTTAGAAAGATTTTAAGATGGAGAAAGCAGGGAATTAAAGTGGAATTAATCTGGGCTAATTGAGAGACTATTAATCTGAAGCTGAAAACTGTCTGAACCACAACAACACAAAATCACAATGTAAACGACGACGTTCCATATATTTCCTATCTTGCTTTGCCCAATTTAAGAGTCGCAAAGTCCCAATCACAGCATTTATCACACTTTATTTCTCACAAAGCTGCCTCCCATCATGATCTCCATTGTGTGAATTAAATTTCAATCACAACTTGTATAAAAGGCGTGGCTGTTCTGGGGAGCCCGGTGAAGTACAAACCACAGAGGTTCAACGTAAGTTGCAAATAAAATACCACACTTGAGATGTTCATGATAAATGTTCGAGGTCTGCGCAGCAAAGCCATATCAGAGAAACAGCATCAGAACAAGTTGTCCCTCGCAGAGAGTATTATAAAGGCTTTCTTTTTTTTTTCTTTGTCAGGTTTTCCCCATAGAGCACAACCCTATTACTTGTATGCAGACCACGACGAGACTGGAGCTGTGCGAGTATCAAAAATGTCACATTCATCCTCTGAAAATTCCTATAGCCTTTGTCAGACACACTTGTACACTTGGTGTGTCAGAGGCAAACAATGAGGGAGCAGCAGCCGAATCCCAAACAGGAGGCCGACACCTCACCAGCTGAACAGAAAAACTTCAAAGTATACATCTTAAAACCAAAACTTCAGCTGCATTAGTAGTGTGAGGTTGAGCTTCTGATGGAAAGTAGCACAGCAGGAAATGTATAATGAATCTCACTTTCGGGGGTTGAAGCCTTGAAAAGACACCACGTTGCAGATGCAACATTTTGGATTTCGAAAAACACACAAATCTCAGAAATTGAGGACATGATGAACCGAGGATGAAAGAACTGTACATATATTATTTGAAGCCCTAGATAATTTGCTGGAGAGGACAAACCAGTCTTTGAATTTACTGTTGAATAACGGACCTATTTTTTCCCCCCCACATCTCCTTTGCCATTTTGTACTTTGAGTTCAATAAAACAACATTGACAACAGTTTAACCTTTTGTCATGCTTTTTCCATCTTATAATGTCAACTGCATGTCTTTGTCAAATACTAGAGTTGTTAGGTTGTTAGGTGATTTTCTCTCTTCTTTACGTCACATGTATTGAGTTTGCTTTGGTACTAATTTTCATAAAGTATCTCCATCAACAACAGTGCAACACCGAGAGACATAGTATTTTAATTAATTAATTAATATTTTTTCGAATTATGTTAATAATTTATGTCTCAATCCACAATTGTTTCAGACTGAAGTCATGAAGAGGGGGGAAAAAAAAGATGTCTCTTTTAAATAACTGTGGCTCATTTACATTTTTGTCTTCTGCCGGTACATGACCACTGTACCTGGTCAAATAAAATAATATCAAAAGTGATATTTGCTTTTTGTTTATGTATCAAAGGACACATCAAAAAGTAGCAGGCAGTGGGAGGAATCAAGACCCTTATGTCTAAATGTAAAACACACACGCACCCACACATGATGGGCACCAATTTAATTACACTAAAGGTAAATAAATTAAATCAGTGTCTCGCTATTAGAATTATCTCTGGTGACACTTAACAGTAAATTAATCCTGTGGGTGGGCCTGGTTATGCAATAGCTTTACAAAAACAGCAAGCAGCTGTCAGTCACCAGAACAAGCACCAAGTAAAAAAAAAACACTGATGAGGACAAGAGAAAATGAAAAGCTAAACTTTCTATATCTTCTTTGACATGAATCTGTTTTGAGTTCTCTATGCCACTAATCTGTCCCATAGGTGTGAATGTATATGTGACCATGACGGAACCAAGAGGTCACTTCAGACTGTTTTGATCACCCTGGACATGATCATTGGCCAAGTCTTTGCCATCCTGGAGATTCATCAATCCAATGGACATGTCTCGCGTTCTTTTGGTCCACATCTTTGCTTTCCATTTTAAAATCAATGGAGATCACCATTTCCTGCACTTCTTTATACGTTTTCTCATCTCCAATCAATGTTTGATCTTTCCTTCTGAACAATGTCAGAGAGAAATACAAGGCAACATGTGCTGGCTTCATCCTTAAATAAGGGCCACATTATTAACAGCTGTTAATGTTTCACAGACTGAATGAACTCACTAATTGCAAGCTGCTACTTTCCGGAACATGCTCCTTTCAATTAACTATTCAATTACACAGATTCCGGGGCACGCATAGCATCTATGAGTCCCAAGTAGCTGTAAATTATACCTCCATGGAGATAATGACTTTGACCAAAATTATTTTATTAGTAATTATTATAGTCATTGCTATCATCTCCTCTTCAAATCTGGGCTGGGACGTTTCTGTGAGGGGTTTGTATGTTCTTTCCATGTCTTTTGTAAACAATAAATCCAAAGCTGTGGTACGAGGTGTTGCTTTTTCATCAAAACACTTATTGAATTTAGTTTTTAAAAGGTGCTATAGAAATAAAGACGTTATTACCTCTTACGTGTCCCGGGTGTGCAATAAACTAAGGGGCTTAAGTCACCATAATGCGATCTTAGATTTGACAGCCAAATGCTTTCACACCCTATGGAATACAGGCTTTTAGTTTGGGGATTTTTATGTTAAATAGGACAGCTTAATTTTTTTTTTTTTTTTTTTTTATCAACCTGATTTGCTTAAAACTGGCTCACGGTATGGTTGCTTTTCCAATCTTTATCAAAAGATAAATGCCTTAACCTCTTTCTCTACCATTTGTATAAAACTCCACTGAGTAAATAAATAAATAAGCATTTTTCATTTGGGGGATTTTTGATGAGATCGTATGAGAGAACTGGAGTAAGAGGCTCTTCATTACACACTTCTTCCATCTGCGGATCTTGCTTGGATGATTATAAACACATTTTCGTCACGCAAATGTCGTTCATTTGATGAACACGAACCTGTAGAGTTCTTCTCCACAATTTCTATCTTTAGATGAGAGGAGAAGGTAACGAGTCGATTTCTCATTGTATTAATGCTGTGTACGAGTGGTGACTCACACCCAGTACACCGTCTTTCTCCCTGCGTCGGTTGGTCATGACACAAGGAATCCAGCATCACTACCCTTCAAAAACTGAATAGCCGGAGGGAAAATGGGGTGAAGGACAAGAGCCTGAGGCGGCACAAGAAGAGTTCAGTGTGACTCTCTGGTCCAATTCTAGTGGCAAACTTTTAAACAACATTCCCAAGCATTTACAGATGATGGCAGTTAATTACACACATTAGCAGCATCTTGGTTGGGGGCCAAATTTCTACTCTGCTAGTCACACTCTTCCAGGAAATTAAAGCGGCGATATGTAAAATTCTGGAATTGACTGCAGTCATTAAATATTCACCAGCACACTGCACATTTGCACCAGGCAGAGAGAGACAGCACTACACAGCAAAACTACTAGAATACTAAAACTCCTTTCGCCCCCTCAGCAATAGTTTTCGCCAACAAAAACAGAAAACAAAAGGAAAAAATAAATAAATAAACAAAAAAATAAACACATTCAGCTCGGAATGTGAGCGAAAACAAGGAAGTGCCCTACTCCACTTTACTCCACAATTCTACATGCAGCAGAGGTTGGACTAAGTTATCCTGATCAGACCGTGCTGGTCTGTCAGTCAAACTAATCTACAACTCCACAGTGCAATCTCCTCCGTGACAATAACCACTCAGGTTGATTAGCCACAGAAAAATAGCGTAATTAAAACCTAATAAGGAACACAAATCATGTTAGTATTTCCTCTCCTTTCCTTTCCTCTCATCAACGAGCCAAAAAGGTAAATTAAGACACGGGTAAACACAATGAATATGGATGAACCCAAATGACGCAGAGCAAATGCATGAGGGCACAAATCTATACAGTTAAAAACACTCGGTACATGTACTGGCACAATGGAAGGTGGTTGTACAGACACGGACGAGACACTCACCGTGTACCGTCAGCTTTCCAGCTGACTTTATATGGATTCTGTTCCAGGAAACGCAGGTTTTGTCTGTCCATGGACACTGGCTGAGCACCAGGAAACCCAGACCTGTAACAACAAAATCAAATCAAATTTTATTTATACAGCACTTTTCATACAAATAAAAATTGAAACATAAAGTGCTTCACAAAATAGAGAAAATATAAAATATAAACACGTGCACGAACGCACAAACACACACACTCCTACATACACACACAAGCATGTTTTACATTCGAGTTTAGCGATAGCTAAAGGTGGTTCCTGCCATCTGTAAACTGTATTGGCTATATACTGAGAGAGGAGTCCATTTTTATTAATTGTTTTGACAGATTTCAATAATTTTATTTTCGTAATTTATTGCTGCAAGTAAAAAAGTAAGCCGTTCCGAAGCCGTCAATAAGCCCTGAAGCTCATCTGCAAAGCCAATTCAGAGCGTGCATCTGTCAACAGGAACTTAAGAGCATTATGTAGTCATTATCCAGGATGTCCTTCAATGAACTAGTATGTGAATATTAAAACAAAAACAGCCAAAAAGATAGTAATGCCCCAACACTCATTGAAATATGGAATATGTTGCTGTCTTACACCATGAAGTACAAATAGATGCACAACAGAGAAAAAAAGTTATAGACACTTTGTTTAAGTTGATACCAACAACTACTTTCGGATCTCATTATACGAGCAGGTATGAGCACACAGCGGTGCAACAAACTCAACTATTAAAACAGCTCGAAGTGGTGGCATGGACTGTTCCTTCTGCTGAGGCGAGGCGCAGCAGTCGAGCCGACTCTGTGCTCTTTCATTAAAAGAGCTGCAGCAGCATATTTCTCAAGAATAGCAAAATCTATTCCCGACTCTGCCGCCTGTCTCAAAGTGTAAAAAAGAAAGAACGAAGAAAAGAACAAAAAAAAAAAGGTGATTTAAGACAAATGAGTCACTCGCAGCATAGCGCAAGCACACCTACAGGCATGTACACAGACGCACAGTTTCCCAGAGGGCAGTGAGGAGACGAGGCAAAAGGAGGCTCTTACTTGTCCCACTCGGCCATCTCCTGACACATTCTTTGGATCTCGCCGAGCTTGGGTTGCTTGGTGACCTGTGTGACGCCTTTCACCGCGATGCCTTCGAGAAATATTGCATCCTGCGAGGAGAAACAAAAGGAAAGCGCAAGCTTGAACTCGAATTGAATTTTAAGACGGAATCATAGCCACCTACACACGGAAGAGAAAACATTTGTACGATAAGCCATATTTTTTCCCAAACAGCTGCTGGTTTGCTTTCTGGATCTCTGAGGATTGCGCGAATGGCAGGTAGAATTATTTTAAAAAATGTGGTTTTCCTCTGCAACTGTTCCCCTTTAAAAAACATCCGCACCCTAATTATTATGACAAAACCACCTCATAAATCCAGCTTGTTTTGCATGAAGTCATGGGAAACTTGCCTCTACGTTTTCACCCCAGTGCTTCCATTGACAACAGAAGCAACACTTTCTCATTAAAACACATTTCCAAGTGTGATTTGCCTTTTGCTTTTGACATGACCTTTTTCTCTTCTTTGCTGCACGGATGAGTCATGGTAATGAGCACGACATAATATTAAATCGGCAGACGGACGTGGCATGATAATGTATGGCACCCCCAGAAAAACATCAGTGCATAGGTGCGGTTTTCAGACTCAAGAGTTGGCCAGGTGTGGGCGCCACAGAGCAGGGAACACGAGATAAGGGCATGATTTTTTTTTTTTTTTTTTAATAAAAAGGAAAAGGGTGAAATTTGATTAAGGTCCCCAAAGTTTTCGAGTGAAAATAGAAAACGTTCAGAGCATTTTGGGTGTCCATTTCCAACGGTGCTGGGAGCTCCTGAAAAATGCAACCTGTTGCAAACATTCCAATGTCGTCTCGGTGTAAACGGTGGAAAGCGGAACTTCTGCGTATTAGCGAATTGATGGAGAATAATAACAATGGCGGCCTCCAGAGTGGCAGGATTCCTCAGGGGGGCAAGAAATTGTGATTCTGAGGATGAAGACGCTCCTCGAAGGAGGACGACTGGTCAGCCAAGGAGTGCAGTGTGTCAGTTACGTGACGCCCCTGAACGCATCACTCAGGGCTGTCAGCTCTGGCAGTTAAAGGGGCCATATCACTCAAAATTCACTTTCTAATTGGTTTTCCCACAGTAATAATCGTCCTCATACCTAGAAATGACACTCCAGAAGTGAAGAAAGACTGCTGTCTTGTTGTCTGGCTTGTTTAATCGTTTCTCAAGTGAGGTTCCAGTGAGCGAATTTGAAAGCAAACCCTTGGTATTGTCACCAAAGTTTTTAGCCAAACCTAATCCAGATAGACCTTCCCTTTGACCCGCCCACAAGCAGCAAACTCCGTGCTGATTTTTTTTTACCTCATGAAAGCTGCAGGTGTTTACCTTCGGTGGTAGGAAGATACGAGCAAAACACTCTGGATGCGCCATTATTAATTGCATCAAGGAGCAGAGGAGTCCATTTTTTACTGCCTTCTTCTGAGCCTGTGAGGACCCAGTGGATTAATTCCAGTTTGAATGGGAATCTACAACAAGACTTCCAAAGTTTTATATGTCACGGAGGAGTTTTTCACAATAAAGGTAATTTTCTGACTGCTACCAGAAATGCTGACAACATGCACCAGTTAATCCATCTTTATTAAATATATTTTATTAGCAACTTCTACTTCAAACATGTAGTTCCAAAATAGGCGGTTTTAACATGTAGAAATATGTATGACATGTTAATGAAGTGGAGATTTACCTTCCACTCCTGTCACATACAAGTGAAATACGTACTACCATTTTCTAACAGATCTTTGGGGAGTGGTGTACGTGTTTTGAGGTTCAAAAGAAAAACACTGAATATGATAAACAAACCAATGCACGCCTTTCAATCTGGAGGTGGCTCTGCGGATCAAGAGTGGAGCTACCAACTACTTCAACTTGAAAACACCTCTGAAAGACATTGAGAATCTTATTAGCATTGGAGATACTGCAGCAACCTTATTATATACGGATAAGAAGGCGAAAGGTATACGGGAAAATGGATCAATTGTAGGATGAGAACAATATTGCCGCCACACTCGGAAGTACCAAAGAACATAGTTGAACTAGTACACAATGTAAATTACTGGTATACTTCATTTGGGCTTTGCATGAAGAAAGGAGAAAAAAACAAATGTGTTCAAAGTCTATAAATCATGTCCATAATCTGTCAATTATGAAGCGATCAGAGTGCAGGCTTCAGAAAAGGAAGGCCTGAGAAAGAATGGATGTGCTAAAGGAGGAAATTGTCACCAGATGCCCCACCTTTATACCTTGTGTCTGAGTAATAGTTAAGTCCTTGTAATGCTATATTGTGATACTTATCGTTAAAAAAAATTACCATTTACCTCATTCATCTCAACAAAAGACACATTCAGAAATAAAACTTATCTTGTATTCAGCCCTGGTGAAGTGGGGTGCAGGTTGTCTGTAGGGCACAAGGAGCTAAAAGAGAACTCTCAGGCTATTTTACAGCTATTTCACATTCATCCTGTAGTATTAGAGTGTTTTAAAAGATGATTTATTATTCCAGAGATTTCAGACGGTGGGACAATCCCCCTTAGAGCCACTGCAGAGACAGAAGCACAACTGGGATAAGGAAACATGAATCATTATTATTGTTGTTGTTAGAAAAACAAGAGTCTGCTGATGCAACCGTGAAATGAGATATCGCTTTAAAACATACTTTACGTCAGTATGTCTGGTACAGCTAACATAATTAAGGCATTCGTTTTTCACCAGGACATTAAAAAAACAGTGTCATTGATCATTAAATGTTGAACCTTTAAGATATAAGGGTGACATTTCAGTTGAAATATTGATGGTATCTTTTCAGCTGTTTAGGTCATTTCCTGTTGGACGTCTACCAAGATGGGTCAATGGGGCCGATACACCTGGGCTCACCTGCTGAAGAGATCGCGACTCTCAGTTGGCCTGTGTTTTGATAGTCTGAAGGAATTTCATGTAAAACTTAAGTGTCACTTCAACTATGCTTTTTAGAGTTGTGATTTTGGATTTTGGTTGGTTGCAGATAGGAGGGAGGGTGTGTGATGCCGTAGGGGCTGTACTGGTGCTTTAGCATTAGTTTAGTCATCGATAAAAAGAGCGCCTTGTTGAAAACATGTCTCAGTGCTAATGTTTTGTTGCTTGAGCAGCATCTTTGGGTAATTTTGATATATATTTTCATATCACACGTTTGCCTTTCTGGTCAGAACTTGTGTCTTGTGTCATCTGAAATTAGTGACTAATATAAGGAAATAAGTCGGGGGTTTTTTCGACTTGCATGTCCAGGAACGTGCATTTTTTTTAACGAAGGACTCATCTACGTTCTCTCAGGGATCAAAAGGAAGCGTCTCAACTTTCCACATCCAAACCCGAAAGCATCACTCGGGCAAATAACCGCTGTCTGGCCGCCGACCAGTCTGAGTGAGAGGCAGGCCACTCAACCAAGAGACAGCATTCCTTAATGATAGTCAAGTGATGCAGTCTGCAGGAGCTGCCGCTGCTCTCTCCTCCGGACCATCGCTCCAGATCTGTCTGCTGTATCATATTCTCCGCTATTAGATTTGCCTTGATTTAGGTTTTCAGTAAGCTCTCAGTGCAATTACGGCCATAAACAAGTGTTTTGCTGTTGTAATTTTGAGAAACGCTTCACACCGATAAATATAAGTTTTCATTTATGTCCTGGAAATCAAACGGAAGTCGTGGCTTCTCGCTGCATCCACACCGACTGCTTATTGGGTTGTTGATAACTTTTGAATTTAGACTTCTTGGAACGGCTCAAGGTATCAGCTCAGAGGAATGAGAAGCAACCAAAGATGACATTCCAATTTTACCAAACCGCACTGATGAACGCTTTAATGAAGACAAAAGCAACCTTTATCACATACGTGCCAGTAGATGAGGAGCTATGATGTTTAATTTTCTCTAAATGTGAGCTCCAGATTTATTGGCTCATTATTATCTTATATATAGCTGGATATGCGTGTCACGACATAGAGCGGATGGCCCCCCCCCCTTGAGACCCGACATCACCCTGCATGAGATTGGAGTCGTGCGGAGCAGGATGGAAGGATGGAGGCTTTTCTTCCACTTAACAGTCCATTTCCCCCGGAGCTCCCTGGAAGCCTTACCCGCTTGAATTTCTCCTTCTTTCGTTTGCCAGGCGCTGACCCGGAGGAGCTGGGGCCGGAATCCTGGCCCACCGCGTTCCCGTCGTCATCCACCTCGCCGTCGGCATTGTCGTCGTCAAAGCACCACTCGGGCAGTGCTGGGGCCGCGGGGGCATCCTCCTCGTCGCCATAGCGACGGGAAAGCTCTTTGAGGTAGTCTCCCTTATAGATCCCTGGGGCACGGGCCTGGGCAAAAGCCGCCACAGCTGCTGCCACGCTGATAAGAAAAAGAGAAGTGGGTTACCAAGTTATAATTACATCGCATTTATGGATGTATTGGAAAATTGGAATATTCCAATAGTAACAATAGTTTTTTCAATCTACGCAACAATTGGCCATAATAAATCACAATAATGTAATAATGGACATTTTTCAGTTTGAGTTTCTAAAGTAGAACTAACCAACAAAAAACTAGCAATATTAAGTTGTTTTTTGTTTTTTAAGGCAAATGTGATCAGTAATCAGTCAACCAGTTGAGCTCAAATATCCTGAAGATTAAATACAAGCTTCAAATATTTTAGGAACAGAAAACCCAAACATTTCATGGCTTTGTGAAGTTTGTGTTTTTAAAAAGGAGTGGCTACTGCTTCTTAGTATTCAAGTGTTGAGTCAAATTGACTCTACATACAACACAGTAAATATTACAACAACCAAAGACTTCCCTAATAATAAAAGTAATATCTGCTATTAAGAAGTTTAAATCTTATCAAGCTGCGAAAAGTACTTGGTTTGATATAATATGGCAAATAATCCACTGCAGAGAAAGATGATTTTGCACAGGCTTCAAATAGGCCAGAAATAAAGTGGCCCGTCTCTGCCGAAAATGTGCATTTATATGGGAGGCTCAGGGGCGCACGCTAACTGTATTGATGGAAAGAGGCTTTTAACCTTTTTCGGGTGAGCACTAAAAACAAATGGTCCATTTACAAAGGAAGGAGCACTTTAGCCGAAATAAACAAGCAAGTTAAAAGTACTTTTTTTCCCTTATATATATACACAAGTCTTAAAAGTAACACTTTAAAAGAGTCACCATGTAGAATGTAAGCCACGATACACTAATCGGCATTAGGTAATTAGTCAATTACAATTAGTCTTTTCATTTTGGTAGTAGCGTCGTACAGCTCATTACAAAAAGTTTGTGTGATATTTGGACTCAAACCTGCATCTCAACAGCAATTCTTGTACATGACATTAATCAAACAGCTTCTTAAACCTGTGAGCTCCTGTAACTTCATTCAGAGTGAATTTTCTGAACCTTTCATTGACAATTGTTGGGTTATAAATAGTGCAAGATTGCTCATGTTCATAATTATTCAGAATGTTTTTGTTTAATAACTCAATACACTAAATTGTGGTGGAGACTCGAATTGCAATATTAGACCAAAGCAAATTATATTGTATTTTCTGTACAAACTATACTCAGCCACATCATTATGGCCTAATATCGTGTCACTCACCCTTTTGTTTCCTGATGCACAACAAACTGTGATGTAGAGAATATTCTGACTCTCTTATTAAAACTGGAGGCAGTTTGACAGCACTAACCTGTCTGTGGGATCAGACCAAATAGATCAAAGCTCATTCCCCACTCGCATCAGAAAAACTTGGATGCCAATGTCATTGTCACTGAATCACCTCTTTTTCATCTTTGAAAAAGCTTTTGAAAGATAATGATCACTGCAGACGGACAACTACACAGAAATGCTGCAGTTTTACAAAAACAAGTACATCTCAAAAAAATGAAAAAGATATTTGTCACTCATTTCAGAAAGTGAAACCTAAATGTCATATAGACTCATTACACATTAAATTAATATGTTAAGCCTTTATTTCTTGAAATTTGGATGATTGTGGCTCACGGATAGTGAAGACCCAAAATTCACTGTCTCCGAAAACTTTAATATCACAAAATACTTAAATCACAACTCGCCCTTACAGTGGGATCCGTATCAAACTCTAATCCTTATGGAACTTCCTGCTTCTAACATACCAAGCTTGAGTGAAAAATGTAAACTGCAATGGGAATAATTCATGTTGTTCTGGTCAGTAGTCATAATGTTGTGGCTGGTGGTGGATGCCTATTTACAGTAAATAAGTATGTGATTTCGTCAATATTTCCTTCACAAAGCCAGTCGGTTGTGCCGAAAGTGATTTAAAACATGCAATTATAAGTATTAGCTGCAGCTCTAATCATGACTCATTCCATAAAGAGTGGACTCTGGCAGCAGGCATTAAAAAAAAAAAAAAGGGCCTGCATTGGTAATTTTATAGTTAAATTATTTTTGCAACACACGAGACACTGGAAGACAGCTGTGAACGCTGTCAGAATACTCAATTGACAGGAAGTGGTGGGCGGTGGGAGGGTTTTATCCTGCCTCCATGTCTGCCGCTTCCAGGGATTCTGCTCCCACAGACTGCTGCTCCACCTCTGGCTGCACATACATCCACCCCTCCTGCTCGGCTGCTGTAAATTATTCATCTGTGTCGTGGGGTGATGAGCACAGTCGCCAGCCACCAGCGAGCTCCTCTGTGAAGCTTCTTATGCTCTCGCATGCACAGCAGCCATCAGGAGACTATTATCAACTCAGGAAGAATAAAGATTGGCGCGGCTGAGGTGGGCGGGGAGGGGGGGGGGGGGGGGGGGGGCGACCACACGCCCCACATTGCGAGGTTTGTGTAAGCGAGTGAAGCGTGTGAGAAGTGTGAAAATGTCCAGTGAACCAAGCATGTCAGCCCTTACCTCCAGTCCATCTTCTCCACCAGGTATGCACAGATCAAAAAACCTGTCCGATTGAAGCCATGCGTGCAGTGAACACCTTCAAAAGAAAAAAAAATAGGGGGGGGGGGGGGGGAATCATCATTTGTCATCGGAGGAGTAGTATATGCAGAATGTCATTAAACTTGGTTATATTTCCCCCTCCTACTATCCGTGCTCAAAACCTCAATCAATGAATTTAAAGTAGCAAAATCTGAGCAGGGCATCATTATTTCAACAGCCGCATGGGTTTGCATTCATTTATCGGACGACGTCTCTTCTCACATCAATAACACCTCCTTTCTTTCAGATGTACAGATGTTGAGTGGTTTGAGCCAGGGCATCAAGTCATTCTCTCAAAAGGGCCAACAGGACATCTCTCCACATTCATACCTCAGATTTTGCACGTGAAAAAGTGCTTCAAAGATTGACTAGGAGAGGTGAAAGAAAAAAAGAAAAAAAAGGCACAGGAGAAATAAAATACCAAAGAGAAAATCTTTGTCCTTAATTTGATGTGGAATGTACTTATGTGTGAAACTGGAATCTAAATGTGGAAAGCGGGCATACCTGTGGGAGAACACGCCCTTGAACATATTTGTCATAGTAGTATATGACCAAAAAAAAAAAAGTAATTTTCGTACAAACGGATATTTTCACAGAGATACAACCTTCTGCGGGTTCAAGTACGCTGAATCAAAGAGCATTTGGCGCTCACGTCTCCCCAGATCGCGAGGTTTTGCCTGGCAACGCTAACAAAGATGAAATGAACCAACGTCAGAGGACCGGGATCACATTGACTGGCCTAATTTGGACATGTGTACCGCGTAGACAACAAAGCCTAATCACCAGCTGGCTCAGGACAGGACGTCGCTGGGATGACATTCACACATTCTGCTCTGACGGTCGAGCGATTGGACCCACGAGCCAGGCAGCAGTTCGCCGCGAGGAGCGGATCTCGAACAGGCGGAGGTATAAGAGAGCACCCTGCTGCCAGTAGTGGGAAAGTGCAACGTCAATAACCGTGTCACTCCAACAGAATCCACTGGGCTGCTTTTAAGATCTCATGACTTATAACAAACACAAAGAGGGGAAAAGGGTCAAGATGAGAAACGACACATGATGAGTTTTCCACTCGATTCCATAAAACTTTGATCAAGTTTTCATAACTGAGATCTACATCAACAACAATCACTGAAAAATGTATAATATCAAAAAAAAATATATAGGAATAGTAAAAATAACTAATTAAACACCTGAAGTATTTAAGCACAAACAATATTAGAATTATTACCGGCAACAATCAATAATACACATAATACATTTACATCTGCTCTTCCTACTACCTAATAATAATTATTATGAATTACAGATTTATAGCCAGGCTTTGCTCAATATCTAACGCCTTGCACCGTTGACGCATTTATATTGGTCCAGTATTCAACCATTTATGAGTCATATAAATGATTCTGAAGGGCTGAAACTCATTGATACAGCAACAAGCAACATTATACATATTTGTCGTCTGTTACGTTAAAGGGCAAAAATAAGATTGCATTTACCTCTGTATAAACTACAAATTAAAAATTGAGAAAATAGTACAAAAACCTATTGGTAGGTTACCTGCGCCAAGCTAATATACTTACTGGGCACGCACTCCTGTTCAAATGTACAATAACATGAATAATTGATCACCCAATCACAAACTACGGCGATCAGATCCATCCTGGTATGCAGCTGTATCAAAGACAAGCTGCTCTTCAAATGGAGCGTTGGACGGCAGCGTAGGATAGTTTAAAGTGACTTTGAACGGGGCGTGATTTTAAAAGAAGGTTGGTCAGAAAATACACCGACAAGGTTTTTCCAAAACCGACCATATGCTCAGACCTTTTTTTGACATGACAGAAAAACTATTAAAATAACCGCTTGTGAGAGCCACTTATTACAAACCGTAGCGAAATGCCAATGAGCCATCAATGCAAACCTGGAAGCATGTTACAAGTCATGCTACTACAGCAGTAGATCACATCGGGTGATCTTTTTTTTTTTTTTTTTTTTTTCCATGCAAGAAAATGGAAACTGAACCACAATCCATGCAGACCTAACAAACCCTTCAGAAAAAAACAAAACAAGAGATGGCGAGCCGGAACAATGTTGCCCGGTCTGTTGTTCTGGAAAGCCACAATCGGATGGCAATGTCAGAATTTGGTGTAAACAACATGACCGCATGGCTCCGGGTGCTGGTGGTGGGGGACGATACTTCCCTGCACACTCCAGTCCAAACCCGGCATCATTTACATGCTACAGAAGCGTATTGTTGGCGACCACGTCCGTCCCTTCATAAACACACTGTAAAGTCATCTCATGCAAACTTACTCGTGTAACTCTGTGATGTTATCCTGTCAATAACTTGAAAAACCCCAGAAAGGTTGCCAACACCAATGCTTTGAAGAATACGAGCACGTCTGAGAGGAAAAATGAATGCAATCCCTGACTATTAAAGTCTACCTGATGAGAGCTTACATTTGACTAGATAGGAGCAATACATAAAGCTTAAATGACTGATCCATTCAGCTTTTTAAGACTGAACAATCAAGTTTTTATGGCTTGAAATTTGAGGGAAATTAACTTTACTTGATTGTGGAAATGCCACGTTGTAAACACCGACGATTACCGACAAGCAAGCGAGGAAATGAACAACCTCATAAAAACAGTGAAAAGACTCTGCAGCCCACATTCAGTCATCCACTTTTTTTTCTCTCCTTAAGATCAAGTTTATTTATTCCCAGAGCCTTTTGATGTACCTTCACCTATAAATCACCTACACAGCGCTCACTGGGAGACGAGAGCCGTTTCTGAAGTCAAACTCCTACACTTCAAAAAGCAAGTTTAGATGTGCAAATTCACTCCTTATCTCCGACTGCACCTTCAATTCAAGCCTTAGGAGGGCTGTTTAAACTCCGGCTGCTGACATGCAGCGACTGCGTGAGCTTCAGGAAGGTGGACTGTAGCGACAAAGTAGCTTATAATTTCACTTAACTTTTCCCTGAAATTTTAAACGTATATTAGCTTGAAACTAACATAGGCAGACTTGATTACGTTTGTACTTGCTCAAATCTGGAGTAAGCATGCCCTCTGCTGGACAAGTCAAGTAAAACAACACAGAAATTATTGTGATGCATACGTGTATCAATTTACAAGCCAGTTCTGCTGTTTTCTTTTTTTCCCCCCAAACAAATACATTTAGTGTGAAGTCAACAAGTACTATTTGTTGAAACGTTATACACAAACAGTACTACAGTATGAGTATTCATACTGCATCCAATTTGTACAGATATATTGAATATAAAAATATGCTGCCATCTGCTGGACAAGTCAAGTAAATGTCACCTCAACGTATCGAAACATTTCTGCAGGTATTTTCTAAACCCCACTGATTTTAATTTTCAGTTTAAATGTTGTCAAATGCATATTCAAATGCAAATACAGGGGACCCAAGTTATTATGCAGTACATGTACACATTGTTAAATTCAGTGCACCACAAACAGCAGCCTGGGCTCCATGATTATTTTACCCACTGCAACTGCAGTCTGGAGGCCATTTTCGTGGATTTTAATGCAACAATCGCGTAAATCAAATGCCAAAACACTCCTTGGAGGAAACCTGGCGGCGACTCCAGGGAAAAAGATTAGCGATGACACACCAGTATCAAAATGCTCCAATCTCCCCAGAGAAGGAGCGCCAGTGCAAAGGTTTTCTGAAACAAATCAGAGGCTCACCAGGTGGTTCAACTTGGTTTTTGTGCAGTGATGTTCACACTGAGTGTGATAAATAAAAGGCTGAATATGGAGTGGAAACTGTAGGAGGGGGGGATTTAAAAAAAAAAGAAAAAGAAAAAGAACACACAAAGAAGCAAAGCTGTTAAAAACTGTGAGAGTGGATTATACACGGTGCCAACTCATTTTTGCCTACTTTTATCAATTTGAATAAATAGATTTCAGGACGTTCCCCTTGTGCAAAGACAAAAAAGTGAAAATCACAAGAAAATCACAAATACCCTGAAACGTATGCTGACTTCATCATAGAAACAGAAAATGAGCATGAATCACTTTTACTAAAACTGTATAATCATGACCAAAAAAGGGGTGAACATCATTGAATTAGAAAAAAAATAAAACACATTTAGACCAGCTGAAGAGGGACAAACTGAAATCATGAGACAGGAAATATTCAGTTTTATAGATATAGCCTGATTCCTGGGCCTTAACATTTAATCCAAGGTTCATGTGTGTCTCCTAGTGATCACGTTTTTGCAATGACGCGGACAATCTAGTGTTGTTAATGAGACCTGGATCCTCGGTGTTGGGTTCACCGTTATCACATGTTGAGATTTCACCACACAAAAGAACCACAAACCAGTAAAACGATCCCAGCATGCACAGAGAACTGGAGGAGAGTCAAACCAAAGCCCTGAAACAAATGAATGAATATTTACCTATCAATTCAGTGGGGTTCTTCTCCATGAAGTGTTCACAAAGCCTGATGAACATGGTGGTCGTTTCTTTCGACGGGCATTCCCCGTGTCTAAAACGGGCACAATCACAGAACACATCATCTCCCAAATAAATACCTGCGAGTGAAGGGCGGCCGCATTCAGGTGGATTTACACGTACCCTTTGCACTGAAGCTTCACATATTTGATCCCTTCTTTTTCAATGTCGTTGCGGTCATAAAAGCGAGTAGTGTTGGTCAAATCAACGAGCAAGCCCATCTTCACCTTTGGGGGAAAAAAAAAAAAAAGACAACGATGCGATGAGACGTTGATTCACGCGCTTCGGCGCATCGGCCTCCGGAGGGTTACTTACCTTGAGACTTTTTAAATAGTTGGACAGCATACTTGGGTGAAATCTGTTTTCCTCGGCAACTTGGTCGTCGTAGCGTGAACCCAACATTGTTTTCATGGGCAGGAATTTACCTGAAACGGCAACCGGGGTTGGATTGACTTGGTAAGATAGCAGACATAACACAACAGAGAACTTAAAACTCGACTGATTGCAGTAACATGCCGCAGCGGCATTAAAATGACATGACAGATGCGGGGGATTTGGTGAAAACAAACAGCAGGCTGCAGAACTGCAGAAGAACAGCTTCTTGAAAAACAAAAGGATTTGGCCAACCTAAGTGTAACTCGAAGCAAAGATTTCAGATTTAATCAACGCAGGCCAAAATGACATGTTGTAGTCGGTGTACTTCCAGTTGAGTTGTGGTTTATTAAACAAACAAAAAAAAGAAGAAGCAAAAAAACAGAAGATGTAGCAAGCTGATTTAGCCCGTTTCAATGCCAATTCCCTTTTTACCCTAGTACTAAAAAAAATTACATACCAAAGCAATCAAAAGAAAAAAACATGTATTAAGAATAAAGAGCTTAGAAATACAAGAGTTAAAGATAGAATGCATCATATAATAAATTATGTCTTTATTGAAAGGCAGCAGCAAACGATAGTAGTTTGTTCCAAATATTTGTTGCACACAAACTAAAATCACCTTCTGCATATTGCATTTGTTCCTTCTGGGAACAAAAAGCAAGTTTGAGCCAGATAACCTGAGAGGATTTTGAAATCTATTCTTTGTCTGACAGGGACGGTGCAGAGACCAGAGAACTGGACTGAAGTTGTCTATGACTGGAGCAGCAGTGTTTTCAATCAGCTGTCCGATAGATTTTCTTTTTATGAAGACACTGAAGAGAGTGTTACAGTCGTTGGATCGGTGTAAGCCCGTTACTCTTCCTTTCCTTTAACGGGTAAGGATAACGGTAATCGCAATGTGAGTGCAGAATGAAGCAGGGCGCAGGGAGAGCACGCGGTAACCACGGTTTGTTTGGACACGTGACGCTCGGACTGAGGGGCTCGCCCACTCTCAAACTCGCTTCTCAAACACCTTTTGCAGGATAAAACAGTCCTCGCAAGCACACCGTGGAGTGGAAATTAAAGCAACGTGGATAATAAGCTCACAAACCGGGGAAAGGTGGCTTTTTATCGGCTCATTAGCCCCTGGTCAGGAGTTAGCAAAACAAACGGGTTGGTGAAGTTAGACTCCGACTGGGACCTTAAGAGAAAAGTTAAGGGTAAAAGCTCAGCGTTCAAGTGACAGATTTAGATCTATACACGAGTGGAACCAAAGCATTTGCATTTGGTTAATCTTCCACGTGAAGACATGTACTTATACTCTTAAACCCACATTATTACTTGTTTTAGCATCTATAAGGATGATTCATAGTTTTAGTGAAAAGTCAAAGTAACTGATGGTAACTGTCAATAATAAAGCTGAAGGACACCACAATTTAAGCGTGATTAAGTGATATAACGATTTAGACGTTGCATTCACACTATAACAGTGGATAATGACAATTACAATAGCAATATGTTACAATTATAACGTTTGGAAATGCTTTCAAGTATGAATTGAGTACATTTCAGACACTCAGGTTTTTTCACTTCTACTAAAGTGAAGATGGTTTGATAAGTAATTTTACTTTTTCCAATGCTTTATATAGCATCTCTGTATTTACTCCAGTAAAGAATCTGATAGTTTTTGGATCTGGATTAGTAGAACCTTTTTTAGTACCTTGCTCGCTAAATAAAAAGACAGTAGCACCTGAAACACTGGAACCTTTTCTTGTTGAGAGGCTGAACACCTTAAAATCACTGCTTTTGTGTGATAAATCTACATTTAATGTGAGCAAAAGCAAGTAAAAATGCCACAAACACATTAAATCAAGCCCAAATTCAAATCCACTTTGTTTTGTAATGTCTGGACGAATTTATTAATGACCAGACAGAAGACTATCGTAACACCTTCTGATCTGTGGAGCAGTTTTGTTTTTTTCTGTGACAGCTGAGCCGTTTTCCTTTTTCTCTTCATGCCTGTGAAAGAACACAATACTTCCCAGAGGAGATAAAGAACAGGGGGCGTCTTCAAACACACCACAGTGCAGTTTTTGCATCAGTGCAGTCTATTTAAGGATGTATAACTTGTAACTCTTCCCGACAATACAACAAACAAACACCCTGCAGTATTTTTAAGAGGCTGGTGAGACTGAAATACGTTCATGTGGAATCAAGTTTGTCTCGTTTTTTTCTGAACTAAATCAAATTTCGCACATGACAAGTAGTAACTTAATATTCCATCATGTGATTCATCACTTGGCCTGGATTAGTTTCATTTACTATAAAATGAATTTAGACCAATTGACTGAAACAGGCAATAACGCTGATTTAGCGTGTTATAAAGGTTATGGGGTTAAATTATAGCGCCCTGAACTTCCTCAGGTTTCCCTCAACTTTTCCCTCAAGTGACGAATCGGAGGCTAACTTCAGCGTCGTAACAGGGCGCCCGAAATCAGACCTTATGAAAAAATACAGCAAATCAAGATGTTCTACGAACAAATTGTAAAAGAAAAACACAACTTGAAACACTGAAGTCAATGACCCGATGCCATTGACTGATTTCGTACGAGCTATTGCCTCAGTTACATGCGTTAAATCAGCAACGCATGTTTACGTTGGCATGCTATTTTTATGTGACTTGAAACGAGTTGCGTTTTATTTATTTTTTTTATCTGCTTGTTTGGAGGGTAAAATAGTGACGGTTCACGTTTTTAGACAGATCACCAAGTTGAACATCATAATCAAATGTGATCAGAGTTGAAGCGCCAAATCTCCGAGCAGAAGCACTACCAACCGAACCGGTGATGGTTTGAACCCACCTGCCACGGGCTGTCCTCTTCTGGGACAGGTACGCCACCGCGGAGGGGGTGCGGTGTGTGACATGTCCGGGAGAAGGTTGAAAATAACCAAAGCCTTGTGTCCGAGGCCGCCGCGCGGGTCGAAGCTCCCCCTCTCTTGTAGAGCAGAAGCCGGGCTGCGGATCACCCGAGCACCGTGGACTCACAGGCCGACAGCTTGCTAATGCAGGAGACTCATTAGACAAGTTTCAGCCCCGATGGGCATTTAACACCAAACGATCTGCTTCCCGGTCCCCGCAGACCGCCACCCGACAACAATACTCTCTTCTCGGGATGTTTCTGTCAAGTCTTGCTAGTTATAAACAAACTACCATAATCTCAGTGGTCAACAAATGAGCTAGCTAGCTGTGGCTGAATCAGGCACACTTCTTCGTGTGACGTAAAAGTGTAGCTCAAACCAAACTGAACGTGTTGCACTGACACCTGCCGGAAACTATGAGAAACACAATCAAATCAAAACGTTGTTGTTGGGTTGTTTTTTTTTTTTTTTACGTCTTTATTGACAAAAACAGGCAGTACAGCATAAAAGTCGAATCATCCTCACACCGCTGTTCTCAATATTTTCGAGGTTTTTTTTCACAACGAACTTTATTGCACCTCGTATTATTGCACAAATAAGCAAATGTAATGATATATATATATATATATATATATATATATAGTTTCCCCAGTGCAAAACATTTTTGGCCAAGTGATGTAAATAATATACTCAAACAACTACACACACACACACACACACACACACACACACACACACACACACACACACACACACACACACACACACACACACACACACACACACACACACACACACACACACACACGCACACACTCAATGATGTATTGTTTTTGTTTATAATAAAGATTCACTTTTATATATGATGTGCCAGAAGGACTTTCATAAAGTAATTTTTATTATTGTGCCTTGTTCTTTATGCACATCAACAAAGCAATGAGGATATTATCTATAGTACCAATGCAAGCAGTGAAAAAGAAAGACTCTTTACAGCATTTAAACATGTGGGCAGGTAACATCACAAGCTTTTTGATACAATATAATACAGATTGTACATTTGTTACACCTTGATGTAACCAGTGTCACTCTAAAGTCAGAATGATACAAATGGTTTCATGGCTAAACACAGAATCCACATCATGACGTAAACAAATGCTACATTCCTCAATTTTATGAAATAGTATAGCTTTCACTGAGATCTGTGTTTGTTTTGACGTAGCTGCTGAAAACCGTCTGTTTTCAATTAAATACTTTGTACAACAACAAATAGAAGTAAAATACAACTTCACTTACACTCTAAGCATGATCTTTTTACAGCATTCACGTCACAATACAGCTAAAGCCAAAAGCTGTTGTGAAAGCTTAATGGGATATTAATTTACAACCAAACAATGTGTTTGCTTTTTTTTCAGTGGGCCTGGTCATTTTCAAACATATCCAAAGTGACATATACAGTCTTGAGGGACATCTTTTCCTGCTCTTTCCCAGAAACACGCTTACACACTTTACCAGTCTTTGGGGTCTGAGGTTCGACAGAAGCCTGACTGCGGTATGGGCTGCCCGGGCTGCCTGGGCGGCCTGGGCTGCCTGGGCTGCTCTCTGAGAGAAGGAATGCTGTGGTTTCTTCAGAAAAACACGGATGCAGCATCATTACGGGGTCAGCCAGCTTCTCATCCCGTCCCGCGGCTGAGTCAGCATATTCTCCATTTTGGTGGCCCGTCGTGCTTCCAGTTGAGCTGATGGCCAGTGAAGGAGTGGACGAATTGGATGTTTGTTCTGTGTACACCTTGTCATACGTGCTTTCAGATGGATTACTGAATGGGTGGAAGAGGCACATACTCTGTGGATAAACACACACACACACACACACAGAAGGTAAATAAAAAAAGGATCATGGTAGGTTGTTTCTGGCAACATTAGTCATAACACGTTTTTGGCTGCGTTTCACCTTGTGATTAATGGACGACGACCATGACGCCACGGAGCTGAGGCCTGGATTTGGAACAGGCTTGTCCTTGAATCTCTTCCACCTAAAGGAAAGTCATTCACACTCATCAGAGACTAATTTTGCGCGCAAACAACAAAGTGTAGATGAATTGTGACCCCCTAAAAAAAAGGGTCAGAATCAGCTAATCTTTTTCTTTGTCGTGTTGGCATTTGACATCACAGTGAGAAATATGCAAAACTTACTGAACAGCGCAGCACAGTCCAAGAAATAACACCAGAACTATGATGAGACTTCCACACACACTCAGTACTGTAATGAAGTTTGGATCTGTAGTGGGAGGAAAAAAAAAGTTTCACATTCACTTGGATTAAGTTTCTATGACAGTGAAATTTGTGTTTTTTGTCAATAAAGAGCTGTCACACACTATTTACCAAATTTATTGGTTTTGAAGAGCCTCTCACTGCTTGTTGTCACTCCAGTGAGGGCTGTGGCCTCGATATACACTCTGTACTGGGTGTCCGCATCCAGATCCTTCAACAAGATGTTCTGCTTCTCGCTGTCTACAGTTATGTCTGCAAAAAAGACAAGGGGGCACAGAAATGTCATGAACGCAGGACGAAAGGTCATATTTGACCTTCATGTGAGTGAAAGAGGGACTTACTGAGCAGTGGTCCTTCCTGTGTCCGGTAAAACACTGTGAAGCTGACAAAAGCACTGCTGCAGGCTCCATTTGAGCGAGTTTCCCAGCTCACATCGGCACTTTTGTCATAAGATTGAACACTGCTGATGGCAACATTGCTTGGATCTGTAGGAATCATGTTTTCGAAATGAGATCGGAGATATATGTGAATATTAACGATTCAGAAATTCCAGCTTCCTACCTCCTACCCTCGAGCAGATTTGATGGACTTGGGTGCCAGGACCTGTCTTGTCATCAAAGAGGGGCGTTACAGTGATATTATACGGCTCCTTGTCCAGGAGGTCTGTAAAGATAGGGAGGAAAGTCTGTGACTAAAGTGTCCACCGATTCTGATGAACAAACAAAACAGGGTTTATATTGTAACGCAGGGAATCCCAAATACAATGTAAGTATCAGAATTCCTGATAAAATGCTGTAAGTAAGAATTTAGTTTTTTTTTTAATAGTGAGATTATTCAGACTTTTGTTTGTTCACTTTCTATTCACAAAAATAAACTATGGACATTCTCACATTATGACATTTTCTCACAGTTACATTGACGTAAATACAATCTGAGCCAAGAAAAAAATATTGAGTCCACTTTTTTCAACCAAATTGAATTGAAAACAATTAAACGTAAGTGTGTTTTTAAATATCATTTGAGGTCCAAATATTTGTATGAAAAGAGTCCAAATGGTGAAACAAAAGTACTAAATGAAAGTGCGGACACTGAAAAGTGTATTCAATGAACAAACGCAATAAAGTAGAAACCTTTATCATCAATACTTTGATGATTTACATCTAAAACGAGCCTCATTTAACAAAGGCAGGATGCACTTGTGCTTCACATGTAATTTATCTAAGAAATGAAAACTGGAGTTTCTTCCCTGTCAAGTGGAACCAGAGGAAAGTCTGCTGGAGGTCCTATAGTGCAATGTCATGAGTCATGAGGATGTGGTGAACAGATAACCAATCTATCTGAAAACATCGTTGTACTTTTCCCACTGTAATAACATTTATGCTTCATATAATGAATGACGCATTGTTAATAATGCATTTTCTCTGAAAGGAGTGTAATTGGATGTCTGGTCTTTTGACGTCGAAATCACACTGTTTACCAGTTGACAGTGAATCACAGTTCTCAAAACACTCAACAAATGCATTATAAGACATCACAAAGCCTTGCCCCCTCACGAGGCTCATTATCCACCACACCCAAAGAGAGATAACACACAAACAGCAAAACGTGTCCAACCACGGACAAGTCTGCACACATTGACTCAGATTCCTTCTTCGCGGCGAATTGATTCAACATCCCTCTTTCTCTCCGTCATCAACTTACATCAATAAACCTACCAAACAGATTTGCATTCGTGTATTTGCTTTCCTTCCAGTTGTATTGATTTCCATTGTGGGTCCAGTCAATCATGTAACCACGGACCGACTGATTAGGAGCCCTCCAGTTCACCAGAATGACACCGTCACGGGTGGAGGTCTGGATGTCGGTAACCCGAGGGAGACCTGCCAAAAGTCAAACAGACGAGGCAATTTCTTGGTAACATGCGTCAAAGCACTCCTCCATTAACATGAAGCGATATCAAACATAAATGGTTCCATTAAGATGCAGAATCGATAGCATTGATTCTCACTCTCTCCAACGGCAGGAACATAAACGGAGTCTTCTGCCAGCAGGACTTCATTCAGGGAGACTGTGAGATTTATTCTGTGCGCGCCTTGGTTCACAGTGACGTCACAAGTTGAGCGGCCGCATAATGTATAGCTTTGGCTGGCTTGAATTGCATCTTCTTGGTCGGGAGTCTGTTTGAGCTCATAGGTAAACCTGCCTGGACACGCTGAAGGGATCTCCTGTGAAGACAGTTCAAAATACAGAAGACAATATCTGAGGGACAAACAGGTCAAAGTTGAGTTGAGGAGAAAAATGACGACCTGAAAATGAAGAACAATCGGAGATAGTGCAGAGCAGATGTATGAGATTTTTTTTTTTTTTTTTCCAAGGACGTACATTTAGGCCTTTATCAGGAAAGTAGAGAATAATACGACAGAAACAAGGACAATCCATGATGGATTACATTAAGATGAAGACTCAAACTGGATCCTATGTGAATCTTGTGAAAGCAAGCGGTTCCCCATGCGTTTCAGACATGTAATATTATTCAGGACCCAGAAAAAAAAGATGATGACTAAAACATGGAGGGATGACACGTAAACAAACCTCAGTGGTCACTCATATAGAAAGTAGAGGGCTGGACTGCGTATGTGCTGAAGTATGTACAAAAGGAACACATTCTCCACAACACACCGGCTCACTGCTATTTCCATGAAGAAAACTCACTTTTAACTCTTGTAAATCTTTCTGTTTCACCCAAAGTAACATTACTGTCTTTACGATAGTCTATAGATATATGATTCCGTGGTTCTGAGGAATATTGGTGATATTTACACGTAGCAGGAGTGAAAATTTAAGATTTTCTTGTGTAAAACTTTAGTTCAAAGAATAAGTTTGTATTTAGAAATGTCGTGTTATGTGTTATTTTTATTGGAGGTGTAGACCTGTGTGAGGGCTTCCTTACCATCCACATGGCACGAACTTTTCTTACTCCATCACTTTGTACTCCAGTCACCTTCCTCCACAGGTGCAGTCGGATTTGACTTTCTGGAACAGATTAAAAATAATTACAGTGAAACACACAATATTATCACCCCTCCATCCTCTGTACCACTTTATAGAGACGGTCCCAGCTGACGATAGGTTGTAAACTCTTGGATTTCTTTGGATTTCTGATATTTTAGGACTATGTTGACATTTTAAGATGGTGAATCATAAAGTACACTATATTATATGTACTTGTTTTGGTCGACCAATAGTTATATAACACCTGCAGTCGATGCTCCTGGGAGAGTGATGGTGGTGCTGCCTGCCCGAGGCAGTTTTCTCCATCAACATCAGCCAGAAGGATCATAATACACAGAGACTTGAAGATTTGAGAGTAACTAAAAGGCATTTTAGGGTGGATGTTGCGTTTACTGTTGAGTTTGGTGAGAACGGTCTTCTCCCGGCTCCAGTCACTCCAGGGGGCCTCGTCGAGAGCACAGCGGACTGACAATCTGTAATTCGTGCAGGACTCAAGTTCTTCAATAGGGATTTTAACATTCTCCTCAGTGTTCAGAGACTTGTTGAAGACCCACTGTGGAAGACAAGTACATCGTCCATTAAATCCCAAATCCTTCATATCCGCACTTTGCATTGAATTGCGCTACTGTGATTTGGTCAAACATTGCAAAGAAAACAAAATGTCTGTTCTCTAAGCATGGTGAAGGCTGGTGTGACTGGCATACATATAAACCTTTGGACGTGTTCGTACCCTCTGTGATTATGGATGATGAAAACAAACGAACAGTGATTATAAACAAAATTAGCCACTATCTTAAGATCAGTCCCCGGCTCAAGCCGTCATCCTCCCCCGCTGAAACTCTCCCCTCATCAGCTCAGTGCCAAAGAAGCATTTTTTGGGGGGATTTTTTTTTGCTCTGTTTTGTTATGTTTGCAATATGAGGACTCTCTTACGTCATTACACATTGTATTATGACAATGAATACCTCTAAGTTGCAAATAGCCTTTATTGTTAGGGAAAATACAATCTGCAATTTCAACAATGAAACAATTCAGTATATCTTTACCACTGGAGTCCTTTCATCAGCTGAGGGAGCCTGGAACCAGAAAGACATACAAAATGTAATGTTTTTTATGCACATCAGGTTTGATACTATGAAATATTTTTTTTATTTAAGTATTTATAATGTGCTATTTCCACCTTCAAAATTATAGTTCAAGTAAGTTTTGTAGCATGGATTGTCCCTCAGATGGATTCATTTATTTCACAGAAATCTCCAATCACTGAAGGGATCCATTTCCTTTGATGAACATTTATACATCCCAAGATTTCATGTATCAGACTCCCCCATAAGTGACAGTCCAGCTGTTCTTTAGGTTCTAATGTCCCACCATTATCGGAGAAAGTGTTTCAACAGTTTGAACTACAACTGCTTCTGTTTGTTTTTCCAAAGAGAGACTCACCTTTCTGAATTTGACCTGACAGTGATGCTTCTCTGATGCGTAGGATCGACTCCACTCAACCAAAAGATGATCGGAGAAATGCGCGAAAGAAATCTTCGGAGGATTGATTTTCACTGAAGAGACGCAAGATGGTCTTAGTCAAAACATAAAAACATTATTAAGAAGCATGAATGTTTGGTTTTTTTTACAATAAAGCTTATGCAACTTACAAATCTGATATAGGTTGAACTCATAGGAGTCGGAGTAAGCCTCCCATGCACAAGCTTTGGCTCGCACTGTGATGTTGAAATCATATCCGACATAAAGTCCTATTTGCTCAGATGCGTAGAAATCTCTCACTGTGCAGGTTGTTGCTTTCGTCTTGCAGATTTCAATTGGGGAAGTGTGCAAAGCGGAAGAACTGAAAGAAATGCACATAATATATTGGATATATCAAAATCTGGAAATGTGTAAGCATCAATTGATTCTAGAAAATATGAAGAAAATGTTGAAACCTACTACAGGACAGAGTAGTTTACGTTCAACTGGGAATTAAATTGATGCTCCCAGGAGCATGTCAGGAGTTGTGGCACGCCGACTTGACTTTCATCGTCATAATGCAAAATGCAAAATATGTTTCTGGGCTTTGCTGTGAAAAAAATAGCAGAGTCATGCACGTTAAAAGAAATCTACAGGTATTTGAAGCAGCTATTTTCCTGTTGAAAGTAAAGCAGCACAATCCAGCATTTTTCCTGGTCTAGCTGGTGTATGAACAGCATCAGACCAGCGTAAAGCAGAATAAACAATAACAGAGCAGTATATACCAGAAAAGACAAGCTTGAACCAGAATAGACCAACATATATAAGCAAGGCATCTTATATACCACTATACATACAAGGATACCTGCATTAACAACAATTAACTTGGACAATCATAAAGCTGCATAGACTGGCACCGACCAGCTTAAATCAGCATAGATATACAAAAATGATAATGAACTAACAAGAAAATTATGCAGTTTTGCTGGGGTTTTTTTGTTTTTTTTGTAAGGCTCACTGTATGTTACGATGATGATGCCTCCAACGACATGCTGCGTATCAACAGTGCGACACGCCACCGTCGCTTGGTGATGAGTGAAGTTCCTCAGGGTCAGGACCACGTGCGTGGAGTTGATAGTTTGCGACCAGCTTTTATCGACGGATTTGTTGTCAAGTGTCCAGAAGGTTTCTCCATGTACACATGAGGTCCTGCACACGACCTCGGTGCTGGATCCCGCTTCGATGAATTGATCTTTAGGGTCAACGCTGCAGCTGTCGTCACGCTGGCCTGCAGGGAACGATCATGCTTACAGTGCTTTTGGTGGTTCTAGTTTTGCAGAGTTGTATACAAAGACTAGTTTTTTTTTTGATTAATGGCAATATCTCAAAACAAAACAACACAGCTGCTCTTATTAGCAGGTCCTACTACCATCATGTCATATGATCGAATAAAAACTAACAGGCCTGCTCATAATCTATTATTCGCCTGACCAGAGTGGGACTCCCTGACGATCAGGGCAAATTTTGCTCTACTTGGAAAGAGTTCAACTTCTTCAGCCAATTCCACACTCAGGCTTGTGTGAAATAGTGAAATCTCACAGGGGATTTATACAGATTTATCCATGAACTCCTGTGATTATCTTCCTTTCAGCTAAAGAGACAAAAGTCCCTTTCTTTGCCAGATCGGATTATTTTTTTCAGACACAGTCAAGTAAAAACAATGCTCACAAAGTCTCCATATCCGTACGCCAACCTCAAAATACAATGGGAAGTAGATAATGGCTGTTTGCTTGGTGACTCAACACTTCCTCTCGTAGCTTCCTAAATACTAACAGGTTTATATACTGTGAAGCAGCGAGAGGAAGACGTCAGCAGACATTAGGAGTACATTAGCAAAGGAGCACACTTCATGACAGCTCCAACAGTGAGAAAAGCCCATAAGAAAACTATGGCGCCTCGATTGAAGCAGGAATATAGACTCCAAACAAGAGACAAGCTTTTAAATGTGAAACAGTCGCCATACCTTGTCTTTCTCATCTATTATGATGACATTTCAGTTACAAAACTTAGCACCCGTTTCTCCAAGACCACAAATATTAAGATGTGTTTTTCTCACAGAAAGTAATATCTGAGATATCAATTGATATTTTCAGAATCTAGAGAATGTTTAGTTGAGTTGATGCTGTCAAAGGCAGGAAACCCACAAACAAATCGTGGAGGAGATGAAGAGTTTTTCATTCGTGTAATTGCAGTCTTCAAAGATTCTACAAATCTCTTCGCAGCTGCAGTGAGCGACGCATCACAACATTATGAGTTTTCCAAATCATTGACTTTTCATAAAATGGGATCCCAGGCTCTTTGAGCCACTGTATAAAATAAAACAAGAAGAGCAGACATTAACAGAAGAGATACTCAGTGCCTGAAAACATGAAGAGCCTTTGACACGTTCTCGCCTGCATCAACTCGTACACCACATCCAACAGTTTGTTGGGTATTTTTTGCTGTAATTTCTGCTGCAATGTAAATAAATTTGATGTAATTAAACAATTCCGCCCCTTCAGATTCTAGAAAATGTCTGAAGTAATATCTCCTGCTCCAATTGGGTCCCAGATCCAAGTAGGTCCACAGTGCAGTTTTATATTTTGGTACTTTCTCATTCCTTTTTTTTTTCTTCCTTTTTTTTTCTTCTTTTAAACATTGGTACATGCTAATGTATTAATATCACAGGATTGAACAGTGACTGGCCATCATTTGTAAAAGAAACTTCTGCTCCAAGCCTCTGCATTTCATTCATTCTACTGTACATTCACACTACATATCAGAAGGTCAAAACACAGGTCAGTGCAAATACAGAAATAAAATACAATATAGAGCCAGGTGGGTGGTTCCAAACCTCTTTGGCTAAACATTGATTTCAGTTTGACAAAGTAGTTTTCAAAATTATTTTCATTGACGAAGTCAGAGGAGGCTTTGTTTTTGGACTGTGGGCAGAAGCTGGAGTGCCTGGAAAAAAAATCCACTGGCACACAGGGAGAACATGCAAACCCCACACAACTTTTGCCAAATCCCATGTTTTACCACATCCCGCTGCTCCAGCATAATATTTCAAGTAAACAATCTCATAACTAATAACAAGTCATTCATTTGAATAGAATGCATCAGAGGAGACAAAAGGAGGGAAACATGCAGGATAGAGGAACTGGAGTGGATACACTGGTTTACAGGATTTTCAGTTCAAATGGAGGGCACTTTGCCACTGGAACAACGTTGCATATATCCTGTGAATGGTACATACATATATTTAACACTTCCCACAATATGAAGTGAAGGAATCTCATTCATAGATAACACTGACTTGGGTGCATTTCTTAAAATATTGTGCATAATTTAAAATTCTGATTGAATTAAATCCATGATTTGCTAGCAATGAGAGGAAATTGCATTATTTCAGAATGAATAAGAAGCATATTTCCTGACAGAAAAACTTAAATAACCATGTGACATTATGTAAAATGAAACCAAAACAATTCAACAATTTCCCTCAAATCTCTCCCAAACAGTCTCTTCTCCTACAACCTAACACACAGTGAACGAAATGTTTTCTTACCTATACCAATGGGAATCACAACGAGCATAAGCAGGAGTGGTAATGGATCCATTCTTTGACTGAATAGACAGAAAGCAGAGAAAGTCCTGTGTAAAAATGCATTTAGAAGTCCACTGCAGATGATCAAAGTCTTATTTACTGAGTCTGTTTCACCAGATTGTAGGAGAAACTGCTGCAGGTTGTCCCACACTTATGCCATGGAGCAACAGGAACTGAAGTAAACCCCGAAATAAACGGGAGGTATTACCCAACTGGACGCAGAGCTTCAGACAAAGGGGAAGTGAAATAACTCGCCCTCTGTCTTCAATATGCATCCACGTGACACACATACACACACAGAAAGAGAGAGAGAGAGAGAGAGAGAGAGAGAGAGAGAGAGAGAGAGGGGTGGAAAATGAGAATGACATTCCCAGCAGTAGATTAACATCTTCCATTACTGAGTTCTATTGTGGTTGTCTTATGTCTCCTATTGTTGGGTTTTATTGTATTTTGTAAACTGAGCTCTGTGAGTTTCTAAAATGTTCAGTATTCTACCATACTGATATCGTCATCTGATGTCAATATTATGAATGCTGTATTGAGCCCCCAAAGTTGTACATCTCTGGAGGATGTGACAGCCATTAATGCAATCTGCAGCATTCCTACAAATCTAAAATGACTTTTCTTTTTAACAAGGAGTTACAGTTTGAAATAATTTTATCAGCATCAAGTTCAAACAAAGGAATAATACTTTTTTTTAAAAGTATTTAAAAATAGATAACACAGTGCTGTCTAAACAGCTGCACATTCAAAACCACAACCAAATACTGTACTTACATTTGAACAAATATGTATTATGCCATACTTATTTTTTTATTGTTTGTAGAAAGTTTAGGGGAAAATATACATGATTTGTACTATGAGGAAATGTCAAAAGAAGATACAATTACAAATACAGAAGTAATAACCAATAATGTACTGATGGCTGTTGATGTAATATCTAAATGTATAGTGTGTTTTCTATTAAAAAATTTTTTTTAATTAAATGTATTTGTATTTTCAAGTAACCATTCAGCGTAGGTCCACTCCGGCCCAGTAGGTGGCGGCAACGCGCCTTCTATTGTTCATAACTTGTACCGAGGAGCCAGTGACGAAGACCAACAAAAACAAGTAGCCGCCTTAGTTAGCTTGCGAGTGAGGAGGAAATGTTGTGAACATTTCCGGAGCGGTGGACACATAACACACCTCTGCAGCCGGTGACCCGTCCCCGGTCCGGTCCCCCGTATGTACTCGGCGGTGCTGATCGCCGCTGTTGTCGGCGGCGGCGTCCTGCTTCTCATGCGCCGTTTGTTTCCCAGACAGAAAGCCGTGCAGCTGCTGCGTTATCCCGCCCACACAATGCGGGGAAAGACCATCATCGTGACCGGGGCCAACAGCGGGATCGGAAAGGCCGTGGCCGGGGAGCTGCTGAAGCTGCACGCCCGGGTCATCATGGCCTGCCGGGACCTGAAGAGCGCCGAGGAGGCGGCCCAGGAGATCCAGAGGGAAGCGGGTCAGGAGCAGGGGGAGGTGGTCATCAAACACCTGGACCTGGCTTCTCTCGCTTCAGTGAGGAGATTCTGTGAAGAAATCAATAAGGTCAGCAATGACACACAAGTTGTATTATTCATTCGCGGCTGGTGTAAGAAAAAGTATGTGAACCCTTTGGGATTACTTGGATTTCTGCATAAATTGGTCATAAACTGTGTTCTGATGTTCAGCTGACTCACAACAATAGATAAACAGTCTATGTTTTAGTTCTTAAAACACTACATGTAAACATTCACAATGCAGTGTATGTGAACCTTTGGGTTTATAAACTGGTTGACCCTCCTTTGGCAGCAATAACCTCCAGCAAACGTTTCCGGTACTTACAGATCAGATCAGGAGAACTTCTGGACTATTCCTCTTCACAAAACTATTTAATTGCCGTAATATTTATATTTTATTATTTATATTTAATATATATGTCTCGTGTGAATTAATCTTGAGGTCATGCCGCCGCAACTGTACCTGAGGCGACTGTCCTTGGTGCTGAAATTAGAGATAGACACTTTAAATCTATTTGAAGATAAAACGTGAAATATGGCTCTTGAAGGACATTATTAAATAGTTGTATCTCAAAACCTACTACTACGTCAACTTTGTGCATATTTGATTTGTTTTGACTTTGATATGTTGTCTTTACAGAGCACAGTATTTGTAAATAATTTAAAACAACTGACTTTAGGTGAGTCAGATTCACACAATGCGTGTTAAATAAAACACTATCAGCCATTTACACTTTGTACATAACAGGCAGTCATCCATTACGATACAGCATCCCCAAATATGAAATGTAAAGCAAGATGAAGCTTTAAGTATGCTAATCCTTTACCAACCCGACAGGGGGTGCTGCTGCTGCTCCCAAGTTCACTTCATTACATCCAACAGTTCATTTTCCACCACAGTGAAATGTTCTCTTTCTATGTTTGAAGTCAGCTATGCATGAAATTCATATTTAAACAAGATATAAATAAGTATGAATTTTGTTTGAGGAATGCAATGATGCAGAAAAAAAGGTTGATTGCTTTTTGCACATGGAGCGAAGTCTTGACCTCAAGATTGGAGGACCTGCATTTGAATCAAGGTGGATTGAGGGGAAAGTTGCAGTGAGCCCCTGTGGTTACCCCTGCAATCCTGTGCAAAAGTGCACATAGCTTGGGAAAGTGTAGATAGTAAACTTAGCCAAAAATCTACATTTGAGTGTTTATCTTGGCTGCTTTTTTGACATACGACATTTAATGTTTTATTTTTGTTGGCTTTTTTTTTGGGAGGGGGTGTTTTTTATTTTTTTCATATTTGGTCATTTTCAAAGACTTTTTCTGACACTTACCTCCATAACAGCCAGTTGTCTCAAGGTGCTCCCTGTGAAACCAGATAATCACATTAATGTGTGCCCGAGACATTTAATAAGTGGTGAATTTTGTGTATTGATGTGTGTGAACAAACATTGCACGCCTGAGGATGCTTTAAAAGGTCTGGCATGACGTCAAGCTCACTCTAAAAGTCAGTCATCTCCTAAAGGCATGAAACAATGCTGGAATGAAACCGGCTACGTTGAAGGTTACACACACACACACACTTTGTGTAATACATATAGAGTGAAACTTCATTCTAGATTTTTATTGCTTGCAGAGGATTCCATAATACAAAACAAAATCTTTACTGCAAGTCTGATGATCGATATGAATGTCTCTGGTTTTTAGGAGGAATCAAAGATCGACGTGCTGATAAACAACGCGGGCGTATACCAATGTCCCTACACGAAGACGGAAGATGGCTTTGAGATGCAGCTCGGCGTGAACCACCTGGGTCACTTCCTCCTCACTCACCTGCTCCTGGACCTCCTGAAGACGTCGGCGCCCAGCCGCATCGTCGTGGTTTCCTCCAAACTCTACAAGTACGGCCACGTCAACTTCGACGACCTCAACAGCGAAGCGAAGTACGACAAGGCCTTCTGCTACAGTCAGAGCAAACTGGCCAACCTGCTGTTCACGCTGGAGCTGGCGAAGCAGCTGCAGGGCACGGGGGTCACGGTCAACGCGCTCACCCCAGGCATCGTGAGGACCCGGCTGGGCAGGCACGTTCAAATCCCGTTCCTGGCGAAGCCGCTGTTCAACCTCGCCTCGCTGGTGTTTTTTAAGAGTCCTCTGGAAGGGGCGCAGACTCCGCTCTATCTGGCCTGCTCCCCAGAGGTGGAGGGAGTGTCTGGGAAGTGCTTCGCAAACTGCGAGGAGGAAGAGCTGATGGCCAAAGCTGTGGACGAACAGGCAGCCAAGAAACTGTGGGACATCAGCAGGATAATGGTGGGGATCACTGACTGAGGGAGGTGGGGGGGGGGGGGGTTCTGCTCCCCCCACAAAGACATGACAGTCTCAAAAAACAGCTCATGCAAACACCTGATAACAAAAATGCAATGACACGTGTGTGCCAATGAATTTGAATAAAGAATTTCCAAAATGTGCCTGGATTAAAGGAGCATTGATCTTCCCGGATTTACGTTATCTCTCACGTCACTTTGTCAGAGAACAAATTAGGCTTCTTTATTAATAATTAATATAATACATAAATGCAAAGATCTAAGATAATAGAGTTGATTTCCATCTTCAGTCTCTTGACAGGTTAACAAAAGCCACAGAAAACAAACTACAATATAGCAAAACTGAAGTGCAAATAATTAATAGGAAAAGAAAAATCAAATGAAGGGATCTGATATATTAAACTGCTGGAGTGCATAAACCTCCTTAAAGGATATTAATGAGATGGCATGATGTCTTGCTCGACAGTAAACTGCATTGTTGCACCAGGTTTACACACATGGTTAAACTCATACACAGGATGGTATATAATGGATCAATTATGCACATATATACATATACTGACAAATGTGTGCACAATGCACATACATGACTCACGTGAGGTCACAAATGTCAATATTTCAGTGAAATAAGTGCACATTTCTCCCACATTCGGGAAAAGAAGTTAGCGAAAGGAGCTTAAGAAGATAAATGGCGATTGGAGTCTTAAGACTGCACTGTGTGGAGATTACACATTGAGATTCGGCACACAGTATGCGAGATTGTATTTATGTGGAGGCGTGTATGGATACGCGACTAGCTGCAATAACATACAAGTTCTAATTATTAAAACGTCTATAAAAGGTCGTTCCTTGCTAGAAGGACCTGATCAATCAGTGAGGTGAGAAGTTAGGAACAGTTGCTTGCAGGTCAATGTGAAGATCATCACTAAAAGTTGTCTTTCTACCTTAATCAGCAGGCTCAGTCAGTCTCTGTCAACAAAAGTGAAGAAGCTGCAACCTTCCCAGGAATTCAAACACAAGCCTCAAACAGAAGGCGCAGGCTCCCCAGCAAATTGCCTCATCACGTCCACCAAAGCCAAGCTGAGCCGCCACATTTTTTTCCTCCATTGTGAGGTCAGGCTACTGCTTGTGCTCTGCAAATTCTCCAAAGAGATTTTCAGGTTGAGCTATTGTGTTTGAGCTTGTGACATTTGTGCATACTTTAGCACCTATTTTTGCAGTGTGCAGGACAAAAGGTGTGTGTGTGTGTGTGTGTGTGTGTGTGTGTGTGTGTGTGTGTGTGTGTGTGTGTGTGTGTGTGTGTGTGTGTTGGGCTGTTTTTAATCTAGTCTCCTCTTGTTGTGCTTGAAGTGTAAATGCTTTGCACTGGAACAATAAAGTCGACATTGCAGATCGGTGAGCGGCCGCTCTGCTTTGGCTCCCTCCTGTGGCTGATTCTAATCTAATAGGACTTTTAAATAAGAATAAATTAAACAAGCAAGAGTAAAGTGATGGCCCATGTCTGGGTGGCAGACCGAAAACCTTGCTACAAACAGCGTAAAACAATCCACTGACCATATAAACACCAGAGTGACTTACACATTGAAACAAACACACGACTCTCCACAAACGATTGAACAAAACAGAAGGTTTTAAATGATTGAACTCAGTCAGTTTGTTGAAAGACATTGGAGTTAAAAAAGGTCCTTTGAATTTTAAAACTAGAATTTAAATCAAAATAACCCAAACTTGTAATAGTGATATCTGCCATGGTTAGTCTTTGTCCATAAGGATTCCCCCCAAAATAGTCTCTCATCACATAAAAATTGAAAAGTGCAAAGCATAGTTTTAACTTTTAATTCCGATAGTTGCTTCTGGTAACAAAAAGAAAAACAATTTGACCTTAAGCGATATCAGATGATTTGGGGAAATTATGGGTAAAAACACCCAAGATTGTTGAAATAGTTTAATGGTTTAAGTTTATGTGTAATTAGTGTTTGAAAATGTTCCCATCCAACTTCCCTCTCAGTTCAATCAGTTGGCTTTGCAGCCTTGCAATTGTCCTGAGACAATTAAATTCCCACGTGTGAGCATTAAAGGACGGCTGAAAGCTGAAATGTATAATTTGTGCTTTATTGGGCAAACAAAACAACCAAAATATATAAACATGCATCGTTTTCAAATAAACAAGGTTACAGTGGCATGGTGGGGCATCCAAATCTGAGGTAGAAAGGGGGCGGGGACAATCTCTTGCAGAAATATAAGAAGAGCAAAAATGAAGTTAGTACCGACCGCTAAGACAGATGTTTATACCTCAAAATGATCCATCAATAACAATAAAACACACCCATCAATACTGTCAAATTCAGTAAACAGAAGAAAATCAAAATGCATGTCTGTCATTAGATTTAATTTGTTTTTGTTTCCATTTTTACTCTCAACATTCATATGTAAATCTTCACAAGGCCATCACTGCTGCAGCTGATTAAAAATAATAAATCTATGTGCAATTTTCAAGGGAAAGTGTCAATTAAAATACCTCTCTGAGTTTTCAAATATAGCCTTGGCAGTTGTTTTCTTTTTAAATTTATATACAAGTTCCAGGATTATCAAGAAGTTTTGTACTTGTTTGATTGTTTCTGATTAATCTGTTGCTAACAGCTACATACAAAATATATCACTCAATTTTTAGTTAGTATATATTTTTACATTTGTAATTTAAATACATACACATTCTTAAAAACTTTAAGGGCTCCTTAAGCATCATCTTTGTCTGTTCCCCTCACATCTAACTGTTAATATGACTTACTTCCTCTGGACATTGTAAACAGTTGCCACCCCAGAATCAAAGCTTTTACACGATCAGCACGAGTCACTTGTTGGAGTTACTGAATTAGTCGGCTCCCGGCTTCATTGTGAACCATTTTCTGGTCACGCGAGCAGCGGATGTAGCTGAAGACAACGGGGCCTCTGCTGTCCTATCAAAGTGTGAACCTGATTGAGGAGTCCTTTAATTCAGGAGCGTTCCATAAAGCTGAGCCTTGGTCAGACTGTCCTTCCTGGAAAGTCCAAGGGAGCCAAATTTTTGGTTGTAAGGAGGAGGAGGCGGCGGCGGCGCCGGTGGCGGCGACTGGCTTGGCTGTGCGGGAAGGCTGTGCATCTCCACCTGGTAGTGCTGCAGCTCGGCGGCCATCTCCAGGGACCTCTGGTTGAGAGACTCGGTGGAGCTGTTGGGGCTGGGGTCCACGTAGTCTGCACTCTGGCCTCCGGCCGCCACGTTCCCTTCCCTGTCTTTGGAGCTCCCTGAGTGGTAGAGGCTGTGCTCGGACTCCTGGCTGTCCTCCGCTCGGAACAGGTGGGCCTGGCTGTGAGCCTGCCGGAGGCCCGGGCTGCACTCGGGGCTCGGGCTGGCGGCCACCCACACCGGGTCCATGACATCCACCCCCTGATGGTAGTAGTCGGCGCCTTCTTGGAAGCTGCTGTAAAGTGGCCCGAGTCGGATCTTCGCGGGACGGACGGAGAAGTGCTGCTCGGAGAAGCTGTACGGGGAGGCCCGGCCGGGGCTGCGGTAGCTGTGGGCGCTCAGGTCCTCCACACTGAGTTGCCTCCACCGACCGATCAGCTCCTCCTCCTCGGGGGCGAGCGTGCTGCCGCGACGGCTGTCCTCGTAGGCGACGCTCGGGGAGGAGGACGGCGGGAGCGGCTCGTAGGGCTCACTGAAGCAGGAGGACATGGTGCGGCTGTAGACGGGCGAGCTGCCGTTCTGGTGGTGGCTCAGCTCCGCCTGTTGGAAGGGATGAGTGTTGGCAAAGACTCCGGGACTGTCTCCGTCCCAGGATGAGTCACTCTTCCTCTCATAGTCCCCGGCATCTCTCCAGTCCATGTAGAGGGAGTGATGGCGGGGAGAGGAGGCCGCGCTGCTGGGAGGGCCATTGCCTTTCTCCTCAGATCCTCCCCCGCTGAAGCTGGAGTACGAGCTGGACCCGCCCCCCAGCGCAGCGGGGAACTTGGTAAAATGCTCCTGGGAGAATCCAGCGCGCAGCCCCACCGAGCCTTCCTCCGGGGTGCTGTCGGTTGAGTTCTGGGGCCCGTAAAGCAGCTTCCTCTCACCGTGGACGTCCATGCTGGGCCTCCGCTCGCGGTGGCGGTCGTCCGGACAGTAGAGAGCCGTGTCACTACTGTACAGGTCAGATTTGTAGGCAGCTCGCAGCCCCAGGCGCTCTCCGGGGCCCAGGCTTTCCAAAATGAAAGCATGTTCCTGGATTTGGGGGCTGGGGGAGCGGGAGGCCTGGCTGCTGCTGCCCGCCTCATCTGGTTTCTCGAGCACTTTGGCAATCAGAGAGGCCGGGACGGAGTCAGAGTAGGTGTGGCAGAGAGGAGAGTCCTCCAGGTGCATGGTCAGTCGCTCCTGAAAATCTGCGGGAAGCTGCAAGTGTAATGGAAAAAAAAAAAAAGAGAAGGCAGGAAAAAATGTGTGAAGAACGTGTTGTACCAACAGATGGAGAGCTTTTTTTTTTTTTTTTAAATTCCAGGCACCTTCTCTTATCAGTGTGAAATGTATTTTGAACACTCCACTGAAAAATTAAACACTTCCTTTAGTCTATCGGTGTAATTAGAAGCTTTATAAAAGTCTTTCCATTAAATACTACTTCAAACTGTTCATTCTTTTGTAAAAATACCATAGTTCGACATCATAAACACAACTTGTATCAACCTCCTTCACCACTCGGCACCACTTTCAACAATTTGCATAATTTCATTTTAGCTTGAGTGCAAATATATATATATTTTATTTTTTATAATTTCAATTGTGCCAAAATGTTTTCACATTTTCTCCTTCAGCAAGTCCAAATTATATTTGTAGATAGTTGTATTTCTCTTCTGACTTGGAATTTGGAGTCAATGACCGTAAACAAAGTCACATTGAAATAATTTTGCCGTAAGTTTCTGACAGACGAACAACATTGTTTGTTGACCTTCAAGTTCAGGTTGTTTTTGCGAAAAAACACAAAATCTAAAATTGCGTTTTTCATGGCAGCGTTTTCTGTTGGTGTGTATATACATGCATGATGAATGTCCATTTACTAAACCTGTTGCAACAGGGTATTTTTTAAATTCCTCTGCACTGCAGAATGCCACTTAATAACGCAGGTTATTTTAGGTGAATATGACAGCATAGTGTAGACTGAACTGCTTTCGCCATTATAGTGCTCACAACTATATTAAAAAAGTGTAACAAGAACTTCGACATAAGAGAGACATATATGCCTTTGTGTAAACTGAATTCCCCCCTTCAGAATAGAAAAAAACGTTCTATTTTGAGCATGTCTCAATAAGAAAAGGCAACCCTCCACGACCTGTACCTCTCTCCATAGCAACAAGAAGTAAGCTAACTGCAGCTCATCACCAACAAGAATCTAGTCCTTTGTTCCTAATTGGCAATGAGAGGCAAGCTAATTATAACGTTTGTAGAAAGAGGAAAGACAAATACTACAGACAACATGAAAAGACACTTTATCATAACAGTTTCTCTACACCTTGGACCAAACTAAATACCACTCAATTACTGTCCACACATTTTTCATTTGGGCTTGTTTCGAATAAGATCGCAATTACTTTTTTTCATGGCTTGCAGAAATGGGAGCCTGATCATTTTATACCCTCTCTGCGCTTGTTTTGCAGCAAAACAAACGGCTAAAGCACTTCAGTAGGTGCTGAAGAGCCACTACACTCCTCAAAATGCTGCAGCACCATTCATCAATATGCTTTCGATTAGCTTCCACCCACAGGATCAGCATGCCGGCCGACATACACAGAGTGCATGTATGGCCTCTGACCCCCATTATGTTTGGCAGTGAGCCGACAGAACGCTTCTATTGCACTTTATGATAGATCCTACATTGTATACGTGTTTGTGTGTGTGTGTGTGTGTGGGGGGGGGGGGGGGGGGGGGGGGGGGGGTGTTAACGAGTCTTATGCAATCCAATGCAGTTTGCATTGATATTTCCATTCAGCCAGATGCGTAAAACGTGGCAAGGCATTCTCTAAAATCGTGCTCATTTTATAATCTACTCTGTACTGTCACATGGGCATGGCACCAGGCCGACAGCTGATGCAGCAGGAAAAGTGACACCAAGCTGGCCAAGTGTTAAAACACTCATCGATAACCACATGCATTCCTTTCACAAGTAACAGCAGGATGCTATGATGTAGCTTCAGAGCGCGCCACATTTACATTTTGCCAACACACTGGAGTTTCACCTCTTTTTACTGTCAGCTGTCCTTCACATTCCCTCACAATGTGCTTTCAAGTGGTTTTCATGCTGCTTTGTGCCCAATCACTGTCAAATAATTACACGATTACCAAACCTGGTGCAGTAAGATTACACTGGTTTAACTGCAAAGTGAATGACAGGAGCAGAAAGACTGGTTTACTTTTTATATTACTGACTCATATATATATACAGGAGCAGTGCTGTTGCTTTTCATAATCAAGCAGAAATCTGATGCGTTTCCTGCCAATTCCATCTGAACAACAACACCAAAAGGCCACTCAAGCTGCTAGAATTTGAATCTCTCTTGTCTCATACAGTGTCACACACAAAATATCACAGCACCTTCGTTTGGGTAAAAGCTGTCATTAAAAAACACACAACAGGCTTATTGTGCAGGATTTAAACTGAGATATTTGCAGAAATAGGACAAATTATTCATTGTCACCCACAATCTAATTTTGAAGATTGAATGAATTACGGGTTTCACGGGTGAAGACTGGATGAAACTCACTTGAACCCATTTGAAGCTTGAATTGTAAATACTCTGTAATCACAATCTACAATCTTTAAAAGCGAAGCATTCAATGCACTCGCATATGGATCCGAAGCATAATATTTTAGAGACATATAGTCGAGTTTTCATTAGTCGCCATAATTCTCGTGAACATGGTGTGACCTGCAGGAGAGGATGGGGTGATCGACCCTCCATCTAGACTATGTAACACCACTTTAGTCTACCCCTTCTGCTTAATAATTTTTACAGAATGGAGGAAAAATGTGTCTCCTATGCCTCGACATAAAAGCTATTTTACCGGCAGACAGGACAAAACACACACAATATATACCTTATTGAAGTAAAATCTACCTATAGCAGAGCTGTTAGCGTTCGTGAAATGAACTCTAAACTCAGACCCATGTTCCAAATCGATGGCCTCAAAACAAGTAAAACAGAATGAAAGATATTGTTTCAAGTGGCTGACCCATAAGAAATAAATGAGATTTGTTGACAGGTTATAGTAACACCGACTGTATATCTACACCTGGCACATCTGGAGGAAGGCATTGTAAAAGCTTGTGTTTATAAAGTGTCAGATCAGGACAATTGCAAGTTTTTCCAATAAGACTGTTCTTCTGTCAACTTTTTGAAAGCACAATTCCTTCCTCTTTCTCCTCTTTAAGGATATTTGGGATAAGAAATAATTTTTTTTACATATTATATATTCCAGGCTCATTTTTTTCATCTCTGTCCTTCCTGCAGTGACCTACAGTACTCGTCGCTCCATCCTGGCTTGTCTCTTATCTTTCCTGAGTCGAAAAGGGCAAGGTGACCTTCCCTCTTACAGTCGAGACAGCAAAATCTCCACCCTATTCGTGCCTTGTGCTGAAAAGAAACAGCTGAGAGTAGCAACAGAACTGCCTCATTCATACATCGCCCTCTCCACAGTTATCTCAGCAAATATTTCCACTTTTACGCATCATCACCACATTGTTTCTCTCATGAATATCTTTTGTGGTTCACATCAGAAGAACGCAGAAAATCTTGAAGATCTTAAGGTTTCACACTCAAATGAGAAATGGCTTAAAATAGATTGCTTTTATTGTGGTTTGGTGTTTGTTCCACGACACTTTGTAACTTTGTATTAATGAGTATTATATAAATTAGTTAGTTAATCAGGGTGTGATTTACTAAGCATGGGAGATAATCCTCTTCTGGCCTCCATATCGCTGCTTCTTCTATTGGATTTCCGCAGGGGGGATAAAATCTATGTCTCCACCAGCAGATTGCACAAAACACATCCAATATTAAATATATGAGTCAAGCAGAAGTATTACCTCTCATATGTTTAAAATGAAGCTCGAATAACTCCAAACGCAAATACTGTTTGCCTCACAAAAAGCCGGGCATTTTAAAAGGCCCCCTGCTGTCGAGGGGGGAGTTAAACTAAATGTAAGGTACAATCTAAAATGTCTCTCCGCAGCCCACACAACATTTACTATGTTCTTAGATATTAATTTGTCAAAATTACATTGTTATGTTGGTGGCATACGTTTTTACAAAAACAGAAAGCTGTAAACCTTTTTATTCCAGGTGAATTTATATTATTATTATAATGCTCTACTTATTGATCTTTACTCCCCCACCTGCCATCATCACCAAAATATTAATTACATTAATAGAATAGCTATTAATTAAGACCAAGTGCGTATGTGGCTCCTCTGTAGTGGCTCCATGAAAAATGTAGATTTAATCCATTTGTGCTGCACAGCTCTTTGAAAAAGTCCTATCTTGCAGTTTGAGATGAAAGAAGGTTTCCTCTATAAAACAGAAACGACATCCAAACGTGTCACCTGTCCAACCAACTTCCACTGCAGGTATTAAATGTGAAAACTCTCGAAATGTAGACAGAAGTGATTGTTTTCACTGCCAATGATACTGTACCTAATTGAACTGCAGGTCTTTAATCCCATGAATACAACCTAAACCACACTTTTGGAAAATGCAACAAAACTGTATTGGGAAATTGATTTGCGCTGTTATTTTCAGCTTGATTAATAAAAAATGTTTGCAGCTCCGGACAAATTTTATTAGGCGGAAGGTTGCAGAGCCCCGTATCACTGACACTTTGCTGAAAGAATAAAACTGGAGGAACTATATAAACAGCCTTTAGAGAGGTTGAAGAGCATTGAATCCATGTGGAAATGAAGATGTCAGCTTGTAAGAGTGAGTGTGGGTCTCACCTCAGAGAGCTGGGCTCTGTAAAGAGATTTGTTGCACTGCAGAAGCTGAGCAGCCAGGTTACAGTCCTTCCTGTACACGTCCTGTTGGGGCACAAGGCCACAATCAAAAGAAATAGCAGACAACTATTGCGGAAAAGAATATGGTGCTGAATACTTTTTGGTTTCTTTTGAGACAGTAGTCTTGTGTTTCTTCTTTAATTTCCCCCAAAATGCACTGCGCCTCATCAGAAATGCAACAGTGAATCTGACAGCGAACGCTTGCAAATATCATCTGTCCATCAACGGGATTGCTCTTTGTGATTCTGCTTTTTGTTGTTTTACTGAGCACAACAAAAGTGTCTTCGGTTGCTGGTGTTTGATCACTGTTGCTGTGAACAACAGAAATAATCACAAAAAAAAAAATATCTTGAGCCAAAAGGCTGAATTCTGTCTGAGGCAAACATATTAATAAGTCAGTCTTTTTAAATATCCTTGCTTTAGTAATTCATTTTTAGATATTTACACATAGACAGGCCAGCATGGTGTGTGTGCCTGTGTGGTGGGACAGATGTTTCTCGAAATTACATCAATTTCTTGTGCAGGATTACATACATACCATCACTTACCATAGATATTAACTACAATAACTTATAATAACACACTATTTTATGGTCAGTGTCCACATAGCACTGTTTTTCTTCTGAGCACCTTTTAGAAATCCTTCCCAGTATTGAGAATCATCTGTTTTGAGAAACATTATGGCATCAAACACTTTTTTTTCTTTTCAAGTTCCTTTTTTTGACCAATCGTATGGTGGGATCAGGTTTGGTCTCATAGTAACCCAAAAGAACCTGTTCTCATTCTGTCGGTCCAGGTTGAGCTTTGACATGTGACAGAGTTAATTCCAATGACAGCAGGGCAAACAAAGACAGATAAGCCCACTTTTGGGAAGCAGAGTTATTGCATGTGTTAGTGTTTTCCTTGGCGTTACTCAAGGTTTTTATTAGCTGTGTCACCAACCTTCTGTTGGTAGTAAACTACTGAGCTGTCATAGTCACCAAAGGCACATGGCAATCCGTCGGACTGCGATGGCACTTTTCTGCCTGCAAGTTATTGTTGACAAGCATTTAGCACTCATTTATAAATGCTGTCATAATATAGAGGGCTGTTGTGGGAGTGACAGTAACACAGTAAAGCAACAGTAGAGTCGCGAGCCATTTGCGAACCCTTAAAGATTATAAAGCCGGATTTCTTGAGCTCAAACTGAAGAAGAATGGTACCATTCTAAAGGCAGTATATACCTTTACTATGAAGCGCTGGAACAGAGACGATCCCTTTCAGTGATCGCACTAAATATGAATGTACGGTAATAGTGAGAGGAAACACCAGAGTGAACTGCATGATCATCACTTACATTGTCCTCTTGCAGCTTCTCAATGGTGAGCTTTGCCTCCATCAGCCGGTTGTTGAGAACGATGATCTCTCTGCTCAGAGCGCGCTTTTCGTCGTCGTGGTGCTGCGACTGATGGAAACCAAAGAGTTTTAAAGATTACAAGGATGCAAGAGTGCTTTCAGTTTGGACTCCATTCTAGTTCAACTATGAACAAGTGAGAAGATTTGTGTTTTATCACATTGTTTTCATTTTTTCCATCCTGTATTTTCAAGAGAAATGTAGTGTGGATGGGAACAATATACTCCAGTCTAACTCTATCTTCTTCTCAATGGTTTCAGAGGAGGGTGGAATGTATTTCCCCTTCATAAGCTACTTTGCAAGCACATCCTGTGAAAATACATGAATAAATGCCTTTAAAATCAAACTAAACTGCCAATGTTGATGAAACTTATCCCTATAACATTTACAAGCAGTTGGAATTTGGAGAAAATATGATGGGCTGCAGCTTTTGCTATGAATACTTTAAATAAAACCCGTTACTAAAGCTTCTTTTACAATTTTAAAATGCCTTCATTACATTTATAGTCACTCGAACTTAAAACATATGCATTACAATAACATAAATATCAGGTTTACTCATTTCATTCCCAGTATATGATATATCAGAAACAGTCACAAGGCAGAGATTGTAGTTCCTCAAAGCTGAATTTCTTTCATCATCCATACTTGTCGATGTAACAGAGTTTGGCCTGAGGTTTTTGGATGTATAGCAGCAGTGTGCAAAATGTTTCACCCCTGGAAGCACATTCAAACCACATCTCTACACTCATCTATCATGTAATTACATTCTGTGTGGTTGTGCTGGGTCGAAGGGGTCAGCCGGGTGTGTGGCAGGTTTGGAGTAAACAAGCTCTCACGATTACACAGGCTTGCTCAGCTCCTCTCTCACCCCTGAGGAAGGCTTACGTGAGATGAATCAATAACGTCTGATGAGAACACTTCACAAGGAAAAGAAAAAAAAAAAGAAGTGTTGGCCTTTATTTTGAAAATGACCAATTTTCTTTACACAAAAGCTTTGCGTGACCTTCAGCTCCTTATTATCCATCCCTGGTATCTCGCATTGTAATCACAGTGGCGGCGGCGATGATTATTATCTTGTGCTGTAACAAACCCATCCGATGAGCGTTTTTCAGCTGTCTATTCAGAGCAGAGACACCTGATGGTCGTGGAGTGTTCCCAGGCAGACTAGTTAATTGTATCTTTCCTCTGGCAAAAGCAATGTCTGACAAATGAAGTGAGGTGCAGTGCACTGAGGAACAATGAGCTTGCTATCACTCTGCCATTGGAAGGAGGACAGCCAATTGTAATAAGCAGTAATTAGCGTCAGTGGAACCAACAGCAGGGCATTCATATTCGAACTGGCTCTCTTAGTGTTCTGTACTGTCTCTAAACCCCGCGACATGCCAGTTTAATTAGTATCTGCAGGTACTGTGAGCATGAAGAACGTGCATGTACAGACTGGACAACACAGTAACACTATTTGAGACACTTACGTTTCTGTGGATCTTCTCCTCCAGGTCCTGGTTGATCCGCTGCAGCGCCGAGTAGCCGCTTTGTATTCTAAATGACACGATAAACAATATCTCTCACTTGGAGACAATGGCTTGTATGCACAAATATACAGCTGCTGCTGCTGCTGCTGGAGAGCTCGTCGAGCTGGAAATAGACACATCAGTACGCTCAGAGTTTACCCAAAAGATGTGTTTTATTTAATGGAGGAAAGCCTGCATGGAAGTGTCCAACCAACAAAAATATTTACTGACTACTTTGTCATCCAGGTCAACAATACTTTGATCCAAACATACTCATATTTAGTGATGTGTGGTGAGGTTAGAAGCAAGTGAGGCATGTCATTCTTGCACCGTCTAATAGAGTGAATCTATTGTTTTGTTGCACACCACACGCATATGGAAGAATAACATGACATGCAGGTGAAGAAAGAAAGTTTCTTTTATTCATAAGATGTTGTCTCATCTCTGAGGTTTGATCCGCTCACTGAAAAAGTATCGAAGAGAGGCCACAGGATGCCTTTTATTCTGGCAATGAATGTACAATATCTCAATAATCTAAGTGGTTCTTTTCCTCAACAACTTCCCTCGAGTTGTGCTTTACTAAATTGCAAGTAAACCGAAAGGTAATAAATGCGCAGTTCTTATGCCAAAGCTGAGATAATTTGAGAGAGGCAACATCAAGCTTGCACTTCTTCGAGTCTCTAAAAGGAGCTAAAATACAATCTGTGAACCACTGCAATGTGCAAATTGTAAGAGTGGGCAGTGGACAAAACTCCTCTTGATTCCCACACCTAAAATGAAATGACACAGTTATATAAATTGTTTAGATAAGAAACAGAAAAGACTCCAAGACTTTAAATAACCACTGGCTTTTACATTTACCCTGGAAATTACCCCGTCACTGGCTGGAGGAATGTAATCCGCATGGTTTAGTGTAAAAAGCACAGGAGTATAATGGTACTGACTCAAATTATTGTAATGACCTTGTAATGACTCAAATATTTCCATCAGATTGTTTTGTGGCACAAGATAATGATCTGCTATTAATTGTAACTTGTGTTTGATTTCATTTGACGAAATAAGTTAACATATTACCACATCTGTCAGAGGTTCAACGTCTTAGGAACAAGCTTTGAAAAAAAAAAAAATCTCACTGAATAATCAAAGAAAATGTCATCAAAGACGTGATCAAAAAGCTGATAAAAGTGAGCAAAGCAGGGAAACCATGATAGTTAGAGACTGATATGACTCATAACTGTGAATGAAAAGCTGTATTCTTTTATTTTTGTCACACAAAGCCAGATTTAACTGATGAAGACACAAACTGAACTACTGAACTAATTACACAAATATATACATATAGACAGATAATACACCAAGAAGGTACACATTTGTCATCTCAGTTTAAGTGTACTGGAGCTTGTTTGGGTTTTTGTTTAAGCTTCGGGTTCGGTTCCCACTTGGACATTATTTCCATTGAAAAACGTAATCATTCGTATCTCACAGTGACTTGTTAATGCACCAACGGTGGCTAACTTTTACTCTTCTAGCACATTACTGCATCAACTTATTGTCACAAACTATCAGCTGGTTACAAATCTTCAAAATAATTCCAATTTTCATTCAGTGTTTGAGGTCACAACCCTCCCTTCATGGGAGGATCTTTATCTTCCCATGTTACAGTTCCCATCACAGTGTCTTTACTGGCACTGCTTGACTTGGCTGGGCGCACACATCAAATATGTCCCAACCCATTACGATCCAAAACAACTTTGTTTTGGTTTACTTTGATAAAGGACATTCTGCCAAAATGTATTAGGTTTCTTTTCATGTCCTCTGGCACAGCTTAATCTGGTATTTCTGTAGTATTTCACATCTTTTGGAATCTTTTCTGTGGAAGTTCACTTCCCAGCAATGAAGTCTCAGATAGTCCTTGTGCCAAATCAGAGGCATGTCTGTTTTCATCAGAAACTGTCAAAATGTGATTTGCACATGTGCAAGAAAACCATAATAAGACACTTTAGACGGTGTAAAGGGGGCCCTTGAAATCCTATTGCTTTTACGTGGACGAACAACTGGCTCATATCTGACCCTTTATACTCATTAGCAACTGCAAACGAAGCTCTTAGTTTTCATGAGGTTTTAACCTATAACTTCGTTATTGGTAACATTTTGGTAACATTATACAGACCTTTGGGTACTTAAAGGCTTACCATAATGCATCACAACTACTTTGACTACAACTATAAATCTGACTTGCTCTGAATTGCATTTGACTTTAGTCCAAATCTTGATTGTAAAAGCTGTAATTATTAACCTCTATTGAATGCTTTTATTTTTGTTTTGTTATATTAACCCATATTGTTATAAGAACTATTAGTGAAGCGAAATTATTTTGGTTCATATTTTCTTCTTTTTAGTTGTTGCATTTTATAGTTGGAATTAATTGGAAAAAATATTCAACCTGGATCTTGTTTTTCAGAAAACAATGTGTCACTTCTCTTTAAATGACAGAATAAACAGCCAAAGTGAGTCAAACTACTGATAAATCATTTAATTTATTATTGTGACCTCAGTTTAAAAAAATAAATCTAAATCGTACAGAGAGTGTGGAAAAGGAAGTTGGCCCTCATTAGCAGCAGGAGCAGAATTAGATGTTTACCATGTTTTTTGGGCTAAGGGTCTCCTCCTGAAACTCCCTCCGTGTATTTCATCTTTCCTCAGTTTGAGGGTTTCTGCTCAGTGGACCAGAACTGCAGACTGGCTAAGTGTCGATGCCCTCGGGTGACTGTTGAATTTGGAAAGTTCAGTTCGGCACTTTGCAGCACAAAAGCAGCACTAAAAAAATTGGATTAAAAAGTTGAACGTTTAATCCCACTTGGCTATTTGAAACTTTTTGCATGTGGTGGTTTGGTCGAATTATATGTCTGTCCTTGTTTCTGTTGCTGGTGTGATTAACAATGAGGATTTTTAGCTTTAGATTTTGGACAAACGTTCTCTTCTGTACCTATTAAAAAAAAGAAGAGACATCTGCTTTTGTCCTGTCTTTTAAATGTCAATAAACATGAAGGAATGCCGCTCGCATTCCATGAATATTCACCAGAGCTGTTGTTCACCTGAAGGCACAGAAAGTATCCAAAGAGCTCAACATGCCTGAAATCAAGTTCACATCCAGTCTGTGCTGGTGAAGAAGACTCAAATGATGTAACAGCCTGTCTTTGTGGAGAGGAACAACTGTGGTCCAGCTAAACTGAGACTACACTGCTGTCTTTACAGCATCATCTCATCACTCTGAGGGAAAAACACCCAGACCCCATGAATCAGAGAGGAAATGCATACTGGCCCCCCCGAGTACAGATTATATTTCACAGTGTTGTATCCTACAGCCATCTAAATATAGTAAAACCTTGGTTTTTCAACAAACAAAATGTTCACATTGGTAACTGGATTGTAACTCCGGAGGCTAACATGTTGCTCGGCAACAGCCAGCAGCACCTCATCACCGTGCATATCAGTCGCTGCAGCCTGAAGTGAACCAATGCACACCCAAACTGTACTGTACTCTGATTTGGTGATATTTCTCAGTTTGTGGAAGCCATTTCATATTGTTTCTGATATGAACATTTGTTAAGGTTTATTTTTGAACAATGCCTGTAAAGAAAGGTTTGACTATACTTCCTTCATTATGACACTAAAACACTACATTATGTGGCAGCCTTGTGTCTATTCCTGAGCTTTTGAAAGCAAAACACTGTCGGCAGCATTCAGCGCTGGAGGTGCAGAATATATGGCATCAATTCCGGAGAATTTTCAAATGAAATAACAAGTTCCATCAGGTGTTAGAAATGTGTTTTTATGCATGCTTTTGTCAATTTACCCCCCCCCCTCCAAAAAAAAAGACATGTATGATTCCCGTTTGTGGCAATGCTGTGTGGAGCTTGCATTTTCTCACCGGGTCTACTTGGATTTCCTCTGGCTTCGTACCACAATGCAAAAACATGTTGGGTTTTTTTCAGTTAACAAGTGACTTTATGTTTGTCGTAGGTATGAGCATATATGATTGTTTATTTCACTGTGTAAGCCTGTGATGGACTGTCAATCTGTCTCAGGTGTATGATTTACAGAGGAAGGGAGGCTTGATAAGCAGATGGAAGGATGAATGCTTGTGATTATGTGCTTATTTAGAAGACTGTGCTGTGATGACCTATTTCATCGTGAAATGAGACGAATGTACCTGTTTTTGGAGTTTTTGCTTACTTTTGTCAGAACAGGAAACACGTAAATAGAGCAAAACATAAAATGATACTATCTGCAAACCCATCACTGAAAACCTGTGTGCAACAAAGAGTTGTAACCTGTACCTAATATGCATTGGACTGTTGGTTCCTACCTGCGCAGCTTATCTGTAAACTTGTCGAGCTCTTCTTGTGCTCGTCGCAGCTCCGTCTCCAGGTACTGCCGCGTGGAGTCAAACTCACTCTGCAGGAGCTCCAGCTTGTGAGTTGTATAGGAAAGCCTCTTCCTTAAGTCCTCCTTCTGCTCCAGCAATGAGCTACACACACACACACACACACACACACACACACACACACACACACACACACACACACACACACACACACACACACACACACACACACACACACACACACACACACACACACACACACACACACACACACACACACACACACACACACAGAGCAGACATTTGTGTTGATGGGAAAGAAAACAAGCCTGCAACTTGGGTTTGTGGTTATCCAAATGGAGCTAAAATGGTCTACATATAGTTCAAATGCACCACTGAATGAGCATGCAGCTGTGATGAGAACATCACAAGAAGGGACTAAAACTCCAAAAGTTGTTTGTATGGAAAAGAAAAACACATGGAACCAAAACACAGATTCCTAATCGAGCAGGGGTAAGCAGGGATACAGAGCATTTTAAGCTCTGCAGCACTTCACAGAAACCCAATCACAAGTGAGATTGGTCCCGCTGAATAGAAAAAATAGAGTGTAATCTGATGAACTATGAGCCAATGAACTTTAATACATCATATGAATGGACCCTGAAGGCTTAGATTTACAGAACAGCGATATCCACCACATGTAATTCAGTGAGACAGCACAATGATGACTATTTTTAGAGTATGTGCATTACCTCGGCTTCAATCTAATAAAAGGGCAAGTGTGAGTAGGGAAAGAGGAAATGTCTGTTGCCGTGATGGATCTGAATGTGCACGGCTGGGCTTAATGGACCTTGTATTGATGGACAGATGGAGGAAGGAGGGTAATGACTCTATTGGACAGCACAGAGTGGATGGAGATGCGGTCACGTTGCTCTTTTGTCTCTTTTTCTCTCTTTTAACAAGATCATAAATTGAGAGCGTGTGATGGGGGGATGGTGGAGACGGGGAAGAAGAGATATTTTGGAAAAGATGGTTTTGGTATTATTATTTTCCAGGTCAGCAAGTAGAGGTATCACCCACTTTCAATCTAATTAGTACACATGATATTATTCCAGCAATTAGCGGGATGAGAAGTAGACCGGGTCAGGCCGTTTAAACAGAACCTGAGCTCAGTAGACTAAATACTTCAAGTCTTTACACTTCTCTGCTCTCTTTGGTTCAAATTTTTGTGTTCGCTGTCTCTTTTTTGGTACTATAGTCACAAAGACTGTAATAAATTATTAGGTAGACGCAGCAGACATGGGCCCCAGAGTTATAAAGACAGTACACACAGAGGCAAAACAAAAATCCTCCATCCTGAATAATGTGATGCACCTTTATTTTACCTGTATTCATTAATGCTGAAGTTGGTGTTGAGTACTCACTTATGTAATCCCACTTTTGTGGCTCTGTGGTATAGATTTTGTAGCAACAATCACTCTTATTCAAGGAGATTGTTGGCATGTCCTGTTAAGATATTATAAAGACAAACATGGTAACAGAAATTATCTTTCTGCACTGCCAATGCTGTGGTAAGAATAGAAAAGGGTAAAAAAAAAAAAGGGGACAGTTTACTTTAACAAGTTACCAGATGGTTCTTTGGAATAGAATAAAGTTTATTCAATATTAATGTCAGATAATGAGACTTAAATCAAAAGATTCATAACAAACATTTTCTGTGCTTTAAATTTAATTGTGTCCCACAAACTGTGAGTTTTGTCCCTTTGCTTTGAAGTTTTTCAACATTGTTACAAGGTATTTGATCATATGCACTGTGATACATTTAAAAAAAATTATCAAATAAGTGATACGAGGGTAACTTTGTTTTATATGTCACTTAAATAAAGTACAGTAGTACATGAAAATATAAATAACTTGAAAGAATTCAGTGGCAAACACTGCATTAAAATGTACTTAAAACGTGCAATTTTGTACCATTTTCACTTCGAATTTTGGTATTCCTCTCCCTACATATATTTCATGTCACTTCAGTAGCTATAATGTAAAATCATATTTTTACTAAGTTTACAAAAGGCACAAACACCAAGTGTTGCAATTTTCAGTACCAAAGCCATGCACATATGATTTCAGCTCAACTTACTGAATGCAGCAGTTATAATCATAAAGGTATAAGTCATTCAGTAAGCTTTGATCCAAGCAGTAAATTACAGCTGAGCAGTCGACGCCGAGTCCCTGCAACCTTTTTTACACCCAACATGTTTTGACACATCTCAGAAAAGAAATCACAGGTTTTACGAATAGACATAAAAACAAAAGTGATGGTTAAATCATATTTAGTTGCTTTGGTTTCAGAATGGCCGCTATTCGTATTAGCAACACCTGCTTTAGCTACTCTGCCAGGTAAAACTGTTTTCACTTTTTCAGTACAGTCCAAATTGTAAGTAGAGACAGTTTTGAGCTGAGCAAACAGTGGAAACTGTTTAATAACAATATTATAAGATATTCAGGGTGGTAGTGACAAATTCCAAATATGCACATTATCGTCATCAAGCAGGATTTTGGGGTCCTTTTACGAGTGTTTTTCCCCCCAAATGTGTCATTTCACTTGCGAGTCTGAGTGAATGCCTGCTGTTCACAATGCAATAAAACACCCAAACAGTAAAAAACTGGTACTTCATTTCATTCAAATTCAGCTGCATTAGACCCAAAGCAGAATACACATTACATTTTTTTTTTTATACTTCTGCAATGACCGTTACTTTTGCATTGATAATAAAATGATGACTTGAGATAAGCCGACTGAAATACTTTGTTTATTAGCCTGGATGACCTCTCTGATCCCCTGCCTCCTCACTTTTAGTTGCTTCTGAAGGCAAACTCAAATTTAAAACTCATCTCTTTACGCCAGCGTATATAGTGTATTTTCTAACTGATAATCGTATCAATGCATGTCTCACGTGATCATATCTGACTGAAACAAAAAAAAATTATTTCACATTTTTAATCATTTCAAGTGTACGTTTTACAAATACAGGAATTTTTATATGTCTGTTTATATCCATGTTTGTCATTCTGTGTGGAGTTTGCATGTTCTCTCTGGTTGTGTGGAATTTCTCTGGTTGCCCCTCTGTGTGGGTTTAGTTGTTTTCTAATATGCTGTTCACATTGTTATATTGTGTATGTATATATATTTATATATGGGCAAGTATGTTTGTAAATAGTTTTTTCTCTTATTTGTTTTTGTCAATCATTGAATCATTTTCATTGAAGCACTTTGAGCTATCCTTCATTGTCTCAAAAGTGGTACATAAAGGTTGGGTTGGTTTTACATGGATTCTTTGCAACTGTAATTGTTCACATTATTGGGTAAAATCCAAGCAATGTAACTGTTGCATGGCTCAAAACTTTTAGCTGCTGATATATTAAGCAATAAACAAGACTGTGATTTTGAAGTGGCACACAAACTGTATAAAATAATATATATATATATAAAAGTACATCAACAATAAAGCCCATTTTAAGATGTGGCATCCTTAAGTACTGCAGCTTTGAATAAAATTATACCTTCTGTACTCAGTACTTTTGCACCTTTCTGTGCAGTTTCCATTTAGTCATCTACAAATAAAGCGCTATCACAGGCTAAATGGTATGTGTGGAGAAGCTGCTGAGTACAATTGCGATGACAAATTCCACATTCAAACACAATATGGAATACTGTTTTAGTTTTTCTATGGAAATCTCCTGAAAACCACAACTATGTCAGTGAGTGAGAAATACCTGCCGACAGAGTAATCCAATGAGAGTCTCAACTGACTGGATGGCATTTGAGCGCTGCATTATCCTGCAGCCCCCACCTCCTCACCTCCTGTTTCTGTACGACTGGCAGGCATTAGCTGGGGAATACAGGTGTTTGCTGTTTGGTGGAAGATGACTTTACGTGAAGTAGCTCCGGGGATGAAAAATCTCCCATTAGTGACCTGCTCTGTGAGCAGAAGCTGAGTCAGACGTAATGAGTGTTTTTATTCCGGAGAGATGAGATGACGAGGCAGCATGACTTCTGGGCTTTAAAGAGGTGGGATGACGCTGCTTTAGCACCACTGGATGGCGAGAGGAGACGCCTCGTGGGCGGACGAACGGACAAACAGATAGAAATGAGGACGGGTGGAAAGATGTTGTCTGAGAGATTCGCTCTTACCTCTTTTTCGGATGTTTGCCACCATTTCGAGAGACTTTTAAGGCGGTTTTGCCAATGTATATCTTTTTCATGGTTTGTCTGTGTTCCTTCCCTCTCATGTGTTTATAGGGCTCGACCACAAGGAGCTGGCATGTATATTAGTTTCCCCAAAGGAGGCCAGTTTAAGTCTGGCCAGCAGATTTACTGAGTGCTCTATCTGTGTTGACCCTGTCAAACAAAGCAAACAGACACGTTGGCAACTATTAGTTACTAATGTTCAAGCAGGGTTGCCGTCTAAAGGACATCCGAAATTAAAAACATTGGTTGGATGATGCCAATATTTTGCAATCACAGTCATCTTAATGGCACAAATCTCAAGAGATTTTGTCCTTGGCAGGAAAAGAAAAGATTAAACAACATTAATCTCTGCACTAAATTCAGAACAACAGACCACTGTGAAAGCTAATGTCTCCCAAAAGGTTGTAAATCCCCCTCCGTGATGCAGGTATGCAAGCTTCTGGAATAATTTTCTTTTTTTGATGTTTCATTTCTTCCACTGTTGCCTGCAGTAAAACACTGAAAGCACAAAATGAAAGCACAACGACAAGACGTCAATGGTAATTGTCAAGCTTCAGTCTTTCAGTCATCCCGCAAAGTTTAGCTATGCATGAAAAACCATTAAATGGGAGTCGATACATGTACTTTTCATCAGCTTGTAACTGCAGATGTATAACAGTTACGTTAAAATATTCTTGGCGGCACTTCTATCATAAATTCTGTATGGCCCAGTAAGAAGATAAACCGAGGTTTATCAGTCTGTTAAAAAGCAAAGTTACAGTAAAGAAGTCACAGCATTTATATCGACATCCAGAAACTCTCAGTTGCGTCCTAAATTGCACACGAGATGCTTCTCAAGCGGAGAAATTCCACATCATCAGTCCAATGTCCCGTTAAGATGGACTCTGATCGGATCATAAACACCACCTCATCATCATGATTCCTATTAGACAAGGCCAATCTAATCAGAAGTTTTCAGTTTTCAGATTAGCATTTAACTATTTTACTTCTGATCCGCGTGAGAAGAGTTTGTGGTGATATATGGGAGTGTCACCCCAGTGATTTCCATTGATGCACATATTGATCCATCTACTTGTGCAGTATGTGGATACACAGTTTTATTGTCTTCCTTGCTTGAAACTATGAGAATAACATGTTTTTACATAAATAGAATTTTACCACCTTAAGTGTGAGTAACATCTTTTCATTATATAATCGGGGCTTCAGCTCCATGGCAGCTTCCTTCCAGCTTTGGAGCCAAGATGGTGACAAATAAAGGCGAGAAACCTTCAGCTACTTGTTTGTCCTGACATTAGGCTGCTGTCTTGTGCCACTAAAATAGTATGGATGTGTTAATAAATAATAAGAAAATAAGAAAATAAATAATCCCCCTTAAAAAAAAATTTATCTAAATGTTGACAATATTCCGATCCGTGTACACACATTAGTAAATATACGGTTGCTTTTTTTCACATGCCATATCCATTTGAAAATAGTGAGATCATTAAAAAACATGACAAATAAACTGTATATAAAAAAGAATTGTTAGTCATTTTAAGTTGTGTACATAATCAAGTTATTGAAAAAAACAAACTGTCTCTTCACGTCCTTGTGAAGCACAAACTTGCCTTTTGTCAAGAGAAAGTCCATTTTAACAGGTTCATATCAGACATGTCAGCGAATAGCAAACATCACTCACAGACCCATTTTCCTCTTGTACATGTCCAAACACAAAGGACACAAGCCGACTTATCCACCCAGTCTCGATGAAAAGAGTTTGACAAGGCCAAAACTACCGAACCCCCCTGTATAAATATTTCCTGGGTCCCTCCAATCCTCTGCGTCTTGATGACGTCCGTAGCCCAGGTGCAGCCTTCAGCACACAGACAAATAGAGCCGGTTATTAGATGAGACAGCCCATCAAAACTTGATCAAAGCTCCTCTGATCCGAGTGCTGGACCGGCCATTCAAGAGAAAAACAATGACAGACTGAGGATGTGACTGCAGTGGGTTATAGCTCGGAAGAAAAAAAAAATGGGGGAAAAAAAAATCCAGTTTGGAGTATCGACTAATTACTGTACACACACGCACACACACAATAATCAAGTGACATCAAGAAACATGTTGATCTGCTGACACCCAGCGTTTTTTTTTTTTTTTTTTTGGGGGGGGGGGGGGGTGCTGCTGGATGAGGAGGCAGGGAGACATGTACTCCTCCAGATGGTGACAGCTCACCACCGCCACTGGAGCCTTCACTCCAGCTGCTCCCCTCTGAGTCATAGCACACTGGCTGAATGTGTGTGTGTGTGTGTGTGTGTGTGTGTGTGTGTGTGTGTGTGTGTGTGTGTGTGTGTGTGTGTGTGTGTGTGTGTGTGTGTGTGTGTGTGTGTGTGTGTGTGTGTGTGTGTGTGTGTGTGTGTGTGTGTGTGTGTGTGTGTTTTCTTCTCCATGAAATGTAGAAATACGACTTTAAACAGGGGGGAGTATATCCACCGTTCATATATATTCGAATGTCTATGTCTGTGTGAGCACATGTGTCCAGATGTAGCAGGTGCTGATATGTGTAAAATGTCAATGAGGTGTAGAAATGTGAATTCATACATGTATGCGCATGCTTGTTACCCTGTTAGTCTGAATGCATATATTTGTGAAGCGTGTGTGTGTGTGTGTGTGTGTGTGTGTGTGTGTGTGTGTGTGTGTGTGTGTGTGTGTGTGTGTGTTGCACCATTCAATCCCTCTTCCCCAGAGATGAAATTAACCGACACTATCTTTTACAGTTAAACACTCGGTACACAGCTCGCGACACATCTCGGGCCACATCAGGTGTCTTCTGTCAAACCGCCAACACACAACTCGCACTCCTCCGCTCATTCAATCTTTTTTTCTTTTTCTTCTCCCTTTTGCCAATCCTCGCACTGCAGCAAAAAACCTTAGAAGGGGCTCGTTCACATGGTGCTGCCTGCCACCCACTCGTGCCACGCTGACATTTGAGAGGAACTCAGAGCATTGAAAAGGAGAGGAAGAGGGAGGCGGTAAAGGAGGAGGAGGACATTAAAGTTGTGGAATGAAGCAGAGGGGAAAGCAGGAAGCTTTTGGGGGGAAATGTTACCCGGAGTGTTTACAATTTAGCCGAAGACAGTAAAGAGGAAGCAATCTCAGCCAAATTAGGAAGGGAAAACAAAGAAAGTGGGTGTCAAGTCTCCCACGAAAATCATCAATTCTCTTTCTTCTTCTCATTGCCTCCTCTGACGAGCTCTTTCTGCCTTCTTAATCTACCTTGCAGATAGACTGGCTTTCAGGAAAAGCCCTTATCACAGGCTCAGACCTCAGCATTAGAGCAGGGGAACCCGAGAGGCTGACTCATCCAGCAGCAGAGAGAGAGAGAGAAAGAGAGAGCGAGAGCGAGAGAGAGACTAAAGGAGAATGATGCTCTTTCTGCCCTGTATGCCTTCATATTAACAAAGCAGCCAACCTGCAGCCGTCACTCAGTCCAATGAAATGTACAGTATGACTCAACCATCGCGCAGCAGAGACAAAAACAAATCCCACTTATAAATTAGGGTGGCACTCCGCAAGTGTGTGTGCGTGTGTGGAGGTGGCATGGAAGCAACATCTTCTCCATCCAGCATTGATTAACTCGAGAGCAGACACCTAAGTAGTTACACACCAGCTCCCAACATCATTAGCAGCAGTAGGGGATAATGACCCGCTGAACGGATTCCATGTGCTGCTGATGGCACTCCTCACAGGGGAGTGTGTAATCACGACAACATCCCGGAGGATTTTAGGATTTCAGGATGAGCAGAGGAGGTGACGGAGGTTACAGCTCGTACAACTCGGAAAATATCCAGCAGTTTGAAACCAAGGATGTTTCGAAACAGGGTGGTAGGGAATTACTAGATGTTCTTGCGGAAAAAACCCCAAAACAAGGTAGCATGTAAGCTGTGTCTGAAAGAAATGGTATTTAATCACTCCGACGAAGTAATGCACAACCACATTTGACTCATTTGTATATTAATCTTCATGGAATAACGGCTGCTGAGTCACACTCCCTCCAACTGGATATCGTTTACCCAGAGACGCCGCGATCCTGCCTCTTTAAAGCTTTATAATCACACAATATATTCATTGACAATGTGTGAAACACCCAACTATGAATTGTGTAAAAGTGTGAGGGTTTCAATTTTTAGACTAATAATCAAATACAATAATCAAAAAATCCCAAAAAAATGTAGTCGACCATCCTCAGCTGCATCCACAAAAGTTAAAATGTTGGCAAAAAACTTGAAACATGCAGTAGGCGCAAACTCATTCATAAAACAAACCCAAACAAGGATGTTTAAATATCACGCATAAGTTTAAATTGAGTAGAGTTAAAGGAGTGCATTTGCTTTTCCGCCAAGAGATGAATGGGGAGGTGATGGAATTATGAATCAGCATCCTGTTAGTGAGCTGGTCTTGTCAAGAGATGGAATAATGTCCACCACTAAAGCCCATTAATGACCAAACAATACTCTGTTCATTCACACAAAAATCGAATATTGTGCAATGGATTATTTCTGATCCAGAAAGCAGAACATTTCCTTACTATGAACATTAAATAAAGGGTTTTATGTTAACTAACGGGCAGTAAAGGTTGGTGCTATGAGGATTTTGTAAGCATCCAACATTTTTATCTTATTTCGTAGTCCTTGTTCTTGTAGCAGCCTATTCTTATCTAAATAAGCAATTAAATGTGTTTCCCGGCCTGGACAACTTCACCTCTTTTATTAATTTGTACATCACATAAGCCACTTGGCAGCCATTCATTTCTTCTGTAGATTATATGATGGCAAATTAATTAGGAACACAACATATAATCTTCAAACATCCTTTTATTCTCTATTAATATTGTCGCTTTCCATCAGTTTTATCACTGTCAAGAACCTTGAATACATTTATGTGGCTGTACAGATTCGATGTATATCTTCATGATAGTGACAGTGGCAGGGGTGACTCTTTCTGATGCAATAAAGAGTGAATACTAGTTTACTTTTATTGCAATTTTTTATCAAAAATAAACCGCTCTTCATGGGTTATCGCATACTGGCTCTTTAAGCAGCCTCTCCATTTTCTGTTTCATACTTTGGCCTCTGTAAGGCTCCTTTCAACAGACACCATGTTGCTCACCCACATACAACTTCATGTGCAGGTATTTGGACACCAGAATCATAATTTTTTTAAACTGCTATGAACAGATTAATATATTGTATGTCATCTTACATAGCAGACAATATCCTAAGTACAAACTGTCACCATCAGCTAACATTATGCATTGGTTTAAATTATGCAGAATATCGATTTAATCGATGAATCGAATGTGCCGCAAAAAATTATTGTAAAAATAATAAAAAATCGAAAATTGAATTGAAACTCAAACTTTTCTTTAAAACATTGTAGGGTTTTTCTATTTGTTTTTTTTTTTTAAGGTAAAATCACTCATGCCTAGTTTGCCATCATCACAAAGCAGCCATTCCACAGGAAAATATGTTTAATGCTTCATAATAATGTAAATGTGTCATATTGTTTTGGATGCAACTCAAAACTCATCTGTTGGTTGTTTTGGAAGAAATGCAGATAATTGTTCTCAGAAACACTGTTTTACATGATGAATTATTCTTAATCAAGGCACAATATCATATTTGGAAGTCCTCAGATCCTCAAGCCTTGAGCAACAATGATTCAAACCTGGGTCCCCTACACTTCGGGTCAAGACTTCCCCTAATGCACCAATAATAAACCGTAGTTTTAGGTCTGTCAACTTGACAGTGATAAAAGAAAAGAAGTTGTGTCCAGAGACTCATTTTAATTAGAACAGAAACACAGCTGAGCTGTCCATGAAAACTGAGAAAATTATTTCCCTATCAAAGTTTGGCAAAACATAACTTAATGTTTTTGTTTTCGCCTTGCCAACAGAAATAAAATCAAAAAAATAGATGAAAATGTTGCGACTGTGACTACTTCTGTGAAAGTGTTTTGTACAAAATCTGAAAAATACAAGTCGGAGAATAGGAGGCACGAAAAGCCTCAAGCCATACAAGAAGCAGCAACACACACACACACACACACACACACACACACACACACACACACACACACACACACACACACACACACACACACACACACACACACACACACACACACACACACACACACACACACACACACACACACACACACACACACACACACACACACACACAGTTCTATAGGAAAAAAAAAAAAAAACCTGCATAAGCCTCCAGACAAGAAATTCATGTTGCATTGCCAGTGAATCCTACGGAGAGCTGTCCTAGCAAAGCTACCAGGACCTCGTCTTTCTCCATCCCAGAATACACACAATTTAACTCCGACGTTCAAACTCTCTCGCTCAGTTTGAAAGTTTCCTGGTGATTACTGCGTTCCGGGCCAGTGGCTCTGAATTGCTTTTGCATTTCAATTTTTCCATTAAAAAAAAAAAAATAAATAAATCTGAGTACTTTCGTCCTGTCTTTCCTGCAGTCTCATATTTTTGGATCTGCTGGATGAACAAGCAGCTCAAAACAAAACCGCGTCACAAAATGTTGTGGCATTTGACTTGATTGCGACACAAAAATAAGGCCTGTGTTTGCCATTTCTGCTGCCACGACCGAACGGAGATGAGATGGAAAAGAACAAGCAGCTTTCAAATGTGTTCAGCTCATTAAAAATAGAATAGGCACATGCACATGCACATACGCACACGCACGCACGCACACACACACACACACACACACACACCACCATCACAACATATTGTTTACGAGTGGAGCTTGAACACACAGGTAGTGATTAGACACAACAAAGGAACAACCTCTGCAAATCTTGCTAGCCTACAGTGGCCATGTGTGTGTGCGTGTATGGGTGTGTGTCCAGAAGCATTTGCCTCCATGCACTTGTACACATATAACAGGCGGCTCTGATGTACTTACTGGTCCATCCACAACTCTCAAGAGGCTGCCTAAAAAGCCTCGACTCGGGGAGGCATGAATGGCGCTTTAACAAAAAAAAAAAAAAAAAAAACCCACTATATTGAAAAAATATAGAAAGCAATAAAGCACTAACAGCTTTTCAGCACAGAGCCATTTATATAGCAGCTTTAAGATAAATCCATAGATAAAATGCAGCGCTATCTTTGACCTCGCTTGAGATCCTCAGGTAAACAAGCAGCAGAAATTTGTTAAAAAGCATCAATTTATGTATCTAATTCTTGTAAACACTCCCTCACACATCCTCATAAGTAAGGTGGCTGTGGTTTCACATCTGAAGGGTTTCCCCTCTGGTTGAAATGGATGTTTAAACAAATAGTTAAGACATTTTAGGTAAATATTGTATTTGTTTGTAGTTTTCCTCAGAAGTAATTGAGAAAGTGTTTCTCAAAGCTGTCATGTTTGTCTTAAGTAGGGATCATAGATCTTTTTTTTGCACCCTTTGTGGATCATAAATATTCAAATCAAATCCATTCATTATCATAAAACATGTATTTTCAGATGTGTTCTTCATTAAGCAGCATCTTTTGTAATTTCTTGTTGAGATTTAATGAACATTATTCTGTTCAAAATAAATCCTATCACATTATTGTACAAATCATCGCTTTGGTGACATTTAAGTAATGCTCACCTTTTCAAATCATGTTTGTACTGAACCCAATTTTTTGACGAGGCCCTGCAGGCTTCTTATAACATCCCTGCAGGTTACCAGGTGTCACAATTCAATTCAATTCAAAATACTTTATTTATCCCCGAGGGGCAATTTGAAACAGCCCACGCTGAGCAGTCATGTAAGCACAGACCGAAGAACTTAAAAACCATGTCATAGAAAAGTGCACACAAACCACATAAATACAATATATAATCATCTGGAGTCCTCATATAAATTACATTGTGGTCCCAGCAACTTGGCAAAGAGGAAGAAAGGTAGACTTCATCTACCAAGCAAATCACTGGCAGAACCCTAATGCAGACTCCAAAACTTACGTAAAGTTTCAAAAAGTTATTCTTCTAAGTCAAGTTCCAAACAAACCAAGGAAAGATCTCCAAAAAGAAGTCACGCAAAGGGAAGTCCAAGAATGGAAGCAAAAGTTCAAAACAAGAAAACACGTGGAGAGTTGCGCGATGTCCTGAAACAGAGGAATAAAGACGACCTGGCGAAAAGAACATGGGGAGAGAGTGTTTATATAAACTGGGGAGGGGGGAAACACGGGTGAATCACATTAGGGAGGAGTCAGGTAATCAGGGAAGGCAAACGGAGACAAGACATGCAAGACTTAAAATAAAACGGGAAGAGCCGAAAACAGGGAAGACACACTTGACTGTGACACAGAAGGTGACCTGACACCAGGTACTTGCAGACCCCATATTGACTACATCTGACCTCGAAGTAAGAAAACCTCCTGGATCTGTGCTTCGTGTAACATTTGTTTAATTCAAAATACTTGTCTATGCTGAAATAGGAAATTTACATCAGATCTAGACTTGGGCAGCCTAATCCCACAGAAAAAAAAAAGAAACAACTCCAAATAAAGTGCTTTTTAGTTGAATGCAGGACTTCCTGTTCTTTTTCAAAAATACATTGCAGTCAACAATAGTTCCATCCATAGGCCATAAAAGGAATCAGCTCAAGTTACAGCTGTTTGCTGGAATCTGTAAAGAATGTATATTATGTGCTAAAAGTATATACAACCTGTTGTGCATTTTATTATTTTTTTCATGGATCGAGCTAAATCTGGTGCTAATAATTGTTTCTCTGGATCAAGATAAATGTTTGTAACACATGATCGCAGACAAATAAACTCAACAACTGAATAATTATTTACAACATGTAGATTTATATTATGAAACATGATGATGGTCCACACGTAATTATTAATATAGCTTGATTAAATGTATAGTTAATCACGTTATTGGATTTTGTGTCCCCCGTTTTCGGAATAGCAACACACAATCTCTCAAAATCACGCTGACGACCCGAGAGAGTTGGTGTGTCCTCCGGTATTTGGCTTTATTGTAAGAATGTGGATTGAAAAGGGTTCCTCAGCCTTTCTTTGAGGTGACCTCAAGGAGGAAACTCCAAAACCAACTACCAAAAACTCTAAAGCATTTATGGCAGAGACCATTGAAAAACTACCAGAAAGCTTAAACATACAGCTTTTTGCCCATATACTAGTCAGTGGAGTGACACTCCCCCCCTGATTTACCTGCAGGTGCAGCACATTTATAACCTGCACAATCAAAAATAAAATAACACTGAGAATAACTGCCAGACTGTAGCTATCTTTTAACAAGGGGCAAAAAAAACCCAATTCAGTCACTCATTCATTGCACATGTTTGCTTCTTCTACAGACATAAAACCAAAATAAACCCAGATTGAATATAATTATAGCTACAATAGTGTGAAATATGTAATGGCAGGTAAAACAAGTCAATACAGACTTTTGTTGAGGGAACACGGCCTTTCAAGCACAGTCACACAAAGACTATTTTCGAGATTCTGTCTTGCTCTCTTGCACCTGTCATAATCACTTTGACCAATTCAGGTGGCAACAACATCTGTCAACAAGTAATTATTGTTGTTTCTTCCCGGACGAGGGCGGGTTCCTCCAGACTGTGGCATTAAATTCACCATGACGATGTGAGATTATAGATCCTCACATGTGGACCAAAGCTTTAACTCTTTCTTTTGCAGTTAACTGACGACAAATGTCCTCCAGGTCTCGATTTAATACAGTCAATTAAATCTTACTCAACTTCCAACGACTATGTAACAAAAAACAAACAAAGACAACATTAAAAAGTACTGAATACATTTTCAAATCAACTGAAATCACCCGTAAAAGAAGTGGCAGCTCCTGTATTGCAGGAAAACGTCATCGCGATGAGGAATAAATCTGACCTGCTCAGTCTGACTGCTGGTGCTGAAGAGGGCAAAGGGGAGGAAGAGTAATGGGGTTGAGATGATAAGATACACTTGATGACCCCCAGAGGAGCTGGCGGTGCTTCAGGAGGCAGAGACCCACAAACAGACTGGGAGAGAGAGAGGCTGGTTGGGGGAGACCAAATAGGACAGAGCATTAGGCTACCAGAGCAACGCTGTCCACTTAAGCAGGTTAAAATGATGCTTTATCCTCTTCAGACCAGCCTCTCTCCCACACCACTTTCAAATCACTCTACTTCCAATTCGGCGAGACGCGTGAGCCAAAATATTACGACCATGTTCGCCAGGGGCGGGGCCTCACAGGTCAAATACAGAGAGACAGACCGACACACGCACTCATTTCGAGTCACCCCATTAATCTCACATGCATGTCTTTGGACTGTGAGAGGAAACCCACGCACACAAATGGGGAGAACGTGCAAACTACACAGAGAAAGGTCTGGTCGGTATTTGAAGTCAGACCTTTCCACTGTGAGGCGAGAGCGCTAACCACTGCTCCACTGTGCGGTCATTTAACCCATCGCTGGCTATTGTGTTGATCCTCTTCTGATCAGCACTGATCCTTCAAACTGTCCGCCTGGCAGCAACAAGCTGGCCAATCAAGGTCGCTGAGATCAAGCCCCTGCAAGGCTTTGTGGTGTATAATCAAAATGGTGCATGAGGGATGATTGCGGCCTGAACAAGCGAAAGACAAGATTTGACTTTGAAATATCTATCAGTTCTTCAGGTTTACTGTGTGTTTTTGATGGCCATGAGAAGCTCATGTTAGAAATTTGTCAAACACAGGTGAATATTATTTGTGATTGAACAAACATAATCAGAGCTGGGAACCACTGTAATCACTGTTATGTGGGTGCAAATCTTATTTCTCTACTTTCAGTTAGTTATCGAATTGTCTTGAGCTTATTTTGGTAATTGATGGGGATGATTTTCATGTTGAATAAAATGTGCAAATATGAATTTAACACATTCAGTTTGAGAGAATCTATTCAAGAATACATTAAGAAAATGCAAAAAGAATTTAAAAAAATAAAGGTACAGATTGTTCTATTGTTTCTTCCAACACTTCTTGTCCTAAAGGAATCAAATCAGAAGACTGACACCACTCTGAAATACAGTTTGTGTGCCTTTTTATAAATAGTTGTTTTGTTAAGGAAAAAGTGACATGGCACTGCATGCCTACAGGCAAGAATCCTCCTACAGGCACCTCAACAATTGACACGCATCTTCCTTGCTTGATCCATTGGCTTTTTTATGAATTCAACTTTTGAAATGCAGTGTCAGATACTGAAAAACACCGTTTTTTTCCCTCCTCACTCACTTTTACTACTTTTTTTTTTCCATGTCCTGATGAACTATCCGTCTTTTCAATGTCACTTCATAATTAATAAAAGACTGTGTTATCAATCACATCCAAGTCCAAGAATTTAAGTGTTTCCCGAAATGTCATTTTAAAATGCGGCAGAATGGGTGATGTCCATTTCATAAAGGGTCACTAAATGGTTTAATGAATAGTATGAAAATGATGTGACTGGTGCATCTCAGTAGCGCTACATCCAAGTAAACACCAGTGTGATGGCTCTCCCCACCACTATCATTAAACATCAAACTAAGGAGAGCCTATTTATAGATTGTATGCCTGCAGGCTGCCAGGATTGAGACACGTATCCTGGTTAAAGTAGAAGCTTCACAGGGTGGCAGTAGCACCAGCTGTGTTGTACGGTTTAGGCACTGAGCTGGGGGTGTTCAGGTTTTCACAGGGAGTGAGCAGAATGGACTTAAGAATGTCTTGGCCGTGTATATGTAGGACAAATAATTGAGCTGCCAGACAAACTCAATGAGGAAGGCCACTGATTTGAGGAAATGAACAGGATTAATGTAAAGAAGAAGGATATAATAGACCAAAGGTGTTTGAAGATAATCCCTTGTGGTAACCAATAACTTAAAAAAAGCTAAATGAATAATAAGATGACCTTATTTTCCTGCTTTTTTCTATTATCGCTGTGTCTAAAATGAAGAATGTGGAGCTGATTTCTAAGGCTTCATATACATTTTTGGATGTTTTAATGCCACCGTGAATAAGGCCATTTAATCTGTTTGAATGACCTTTTTCTACTCTGTAATTATGGTACCTTAAATGAAATATAATGATCCTATACTACTCTCAGTATGAGAGCATTCCACTCTCTTATTATTAAGGAGAAAAATTGAATCACATTAATCAAGATCTTAAAAAACTTTGTCCAACTTTTCCTTAACACCCAAGGACATCTCTTCATTACCACAGCAGCGTTTTAATTAATTATTATTTTTGGCTGTCAGTCATCATGGAACGGCAGCCGTCACCTTTTTCCAAAGCGGAGTCCGCTTTATTTTTTAAATTAATTCTTCAAACTGTTCAGCGTTTGGCTGTAATAGCCTAACAAACTCTTAGAAACTTTAAATCTCTTTATCCAACTCATGCCTCGTCTGCACTCAAGCTCCAATTCTCCAGTGAGCCGCCATGTAAAATTTACATCTCTATCTCTACCACAGGGCCCCGACACATGAGCCAGGCCAAGGGAGGGACAGATATTATGAAAGAGAGCGAGAGCCGGAGAGAGGAAGAGGGTGAGAGAGATTTCAGGACATTTCATCATTTATGCTCGAAGGCGTCTTGGAGAGGAGAAGTCTGGGTGGAGGTGGGGGTGGGTGGACGGGTTCTCAAAGACGGGTCAGCCTGTCAGGTGGGTCCACCTTCCTCTTTAACCTCATTAGAGGCACTTGAGTGGCTACAGGTGAGCTTGTTTCCTATATGCTCAGAGCAAGGAGACAAGGTGGAGGGATACCCCCTCTTATCTTTGGCAGACCTGCTATAATTCAATTAAAGCCAGGACACAGAGGTGAAGACAATTGATACCTCTTATTAGAGAAACACCCTGTGATGATTAATTGCCTCTCATTGGCTTGTTAAAAGGATTTGAAACTGTAATCTGCCTGAAATCATAATAATAGCATCAGTATTAGAACACAAAAGGGAAAGCTCGGGATCTGTATCCATCTGTGCCGGATTAATAACGGTTCATTAGTAATGGCAATAATTAAAACATGTCTACTGGAGAATGGTTAGGTGAAAAGGAGTGGGGAGAGACTGCTTGTGCATGTCGTCATGTTTCCTTGACTGCTTTAATTCCTGTACGATGCAACTTTAATCAGAAAAGTGGCTGAGCGCTTGTAATTTTGTAATGAGCTCATTAAAATCTGTAAACATAGTCATGTAACTGCATTGGTTCAGTTATCACACGGCTTTGTATTAACATTTGTGACCATCTGGGTCTTCAAACACTACTACAACAGCAGCAGCAGTATCATGCAGAGCCATTAATCACTGTTATAGGTGCATTCCAACAGGTTAAGTCCACAAATCACAGAGAAACAGATAGCTAGAGTAGTGGATGGGCATTTTTACAGCTGTAACACATTCAAAAATAATATTTAAAAAAAATCTTCCAGATTGATATATGGCAATAAAAAGCTTTACAGTAATGCCACAGTCACTGCAGTCAGTTTCAAGCCAGGAAATTACCCACAAAAGATCGTCAGCCTGCTTTAAAAAGCACCCTTTTATCTTTAGGAAACTATCAAAAAGAGAGATCATTCCTCACAGCACCGCATCAGCACACAGGGAGCACGAACTGACACTGCAAGTGCAGCCACATCACATACAGATGAGCACACAAATGCACAGCGTTCAAACACAGAGGTAATGGACAAAAAAAAAAAAAGCCAAAGCCAGCTTTGAAATCCAAATCAAAGACGTAAGCGCTGAAGCAGTAAACGGTGAAGCAGTACCTTCCGCTCACGCAGAGCTTCATCCTGTAGACGGAGAGAGATAAAAAATCCTGCTGCCTGAGCCTCGCCGGGGATGTAGAAAACCCCCCCTTCTATATGCTATCTGGATTGGCTTACCCAGCTTTCCCTTACAGCTCAGAGAAACCCCAAACACACGCACACCCCACCAACACTACGCCGCTTCAGCAGCAGAAGCAGCAGCAGCAGCTGAGCCAGGAGGGAAGACGGAGGGAGTGAGAGAGAGAGAGAGAGGGAGAGAGAGAGGGAGAGAGAGAGAGCGACTGTACAAGAGTGGAAAGAAAGAGAGGAAGAGTGGGAGGGAAGGAGCTTAAAGGAAGAAGACAGGGAGAATGCGGGGGCGTGTTGATGGAGCTCTGAAAGATATGTGCAGAAACAGAGAGGAAGATGGAAAGAGAGAGAGAGAGAGAGGGGAGGGGGAGAGGGCAGCTCACCTGATAGTGTCTATGTTGTTCATGTCATCCTCAGCCACCTAAAACAAATGACAGCATGTTAGTGCAGAAGACCCATCAGAATGGACCAGGAGCTACCAAGTGGAGCATCACTGCAGGAGACATGCTCGTCCCAAAAAACAAAACATGAAACATCCATTTGCAGCGAGCACACTCTCCGTTTCACTCAGTTTTTGTTTGTGCCCCCCCACCCCATCTCTCCCTCTCTCTCTCTCTCCCCCCAATCCGTGCTCCCTCATTCGCTTCCTCATTCCACCCCTGCTCGTGAGGAAGCCAGTGTAGCGCTCATCAAACTGCACCCGGATGTCTACATCTGCGCTTACTGGAGGTGAGAAGAGAACAATCATATCATAAGGAGTGAGCAAGTGGGGCGAGAAAAGATGAAAAGATGTGAGGCAGAGAGAGGGAGAGAGAGTGGATGGAAACCTCCATTGCAGCCAGACTGCAGATACATGGCAAGCCCCCCCCCCCCCCCCCCCCCCAAGAGAGATACTGGCAGCAACTCAATATCTTTGTCGAGGTGCTGAATTGGAGAGAAGAAGCAAAGATAAAGAGAGGAGGGGGGAATGAAGTAAGGACAGAGATGAAGGGGTAAAAAAAAAGGAGGGGGGGGGGTAAGCAGGAACAGGTGGTTCAATCTGTTGAATCTTACATCTCAAGCCTCAGCTTGTTAGGGTGAATACGTTTTTAAACAAGTCTTCTGCTGCTGGCCATTATTCTGAAGGCAATGAATTATGCATCAAGCTGCGAATACCCCCCCTTACAATTTTCATCTTCATTCAGATTTAGTGCACAGGCTGGATCAAATGTGGCATGCAATGCTGCTGTGTTATCATTATAAGTATATAGTCACTTTAGTAGTTTTAGCCATTCACACATTTTCATCTAGTTTTAGCCATTTCTACCATTGTGGAAGTTCATTGAGCTTCTCTCCACATTGGAAACATACAGGTAAACCAGCATTGTTGGCAAGTGAAAACAGAGTCTTTTAATGCTTTGAATGGTGCAAGACAGGCCTCTCGTTGAAATATGTTTTGCTGTGCAACAAAATTGAAATAGGATGAAAATGTGTGCAAACAAACAACTTTGTGAAACCTGCAGGGAGCCATGACAGTGGAGCTGAAGTGCCACATGTGGCTGCAGTCATTTGTGAGCTCCCCCTCATGGTACATGGAGGAAAGTCATTTTCTGAACATCTTTTGAGAATGTCCAAGATTATCCAGACGATGTACAGCAGGTGTCATTTCTCCATTTCATGAACTATTATCTGTAATTTCTTCTCTGTATATCAAGGTTGGTCATAATGGTAGTATTTAGAGATTTTGTCAGGTGAGGAACACTTGTCTTAAGGAAATTACTGTAGCAGAATGGATTTTGTAGAAAATGAGAGGGAAAACTATTAGACTTCTATATTAATTGGTTATTATGCACTATTTCTTACTAGATAATGTGAGGTCAAATCAGGCTGTTAGTGACCACCTGTGAGCCTATTTTGCGAAGGATTCTTCATGTTAAAATGGATTTTTTCCCCCCCTTTTTACTGCCACCTATGCTTTGAAATTGATGTGAAATTGTTGGATTTTCCTCTGTAAAAGTGTCATGAGAGGACTGTGTTGTATTTGGCAGTATAGAAATTAATAATAAATCTAATAGTACCTAAACTCTAGCTGCCGAGATGCCTGAAAGATTTACTTTGTCTTTAGCAAGTGCAAAGCAGAAGGTCGAGTGTGTCTGTAAGGATTTTTTTTTTCTACTACTGCGCTCACACAAGTACAAGGACTTGTGCGAGGCGATGAAACTTTGCAACGACGCACAGACACTCACACACTGAGATGAACACCAACAGGCACACATGCCAGCCTCTCAGCCCCCACACCACCCACCTTTTTTCAAGCAGTTGCTAAGGTGACGGCAAAGGCTGAATTTTAATCAGACAATAAATTAAAGCAATGCAATCTTCTCTTTTATTATTAAATGGCAGCTGTGCCAATTGTGAAGATCCGTCAAATTTTTTTTTTTTTTTTTTTTCCATGGTGTAGGGAGACTGCAAAACACAACAATCAGATGTTTGGAAATGCTTTACAATGTCCAGGGAGCAAAAACATAATAACATTTGAATTACACAAAGTTCCCTGAAGACAAGATGACCCTTGACTATTACGTTATCATCGACCACAGATAAATGTCATGAATCCCAATACACTCCCTTTTAAATGCAGTGTTGAAACCTGTCCTCCAATGACATGCATGCTTGTTGCTGCAAGCCTGTGGAAAAAAACAACTTGCTATTCCCAAGCAAAACAAGCTCCCTGCTTCAACAGGCATTTTAGCAAGGTTATGTCTCAAGCTGAGTAAATGATGGATGTCACCAGATAAAGGATAAGTGGGCCGATTCTGTAAATGACTGCATTGTTCGGTTTGGATTGTTTGTGTGGAGGAGTTGCGGATGGGTTACTTCTAATGAGCACTCCTATAAAAGCTTGTTCACCGGGCAGCATGGAGCAGCTCTCTGGTGCAGACACACCATCACGTACCTGAACTGGAGGATCAGTTGAGTGGTAGCCAAAAGGCGTAGATGAGGAAGATAAAACACACACCTACTGCACGGTGAGTGTTCAGTCGCTATCCCAGCAAACGAAACTATTTTTTGAGCCCTTGGTGAAACACTTAAGAGTTTACATCAACACTTTTTTAGGATGATGTCGCAGAACGGTTAGCAAACCAGCCGCAGATTTTTCAAATGTAAAAAAATATGGAATTAATTCTTTTTGAAACGATCTTTAAGCTCACCTCTGATTGGACAGCACATCAAAGGTTATGAGAAAGTTCATCGACAGTGCTGAGAGACTGTTTTGACCATCTTTGCACTTTTTTCAGCTGCAAAAATGTGTTTTAACAACTCTAATTTTGCATGTCAAAAGCTTCAGATTGTACCTGAAATGTATGTGTAAAAATGGGGAAAAGAGTTCCCATTTATAAAAGACCAAACAAACTCTCAGACTAACTAGTGGTGCATTCAAGACTAAGAAAGAAGTGGTATAGGATCCCACCATCCAGTAATCGAACACAGTCAAAGTGGGAATTTCCCACTGGGAAAATGGGAGGGTTTTGCAGAACTGGTTTGACGGTTGACAACATGGCAGCAGCTTTTGGTAGGAAATCTACTCGCTCCCAGATCAAATAAGCCACGTTATTTTTTTGTGCATGCACTCATAGGCATAAATTCCCTCCCTCACTACTTCAGTGAAAAAGACTCGCTGTAACTGTGAAGCTTTATGGCTCTATTTATAATGACTGCAGCAAATGTGCACAAACATTTCACATAGTGGAGCGAAACTTATTGTACTTCCCAAGCCTCATTTCATTCCTGTCTTAGTTGACGTGTGTAATATTAGTAGCGTATTGGTCTCTTTTCTGGACACGAACAACACTGTTATAGTCACACTGGAAGAGGTGGCCATGTTTCTTGTTTATCATTATGTGAATGCTTACAACTAAGAAATGGAATACTCCCATCCAGCTGCTAACTAACCCCAGGCAGCACATGTTTTTGTGACATTAGAGTCAACACGGAAACGTCCACTACATCCCACAATACTGGCACCTCCTGTTCAATCATCTCTATTTATATTTTGTAGGATCACCTGTCCTTTTCCGGCTCTTTATTCCCTGTGATATAGGGCTGCTGAAAGTTACAGGAACATGTACAGAAACAAGAGTTTTTGCAGCTAGACTAAATTTGCAACAAAGTTGCCACAATAACCCTTGTTTTATTCTTATGTTCTTGCATAGATTTCACATGCCACTGCCTCATGTTTTCTGATAACAAATCTCCACAGTCTGTATGTAACAAAGAAGGTGGGGCTTTAGGATTTTCTCACTTCTCCTCTACCTCTTCTGCACTTGAATAATAGAGCTGAAAAATGGGGAGCAACTCACTCAAATCATACAAAGAATTGATTTATTCAGACATTACTTCAAACTCCGTAAGAAGCAATTTCCGCTCCAATCATAACATATGTTCAGAAGCCTGGCTTTGATTAAAGACTGGGACGACTTTCATCACTCACCATGTTGATGCCCCTGGGCAGAGAGGCAGATCTGTAGGGGTATCTGGGGAAGTCATGAGGAAACACAGGAAAGGAGCTCATCATTTTGAACCCTTGACAGAATTGTGGAGGAGGTGGGATCAGGTTTTTGTCATCTATTTCCAGCTGCGGTGGTGGTGACTCTGCTTTTATCTCCAGGTCCTCAGGCTCATTATCCCTCCTCACAGTGTCTATGTCTGTCTCCAGATACGTTTTCAGTGCCGGTTCGGGGGAAGCTTGCTCCTCTGAAGTCTTCTGCTTATCTGAATGTCCCTGCTCCTGGGCCATCGAGTGAGGCAGCCGGGGGCTCACCACTTGGATCCAGTCCTCAGGCCGATCTGGGTTTGTGGCGATGCAGCCAGAGGGAGAGGCTGGTCTTCCAAATGCCTGCAAGCTGTTTGGGTCAAGCACGTTGGAGGTCACCTCATCCAGGAATTGTGAAAACTTTAGTTTGGCTTCTATCTTTTCCTGCAGCAGCCACTGTAGTTTCACACTTTTAGCCCTGGTGAGAGTTTGTCCAGAGCCCCTCCCCTGCCACACTTTGTTATGATAACTACCTCCTCCCTGCTCCGTCTGTGAGCCAGCACTGTCACCAGGCCCACTGGATGGACCTGCTGCAAGCCGACGCCACCCTCTCTTCTCTCTCAGTCGATTCAGAAAAGCATCGTGGCTCTGCTTCTTAATGGAGCTGTGCAGGAGGCAGGTGACCCCAGAGCTCCAGCTGTACAGGCTGCCAGTGCCCTCGCTACTGCTGCTCCTGCTGTCTCCTACACTGCTGCAGCTGTTGGGGACACTGGGGCTGGACGGCTGACTGGGGCAGGATGGGTTAGAAGAAGGTCCTAAGAGTTCATCCAGCCAAACCTGGTCAGCGACACACATCAGGCTGGAGGACCTCAGGAGTGGCTGGCCAGATTTTGCCATGTCGCTGTGTGAGGGGACACGGTCCGCGCTTCTTGTGGAATCCGTCGGCTTGACTCAGGACCGCACAGACCTGTGTCCTCTCTCTAAATGGAGCAAATGGCAGAAGACACATGGTCTGGTGGAAAGTTCGGATTTTAAATAGTTTTGTCCCAATCCTGCCTCATTATTGTGTAAGCCTGACCTAAAAGTGCTCCAATAAATTTCACTCTAGGCTGAACAGATGGCTTCCTTCAGTGCCAGGGCAGCTCCTGTTATGTCAGGCAAGGACAGCTTTATTCAGTCAAAAACAGTAAACCTCACAGCTCCTCCACTGATATGTACAAGCTTCACATTTTGGATTTAATGCAAAGCATTTTTTTTAATACAATCTTAACAAGTGTCTTTGCTCGCTGAGAAGCAATATACTCATAGGGGTGCTGGTCTTAATTAGACAGCCTATTGATGGCCAAGCGGACAAAGCTCTTTTAGCCCTTTCCAGGTCAGTGGTCGTAGGGGAACATCGATCTCACCCAGCACATGGCAGCTGACACAGACACAGGCTAATGGATAGGCTTATTGAGCAATGGATTACGGTAATCTCATCAATATCACTTATTAAAGCTCCTCTCCTGGCATCAATTAAGCTCCGTTTATCAAAACAACATATTTAGAAGCTTTTCCAAAGAATTGGCAAATATATGCACATTTTTAGGGTCCGAGCACTGAGAGCGCAGAAGGACCCTATTCAAATTGCCAATATTATTCACCAAGTTACTTCGCCAAGATAAATCGTGTTTTTGATCGACTTAACATACAGAACTTTTTCACTACCATATAATAACTCTTAATTATAGGACGTGGCTTTGACAACCTTCACCGTGGAACAGGAAGTGCAATGTAAATAGACTGAATGAGATCAGATTGACTTCAAACTTGATACGCTGCAGCAGAGTCTGGTCCTCATCACAGCTATACAACTATTACGATCATCAGCCGTGGCATCTGCTGGAAAAAGGAAGTGGGGTGTACATGCTCAGATCCACATCTGATTGCATGTGATTACAGTTGTAATCCGTCATATGTTTTCAAAAATAACTGTGCGACGTTTGGTTAAGCTTCAGTGGTTTAGCTTTTGTTTGCTTTTAAAAAGGAACTCGTTTTTTTGAGATTAAGACTACTGAATCAGAGGCGTCAACCTCATTTCAGTTCCTGAGCCACATACAGGTCAATTTCTCCTTAATTGGCCTCGATTAATAAAAAGGATAGCACAACAACTCAGGTTGTTTTCATACACAGATGACCTAAACGTTTTTTCAATAGTTTTAGTGCATATATACAAAAGCTACTGTGAAGTTTAGAAAGAGAAAAGTGTATTTTGAAACCCTACTGGCCACAGTAGGGATTCTCTGATGTATTCAAAAGCCTATCACTCCTGAGCATAAAAGTTTCATGCGACCTTCAGCATAATATGTTTTCTCAAAGTCACCTTCATGGTATAGATTTTATCCCCGAGCTGTTTCACTGACAAAAAGCGAGTTAACCGTCACTGCTGCATCCCCCATTCTCCCCGCTCTGAGCGTTGTTGTCCTCACCCGTTCAGTATCGGTGGCGCTTGTGCCATATTTCTTTCAAGAAATTTGGAACAGCAGTTACATTTACTTATGTGTTTGGACCGATGGGCGGAACTTAATGTTTGCCCGTGTGCCTTGTGTTTTACACCCCAGCTGATATGGGACAATAGCACAAAAAAGAAGATCCCTTATTCTATCCATATGTGTATATTATGTGAATGTTTGACACAGAAATACCTCAATGACAAAAACTAAATGACTCAATAGAGCAAGCAAAATAGATGTGGCTAATGGGAAAAGGCATTTGGAAAAGAAGAAACACTTTAACATGGTTGTTTTAAGGCACACTGTTGAAATTGTTTGTAAACCAATTGATGTTGTGCTTGTATTCATATTACAATATTTTTCCAATACATTTTGCATGTAATAGTGCGTTTGTGCAAAGATTTTCAATTCTGTGCAGCAGTATTTTCCTTTCCTCTGTATAGCTTTGATATTGCCCACCAACGTACTGCTGGAAATAGCACAATACATATGAACTAAGGCAAAACACATTCCAAAAATCCCAAATTAGATGCATCACTTATTTGCAGTCACACTAGTAGACATGTTGATTCAATTCAAAAACATAAAACATATATGTTTAAAGCAGATTCTTTAGACAGACAATAGTATCCAATCTCCTTTATGAGCGTTATGTAGATATTAAGCAGGGTTGTTCACAGTTGAAAATAAATGTTTTCTCCACAAAACTGCAGATGAAAAGGTTCTAATAATATTTCAAAATGTGGGCGTACTCAGTAGAGACTTGTGATTTTAAAAGTAGCAAAACATGATGTTGAATTATATCCAAGTATGAGTAGAAGTACATACTTGAAAAAAATCATAAATGTTCACAACAACACAACCTAATTACACTATTGAGAGCCAAAATCCGACAGTTATGTGTGTACTGTGCATTCATGTAACGAGACACACTGCAAACTGCATGCTATTTCTTTCAAACCTCATCATAATCATTCTTTGATATGTATGCAACGAGACAGCTTTCCCATACTGAAGCAAGTATTCATATGGGCATACTGAAGCTGTAAAGTTCATCAATATTCAGGCGGTTACATAACCGCATCAATAACACTTCTGCTCGTCTGTGCATGGGAGGATGCAAAAGATCGAGATTGGCAAGTGAGTGGCAGCAGACAGTTTGAAATGAAATCCCTCACACGGAAGAGGGTGCGGGTCAGACGGAGAAACGTGAAAGTCAAAACTAGAAATAGATTCATGTATATGTAACTGGTATATAGCATCTTGTATAATGTGCCTTAGTATCCATGCAAGCAAGGCATTGCTCTCCAAGATGCAGGAAGTGATTTAAAAAGTAATGAGTTTCAATCTAAAAGATGACAGATAACCAAAAGAGAGCATAGTAAGACATAACAATGTATGCATCTTATGATAAGGTGAAAAATATTTAAGTGAAAGTACAGATACTATCAAAAGTAAAAGACTCATTTAACAACATCAAAAATGTGGTCAAATACAATGAAACATATGCACACCAACACTTTATAACTTATTTTTCTAATATTTTACATACAATCCTATTGATGAACCTTTTATGGGGCGCTCGTGTTAATAAATGTTATAAACATATGTAAAACTGACCAATCTGGCATTGTATTTCACAAACCATTGCTAAAATAAAAAATTGTCTTGGCAAGATAGATTTGTTTTTCTTCGAACAGAACTTTTGTAACTCTCTTGTCTTATTGTAGTCCTAATCCTAATGGGAAGCATGTCATGAAAATAACTGTTTTTATTTTCCGATCTGAAAATCCATGTGTTCTGTTAATTGTTTTAACTTTAAAGTAAAAGCTGGAAGTGACTATATAAGCCACAATGTCACGTGCCCCATATAGAGTTAATCAAGACAGTTGGAAGCTACTGTCTCATGACCTAGTTGGACGTGATGCAAACTACACTGGATTTAATTTGAATCTTTCTAAGTTTGGAGAAGCTGGTATTTATCAAACAGGAAGTCTTGGCATGCAATGATATTTAATGTAACTTGTTATATCTTAAATGTGCCACTTCCTGCATCCTGAATCACGCTCTTACAGATTAAAACAAGTAAGGAGCCAGTTTGAATAATCTGAGGAGGAGACATTTCAGATATTTGTTTTTAAATGTAAAATTAAAAAGTCAAATACAGATACATTTAAAATCTGTTTAAGTACAGCAAGTATGTGCAATATTTAGTTTGAGGAGAGAAGACCCTGCAGATCCCACAGGAATTCACAAACACAACCCCCCCCCCATTAACACTGAGCTATACTGCACTGACAGTGCACTTGGTTGCTCATAAAACACATCCAGGATGGACAGCACAGAGTCGGTAATGGCCATCTTTCAGCTCTTCAGCCGAGTATGGGCACTTCTGCACTTGTTGCACCTCTGACCTCTCCTCACCTCAACTTTTACAGACTTTTCTCACAGCAGCTGTGGATGCAGGAAAAGTCAACTTCTCTGGACTGCAGCCCGAGTCGCTGTAATCTCCACAGAGACACTGTTGTTGATGTGAATGGGCAAACTTCCAATATATACACGGAAACTGCAACCACCTACATATCCACTGGGTTTGTGAGCACATTTCACAACAGGCTGCAGACTGAAATTTATGTAAACATATCAAGAGGAAGCCTAAATCCACAGCATTAGTTACAAATGTACCAAAAGCAAAGAGACGAACTGAAAGTGCTGCATCCTGCATTTCAACCTGAAGTCTTTCATACAACATAAAACAGCATTTCTGAAAGAAGCAGTTCTGATCTCATTTAATGACAACAGAGCAGACCCGTAAATTATACTACCTGCACAGTCTTCCCCAAACAACTGGGATCATACAGAGATAATATACTGTACTGTCCTTATTGTCATGTAGGAGCGAGGCTGCCTCAGTCTCCAGGGGTATCATTAGTGCTGCAGCAGATATGTAGGATTTTAGCCACGACGGGGAGGTCTGCTGTGTGCATGCGTTCACTCAGACATGGACCACACACACCTTGGCTCCTGCTCACCCATGGGATCACCCTTTCCGGTGCCATGGAGGTGTACCAATCCTTCAGCGCAGGCACATCTTTATATCATTTTCCCTCCGCGCCACCTCTCTTTTTCCCCTTTCTTTGGGCCGTCTCCATTGCACAGCCATTTCTCACCATTTCCAGACTTTCCAGACGGTCTCGGGCCTCTCCTATGATGAATGTCTTTAATAATCTCTTTTCAATCTCAGGAGGAGGAGAGGGGTGGGAGCCAATTTAGAACTATCGCCCTGACGGGAGAGACTGTCAGCCCATGGCTGCCCAGAGGTAATGGCGCTGAAATGGATTCCTGCTACAAGCGCAGAGGTGGAGATAATTGGTGATGCTTGCTTGCTCGGTGGTTGCGTTGTGCTTTCCCTCGCTGTGTCGTCGTGTTGCTGCCTGGCTGGGCTGAGCCTCTGCTGGGGCCACAATCTGTGTCCCTCACTAAGCCTGCAGAGCAGACTAAATGCCACAGCTGATCAGCTCTGGCCATGAAGCAGTGTGGCTCTGTGCCGCTCAGCTGTTACTATGGCAGAGCTTCTTGCCTCTGCTCAGCCTGCTTTTCCCATAAGAGGCTGCTTTCCCATCTGTCCATACAGCTTCATGCTAAAGCAACAAACCACTATTTAACTTGTGACAGAGTTACGGCTCAAAACGGCCAAATCGTTATGACACTGACAGGTGAAGTAAATAACAGTGATTATTCCTTTTACATGGCGCCTGTATATTATTTACCAAGTGACAATTTTGTCCTCAGAGTTTATGTGTTTGAAGCACTGAAGAAAAGGAAAAACAAAGAACTTGGTCAAGTTTCACAAGGGCCAAATTGTGCAGCATTCAGAACGGCAGCCTCTTCAAAACTGAATTTCTTGAGAGGGGTTTGCAGCGGTCAGTAGCTATCTAAAGTCACCCAAGGAAGTAAGCGCCCAGAAGTCTTTAATACACAATTTATAGATGTCCAACTTTGCACTTAGCAAAAAAATCTTCTGTTAACATTTTGACATCAGATACCACAGAATACCTTGAGAGGTCTCATCAAGTCTGTGTTTCAATGGATCAGAGCATCCCCTTTACATTGGTGGTAATAATGTTATGGCTGATAAGAAATGTCAGTTTAAAAAAAAACAAGGCATTTACACATGCTGGATAAAATGTTTTATTAATGGTGCGACTTAGTTGAAAAAAGTATTTAATTACATTTTATTAGTAATTATTAAGTATTTGACACACAAAGCAACATTGAGGTTTGGCAAATATAGAGTTACCGTTAAACGCAACCACGCTAGTACAAAACCACCTTGTTGCCAAGCCACTACTTCCTGTCTCACTCTTGCTGCCTCAGTCCATTCAGCTCTCACCACACTGCAGCTCCCTCAAAGAAACCACGTCACAGCCTGATGGGTCGGCACTCCTGGACGGCCGCAGCCCTGCATGCTTTCAATGTTTTCCAGCTCCAAAACACCTGAATTTAATGAGTGTATCATGATGAGGCCCTGCAGAAAGCCCGATAATGAACTTTCCATTATTATCAGGTGCGTTGAAGGAAGGGCACATTGAAACTGTGCAGGAATGGAGCCCCCGAGGACCAGAAGCCTGCACTACGGAGCAGGCTTAATATACCTGGGATATCTCTCCGTTATCTGGTTTGACAAAGCCAGACATGCACAATCCTTGATAAGCAGTACTACCAAGCAGCTCATCGACTCGGTAATTCGACTCAGGCTTTTCCCATATAAAAAGTTCACATAAAAAGGGATGGGATTTGCAGCGTCGGACCAGTCGCAAACATAGAGAAATCCTACAGAGCAGCTTCCGTAATGGAGAAGCAGACGATAATTTCTTTAAAAATATGAAGAATTCAAACACATCATCCAGGCCAAAATCAACACTTGCCGCAGTGAAAGCCAGGAAGGAATGCTGGCAGAACATTGCCAACCCTGTCAAGGCGTACATTTTTGAAATTATACAATATTAATTCACCGGACAATATAAACGAACAGGAGGAATTGCGCGTTCCATCAACTAAAACCTGAAATAATGTGTTATCTACAAGGTATCTGCCTCTCGCTCCTGCTCAACAGGAACTGCAAGGATTGATTTCAGATTCTGAGAAGCATTTTCAGTGAATCACTTAACCTGCTCCCAGCTTTAGGTCTGCATATTGGATGTTCGAGTATGGTGCTCACTGACTGTGCTGTGTGTCGTAGCTGGGCCCGTCAATAGTTGCTAACAGGTGCACGAGTGAAAGGCCAAGATGAGGAAACGGAGCGGTGTTGCAGCATCAGTAATCCATCTCATGCAGACATTTGTCAATGCCTCCAGACCTATGGGGTCGCTTTCAGAGAAGCACACTGTGCAATCAAATGAGAATAGGCTAAATTGAATAAGGACCAGCTCATTCTGGAGGCGTGACGATAGGTTTCCTGGGATCTCCGCAGAACACACAGCGAGAACGGCAATCACATCAGTCAGACAGCAAATTACAGATGCACATAATGCATGTTACAAGCTTCGTTTTCTAACAGGGAGGTTGTCTATGATTTAATCTTTACAAGATATTCACCAGGAGCTCTGTGCCTGATCAAATACCACATCGAGTTCAAACACACTTCTCATACACACCCCCACAATCGCAGACTATGGCTTTAATTCTTGTGGGTTTCCAAGTGTATGCACCATGGATGATGTTTCTATAAGGATGTGCTCCTGAGCAGGGGGACCAACTGACCTCAATACATGTAATTATCATACCACAGGCTTCTGTTAACCAAGCCTGTCACATAGCTGTGCGCACGCTACCAGCTCAGTCGCAGCGCACATGGCGAGTGCAGCATCGTGCGGCAGATTTGCGGAGTTGTTATCCACAAGTGTTGATGGTCTTCACGGCTGAACAGATGAAGAAATGAGTGCCACCTGCAGAAGCCTCATCAGCCAAAAAAAACCTCCACAAAAATCAATGGGGATTCGTTTTAATTATCGTCGCAGAAACAAAACACTGTTCTGAGCTCTTTCACTTTTGTCACGCTTCAGCTGCAGCACATGAAACACTGCACAATTGAAGCATTTAGCGGTATGCTTGAGCAATGATGAAAAGATTTGATTACCTGACGAGCAAGTTGTTTTTCACAGAAATATATCAACCATTTTACTGTGACAACTTATTTATACTGAGACTTCTAATTATTTTGAGGTACTTTGTATTGTCTGGTTAGAAAATGGGTGTTGTAAATGACATTTTAAATAGAATTTAGACAATATAAAATATTAATAGTACCAATACACATGCTGTGATATGCTTGGTGGGACATCTAGCCACTATGTTGTCATCGTATACAAAAAATAAGCCCTTCCTGAATCAGTGATCTGGCTTTCAGTATGTAAATATGGTAAATAAAAGTGCAGAATTGCATACAGGTCATCTATAACTCCTTTTATACAGTGCAGAAAACAGAAATAAAGTCTGTGTCACACGTGTGTCTGCATGTATCTGGCAAGAGTTTGAAGCGTACACAGCTAAACTGTCCATATAACAATAGACACTGGGACCATATCACATTACACACGTGCACGTTTACTTTTAGTGTTTTGAAATCCATCAAATTTTGTCATATAAACCTCAGGATACCCAGTGGTGACGAGATGTGATGAGTAGCTCTTTGGCCCGCTAAACCATCATCAGACCAGCGAGGAGATGATGTTGGTTTTCATCAGCCGGGTTGCTTTTTATTAAGTGAATATCCCAGAATCAATTATAACAGATGTTTCTAATCAGCCCAGAATGAGTCGTGGAGCACTCACTAAAGTAATGCTGGTCCTAAATAAATTAGCTTTAGTAAACATTGTGAAACACCAACAAAGAAAACATATTTAGAGCAAATTGCTTGTCAAGAAGATGAATGCAGCAGCAGAGAGTCCCGTTTCCACAGCCGTTTGTATTGGTGTTTTTTTTTTTTTCAGGTTAACTTTTCTTGTGGCGTCCACGTACATGCACCCGTGGAAAGGGTTCCAATTATAGTAACTGTGCAATGAGGTTTCTCATACTGAGCCCCGTGCTACCTTTGCCACTAATCCTTTCTTATTAATTATATCTTCAACAAGCCTACACAGTTCTTGTGGTGTCAGCACTGAGTATCCATGGCAACTGCCAGTTGGCCCCGGCTCTCCGGGATGCAGACGCCGCTCTGCTGCTTGACAAAACCACCGTGCAACCATACTCTACTGACGACACGAGGAACTCAACTGGAGGAAGCATCATGGAATTAAAATAAACCCCACCACTGCACCCCTGGATGCTTTTTTTTTTCTCTCCCCCTCATAGCCTTTGAATTCGAACACTAAAAGTGAGGTGGGATTAAGAAAGAGAGCAAGTTGGAATAAAAATAAAGCCATTAATACTTCAATAAACATTAGTTTTCTTTGATATTTCCTGACAGATGTACAGAGGATGCCTGCTATTCAGTGCATGTTTCTATCGTTGTGTGGATGAAATCTCAATAAAAATTGAATAAATACAAATATAACCACCGTTAAGAATTTTCAAAAAACACAGTAAACAACTGCATATGATGTGAATATACCTTTAGTATTTTGGCTGCTCCATTCGAGGGTCGCAACAGCGGATCATTTGCCTCCAACTCACCATGTCCCCTGCCTCCGATCCTATGACACTGAGCATCTCCATGACCTCCTTTACTCCATGAATCTCCTCTCAGATCTTTTGTCTTCTCCTCACGCAGGGCAACTCAATTCTTGACATCCTTTGTCCAAGGCATCCACCATGTCTGTGAAGCATACACCCAAATTTAACTGAAAAAATATGCACAAAATCATACATGTAAAAAGCGTCTCACAGTGAAAGCATCCAAGAAAATTCAGTAGTTTTATATCTGTGGATTCCATTTGCAGCCTTTTTTTTCTTCTTTTTTATTTTATTTACTTGAGGATTGATATCTTAAAAATGTATTTGTGCCATGTTCAGGGAGCGATGGGAAGCTGGGGGTGAGGATTTGCATTTTAAGATTAAGAAATCCACTTTATCCAAGTAGTTATGGGGTGTGGAGCCAGTGGGTGAGGGCTACAGGCAATTTAGAGGCACCAAATAACCTCAAATGCCTGTTTTGGGTGAAAAACAACAACACACAAACGTTGCATTTGGAGAAGAACATGTAGGACGGCGTTGTGCTAATAATACTTGTGTTTCTTTAAATGTTTTGGCACCAGCGATGCACATCTGGAGATGAAAGCGGTGCGAAGCTATTTTTAGACGCACATGAAGCCGCATGAAGTCTGATAAGTTGCCTCTCGGGAGAAGTCGCCGTTTGAGCGCCTTCTGAGGCAAAAAAGTAAACCATGAATAAATAATAAAAAAAAATAGCTGTATGAACTTAAAAGAAACTTACCAAAGAGCTGCAGCTCACATTTTTTATCTCTAAGCAGCTTTGGGTTTCATTATTCATTAATGGCACTGACTGAATCACCCGTTGGAGGTCGAATTGCATTGTGGGTAATGTAGTTGAGAGGGGTTTCATTTAAACTACAAGAGAGAGGACAGTTTTCTTTTACGTCACTACACTGTCACATTATTTAGAAAATGTTTCCTCTCTACATGTAGGTATGTCTATGTATGTTGATTCTCATTTTTTTCCCCGTTTTATTTATTCATCTGCATAATTCACATAATCAAATCTGTGGGATTTGGGGTTTTTACATGTATTCTGTGGTTCACCAGTTTGAAAAATTTATTGCAGTTTTCCTCCCCACAGTTATATAAATCAGAGTTTATTCCAGCAAAGAAAATCCCTCATTAAGATTTGAACTCCCCTAAACCACCCGAGGGAATAACAAAACAGAAATTAAAAAAAAAACGAAAGAATTTCAAGCGAACATTAATGTGAACATTTTTAATCAATGTTTTTCTGCTAGTTTTTTTTGTTCCCAATGAGGACAAACGTCGGATATTGTGTTTTATCAACGATGAGTCGTTTAGTTAAAATGGAGTTATTTGTACCTTGCTGTTCTTATTGTAATTAGTATTGATGCTCTGATTTAAGTGGGAGCTCACTTATGACTAATAGACTAAATATCACAAGAGACTGTTTGAGATTGAGGTGAAATTTTACATAATTTCATTCAATCACTGCATCTGCTGGTATTGTTGCTCCAATTAACGGCAGGAATTACATTTTTAATGGCGTGTGTACACATGTGACGCGTGAGAGAACAATTTTCATTGTGTCCACTTTCTGTCCAACTCCAATCGAGTTAACGAGGAGCGCCCCCTTGTGACGTTCTCTATCATGCACATGTAAAATAACAGTTTTAATGATACTCATACTCTTCTCCACAAATACATAATAATGTTGTAATTTGTTGTAGTTTTTTTAAGAATAGACTATATGGGGGGGGGGGGGGGGGGGGCGGCAGCATCTGAGACAAACAATAAAGTGTATACAATTTATAATGTTGAGGTTTTGTAAATAAATGTAATATAAAGCTGGAATTTTCTATCTTTTGAGTAAAGCTACTGACAACAGAAACTAGAGATTAAAAGACTTGAATAATATAAAAAAAGGTCCATAAAATTCTCCTGAAATACATAAATGTGGACATTTGTAAAATGTTACTTCCACCCAAGTAAATGGAAGCTTTTCTGTACAAGCTGTTACTTCTGTTTGTTTGTTGGATTTAAAAGATGGATGGACATTTTCAAATAAGCTTGTATAATAGGGGTTAAACCGAAAAAGAAAATATTTACCCGTGAAACTAAACTGAGGTGTAAATGCAAAAGAGTGCTCAAGAGTTAAATTGACAAATGTAAAAACATACGTGGTTAATGAAAAAAAACCAACTGCCCACAATACGTTTCACAAACCCAAAAACTAAACTGCAATTGCCCAATATTTCTTTATTTATCAAATTCAATCCTTTATGCTCAATACTGTGCCCTTCTAACTGTTGACAAGTCATGCAGATATTCACACATTTCTATAGAATAAAATAAACTGAATGCATCTGCATGCATTCACATATACAGTCAATTCCATTCTAAAAGTGGAGTTACAGTTTATTGCAAGATGGTTAGATATAGGATAAAAGTATAAACATCCTACAATGTGCAATTTGTGCGCAACAACAGCAAGAACATGAACAAAAGACAACATCAATTTCCTGGGAGCTAAAATCTCATTCTACCATCGCACACAACTTCCTTATTAAAATCCCATTAAATGTGAGGGAATATTGCCAAACAAGAAAGAGGTTGGAAAATTTTAACCTGGCAAAATCCAAAACAGAATAAATGAAACGATAAAAAAAATTGTATTTCCCACCTCAGTCATGTAGTATATAAGTCAATAAAGTGACAGATAAATAACATAAAAATAGAGTATTAAAATGTAGAAATAAGTATGACAATCCGACGCGAGCACTTGATGGCCACAGTTCTTTTCTCCATCAATCAATGTCTTTTTATGTCGCGTTTTATCCTATTCAGGGGTCGCAAGGGGGGCTGGAGTTGATCCCAGCTGACTATGGGCAAGGGCAAAGGCAAAGCACACCCTGGACGAGGTCACTCATCTATCACAAGGGAAACGTGGTATTTCAGAAACACTCAACTATCAAAAGGTACACGTGAAGTACAGTACAAACCGAAGATCTCATGAATCTCAAGTAATTCCTGCTGCGAAAGCCGTCTCATAAAAATATATTGGGAAAAACTCCCCTTCAGAGAATGCCAAATTCTCAACAAAAATCCTCTCCTAAGTGCTGCATTATTTTATTTTTTTTATCTCCAAGATTTCTAAAATCAATCTTGGGAGCAAACCTGTTACTATGCAAGTGACGAAGCAGCAGCACCTTTCACTTATTTCTTTTTGGGAGGCTGCTCGATGAGTTTGCCCCTGTTGTACTTCTGTCCGATTCCATAGGGGACGTGCGCGGCTATGGTTCCCAGCTCACTGGCCCCCTCGATGTGGAACATCTGGTCATCGAAGAAGATGTGCGGCTTGATCTTCTGCAGCAGCGGCCCCTTGGGGGCGCCGGCCAGGAAGAGGGCCTCGTCGATCTCCAGACCCCAGCTGCGGAGGGTCTTCAGGACACGAGCCCCGGAGCTGGCGGCACTGCGGGCTGTCACCAGGAACGTCCTGATGGGGCAGTCCAGACGCTCGTCCCTCTCGTAGAACTTTCTCTGCAGCTTTCCCAGGGCCTCTAAGAAGCACTTCAGCGGACCCTGCGAGGTGAATGAAAATGCAGGAGAATGCAAATGTAGCAATCAACGCAGACATGAGATCTCGAGTGATTCAACCTCACAAGCAAACACACTCTGATAGCAATCTGATGAATGGCGCCTGGTGAATCTGACAAGTAGATTTATTTCCTTCTGTAGGATGACGACCTCTCCTTTAATCAAGTCATTGTTTCTGAATTACAATTGCAGTGTTATGGAATATTCAGCAAAGATACAAAAAGACACACCTCGATGAAAATTGTCTCGGTCGATTTACCATATGTAAATGCAACCAGCCAAGCCGGCTCGACATGCTGAAACCAAAGCACGCAGTCAGAACTGCTGCGACCGAGAAGCTTCAGCCATCAAGGTAAAGTCAAACGAAATTCCTAGAACTCCAAGCCACGGGTTTGTTTGACGACATGTGTGGCCTGATCTTTGTAGCAGGGTCACTTTGGGAGCATTCATTTATTACTTATACTTTGTCACTGTTCTGTAAGTCTCTTAAATTTTTTACTTTTACTAAGTACAGTTCAGTAATTCAGAAAAATAATAGTAGTTACTTTTGTGCTTTTACTGTTGATGCACTGCTTGAACATCGGCACACAAAGGTGGTGAAAGCATGTCCTTGATCAGAATTAGTCTTGTATCGGTCACACTGACTGTAGTAAATTGAAAATGTTTAGCCAATTTTTTACCGAAAAGATTTTTCACTTGCGATAATTCTTCAGGTATAAATTGAAATTTTTGGTCAGTTTAATGCTCTACCACAGACTTTGTCATGCGAAAGACACACATAATGACTTTAAAGCGATGAAGTCATAAAATATTCTTAAACCCATGACGCTGCCCTGTGACGGGTTTAATAAAGAAGTCCAACGTGCACATTTTCTTTCACCTAAATCTTTCTAGCGCAAGTAGAAATTAAAAGAGTTGTATACTGACTGTACATGCGGAGAACAAAATGAGGCAGATTCTACTTCACAACTTGTATTTTTATCAGTACGTGAAACTATAGATCACGTGTTCTTCTAAGTGAGATGCTGTTGATGTTACCTGAGCAAGAGGCTTGTTCTCAAACTCCTTCTCGTGCTCAAAGAAGGTGTCCAGGCCGTGTTTCTTCACAATGATCTCCGACTCGTCTGAAAAGAGCACGGCATCGCCATCGAACGCCACCCTCAGCTGAGTGCTGCTCAAGTCGAGCTCCGTCTCTGGGGTAAACATCGTAGCGGCAGCAATTCCTATTGAGAGGAAAGAGGCTCGGTTAAAAACATAAACATTGCCGCAACTTCCATTCACGCACCGTACAACAATGTATCCGACGTCTGTCCTTTCAGGTTGTTATAAAGCTCTAAAACATCAGTTAACGTTTGCATCCGTCTATCTATATGTCACGTTTTGGTTGTGATTGCCACCACTCACCTTCCTCTATGGCTTCTGTGACTTTCTCTGAATCTTTGGAGAGGTAAAGATTGGTCATGTAGGCCTTCAGGTAGCCTATCGGGCTCTGGCCTCCAGTCATACAGAATCGCTCTATGGTCAAATCTGAAAGCAAAAGATATCGAGTTGGAAATATACGAAGAAGCAAATCCTGCTCTAATTGGTCTCGTTCATTTTTCTAGGAGGTAATTAAAGTACAAGGCCGAGTGCCGCTGGTCAGCGAGCCGTCACCTCGCCGAAACAATCAACAGTGTTTGGCTTCTGACGCGGCGTACCGTAATGATTGATGCTGTTTATGAGACGCACTCCAACTTGAGCAAGGTTGTTAGTCATTAAAACGATGTCAAAGAGCTGCTCGCTGTCGGGGTAGAGCAGCCTCAGTCGAGAGTTGACAGTCATCAGTGCCTTGGAGAGACGAAGAGAGAGGAAAAACCCCACGATGAACACACAGAGAAAAAGACATTGACTCACACCGCTCAACGCGAGGTTATAACATAGCTATTACAACAACTTTACCGCACATTTCGTTCAGGGAAATCACTCAGGCAGGATGTAACAAGAACACAAGAACAATGTGGTGACTTTTTGGTGTGAGCACACAAACTATAGCTGAGTTAAAGCTCCGCACAAGCCAAGTTGCATTTCTGTATAGAGAAGCAGCGGAAGCTTTCAAACAACGTGAAGGTTGCTAAGGAAGGCGAGGTGGACGAGTGAAATTAAAATAATAAATAAATCTAAAAAAAAAAACACAATTGTGTGAGACAAAGAGAGGAGCAAGTGAAATCCTGACAAAAAAAAAAGTAACAACAGCGAAAGGGAAGAAGAGAATGAAAAAGAGGAACTAAAAGATCTGGTTGGTTTGTGCAGCAGTTGCGAGGACTTGATATTTAAGAATGACTGACGTGTGGCAGAAGAAGGAGCCTTCTATACAGTCTTAAGAAGCTCATGCACAAAATATAAGAGGTTTTATGTCATTCTTGACAAGGTATAATAAAAATGTTTGCTGTTTTGTGCAACAAGTTAATAAAAATGTCAGATTAAATGTGACATTATCTCAGATATCTGTACCAAGCAGAAATATCCATGAATCCTTGAAGGGATTATAGCAAACAGTGGAAATTTAAAAAAGAAGCTTTCTCTTATAGGAAAGACTGAGTGAATTATCACACACCTACACTTGTTTTAATATTGATGCAATCCAGCCAAACTTATACAAGTTCATTTGGCAAAACGTACAAAATATACAATAATCAAATAGTCTGCAGATTATCAGTCGTGCAAAACATCCACCCATTTTAGCATGCCAGCCGTACTTTACTGGGTTAAATTCAGGAAGACGATACATGTTGCCTGTTTTTAAACACACCCCCTTATAATCACTTTATTAGCCAAAATAATAAACCAACAAATGGCACCGGAAGAGCAGTTACACAGCACTGACTGTAGCCCGGAGGTGTTTATGCACATTCAACTTAACTACTGTTTATCTACTGTATTGCATTTTACTGCCCTGCACTTTTGTATTTGTAATTTTCCACTCATCTTTTTGATTGATGCATGTTGCATTCCCATTTCATCCAAGACCGAGAAATGAAAGCCATCGCATCACGGCACAAACAGAAAGACCAACTCCACTCACATTCACACATTCACATCAACAAGTAAATTTACAGAGAACAATTAGCCTCAAATGCAGGCCTCTGGTGTAGAAGAGGAAGCTGAAGTAGTTAGAGAAAACCCCCGCAAACAAGCTATAAATATACAAAACTAAGCACATAAAGGCCCCCGAGCCTAACCTGGGCTCAATCAGAGGGTTTTCGCACTAACAACTCCACTTGGTGGGGAAAAAAAAGCTCCTTAAAGCTGCAAAACCAGCTTGGGAAGCAATGAAGATCTACATTTACTTTATTATTGATTCAGTCCAGCGATAACTACAGGATTTATACTTCATGAACCAATAGAGTTAACAAAACAACACAGTCTGAATTGTACCAGTCATGCAGCTCATGGTTTATCCAATGCTCGTCTCAAAGGCGACAAAGATCCTTCGCCTTTTTTTCTAAAAAGCTTCAGCAGATCGACATGACTCCAGTATCAAGACTCCGATTTCACCATAGTCCGTACACAGTTTGTATAGAATCAATACGTCTTTCTTTTTCAGTGGCAACACCCTGCAAACACCCTGCTGAGACTTGCAGCAAGAGCGGGGAAACGCCCGGAGCTGCTCGGCCCTACTGTACCTACACCACCTTGAATTTTCAGTGATTCCACAATATGAACAAAGAACTACCAGATCGGACATTTAGAAGTTCAGAAGCCTGAGCGACAGGTGAAACTACTTCAAAGCTTTGCACAAGCCCAATTTCCTGGAACATCTTTGAAGGTGAATGACACAGTTCGTCATCTACACTTTTTTTTCTCCAAGCTAATAATGGAAGATGACAGTCAGAGAATATAAAAGTGAATATTAGGACAGATGATAGTCGTGGAAGATCTCTGGAATGTGTAATGATGTGATATTGCATGGCAATTTTGCTTGGGAAAAAAATACGGAATCACATTTAAACAGTTGCTTTGCGCACAGAAATCTAATGCCAGAGACAAAATTCACGTTAAAGGTAACTTACTATTTTTAATAACAGGAAGTTGTAGAATAATAGAACTTGATGGTCTGAAGGCATTAATCACAAATCTACGGAGAAAATTAACCCACTCACAAAGTTTTGGACTAGTAATGCTTAAATATGGGGAATTGTTCTGAATTTTACACAAGTTTTTGTATCAAATAGAAGAAAAATGGCCTGTAATTGTGTTTACTTTCATTCCAGCTGACTTAAAAAAAGCAAAAAACAAAACACTCTGATCAGAACTGGAGAGATCCGTCATAATGTCAAAGATCACAACCAGCAGTAACTATGACAACCACTACATCCCCCTGCATTATAAATGCCTTGTTTCGCCATGCTGCCAGACCAAAAAAATAACTACAAAATTCTCACCAAGTTAACTTCTTTAGAATAATAAAGTTCAATCACAAAGGTCTTGCATCTTGTAAAAAGAGCAGAAGGATGGATGCAAAATTATATTAAAACCCAAAGCCATTGTTTCCTTTATAAAAAAAAAAAAAAAAAAAATCATATAAATGTTATGTTGTAATGTGAACAAAATAAAACCCTGCAACACCACACAGGCCAATTATCGCACCACTATACCCAGCAAAATGCACCCTAGTCTGACATTTGATAATATTCTACATCTGGCATTCAGAAAACGTTTCGTTCAGCAACAAAACAAAGTAAGAATGTGGAAAAACAAAAACCTAATTCGGTCTCTACAAGCAGTCAGGTTCACAGTCAAAGGTCACACACACTGCCTCCAACAATGTTGAAGAACTAAAACAACAAAAAAATGCAAATTAGCAGCGACGTAAAAGACAATTCCTGACAAAACAAGGTATGATCCTTCTTCCTGTAATCTCCTTCATTCCAGTGTGACGATATATTGCAAAACAGAATTGTAAAGAGCTTCAATGAACACTACACCTCAACAAACATTGACTCTGCAGAGTGCAGAAAGGTTGGAGACATTTCAGCGGTAAAAGAAATTCAGGTTTTTCTTGTTGGAATTTCACAACTTTCAAAAAAACGTTCAACACGTTAAAAGAATGAAAAGTCCTGCTGGCAACAGAAGACAATGTCATTTGATATGTTATTACTATTATCTGTGATAGTACTGTAACTGTTATTATCTATGTAGGCATTTATTAGCAAGGGAACACTATTTTAATCATTTAAATTATGTTTTTCTTTTTCTTTGTAACAATGACTATAACAAGATAGAGAGAGAGAGAGAAATTGTCACCTGCTGGTTGCCCTTGGCTACGTTTTTATTCGGGATGCCCTAATTGCCGCAACTCGGATTTGCACAAAACGCAAGCGGACAAAATTGAAGTGAAGACAGAGGAACAGCAAAACACAAAACTAAACTTGTGAGAAAAGGTACTAATACTGAAATTTGAACAATTCTGCAATAAATGACAGGTAATGTAAACTAATAACTCAACAACTACACCCTGGTTTTCATCCTAATTAATTTTGCAAAAAGCGAGGGGATGGATGAATGAATGAATGAATGAATGAATAAAGCAGTGGTTAGCGTACAGAGACAATGTTCTGGCAATACCAGCCAGGCCCTTCCTGTGTGGGGTTTGCATGTTCTCCCGCGTGCACACGGGTTTCCTCCAGGTTCTCCTGTTTCGTTTCCACAGTCCAATCAAATGCATGTGAGGTGAATCGGTGACCCTAAAATTTGCCCTGAGGTGTGAACATGAGTCTGTATGTTTTCCCCTGCGATGGACTGACAGACTGACAAGATGGACTAGTGCCTGAAGACAAATACCTGACATGATGCCAACCTGAGGTGTGGTCTAATGGCTTCAACAGACTCGGGCAACTCTTGCACACGTAACTGTGTCTGTTTAAAGCTGAATTTCCCTGATTTGAATGGTGTCGGTGAGGTTCTTTTGGAAAGAAATGGAGTAAATAACACACGATTAAAGGAGGGGATTGAGGACACGCCCTGCAAACACCCTGCAGAGACTTGTAGCAGCAGCAGTGGGTGGTGGGGGGGAGGTATCACTCTCACCTGGGGGTCTCATGCCTACCTTGACGAAGGGGAAAGCAGCTCCTGGCTTCAGGGGCTCGTTTTCATGCTCCACCTGATAGGCCACGTACTTCTCCACTCCCTCCTCCTCGTAGATCTTCCTCTCTGCCACCATGTTGAAGAGGGTGCGCGAGGACACGGCGATGGTGACGGCATACTGGGGTTTGGGCTGGGAGGCCACGCGAAGCACACAATATATTCATTAAAACGACTAATCGCAGCGACGACTTGTGGAGGGGAGGGGAGGAGGGGAGGGGAGGGGGGGGGGTTGTAAAGCCGAATACAATTCACGAAGTACTCACAGGTCTCGGTTTGTTACTTTTGAGGTTGTCAAAGAAAGCTTTGGCTTCAGCCCAGTCCTTCTCCTCTCCGTTGTTTGGATGAGCAGCCGTCCCCTCTGCTTTTATCTCGCTCATTCTGCCCAACTTTAGTGTCTCAGAACTCAAAACAAGGCCACATTTAAAGTGAGAGGCTACCGCCAGCGAGGAGGAAAACTTTGCGGAAACGTTGTGGAGGGACCGTGGTGGGCGTGTCCCCCGCCTGTGACGTCACCCGAAGTACTACTCAAGTTACAATGCTTTAAGGTACTCTCAGGTACAAGGAGTACTGTGATGAAAAGGCGGATGATGAATATAACCAAGAACTGCAGACGTGTTGTACATAAATAAGCAATGTTTTTGTTTTTATTGTGGGAGATCGAAGTTGATCTCATTTCTAATTCAGTGGAGTTACTGGGAACAGAAGAGGAAAGAGTATTGGTAAATTCTACTGAAATTTTATTAATTTACAGGTAAAAGTTATGTTGTTACACAATGATGCTCGAAATACTCAGTGCCTGTTATAGATTTTATTTAACATATAAGTTATATCACAGGCTACTACACTGACAATTAACTCGTCATACTTCATTAATCTATTTGGGGAAATTCCTTTTTCAGCATTTACCCATCCTATTTCTAAGTTGTAGCGGGTGGCCACATTAAGGTGCACAGTGGAGCTGATGGAGGTCAAGGGTCATGTTCAGGGACCCACCGTGGTGACCCATCTGCTCTGGGATTTGAACCTAAGTACTATTAATTTCATATTGCCTGAATAATACAAGTAAATGTATGATTCTCATTCCTGTTGTCCAATCCAGCAGAGTTACTGACAATCAGAAATAGAGAGAGGACTGCATACTTTTGTTCAACTACAATCATTGCTTAAATTGTACTCATCTACAAGTGATGATGTTGTTAAAAATTCTCAGAATTCTTAAAAAAAACAAATGAGGAAATGTATTTACCCTGTTCATAATAGTAAGTAATTCAGGAGAATTACTCAGTGGCGGCGGAAGAACTGAAACTTTGTGCTCATGAACAACTGCTTCAACCTGCACAACACTGCATTGTTACTATTATTATAAAGTAGATAGAGATTCTTTCTACAAGACCAACACTTTTAAAAGTAGACATGTGGCTATTTAAAACTAAAACTTTCATCAAATCTCACCAGGAGGTATTATTTGTACATGACTTCATGTCTTTTAACACCACCCAGACTTTTACTACTACACTACTATATTTATATTCTTTACAGATAGTACTGACCCTATTCTTCAATGTAAACCTGGATTTTTGCACACAATTTAAGCAAATCCACTCAACCAAGTGGTTGAGTGCTTTTACCATCCTCAGCTTGTTATATGTATTCAACTCAAAACACAGATTTATTATTGTTTTACACGGACTGGGGAAGTCCAATACATGGTTTTAAACGAAGAGTGTTTATTATAAATACGCTGTATGGTGTGGGTGTTAATGAGATGATTACACAACACGCGCGCGCACACACACACACACACACACACACACACACACACACACACACACACACACACACACACACACACACACACACACACACACACACACACACACACACACACACACACACACACACACACACAAGCACATGAATGACCTCCCTCCTCCTCCTCCTCCTCCACCCCCCCACACACACTCCGAGTTGGTAGAGTCCGGGACACAGCATCATGGCGATAGACGGTAAGTACTCGGTGTCAGGTGTTCTGCGGAACTCGCGTGAAACTTTCCCCGGGACAAATCCGAGAACGCCGTCTTGACAGAAAATAATTCGCATCCAGCGAGTCATTCCTGGCGCTCGCCTCATTTCCCCCTCAAATCATACCGCAGAGGTGGGACGACAGCAGGTGCGGCGGATGCCCGCACTGATGCAGGACGGTCGGTTCTGATCCCTCCGTGGGATGCGCGAGGAGGATGGAAGTGACGCTTAAAGTCAACGGTTCTTATGCGGTGACCGACCGAGCCGTAGCATTGATTCAGACGCACCTGAAGCCACGTACGGATTTATTTTAATATCCTAAGTGTTTCTTTGCACACGCTGCAATTTGACACCGCATTGTAGGTACTTTGTTTCGCTCCTGTCAAAGACCTAGATGATTTTGCGGATGACGACAATGGTGTGATATTTACGGAGTTTGAAAACACTCCGCTGACGTCAAAAGCGTTTGTCGTACTGGCCACACGTGCAGTTGATGTTTGCGGCTAATTATGATGGGACGTGGTGCACACCGGACACACGACGTGGACAAATGTCTCCGTTAAAGGTTGAAAGTGAGAGTGCCCGGGACGCGTCGTCTCATTTCCATCCCGTCCCGTTACCGACACGATTTGTTGTGGTGTCACGTGCACCCGAGCGTGCAGCTCCGGTTGTTGACACACCGTGACACCCGAGAGAGGCGGTGCAGCCACACCGTGGAAATGTCATTTATCCACCCTTAATTAGGTTAGCCACTCAAATGACTAGGATTTGAAAGAGTTTCAATTAATATTCTCACGAGTTGGATTTCCTTCCTTCGCAGGACTGTTGGATGATACTGCAATAGGTATTTACCTCGTAAAAACGGGATCACCTGGGCCAAAGATACCCTGGAGGCTCTTTTCTTTACTACCCCTCTACTGTCAAACCAAGTGAAAGTTGTGAATGTCTGATTTCCTAATCCTTTCTCACATAATAAGATATTAATAATATGAGGAGTCATGTTATGTAAATACATACCTCCGTCCCCTAGATCCCACCTGCTGCTCCCCCTTAATCAATGTTATAGATAAGTTATAATCTGGGTGTGATTCATTTGGACCCAATGTCTATCAGTTTGTAGAGTTTTGCACCTTTACAGAGAAAAAACAGCAACCGTTCATCGCGTAAGTAAGCATTAGTTATGGTGGAAAGGAAAAAATACTCCTTTTTTACAGGGAAAAATCTGCAGAACCAGGCTCAAATGTGGAGACTTTCTGCTGTTCCGGTTGGTGTATGAGAACCCTGGAGTGCCTGGTGACAAGCCGCACATGCTGGTAGAACATGCAAACTCCACACAGTAGCCAATCAAACTTTATCTTTTAGCAAAAAAAAGATTTTGACATTACATCTTTTTGTATTTCTCATGATAAACAATCCTATCGACAGTACTGAAACTAAAGCCACTAACCTATTGCAAAATGTGCAAATATATATTTTCCTGTGTTCATATTGCCTTCTTCATTGGTATGTTATTTATAAAAGTAGACTAAATCAACACAGCTTGTGTTTGTATAGGAAACACTATTGTTGAGGCTGTAAGTTGTTGACGTATGGGATACATTTGGATACAATGGAGGGCTTTCCGTACAAATAAATCTGAAGACATCCTCATCGTCATGACAGATCTGTGCTACAGCTCTGTGTTTCTCCTTCCCTCAGGTGGAAAATAGGAACGAATGAACAATTTCTGTGTTTTGTTGATACTTTTATATGACAGTTTCATTTTCAACTTAAAACTATGTCACTGGACAAAGCAACGTCATTTTAAAACAATGTATTTTTACCCGGTACCGTGAAAAGCTTTAGTTTATAGAGGGTGTGCCTGTCTGCTGTGTGCTTCAGAGCTTCCTTTTGGCTCAAGCATCTCAGTCTACATCCAAAAAATATAATCAGTAATTTTCAGAAAGCAATGTCATATACAGCAATCTTTTTTTTTTTTTTTTTTAAATCACGCGGGGGCAAAATGTCACATTTATATTTAAGGTGAAATATGAAACTGCTCTCACAAAGTTTAAGCTATCAGAGCAGTAGCAGCTTTTATGGTCTCAAATTCAGAGGCAAAGTGGCGCAATCACTTGATAGTGAAGCCTGGAAAGGCAGTGTAAGGATGTGTGTGATTATGCATCAGTCTCTGGGTGAGGAAGCGATACCTGTTCCAGTATCCTTCACTGACCTAACACAGGGAGAAGGTATTATAGGAAACAGGAGCCATTGCATTTCTTCAGTTGGGTAAAAGCATGAAACCATTTTTTTCTTTCTAATTTACTCTTTATTCAAATAATGTAACATACCATCATTCAAGAAAAAAAAAACCCTGTCAAAACAGAGAGAAAGGTAGATCGGGCTTTGGGAGTTGTGTTGGATTTTACATGTTTTAGAAGGATTGTGATGAATGAATGATGTACAGTCTGTTAACAAGTGTCAAAGGAATGACAACACATTTAATTGATAATTTCAGTTATATAACAATGATTTTGATGTGTGCATGAATTTTGCAAAATTATTGAAAAATTGACACCCAATAAAGCTTTGAGCTTTTCACGTTGGGGTCCAACACACCACCACCCAGTGCATCATGTGCTGTGCATTAACCAAGAATGGCTCAACCACAACTCGGTCCCTCAGACACCATTAGCAAATATATACACACACACACACAAACCCACTCCGTTACAAGTGTGGTCCTAAACTCAAAAAGAAAAGACAAGAAATCTATACAATCTATAGCTGATAACAGTAATACTAAGCTTCTTCTTTTCTTCTACTTTCTCTCTTGTATGTATTGCATCACGGTTGATATCAATAGTTATAATCAGAATAATAATGGTGTAATGTGATGTAAAAGCACATATGATTCATAGGTAGTCCACTCGTACCTTTATACATGCTACGTGTTCATATGTATGAAATACCGACAAACGCTTTCAAGTACTGTACAACCGTCCCTTATCTATATACTAATTTTCAAATGTCTGTCCTCAGCCATGCTAATGCTACCTTTCGTTCCAATGTAATTGTCAATATGCTTGTCCACCTCTATGGAAAAGATGAATGTTTCTAAATTACCCATTTGATTTTTTTTTTTTTTTTTCAAACATCCATGGGTCCATTTAATCAGTTTAATGCTTGCTGACACCTCCATCTGCCAGCTCATTCAAGCGTATACGTGTACAGATAATTTAATCACATCTTATGACCAGACTTCCAACTTCTTGTGTCTGTTTTTGTTCCAGGAGGGGGGAGGAACTGTGGTGTGCATGAGCTCATCTGTGCCCGACGAGGTGAGACCACATCACAGCCGACCACATTGCTGGATATGTGTGTCTATATCAGCATTTAAATAATCTGCATAATCTGGTTAGAAATAGTTCCTGGGCAAGTATGAAACACAAATACTTAAAAGCGCTTTACTGTATTTGTGAATTATGTTTAAGTGCAGTATAAAGAAATATCTTCGTTATACAGACTTCACAGGGCATGTTTTCATGTGAATTATGTACACCATATCAGGTTTTAGTCCACTTCAGCAAAAGAAAACAGCTGTGGGTTCATAATTTATTCAACATGCAGGTTTTGTTTCGTACCTGAGGTCCATGTGTAGGCAATATATCCAGATTGACTACACCTATAAGCAATCATGTCCTAAAAAGTTCCCCGTGCACTGGTTTAAATGCTCAAAATAAAGTCAATAAATGCATAAATGAATGAGGATTAACAGCCACGATGAGGGAATGTTCATCAGTCAGCGTCCCCGGAGTGCAGAACTCTGTCAGGGTAATTTGTTCCTCATGTTTTCAGTTGACAAAAATGGTTAATCGAAGCACACTCACATTTCTCTGAGGTTATTATTCACTCGCTGTTGGCACATCGAATGGTTCAGTGGCTGCATTTTCATGTTTGTTAGTCAGCGCGCTAAAGTCAATACCTGAAGAAGAAAAAAAAGAGAAAAGAAGAGCAGATTGAATCCTGAGGCTCACTTCAGAGCCCTGAGTTCAGCCTCAGTTCACACACCATAAAAACATCTGAATTATTCTCCTTTTTTTTCCTTGTTTATTCTGCCCAGACGCACAAAAATGATACATACACACACTCTGGAAGGATTGCATATGCTTGTGTAAAAAAAAAACCCCACTATAAACTGCACTGCTATCGAGGAAAATATGAGACTTTACCAAGATGGGTATTATGTAAAAAAACTGAGTGGGCGAAGTGTTTGGAAGGCCAGCTGGCTCCACTGCTCCACTTCTCCAGTGTACATTGATGTAGGCTTCAGGTTACCTCAGGTGTGTTAAATTATTCAGCTTTCGTTGACATTTACAGAGCAGGGCCATGTATGCGGTGTCATCACAGCCCGAGGCGCCGCGCCATACGCCGTTCAGTTTCAGCACAAGGCTGCAGAGGTCGTTCTGGCTCAATCAACGCCACCGTCAGCGTCAGCGGCCAGGGTCGATACGTAAGCACGGAAAGAGCTGGACCGCACTAAGAGTGAGGGATTTGTTACATGTCGGATTACTTTAGAGCGGCCCAACTTTGCTCTTTTTTTTTTTTTTGCCTCTTCTTAGATCATCTTCTATCTATAGCAGCAGAAGTGCTGCTCGTAGGGCTTTTTGGGAAACAGCTGGATTTAAAGAGGATATTAATTTAGACAAGGTAAGCCTCTGCTACCACATCGCCCCCCCCTCTTATCTCTCTCTTGCGTCTCTCCGCGTCGACGAGCCTTTTAGCATTCGTCTTTTTCGGCAGCAGTCGGCCCCGGTTGCCGGTCTGCGGCGGTCTCTGCCTGTTGCCATGGTGAGACAAGTCTGTCCATAACAAGTTCAGTCTGAAGTCAGTCTGCTCTGAGGAAAGTGGGCCTCTATTTTCCCTCTCTGCCCTTCTGATTTGGGCGCTCAGGGAGACTCCAGCTTTCACAGCGCCGACCAATTTAATCAGTGACCTGGTGGCGGTTGCTTCGGATGTGAACACCTGCTACACACAACATGTGCGCTCTGTTTATTGAGCTTGAAAGCACGACAGGGTTACTTCTTTGTGTAGGTTTAGGGTTGCAACCAACAGTTATTTTAAGATTCAGGTTTCACTCTTCCGTGGGCTAAATGAAGACCGCAAAACCCAAAGGACCTTTATATCGCTTGTTTTGTCTTAACAATTGTTACCAATACGCTTTGACAAACCAACACAGTATGAGAAGCTTGGCATATTGTTGAGCTGAGTTAGCTCTTTTGCTAAGATACATTTCCTGCATTAAGTCGGAGCTTCACACTCCTAAAACTGAGTATCTTGTTGTAACAATAACACAATACTGTAAAGATCAGTTATAATCATGTCATAAGATTTAATTGTATTTATTTCTCAAATAACAAAACCAGTGTTACAAATTGCTTTGGAAAATAAATACAAGGCCACAAGAATCAATCAGAACCACTTAAAAATATAAAAGTGACAAAATAAAGACTAAAAATTGTAATCATGATCAAATAAAGCCAATGAATCATGTAAAAGTATACATTTGAAACATAATTTAAAAAAGTAGCAAAGAAAAGAATATTGCATTACAACACATAATAAAGGATAAGTAATAACCATAAGAAGACTATATAGATATATATTTAAAAGAAGAGACTGGTCCAACAGACTGTTCTACATATAAAATAGCCATGGTACCAGATATTACAAAAAACTGTTTTGGAATCTAGCAGGGCTGTCAACAGCTTCATGTTAAAGGTGAAGCATGCAGTTATTTGTTCAAAGTTTCTGCTGTGTTTGCCATTAATATAAATTGGTGGTAACAGCTCTTGCACTAAAGCTTTTTCTCTTTAATTACCTCAATAATACATTACATTCTAAAAATGTGGGATTTACTTGTTTTACGATGCTTTAATTGTAAAAGGCCAATCAACAAGCTGCAACTCAAATGCATTCAACTTTTCAAGTTCACTGAATTAAAAACAGGATGCACCTTGAACCTGTGATAGTTGCATCACATATGCAAAAGAAAGTTAATTTATGATATAAGCAAACATTGAAAAAAAAACAATTTTATTGGAAAAGCAAGACTCTTTACTTTTTTTTTTTTTAGCAGACTCAACCATGTGTGTGTGTGTATATATATATATATATATATATATATATATATATACACACACACACACACACACACTATTATCGGTCACACTTTTGTAGTTGTTTGGTTTGACATATGATTTATTGTAACACCTTTTTGTAATCCAACTTTTATATAAAAAGTACGAGATGACTGTGATTTGTGTCCGTGTGTGTCATGTTGTGTAATCATCTCATTAACACCATACAGCGTGTTTATAATAAACACTCTTCATTTAAAATCATCTATTGGACAGGCTTTTCCTGTGTGTGTAAAACAATAATAAATCTGTGTTTTGATTTCATTACATATAACAAGCTGGGGTGGCAGACGTGTGTGTGTGTGTACCAGATGTAGAAACAGTGTCGTCTTATTTTAGTGCAGACAAACAGGTACATTCTTTATTTATATTTCTCTGTTGTAGTCTTCAATACATTTTTAAAAGAGGTCCCTTCAAATATCTTTTTATTAACAGTTTCTCTCTTGCTGTAAAAACGGCGTCGACTCACTCCCCTGTGTCGAGCTGTGATTGGCCAATAGCGAGTTGTGGTCGAAAGTGTTTTAATTGTTTAAGCCTGGAGGTCCATGTGTCTTTCAAATGCGATGTCTCCAATAAAATATCGAGACTCGCCCTCAATCCATATATCTACTATCAAAACCTCGTAGCCTCGAGTTTAACTGGAAACTCATGCAGAACCTTGCCTGCAGTGTCCCTTATCTTCCCAGCTGCCCTTTCCACGGAGGCATTTGATCTTCAAAAAATGCTGTTCACGCTTCATTGTGCCCCAACTTCGCCTTTTTCTCCAGCTATTACAGTGTGCTGTGGCTTTGTGGTAGCCTATTAAACACACTCAGATTCTTTCCTGGGCTTACCAAGTCTACATTTCAGCGAGATTCTGTCCCTTTGAGGCTCTCTTAAAAATAGCCCAGCACTGCACGGATACATGAAGTATGGTTGGCCTACATACAGCGCTGTAGATTAGATCTGGTCTGTCTTTGAAGTGGAAGACACACAAGAGTGTTTAAAAGAACAATTGCTAATAATGATGCCCTGACAAGACAGAAATTTGAATAATTTCCATCCAACATAAGATGCTTATCATCAAAGAAAATTGTTAGTGGAGTCCACATGGGGTTGTTTACAGCTTTTCAAGTTTTTAAGTGCATTTCTAAGCTCACTGCCACCTGTGTGTGTTTTTATTTATTAGCACAGGGACATTTTTTTTTTTAATTTAAAAGAAAAAAGTGAAAACCCCAATTGCATATACCTCCACAGACTAATGCTCGCCTTTGTGTCTAATTTTTGTTTCTCTTTCTTTCTGCCTGCCTTTGCTTTCGCTCCCTCTTGTCTCTCCTCTTCCCTCTTTCTTTTTTTCCTTCTCTCCTCTCCTCCTCAGTCTCTCCTGAGCTTCTGGGTGTCCTGTCTTCCATTGCAGCCTTCATGGCGTTGATGGCTCTGTTTTTTCTTTACCTCAGCAACAAGCTGTCAGTGGCGAATCCTGACGATCTGTCACATCTCAGTGGCTATAAAAACAACAAACCAGGTACTCAACACACTTTACAGATCCGTCACACCGGCCGCATTTACACATAGAGACCAGTTGAATGTTGCACACTCAATGCTGTACTGTTCTAAAAAAAAAACAACACTGACCGGTTGCTCATTTCTGACTATGCTACAGCCATATGACAAAAATAAATTTAGTAATAAAAGGGTTAATATTAATAATACTATAATCTACACATCTCAGGCTTGCTGACAGCATCAAAGCTGACCCTGATATCAAAATAATAATATTCTGCAGAACCCTAATGACCAAAACCTGTGCGTGCACAGGATACAGCTTTCGTGCGTTAGTGGACTCTATTTTGGGATTTGAGGGTTTTTTTGTGCGCTGAGGTACAAATTTATAAATGAACACATATTTTATTTTAGTTAGTGTGCAAGGCCAGGCTGTCTGATTGAAGGACAAGTATAACTGACGCTGTCTCAGCACGCTCCGGCTCAACTCCCTGCTAACAACCACATGTCCATGTCAGAGCCACTGATGAGCTAATCTCGCGGTCGGCGTGGCGACAGGATCCCCCGGCGAGGAGATGGCCTTCTTCAAGAGCTTCCAGCAGAACCTGCCGTCTGTCAACATTACCTCCATCTTGGACTCGGTCACCAGTCGCGTGGACGACCTGGCCAACGCCGTCAGCGACGCCACCTACGCGGTCAGCGACCAGCTGACCGAGCAGGTCACCACCATCATCAACAAGGTGCAGGATGAGGAGGACACGGAGAACGCCAGCGGCCAGGAGACTGGCCCGGCTTGCGCCGCGCAAGAAGGCAAAGCCGGCAGTAAAAGCGTGTGGCAAATGCCCAGAGACTCAGAGACGAGCAGCACAGGTGCAAAAAACAACCAAAACAGCGATACAGCAGAGGCAGAGTACGCCCAGAGCCAGCTGGAGTGGGAATGGAGGGATGGATGCTGGCGAGTTAAAAAGACAGAAGCTGAGCTCGTGGACGAAGAGAAGAAGAAGAGAGAAGAGAAAGAGCTGCAGGAAAAAAGAGAACAGAGGAGAAAGGAAAGGAGAGAGAAGCAGCTGGAGAAAGAAGCCCAGAGGAACAAAGAGGAATCCCGAGAGGGGAGGCAGGAGCAGGACGAGGCCGGTGCTCTGGAGAAACCAGACAACACGAGCGGACAAGACAGTAAAGCGAGCGACGGCGGAGACCGAGCAGACGCTCGGCAAGAATGTGATGAAACTCCTAATTCGGCTGAGAGCGACAGCGTGGCATTAAAACATAAAGATGCCGGTGAAGAAGAGGGTGAGATGGAGGACAGCCCTGAGAGAGAGGGAGACGACGAAGACGAGGCTGAGCTCTCGAAGTCTTCCTCCGCAGAAAAAAAGAAAAAATCAGATAAGAAGAAGAAGAAAAATGCAAAAGAGGGCGCCAAGAGATCTGAGAGAACTCCAGAGGCGGACAAAAAAAAGGACAAACGCAAGAAGAGCAAGAAAAAAAAGAAGGGAACGCAAGGTTAGAGAGTGTGGTGCTTCTTTTCCACTGCCGCTCTCCGGTTCTCCTCTTTATGTTTTCAAATTCACCTTTTTGTTTTGAAGTGTTGTGTCTCAGTTGGCTGCCTCTTCGCTGTAGTTTACACATCTCAGTTTTTTTTTTTCTTCCCCAAAAGATAAAGGGATGTTTGCACTAGTGTGCTCATGTGTCCTCCTACAGAGGGAACTTTATCCGACAGCGAGGAAGACCGAGGCCCCGCCGAGGCCGCGGCCCAGCAGAACGCAACATCTGCATGGAGCAGCAAACGCAAGCAGTCCGCCGAGCAGGGAGGCTACAGCAGCGAGGCTTCCAGCGGACGGGGTGACAGAGCATGCTTATGTATTGCACTGCAGTTACATAAAGTCTTATTTAAGCAGGAGGAGCATCACAGCCAATACACGCAGCAGAGAATCACGCCTGAAGGCTAACAAACACAAAAGAGATGATAGTTAATTGGAGACAAGGTGAGGACAACGCGTAACATGCAAATGAATGGGCTTGTGATGCAACGACCTGCATTCTTTCCCCCCCCCCATCATCTTCTTTAGCGTTTTATACAAGTCAAGGTTGTGGAGCTCATATCAGCGGACTATGAGCAAGGACAGGGTTCACCTCGAGCATGGACAAATGCAAACACGCACACACCCACACACACACTGTATTTTAGAGCCATTAATAAACTCAGATGCATGTTTTTTTGGACTGTGATAGGAAGCCCAAGCACCCAGCAGGTTCGATTCTTCTGCGAGTTGCTCGAGAACACACTGAACAAGTGAAATTGACCCACAAATTTGATAATGATCAATAATATTATTTTGCTTGTTTAATTCTGAGATAGCCTGTATGTCGCATATCCAGTGAACATCTTTGCAGAGTCTCTAGTAGCGCTGCCTACATATCAAATTTCTCTTGCTCTTTGTTGCCGCCCTGAAAGCAGCCAACAGCATCCAGAGGATAAAGAAAGAGTCCTCCCTCACTGAGCTCCAGCCTCCGCCGTACCAAGACCAGGTCTCGGGGGCCCGCGTGTCGTCGCGCTCCCGCTCAGAGCGAGGGGTCCGGAGGGCGTCGTCGCCGCAGCACTGCGACAGCCCCAACGGCTCCAGCGAGGCCAGCGTGGACCAGGACACGGAGAGCTACCTGAACAAAGGCTGCGACGAGGACATACCCAGTGACAGCACCGCTGTCGTAGGACCAGAGGTGTGATTTCTGTGTCTGCACACAGCACATGGAACACAGTGCATTTCAGTTTTGAAGCTTTGTGCATGGACCCGCTGTCAATACAGTAGTATACATGACAAATCCCGTCAGTGGCAAAAGGACAGGTATAAAAACCTTATGTATCTCAAACCGTTCACAAATCATCCCGAGTCCACTTCAGTGTTGTACAGGTTAGATTAACACTGTCAAGGTTCAAGTCCGCTTCCGAAAGGTCATCCTTCAATGTAGATTTGAGCTAAAGCTGGACTGTAATTGGATAGCAAGGAGCATCAGTGAGTTACAGTGACAGCTACAGTTACAGGTCAACGGAACTCTAGAAGCGAGGGTGAGTGATGAGGTGATGGTGTCTATTGAGGATGGAAACAACTCCTGGTTTAGTTTGCTTGCAATTTCATGCCTGCAAATGTAGATTTTCTTATATATTGTAATTTCAGTTGTAAACTGAAATTTTGTTATTTGTTTGGTTCTTTGTTTACTTCATCCCATGCTTAATATAACTAAATATTCTTTCTTTCTCCACTCAGGATGGGCTCCACCTCCCCTCAGCCTATGAGCCCGAGCCTCTCGCCAAGTACGGCACCTTGGACGTCGCCTTCGAGTACGACTCCGGCGAGCAGTGGCTGGCCGTCACGGTCACCGCCGCGACCGACATCCCGGCCCTTAAGCAGACGGGCAACATCTCGTGGCAGGTCCACCTTGTCCTGCTGCCCACCAAGAAGCAGCGGGCCAAGACGGGCGTGCAGAAGGGCCCGTGTCCCGTCTTCACGGAAACATTCAAGTTCTCCAGGGTGGAGCAGGACGCCCTGGGGGACTACGCGGTTCGCTTCCGCCTGTACAGCGTCAGGCGGATGAAAAAGGAGAAGGTCCTGGGGGAGAAGGTGTTCTACCTGACGAAGCTCAACCTGCAGGGCAAGATCGCTCTGCCGGTGACGCTGGAGCCCGGCTCCGAGCTGACGGTGGGGAGCGCTTTGTCAAGTTACACCTCCCTCACGTACGCAGACGAAATCAACTCGCCACAAATTATTCTCACGCGTCTGTTGGGAACTGTTTTCTTTGGGGGTTTGTCTCACCAGGGCTGTGGCTCCGTGGTGAGCGTGTCTCGCAGTGCAGGGGCTCTGTCGTACCGCTCTACCGAGGACTCCGCCATGCCGGAAGTCCTCCTGGGTCTCATCTACAACTCCGCCACAGGACGCCTTTCAGCCGAGGTCATCCAGGGAAGCCACTTCAAAACCACGGCGTCTGAAAAGCCCGTCAGTGAGTAAAGAAGCCGCCACGTTAGCGGCTTTCGCCGTGGTTTTGCGCTCGCTTGGAGCAAAGTGCTGTGCAACGCTGTGTACACTTTGTGTTCGGTACAACTCTCCTTCCTCATGCCCTCTTCCCCATCGGGCGCTCATACATCAGGCAGCTGCTTTGGCAAAGCAGATGGGCAAAACTCCCAGCAGCACACAATCAAAACAAATTGTACATCATTACATTTTAAATGTTCCCTGGCTACGGCACCAACTTTTTAATAACCGAAGCTATTAAATCCGTAATATGAAAGCAACTGCTGCTGATCAGAGTTCCCATGAAAGCTGACCTTCTGGTGTATGTCACAATCCTTAAACTGCCTCCTCTCTTTCTTCTTTCCACTGTTGTGTGTTCTGTGCTGTGCTGTGGTGTGTGTGTGTGTGTGTGTGTGTGTGTGTGTGTGCGTGTCTGCCACAGATGGTCTGTTTTGTTGTGTGAAACACTTCGTAGGGGGACAGCTGTATATCATGAGAGGTAAGACATCAGCCAATTTAGCATGGCCTTGTATAGGACAAGGATGGGAAATGTCACATTTTGAGAATAAAATTGAAAATGCAAATGCTGAGAATCACTTCTTGCCTGGACAGGTCGCCAGTTCACCGCAGGGCAAAGCCACAGCTCCTTTAACCAGGACTCAAATGTACAATTACAGTGATTTTGACTTTGAGAGCCTTTGTGAAAAATCCAAAGCGACATAGCGATGGATGGTGAGCAGTCTCAACCCACACCGATTCTTATCCCCAGTTCATTTGCATGTTCTCCCTGTGCGAGTGGCAGTTTTAATAGTTACTCGGGTTCCCGCCCACAGTCCACACACATAAGACCCTTTATACACGAAAACCCACTGTCTTTTAGATTTTTGTCTCTGCCTTCAGGAAAATCCATCCGATATGAGATGAAGGACAAAATCAGAAGCAGAGATTTTCCATTGTCACAAAAGTTCAATTAGCAACGTGTCCTTCAGGCAACAATGAGCTGTCAGCAGCATTTGTGCTCCCATTTTTTCTCAAGTGTGCATCTATAATTAAATATGTTTTTAGGGCATGCATGTTTCTGGACTGTGGCAAGAAATCGGGAGAACAGTGAGAACATGCAAACTGCACAGAGACTTCAACTTCTAACTGCGACCGTCATTGTCATTGACTCCCATAATGAATAATTCCGGCATCTATCCGAGTGATACGCGTGTGAAGCTTTTGTTGACCGCAGTGTTCCCCTCCCACCACTTGGTGGCACTGTCTCACTGCTCTCCCACACCTCCTTTCCCAGACACGTACGTGAAGCTGACCATGCTGGACTCCAAGGGGAAAGAGATGTCCAAGTGCAAGACCGCCGTGTGCCGCGGCCAGCCCAACCCCACCTACAAGGAGACGTTCGTGTTCCAGGTGGCGCTCTTCCAGCTGTCCGAGGTGTCGCTGGTGGTGTCGGTGTTCTGCCGCCGGAGCAGCATGAGGCCCAGGGAGAGGCTGGGCTGGGTCTCCCTGGGCCTCAACAGCACCAGCGAGGACCAGCAGGCCCACTGGGCCGAGATGAAGGAGGCGGAGGGACAGCAGATCTGCCACTGGCACACACTGACGGACACATAGGAGGAGGACTCGCGCCGACTTCTGACAAGCACCTTCTGAGAGCTGTGCGTTTTGTGTGCGTGTGCGTGTGTGTGTGTGGCATACAGGTGCAGGAGCACCCTCTCACCCGCCACCTTTCTCTGCTGCAAGACTGATGTTAGAGGTCAAGGGTGTCGACTCCAGTGTCCAACAAAGTGACGACAGCTCACCGAGGCGACGGGGGAAATGATTTATATTCCAGCAAAAAAAATGCATGTACACACACACAACTGTTTACAGGACGATCTTGAGGCACTTCCAGACACTTTGTGTCTCTGATTCTTGGACCAAAGAGCTCGGTCCCGGACAAGCAGACTGACTCCTTCCTTCCTTTAATCTCTCCTGGGCTTTTCAGCTGCCACCAGCATACCAGACATTTCTCGACCAGTCGTAGCCACTGACAAAAAGGGAATGCACCTAAAGACTGTTACAAAGGGCCTACTACATGCTGCAACTACGCTTACGAGCTATGCTTTGTACAGTGTTTTCATGCAAATGACAAATATGCAAGATCCTCTTATTTGATTTGTCTGTCATGTTTTGGGAGTTTCACTTTTCTTTTCTTCGAGCGGTTCTCCCCTGGCTACATATCACACAAAAACACGGTGGTCTTGCACAACTCCACACGGTGCATCCGACGCCACTTTAAATGAGAGGAATGCAATTCTCCTCTTTTTTTTTTAACGCGCGTGCTCGCCAGCTCCACATGCCACAGAAATCAAAGAGGCAGCTTCCTTCTCCTGTGTAATACAGATTGAGCCCGTTTCTCCATTCAAGCCTTCTGACAACTCAGCCATGTTCATTCATGTAGAAACACGGTGCTTCCCGCTGAGGAGGAATAATATGCAAAAGCCTGCGCGGTCCAATAAAACCTGGCTACGAGTGGCAGAGAGAAGATACAGCCAGGGGATCAATCAGAGTGTAAAATTAAATAAAGACGAGAGAAAAAAAGAAGAAAGAAAATGAAGTGCGAAAACTGTGACAAACTGATTTCACCTGCAAGATCTTGATTTGGAACAAAGCCAATTTTAACGCATCTGAAAAAGCTGCTGTGAGTCAGAAAATCCCACAGATGACTGCTAAAGAAACACACAGCCGCACCCATGCTTCAGAGACCCCCCCCCCACCCCTCGCTGCTGGGTGTGGGGAGCATTTGTCTCCCATCTCGTCCCGCTGATGTCACATTTGAAACCCTCTGCTTGGGAGTTTGGGGCGCCGGAGCCGCACCTCGTCTCTCCTGCTCCAACAGCCATTCCCACAAAGCCAAACTTTATCCAGCGGGAGATTATTTTTTGCAGGATCTAATGAAAAACACATGCCTTGCATTCCTGCCCGATGCACAATTGGTTTACTGCAGAAAGGGGGAATCACAGACACATGGAGAGACATTCTCTCAGGCCACAACACCAAGCAGACATCTGAGGAATCGGAGAGCTCATTGATCGGGACATGGCAATATCAATATCATATGAGATATATGGCTTCTAATGGACTGAAAAGAACAATGTATTTTTCCTCAATTTTTGTTAATTCAACTAATATGCACGAGATTGATGCATCTCGCTAATTTCATAATCATTAAAGTAACAATTTGTATCTGGTTCAAATACAGTTCAATGAACCATGATTCCTCTTCATATGTCAAACACTTTTTTTTTTTAAACATCATGCAGAAACAATTACAGGGGCCACCAGCTGAAGGTTTTTAACCCTCTATGACACCCTTTGAAATTCTTGGACTGATTTTTTTTTTTTTTTTAATTGAAAAATCATTACCGTAATTTCTTTATGCTATTTATAGTTGATAGGCAACCTCATGCCATTCTTACAGGCTCTCTAATTACAAGGTGTCCGCCCCACTGTCCTATGATGCATTTATAAACCATCTCATTTCATAAAACTTGTCCCATTTAAGCTTTCTATTGATGAGGTTGGGTTTTTTTTAATAAATAAGCTTCATAACAACATGTGAGACCCTTTTTTAAGGCCCTATTTTTCAGAGCATAGATTCGTCTGGAGATGTACCCAGCACACTGGGTGAAGAGAGCAGGTACACCTGAACAGTACAACAGGTTTCGTCTTCGCAACAAACAAACACCTTGTTGCTATGTTGCAATAACGCCTGGGTTTTAGCATCATTCAACTACAAACAAAAAAGCTCTGAAATGCGTTTGGCAGATTACTTTTGTTGTGAAGCTCCTTGAACCTCAAACTCCTGAAAAGTTGACTTTTATTTCCCCGTGGTGCCTCATTTGTACGGAATATGCATTTGTGGGATGAGCAGCAGGAATGAGGCTCCACATTGATGCCCATCCCACAAATGCATGCTCCTAGGAAAAGTTTCTCCACAGAAAAAGCATCACCTGGCACGAACTATATTTACAACCGAGATAATTTCACTAAACACCAGTTTAATAGCTTTGTGTGGGTTGGATGCAGGCCGGGGTCGATTAGTTCTGAAAGTGCCCCACCCAGATATTCTCAGTCCAAGAATAAACGAGTGAGACAGTGATATTGTTAATTAAGGGTTTTATTTCCATTCATCTGCTCTTCATTGGTATGTGTGACGCTGCAGGTGGCCCCGGCCTCGCCCACAGTCGGACCCAGAAGCACATAGTTTCACGACTCTGTACACCTCGCAGAGTGACTGCAGCCTTCCAGACAGAACTCCTCCTGCTCCAGGCCATTGGAAAACCAGCTGTGTCATAGACCCCCCCCCCCCCCCCCCCCCCCCAAGAGGCCGGGGCGGAGGGGGTCGGGTGGGTGGGGGGTGGTGTGGGGGGACAACAGACTTGGGAGAAACAGCAGCCCACTCAAAGCTGTGCCCTCAGGGCTGCATGCCTAAAAAGGCTTCTGGAGCTCCAATTAAAAAAGCATTCAGATGTGATGTTTTTTGTTGTTTTTTTTTGGGGTGCAGCAAAAAAGGAGACTCGGGCCAGCTTTTGCACCTTGGCTCATTAGAAATCTGGCTGCTTGTTTACGCCTCTTAGGTAAACAGGCTGGATCCAATATCTTGTGTTTCGCAGCAGGACTCAGAAAGCGTCGGTCGCCACCTGGAGCGAGCAGAGATCTTGGCTTCAAACACACCTCAATTAGTCTGCGCCGGCTTGTTGCTGAAGCGCAATTTACGAGGCTGCGGGTTACAGGTCAGTGCTGTTAGCGGCCAGGCTTCTAGCTGCCCCCCCTCCTGTCCCCCCACCAGCACAGGCTGGACTTCCTCCTCAGATGAAATACAATTTGTCGACTCAATCAGACCGGGACTCCTTTGTGATGGAGGAAAAAATAAACTACCATGTCTCGTTCGTTTTATTGCATGTCGTATCAGTTCTTTGAAAATAAAAAATATCACTTCTTTTTTTTTCTTTTTTAACAATATATTCAATAAATATACAAGAGACATGGGCTTTTGTAACTTCCTGCTTCATAGAAACATCCTCACAGAACAGAATTTGGGGAACGACAATAATTCCGATATATTACGTCGGGGATCTTTTTTGTTCAGATTACAAGGTCAAATCGAGGTGTTGGGGAGTTTTTATCATAGACGACGGGTCGGGTCCCGGTGGAGTACCATGCGGAGGGGGACGTGGGTGTACCGGACCGCATCCCGTCGGCACCGCGCTCACACTGCGCAGCCTGCAAATGACGCTGGAAAGCAGCAGACGTCGTACCTATTTGGCAAAGAAAACATTCATCGAGCAATGATCGAAAACAAAAAAAACAAAAAACATATGACACAAATATGACGACACTGCCGGGGGAAGCTGGTGGCGACGTTGCACATTTTGGCAAATATTTGCTTTCTGGATTAGAATCAATCCCATAAATATTGAAGGAAACAAAACCAGCCCTACTGTCTGCAGCCACTTGACTCCCGTTTAACATCCAGGATGGAACGCATTAAGCCTAATTTATTTAATCTGAACCCAAATCAAAGGATTAAAAAAAAAACAACGACAAGTCACGGGTTTATGAGGGGTTGTGAGCTGGACCGTTTCTCCGACGAGGCCCATTAACTTGCTGGCGTCTCTGCCGGGTTGCGTGTGGAAACCAGCGAGGGATGAAGCGGACACACTGCTGTCCGCCGTCCAATAAAAATGAGCGATAATGTGCTAATCAGCGAGCTTTAATGGCGCTATTAGGCCGCGTTACCTTCTGATGGGGACGGAGCGGCTCCCAGCCAACCCAGCTGCGGGCTGGAGGTCCACATTTCTCAGAAGAGACGTGTGGGTTTCCTCACATCGGGTGCCACAATTCACACCGAGTGAAGTGAAACCCGCTCCTCCGCGTTTCGACTCCCAAACCGACTCTCATGGACTCGGTACGGCGTCCAACCCCAAGAGAGACGTCTCATCGATTTAAAACGGGATTTAAATCGGCTCACGGTTGTTCTGAATTAAAGAGAATGATTAACATTGTACCAGAAGACTGTACCGTGCAAGTTTATGTGCTTTACCAGTCAGAATACAGCGTCAATATGGTTCTGCTGCTTTGTGCAAAATTTAAAGTTAATCAAGTCCAGTTTGTTAACAATTGTGGAAAAAATGGATTTACATGGCCCCGTCTCATTATAATTGCAATGCTCACTTTGTTACCCAAGAAAAAAAAGCTCAAAAGTAGAATTAAAAAAATATAATTAACCTTATTCACGAGGTAAGCTCAATCCTTCAAAAAATATAGATTTTTTATAAAAACAAACATGGCCCGTTTGTTTTTCTGCCTAAATTGAGCAAAAAATAATTTGAAAATTTATTTTCATATCGATCCCATTACTAGACATAAAAATAGTTTTATAGGATTAAAAATATCACTTAAGAAATCCAAAAGAAAAAAAGAAAAACATGTTGATATTGGGAAGAAAACACTTGTCTTCCAACAAATTATTAATCTTAAATCCAAACAAACAATTCATTTTCTGTTCCCAGTGTGGAGCTGGCTCAATTCCCCACCAGAAAGCAAATATGTGTCTGTACCAAAACATCAACTCTCTTCATATTTACCGTCATTCTACTCAACTTACTGCATAAATACAATTCTAAGTAGACATGGAACCTATTTATTGTGGTTTTGGCAGCTGTGTCTCGACTTTTTTTTTGTTGTTGACATTTTTAACATGATTTCTTCCTTCTTCAGCCCAACGTACGAACAAGATGTGAGCAAACGAAGTGACGGACGAGTGGCTGGTTTACAACTTTTGAGGCATTATGGTGACCATTGAAGTGAATTCCCTCGGTTGAAACACGATTGGGTCGACCTGTTTGACTCTGCGGACGAGGTCCTGTCTCGCTCCGACCTCCCACACATGGAGGTTCTGGAAATCGCTCGCGCCATATAGAGATTTATACATTTAAACGACACTATTTAAAAAAAAAAAAAAAAAAGTTCAATAAAATACTTCTGACCATCAGTGCTTCTCTCACGTTCATGTACAGGAAGTTCAGTTTGTAACTGTGAAATGGGGGGGGGAAACGAGAATAAAGCGCAGTGGCAGCCGCGTACCGTCGCCGCTTTGGCTCCGCGGCCTGACGCCGCCGGGTCTTCGCGCCTCGCGGTTATTCACAAACTCCCCCGTCAGGTGGAGTTTCTGTACACTGTACACCGTCTCCACTCGGCAGGCAGCTAGGAGGTGCACAGGACATCTGTAAGCTAGTGGTTGATGATGGAGCATGAGCGAAGAAGGTGGGAACAAGAGCGACGGCCACTGAAAAGGCGGGGGTTTTTTTGTTGGCAGTGGTCCCTTTTCAGCTTCCGCTCTTTCAATCTCGACTGGAGTTATGGATGGGGCCGCCGGCCAGGAGCTTTTAAACGTCAACTTGTCAGTCTCCTCGGACAACGTCGCTATTTGTGCGTTCATCCTGGAGTCCGCTCCTCCATCTTCACCTGGCGCTTTCCCTTTTAAATTCGTCCAGACCTCCGGTCCACGCTGCCCTTCGGCTCTTTCGCTGGGTCGCCCGGGCCTCACGCTAGATGAACTTGAAGCACTTGGTCTTGTCGTGGGGCAAGCGAGTCTTAAACAGCACAGAGTCCACTCGGAACTGTGTGTACAGCAGCGGCATGTAGCCGTACACTTTCACGAAGAAGTTGATGCACTTGTGGCGCTCGTGGAAATGCGAGTCGTCGTGTGAAAGGGCCTGCGGGCAGCCGGGACAGCGGAAGGTCCACCGAGACGTGACCTGCCAGGGGGGGGGGGGGAGCGAGAAGGTTGAACGGGGAGGAATTATGTCATCTGTTCTTCACGGAAACATACAACTGCAGTCTGATGAATAGTTATTAATATAGAGTCCTTGCTACAGAAACATGTTGCAGTCACATAGGAGGAAAAAAAAAACAAACCCACAGTTTGAACATAAACCTGCCGTGCAAAAGCTAAAACACTTGCCGACTGCTTTCTTGCTCGCATTTGCGGTCACGTTGCAACTTTTTTCCCTTTGTGTTTTGGGCTTTTGCGTCGCTGCTGCAGGGTTTTTGTTCGTATTGCAGGGTTTTGCATTTGTACCCCAAGTTTTTGATTTGTAATCATGGGTTTTTGCGTTCATGCTGCTGCTTATGCATTCATATTGTTGGCTTTGTGATGCTCGTTCTGTGCTTTCACATTAATGATTTTGCTTTTGCATCAGTCTTGTTGCGCCCACCTAAAACCCAGAGCAGTTGAGCTCGCTCAACACGTGCACAAGGTTTGGGTTTCATAAATGTCACACTGGACTATATATGGAAAATGTATGAAGGGCTCAGGAAGCAGTGCAGCTCCTTTCTGTGAGAGCGGTTTTATCAAGTGAATATTTTTCCTCATATTGCTCGGTTTATTTCAAATTTACAAAAGCCACAGAGTGTAATTTTGAAACCTCTTTCACAAAACTCGGCTATTAAATCAATAGTACGACGCCTGAGCTTTGAATTGAGAAGAAAACTTTAAATTATGGTGTAATGCAAGCTTGGATGTTGCCGGCTCTGCATAAGCGATGCATAAAAAGTAATTTATTTCCTTTTTTTTTTAATTTTGACTTGTTTGGTCTAACATAGAGAAATCCACCCCCCCACCACCACCACTAAGGACTCCATATTCAAACATGCCCTAAATTCATTATTCACAAGGCTTATTCCGAGCAGCGAAACGCTGTCATGCAGCACACTATCAAAGACGTCGTCCTTAATTCCCCTCTGAAACACCCCTGAGTATTAACATCCAACTAAATCAGAAACAACTTAAAACTGAGGGCTGTGGTGACATTTCTGTTCCAACAGCTTCCCGGGCTTGATTGCTATAATTATTTGTCCAGCCATAAATATGCTCTCCGGTAACAAATGTCCTTCCAATAAAAATCCAGGAGGAAAAATCAGGCTGAACGCACAAGTTTGATCTCGTATTTCTTTCTTTTTTTTTTTTTTTTTTTTTTAATTTAGAATTTGTGTGAAATATTGAACCTGCCAGTTTGACTAATGGCAAAGCTAGGTGGGCAAAAATATTGCCTGCACGGGGCCCCGAGGGAGACACAAAGCCTGCAGAACCACGCAGCGTTCACTGACCTTGATGGGCGGTTTACGTGTGATGTGCGAGACCAGGAAGTTCATAGCGATGTCTTCACAGTTTATGTACTCGTCCACCATGTCCCTGATGGCCTGGGGCATCACGTAGGAGTACAGGTACGCATAGTACTGCAACGGAAAGAAGAAGCCGCGGGGGGAATTGCAGTCAACGACTCGGATAAACAAGGGAGAATTGGCCGGGTTGTGTTGGGGAGAGCGCGGGGTTGCTGACCTTGTGGAAGAAAGCAGCTCCGGTCAGGACCATGGAGAGCTCACACGAGTAGTTGGAGTTGTAGAGCCACGACTGGTGGTTGAGGTCCCACGCGTGGTAGCGCCCGGGGAATCCCACAATGCGGTCTCGGGCCTCGCGCCACACCCTGCGAGGAGAAAACCCACACACAACAAGAGTCGAGGATGCATTTCCTTCTCATTCGGAGACCACGGGATGTAAGACGACGCAGACGGGACACGGGCGCATTCCCAGACACACAAACACGCGCACGAACCTCATAGTGCAGATTTGAACAACTTCTTTAGACGCTTCCTGGCCACATACATTTTTTATTTACGGTTGACAGTAGACATGAGCAACTGGTGGTACACTGGTGGCAAAATTACCCACCTTTCGAGAATATATCCAATAACTGTGATGTCATGAGAAAAGTCTATTAACCCAATATCTGTTATTTAATAATTATGCTGAACGTAATTTGAGATGGAAATGAGCAAATGTAAAGTCGGTTAGCCGATAATGTTAATCTGGCGTCTCCAAATCTCATACATCAACATCTAAAACCATTTGGACGTCCGGCAGACAGGACGACATTTCCGCGGCACCACCATGATCAAAGTTGTCCTTCCCTGGTCTCCAGCCTATTTGTTTGCACAGATCTCCTGCCACACTGGGTTTGCTGTGTAGCGAAGCCATCACTGCTCTATTGCTCTGGTTCGACCTGCTCCTCCCATCGTGCGTCACCACCGCGGCCTCCCAAAGCATTTTAGATACAGCATTTTAAAACCTTTAAACAGCTCGTGGACAACAAAGTCCTGCAAATGGAGCTGCTTTGCCCCTATCCTCTTATATGCACTCTGACGGTAACAGTTTTTTTTGCCCACCTGAGCTCAGCCAGGTGCTTGTAGATCACATAGCCACCATTTTAATCTTAAATCTTCTGTTTTGTCTTCTGTCGCTTCATCAGAAATATTGGCACATTAAAAAAGTCTATTTTATATTTGGACGAATACTGTATTAATAATAGTTAAAAAAAAAAAACATTCTATGCTACTTTATCATAATCTGTTGCTTTTCTGTGGCCATTAGTTTGAATTTTAAGAGTCTGTCTGTGCATATGCCGTCTTCTTAACTCCATCTGCTTCAATCTGTCATCCAAATAAGCTGTGTAGCAACTACTTTCCCCTCGGAGACCAATTATATGTCCATCCTGTTGTCTGCTATGCAAACGTGGTGAATTTTTTAGATATTATTCCAAGACAAAATGTCACTTGTGGCTCATATTTAGTACCATGTTGCTGAATAAACCAAAACCCCCCCAAAAAACTAAGTGTTTGAGTTGATCAAAAAAGATAGGTGTAATTTTCCCCTCATTCCCAAAAGAGGCAATTTAACGTCTCCGACGAGTTCATGTGAGAGCACTTAAACACCTGAAAGCAGCCGGCTCTCGGCAGAGTCGTTTCCCTTTTTTTTGCGAGGAAACATTCCTGGCTAATTCTGGAGGAGTTTGAGATAATTCGTGACAACTGACCACACGCGCATGTGCTCGTTTCTGCCTGCCTGAACAAGCTGCCGCAGCGCAAGTCATCCTCGCATCTGAGACCGGAGAGAGGTGGTGCACAGAAATAACCCAACAGCATGCTTAATCATTTAATTGGTTAAAACACTGCATTCATAGTCAGATTTATTAAAGTGGAGTCCGAGTGCAAGGCTGTCGGCATGTTTCCCTTTTATTTTCTGAATTTCAGGCTGAAGCTGCCAGCTCAGAAATTTCAGATTCAGTGTGTTCAGGAATGTGGGGTTTCTGCATTTTTTAATATACTTTTTTTTTCCCTTTTCAAAAGCAAAGTTTCCCTTCAATTTACCAGTAATTTATTTTTCTTTTCTTCATTTCACGGGGGGGGGGGGGGGGGGGTCTCCTCACTCTTCAGCTAATCTATCATTTTATTTTATAGCTAGTCATTAAAAGCTGGGGTGACACAGTGCCAATTAAAGTTCAAGAGTTTATGCAGGGAAATGTGTGTATTTTGCATTTCTAACCGAGCGAGAACGAACTGCAGAGGCTTGTTTCCACTTTCATCAGCTTATCTGAAGAGGGTGGATAAGAAGTGTTGAAAGTGATGCAACGCGACGACTCGGTCATGACTGACCTGAACCCGAACATGATCTCATCGTGCCGAAGATGGGCATCATCATCGATGGACAGGATGGCTTCGGTTTCTACGGCATCCCAGGGAAGGAAGCGGTTGTTGAGGCTATTCTTCTCTGTGCGAACGACCTGCAGGCACGGAGGAAGAAGACACATCTCAGAAAAAGTATTTGCAAAGAGACACTCGAACATTCCTCACTGAGCAAAGGCGACTTGGCTCAATTAATACGGCAACGCTTGGAATTGATAATGACTTAATTAAACAGGCAAAGGTTTAAATGTGATCAAATCCATTTTTCTACAGCTTCACTGAGCTGCTGATGCTGGTGTCAAATTACGAGCTCACGCGTGTGCATAAGAGTTGGTTTAGTGGCAAGAAATCATGAAGGGGACATTATCTAAAAAATAACCTGGCTTTAATATCATAAATAAAAACTACATTATAGCTTCTTTTAAACAGGTAAAGATGGACAATACAGTTGTAGTAATCATAAAAGTAGTTGGTCAGCATCAATCTTTCATTTTTAGAAAGAAGTTATGTCAATCAAAACACACATTTCAGAACTGGATTTAATGTAAATGTGAAACAAATTCACAAATAACTAGGGCCCAGCCGTTGGCGAGGTCCCTAATTACACATTTCTTTGTCAGTTTTGGCCTCACTGTTTGCTGCAATCCACATAACCGTGTGTGGGTTTCTCTGAAATACAGAAAGAGCAACACTCTCCATTTTGATAGACAGTCACCACGAAAGATCTGCCCTCTGCCATCTCATCTATCAAAATGACGGACAGCCTTCCCACATTTTCTGTCACTGTTAAAAAACATGGATGAGAAAGATGTGGCTACCACAACCCCTGCTCATAATAACTTCATTTTATTCAGGCAATACTGTACTTATAACAGTATTTTGGTTGCTAACTGTCAGAAGGTCATTAAAAGAGAAAAAAAAAACCCATCCATAACAAAGTATTCGTCCACACAACAGACTCAAACGTATCACAAGGCAGCAGAAAGAGCCATCTCGTATCTAATCTTTCCGGCTTTGTTAAAAACGCATTCATTTTTGGTTGAATGTGTGACTTTGGTGAGCAGATCAGATCACATCAGAAACGACAAATAAAGTGTTTCAGTGGCAGCAGGCAGCAATAACGAATACTAACAAAGAGCTCGAATGTTCCTTGCCCTTTCTGCAAAAACTATCGTAACCAAATAGTTTGAGCAGAAACGACATGAATATTACATTTTCCATGTTTAGTTCAAAAGAATACATCTCATTATTCATGGATGTCAACCTTGTTCAAGCCTTTGAGTGAAGCGGCTCCTGATTTGTGTGGTAGCCTCACAGAGTTTCAAAGAGACACTGATCCAAACAGCTCAGTGCAATCTGCTCGGGTAAACTTTGCATCACATGTGACGCATCAGGAACACTGACAGGTTGTGTTTAAGCATTTCAGTGAGAAGCGATGAAAGGGACCTGGATTTCGAACTAAATAATCCAACACGGATTTGATAACCAACTACACATGTCAAATGAAAGGAGAAAAAGCAGAAACACTCACCACAATGGGCAGGCCGATGTCTGGCCACAGCAGGTCATCTGAAGGAGGTTTGGGCGAATTCCACACCACCACTACCTTATTGAGGTAAGGCAGCCCGTTCAGTCTCTCCAAGGAGTTCATCAGCACCTCCTCCCTTTCATAAGTCAGCATGACCACTGTGAACTGTTCTCTGGGCACGTTCCCACCCAGGGAAGCCTGAAACTCCTTCCCAGACCCCCCAGTACCTCCACCGATGGGTCTAAAACCAGTGCCGGAGCCAAGGAACTTGGCTTCAGAAGGCAGCACAGGGTCAAGAGGAGTGTGGGGGAAAAGATGGAAAGGACCTGGGGCCCGGTTCCAGGCCCTGTAGGTGTCTGCGGCAGTGTATGTGAAGTTGCGGAGAAAGCGTGGAGAGGCATATGGAGGCTCCGTCTCCACAGGACCCAAATCCAGATCGCCGTTATCAGCCAGGTTGGCGTCAGTCCCTGCCAGCTTTCCGGCTTTGTGAGGAATCTCCTGGGCCGGCTCTTCTTTGATGGGTGAGGCAGGGACCTGGATGCTGGTTCTGATACTGGCCAGGATGGTGTTGAGGACATTTTCTGACGTGGAGAAGTAAGTCTCCCACAGGAAGCGGCCCTGCCGCCTCATCGTCAACAGGTCGTTGTCCGACAGGCTGCGGAGCAAAAAGTGCAGTTCTGTCACGCGCTGCTTCGGGACTAATAGAGCAGCTTCAGTCCAGCGGATGAAGTGATGGTAAGGTAGTTTGGAATGGTCCCCCAAGACGACGGGGATGGCCCCCACTTCTAAAGCCTCAAACAACCTCATGCCACAGCCTGCTGAGGCCACCAGCTGTCCATCTCCTGCAGCGATCACCAGGGCAAAGGTGGAGGCTTTCAGCACCTCCAGCCGGTCATCCCGCTCTCCACACAGAGCCCACTCTGTTGGAAAACTGGCTCTTGGGTTCTTGCAGGTGAACTCCACCAGCACCTGGTCTAAATGACTGTCCTGCACTGCCTTTAGGGTTCCAATTATCCGATCGTCATAGTCCGCTGGGGGATCTCCTTCCAATTCCTCCTCAAAGGACTGAGGTGGTGCCTCCTGCAGGCTGCTCCTCAGGGACTCCACCCGTTCCCCCTGGAAGGTGAAGAGATATTTCCTCTTCACAGGAACTTGAGGGGGCACTTCAAGAAAGTTGGGCTCTGAGAGAGCGTGAACTAACGGGGACACGATGAGGTCAAAGCCCTCACGGTACTGCTGCTCCAGAAACGTAGACTGTGCAACCGCTGCTCTTCCAGCGCTCACATTATACAGGAAGTTCTGTGTCATCGACTTTCTGGAGAGATGCACCAGAACATGATTATGTCCATCAGATCTCCAGTAGGGAAGGGCCTTCAGTTGCTTCTCCAGCTCTGCAGGACTGGGCAGTGGAGAGGAAGGAGACTCCTGGAGCTCTCCGACCAGCACCAGATACAGACAGGCTATGCTGGGGTTGTCAGTACTATAAATGTTGCTCTTAACTGATGCAGCGAAAGCTTGTTTTACCAGTGGGTCAAGATAGCCCCCCCACTGATAGGTGCTTGTGTCATAGACATATACAGGGAACCCAGACGTAAGAGGACAGCGCGCATAGTCAAAGCAGGAGCGCAAGCGGCAGGAGCGTGCAGACTTGGGTGGTGGCATCCCTTGGTCGTCCTTGTCCGGCAGTAATCTGACGGGCAACGACAGCTTGGGCTGATTCTGGGCCATCAGTTCTTTATACGAATGCTCCGTTTGGCTAATGACATTCTTCAGCTGCAGCAGATCCTGCTTGGCACTGTCGATACTGCGCTTGCACGCCTCGATCCGAAGGTTGAGTCGGGCGATCTCACCGTTGAGGTCCTGCCTCTTGGCTTCCAGCTGCAGCAGCTCCTCGCTGACCGACTCGCGGATACGGCACAGGTCCTGCACGTGCTTGGCCTCGCACAGCTCACCGCCGGGCCGCGGCCCAAAGATGCGCTTGTCGGGCCCGCCGGCCTCGTCAATGGTAGTGAGGTAGTAGTGCGCGATGAGTGGGAAGAAGACCAGGATGAAGAAGAGCATGAAACTGAGCCACGTGAGACGGACGCGCCGCAACACCCACGGCTGGCCTCCGACGCCCCCCACACCGCCGCTGCGCTGCATCGTGGACCCTCTCAGTCTTTCCCCCGTCTGGAAAAGGAACCGTTGCTATGGAGATCTGCAGCAGCCATGTTCGACCTTGTCAACAAGGCGGCGGGATGGATACTAAATCATCAACGCTGTGGTGAAACGCTGTCCTTCTGGAAAGGTCATCTGAGGTTGTTTACCTCCTGGTAAGTCCTCTGGGTATTGGCGAGAGGTTTGAACCTCACCTGTGCTCCAATATGTACTCCGATGCTTTACAGTTCAAACAGGCCAATGCCATTTCTGACGAGAGTTTGAGCAATTCTCTTGGGCCTATGTAAGAAAACAACCGTGCATCTGGGGAGGGGGGCCCCTCGATGCGTGATGCGGGGAAGGCATGGCTGCTCACAGGTCAGTGAGACATTTAGGAGGGCCGGTCGGGTGCATCTCAGTCGTCCTCATTGTCCAACCATTCATGAGTAAATCCGCCAGAGACTGCACCACAGAAATCTCCTCTTTCTTCTTTCTGAGAGAGGGAAGAGAAGAAGAAAATAATGAGCAAAAAACACATCATGATCACCATGATAGAAATGCAAAAAATTTATTTTGAAGATTCACGTTTTCTAAATGTGATGAAAATGAGAATATGTATTGACAAGCACATTTTTTTTTGTTTTTTGATTACAAGAAAACCACAACTGAGCACAATTTATTTTGTATGAAACATCTTGATTTTATTGTTATTTGATGGACACTGAAGTTCGGTTTTGTTCACTTCTCATTTATTACTAACATATTTGTCTGCGACTTTTACACTTAGGATTTTATCGAAATAAAATAAACCCCCCAAAAAATGTGATGATAAAAAAAAATGCAAGTGTAAGTGAAAGCATATACAGAATATTTAGATGTAAAAGCTTTTAATGGCAAGTGCAATTCTGTCGTTGGCTCTTTTTAGACTAAATGGTAAAAAAAAAAAAACTTAATCTGAAAATCAAGTATGACAAATTAAAACTCTTTGCATAGGGCACTACTAATGCTAGTAAAACTGGAATTGGAGGTTGCAACATAGTTCTAATTTGAGATAATTAAAGCTGCATAATACACCATAAATTCATTGTGATCGGAATTTGAACAGGACTGACTGAACAGTCAAATTATGTTCAAGTGCATAGTGCAATAATACTCTGCAAATTGCGAAATGAAAGAATCTCAAATATGACAGTAAAGTGTGAATAATTATGATTAATTAACAGCCTTATAATTGATTGACAGCCTTTGTTATTTCATGTCTGGTGGATACAGTCAGAAGTCAGAAGCACAAAAAAAATCAAGGAAAATTCACAAAATTCAAGAGGCTGTTTGAGAAACACTGCTGGTGGGTAGAAACGTAAACTCGGCCAGTCAGATCGCAGCCTTATGAGATGTTAGTGCTATAAAGGATATGAAATAACACAGTAAGACCTGTATAGTAATGAGTAAGGTACTGTAATGTTGTTCATATACAGACTGAATCCCATTCTCTTCTTTCCACTGCTTTGTTTGCCAGAGAGCCAGGAGAAGAACCCAATCTGTCAGGGTGCTGCGGAATATCAGGAGGCATCTTTTTCTTTCACTTTGCTCACTTTCCAAGTTACAAAGAAAGATCAGAAAACAGCGGCGAGCCATCATGGGCAAACTACATGCCGTCGGCAAGCGAACACCTCGAGCAAATCTCATTAAAGGTCTCCTCCTGCATCCCGACCTCATAACCAACTGAAATCACCGAGCACCTTCGATGAACCCCGGAGATTGACACGCAATTATCTTCACAGCGTCAGATCAACTTGCAGATGCAGAGAAAGGGAGTGTATATGGATTATTCTGGGTGATTGATTTGATTGAAGACATTAGAAACCGGTTTAAAAGATAAAAGAAGTGACATATCTGAACTCAGATGAGCCACTTGTTCAATGTGCAAATGTCCTGAAAACATCAGCCGCTGCCGCTCCCCTTCAAAAGGGGTGACATATCTGAAAGCTTCTTGAAAACGCGTCACAAAGCCAGTTTTGGCACAGGTTGCTTGTTTCTGCCAGCAGCAGGCGGCCTGACAGTAAGGGCTCCAGCTGTATGGAGGCAAAACACAAAACCCGAGGATGTCAACCGATAGGCCAAGTGCCAGGCAGCTCTTACCCAAAGCATGACCAAACCACAAACACTCGGAGTGAGCCAGCTCCGGCTGACACAGCCACACAGGCCAGAGGAATGCAGGAGGTGTTTACCTATCCCCGACACAACAGCTACTCTTGATAAGGATATGAATCCCTGGGCTACTGCTGGATTCAAAACCTCTGTGGTTGCAACTCTTTCATTACAGTCCAGTTAGAACACAGCACACACAGATACCGTCTTCAAAACAAACCGGGGGGGGGGGGCATCTTTCATTCTGTCTGTGTCAAGAAATCATCTCTCCCCACTGCCTCCATGCGACTGGCGTTTCTGATGTTTAGAGATTGTTACGCCTCAGACTCTCCTGAAAAACAGCACCTTGCAATAGAGACTTCAATTGTATATTGGGGGGGGTTTGACTGAACTTTTCCACAGAAACTGATGGTGATTTATCTGTGGTTTTTTTTTCTTTTCAAAAATGGACATGTGTTCAACAGACAGCTTCAAGCGAAAACAGTAACTTGGGTTGTATTTTGGCTGTTTGTTTTCAAAACAATAGCATTTTGAGTCCCTCATAAAGAGTTTCTGAAAGGCCCCTGGGCTCCGTCTCCGCCTGCACGGGGGAAATGCAAGCTTTCCGAAACATGTGCTCTACATTTGCAGTCACATTCACAAGTAGATCACCTACAACAGCAGAGGACTCAGGAGAACGCGCCTGCTTTTCAATTGAGCAGCAGTTCTATTTTTTCCCCCCTCATTATTTACATTATGTTGTTCCCCTGTCTGCCTTTAAGAGTCTGCGTGCCGAGGCATGCAGGTGCATTACAAAAGAAGCACAGAAGTCAGAACCTGTTTACTACAATTTTACACGGCGAGTACAGTGAAACTATATACAAGATGTAAAAATTACAATAATAAAAGAGTATTATGTAGAAGTCCAGCAGTGTTTTAATATCATAATATGTGCTACAGTGTTTTAATGTTTCTTGTGGTTTTATCTGTAGGACAGTCATAATCCATGTGCAGAACCTGCAGTACCTTTTCACGACTTTTTTTCCCTTCGAGATTCTTATAAGAAATTTTACATTTAACTACATGAAGGGTAAAAACAATAAATCCCACCCGTCACACGTTTTCAAGCAGCTACATGTTTGAATGCATTCGAAATATGGCAGCAGCTCTGGCTCCAAAACAATTTATTGACTTTATTTATCTCTTTATCTGAATGCATTTTGTCCCTAGGGATCCCTTCTACTCCCGCGGGAACTCAACTCATTAAATTTGTGAAACAAAGTCTCAGAAATGGTTAAACATGCTCTCTTATTTTGCCCTTGATACAGACGAAAATATGTTGAATTTATACAAATACAAGCAGGAAATCCTGAGAGGCTGCAACCTGGACAGTCTGGAAATAAGTGTCTTTTTAGCTGGACATGGAAATACTTGATGGCTGTTTTTGTGGAAGGAAAATCCAATTAAATGGCTTTTAGTTTCAGCATTTTCAGGAGCTTATGCCAATATTCATGAACTCTAATTCGTTTACTCTGGTCACAGCATAAAAATAATCCCTTTATAAATAAGACAAGACAAAAGCTAATCCTTATATTAGAGAAGGCGGAAACATGAATAGTTTGATTTTTCTTTGATGGATGACTTCAGTTCTGTAAAGACCAAGTGAGTATGTTCATAAATCAGCGGCTCACCTAGATTTTCTCTTCACTGCTGGTTTCAGAATATCAATGCATCGAGTTCTACAACACTAAAAAAAAAAAAAAGTACTTTCCTTTTTTACTGTAGCACTAAAGTACAAATAATAATTTGCTGAACTCAAAACTAAAATAATGATTAAAAGACTCGCTCAAAACCCAGCGATGTGATCCTTATAAAAATGTAAATCAGCGAAGGAAGCTGCAGCACTGGGCCAACTGAACTGGTGCAACTTTGATCATTCAATTGCACAGTTGGCTCAAAAAAGCAATACGCTACCAAAAATGTATAATTTGCAGCATAAATATGTTAACCTTGAGAGAGGCCTCCTGCGGATGACGGCTTAATGATGACTCGACATATTTATGACAAATTTATAATTATAGCTCCCAAAAATTTAATTGTTGACAAGCCAGATTTATTTTACAGCCGAGTGATTCATTTTCCAACCTTTTCTCTCTCTCTCTGCAGAAACGCGTAACATATGGAATAGTGCAGAGATGCCCCAACTGTTTTCCACTGGGGTCGACCAGATTGCCTCTGATAAAGGTTATCTGATCCGATTTGCCAAAAGCTTGAGGATGATAGATACCACCCTACAAGGGTGAAAGGATAAAAAAAAAAAATAATAATAATATATATATATATATATATACACACACACACGCACCAGCCTTTGTAAAATGTAAAACCGACCTGTGAAAATACCCATGGCTTCATTGAAATATGTTACTAAATATTTCGTCAACAAGTCCAAATCTAATCTTGCATCTTCCAAACGTCAGCCCTCCCCTCTGTGATCGCTCTCCAAGAGCCCAGGTTGGGTAGCACTGCAGTGCTTAGCGGAAAACATGCCAGCTTGTGATACTGCACCATATGTCTCGCGTCTACTATTTCAGCTCGCAGAGAAAAAGGTGACTGGTAAGATTTGCAAAGCACACCCATTCCTACTATAGAAACACATTTGTATGCATGTGATAAAACTGAAAGACAAAGGAAGCTGGTATTTTGCCCACAGCTATTTATATCAGAGATATCCTTCTTTATACATCATTCAATCAGTTTAAATACTGAGCTCTGAGGCTGCTTTTGACTTTAATTGGGATCTACATTGAATTTGCTTAATTTGTATCAGTCAAACATGAGCAGCAAACCTTGATTATAATATTGATATTCAACTACTCATCGATAACGAACAAACAACATAAACATGGCAAGTTACACCCCCCCAAAAAAAGATCAGATGACCTCGAGCAATTAGAGCTGATTAATTGATTAATCTTCCCAATCGTTGCAGTACTGTAGTGAAGACAGGTCAGATATGGACTTTTTGGAAAGACCATCGGAAATATAATGAAGCTTTTTAAAATGATGGCGTGTCCTCTTCATTGTGTGTGTAAATTAGTGCGTACTACTTCCTGATCTCAGTCTGGGCAACAAGACATCTTACCTTTTTAGGTAAAAGTACTTCACATGGAGATTATGAAATGTACCAACTGCAATCAATATATATTAAGTTTACGTGCAATGCTGAGAGATGCAACCACAGCTGTGCTGAAACCCACGCTTGTTTTGAGTTAATATGCTTAATTAACTTTACAAAGTCTGAAATGTCACCAAAGCCCATGTGCATACCCTCAATAAAGAGGCAGTATATTCTGCAGCTCTGAAACAAGAGTAATAGTTTATGGTTGCACAGCCAAATAAGGACATGGGGCATCCGGGGTCAATGTTAGTCAACACGCAGTGGTGCTATAAAGTAACCACGGGCCTAGTTTCCGTGTCAGGGAGGTGCAGATGCAGTAGACTCCCAGGAAACACGACCATGTAAACGCTGACCCTCATCCCGCGGCTCAGTGATGAGCCGGAGGTGCAGAGTGACCCAAAGGCAACCATCACAACAGTCTGATTAATAGCTGCATGACTGCCAGTGTCACAGGGGGTAATGGCAGACAGATGTTGGCACACGCTATTGCTCGGCCTAATCTGGAGTCAAAGGCATGCTGGCTTAAAGCTGTACTTTGGGTGGCTTCTGGGAGGCGCACACCCACACCCACACACACCAAAATCTCAATCTTTTCAGCTTTCTAATCCACTCCTCTCCTCTCTGCTGCAGTCAGCTTTATCTGGCTGGCCGTCTGCATGGATAACACACAGCGGTGTATCGATCGCTCTGGACTTTCTTTTTGGGGATCAATAATAAAGCCATCATTACCTACCGCCGCACTCGCGAGCAGATTTGGTGTTAAAGTGTCCCTGAAATGTTTTTCAGATTTCATCTTTAGAAAGAAGAATAAATATGCTTTCGAAAGGTATATAACATTCCCAGATAAAAGTCCGAATTCCGACCCTTTTAATTGACTTTACATGATGCAGCAGACGACGGTATATTTGCGGGCCATAAATGTGAGCCGCCTGAGCTAGACCGGATATGACGTACGAGGGGTTATATGTCCCAGCCAAAACAACATCAGCTGATTGAAGAATGGAGGGGTTTGGCGATACAGAAGCACCTAGGAGCGATGTTAGCGAAGATTTAAGTGACGTATCGTTGGTTTTGGACGAAGATGAAGGAGAGGAATCATCGGAGGAAGAATTAGAAGAAAATCAAGGCGTTCAACCATACATGTTTGAGCCGTGAGTACATATTGTGTGTGACCGGGTATTTACCCGTGAGTACATATTGTGTGTGACCGGGTATTTACCCGTGTGCACATATTGTGCGTGACCGGGTATTTACCCGTGTGCACATATTGTGCGTGACCGGGTATTTACCCGTGTGCACATATTGTGCGTGACCGGGTATTTACCCGTGTGCACATATTGTGCGTGACCGGGTATTTACCCGTGTGCACATATTGTGCGTGACCGGGTATTTACCCGTGTGCACATATTGTGCGTGACCGGGTATTTACCCGTGTGCACATATTGTGTGTGACCGGGTATTTACCCTTGTGTCAGAGTGGGTGTTTTGCAAAGTTTATTGGTCTATTTGTCTTAAGTTTTAGCAGGTTTTAAAAAGACTTACTGAAGGTTGGGTTTAAAAATCCGTTAAAAAGCCGTTTAAAAATGGTGGGGACAGAACCAGGTTTCAGGATACGTTTCCTCTTCACAGCAAAACCAAGTGACTCTCGGATTGCGGGTGCTGTTTCGTAACAGTCATCTGTGAAATGTTGACTGCAGAGATAGGAGGCCTCTGTTGGTGTCCAGTTGGAGCGAGTGCGCTGCACTTGTTTTGTCCATAATCTCCTCAAAGTTTCATCTTTTGGGAATTTATGGACACTTACAGACGGACTGGGCATTTGGGAACACCCAGCCGCAACACAACGCTTAGGCATGGCTCTAAAAAACTGCTAAATAACGCGATAATGCAGAGCACATGTAAACAAGACGCTACGATCAGCTGTTGTGGGCGGAAGTAAATAACCCCTCATACGTCACAGCGCAAAACTACGGCAAGTTGGGAAAACTAGGTCAGATTCACAGGGCGGGAGATTTAAAGGCATATTTAGACGTTCGGCGCTCAAGAGCAAGATAGTGGTGTGATTGTCATTGGTGTGTCATATATCATTCGAAAGGGGGAAAATAATGCTAAATACTGGTGTATTTTAATAGAATTATTTCAGGGACACTTTAAGCACCGAAAGGACAGCTACTGGAGCACATTCTCACCCCCCCCTCCCCCCAAGTAGGCAGCACACACATAAGAATGAGTCGTCTATAAAATATCTGCACTCGCGGGATGCATCTACGTGCCCGTCCTTGCCCGGACCTTACACAACACAGTGTGCATCTTCGATTTTACAAAACGCCACTTTGCAATTGCAACCTCAAGCCTGCAGGCACAAAGGGTCCCAAGCTTTTTTCCCATAGATTTTACTTTGTATAATAACCTCCACTAAGATGATGACTACTCTCTGTATATCTTAGTATAAATATTACATTTCTCATGTGAAAAATCAATACGCGTTTGACGGACAATGCAATCCTGTTTTCACAACACAGAAAACTGCAGCGCTCTGAAAATAAGCTCTCTGGTCTGTAGTCTTCTCGGGGGGGAGGAGACGCAGAAGAACAGCCATCTAGCTGATGACCCAAATAAAAAAAAACTCCACATGGTGTGCACACCGAGCGGACAACTCAGCAATTTGCTGGTCTGGTCAGGCCTATGAATAACGCATGCCATATTAGTCGAGCTGTGTTAATTTGATTTAGTGGATTAAAAACTGGAGCAGATGCAGTAGACACAGCTTTTAATATCAATCAAGATCAAAATCCACAACCTGAGCCAAGTTCAAGTCCAAATAAGATTGGGGAAATATACGTCACGCTGAAGTCGTGGAGAGGACCTTCACCTCAGTATATCATTGGGGCTTTTTCTGTGGGTAGTTTACATGTTCTGCCTATGCGTTGCATTAACTTTCTCTTGGTTTTTAGGTGTAGTCCTACAGTCCCAAAACATGCACAAGATGTGCAGCTGTCATGTTCTTGACAAAGACCAGTTACTCATCTTTGCAGGTGGGATAATGAAAGACTGCGGGATGATGGGAGGAACTGGCAGTCGGTGGGAAAGACTGCGACATGGCATGATCTCTTCACTCAGGTCAATGCTTCTACGGACGAGCTGGGAGAAAAATGGGACCGGAACTGCAGTTACAACCAGATTTCTGTCCAAATTTGATCTGAAAAAAAAAAATTGTACTTTTGAAGTGGCTGTAAGATAAAATGATTTGAAAGTAACAGAACAGGAATTGCAATTTCGTCACTGCATTATTCATCAGGTTCTGTGTAAGTACGTGCTAAAGAAATCAGCCATGTAGCAGTTTGTTTCCCCCCCAACACAGCATGAAATGTGTTATTTTTGGTCATTTTTATTTTGTTGTTTTTGGAATTGTTGGCGATCATGAAGTTCAGCATAGTGTCAGACTATGAGCTGATGAGATTTTGCTGCCGGGGCATGATGTTAAAAGACCGTAAGACCTGAGAGCAGAGATTCAGGAGCTTTGTGAGAAGAAAGGCAACAACATCCTCGAGCTCCAAGGTACTTGCTGGAAGGAAGAACTGGCTTCTGCTGTTAACATGAACTAAATACCAAAACTACAAGGCAAGGGACTTGTGGGAGGCAACATTTTCACTCACATACCCAACACTGGAAGAAATTAAACCATCTGAGCACCTCCACAAGTATTCATCCATGCTGCGTGCACTGCATGCTTTCAAGAACATTCGAAGACTTTAAAAGAAACTTGAGTGAAATATACAGTAAATTTCTCCCATTGCATGCTGGGTTGATAACGCACCCAGTGCTGTCCAGCTCGAGCTCATTGATCTGCAGTCTGATAATATACTGGCAGAGCATTTAAAGTCAGCATCACTGCTGGAGTTTTATATTCTTGTCTTACAGAGAAAAACTTTCCACACATTAGTGGATTGTTTTAAAGTGCTGACCATTTATATGCCGACCCGACATAGGAGCATTATGTTGTCATGCAGTGCTAAATAGTGCTGTACGCACTAGTATAAACTCATTTCTCACCCCTGCCTAAGCAGATGATGTGAATGTCCGTGTTTTGTTCTTTGTTTGATACTTTCTGACCCAATTTTAACCAGATGCAACTGTGCCAGGATCACATATCTGCCACTGAGCTTTCAGGCGCAGAACCTGTTTATTTCTTGATTTTTGTGTTTGTAACTTGTTGCCATTTGATATAATGCAAGGTTGAAATTATGAAGTGAAACACAACACTCATGCATAATGCATGTAAATCCAAATTAATTGGAGTTCAGTCAGTTTTTTTGCTTCATTATGTGCATTTTGAAATATATTGATAAATGTTGCTCCTCCTGCTCATCTAGGTTAGGGTTGTGGCGAGCTGGAGCTGATGGCAGGTGATTACGGTGGAAAGCAAAGAACACCCTGAACAGTTTGCCATCATGGGGCAAACAGAAAAAAAAATTGGCAATCACACTCAAACTGTCGGTTGTAGCACAAATGTACCAAGAGTCATGTCATGATTGTCATACTCAACAACACTCCTGCATGACTGCAAGTTTACCTAATCTCGTGCAGAGATGATATTGAAAATTAATGGATGCGTGGCATACAGCAGCATTTGCAGCCACCCAGAGATGCATTATCATGTGGTTAATACCAAAACAAATCCGGGTGAGGTAAATTCCAGTAATGTCCAGAGGAGGACTGCAGCAGGTGCTGGGCTGCGGCTCTGGACGCAGGATCGGGGCTGCTGCCTCCGGGTTCCCACACATCCGAGGGGCCGAGTGCTTGGATAAATGTTTGAACAGTCTCTCTGCACACTGGCAGCGACTTCTAAGAAACTCCTGAAATCCCTCAGTTGAAAACACACGGCGCACAAACAGGCCCGACGGCTCGACTATAACATGTTTTCCACTCGGCCACGATCGATTCGCCACAGGAGCTGCCGCGGCTCAGGCGGAGCGAGACGTGGCGGCAGCGGCCAGGAAAGGCTGACGTTTGTGAAGAACGGCATATTCTGCAACGCAGTTCGGGGTAAGAGTTGTTGGCACTTTTCCACCTGAAAGAGGCATTCTATAGACGTTCCGACAGAAACAACATGAGGTAGTCGAGGGGTGATGGAAAGATCAAACAGCTCAGATTTTTCAGAAAGACCCTGCATAGCAAGTCTCCATGAGGTCGCAGAGGGAGAAATATTAAGGAGACAGATTAGAATTTTCTTTTTAATAGTCTCAAGTTAAAAATAAAGATGACTTTGTCAGCTGGTAATGACAGTGATCGTCAATGACGCTCGTGAGCCTCTTATGCATGACTCACCGCAAAGTCATTCTGAAAACAAATAACAATCGAAAACTATCATCTGCGCTTTGACAGACTGCCTCCTCCATTATCAGCTCGTCTCAATGAAGCTCTCGTTCTGACTACAAACACTGAATCTTTAAAAAGCTCCGAGGGTCCACGGACATGCTGGCGGCTCGGCGAGATAATGTGCTGATGAAAACAATCCACGTACACACAATAACTGAACTATAAACTTGATAAAGTTGGATTGTCATACACACATCAATAGGAGTGAATCTAAAGACACAATGAAGATTCCTATATTTTATTGGCGTAAGAGATCATGTTTCCTTTCATTGCAGTTTGTTCAAACTGTTGAATACAGATACAATGATCCTGAAAACTCAATGGCGTTGTAATTAAATTGTGTCATCATAATGATGAATAGAGCATGTTTAAAAGGTGTTGGAGCTGTCAATTAAGGTTAGGCAATATGGTAATAAAATTATGTATAAAAAATATATTTAAATGCTTTACATTAATGCACAACTCCTTACTTTTTGTCTAAATACAAAATACACTCATATCCAATTGTATGCATTATCAACAACACAGCATGCAGCACCAACAACCATATCATATACAGTTGTAATAAAAATATTGAGTAAAGCTCAAAATCCTGATAATGGAATCCATGCATGGGGAACACTGAACATTATATTCTAAATCAAAACATGACCTGTTCAAGTATTCTTATATGCGTAAACTGGTGTATAATTAGTCATAAATAGACTGGGAATAGTAAGAAAAAAACAGCCCCATATCATGACGCTTCACCATCTTCAGAATGTACTATGGCTAGACCGAAAGAGAACAATCGTACTTTCATCAGTAAATAAAATGTTCTTCGTTTTTCTTCAGATAAATGTCGACGTGTTCCTTGGCCAATTACATCCTCTTCAGCACACCTACTGTTGGAACAGTGGGATTCCGTGGGGGGCTTCTTGCCAACAGACGAGGTTCACACAGGCGTCTTCTAATTGTCACAGTTTTCTTCTCTGCTTTTCTAAGTATTCGCACTGGAGGTCACTTTAGCTGAACAGCAGCGTCATCATTTTCTGCTTTTATACGCTTTGCTCAGGTTTTCAGAGAGAAATGCATGGACAACACGCCAACACTAAAATAAAATCACAGACTAAGGAGCATGCAAATCCTGAATATTGTGTGTTGGTTTTTTATTATTACATTATTTACAAGATCCATCAGTGACTGATCTGGTAAGTTATGTTGGCTTACTGTTATTTAACACAACTGTTTCCATTCTTATGAATATAGCACCTTTAAAAACAAAACAAACTGTGAGCAGTAGTTAAAGCAGTATTTCTCTTCACATTGTTCTAAACACTGCGGACTGCGATGCTTCCTAAACCAGGATGACTTTGCTGAAACGTTTCCCCAAAATTGGATGAATCACAGATGACTGGCACTCTGAAGTGTCCTTGAATGCCTCTCAGGCAGCGACACACAAGCAGCTAAACCTACAGAACATCAAACTACAGCGAAACTTGAGAAGTGGATCTTTTAATGATGCAATGGTTTTTTTTAAAATTATTAAACATAATCCTGAAACGTCTTTGTTTATTAATGTTTTTTTTTTTTTTTTTTTATATACTAAGGTTACATCATTTCCAACAAGCACTCAAAGACAAATTCAGAAGTTTTGCAACAAACTTAGTTTGACAATAACGTTAGAATTACAATCGAGTGCAGACAGGATTTGATGCAGGATTTTCATTTATGAAACAAAAAATGCCAGATGTGACTCAAAAGAGACATTAAATCCAAAACTAAGGTTTGCATTGTTTTCCTACTTTTCACATTCCAACAGCAACAAATCCAGCAGCATATTCTAACCAATAAAGGTCTAAAAGAAAAGAGCCCAAGGACAAAGAAAGGACACCTTTCCCACTAAATGAATACTTTCTCTAGTTTCAGTCTCTTAGCACTTCCTGTAGTAGTCTGAGGGTTACATGTACAGTACAGTGCAGCTGGTATTACTTATAAAAACAGGGAAATCAATACAAGAAATCACTTTACCCAATAAATAAATGTGAGATACAGATATTGCTTTTACGGTGAAGTGTTTATTATTTATTTCTATAGATTACATGTGAGGTGACTCGGTGATGCTATATTGCCCCTTGGTGTGAATGCGAGTGTGTGTGGTTGCCTCTCTCTGTGTGTTTGCCCTGTGATGGACTGGTGACCTGCCCTGGGTGTACCCTGCCCTTGCCCATAGTTAGTTGGGGCCGGCTCCAGCCGTGCGATCCTGCACAAGATAAAGCAGTACAGAAGATGGATATATGGATTAGTCAAAGGATGTAAGTAGATAAAAGCTCACAGACTGCTTATGTTATCTACTAATGCTCGACTGCACATAAATATAAGTGGTAACTCGAGCAGGAGAGCAGCTTAGACGCAAGCGTGCATAATTCTCGCCCACTGCAGCAGACTTCAGCCCTCATCTTAGAAACCCGTCATGCCCGCCGGGGCTGCAGGTTACCCTGATGAATTATTCTCCTGATGGGGCTGCGCCTCGTTGTGCCTGCAGACTACCATTCCAATAATTAATAGTGATTTCATGAAGGAGATCGACGTGTGGTATTCCCTGTGGAGGCGATGGGGAGGGGAGGACCGAAGGAGGCAGCTGCATGCGTAGGCACCACCGTTGGGGCTGTGTGAGGGCAGCAGCTGTTGTAGCCATGGATCACAGCTCATCGGCAGACGGCTGACTGAGCCATCTCAAGGACTTTTCTTTTTTTGCCCCCCCCCATCGGCAAGCTGCAGAGGTGACTGTAGGGCTATGGAGCAGCACTCAGATGAAATGAAAAGTCAACAAGGGCCACAATAATATTAACCATTTCCATTTTGTACCAAATGAAGCCGTTTTGGAGGATGTTTAGGTCATACATTCAAATGTCGACTTTTTCTGCGCCAAAACCCCAAATTATTCAGAATCATAAGGATTCTATATGTAGTTTGGGTAAAACCGTTGACTTGGACTTGCCGTAAGCGCTCCTTTAGATATGTGGGGTCCGTCTGACTCAAAGTGGGTCGGTGCATCACATTTACACCCTGTCCAGGCTTCGGATGACTGCTGACCATGAGCAAATATGCCCCGTTGGCCACAGCTGTGCCAAAGGGATCGCTTAAAACCAACAATGAATACCAGTAGGATGAACAACTCAGACAGAAACCAAACTCTTTAGATAAACACATGCCATCTGAAGGGGACAGGATTCAAATTCATGCCCACAATGATGCACACTATTAAACTGTCCAGCCGAGGCTAAAGTACAGAAATATGGAACATTTATTTGAGTTGAGCAGCAAAGCGGCGCGTGTGTTAGCATTTGTGCTTCGTTTACTCAGGGGTACCACTCAACCACAAGGGAAAGAAAAAACTTCTGTGAACCTGTTGAAAAACTCATTTTGTAGGAGACGACACAGATTTTATGTTCGTGTGCCTAATAAACTGGCAACCGAGGCTAATTCACAATATACATTCAACAAAGGAACTTTTAATTACAATTTCTTTACACACCCGTTCTAAAGTCATATTTTTCCGCCACACAACTGCTCATTAATTAAGAGATAAATCACCCTCTTCTTAAACATCCATAATAGAAACAACAGAGAAATGCCCTCTGAACCTTCACTAATTTACGTAAAAACGGTTGAAAATGAAGTAGTGTGTCATCCCAATCTAATTAAAACGGGTTTTTGTTAAGTAGTGTTTTAATAAGATCAAGCAGAGCTTGCCTCTGCACTAAAACAGTCCAGGGGGGCCTGCACCCTGCTATTCCTTTTATTATCTAATAAAGATGAGGCGATGACAATGGGGCTCTTATGATCATCAGGAGTGTCAGTGCAATAGCAGAGCAATTAAGATCCCGATCCATGTGGATCACGCCCTACTTATAAAATACACAGGTGTGATGACTTTCATACAAGAATGTGTGCATTAAAATGCAAGTGAGAGGCAGCATATTCATCATATTCTGAACGTATTCAGTCAGGAAATCCATCCCACAGTTAGACGTCACCGTTTTAAAAACACCAGCTCGTGGCATCAAAACAATGAAAAGCAACTCAGCAGGCGATTCACACCTCCGTGAAGCTGCGTCCTACTCCACGCTAAACTCCGTGAACATATTCCCAATCATTTGTGCTGCGTTAATACATGCATATATTCCTACATTTCATACTTGCCCGTAGAGAGGAGTTTATTACAGCCTCATTTTGATATTCAACCTATCTTAAATAAAACTAGGCATGGGTACCGAGTTCAGTACTTTTAAAAGGCACCGACCGAATTCCGCCGGTACGACTAAGTACCGATTCAGGTAAAAGCGAACTGTGAGGAATGGAAGAGTAGGCGATTTTCTGAGCCGGACTTGAACACAGCATTGCAGGCACCCGAGCTTAATGATGTCAGCAGCTGCAGCAGTGAATGGAGCAAGCATGGCAGAAAGAACGCGTTCAAAAGTACGGCTCCTATTTAAAAATATGATGCAGATGACGATCACTGCAGTATTTGTAACGCCAAGTGCAAAGCCAGCAGTGGGAATACTTCTCATCTGAGGAAGCTCCTGGTTAAACACAAGATTTGCCTCAAGGGGGAAGAGTGCACAGTTGTCGACAACCTCAAATCGACCAACACGATGTTTCTAGGGAGAAAGGAAAGTACTAGGACTGACTTGGAGCTGGGTTTCAGTTTGTGCAGTATTAAGAAAGAACACTGCGTAGTTGTAATTAAAGGTTTTCGTGTTGAAAAAATTTGTGAAACAACAGCAATGTTAAAATACAAACAGTTGGATGTTATTTTGACTCAGTTGTTGAAGTTTATATATTGAGAAATAAACATGTTAATTTGAAAAATTTAGATATTATTAAAGACATTAACACTCATTACCACATTAACATATAAATATACTCCAATATGTCCATCGGCACTGTAACTATCAACCAAAGAGTAGAAAAGCAAAACTCTGAAAGACAAGCTGGATAAAAAAAAATAACAACACCGCGCATCTTTCACAGCATGTTTAAGATTGATAATGGCACAGGTCTCATGATGGACGTGTACAAATCTGCCAAATACCATTTTGCAATGCCAATGTCAAACAGAGATGTAAATCAAGTGAAAGGGACAGAGAGAGAGAGAACCAGAAAAACACTGGAAGATTTCATAACGGCAGATGGGCCTGGGTGTCCTCCAACTTCCAAAACTCAAGCAATTTATGCATTTATTTATTTTTCAAAAGGTGCCCTTGTCATTGTGAGGATGCGTTTTTTTTTAATAAGTCACAATTAATTATGAAGTAGATCCAAAAATCACACACATGATCCAAAGACACAGAACCAGTAATGTCACCATTTCTGTGATGAAATTAGTCGTTTGGAAAAGCTGAGAGTGATAAACAAACTGACCAAACTGGCTTTGCACCGAGTGTTAATCTGTCAGCGAAGCATTTGCTGTTAAACTGCTGTGGCACGAATTGCCCCGCGAGGGGTGAGGCGGGGAGAGTTTCTCACAGCGTTGGTGAGAATCGAGAATGTGACAGCCAATTAGAGTCGGAGCAGACGTGCAGATGCACAGGACTCCCCCATTTTTCAGCGCACAACAGCTCACACATTTTTCTAATGAGCCTCCACTTCCAATACCCTCTGAAGAGATAGTGTGACATTTTTAATTTCTATTTAGCCTTTTCTCTGCCAGGAACCCAGTCGGCATAAAATTAATCATGTTTTCCTTTTCAACAGAAATGGTAGGCTGCCCTTGTTAGTTGGTTTCTCCCTGAAAACAAAGCACAGACTCTCACTTGAAAACATGAAGCTGGTTTTTGTTGCGTTTCTTTAATTATAGTTCCACTGGTAGTTTGCTTGAAAAGCAATTACCCTTAATACTGCATTGAGTCTCAGTACCAAAATTCAGTCTACTTCAGTGTGAACTAAATCAAACTAACATCAGTTTGTCGAAAACCCTTGGGTTGGTGCGCAGATCACAACTTTGATGGTGGAAAACCAAAGTCTATATCGTGACAGTTGCAGTAACTTCTCTGTGGCGAGCCTTGTCAAAGAGAGCAGCCCAATACACTCTTTTTCCCCCACTCATAATTAGATTCCAAATTCAGTGAGGATGCAAAAGAGAGGCACATGTGTTTGGCTGTGAATGAGCATTGTTGAAAAACAGATGCACGAGATGAGGCGTCTCGTGAGAGGACTCGGGGCGAGCGGATTCTTTGATGTCGTATGAAATCGGCAGCTAACAATTTTCTTTCAATTTTGAAATCTTCACATATTAGCTGGTGTGTTAAGTGGTGTTCACACTTGCAGTTTTCCCAAGCAAAAAAAAAAAAATTGGGTTCGCTTCAAGCTAACATTGAGACAGTATGGATGTCTGAAGCCAAAAAGTGTGTGCAAAATCAGACAACCAGACCAAAAAGCAACAATGAATTAATTACAGCTGATGTCAATAAGGGAGCAAGAGAAGGAGTGCGGTCATGATGAAAAACAAATATTTTAAGATCATATATATAGAAAATCATATTACTTACTCCGCAAGACGAGCACTGATTCGACAACATACATGACAAATGCTGTATGCTGCTGAGCTATATGCAGTGTAATGCTTGTTCAATAAGGTATGAACTAGTCACAGATTACAGAAAGATGTGGCGTCTCCACATTCCGTGGTTGTTCCGTGATGCTTTTCAATTGTCAGATGTACAGTCGCAGCATCTGAGTGAATGACAGACACGACATAAGCCGAGGAAGACAAACTACTATATGCTGAAATAATCTGATGTTTGATCGCAAACGTCACACTCGGGAGGGGCACACATCCACCAGCTACAGTGTGCCAACTCTACCCACTTTAATGATCTGACCCAAATTCCTCGATTAGTCAACATTGTTGGTGCTGATGAGCTTCCTGGAATAATAGTGACGGTGGAGCCGCTGTTGTGCCATGATTTCAAGTTAAAACGAACAACATGCCTCTGAAGTATTACCACAATGGTTTCACTATTATGACTAAAAATATATTCAAGCCTTGTGGATTTACTTGAAATTCACAGCTGGAGATTTACGAAAGAAAATAGGGGTTTTTGAGTCATGACTGAAAGAATGAGATTGTGGATACAGCCAGCTGGAATGACTTGCCTTTGCAGAGTGATGGGTCTTACACCGACTTGTGACAGACAAAAGAGGGCGACCCTCCAGCAAAATGAACACTCCCTCCGTTTTCCTCTCATGAGAGGTGAAACAGGCCTGTCCAGCACATGCACTCCACTCACACTGTAGGTACTTTTGTAATGGCATCTACACCATGGTGTGTGACATTTTTACCCGTGTTCTCTGACATACTTTTGAACCATAGTTTCCTTTTCTTCACCATTGCTTCTTACGAAGTCTTTTTGAGTGAACTTTGATGCAATCTGCACAAATCTCACATCAAAACCAACCACGAGAAGGATGCAGGGGACAAGGGCGCCTGGATTTGTTTGCCCTTCATATTGCCACCCTGACCTCATGTGACCTCAGCATGAATGCAGAAAGAGGTATGGAAGGTGTTGACTTCCTCAATAAAGTGAATAAAAGCACTAGTTCAGAAAATATTAAATTCAAGGAATGGATAAAAAAAAACTATTCTTATCAGAAGAAACATTGTCAAATATTTCATTTTGTTCCAAAACGGTACTTCACAACAGTTGGAAAAAGGAAAGATCATTGTAGGCTTTGGGAATCTCAAGTTTGATTTGATTGTCACTTGACACATGACAGATGAGCTGCACTGACTTTACTGAACTTACCCGCAAAACTAATAAACTGGCTGATCGTGTCAGTCTCTTTAGCTTCACATGCAAATTGCCAAGAAAAGTGTTTTGGCAGAACAAAGTTCAAACAAGTGTTTCATCCACTGAACAAAACCCTCTCGCAGTGACATGTTGGCTCAGATGTTATGGTCCTACAATCAAATCTCATCTTGTTTGGGGATTTCTGAGTTTAGATGCCTGCAACTGCCATTTGCCCATTCATTACCAAAGATCTAATTACAGGCTGCCACATGGTACTCCTTTAACCATTTGCGTCGACATAATGACTTTAGTCAGCGGTGAAATGGGATAAAAGCGTGAGAGACGACAAGCAAGCCTCTTACATGTTGTTTTCCAATGTAGAATGAAGTAAAGAATTACCTTCACGAAAAACTAAAACTTCCATCCCTCTATTGTACCTTTTCACAAGTTTGGTTTGATGTGATGATGGAGCAAAGAAATGAGTTAAAAGTTACTGATTTTCAATATTTCTAATACTAGGAAAGACCATCTCCATTCTCCAACTAGGTGCATCTTCAAGCACGTCTTGCTATAGTTATGCAGATTCAAATGGAAATAAATTCCTCTCATTAATCAAAAGCTCGGACAATTCATAAGCCAGGATGTCACATTTTTGAAGGGCATGAACGACCTTAATTAGTGGCCTGGGCTATAACCACACTTTATCTGGAGCGAAGTGAACCCAGCCGCCACCGCGAGAGCTGCAGCGGCTCAGTGTTACAACAGCTCCTCCAAGACAGGAAGAAGAATGAGGGGAAGAGGGAAATGAAGAGTCTTTTTGTATTCCAGAGTGGGAACGGCTTCACTGATTGAATACGTGTCAAGCTCACTGCTGCAGAGGCACTCGTTTGTCAAAAGGAAGCGCTTTCTTCCTCTCACACTGGAGAAAAATAAAGTTGAACGAGAAACGGTGTGCACCAAATCCTGAATCTCTGCATGTATGCGAGGATTTTTCTTTGTTGCCAAACACAAAAAGAGAAGACCGATTCCACTCACATCTGTCGGGGAAATATGAAGCAGAGAATAAAGCTGCAGATAAACCTAGTTAATTAGAGCCAGGAGGCAAGTTTTGTTACTTGTGGAATAGATTTTTATCAAGAGTCGTCAGATTAGCAATCAGCAGAAACACTTGACTGTTCACTTTGCCAGTATTAAAGAACAATTACACGCCAGTAAAAGAAACCGTTTGTTCATTCAACCCATTTCCAATATCTGCATACCCCGATAACTAGAGACTGTATGTGTCCTTTCAGATTTGCTCTGAGCGCCAGTGGCCCCGGGCGGAAAAGCTGCTGCTCGGTTGTTGTCGGTGTGTCCTTCCGAGTCCTTCAGCCAAGAGCAACCTCAAGCTTACTTCCCCCTCCACTATTTTTACGCACTATTTCCCCCAAACTGAGACACTTCTCCAAAGCCTGAAGTTCACTTGCAAATGTCTTTAAATGCCTGTAATTATTGACATTTGACTCCACTAGTTGTTTTTTTTCTTTTTTTTGGGTACATTACACATGAAAAGAAAACGTTTCCCATGAGCAAAATTAGAGAGAGAAACTCAAAGAAATAAAAGTGGAGAGGATTTTTGTTGGAACTTCCGTAAACACATCTCTTTCACTGGCCAAGTGTCACTACGACATTCAGACAAATACACACCAAATCTCGGTTTTACTCAACAATTTTGTCAAATGAGTCATGCTCACATTGACGTGCCTGCAAGATGACTCCAAAATAGGCTAATTAGGACAGTAATCCTCAGCTTTCATCATTCCTACAGCACAGTCTACCATCCCTCTTCTCCTAAGCTCAATTAAATCAAGGAATCACAGTGGATGTTACTGGCAGACTTCTAATTTAGACAGAAGTACTACTCAATTTGGCTAACATAATTATCTTAAGAGTACTTCTCTACCTGAACTCTGTGTGAGAGGACTCCAAGGCCTACTTTTTATATTTCTTGTGCCCGTATTAAAAAGAGGTCAGTCAGTGAAGCAAATAAAAGCCTGAGTGAAGGATGGAGCTTTATAACAATCGGATGCAAATATGATAATACGGTGTGTTGTACAGCCATAATAAGGTCATTGGGCGACTAAATGTGACCAACTTCATTTCGACTTCCAATATATCCGATGAGAGATCTGCCGTGATGACAAATCTTGTTGTTTTTTTCCCCAAAATGGATCTGGATAGTAAGTCAAAGAAACTTACATCACGAATTCAACTAGCTTTTATTCCGGATGCTCTTCCTGCCGCGCCGGGGTCCCACACTCTCAAGGTCAAGACAACCCGAGGCGTCACTTGGGAGTGCAACAGAGGACGTTATCATAATTGATAGCATCATCATTTTTGGTTGAATGCACATCGAGTAATCAATGGTTGATGGGATTATAAGCGATAAAAGGCATTATCTCATGTTTATTATCGTGGGTCTATTATGTGCCGCAACTTGATTGCATTGGGAGTTATTTGATTGGATTATTTTATGTTTCTAGTTCAATCTGATGCTATAAATCTGTCCTTACACAATGGAAATGTTTGTCACACACATTCCCTGACAAACTCAATGTATGAATAAATGTGTGCAATATTAAGACTTTAAAATTTTTTTTAATTCATATGCTTTTACATTTTAATATGCCTGTATTATGCCAACACAAGAGTGTCTATTCCGCTCCAAATGTCACCAAAGCAAGTGACTTTCCTGTCACAAGAGGGACTTGAACCCGGGTCCCTCACACTCGCTTTCAAGTCTTGACCCGTTGCACCACTAGAAGATTTTCTCACCATTTATCATAAAAACCCTCTCGGTGCCAAAGTCACAACATTATGACAAACAACAGTGCCAAATAAAACGGTGAGCAACACAAGTATAATGCCCGCATCTTGTTGTTACTTGCTACCAGTAGACGTGGTTTCAATCCTAATGTTTGGGTCTGTTTATAATCCAGGTTTTTGAGGTATAACAAGTTTTAAACTTGCATTTTTGGCGATAAGTCTTGGGAACAAAGACGGCGGAAGTCAGCTCAAGCAGAACGGTCAAGAATATAGACAAACAGTGGTAAAACAAACTAAAAAAAAAAGAACAGTTTTCACTATTGATGAAGTTCTTTGCGAGATGCTTGCTGTGATCTAGTTTTAATGTCCGCAACTAAATATTCCCTTGGTGCAACATTATTTTTACGGTTGCCACAAGAAGGAGATACAAAACATGACTTGATCTTTTTTTTTTTCCCACCCTCCGTCTGCCCTCAGAACGTTGGAAGCTGCCATGCACTCCGAGCAAGTCTGCAAATGCAAGTACGACTCAAAATATTTGCTCTGACGACTGAGTCTAATTGTGAGGTCTCTGCCAACTCCCCTCTCCCAGCATCAACATTGCTCCATGCCAGCCCTGCAAGATCAACAATTGGGCTAAATCCATAAATAGAATGAGTGTGTAAGCCACGATAATCACACAAAAAATAATAACCTACGTCTGGCGGAACCACAAAACTGATTCAAATCCATCAAGCGCGCCCTTTTTATATAGTCTCATATAGCTCCTTTATGATAGAAACATCCTCAAAGAACAACTTTAAAGTGACATTTCGTTTGGACATATGGAGGCATTACTTTGAAAATACTCCATCTTTGAGTAAAACAAGCTGAATTATTGGCAATCTACCTGTACTGCAGTTAGCTTTGTGCCAGCAGAGCGGTTGAGTCGTATTGTTGCCATCATCCATCTTCCCGACCTACTTTATCCAACTTTAGGGTTGCAGGCGGCTGGAGCCGATCCAAGCTGACACTGATCGTCAGTGAATCACAGGGCCAGCAAAGAAAGAGATGATCACAAACTCGCTCCTTTGGACTGAAGTTTAAATCTGGTTTACAGTAAGAAAAGTGGAGCTTGCAAAGCTGGAACATGCAAACTACAGATAGAAAAGCCCTGAGCCCGAATTCAAACGAGAGCCGTCTCACTGCGATGGGTAAAATGCTAAACATTACACATATTTCTATCTGCATATTAGCGTTTTGTAGCCAAATCATGTTAGCCAATATTGTGATCTAGTATTTTTTTTCTAATAATTTTTCAGTGAACTATATCAGACTCCTAAGGTCAATAAGACATATTATATCCAGGAAGACATTGTTATATTTCTAAAGACATTTGTTCAAAATATCTATAAAATGATTTATTTCCAATACTAAATTCACTGACCAGCTTTTCTATTTATATCTACTAAAATGATCTTTACTGTATGACTGGTGTTTATAAAGCTTCCTCAAATTCAGTCGTATTCAAACCTGGCTTGTTGCTGCAAGTAAACTGATCAGACACATGATGTCCAATTATATATTTAGTTCTGAAGGTTGATGTGTTTGAAGCAAACAAAGGCCAAATTGTCAGAACAAGTCAGAATCTCCAAAAACTGCAGCTCTCATGGATTGTTCTCTGGAAGGATGTGAGTCAGCTAAAAAAAACAAAAAAACAAAAGACTGTCCACCACCTTACTATTTGCCAATAGATGTATTTTTCTTTATGTACAAAGCTGCTAATGAATCTCCCGCCCCATGGCATTTCTCAAATAGGCTGCAGATTTTAAATGGTGTAATTTAGCAATATCTTCATGAGGAGAGTGAAAAGATGGGAGAATGAAAGCAGCGTCAGGAAAGACAGACAAAAATCTTTCCACTGTGGCAATGTGCAACTATGTTCAACTCAAGTATTGGATATTAACCTGCACTGAATGACCAGCGCAAGCTTCACCCACACTAATTGGATATTGTTTATCCAGAGACCCCGATTCCAATAGAGCAGCTCATCATGATAATGACCTTGCAAGATCTCCCTCAATTCGCTGTGCTAACTTTGAACAAAAATGGTCTTCCTTGTTTAGACTAGTCAACGAATCTCCACTTGGGTCTGCAGAGGTCAGCATCTTTCAAGTGGTCCCATAAAAGAAACCTGATTAAACCAGCAACGGGGTAATACAAAATATTAGGCTGGCATTCATTATGTTATAGCCGATTGATGTGCTCCACAGTGAGAACAGCGAGTGGGCGCACGCAGCAAAAGTTAATACACAGACCCTCAAATCCCACCCTGCTAACAAATAAATCCTCTTGTTATCTCGCTATAGCAGTGGCAGAAGCCCCACTCGCCACGTCCTCCCAGGAGCTCTTCCTCTCCCCCTCCTGCGCAGACCGGCGGAGACCATAACAGATTGACTCGGGCTGACAACAGCTGCCAAAACCCTGCAAGCCTCGTCCTCCAGACACTGATGGATTGTGGAAGGGGAGCCAGGCTGATTAGGCCCCTGACAAGCGGGAATGATTGCAGGGTGCAACCCTTAAAAATGTTGGCACCTGAGAGTTTTCATGGAAGAGTAATCTTGCCACCTTAAGTCAAGTTGCTTATGATTATTCGGGCTGACAAAAAGGTTTGGTGTTGAACTTGTGCGGCTGTGACAACAAGTGGCAGAAAATGTGTGGGAGCATTGATCCATTTTCACGCTGTCTGGAAGGGGGGGGAAAAATATATATGTGAAAATGACAGCCTTCTACACTGTCTCAAAGAATAGCATGTTCTTTTTTGCGTAGTTTGTTTAATAAGGAGTAGCTGACAATCAAATCTCGCTGCAAAAGCTCTTATTTTTTTAATCGACTCGGTCACATATGGCTTCTACCTGGAGCTTGACAGTGACATCCACTAACTAGGGTCCACTGGAGGAAGGCAAACTGTGTTTCTATTCAGGGAAATGCTGCTTGTAGAAATGAATAAGCAGAAAACTCCTGCTGCTTTACGAGCAGGCTTGGAATGATGAGCTGCGGTTTGCTGGACGAGTATTGCAACAACTTTCTTTAGTTCAGCATTTTCTCAACTCACACAGCTACAAACTGCTGCATCTGTTCTCTTCAGGAATTTTATTCATGCCATTTGTTCCTCTTGTGTGCAATCCCCCCCCCAAAAAAACCACCCCCTTGTTTATAATAAACATATAGAACAAGCTGTCCGAGGTTCCCGCTGAATAAAGCAGACAGTGGAGCTGAATAGTTTGCTCTTACAGAGAAAAGCCTATTGCTGGTGGAGTAGATGTTGGCCACGTTTACATAATGCTTTCTATTAAAAAGGGTTTAGGGTTAGCCAGACTATTAATCTAGTATGTGGAACTGTCAAAAAAAAAAATCAATAAATGTGGCAAGAGGAGATGGCAATAAATACAAGAAATTCCTGAGACCTTCATGGAGTCATGTCCATAATGTTCCATCAAGTGGCATTGTTTTTATCGGTTTGGTTAGTGTTGGGTCAATATTCGCCATCTATTGATTGTATTGACATTTCCCTTTGTTGATGTGTGATCTTCATTATTCAGTCCGATGTAGAGTGAAGCTCAACCCGACACAAGATGGTCAGCTTTGTCAAGTACTGCACACCATTTAATGTCGCGAGGATGCAGGGTAGCCTTATGCCACAAGAAAATGTCCAACCACTGAAATATACTTCCTGAAATGCTGAGATTTCACTCAATATATTTGATAGACACGTCCAAGAATGTGCTGCGTTGTGTCAAATGTTCAGAACTAGGGACCGATGGTTTGTAGGCTCAAACCCTTTGAAAAAAAAACCATATTGCAGAAAGTTATTAAGCATTGGGGTAAATGCTAATTGCAAGGTATGTCATCACTGGTGTAATCACCCAACTTCATGTTACAAAAAGTTTACCCCCAGTTTAAGGTGATAATGGGTATGGTGGTCCACTAATTAGTTGACACTTCCAAAAAAAATTTAAATAAATAGATGAGAACAGAATAATAATTGCATTTAGTCTAAAAATCCAAGGCTGAAAGTTACCCTCACATTATTTTCTTTGAGAGTAAAAGCAAAGTAAAATGAAATTCTGCATATTAAGATATTCTTACTTTTAAAAAAAGCACTCTTCTTTTTTTTTTTATATATAAAAAGAGATACCCTATTCAGTGTCGAAGACAGACGGCAGCACTTAATGTACTCATTTTAGTGCACCATCACATATTCGGTATGTCAGATACAACAGTCATGACAGAAATAAAATCTAGTCTCTACATGTTGAGGTTGTGAAACCTGCAGGCCTTTGAAGTCTCTCTTTTTTTTTTTTACTTTTAAGAATTTTCTACTTTTGCATTGAATTAAGAGTCAGCCCTTGACAAACTTTGAGCATTTTCAGAATATTCTTTTCCACCAGTGGCATAATATATCGGTAGCAGTGTGCCAAGCAGAAACATAATATGAACATTTCTTTAAAACAACTACTAGCTAAGGCAGTTTTAAACACGACAATCCATTTTTTTTTTAAGGATTTCTTCAGATCTCAGGTTAATATTACCTTGCAACTTAAAAAGCCAAGAGAAGAATTAGCCTGGATATGGACAATAATACAGTGGCAAGCACTTTCGCCTCACAGCAAGAAAACTCACAGTTTGATTCTGGGCTTGGGGATCTTTTGGTGCAAAGTGAACATGCTCGTCATGAGTGTGGGTTTTTTTTCCTCTGGATACTCGGGTTTCCTTCCACCGTCCAACGACATGTGCATTAGATGGAATAGTGTGTTGAAGCTGATGGACAGAGAACCTGTCCAGGATGAAACCTGCCTTTGTTTGACTACAATGACCTGGGATCGATGCTGCTTCCTTATAAATACTGGATGAATTGATGAAAATTAAGTCAGCATGCACTTTGAATAGCAGTGTTGGAGAAAATTACGCATGACGACCCAATGTTGATCAGAAACAGAAGCATTAATCACAATTACCTGCGTTAAGCAGAAGAACAGTCTGGATCACCATTAACTGGCTGATTTGTTGTTTTTTTTGGGGGGGGGGGTTCGGTTAATGACTGTACTCGCAGTAAAAAGAAGGCATGTTTTGGAGGGCGACGTCATCAAATAAAAAAATAATTTATTTTTCAGGCACAGACAGACAACCAACTACAACAGTAGAAAACCAGCAAAAACACCGGCTGGTTCAACCGAGATCAGAGCAGAACACGACGCTTGAACGAGACCGGTTATCAAGTCCGCACGTAAGACAACCGGAGGGCGAGAGGACACCCGGCTGCGGTGTTACCGGACCGGGGGCTCTCCGTGGAATATACAGGGGGGCCATATGTCTCATCTGGCCAATTAGCTAGCCTGCTAGCCACGCAGTGGTCACAACAAGACGCATATGCAGGGGGAAAACATTAGCTCCAGTGGCTACTCACCGCTGCGAAGGAGTCCGGGATATCCTGTAAGACTGACCGGAACGAGCCGGCAGCCCGCGAACAGACCGTGTGAAGTGACGCCCGGCTGTCCAGCCTCCACACCGGCCTGCGGTAGTACAGCGTTTCCCCCTCGCAGCGCTCAGAGCTCCATTAAAAGCTCCATTAAAAGCTGCATTGTTGGAGCAACCGCAGCGACTGCCCGCTGCAAAGCATGCTGGGAAACTATGTTGATAACCCGGGCCCGGCACGCATGACATCGAGGCGCCATCTTCTGCCCAGTATGGGTACTGCATGGCATTGCTTTAGGTCATGGTGAGGGTCTGCCAAAACTCCAGTCACTGTCCCAACTCCAACTGTCACTAAGGACATATACGACAACGATTCATCAGAAATACATCATAAAAGTACTAATTTTATGTCTCTATTCAGAAAGGCCAGTGATGAGGATTTAATAATGTCTCTCAACCCCCTTCATGATGTCCTTGTCAACATCAGACATACCTTCTGCAAGATAGTGTTTTTATTGTATTTTTACTGTCAATCCATTCTTCCATGCGTATTTCACAGCTCAACCTTGTGGATATTAATATTCAATACTTACTCTTGACATTTTAACATTCTATTCTATATATTATATTATATTCTGTGTGGAGCAACATTGTAAATAATTTCTATTCTATTCTATTCTATTCTATTCTATGTGTGCTATCCACTCCACTCTCAGTATTATATTATGATAGTATCTTTGGCAATAATTGTTTCTCATCTTATTTAATTTTTTCTATTTTCTACGCTGAACCAAAGTCATATATCCCTTATCCAAACCAGAATGGGCACTCAGTAGAAGGCATACCTTTGCCAACACCACATTTGTCACCATGTAATCCAATATATAACAAGAGTATTTGATCTATCTCACCACTCCTTCCATCATTTGTCATAGTTGTTTGAATTGCTTCATGTTATCACTGTTTGTCACAGATGTACACACATTTTACAATTTATGTGTGACCCCCTGACCATTGACGCCCAACTACTAACCAGCGTAATGATGTCACTGCATCATGTGGCATGTCAGAGGATATGGTTTTGATAACTGAACATTTATGGCATTGGGTTGACCTCAATCGGATCAAAACTGACCACGTTATGATGAAAATACATTTTCAAGCTTTTTGTTTACTCCACCCTCTCAAAATCTAACGAAACCATCCTTGGATAAAGACCAATCATCCCAGAAGATTTCATGCAATTTCATTTGATTATTTTTGCCAAAAGTTGTTAAAAGTTGTTGGCAAGAACGCTGATTCTGATTGATATGACAACAACTTAACAATTCAACCACTCACGGGCATACATAAAGCTCATTACTGTGAATTTGCAAAGTTCTGCAAATATTCAGATGGTTATTTGACGTGTTGTATTTTGTATGTTGAGGGTTATAGTTTGCCTGCAATGTACGGTATGACACAGTAGGTGGCAGCGGTGAGTCTAATAGTGAACAAATATACTGCCGAAGAAGAGACTGATGACGTAGAGAAAGATGGAGAGGAAACACATGTCAGCTTTTGCTTTATATCAAACTGTTCCGAACACAAATATCTCCCCTCCTGCTAAGAAACCCGCTCTACCGGTAGGTTGCTAATAAGACTGTGTATTAAGATATGAATCGTGGTTCCTCTGGTGATGCACGCGTGTGTATATCGGCTGCACAGTGCTTTATTTGCACGTTGCTTTTTGTGAGCACAACCACACACTCCTTTAATTATTTCAATCACTTTAGTTATTTTGTTTCGTTAGGTTCATTGTAGTTACGTGAACTTATGTGCGCTGCAGGTTCCCGTTAAGAAGAAGAAGAAGAAGAAGACGACAAAGGCTACGGACAATGTGAATGCAGCTGCAAAGCTCAGAACACAAATGAAAGCTGAGAAGAAGAAGGTCAAAAAAAAGGTGCAGAAGGCTGCACAGAAAGAGCAGAGCAACCAGGCAGTCATAAATGTACGTAGCAGCACGTATAAAAAAAAAAAATTTTCCTCCCAAAGATGTATCAGTGGCTCGATTTTCATTAGAATTGGTGTAATTCTGGTTTTAGACCTGATATTCAACTACCACATGAACACAAATAGTTTACTAATATTACTAATTCAATATGGCAAGAATTAAAGGATTTCTTAATGACCAAAATCCAGATAAACTCCATGTATTTATTTTCAGTAGGCTTTGATTACCTTATGTATTTCATAATTGCTTTAGATTAAGATTTCTAATCGCCTTGTGAAGCACAGAATTGCCTTGTGTCTAAATGGTGATATGATATAGAAATGAATTTGCCATACCGAGAAATATTTTGCACAGAAGATTGATGTTTCTTTGCTTCATCGGCAGCTCCAGCAGGAGGAGTGTGTAAACGGAGATGCGGGGTATCTCCAGGATGTGCTTGCAAACCTGGCAGGAGTCAACAACAGCAGGGAGAGAGCCAGCAAGCTGTTTCAGTGGCTCATAGATCCCATTCCTGCCAAGACCTTCTTCAGGTACGTTCAAGTGTCGCTCTGCCGACATCAGACTGTGTGAGTCACCTTCACGAGATACAGCAAACAAACTCGTGAAGTTTTATCAAAATGTGTTAAAATGCACTGCTCAGATCAAAGAATGCTTTCAAGAATGGCTCGTGTAAATCACGACTTGAACAAACCCCAAAACAAATGAATTTGACTGTTTCCATTAATGTAGACACACAGGTTTTTAGTCATTTATTGCTTTGTTGCTATTGAATCAAGTCTTATAAATTATTTCATGTCTCCTTGTTTTATTTTGCCTTTCTTTTGGTTTTCAGGTTGTTTACCTCGCATTTGCAACATCTTCTAATGTTCTTTACCGCTTTACCGTTTAAGTACATTGTATGTCCTTATGAAGAAACTTGCCTTGTGGCAGAGATTACAGCTGCCAGTATCTCTTCCCTGCCATTTAAAACAAAATTGATGCCTTTTTTTTTTTAATTCATCAAGTGACGTTTATTCTTTCTAATTATCGACAGGGACATGTGGGAAAAGAAGCCAATTTTTGTTCAACGCAAAAATCCACATTATTATAAGGGATTGTTCTCCACAGCAGAGTTTGACCGTATACTGAGAGAGGTGAGCAACGTGAAACTTTGCAGAGATCTTTCCAGTTGGTTTAAATGAGTTGTTGTTAAATGTCTTCATTGTAACTGTTGAAAAATGACTTGAGACTGAACAGCTTATTTTTTTGAGACCAGATTTGAGAACTTGTTCTCTGTCACAGGTAATATCGGACAAAGCTTGATTTATTTTCCCCCTGAATGGTTGAACGTGATAACACACCTCTTTCAACCCTGAGACTGACGAGATTCATCTTGATTCTATGGCTGCAGAGTTGTCAAAAAATTAACAAGTCCTGCTTATTTTCCCCTGGATAATTTAAACTTCCTATTTCTTTGTTAAAAATGTGAGGCTAATCTTTTCTGTGATTGATTGGTTGTACTGCAGATAGCCTGGGATCCAGTGTAATAACTAACGCATGTACGAAAAGCTGTCTATCTCAGCCTTCTGGTCGTTTAAAAAAAAATAATTATTAATATCATAAATGTTTTAAGAGTGATGGTAATTATCAAGAGAAGTGCTATAGCTGTGATTAAAAGTCAGTTGAACTAAAAGAAAAAGTGAATGTTGCTCCTGACCTGCATGTTTGCATTGTGTAATTCAAGGAATACGTTCAGTTTGGAGTGAACCTGGATGTTACGAGTTACACTCAAGGCAGAAGAGAAACACACAATCCTTCAGGAAGAGCTCTGCCATTCACAGTGTGGGACTTCTATGAGGTAAACACTTTGCCATGAACAGAAATGAATATATAGCAACATTTTCTTTTTTTTTTTTAAATCAGTCTTTATTTACAGCCCATATTTCATTAAAAATGCAATGTAACACACACATACACGCACACACACACACACACAATCAAATCTCGGATACGAAGTTATCAAGGTCTTTAGCTTGATTATATTGATTATATATATAGGATTAATATTACATTTTATTAATCCTCCTTATTCATAGTTAATATGAACTGCACCTTCAGGAATACTGGCCTTCGGGAATATGTAAATTCTCCATAGAATCAAACACAGGTGAATTTTTCTGTGCTATCCACTGCTCTATCATGTCTTGTATCCTCCAGAACCTGTAACTAGTCATATGTGAATTCTTGAATTGAGCCACGCTTTTTGTCAGACGTTTTGTTGTGCTTCATGCATGGAAGGTATCGGCTCACCATCAGCACTAAGCTCCAGCCTTTTTCCTATCTCCCTTCACCAGAGTGGCTGCTCCCTCCGCATGCTCAATCCTCAGGCGTTCTCCTCCACTGTGTGGAACGTGTTGTCCATCCTCCAAGAGCAGTTTGGCAGCATGGCAGGAGCCAACGTGTGAGTGTTTCTGGGACCAGAATCTGTTACTGGAACCATCTTTGTTTGGGGGATTACATGCGTGCGTTTTGTTTTCCTCCCTTCATCCAGATATCTGACACCGGCCAGAACACAAGGCTTCGCTCCCCATTATGACGACATCGAAGCGTTTGTGGTGCAGCTGGAGGGGAAGAAGCACTGGAGAGTGTACACCCCGAGGTGACCACCTTTTCAGAAGACCGACGCTTGTTTAATATTAACACGGCAATAAAACTAGCTTGGCTTGTTTAATCAGATTGTATTGTTGATTAGATTTGGTCACCTTAGAGAGCAAGTGATTAGTTGCTGGTGAGGATAAATGATTGAAGAAAAACATATTTACAGTATTTGAGCTTCTTTTTATTAAATCGTAGAGTAATAGTGAGAAATGATACAAGTTCAGTTTTTTAACGATTTAACTAGAAATGGTGAAAAATGTGTGATTCTGGATAGTTTCACACCACCTTTCACTAGATTTGATATATCATTGGCATGATATTGTGTATTTTCATACTGACTTGAAAATCATTAAAAAAAACCCACCTTGGATTGCATTTTCAGTTGCCACGCATTTTTGTGATGGGATTCAAAGAGACAAACGCATAGTGAGGTTACTCTTTTGTCTTTTTTCAGGTCAGAGGATGAAGTCTTACCCGTGCTTTCAAGTCGTAAGTGGAACATTTTCTTTCTCACCGTTCTGTGAAAAAGGTTCTAGGCCAGTGTGGGGAAGTGACACTGTTTTCAACAAGATGTGTTTAAATATTTATTTTTATCACTTGGTGCAAACTAAAAAAAAAAAGCTGTGCTTTGAGCCCAGCAGGGTAATTCATTATCAGCAGACGCATCTTGGAGGTGACTGCTTCATGTTTCTCCTCCAGCAAACTTTGACCAGGCAGACATTGGGAAGCCGATCCTGGACGTGGTGCTGGAAGCCGGGGATCTCCTTTACTTTCCCCGTGGATTCATCCATCAGGGCAACTGTCTGCCTGACGCACACTCCCTACACGTCACCATCTCCTCTTACCAGAAGAACAGCTGGGGGGACCTCCTGCAGAAGGTGATAGTCAGTGAGATATGTTTGATATTTGCAGTGATAGGAATGTTAGAAATTCAAAGGAAGAAGGAAACTCACTCAATGATGGACACGATGAACTATCACATGGAGGGAAAAAACTCAACATAGGCTCAAACTGCCGATGAGACAAGGATGCTAACCACTACAATCCCTCTGTCTGTTTAATCATCAAAACTAAACTATTCATTGTAATTGAAACAATGGACCTGAGCAGGAGATGAAATACTACTGTGATGTGTGTTGATTGTGGAAATATTGGTTCTTCAGGGACTATTGATTACATGATATATGTTTAATCATGTACTGTACATGATTAAACATCCTACATGTCTTTGTGATTTTACATTTTCACATTGTTTCTGTCTTTTCCCCTCAGGTGGTTCCTGCTGCTTTAGAGATCGCCATGGAGGAGGATGTGGAGTTTAGACAAGGTTTACCTCTGGATTATCTCACGTATATGGGAGTGCAGAACTCTGATATGGTAAGTTTTTTTTTTTTTTTTTACTTGAATATACTGAGACTACTTGTGGCGAGAACACACATTCCCATGTTTTCATGAGTCTCTCTGTACTGACGGCGGTTGTTCTTATTGCAGGATGACCCACGCAGGGCAAAGTTCTTCTCTAAAATCGAGTCTCTGATGAAGAAACTGACCAATTACGCCCCGGTCGACGCTTCTGTAGATCAGAAAGCAAAGCATTTCCTCCATGACTGCCTGCCTCCTGTTCTCACTCCAGGTATGAGATAGGATCAAGGAAACTGCAGCAGTATAGCCTAAGATACAAGCTGTGTTTTACTATAACAAATTCATGTAATCCCCCCCCCACAGAGGAACAGGCCAGCAGTGTGCTCGGGGCACCAACCAGGTGGGAGGGTGGACGAGTTAAAGATGCGGGTATCCACATCACCACCCAGACCCAAGTCCGAGTCCTCCGTGCAGGCTGTGCCAGGTCAGTTCTTGGTAAAACTCCATGGAAAACATACAATGACGATAATACGGAGAGGGCTGTTTTGCCAGCTCGTTGGCAAAACCGTTTGACAGCCTGCATGTCCGATGGTATATTCTGTGATCCAAATGTTAAGACGACATTCTGCGTGCATCTCAGAACAGGAAACTGCCCCAGTGTGCATCCCACCTTCACCCATAGTAAGCTGGGATCGGCTGCAGTATCCCACAATGCTAAGTCGGTGCAGGAGATGGATGGATAAAATATGCATAAATTGAAATGAACACTTTTAATATGTGGTTGTGAATCATTTAACAGCGTGATGCTCCACCAGACATTTACTGCAGCGCTCCTCACGCCGCGCTCTTTTTCGGAGGCATTTTGCTGTCCAGCGTTTTTCAATTCATCCATTGATGTACTTATCAGTGCAGAACAACAAACCAAAAAAAAGTCAAAATTACATCAACCTGATGAACTGTTTTCAGGCTTTTTTCTTCGGTTCGTATTGTTTCTTTTCTTCAGGCTGTGCAGTGACGGAGATGCTGTGCATCTTTACTACACCACACACAACTCCAGAGTTTACCACAAAGAGGAGCTCAAGAGTTGTGAAATAAATCCAGAGGTACATATTGAAGCTTATGCATATCAAATTTCCTGTTGTGTATTCACTGTCTTAATGATGGTGTTTCTTTTTATCCCCTTTCAGCTCACAGATGCTGTGGAGTTTCTGATCCATTCATACCCTCATTTTGTGAAAGTAGAAAGCCTCCCCTGTGATTCTGTGCAGGACAGGGTAGGTTTATCCTTGCAGACAGTGCTTAAGCAAAAAGCCGCTGTCTTGTATTGAAAGGAGTGTATTTAAGGAATGTGCGTGACAATTGTCATTTTTCTCATTGTCCAAGCACCTATGTAAACATGTAATTTCAAAAACCTGTGTTTACTCATTTTTCAGCATGTTTGTCACATTTGTGTTTTAAGCTGATTCTCGTTTGGTTTCCTGTCTTCCTCAGATTGCTTTGGCTGAATTGCTTTTTGAGAATGGGATTATCCACACTGCAGAAGCGCCGTAGAAGCCCCAGATTCTTCAGTCACACTGGCTGCATGGACACATTCAAAACACCTTTGTCCTAAATGAAAGGGTGCAAAACACTGGGTGCTCTATGCATTGGCTGTGCTAGAAATGAAAACTGTCTGATCGACTTCATATAAACCTTTTTTTTTTTTCCAATTGTGTTGTGCTTCACAAAATCATTGTATAAAAAAAAACATTTGGATGAGAAAAGACATTTTATTATTGGTTGATACAACTCAAAAGCAGATGTACAGAAGTCTTTTTAAATATCGAGGACGATCCATCAATCAAACTACAGCAGGAGGACATTCAAAGGAATGGGTGGTCTACTTCCAGGTCACCTCCTCATTAGGCTTCAGCTCCCTATGGAAAAGCAAAATGAGATGTCTTAGAATAAAATAATCCTTTATTCTGGTGGATTAATTCATGAGTCCTCTTAATGTGAGCTCAATATCAGTGTAAATTGTCATACTTGACTTTCACAGCTTCTCCAACATCATAAGAATAGTAAACCTTTCATGCGATGATAATCTGAGTGGAGTTTGTTCTGGGCGGCTGTTGGTTGGAGCCATCGTCTTATAAAATCATTATCTTAAGTAAAAGTGACAATTTATAAGTGTGACGGAAACTTAAATGACATTATGTGGATTGGCTCTCATTGATTGGCCAGCTGAGGTGACAAAAGATTTTCATAATCCTTTGGGATAAGTTGGCTCAATTTAAAAACATCAAATCAACCTGTTTAACTCATTACGTGAGCAAAGCTAATAATTATTTGGAGTTTTTTTCCAAGCATCTATGGTTGATTTGATGATAAGAATACCAACATCAATTATTGCTTAGAAACATCAAAGTAAGTATCACATGAAAGACTTGCAAGTTACTTTTATAAAGGAAAAAAACAAAGAAATTATCAATGGTTCATTTTGGATCTACGCCGCTCCAGAGGTCGTGGACCGAGTAGATGCTGTTACATCTATGGCATCATCATAAATGTTGGACTTGTTTTGCTCTTAAACTATGACCAGTTGCTTTTCTTACCTTCTGTACAATACACTCTTGTTTCTGAACGCCGTCAGTTTCTGGTCCTGTTGTTTGTCAAAATACCATCCGATCACAAAGCCCATAGGCACCAGGAGGTAGGTCCAGTACTCTCTGGCGGCTCCTGCAAAGTTCACCATGGTTCCTGCTGAAAAAAGCAACAGACATTGACATAAATACTGATGCACCCTCTGTCATCTGAAAAAAAATGTGTTTAGGTTACACGGACATGTCACGACTGAAATCATAGTTCTGGGCATTTCTACTTCATATGACAGCTGCAATGCAACTATTCCAAAGTCCAGCAGCCGTTGTAAATATTTGCACAGCCAAGACGATTGAATATGTCCAGATTCATAGTTTGTTGAGAAACGTGATTTCAAAATATGCATTTTTAAAAAGAACTGTATTCCCTAAGACTATTACTAACACTATTGTGCCAATATATTACTTGTCAAAATGACTCGAATGACAGTCCTTAAAGATATATTTACATTAAAGTCATTAAGGAGTTTCACAAAACGAAATGTTTTCAGAAAAGGATGTACCACATGACTTATGTTGACTAATAACTTCTAAAGAATGATCAAAAAACGAGAAAAGAATTGCATAATAAAGACGAATCTTGCTATGCTTTTCAACACGATGGTTTCTCCAGATGACAACTCATCTTCAACGTGTGCTTAAACTAACAATCTGTTTTGAGGGGACAGTGGCAAACATAAAAATCATTGAAATGCAATTCCAAATTCAGTTGCAATGTTAATGTAAACATCACAGTATAGACACGGGGCTACACTAAATTAACAAGCACTTCCAAACAGTAGCCGTTCATCACTGAACACTGACACACACGATGACTTTTGATGATAGTGAGTCCAGATTCACATTTTTCCACACTCACTCTTCACTGCACAGCCAGAGCCTCGATGCTAAACTGTTAGCTTGCACCGCTTCAGCAATTATATCTTAATTTAAAGCGATTGATCATTTCAAATGGCTTTCGATGATTCAGTTCAATAAACACGTTATGGCACACTGACACAAGTCAGACAACAATACAACGAAGAAAAATGGAAAAGCTTACCTTTTGTTGACAGCTCGTTGCGGCCTTCAGCTCCTCATTCACTAAACGAAGGACATTGGACCGTACCAACTGTAAGAAAGAAGAAGTGGTGACTGGAGACTGAGTACAAAATTAATATTACGAGAAAAGCAGCTATGGTTCGTAATTGCGCTATTTGTAAAAATAAAAACATAATTCAGATGTATCGTATTAATTAAATCGTGTTTTAAAGGCTTACACGTTTGTATTTCTCTGCACAATATTTTTCAGTCACACTATACGTGGTATACTCCCACGACCTTTGACACGTGATGTAGCGGCAAACATGTCCGCCCTGAAAGTGTGTGTTCAAAGATGTTAGCCACAAATTGTCAATGTTGGACCTAAAGAAAACCATCTCAACTGTGTATCTATTCCAACGTTTATTAATTTGTCCTTTCATACATTTAATGGTACGTTCCACGTGCTTTTGTCTCCTATAATACGTCCAGAAGGTAGGGTGAATCTTGCATGCGAAGCTGACAGGGTAAGCTAGTTGTGGCTAGCAATCGTGTGTGTTTACTATTCACTATTCAGTTAAACTCACATTTAACGGAGTTTTGCGTTACAAGTCAGACATATAACGGCCCAGAGTTACTTCGCACCCAGCTTTGTTTTGCTCATTTAGTTGCTCTGAACTCGCTTTGTGCTCAGTTGGATTGGGACGCACAAAGAGCCGCACAGCTGCAGATCTCACTGCTTTTGTTTCGTGAGCAGACTTGGACTATACTTCACAAATTCAACCTTTCTTGCAGCGTAACAACTGAGGGGGAAAATGACGTCTATTATCAAGCTGACGGCCGTGTCTGGAGTCCAGGAGGAGTCCGCCCTGTGTTACCTGTTGCAGGTGGACGAGTTCCGCTTCCTCCTGGATTGCGGCTGGGACGAGAACTTTTCCATGGACATCATCGATGCCATGAAACGGTGGGTTTTCTATTCATCCTCTGGGTGCATCCGAGCTCTCCCTGTTCTACGAATTGAATGATGTGTGATGCTGTCTTTCTCACTCCAGGTACGTCCACCAGGTTGATGCTGTGCTTCTCTCACACCCTGACCCCATACATCTGGGAGCCTTGCCCTACGCAGTAGGCAAACTGGGGCTAAACTGCACTATCTATGCCACAATCCCAGTGTACAAGATGGGTCAGATGTTCATGTATGATCTATATCAGGTAAGAAACATGGCGAACAATGTTTGTTTTGTTGGTGGTTGCCTTCTCAAATATTGTGTTCTTTTGTCCCCTCAGTCTCGTAATAACAGTGAAGATTTTACACTGTTCACCCTCGATGATGTGGACTCTGCCTTTGACAAGATCCAACAGCTGAAATACTCACAGATTGTCAATTTGAAAGGTGAATGACTTTTAGACCATCTTAGACTAGACAAGACAAGTCTTGAGTCAGCATAATCAGGACACAAGAAAGAAAACAAAGCAAAATGAGTGCTCACTATTCCACATGGCAAACGAGACTTTAAAAAGCACAGTGTATTAGATTGGACATGTTCATTTTCTTTTACATTGCATTGAAAGCCACAACACCACCTGGATTTATGAATTAATCTCATTCCACTAAGAGATTAATTTGCTTGAATCTCTACCAGAAAACTTGTTTATTAGAACCTTCTGTTGTATGCAAATAACTTCCATGCTGATTCAATAAGTTTAAGCACTTTATTCAGACTAAACATGTTATAGTTCTCTCAAATGTCATGAAACCGTGTTGCAAAACTATGCCACGTGGCAGGCTTGAGTAGAAATATCAGTTTTATTTGCAATTCTATGTCTTGATTTTTTTTTTCTTTTACTCTACAGGAAAGGGACATGGTCTCTCCATCACTCCTCTTCCAGCTGGACACATGATTGGAGGCACGACCTGGAAAATTGTCAAGGATGGGGAGGAGGAGATCGTCTATGCTGTGGACTTCAACCACAAGCGAGAAATGTGAGTAGGAAGAAAGGTCACACTTGGAATATTTTCAGTATGCCTTTCTCCAGTTCAGGGCCGTGGTGTGTTGGGGCTCATCCCAACTATCTATGGGTGAAGGCAGGATTCACCCTGGGAAGGTCACGAACACATTCACACTCAGCCAATTTAGGGTTGTTGGAGTCTGAGACTCCTCCCAGTTCTTTAATTCTAAACTTGATGTAAAATGAAATGCCATTGCAATTACTATTTATTTATCAGATAGCCACATTATCCACTGTGTACACTTGAGAACCTGCACAGGAGTCCAGACATGTCTAGAGCGGTGACAAGACAACCTTCCGATCAGCTCCCCTCTCTTGTTCTGACATGAAATCTGACATTGACAGAAGTACAACATTTTTTTTTTTTAAAGAAGTGTGCATGTGTAGTCATTTACCTAAAAAAGCCAGCCATGCTCCTGCCTCTATCTCTGGATTTTGTCTCAATTTTGTCCACTCTCTCAACACTTTCTGACAACAGTTTCTGCAACTCAGCAATTTTAGCTCACAGCAATAATAGCTCTAGCAATATGGTTATGCCGTTCATCAAGCTCAAGTGTATTTTATTTTGGACTAAGTGAGGAAGTTGGTCTTACTTCACAAAACCCACAAACTTTCCGGTGATAAGTCCATACAAATTGGCCCAAACCCCAGACTCAAAATGGAGATATATACTGAACAAAACTATAAATGCAGCACTTTTGTTTTTGCTCCCATTTTTCATGAGCTGAACTCAAAGATGTAAAACATTTTGGGTGGGGGGGGGTCAGAAAACAAGCCAGTCTCAGGTGTGACCGCCATTTGCCTCCACACATGACATATGTTTTTAATCTTTGTTTCTGTTGTGCTATTCTTATCTGTTACAGCCACCTGAACGGTTGCACGTTGGAGAGCATCAGCCGCCCTTCTTTACTTATCACAGACTCCTTTAATGCAACATATGTCCAACCACGCCGCAAACAGAGAGATGAGCAGCTACTCAGTAAGCTAACTTCACAAGACTCTGCACTGCTAGTATCGAATAGCAGATTCAATTAATTCCAAACATACTGTTGTGATATCCTCTCCAGCCTTCCTTTATTTGTTTTTTTCCATAACGCCCATGTTTTTCCTTCTATTCTCAAAGCCAATGTCATGGAGACACTACGCGGTGATGGTAATGTCCTCATTGCCGTGGATACGGCTGGGCGTGTGTTGGAGCTGGCTCAGCTCCTGGACCAGATTTGGAGGACAAAGGACGCTGGGCTGGGAGCATACCCGCTCGCTCTGCTTAATAACGTCAGCTACAACGTGGTGGAGTTCTCCAAGTCCCAGGTGTCGTAAATCGTCACAAAACATTCTCTTTCACATTATCTCAGAAATCTCTATTCTGTCTGTTGGTATAAAGGATATGACACAGTCGATGTTGTTAATAGCTCGCCAACATCTGTCTTCTATTTTAACGCACTCATGTTCTTCAGGTGGAGTGGATGAGTGACAAGCTCATGAGGTGTTTTGAGGACAAGAGAAACAACCCCTTCCAGTTCCGACACCTCACCCTGTGCCACAGTCTGGCAGACTTGGCGCGGGTGCCGAGCCCCAAAGTGGTGCTGTGTAGCCAGCCGGACTTGGAGTCGGGATTCTCCCGAGAACTGTTCATCCAGTGGTGCCAAAACGCCAAAAACTCCATCATCCTGACCTACCGCACCACACCTGGCACCTTGGCCCGCTACCTCATCGACCACCCCACAGAAAAGATGCTGGATCTGGAGGTGAGGCCCTTCTTGGTTGTGTTGATTTGCCATGACAGAGATTTGAGATTTATTCTATCAAGCAGCCTTTGCCCCAGGGGGAAGCAACTCGTCTCTCACATTCAGACCCAGCTGAGGAACACAACAAAATGTGGCACTCTTGTCATTTGCACCTCATCCATGTTTCACTCTTTCTCATTATGACAGGTGAGGAAAAGAGTGAAACTCGAAGGCAAGGAGCTTGATGAATACCTCGAGAAGGACAAAATAAAGAAAGAAGCTGCAAAAAAGCTTGAACAAGCAAAAGAGTAAGTATAAATACAGTGATGGACAGGACGTAAAGAGTTGCATATCTTACCATGATGGAGCTTTATGTATATTAATGATGCACAGTTGATCCTCAAGCAAAATATTTTTTATATTCCTCGGTGTAAAACGACGTTTTGACATTTCTTTTCTCACTCTTGGTTTGCATTACTTTTTATTGGCATGATGGATTATTGACTGTATCTGTTGGTGCTCCTTTTCTATCAACTCCTCGTCCATTCATCTATTGATATATTTCATCTTGCTAAAACAAAGAATCAGGTACAAAGCCAACAGAAGGAAAAATCCTGCTCTGAACCCGAGATATAAAACAAGCTGTTTTAAATATTACATTTTAAATTGAAGCAGTCTCGTGACACTGTGAGGATAACATCATTATAGTGGACGACCTAGCAAACAAACTGCCTGTTATTAGTGTTAATTTAATTAATATACTACTTTTAACTCTCAAAATGGGGGTTTTTCTGGATTTTCAGGGTGGACGTGGATTCCAGTGATGAAAGTGACATGGATGACGATCTGGATCAGCCTGCTATCGTGAAAACTAAACACCACGACTTGATGATGAAGGGCGAGGGCAACCGCAAAGGCAGCTTCTTCAAACAGGCCAAAAAATCATATCCAATGTTCCCCACCCACGAGGAGAGGATCAAATGGGACGAGTACGGGGAAATCATCAGGTACGACTGTTAAATAATGACATCACGGAGTGCAGGGAGCCAGTTGTATTACACTCGCCACCTTTATTGATAAATCCACGCTGTGTTCTCAAAGGCTGGAAGAGTTTCTGGTTCCTGAACTTCAAGGCACAGAGGAGGAGAAGATCAAGCTGGAATCTGGGTTAACTAATGGAGATGAACCTATGGACCAGGATCTGTCTGTTGTCCCCACCAAGTGCATCTCAAGTATAGAAAATCTGGAAATCAGGTCAGTAAAAAAAAAAAAATCTGTGTCCCCCTTCTGCCAAAGGAATTCCAGCCCGAAGCTTGACAAACACTGCTTTTTTGGGGTATCTTCAAGCAAACCTGTTTGGCTTTAAGCTGGTGACTATTTAAGCTCTAGTCATAGAGCCTCTATAAACTTGATTACTGTTTTCCTGGAATTGCGTGATAGACGTGGGACATTTCAACATTTCAGTTTGAAAATAACCAAAAGATGTTAAATACTGAAACGTTATGGGACATCATTTCTCCACAGCTGTTCACTCTGGAGGGTTTATTCGGCTGTGAAATTAGCTTTTAAGGTTGGATATTTTAGTTCTTTCGTGGATGAACACACAATTTCCATCAAGCTCTACTGCATTACGGTTGTTTTATTTACAACGTGCTGCAACACCTAAACATAATTGAAATGCACCTTATAGTATGTTTGAGATGTTTTCTACTGTTCCAGATATTGTAGTGCACTGATGGCAGTACTCTCATGGGTAACCCTGCGGTATTTTCTCTGGTCCCTAGCCAGCAGTACAGTACAATACGCTGTCGTAGTTTGTTGGACGGCCTCCAAATGTTGAATGGATGTAAATGTTTTAAATATCAGGCTCAGTGATGCTGAAAAGGCTTATTGTCTTGTCAGCAAATCTCAACTGGATAAATTGCAGCTCTGTTAAGAAATCTTGCCATAAGTCATGGTTGACATCGTCTTGCTAATCAGCGCCAATGAAAAGACCTGGCCTCAACTTTTTGTTTCCTCACAGAGCAAGGATAACCTACATAGACTATGAAGGTCGATCGGATGGCGACTCCATCAAGAAGATCATTAATCAGATGAAGCCAAGACAGCTGGTCATCGTTCACGGGCCGCCCGAAGCCAGTCTGGACCTGGCCGAGTCCTGCAAGGCTTTCAGCAAAGACATCAAGGTGTACACGCCGAAACTACAGGAAACTGTGGACGCCACCAGTGAGACGCACATCTACCAGGTCAGCCTCTGTCAAAAACCGTTTTGCTTTATTTACAGTGAACTCGTGTGTTAAAGAAAATCGTGCGGCAAAAAAACAAAGAAAGAGAGAAATCACTGCATGAGTTCTGTAGGTTAACATTTCTAAAATTTCAATTCTGTACCATCATCCGATCTTTCTCTGCCTTGGTGAAGGTGCGGTTGAAAGACTCTTTGGTGAGCTCGCTGCAGTTCTGTAAGGCCAAAGACACGGAGCTGGCGTGGATCGACGGCGTGCTGGACATGCGCGTGGTGAAGGTGGACACCGGCGTGATGTTGGAGGAGGGCATGAAAGACGAGGCAGATGACAGCGAGATTCCAATGGACGTCACCTCCGACCTGGCCATCGACCACAACGCCACGGCTGTGGCGGCACAGCGCGCCATGAAGAATCTGTTCGGGGAGGACGAGAAGGAGCTGTCAGAGGAGAGCGACATCATTCCCACGCTGGAGCCGCTGCCTACAAATGAGGTAGGAAACCGCAAATTCACCGTGGGGAGAGATACTGCCCTAATTAATATTTGTTTAGACATCAATCTATTCATCTAATATACGGTTTCATCCAATTGAAAGACGCTGAAGCAGATTGAAGCTGGCTTTAGGTTAAAGGCTGGACAGTTACGGGGAAAATACAGAGAGACAGTCATCTGCTCACGTTAACATTTACGGGGTAATTTAGGGACTCGAATGAATGTTTTTGGACCCATGGAAAATGAAAACACTAAGAAATGCTGAGATCTGAACTGGTGATGATCTCTCTGTGAAGCAAGAGCAACAACTACGACACTACCATTCAGTACATAATTAGAAACAGTCACTGTTGCAGAATAATCGAACAAAAGAAGTACTTGTATCATACTATATAACATATACATAACTTTCCTCTCTCCTCCCCTCAGTGAAACTGTTAACTCATTAAAGCCAGTTTTTGAATTTGGTATTGGTTTCCACTGTAGAAAGATTGGAGTGGAATGTTTTGTTTAGGATGTTGACAAACATATCAGAGAGTTATTACAATAACATTGAATTTAGCTTTGAAAATGCATACACACACAATATGGAAGATTGTGACAGTCAATATAACAAAAACAAGATCACCTGAAAGTGAAGGAAAGACAACACTAACAATATACAAGTAGAAATATTCATCTTATAAATCCTCAGAAACTAAAGTAATGTTTTTACACACTGGGAACAGCTGAGAAATGACATTTCAGCCCAGAAACAGCCGCCATGTCTGCTGAAGGCTGAGTCGATTTGCATCTGCCCTTCCAATGCATTAAATACGGGCGCAGTCATAAACGACACAATCGCTTTCAAGCGTAGATAACATTGCATGTGGTAAATTAACAGATCATGCAAAATACTGAGAGGAGCCTATGCTAATGGTTTAGACACGCCTGATATTGCATATTATTCATGAATGCAAACGCACTAAATGGATAGTCGATGTTATTTTTGCCCACCTGTCACATACAATCCTCCATGTAGCCTGTAGAACAGCTCCCACATGTCTTATCAAGTTAGCATGTGTTTTTGCACACCACATACAGGTAAACCAGACCCGTAAATCAGCAGGTATTTGAAATGTATTCATTCGGAAATATGCTTGCAAATTGCACATCAGAAAATGGTAATATCATAACCCAGTCTGTGTCAAGCCACTGATACTGCACAAGTTACCTTGATGAGTGTGTTTTTGAAAGAAAGCTGCTTTCGTGACGTGACTTTATGCTCAACGTATCTCGCTCACCACCTGCTCTTGCTTTTTAAATGGATTCATGAATGGTGAATGGATTTTACTTATACAGTGCTTTCCCGCCGCTCGAGCAGTTCCCACAGCACTTTACATTGTTAATCACATTCACTCATTCACGTACACATTAACACACCAGTGGAGGCGGCTCCCATGCAAGGTGCTTCATCCATCCGTCCACTTTGGGTTGTTGCTCAAGGACACTTCAGCACGTGGACGGGGGAGATTGGGCATTGAACCTGCAGCCTTTGGATTGTGAGGCGACCGTTTTACCAACCGAGCCGCAGTCACCTGGTTGGTAGTTTAACCCTCTGGATTGTCTGAAGCTGGTTAAGATGGGACATTATGGCTGATTGTGTCAAACCGCAGGCTCATGGTTCAGTAAGATGTTCACTTTTATGTTTATTTTGCTTTCACTGAGTTTTAAAGCACTTTTACAGAAAGATCAGCCATCATCTGTCTCACCAAAGTGCCAAAATCATCGACACAAAGCAGCAGTGTGATATTGATGAGGCGTACCTCCCTCTGACTGACGTGGGTGCTTTGTTTTAATTCAGCTAAGAGGGATTTTGTGAGTGGATGCCTTACCTTTGCCACCACTCATTTTAAAATGTAACCTTATTTCAAGAGTGTCAGATCTTATGCAAATGACTTTGCCATTTGAGTCGGTATGAGGAGCAGATGACGTCTCAGACTGAGTAACTGCTGCTGCCAGTGGACCAAACCTATAATTGTCAAACCCTGAGGCAGTTTGATCAAGGTTAGATGCATCCTCTTGAGACTTTCAGTTCCAGCAGAAATGAATCGCTCCTGACACTATTCGTCCAAAAAGGTACACGAGAAGCTCCGGGAGTCCTCTGAGGAATAGTCTGACCAGCAGCCTCTTTCACTCCGTCTCCAGATTTCAGGGCACCAGTCGGTGTTCATCAACGAGCCCCGTCTGTCCGACTTCAAGCAGGTCCTGCTGAAAGAGGGCATCCAGGCGGAGTTCGTGGGAGGAGTGCTGGTCTGCAACAACATGGTGGCGGTCCGCAGGGTGAGTGTCCTTCCCTCTGCCTCACTGAGCACAGGCCATCCGTCAGCTCCCTGCAGAGCTGCTCTCTCTCAGCAGGGAAGGTGGCCAACACCGAATGTTACTCTGCTGGTTTTAGTCCATCCAACCATCTTCCATACAGCTTTATTCAAGTCAGGGTCAGGGGCCACTGGAATCAATCCAAGCGGACTTTCAGACATGGTGCACCCTGGACAGGTCGCCAGTCCATCACAGGTCAAAACTGAGACACACTCACATTCAGCCCTTGGGACATAGTCACCAATTAATTTCAAACTCAGGTTTTTCCTCTATGGGAGGAAACTAGCCAGAGAAAACTTACAGACATGGAAAACATGCAAACTCCACACAGATATATTATACAGGTTTATGACAGTCATAGAACACATGAATAAATGTCTTAACAGAGATTTTATATTGTTTATACAATCGAGAAATATGAGAAATGTGTAAACTGTTGACATTTTTAAGATATAGACCAGTAACTGTCCTAAATTCTTCATTTCTACACCTCCCAACAGATTTCTTCTACATCCGATAGACAGCATCTCAAGTGTTTAGTTTTTCACTTTTAGGCCTTTTTAATTTGGTGGTTAAAAATAAATTGTGCCAGGACGACCTCCCAATGTTGCCTTTTTTTAAGTTCTCAAGAATCTAAACGAGCATGTTATAGACATTTTGAATTGTTCCGATGAGAAATGCTAATATTAGAGGAGCTAAATAATTTTTACTTTGGTTCACTTTGGACAGACTCACTCTGGAGTCAAGATTCAGACAAACCGGTTTAAAAGGCTGTCGCAATCATATGTGGCTTTCCCACAGTGGTATTTTACTAGTATTTGAGAAAATCAGTTTGCATGTTCATACATGCACCTAAATGTTAAATTAAGTTCGAGTTAACATCTGAATTTATTCTTCAAGGTTTATTGACTTGCACACAATAAACTGAAAAATCTGCACTGAAGTGGAGCTTTAAACACAAAGAGAAACAAATGTGGCCTGCTTAAGTAGGATATAAAAACCCCAGTGGCAAATGAAAACATCTCACCTCAGATGAAAGACGCACCCTCAAAAAAAGAAAAGAGTCACAGGCAAAACTCAAACAACTCAAGGAAAAGCAAGCGGGAGCCGGGATACTAACAACAAACTGCATAATTGACAAGAACCTAAAATAGACACAACCCAGAAAATGAAATCAAAGAGAAGGGAGACTTTTAGAGGAGTGTGGATTTCTGTTTGTGCTATATAACTAGGAACTAGTGATGTGGATTAAAATGCCACTTTAATACAAGGCTCGGGTAAAAGAGCAGTTTATTTTCGAGGTCAGCAGGGTGCCCTACAAGACTTTTTAAAAGTGAATGATGCTCAAGATGACCCGTGCATCTTTGTTGTTTTTTTTTTTTTCTTTCTTTCCCAGACGGAGGCCGGACGCATCGGCTTGGAAGGCTGCCTGTGCGACGACTACTATAAGATCCGGGAGCTGCTGTATCAGCAGTACGCTGTAGTATAGCAGCAGAGCAGAGCAGAGCAGACCCCGGCAATACAGAGACAATCCTGTACAAGGACTTTACCCAGAAGAGAAGGGCCCTTCTGCCCCCCTGAGCTGCTCCAGCAGCACCACTGTAGACCTTGTTGTACATTTTTCCTTTTTTTAAAAAGAAAAAATTTTTTTCTGGTAGCCTCTTGTTTTAGTTGTTAATTTGCAATTTGCCCTGGACTGACCTCTGTGTCAACCTGACGTTCTCATGTTTCTGCACCTCCTCCCACCATACTGTCACCTACTTAATGACACTTTTACCTTTGCTAAGAGTAGTCTTTTTTTTTTTTTTGTCAACATTTGCTTTTAAAGGTCAGTCTCAGGGGTCATGAGTTGAGGTTCAGTCGATGTGACAGGAGGATCAAGCATCAAACACGAGCTGTGAATTAATGGCTCTCCGATGCGACTGAAATCAGTCTCTTGTTATCTGGCTCACTCACTGCTCTCTCGTGAATAGACATTCAACATCAGAGTAAGCACTAATTTTAGATAACGAACACTTATGAGTCACCCTTAGTCGTTTGCATCCATGCATGAAAGAAGGGAACATGTGATTTCAATTTAAAGGCGGATGTTAAAAATAGCATTATGTGGTAATTTTGGCTTGTTCACTTATCCATGTATTTCAAGAGTATTTCGGGATTCTGCACATTTTGGCGATTCTGAGACTCTGAAACAACCACTTGCATCAAGATGACATGAAGGCATAGGTGATGTGCGGTACGTAAGTCTGTCTTCTTTGTACAAGTGGAGAAGGACACACTGCAAGCAGAGCATCACGATCCTCTCTTGACCAACTAAGGACATTCCTTCTCTGCTGATGTGGAAACCAAGCAAATTGAGATTCTCCGCCCTCTTCACCTGTTGATCAAGTATGCATAGCAGAGTCATTTCAGAGTACTCAGTAGTTCTTTCTGAGTCTTTGTGATGTTGATGTCCAGATTCTGTAAAATGTTGAATTTCTTCTCTGTAATGTGCTTTACACTGAAACTTAAAGAAAACAACTTTTGACCATTTTCAGAAAAAAAACAAACTCTTTCTTTTCTCAACATAACTGTCACCTCTCCTACATATGGGACCAAACCATCAAAGCCTCGTCTCAATCTTTCTGACCGAAACATCCAACGCGAACTGTCCCTCCAATGGAACAAGTGAAAAACTCCTCATCCTCAGCTCTGGTCTCCCATTCAGCTTCCTGGTTTGTTTTTTTTGCTTGTTCCATTTTGTCTAAAGCCATAGCTGGTCTCACTGCTGTCCCAAGTTCAATCCCAAATGTTAAATGGATGTGTACCAGATAAATATGATTGTTGAAATACAAATTGTACTTTCATTTTGATTTGATCTTTCAAGATGTTTCAACTTCAATCATGAATTGTATCTTTAGGTGTCTAAAGCGTGTTGCTGGCAATCACAGTCTTTATATATATGACTGCAAAGGCAATTGGGGAAATATAAAGCGTTAGAAATATCACAAACTTCATCCATCCACCAATGTTGTATACTGCTCCATCCATCATAGGGGACTTGAGCCAATCCCAGCTGATTACGTGCAACATTAAAGTACAGCCTGATATGTTGCCAAACCACCAACGGCTTCAGTTCCCATCAATATATGACAATATTGAGGGGCCATCCAACAGATAACGTGACCTAGATTTGAAAAATCGAACAGAGCTGGATGTGTCACTTCTTGATTTGATATAAAACCATTTGTCCTCATTGGACCTTGAGTTTCTGGATGTTTTCACCTGCAGGATGTAACAACTCAAGCTGGAAGAAGCTTCAGAGACAGAATCACTGTTTACACATTTAAATCACTTATGGCACACATAACTCTCTTGAGATGTTAGTCATCATCTTTTCCATAAACAAATACACAAATAAGTAAATAGAATACATAAAATCTGTGGCTCACATATTAATATCGGCATATTACATGGTGTTGAGAGCCAAGGAGAACAGTTGCATTTTAGGATTTGATTTAAAAAGTAATAGACATTTTGTGTCTGATCTGCAGTGACAGAGATTGTTCCATAATCACTGAGCAGCGACTGAAAAAACACGGTACCTTCTGAGCCTCAGCCTGTTTTTAGGTTCGGAGCAGCTGATTAGCTGACCTGAGGAAACAAGCAGACTTGTAAGGTGAAACACTTCATAAAGGTAAGGTGACCATGGAACCACAACATAAAGTAATCCAGACGAGTGGTAAAGAAAGCATGGATTACTGATTCATAATGCTATCTATCAAGAATTGGGCTTTATTTTAGCCAGCTGACTCAAATGAAAAAACGCTTGATTTAACCGCCTGCTTCATTGTGCCTAATGTTTGAATCAAGTTTGACACCAAAGTGTTTTATGGTGACCTTGACACTTTAAGCCAGAGGACCAAGTCCGCAGTGGTACCACCAAAAACCATCACCTCTGAAACTGAAAGCTGAAATTGAGGTGTATGTGGCCATGAAACTTAAATATATTTGACATTTCTGAATGAGCTCATCTTTATGTCTATTTTGTTTGAATGCCTTTTCTTTTTTAGATAAAAAATTAAGCAGGAAATCACAACTTTGTACCATCGTTTTCACATCCCACCAAGCTCTTTCCATATTAAATGCAATGCTTTTGCATGTTCTGATTGCACTTTTAGTACACAAGCTTCCTCAGTCGACTGGAGTAACACCAGATGGAGACATTTTTCTGCTGCATCTAACCAGCAGCCTCTCTGAATGCCCATATCAAATCTGCCCATGCAGCAGGACCATCTGTAATACAGCAGTGAGATGACATTGTCCCTGAAGTGATAACTGTGATTGAATATAATTCTGCCTGCTGTGGCATGCCAGGATTACTGCTCTCTTTATATTTTAAGCAACTGTCTCTGGCTGCGTTTTACCTCCGCGCCTGCTAGTGACACGGTAAAAAGTAATGAAATGCTTCAGCAGTTTGGGGTTGTTTTTTTTTTTTTTTTGTCTTATCTTTTAGCAGCACACACACACACACACACAGCCTCACCTCTGCTGTGCCTCACTGAGGTGTAACTGCTGTATTAGAAAGTCTGGTGATAAGGGGGAGTGTCAGGATTGGAAGGGGGAGGCAGGCCAGGTGTCATTGCCAAAGTGATGTGTCCGCTGCTGCCGTGGTGGCACATTGGCTCGGCTGATTACGTTTGCAGCGTTGTGTGAATCCCCGGAGGTAGATTCTTTACACGGGCAGCTGTGGAATGCCACTTTTATGGGTTTACCAAAACAAGCCTCCTCCCCATCATCACTCCCAACTCTCCATCGGCACACGTGTCCTCAATGTGACATCACACTGGTGGAAACTCTTCCTACTATGATAGCCTATTAGGCAACCACAGAAGGTACACATACCCACAGTGATACACACCAAAGGACAACACTGAAAGTGTGTGTCTGTATAGGGCTTGTTATAATATAGTAGTGGGGACCTAAATCTAAATATTAACCCAAAACGAGAACCCTATTTAGGAAATATACATCTATCTAAGATGAAGAGATGACAGTTTGTTTTTATGGGGGGTTATAGTCAAAGTCCAAGGGCACTGATTAGGCAAGTTTTTTGTAAATCTGTGGAAATTAATGTATTATCCCCATAAGGCATTGAAACATCCATTTTGCGTTTTTCCTTTGTGGATTCGTGAACTGGTGTTAACTCCAGCCCCATCCCTGAACTCGCCATGGAAACTGCTTGGTGGAAAATGCCTATGAGAGGATAACAATGTAGGTTCTTTAGTTTCAGGCTTTACTTACGGTGAGTTAAATAGCTTCAGCTGATTTTAGAGTATGTGCATGAAATGACTGTTAGTCATTGTGCTGTTCTCATAAGGTGAAGAAACATATGTGCATGCAATCTTATGCCTTATGGGTACAACATATGGATTTATATCCAGTTTGCCAAACTCTACTGGAACTATTCTTTCTTCACGCCTTAACATAACATTAATCTAAACATAGCTGTGACCTAATCATAAAAAAAAAAAAAAAAACCAAACAAAAATGGCCTCCTGAGACATATCAATACATTTTTAGGTGAAACAATATTTTATGACTCAGGCAAGGGTTAGACAAATAGTAGTCCACAAGAAATGAATGTAAGTCAATGTATTGTACCCATGAAAAATACATAAGTGCTGTGTGTGCGTGCTTGTGTGAGGATGTTGATCATGCACATGGTTGGAGGAGTTAAACTTGAGCATGGGTGGCTGGCTGACGTGCAGGCCTGTTTTTATACAGTTGCATAACATACAGTTTTGCACTTTAGAAACATTAAATTTTAAATGCTCTTCTTTAATCCGTGGATCACACACAGACACTCTCACACACACATGCACAAAACTTTCATGTTCAGAAACACACCAGAGATGCATTTATTTATTTATTTATTTATTTATTTATTTATTTATTTATTTATTTGCCCCCCCCCCCCCCTCGAATCTCAACAACCTGTGACAGACAGAAGCTGAGTGAGTGATAGAGAGCTTGAGTGGAGATGAGGAGGAGGAGGAGCAGGAGGAGGAGGAGGAGGAGAAGAGGAGCTCTTCTGTGCCACAGAGCATGCCAGCTCTGCCCAGTCACTGCTTTTCATTTTGATAATTGACCAGCAACGCCAGAAATGTCCATCAGCTAATCCTCTTAGCTTTCATAATGCTGACTCTGTCACAGAAGCCCCTGTTTTAATGTAACGAGCAGCTAAGCCCAGAGCACCAGGCAGAATCATCCAGGGGCATTGAGGCCACTCTGCCCCCTGGAGGCCAAAGAGAGAGCTACTCTCCACTCAACAAGTGCACTGACAATCTGTTAGAATACGTCAAATCATAAATCCATAACCTGGCTCTGAGGTGATCACACCTCTTGTGTTTCCCGCTGCACTCATTGGCACACAGCTGCACCGTGGAAAAGGAGAGCATCTTGGTCAAGCACATCCATTCATCTGTGTGGAGTGGAGGATGAATGAATTTAATCCCTTTTGAATTCCTGGTCTCCTCACTAAGCAGTCCACTTAATGCCAATGACATCAATGTAATAATGTGAAAAGGGGACGCATTTCTATGAAACTGCACAATATTCAGATAGCATAAGGCACAAAAATCCCATGATATCCAGGTCTGCAAACAGAGCTGTCACTCTGTCTAAATGGACATCACATTGCTGTCTCTTGAGCCCCCCCCCCCCCCCCAACTGCTTTACAGATTAAGTACAGTTGTAAATGAATAGCAGTGTTTTGACATTGTGCCAAACTGCTGGATATAGAAAACCTTCATTTGTTATGTACGATCCCAATTTTAAAAAAACAACTTGGACTGAAGTGTAAATAAAAAATTAATTCAATGATTTGCAAACTTTATAAATTCATAGACAGCATGTCAATGAAAGCGGGGACATTTTCCACCTAACAACAAATATATCCGCTCAACCTCTGGTGGACTTCTTACCATCCCCACATCACACCTCAGCACCATGGGTGCCCGAGCCTTCAGCTGCTCAGCACCCACACTCTGGAACTCAGTCCCTCTAAACATAAGAAAGTCAGACTCCATGACATTATTCCAGTCTAAACTCAAAAACCACCCGATCAAACTGGCTTCTACACTTTTTTGGACACTGTGCACTTGACTTTACTTGTTTTTTGTTTTGTTTTTATCTTTTTATGTTTAGGAGCTATTGATGTCTTTATTTTTTATGCTCTTATTGTCTGTAAGGTGAGCTTGGGAGACCTGAAAGGCGCCTCCAAATAGAATTTATTATTATTGTTTTTTTAATGTTAACGTGGTAACATTAAAAAAAAAAAAGAAAAGAAAATTCTGGGATTGGCTGCATAACAACATTGTTTAAATTTCAAGGTGGGATTTTAAACTGTCCAGGGATTGAATGTTTCGGATGTTGGGTGAGATAGCCCTACAGACCGGAGGTATACTGAGTCTGAGCAGATCTCAGAGTGTGGCGAGGTGAGTAGATGCAGAGGAGGTCAGTGAGGTTCAGAGTAGCGAGGTTATGAAGGGCCTTGAATAACAATTTTGAAATTAATGCACTGTGGAATTGAGAGCCAGTGAAGTATATGGAGAACTGAGGTTATGTGATAGATGGATGGAATTTGAGTGATGATTCATGGGGCAACATTTTGAAGTGGTTCAGAGAATCTGGAGAGATTTTGGTGCATAAAGGATAATAATGAAAGCCAATACTGGGTGCTTGTGCTTTTCAGGTTCTTAAAGCAGCTCTACTTTAAAGGAAAGGCATGATTGCATCCTGGACACGAGTGCAGGGTCTTGACTTTGCAGAATCAATGGATAAAATCCCAAAACATAAGTTCCAAGATAAAAATCCAAGAGGATATAACAGATAATATAACTGTATGAATTACAAGTCTCAAATGATGATGAGAAAATAAGAAAAAAAGAATTATTGCACCACCATGACCTCATATGGAGTAAATGGGAACAACAGATGGATGGCTGTAGTTCACACTATGGCTGCAACAAAACTTTGTACCTTTTTGTTTCCAAAGGTGTTTTTTTGACTGTCACTTAAAGGTTTTTGCATAACAAAACTCAATCATTTTGAAGTAGTGGCTCATAGTAAAGAATAACATGATTGAAGCTTAAATATTTGGCAATTATCTTAGATATTATTGCAGTCTTCTTATGGCCTTACCATTCATCGCAGTCCAAGATTGTGCAGTCCCTCTGAATAATTAATGTTTGACCCCTGCTTAATTTTTGGCTTGGCTTTTCCTCTTTACTTTCTCTCAGACTTCACTCTTCATAAATCATTTTCAAGCTCATGCTTTTTTCCTCATTCCATGAATAATCCTACAGTGTCTTCCACTGGCAATGGTCCTTTAGTAAAGAAAACACTTGTTCCCACCCAGCCTTTAAGATATACATGGAAAGACGCTGTTGAGCAGGAATCCTGAATTACACCATTAGGGATGTGATCCTCTTATGCAACCTGCTCTTCACACTCGACCACAAAGCAGGAATGCTCATGAGCGCAAATCCACGAAGGCACTTGCCGCCAGATTATCCACAGTCCACAATACTGCAGCTGCCATGTTGCCTTTTTGATGAAACAATGCATTTTGTTGGAAGTGCTGGGAGCCGGGGCTGATCCTGGCTGAGTCCCTGGCAGCGGCATGTGAATAACTTGATGATCATGTGTGTGTGTGTGAGACTGGATATTTGGGACAGATCACATGAGAGTGTTTTGCTTGGCTTGAGGACAAGCAGCACATTCTTCTTCTCGTGGAGCAAAAACAAACCTGACCATTTGCTTGTCTGCAACCTGAGGAGATGTAGGCAATAGGATCAGGAAACATGCTCTTTGATGAGGGCAGTATCTGCCTCGGAGCAAACTGCATTCGGGCTGACATGTGGTTCAAGCCAGTCAGCAGAATGCAACCTGGCTGGCCTGCTCTTTCCACTCAGCACATCAGAGGGACCCGGCCTTATCTGATGTGACGTAGCTGACACCACCTTGAGAGCTGTGAGGAGACCCTACCAACGATTAATTCAAGCTCAGAAATCATGATAAAGATAAGCTCTCCGTGTTGACGCCTGCAGACGTCTCTCCTAAACTCAGACCGTCTGTGTGTCATGCCACAGGAGCGTGTAATAGGACTGAATCATCTGCAGTGAGTGATGTTGACGTGAAAATGAGTCCAGGCTGAGGAGTGTGAATCCAGAGAAGTGACTCAGCACTGCAACCGTTTATCTTTGAGCAATTCAGTTTAGATGCCAGCACTGAGTGGTGACCTGCAAACCTCAGTCGAACAGAGACTCCCAATTATTCTGCTTGCTTTAATTTATATCACAACATTAGTGAGGTTTTGCTGCATCCGACAAATTTGGCAAGAATGCTAAATTGCCTTTCAGTGGCCTAAAGCTTTCTGTCTCCCATATTTCCTTTGAAGCAAATTATAGTCTACTCATGGAAAAAAAAAAAAGTAAGAATGCAATGAGTTAGGAGCTGAGGACTTGAGCCAAATGTAGGTCACAATAACACCCTGACTGGTGTGAGAAATAGTTCAAGCTTAGATGTCTACTGATCTATCCGGACACAACCATTTAGCTATTTATCTGTTAAAACTCTGATACCATCATTTGAAATGTGAATCCAAACAGGCAAGCCTAACACAAAACCTGGAAGTTCATTTTGTCCCTGGTGAAATGCTGTGTGAAAAAATTATGTTCTTCATTTGGAACTACATCCCACAGTCATCATTAACAAATAGGTAAGTGGGGAAGTTTCCCTTTTTCCCTGATAAAATAAGACTTGCTTTATTCTGGAAAAGGTCCCAACCATCATGATCGAGTTAGCAACACAACATAACTTTGTAACAACAACAACAACAACAACAACACTAAAGATGGGACTCTATTTCACATCTCGTTCTTGTTTATTAGATATGTATGTTATACATTTACTTAGGAAATGCGCAATTAGGGCTAAGACCTTTCTTGTTCCTTGACCCAAGGCTTTTCTTAGAGTATTCCAGATTTCTCTCCGCAACCTTGTGAGGTTGTTTTTGTTGACTCTTAATGGACTCGAGGTGTGATGCACCTATGGATGATTGACGGTCTCTATATGACAGCCTTGGATGGACTTGCAACCTGTACCCCGTTTGTCCTCCTTTTAGTCTAACACCATCTTGGATAGGTTTGAGCTCTCCATGACCCCTAGTCTGGAAGAACCAGTTGAAATGGATGGAAAATCCAATAAATCAAACTCTTACAAGGTTCTGATGATCAAGTTGGCTGTTGCATACTTGACCGTGGCTTTCCATTCACCTTTTTGTTTCGGGAATCGAAGTAAGCTCTACTTACACTGGAAGGGTTTTGGAGATTGGAATGAAGTCCTTTGTCTTTACTGGGATTGTATGTGGCCAGAATGATGAGAAGGTTGAGTCAGAAATACCAAAGTAATCTTGCTCTCAACTTTCCCCATTTTGGTGACACAGTGAAAATGAAACTGATCGGTGAGGCAAACACTCCTCAATTCAAAGCTATGAAAAGGATGCCTACGATGATATGCCAAAATGAAGCAAACAAAGCAGCTTAGTCTTTGGTGTGTGAAGAAGTGGTCCATCATGTCTCCTGAACAGTGTCCCATTCTGATTATTCATGCATCGTGAACGTTGTTGCACCAGGACACAGTAATGAATTTAGTAACAGTGTGTTCTGTCTTGTGCCTTTGTGTATGCTGGTTAAAACCCCCCATGAAATAAAAAATAGACCTCTCGGTTTTTTATTATATGATGGTCTGACAAATAAATTCCAACATATCAATAAACATATTTTTCTCCTTTTCTCCTCCTGTCAGGTGGTGTTAAATATCAGATGACTCGTCTTGTACTCAAAGACATTCATTCATTCTGCATCCAATAGAAATGCTTATGCAGCCTTGTTGCCCCTCTTTGCACCAACAGCAGCCTCAAACTAGCAAAACTATGTATGTTACTGCACAAACAGCCTAGTTGGGTAATTTAGAACATATCCACTGTTCTATAACACATTTTGACCAGCGAGTAGTTAGCCCACATGTATGGAAATGAAATTGGTCATAGATAGTTTTATAAAGTCAATGTGATGGTCTTGGTGTGTGTCTTGTTTCTAGTTTTTCGTAATGGCTTTGTTCGTGCCAAGCTTTATTATCACGGCCCCTGTTGGTGTTCTTGTGTATCCATGAGTCATCTCTCATCTCTAATGTATGAGACCCTTGTGAGTCCTCTGTTCTCCTGTGTTTGTTGTTTCTGCTTTCTTGTTAGAGGGGCCACGAGTTTTTGCATTATCTGTAACATTAAAGACCCTAAAGGCCCCGGATCCATTTTTTTTTCTACACCAGAAAACACGTACACCACAATAGCAAACTTATTTTATTTTAATTTCAATTATCATTCCTTTTATGTTGGTTTTTTTTTAAATATAATTATTTTTCAATCAAATATTGAAGGAGATTGTTTGGCGAACTGTCCAGAGTGTACAATACTTTTCAACAAATATTGGCTGGCATCAGCTCAAGATATCTGCCAGCCTATATTGGATAAAGTGGGTGTAGTTGATGGATGGATGGACGGACACATTGTAGGAGGCATTATTCAGTCACTCAATATGTCTGTTTTCTGGGATATAATGACATGTGTGTGAGTAAAAATATGTCCTGCACCTTATACCATAAAATGGGATTTAGAAGAAAAAGCTACGCAGGAGATCTTTCATGTAAAATGCATGATATGTTGGCATAGCAAATACTCTCAACAGTGAGACATGGAACAGCTGCCTCATTTTAAAAGTTGCCAAGTAATAGAATCAACGGCCTCAAAACCCTACAAGGAAATAACCAGCAGTATGTGATCACACGCGACTTCACTTTGACTTTCTTTCATAGGTCAAGCTTGATTTTAAAGACTCACTGCCTAATATTTGATTCCACTTGGGTCTTAAATGGCACTCCAAGAACTGAAACAATGCAGCAGTAATTAAAACATCTTGACAAGTTGCACAAGATTGAGAAAAAAAAACAAAAAACAGGTTTGTGCCATTCCCACAATGCAGAGGCAATGTTCCTAACCCTTTTTTGTAACACCGTGGCGAAGAAACATAAATTCTATCATCGGGGATATTTGCTGAGACTTTTAAAACTCTCCCCTCACAGCCACAGTAGAAATTATAGCTAAATGTGCGCTGAGTGCTCTCCATGATGAGTAGGCTGATTATCAAGAGTAAAATTGGTCAAGAGCTCCTTTAAAAAGAAACTTTTTTTTATGCCAAAAAGCACATTGCACCACTCAGTGCCTGCCTGAATAATAAGACTATGACATTAACAACTCCTACTCATTCTCCTCCTACACTGTGCCTATAACTTTTGTGTCCAGTACGGAGGTGTGCAGGGTGATGAAATCACACAGCAGGGAAATCTACTGGCTCATTGACTTTATTGAACCCCCCCCCCCATCCACCCTAGCAATGACTGAATGAATTGGAAGAACTCACCCTCACTTGTCCTCTGTTTCAGAGTACTGCTGCCTGCATTAATATAGACTTTGGAGTCTGTCTCCACAGCTCTGATGCTATCTTGTCAGAATGAATGGGCTGCATGTTTCTGCTGGCATAACCTCTGTGGTCCGACTGAATGGGACTCTCCACTCTTTTTTGCAAGGGGAAAAGGTTGCTCTTTGCCTGCCTACCCATCCTTTTCTGCTCTGCAGACAAAAGAATAATGAAGTTATTTATGTGCAGCTCATTACTAAAAGGTTGAGTCTCTCCAAGATACAGCCAGCCTGTTTCCTCTGGCCACTGCGCTTTGGACTGCGATACCTTCATCCAATTTCACGCTACTGTGATGCTTATTTTAAAAGGAAGGAGCTGGATTGAGGTCTTAGACTGAGAGGATGTGGTTCCCATTTTAATAGATAAACAGCAGATTGTATGTATGAGTTTAGTAAGACAGGTGGAAAACAAGGAGCTTGCCACAAAAAAGGTAAGAAAACATGAGAGAGAATAATTATCATAACCCTTTAACATTCCCTCTCAAAATCCAGACTCTTAAAAAAAAAAAAGACTTTTGACTGTTTAAACACATGGATGCATGGACGGAAGACTTGAAAGTAATTATAAACAACTTCATATGCTATTCATATATAACATAGTCTGACAAACATGTACCACTTTCTCAATTGGAAACAATTCTCAGTGAATTACTGTTAAATAATGACTTCATACCTTTGAATGCAACTATCCTACTGTGGATTGGGCTTTTTTTTTAAAGAATTACTTACATCAGTCATTAGAAGTAATCAATGTATCCTAGGAAATTGGCACATTAATGACAATATTGTCACTTGCCCTGCTTTTCTGTGGACGATGCAAATGTTTTATTTTGAAAAATAAATCACATTTTGAATGTGGCAGGAAGGGATGTTTGCCATAGCTAGGGGTCAAAACATCAACACATCACTCAGTTTGATGCTTCTCCTCACCATTCAATCATGTTTTCAAGGATCACTATTATTTTACAATGAATACTTTGGAAGAAACAGAAGTGACTAAATATGATCATTGGCCCTATAAAGGAGTTAAGAGTAAACCCGATGTTTTTGAGAGAGTTAAAAAAAATATGGGTAATATTATGTAAAGTTATGCTCATCATATAAAAGGGTAATTTCCGATCTGACTTTACTTTTAGCTCAGTGCCGCCTCACAAGCTGTTTTGGTTCTTTTGTACTACCTCACAGGAGTTTCCTCAGAATATGGGCGAGTTCACTGGATTGAAATTTCTTTCACTCTGCTCAGCTATCAGATTAATACAATAAAATCAAGGTTTTTCTTCAATACGTAAAAAACAAGTCAGAAGTCACCTTCTGTCCATGACTTTGGCACCCATTACGTGTTACGTAACAGATATTTTTCAAAAGATAGAGAAATAAGCTGGGCTCAGCAGGCATGGAATACACATAAATGATCAATTAGCTGTTTTCTAGAGCATATGACCTCCCTGTATGCAGTATATGAATCATTATGTTTGGTACTGATGTTGTCCGGGGGTTGGCTGAGTTGCCTCATGTTGCTGACAGCTGTACATGTGAGTTTTCATGTCCTGGTAGATGAAGAGAGCAGCACAGGAGATGACTGCCGCCTCCAGAATACACAGATTAGACTCTCTGTTGCTCATCTCTGCCCTGTTTACTCTTCACACCTGAGCAAGCATACAAATAAACCTGCGGTGCTGCCACAGAATGCTCAAGACTCATGATGAATATTTTATTTTTCCTGCAGCTGGCTGAGGAGCCTTTGTAAGGAGTAAAATCAGCAGCTCTCCAGGGACTCTCTCTCTCTCTCCCTCTGTGTGTTTGTGTGTGTGTGTGTGTGTGTGTGTGTGTGTGTGTGTGTGTGTGTGTGTGTGTGTGTGTGTGTGTGTGTGTGTGTGTGTGTGTGTGTGTGTGTGTGTGTGTGTGTGTGTGTGTGCGCGCGGGCGTGCGCACGCATGTGCACCCACACCAAGCTTGTACTGTACTGTTAGTACCAGCCGTTGGCTAAAGTGGGCTCAGTGGTTGGCAGGTTGTGTAAAATGACAAAAAAGAAGGGTTCAGAGCTGCAGATATTCATCCCTCCATCTGTCTACTAGCTTCCGATAATTAGTAAAATAAGAGTAACAATGCCAGGAAATGCTTCACTGGAAGGTGCAGGGACATCCTTCTTTGGCAAAGTGTCAGTTGGTCATTTCTGTCCACCATATGCACGAAAACACTTCAGCAGAGTCAGCTCGGCGAGTCCATGGGACATCCCAACACAGTGCAGCCATTGTGCAAAACACTGTAAAGGACATACTGTATTCCAACCGCCCTTCTCTGTAGTGTATTGTATTGCATGGAAAAGGTTGGAGGAGGGGTATATTTAAAGATACATACAAAAAAGGAATGCATGCCTTTGATAGACATAGAGATAACATAAATGTTTTTCACCCGTACTTATCAGAGAGACCATGATAACTGGAGGAAACAAAGTCTGCTTAGTGATAGTTCTGAAGTTGTTAAATCATCTCACTCAATCATTGATGAATCAAATGTCTAAGTCCTCATAATTGAATTCTAGTAATATTAAATTACCCTGATTATAGGACGACCACCCTTTTACGGGGCTCATATTTGGAAACAGATCCTGTAAAAAGCAAATCTTGTTTTTATGAAGGAAAACATTTAGTTTTCACCAAATGCAGATGATAAAAGCTCATCAAATTAAACCATATATGGCACATTTATAAATACCTCTAAAGAGACACAGACACACGCACAGACTTGCACAACTTTGCCAAAGTTCTCAGATGTTAGTAGTATACAGGTATCTTGCACAGATCCTCGATCTTTCTTGTTTCTCTCCTGTTATCTTTGCTCTCATGATCTGGTCCTACCTACTTTTCCCATAGTTACCCTTTTCCCCTCATGCAAAAAAAATCGAAACACAGCATTTTAAAACTTTAATATGGCTTACTAACAACAGCTGTAGCTGACTTGTCATCACCACCAAGTCACTTTGGGCTTGACTGGCCCAGGCATGTGGATAACAACTAACACACTTAACACCATGGAGAAAAGTTGGAGTAATGAAAATCTGATTGAAAACTGAAAAACGTATTACTGAGAATATACAAGTGAACTAGTCCATTTTAAGTGCAATGAAGGGGCAAGTAAAGGACAATATATCATAACAGGAAGTGTAAAAATGGGCTTTGAAAGAACGATTTGATTGTGCGAGCCTTATGTCCTTAGGCAGGTCGTTCCAAAGTCAAAAAGTCCTGATGGCAAGAAGCTGTATTTACTATATCCTCTGCTCCATTCAGTCTCTATTATTGTATATAAATTGTTTTTGATTGTCCATACAGTGCCTTTAAATGATCTTGTGTTTTTCCTCTGTAGTTAAATGACTGAAATGCTGGATTACATTAACTCTCACATAGAAGAGATGGAAGGACAAAAACAAAAGCAGCTCCATAAGTCACACATTTACCTGAGCTCGGAGACATTAGCAGCCAAGATAAGGTTAGGTGAAAGAAAGCTCTAGTTGATGTTTCATTCAGAAGAGAAACATTGAATTATCCAATTTTTTCTAAATGCATGTCTTACAATCTGGAAATGACTATCAATGTGATCTGATCAAAAGAGATGGAAATGCTTCTAAAAGGCCCTCTTGGTGAGGTCAGCTTTCAACATCAAAGACGAAACTGTTTCATTTCACATCTCTTATTCCCATATCAGCATGTAGAGGTACTCTAATGGGACTTGGGTAATTTTGGTTTCTCAGATCTTTGAAAACTCACAACATGTTACTATTACATACAGCATGAGATGATAAACTGTTTAATGCTATAAACTCAAAATTTGGCTCTTGACAGCTTTGGGAAAGTACATTTACCGTACATGCAGTGGTGATTTGCAACAATGAACTGGAGGCTCTGTCTTTAAAACAGCTTCATGGTTACAAACACATTATGTAAAGTGTGCTTCGGGTGTATTGCGCTAACGGTGTGGATCTTAATCACTGCGTTAAACTAGTCAATAGACTGCATGAATCACTCCTGCAATAACAGCTGAGAGCTGAAATGAGCAACACAGAGGCAAATGACTATTGTTGTGCAACAAAAAAACACAGTTCATTGTGAACACACTTGACACAAAGTCATTAGTGATCTGCAGTGCAAGGACACGACTCATGTTTGGCATTTATATCAAACAGCACATTTACATTACTCTGACTGCTCCTTTTGACATCTGCCCACATTAAAACACTCCCACAAAGCCAATCTCTGACGGTCTCCCCTGCAGCTAAGACCACAGTTCTCACTCGTCATTATCTCAGCTGATCAGCCGCCATTCACTGGGACCTGCAAAAAAGGCAAAGGAGGCCGTGTGTATGTTTGACCGAGTAAAGCAGTGGCTAAATCTCCGTAAGCAGGGCCTGGCACTGCTCTCCCATTGCCTGCCTGCTGTGTGGGCAGGGGCCTGGAGGGGACTAATCCCTTGGCATGGGCACGAGTCACACATGGTGTGTATGTTTCTCTGTGCGTGCATGCATGTGTTTGTGTGTGTATGCAGACGACCCAAGCTCCGGGATGAAAACGCGACCTGGCGACAGTCGTAAAGACAAAAACTAACAACCCACAACGCCTTCCCCATTTAAATAGCAGCCTTCATACAAGCGCCTTGGAGGCTTCTTAAGGAGGACGGGTTAATGCTTTTGGAGGACTGCCGCACTCTGTACCGACAGCACTGATCTTACATAACTTTTCAGTCTGCTGGAGATTGCATCGGACTATGGCACCTTTGACCCCAACATGATGCTCAGTTTTTGCTTAAGTGGGCAGCAGAGGCGATGGTAGAAAGAAGACATGCTGTTTCAGTCTCGTCAACCTGGGCATAAATATGGCTCTGAGGGCACGGCAGCTTTCCTGTCTGTTATCCTGGCAGCCAGGATGACCTGCAGCGGGCCCGGAGGCAGTAAGGGCAGTCTGTAGCCACACAAGTCCTCCAATGTGGCTCTGCTCTTGATAATTGCAAGGTACTCAAGTGTCAAAGCAGGATCTTCACATTATCGGCGCTGCCCTTATTTTCAATCTTTCTTTGAGAAGGTTGCCACGTCCTCTCTCATTCAATTTATTTGACTTTTTTTGGAAGCAGCTACAGTGCTTCAGACCTCTATCACAACAGACAAAGGTTACTTCATAAAAATTGATTAGGCTTGTAAATTACTCGGGTTTTTGTGGGCTCACGGTCATGATCATTAAGTATTTTACACATCTCATAAGCAAAGCATGCATGGAAGAGTGCATCTGTGAAAATGCTGTTTAGCAGAGGCCCAATTTCACTTGATATATGTTTTCTGTTTTAACAAAGGCAACTGTAACCTCTGGATTAGAACCACCACTTTCACAGTACCAAGCCAATGACATTGTATGACCTTGATGCATTATAATCAGGGTAATCTAGTTCTTACTCGAAAAGTTGAAATTCTTGCATAAAACCACCAACAAGAGCACTTGTAGAGCTGACGGAAAAAAGCCCCAAGCAACAATAGTGGTGGGATTAAATTGGATAAGCTAATTTTTTAGATGTTTTCCTCATCAATCTACTGTAGAAAAGCAAAAAGGCATATTGTTGAAAGTTAGGAAGTGCTATAATTTATGAAAGATGTTGCTGAATGGCTTTCAATCCAACACATTTTGAAAAATAATTAACTGTTCTTTTTCTTGAAAGAGAATAACTCTGGGAAATAGTGTGGCGCATTATCCCAGCCACAACATTAAATTACATATTGATCTGCCCATGCAATGTACACTTCAGAGTCCAGAGAATAACTGTCTTCAATTATTTCCCATAACACAAAATGACAGCTCCAGGTGAGACAGCTAACACCAAATAGGTGTTGGGCAAAACCTGACCTTCACCACCAATTGCCTTGCAGGACTCTGCAAGTCTTCAGTTGGCCCATGTGAGTGACATAAGTTGCAAAATATCACACACTAATTAGAGGTGAAGCTGCAGACAAATCCAGTTGAACTTTGTGTTGTCTATCTTCCCTGCTTTGGTTTCATCCAATTCAGAGTTGGAACCCAGTGTACCCTGCCATGACAGGGTACGCTCAGGACATCACTGGGAAAACAGACATACATACTCATACAGGAAAGTTAGGGTCAATGATCAGCTTCAAATTCATGTTTTGGACTGTGAACACACAGGGAGAACCTGCAAACTCTGCACAGAAAGGCCCAATACCCTCTTTCTATGACATGAGAAACACTTCATTATCAATCATAAGCCAAAAACAAATTGTTTCATTATTGTAGAATTGGAGAATGCGTGCACTGATGCAGCATGGCAGGTGACTGGCAGACCACTGAGCAGAACGACTGCCCTCCGCAAAGATGTTGAGAGATGGTTTCGTAACAACAGCAACGTGGTGGCATCACAGGTTCGCTTGTATTTGGAGAAGCGTGATCAGGCTTATTAGGTCACTGGGTGTTGGAAAAAGAAGTAAAATATCGCACGAGTCCAGGGTCCAGATCGATGCGCAGCTGCGAGCCACCCCGGGGAAAGTTAAAAAGGAGTGCGGATTCATCGGAGAGGGACGAGGAGGGCAGCTGGCTGAGCAGCGAGCGGACTGTCCGCTTATCGTCAGCTCGGCTTTTCTGCACCGAGAGAGGGATTCACGTGAAGGGGGAGGCGCCCGAGCGAGGCACGACCGCCATCCCAATCCAACAATTAACCTTGATGAACACAGATTGGTTTCACTTATCCGGCGCAGGTGCGCGTAAGGGGGGGTGAGGAGGGGGGTGTTTGCGCAACGACGCAGCTGGGCGACTCCACGTTTGTGACCGGACTCTGACGCATTTTATGCAAAACAGAGAAACTACTGCTTACTAGAGAGAGAGAGAGGGAGAGAGATAGAGGGAGGGAGTGGAAGAGAGCGAGGGAGAAATATTGCAGCTGATCTTTATTCACGGGACAGGGTGGTTTTTGAAATGGGAGCGTATCCGGCACTCTCCTCCATCTGAATTCAGGAGCGTCGCGGAATTGATTTAGGGAACTACATCGGAATTTGACCGCTGTGTCATTGCCTAATTCACCAGTCCCGGCAGCTGCAAGGCATCTCCTTTAAGCACCGAGGAGGAGAAGAGGACGAAGGAGGAGGTAAAAGTGTCCTCTTTGCGCACTGGACGGCTTGAAATGAGGACCATATCCCGGTTGTGTTCCGCGTGAAGAGACACAAACGGGGCGGCAGTTTTTTTTTTTTTTTTTTTAGTTTTTTTTTTTACTCCTTCTCCCGGCTCTCAAGGACGTATAAAAAAAGTGGCCCGCCGGCCGAACTGTGGAGCATGGACCGGGACGACACCGTGAGCCCGTCCAAAAAGACAGTCATGTCTAAGATATTTAAAGTTCGCAAGAGGAGGGAGATGCTATTCGTCCAGGTGTGCTTCATCTGCAGTGTCCTCTTCGTGGTGTGGAGCATGTCGGCGGTGTTGACCAAAACAGGTGAGTGTAAAGGGGGGAGTGAGGGAGGAGGAGCGGGGTGGTGGTGGGGGTGTGTGAGAGGCGATCCACCGGAGGACGGACAGAGTCGCTCGCAGATCTGCAGTGGAATCACGCACCCACATGCACAGCAATTATTGTAATCACTGGAAATCTATGTATCGATCAGAAAGGCTCCAACGACACGCTTTAATGTCAAGGGCATCGCATTTAAACAGAGGAGGATCAGCTCCATTGGAGGCAGCGGCTGTTTCCCCCTCTGTTGGTGAAGTGTGCAGCATTTTCCATCAATCTGAATTGTACGCTGCGTTTCTGGCCCAGTTCACTTCTAGAAGTCGGCTGCACGTGTTTTTATTTTTTATTTTTAATTCTCCATTGGAGTATAGGGTTTATATGCGTCTCTTTGACCGTGACTGCCGCAGTGTGCGCGCCGTTGTCGCTGCACGTTTTTTTTTTTTCTTCCCCCAAATTGATGCCCAGAATTACTGCACAGCACATGCCCCACTTGCAACAAGATGGATCAGGTGTAGCTTGGCACGCAAACGGGCTGCGGGGTGAGCTCGCACCAAGTCAGGGATCCTTTTCTCGTTTTGCCTTGCAAAGCCTGGCTGTTTGACGCCGGGCGCGTTGTCAGCCATACATTGGAGCTCGGGATCGTGGCTTGATGCTGGAATCATCGCGTCTGGCCCGGGGCTGCTCTCTCTCTCTCTCTCTCTCTCTCTCACACACACACACACACACACAAGCGAATGTAGGCACACTGGATCACGAGCATCATTACGCTCGCAATTATAATTTTTTTGCCTGGCGATCGAGGGATGCCGATTTTTACGCAGAGGCCACCGAGGATGATTTGGGGGGTGGGGGGGTGTAACCACTGGGTAGCATTCGCTCGCGGGATGCTGAAATATTCATAGACAATGTTCGAGTTTTGCGCGACTCTGGTGATCGATCATGCATGATGCGTGCGATGCTCCCGTGCGCGCGCCCTTGCGCGCACACACACTTCAAACAACATGCACACATGTGAAAACTCTCACCGCCGGCCCGTGCAAACACTGACACGCAGAGCATCCCACACAGGCTCACACACCGTTATGTAATCTAGCGGCCAACCTTGACATTTTGCTGCTGAAGAATGATATCTGACACACCACTGGGATCACAGGTTAACTGCACAAATCACATCCTCGGGACAGTGGTGCTTCATGTGAGGGGACTGTACAGGGCCTAAATGAATGTTAACACTCAAGAGACATGGTGCCGCATCCAAAGGTGCGTGTTCTTTCTCATGACGAGGGCTCGAGTGTTTGCCTCCTATAACCAACCTATGACTCAACCCCAGACCCAGTTGTGGAATCTGTCCATCTGTACCCACTTAGGCTTCAAGCTTGAAAGCAGCTGTAAATTCACTACCGCTACTGCTTGACTGTAGATCTCCAACAGACGTATTGGGAGTTTTATTAATTACATTAAAAACAACAAGAGGCTTAAAAGATTATTCTGGAATGATATCATACAGGCCAGTACAAACCTCTTATCTCCAAAGGCAAGCTGTGGAAGCCAAAGTACCTCCACCCCTCCCCATGGTCACTAATAGCTTGCCTTTTTTTTTTCTCATTTAATCAAGTTTTCCTGACCCACACTGTCATGTGAAGGCATTTGACAGAAGGCTTTCTCATGAGTTTCAGCTGGTTTGACCACCGGCTGCAGTACTGGTGGGATTTCAAGGTGACATGCATGAAAGGGAAAACCAGAAATCCCCTTTGAACCACGAGACCCAAAGCTGAGTATAATCAAATCTAATTGAATAGCTGTAACCTTCTCATTTTTCAACCATCATAACGGGCAAGCATTTGTCATGTCAAAGTAGAAAAAAAAAAAAGGCCAAACTGTGGCCTGTGCTTGCTACTCATTTGATTGATAGTAGTCTGGAGAGGGAGGGGGGGGGCAATGATGTGCTGAATGGTCCAGATGGATGGGATTTGATGTACTACTGCTGGGTTACGTCTCCATGAAGAGGGGTGGGGCGCAGCATGCTGTCATGCATGCTGATAAGGCTGTGCGTATGTGATGGAGCTCCACACGGGAGATGAGAACAGGTGTTTTTGGAAGCGGGGCAGGGCCGAGCTCTGACAGGTAGCTGCAGCAGGCTGGCTGTGACGATGAAGGGTGGCTGTGGGTATGCGTGAGGGGACGGAACGAGCTGGAGGAGATCTGTTTGACAAAAGGAAAGTGAATACTCGGGGCTTGTTCACAGTGCGGAGGGACTGATGGATGGTTGTCCTTGGTCCATCTCCCTCCTGAACAGTGCTGGAGGATGACATTACCACTGTGCTGTTATTGCGTGCCCACTCTGCTGCTCAGTGTTGCCAGCGAGACATGGAGTTTCAGCCGTTTATAAACCTAGTCTTCCTTTTGTTTTGTTAAAAAAATAAATAAACGGGACAACCACAGTTTGTGCATGTGCTTGATTCTCTTTAGATTGCAGTGAGTTTTGCACATTTGCATTAAACTCCTCCCTCCCTGTGCACTAAAATATGAACACATGCTAAGATGTCCTCACCCACAAGACTGTAATCTCTCTACCAAACGGCCACTGTTTCCGCACGCTAATTGTGGGGACACATGCATGTTTTTATTTCCTCCAACACACCCTTTTCAAATGAACTGAGGGTTATCAAGCTTCAGCAGTGCTTGCTGGTCATTCAGTTGAATCATTTGTGTTTGAGCAGGAAGACGCAGAGACGTGCAGAGCAGGGGCACCTCTGGAATCTGTATTAAGAAACACAGATGTAAGCTGTCTCTTGCTACCTACAGGGTTGTACAAACAGAACATGTGCGGCTGAGGTGTTAGGGTATTTTGTTGAAAAGGTAACAGTGCCAAGGTTGGCAAATGTAAAAAGAATCGATGCAGACTGTCACTTAAAAAAAAAAAAGACCCTCAAAATTCAGCATTTTGTTGACCCTACCATCCACCCTAATGATGACACTCGGTCTTCAGAAGAAAGTAATATTGACTATGCTAATGCCAATATTACAATCTGGAGAAAATAAACAGAAGTTGTTATGAAACGACAAGGTCAGTCTTTACAACATGATTAATGAACAAACTGTAGCCAATTGATAAGGGATATCTTCAAATTTACAATAGATAACTCTTAAAGTCTTGGACCATTGGTGTAAAACATCTTTATTCCAGCAAATATGAATGACCTTCAAGAAATCTGTGGTGTTAATTCATCTTCCTTCTGTTCAGAACTACTATAGCCAGAAGAGGAAGCTGTATACATGTCTGGCTCCTCTGGATTTTGCTATTTCACTTTAAGTTCACTAATGAATAGGCCCTTCAGAATAAACCTCTTTATTTGTAACTCCTGTTTCCATTTACAGATCAGACGGGGGTTCTTGAACAGTGCACAGTAACTATGGCTGAATGTTTTGTACAAACAACTTAGGGGCTTTTCTTAAAATGATCATACTTGTAATTTGTGAGAACTGTTGCCTTCATCAAAATAGTTTTCAGTGCTTCAGTTAAAATCCTTCATTCCCTTAAGAAATGCCTTATTTTTTTGGTCAATAATAGACAGAAGAAGGAATGAATTGTAATCTTACTACAGGGCTCAAACTAATTGTCTTTAATCATGCATTTTTCAAATTTAAATGCCAAAATGAATAGCAAATGTGGTTTAGCCTTTTCTTGTATTCCAAAGTGACCACTTGTTTGAAAGATCAGTATTTCTCACAAACAGAAACGGGACAACTTGTAGTTCACTTTGTGAAGGTGAGAAAGAGGATGCAGAAGTGTGAAAAACACATCCTTGTAAATTGTTGCATGAATAAAGCAGTTGATAATTGATTTCACCTCAAGACTGTCATCAACGACAAATCAAATTAATACCAGTTTTATTTCTCTGTCCACAAAAAAAAAAAAAAAAAAAAATCTGAAATTAAATTTCCCTAAGCAGGGGAAGTGTGTGCCTTCAAAATCTTTATAACACCAAAAATGAATTTCTGGACATGAAAGATGGAGATGATTAATCAAAACAAGTCATCTGGGAAAAGAGTGTGGATGGTTGAGCCAGCAGCATCATGCCCACAACAGACTGAGGCTCTTATTTTACCCGCGGTCTGCAGCGTAGTTCGGACAGCATCATGTCTTCATTGTTTTTTCTCTTTTTGGATGCTTGGCAGCGGGAGCGCGGTATCCTCATGGGCACGTGTAGTCATCCTGCAGCGTGAAGCCTTCCAGGAAATGTTTGACTCACCCCCCAAAAAAATTAAATTTTCATAGTTGTGGTCAAGTGATTCCACTCATAACTGCCTGTATAAATTGTATTTAGAGGGACTGTCATGCACAATTTCCGCCTAAAAGTTTATTCTCCCCTCTCTCATCCAGTTATTGTACGGATGTGAAAGGTCAGCCCATGTGACTTGAACAATCCCTTCGTTGTTGGTCACGGTAAAAGCAGCACAAAGTCATCGCGGTCCACAAAACAGTCACATGTCTGATGTTTACAAAGTGGACTTTTTGCCCTCTTCTTGACATCAGATGGGGCGGCACCATGTTGTGAGCTCACGATTAAACTGAAGAAGGTGAAACAAGAGGCGGTGGAGGAGTGAAACGGAGCTGGTGTGTGAGATGGAACAGGTTGGAGTGATGACTGGAGGGTTTGGTCTTTATGGAGTGAAGAACTGTGGGAAGCAGCTGCAGTCTCCTTGCATGCAATCTGTTTATCCAGTGCCTGCTGATCTTCAGGCTGTCTATAGCGAAGGCCCTTTTTTGTGGAAATGTTCCTGTGACCGTTTGCATTGAAAATCCAACCTGTGCCACGTAGCAGGTTTGGGAAAAAAACAACAAACAACAAACATGAGATTGATGTCACTGGAGTAGAAGATGAGTAACGGTGCATAAAAGAAGAAAATTCAGCATGAAAAATTACTCCGGTTAATTGCGGAGTTTATGAAACTAAACCTTTTTATTCTTTCCAGACGACAACCGACAGACACTGAATTGTAGTGTCGGTGCAGTTTCCCGTAGCTCCAGAGAACATTTTAGCTTCTGTTTCCATTTTCCAGCTCACAACCTTTAATGTTTCGATGCTATCGTGTGTGTCTCTTCTCCTCTGAGGCAGATGTTTTGGGCTTAAACTGCTTTAATAAACAGACTGCATGCAACCTGTCGTACACCTGAAGTTAAACTAAAATGGCAAGTAAATCCCAGAGTTCCTGAAATTTTGACGTCCTCTTGGTGGAGACCTCACCTGGAGGTGAATGGGTTAATGAATGATGCATCTCTAAATAAATGTATACGTTTCTTTGCTGGCATCAGCTACAGATTCACTAAACATTTGACATTAATGATATTTCACAGCTTGTTCCACTCCAGCATGACCAGAATAATCAGTTTTTGCAGCGTTCAAACATTGCAGGATATAAGTTGGACCGCCTCTATATGCACATTCTCATTTTCTTTGATGTAACGTCGGTGTGAATAATCAGTTTAAATCCATTAACTGCTTACTTGATAAGGAAAGGAGAACACCATCTATGCCCCTTCATTGAATTCACACTGTCTGTTTTGATATTACACTAGATTTCTTTCCAACAGTGTTTTGATAAATTTTCTTTGGGTAACTTAATGAGAAATGCATGGAAGGCCAAACTGTGGTTTACATTTTTATGAACCCGCGATGGTGCTTTTTATTTCAAATGCCTGTTGGAAATAATGCGATTTCAAGCTGAATGTGGACTTGCAACTTCTTTATGAAAAACATTGGAGATCACAACCTGCTGAAGTAGTCAAAACTACAGCTCCAGATGTAAATAAAAAGCACCTTTTTTTGGTTGTGCAGACCTGGGATTCTTCCTAAATTTTGACGCGTCTACCTTTTTTATGCTGAAGAGCGTTTGTCTACCAGAATTTGACACTTTATAGGTCTGCAGCCTTTCTCGGAGGCACACTGGGGGGGGGGGGGGCTTGCCAAAAATATTGGGGAAACGCTTGATTATTCCATAATTCAATCAAGTGTAAAAACTATATTCAACTAAAATGAAAAACATAACATGTTTATTGGTTGGAAAAGTACAATATTTCTATCAACTACCAAGTATTTTTAAACCTTTTCTTTGAGGCTAACAAAACTATCTTCAGAGTCGCACTCGGCTCCGTGTTTGTCTCCATATTACTTCCCCGACATTCCCACTGTCGAGGGAAATTGTGAATTTACTGCTGCGATAAGTCTTCCACAATCATAAATGTGTAATCCATATCTTTAAGCCAGACAGTGGTGGCCCAATAATAAACGACCTGTATATGGATTAAACTCAGACCATTGGTCCTCTGGGTATTCTCAAGTGCCCGCTCATAACTGTGCATACAGCAGCGCTGATTAATCATGCTGCTGTGATTTGCTGCTTCCTTGCCTTGACATTGTGCTTGTTTGGCAGCATTTTATGAAAAGTGAAAGTTTCCTCCTCTTAACGGTGTAAACTTTTTTTTTTTTCCTCCATAATTTGGGAGTGCTGTTTTGCCATTTTTTTCTGTCATTAGAGGCTTAAGAGCAGTTTAATGGGGGAAAAAAAAAAGAAACTCTCACCACAAAAACATAATGGCACAGCTGCATTTTCATATCGCATTGCTGCTGCAGGATGAGAACGTCATATCTACATAAATGAAAACTTTTAAGGGATTAAAGGCAAGCAACGATTAATAATCGTGATCATGGATGTTTTGGGTCACAAAACATAACAAGTCTGTGCAGCCATGTTAGCCGTGATTGCAATTTCTGAAAATGTGCAAAATGGAGTTTCGGCAAAAGAAAAGGCTTTCAGGACTGTTCCAGGAGCTTTAACCTCCAGCATGTTGTGTTCTGTGGATTTGGCTACAAGCTTAGCGGCTGTATTTATGTAAATGTTTGATAATAAAAGCTGTTTATATTCTGTTTCAGGACATGGGATGATGGTGGAGGGACATCCGGACGTTGAACGCTGGGGGAGGCGGCTCATGGCGTCCACGTTGGAAAACGGAACTGACAAGAACTGCTCAGAACCAGGTATGCCGTTTCCAATAACATGCTCTTCACTTTAGTTTTTTTTTTTAATTAATGACTTACCTTTTTGTCATGAGTTAGAAGTTTGGACAAAAAAAGCATAAAAATCAGGTCAAAGCTTCCTGTTTATTGCCAAATCATTGAAAGAAATTGCCCATTAGTTATTGTCTTTCGTTGAGCTCTTACTTCCAATAGTGTGGGCCGGGAACCTCAAGGGTAGATGAAGCAAGACGAAATGTAAACCATGGAAAAAAAGGATAGCAGAACTCCTTAGTGTGTAAACAATCTTGTCGAGGTTCAGATAATGTTTTTTTGCTAGAAATCCTGAAATGGATTTTGGGCAGTTGTATACGCCTTTAAATTGATTTTTGTATGTATAAATAACTTGTCAAGCTGTACCTTTGAGTCAAATAACTGTCTGGGGTTCAGTGAGTGCCAATAAAGGGTAAAATGACCAAAGAATGGAGGAAGTGTGAAAATTACTTTATATTCAGCATCAGGACCAAATCACAAAAATCCAAACTGCCACAGTGATTTGAAAGGGACGTCTTGCTTAAGGGTCTGCAGCTCCAGAGTGTCTTTGTAGTGTCTTCTCATCAAATGACATGCATATGGTTGTTTTTATTTAACTGCACAACAATTCTTTGTAAAAATCTCTGATCAGATGGTTTGAGGTGACAAATAGGACATATAAAAAGTATGCGACTACTTTTCATTGCAGGGGATTAATGTCTATTGGACCAAAGTCCTCAAAACACTAACCACAGAAACTTGTTTAATTTCATGTGGCGTTTCACTGCCAGTCATACCCCATTGCCTGGGTGTTTAATGTGTGAATAAAAATTAACAAAGAAACAATAAATGCATATGAGCTAAAAATGGGAATCCTAATAAATTCTTTTGGTCTGTGGTGTTGTCTACTCTGGTCCTAGTCATTGAGTTTTTTAGAGGGAGCTACACTCCAGAAAACTGTTTAGACTTTTATTAACGAAATTAGCAAGTGGGGCATTGGGTTGTATTTAACTGCACGTAGGTGTTGGAGTGACATGGGTTAGAATCCAGGATTCGGCAGGAAGGACATCTGGTGTAAAAACTTGCAGTCTGTGCTGCAGTGTTTATGACTTTCAGTGGCAAACACTGTAAAAGGGACAGCTGAACAGACATTGACTAAAAAGAGAAGGTAAACTAAAGCATTGTGCCATGTTGTCTTCTCGGTTATAAATGAAAATGAATCCCACAACACTGGCAGATTACTGCACTCCTTCTCCCTGATGCTAATGATCTGTTTGTAATGGTGGCACTGCCAAACTCAACTCAATCCCACTGTATGTCAATGCTATGCAAAGCCTCATGTCAGACATGGATATCTTATCAATGCCACCCAGATACTAATGGATTATATGATCTCATTCAGTCAGTCATAATAATTGGAGGCAGGGGACGCACAGTCTTTCATGCTCAGACCTGTAATCGAACATTTACCTTTTTTAAAAAGTGCAGAATATTTCAAACACTCCTTCAAATGAATCCTAATGTTGCTTCTTTGTTGTAAACCAAGAACTGTTGGCAGACTGCTGTTAATGCCTTCTCCTGCTATAACCAAGCAGCTCCCCAAAAATCAGCCAGTACTCATGATTTGCATTTTTCTACAATTATACTGTCTGCCAAGATCTCTTTGTGTTTGGACAAAGTGGAACCATACAAAGTCCTTATTCAAACAAATTCAACACTTTCCACATGCAAGTTTGACATTGTCAAAAGAATAATTGTCCTCTCTGCAGCAGCTCTGATTGGAGACATTTCACTGGGTATGACTAATACAGTCTGAAGATAAATACCTTAATTCCTGTCTGTAATTAAAATATTTTTACAAGGAATATTAAAATGGTGGGGAAATGTTGGGGAGGTGGTGGCATTTTAGCTAATTTATTGTATAAATTCCATAGTTGATTTAAAAAAAAAAAAAAAAAAATGTGTGACTCAGTTTAGATCATAAATAGGGATATTGATTATGTTATTGCCCCTTAATGCATGCCATTCTCTGTAATTAGTTATATAGGACTGACGCTGCTGACATCTGCATCAGGGCCCAGAAAACATAAAAAATATTATCCTTCATGGCATTATTGATTTGGTGCACATGCGGCAGTGGAGGAAAAGTTGCGTTAAGCCATAATGTGTATTTTCATATCATTTGAATGGCCTCAGCCTGACGAGTTTCCTTTTTTCCAAACACTGACTCACATGGGCTCTCTGGGATCCTGCATGACTCAGTTTAAGAGCTCCAGAGCTGCCAGAGATAGTTCAGTCCCATTTGACCGTGTCTTATAAAATATATATACATGTGCCACTGTGATATTGCCAGCTGTACAGAATTTAGGCGTTGCCTACATGTCAACTTGTGGCTTTTCTACGTAGAGGGTTATTCTGCTAAATATGAGGATTTGTAATGGCATATGTATTTGACAAGCGCGTGGAGGATGAAAACCAGGACACGGACAATTTAGAAGTAATTTCATGTGTTAAATTTACTCTTTACTCTGCTGCATCACAAATGACTCAGTGAGGACGACGAGGCTATTACTTCATTACTGGTCACAGCAGGCAGAATCCCTCGGGGATTAGTGAAATCATCAGTATTGCAACCTGTTATTTTATATGTAAACAAGCATTTATGCACCACTCGTGCTGCACTTTTCAGTCAGACTGGGCCCTTTTTTTTTTTTTTTTCAGTGTGAACTTATTTCAAGTGCCAAATGAGAAGATTGGGTGCTGGAAGTTTTCCTCCTAATCCCTTAAGAGATTTTTTTCCTTTTTTTTTTTTTTTTAAACATTTAAACGTCTTCCACAGTGAAGTCATCAGACAACACTTGACGTCCCTCACATTTTTCATGGACGACACACTCCTCTTATCCCACCCGGGTTCTGCCTCGTCAGTGTAAGCTGATCATATGACCCTTTGTTCTTGGGTCTTGGTCTCGACATAATCCTGTCATAGTTGCACCTCAGCTGACACTCCACACTAATTTGGACCTCTGAGGGCAGTTTGTGCCGTTCCCAATGTAGTTGTGAGAGACTTTTGTCCTTGAGTGCACTTTCAAATTAGGTCAGCAAAAAGAGGCTTTTCTGGAGGTCTTAAGTTACACCTTTTTTTGGACACTTGGCAGTGCTATTTTTACGACGCTTGCAGGTTCTTCACCAACAATTCAACCTTGGTCTAAAAAGCTGGTTCTCTTTAGTGTTGGAGTGTCAAGATGAACTGAAGCGACTTGTCGTGCACAGCATTATGGTTAACTCAAGCTCTTGGTGCAGGACTTTTGCTTTTATTCAAAGCCTGTTGTCCATTTAGTGTCGACTCAGCTTTTAACCCACATTCACGAAGTGTAATTACATCATTTTATTCATAGGCACTTTAACTGTGGACTCATAAATGTCTAAACTCCTTGAGATGATGTAACACATCCGTTTTAAGTACATGAAGTATTCCTCATTGTATGCCCGTAGGGATTCTTTTTTTTAAAGCACCTTTCATATTATCAGAGGATTTTTGTGAACAGGGAACTTGAGGAACTTGATAAATTAGGCCAGCGTAACTCCCAAGTTGCCCATGCCACGTTTTTTTTCTGTGATTTTGTTCCATGCCCGTGAACATCTGACTCTCCGTCTGTATAAAACTGCAGTCAGTGGCTGAATTTACACAATTAAACACAAATGCAGTTTTTTAAAGGTTCGCTGGATTTTTTTTCTTCCTGGTACATTTACAGGGCATCCGTAATTACTCATATTTGTTGAACTTGCTCCTGGTTTATTGAAAGGTGATGTACAATATTTATATATATTGTAATGATGACACATCGGTTGCAAAAATCAGGAATAAAAGTGCTATGGACGTATATTCAAATCACACATGATTACGATCTTGGGTTAAAGTAAAAGTGCTTTAGTTGCACTTAAGAACAAGTGTTCATGTCCAGGAGGAAAGCCAAGAAGGTGTATTCTGAGTTGTTTGAAATGATCAACGTTGAGAAAGCGTAATGTATTTAATTTCCCATTTTCTGATGAGGTCACGAGCAAGCAGAGACTGATTCCACTCAAGGTCTCTGACTACTTGTGTGGTGCTCATGTGTGCATCATGTGGCTATGGAATGTTTTTCATAAAAAAATTTTGTACACTGCATTTTCTATTTGAATTGATCAAAACATGTTGACCGGGGGAGTGTTGTACTTCATTTTTCTTTTTTCCTCTTTTATTTAATTCAAATTTGTTTCTATTTCTGTGGGTTTTTTGTCATATGCCGTTTTATTTGACACTATTTTTTGAAATACCACTATTTGTAATAATTATGTCTGTAAAAACTCAAACTTAAGCCAAAAATAAAATCTGTAGGTTATGCTGAAGCATTTATGCATATAGAATATAAACTGTTTTCAAATAGTGTTTTTTTTTCTGCCCCCTGTGCAGCTAGTTTTTGTCAGCTGGAAGTATCGCTAACTTACTCTGGTTTAAGAATCAAATCTTAAGCAGTTTGATTATTGAATCTTCGCTAATCAACACATTTCTGACCTGGAGCACCATCTTGATTCATGTTGAAGGCAATCTTTTAGATGAGGCTGCAGTTCCTTTAATTAGTGAGTCTCCTATCACCGAGTCATGTGTTTTTCTTGATTCCCAGAGTAGTAGTTTGTTCACTGCTGAGGATCCAGCAGCAGGCCGGTGATGACACCGGTTCACAGCCCTGCGGGGGCCAGTCATGAGTGGAACTGGACTAGGCTGGTTGAGCATTATTATCAGAGGCTTACTCTTTATGCTGAGTGTGTGCAACATCTGAAGCTTCGGTTTAATTAGGACCCAGTTTGAGGGCTGCATAGATTACACTCGGCCAGCTTTGGTCTGTTTCCCCCCCCCCCGCCTCATTATTTCTGTAATCAGCGAGGGAGCCCTTTTCTGGATTCGTGGGGTGCTAATGTTGTTTTGCTTGTCCTGAGACTTGCGCTGCTCAGGCAGCCATTCATCAAAAGCAAGGCACTTTTATTAGCCAATCAGTAATAACTCTGAGAAAACATAAGGTGTAGTGCACCCTGCTTTGTGCTTTTGCTTGATCATAAACTTATGCTTCCTGTCTACAGTGAATTACATCACACGCTGTGGCTGGGACCATGTCTGAATACTCTTTAGTGAAGTATCACATGCATGCTTGGAGTCATACCACCCGGTGAGATCTTGCCTTCAAGCAGTGCCATAGTAAAAGGAACAAATTCACTCTTATTTCCCTCCCAAGTTTAGCAACTTGCACAAAAGTATTGGTTTGTTTAGTGTTGGACTGCAAATGCTTTGAAGCTGTTCCATGCTCTGTGCAAGGGACCTGATCAGACTTGTCACCTGAGAAATAACTCGATACTTTCTCGGAGGGCACAGAATATTAGATTATTACCTCTGATGTATTCCCTTCTTGTGTGGGATGGACTGATGCCAACTGTAGTGCACATAAAACTGTAGAGGGGGCAGAGCGCCGCGGTTAATGTTGTGTAGGACGAACAATTTTCCTTTTGATAAATGCTGTTAATAATGTATTGAAAACTCCCACTTGAGTGGCGTAATTGTTCTGATGGAAGCAGATGAGATTGTAGTGCAACTAAAGTGAACAACTATGGAAAGGGGTTTAGAACAGCTTGGATTGTACTATGATTTAATCGGATGGGATTTCATTATAGTTGTTTTAGATATGCCACTAATCTGCTCACAGGCAGGGGATGCGCATGTTTTTATGTATGGCATAAGATGTAGACGTGACATTTGTTAGCTTGAATATTTTGTTCCTGGCAGAACAAAAGGCAAGATTTCAGGATTCTGCTATTGGGCGATGTGGGCAAGGAATTTGGCGGCAGTGTTGACGGGTTTAGCAGTCCATCCATGTTGGAATGCAGGTTCGTCAACTCGAGGGAAACACCAGAAGGAGGCTTTTTAAAAGGGAATTACACAAGCTGGGATTATGCTGCTGTGCATAATGGAAACTGACCTCGCTTTGCTTCTCGCTTGCATGCCAACGATGGAACAATGCAGCAGAGAGACACGAGCACCTGCACTGAGCACTTTCCTGCATCTGACCTCTTTTAATTCATTCACATCCTGTTCTCTGTCAGCTTCACATTCGCACTGTCCTGCTTTTGGCAAACAACTGGCACTTTCATTAAAACCAAGGCTAGAAATGGGGGGGGGGTGGGAAGAAGAAAAAACACACTTGGCCAGCTTGCAATGCGCATGATTTTCGCAGAGCCGCGTCTCACCTCGGGGGAGATGTTTACCTATTTGTCTTGTGCACAGCTGAACGCATATGCTTCACAGCGGTGTCCCCTTTAGGTTATTGAACCAACAGCAAACTCTTGCATGTAGTTGCGTTCAAAACGATTGGAATTCATGCTTAAATCACAAGTGTAATCGGTATATATGCGAGTGTGTTCATGCAGGTGAAATTGTCTGCGTGTTTAAGAGCTTACATGAGCATGTGAGATCACTTGAACATGTGACGTGTGAGCATGTGAGTGTTGCCCCACAAGAGGATAACCATGCGTTTTGGGTTAGCAGCCCCGCTGCAATCTTTACAACTTATTGTTTGACGTGGAGACCCCCCCCCTCCCCAAATAAGATGACTCGTGATGTTTTTCATCATGTTTACAAGAATGGCTTTTAGTCCTAGCCGAGTCATGTGGCCCACTGTCTGCTGAAGCAAGCTAATTATCTAATAGGCTAATAATGACCCAGAGGAATCATTCTGCTCTGAAGAGTCTCTTGACTGCTGTACTGGAGTGTCAATTGTACTCGGTTAATGACCTGGCTGGTCTGTGGGTCGGTGCGCAGGCTGTGGCAGAAGGTAGCACCAGGCGCTCTGCCAAAACATCTTGCTCATGTCACATTTTTATTCAGTTGTGTAACTCTATAAACTGTAAATTCATCGCATCAGTCCATGACCCTTTTATCAGATTAATGTGTGTAACTACATACCCTTGGTGTGCCTCCATCTTGGGGGGGTAAATTGTGATTTGCCAAAGCCATCCCAGCAGGGGTCTTGGGTAAAAACTGCTATTCTCTGTGCACCATCCTGCCAGTCATCCGCTCTCCAGTGACAGAAGGCACCTGATACTGAGCGCAGTTGCATAACGCCACCATGGCATCTGGAACTGAACCAGATAGTGAAATAATTATTGCAAAAAAATTAAAGACTGACTTTAGTACATCAATAAAGGTTATCAGATGGAATGCATTTTTGTTTTAAGCTGTGGATAATTGCCTTTGTACAAACATGGCAGGAGTTCAGCCCTGACATTATGAACTGAATTAGTTTTTAAAGGTTACTTTAGCCAAGGAAGTAAATACCCTTGGAGCAAAATCGATAAGGAGAGCCTACATAAGTCGAAGAGCTGCTGTTTACAGGTGTTGCTTGTTGATAGTCTGTGACTAACCTACAAGCCAACTACTAATCTAGAGGAAGTATGGTGCTTTAACTCTCCTCTGAACTCTGTTCTGCTCTTCAGACTTGTGTGATAACATTCTTTTTCAGTGGAGAATTGGTCAAGTACTTCTTTCAAAAAGATCTGTGATTTAACAGGTTTGTCCTATTAAACCACATTAGCTACATGGAGGAATCTGTGGTTCAAGCTCTATAAGGTGGAGGCTCATCCTTTCATGCTTGAAAACAAACCAAATAAAACATTACCCTGCTTTATTAGATGTTGTTGAAAATCAGCTCTTTGGAGTTTTTCTAGCCCAAGTACAATTGTCAGAGCATGAGGCTAATACTAGTCTAAAAATAAGGCACAGCAAAGCTTCCAACCTGTGCTTTGATTTCTACAAAACACTCTCCTTGTGGTGTGACCCTGAACGCATAATAAACCTGAAATATTTCGTGTGGTACTTGGAATACTATGAAAAGGCTTTCTCTGTGGGGGCAAACATCAGACTGCCTCCATTGTCCCTGTTGGCCACTTGTTGGCACTCAGCCTTAAAAACCAGTCTTGGTGGGTTTCCTGTCTTATCAGATACATTTTGAAAGTGACCTCATGAAAACTCCACAAGCTTTGATGCAAAGATACTGTGAAAAGTGCAAGAAAAATTTATTATTCCTGGGTTTTGGACTAAATCCTGTGGCTAAATTGGTGAACCTTCAGTTAATTGTGTTTTTATAATAAGCTAATCATTTCTGAGCCAATCGGTTGTGCTGACATTTAATTGTATAATAGGCTATACATAAATGCATACATATCCCCGAACAAACTGCCCTTAATTTAGGTGATGCCCTTGAAAGCATCCGTATGCACTGGAGCGGCAATGTCTCTCAGAAACTCCCTCAACACATATTGTGGGGACCCTTTGTGAATTTGTAATTACTTGTGGGGTTGACAAGAGGAAGGCTGTGGACACTGAACAAAGATGTTGCCAGTAATTTTTTTGCATAAGCAGCACAATCAGGTGTCCAAACAGTTTATTTATAGATTGTTAGCCTCGCTTCTGAAGAGGACTTTTTTTTTTATTAGTTTCCCGCCCGCAGCGCAGGTCCAGAAGTCATCTGTTCACGCTGCCCCTCCCTTAGCTGCCTTGAAATACACAATAGTACTATGCAGACACATGAGCTGCAGGACAAGTTTTGGTTATTTCTTCATATTTGTACAATGCCCAAACCTTTGTTCAGCAGACTTGATTGACCTTTGACAGCTGAAATGATTCAATCATAATTGTCCCAGGTATGATGATCAATCACTAAAAGCTATTGCTGGGCTCAGCCCTAAACGGTTAGCCTTCATGAAGCTGTAATCTGTGAATACGCAGCTCCTTTTGCTTGATAAATCATTCAAATGGTTTCCAAGAAATATATAGGCCGTTTATTTCTGCAGTAAAACGCCATGCTTGCAGTGTATCAAAACACAACGCCATCTCCATTTTATTTATTCAGCCTCTGTGAAAGAAGGCTTCAGCCGAAGTGCGGAGTATTTATCACTCCATTTATGAGCCTCAGTTCAGATGCATCACTTAAGCAATCTGCCTGTGGTCCCGCTTGCACATCCTGTCCCCCTCCTGCCCTTGTGTGGGAATTGGCTGTGGAAGCATGCCCATGTCCGGGGTGACCTCTGCCGCGAGGAGACACAGATGAACCCTGCAGACACTGTCTGGTTGAATGTTTACAGCACGTGGAGGTGACCCCTTCCTACCTGTCACCACTCTGCTGTCCCAGTGCTGCTGTCCTTTAAACACCTTTTTGTTGTCGCCTATTTTTAACGCCCTCTCAGTCCAAGCTGATTGCATACAGTGGCAAGGGACATGCCAAGTAACTAAAGAACTGGAATGGCTATGGCATTTAATTATTGATTAATGGACGACCTCCAGGGCAGTTAACCGAACATGAAGGTAGGAGGGAAAGAAAAGGCTTGGACCGCAGGAAACTTACACCTGATCCCTTTTCCACATTTTCTCGGCGCTTAACAAGTAACCTTCTGCAGCTGCAGGGATGTACCTTAGCGGGACTGTTTGGCCATAAGGTATCAGTGGGAGTTTAGCCTTCTGTATTGGCATCGGTTTGTTTTCAATCACCTCTGAGGGCACAGCTGACAAATCCTGTAATTGATTGTGCCTTCACCTCGGGCCGTCGGCTTTGCGAAACGTTTCATTCAGCAAATAAACCTGTCAAAAATGAAATGAGCTAAAGTCGCCTGCCACAGTCAATGTTGCTGTAAGATTTCAATGTCAGCCAGGTGTTCCTCCCTTTCTCCTTGCACATCGAGGTCGCAGACTGTGTACCCGTATTCAGCTTTTTTATTATTCTGCTCCTTAATCTAATCAGGTGCATTTACCATGTCAGGAAGTGCAGTCGGGGTACTGCTGTGTTGCGAGACATTAAAACTCAAATTAAGCTCATAGTAATTCATGTCCCACAGCCAGAAAGCGTTGCACTTTGTTTTTGCTGCTTTTGGTAACGCATTGAGTGACACGGTGATACACAATGTACCATATTTCCATTTGTTTGATGTAATTGAGTGAAATCCAGGGGGCATGCAGTTGATTAAGTGGTATTGGGTTACATCCTGTGGAGTGTTTGATTTGCCTGTGCTGGGTTTTGTAAAATGCCCTGACTCCACAACATCAAATATTAAAACAGACTTTGAGGATGAGATGAGGGTAGTTGGAAGGCTCAGATGAGGTACCCATAGATGTATAATATATATTGTTATTGTATAGCTTTGAATTAGTTTTCTGCAGAATTGCACAACTTATCATTCTATGTGCAAAAACCACCTGTACACCTCAGTAATTCATTTAAAAGTGTTAAAAATGCATCTCAAACTCTGCAAGCTGTATTTATGTATACAATTGTTTTCAGGTGCAATGAAACAACATGCCAACATAAGAAGCCGAACTACCACCTCCCCTTTCTCTGCTTGTCTTGATGTGATGAGTGGAGAGATGGAGGAGGAACAGTGTTTGAAAGTCCAACTGTAAACCCTCATCCAAAATGTGGGCAGCATTTTTTTTTTTATCCCTCCATATTCTCATTTTCTTTTTCATCTTTCCATGCTTACAGGCTTTCTCATGGTGTCTGGCAGAGGGAACTATCACAAATGCCTCAAATCAATGTTTTCTTTATAGTGGGGAACGGATATGATTTCGATATGAGTAATGGAATTGAACGATGGCTTGCAAACTATTGAGCAAGTTGGTGTGAGGCAACTGATGCATTTATGAGTTAGGAAGTTTGTTTGTTAATAAATTTGTTAAAGGAGAAGTTTGAAAACAAGATTTTGACTGAATCATAACGTGTAATGCAACTCGGCAGTTCTTGGTTGTTCTTTTGCCTCGTTGTTTTCGTGGCATGACTGAGAGATGCCTGTCCAAACTAAACAGATCCTGAGCAATATCAAAATTTTGGACACACATTAGCAATGGGTTCGATCCAGTATCGGGTTCCGATACAATGTAATTCACGGATCGAAAATTTCCGATGCAACCGACAGAGATTTCCATTCCATGAAGCCGTGTCTGTGGTTTTCTGTTGCTAAAATGACTCTACAAAGTGTTTCCGTGCCGGCTGCTCTGCTCGCTGGCTGCGATATGTGGAATGGATTTACTGACGGAAGGCGGGTCTCAATGAGATGCAGGGGAATGATTCAGGAGATCCATTCCACAGTTTGCAGCCAGCGAGTAGGCTAGCGTAGCAGCACTGCGGCTATTCAACCTTTCATGACATGTCCGCTGTTTGGACATGTTTTACACTCAGAACACCGCAAAGCATCGACGTTGATGGTGCATCCTAATGCGTGGCTCTTTTAGTGCACGTGATGCATATTTCATTAAGCACCTCTTGATAAATGCAAATAAAGAGAAGTCATTGTGGACAGGCTCTTTTGTTCTCACTGTGGGAGGTGCTGTTTTACATGTGACTGTTGTGGGAAACTAAAAAAAAAAATGTTTCAAGGCTTGACCTAAAATATCTAAGATTGTGACTGTAACTGTATTATCATTATTGACAGAATATATTTATTTGGAGAGTGGACAAATAGCTAAATTGGTTTTAAAGGTTTCAGACCCCTGCAGTGGCAAATTGAATTCCAAGTATATGCAGTTAAATGAGTCCAATATTATTTAGATAAATCTAGAAACAATTTTGCCCCAAATTTTTAAAGTACGTTTTGCTGGTCCGGCCTCTTCAAGGTACAATAAGGCTGTGCGACAACCCTGATCTAAAATTAATTTGCAGACCAAACCTTGTTTTTAAATGCCAATAATGGATCACGGATGCATCCACACTTAACAGTTGAACTTTCCTAAAATTCTCAGATGTTCACATTTTGTACATATTTATGTACAGTCTTACAGCAGAGATTGACTGTCTTGATCATGCCAAGTGCGACAAAAATTAAATGGGGTTACATGACTTTCCTTCCATCTCCATTTTGCGACTGGAAGGCAGCAGAGAAGGCAGATGTGGGGCTGCAGACTGCTGGTTGATGCTCTTCAGTGTCCTCGGTCTATTCCTCTCACAGTTCTCCAGCTTTGCTTATTTCCCTCTAGCTATTGTCTCTCATGCTCTGGTTCCACCTGCTCCACCCAAAGCACATCAACCGTATGACTGGCCTAGTTAGGTATCTGCGGATTACATCAAATATATTCCTCTCGTTTCTGAAGCCCCCCACCCCCTTATGAAGTGTGTACTCTGCATACAACTGGGATACAAAGATAATATGACCCCACTGAAACACGCTCTGATGGTTTTCAGTGTAGTGTCATTGTTTTTTTTCAGAGCTGTACAACTTGTAATGCCTGAGTGTTACTGTGATCATTCACATGAATCTTACCATAACTTGAGTCCCTGGAAGCTCACGAGAAATAGGTCCTGTAAATAAAGTAGTAACTTTCTTCCTTTGAGTTAGTGTTTACGGAAGAAAAAAAGTGTAGCATAAACAACTCTTTATGAGAAGCAATTCTGAAAAATATGGTTTTCATCAATATTTTTGTATCGACCTGCACAACACTGCAGTGCACCAGTGTAGTCTCACAGAGCTGCTGGTGGAACTGCTGCAGTACATGTCGAACCAAACCTCTAACTACATGTATCTTAAGTAATACAGGTGTAATGCTGCAGCCTTGTTACAAGGGGAGTTGAGCTGTGGGCCTGCAGCTCGGGCGCAGCAGGAGCAGGTCGTGCAGAGGCCGCTCCCCACAAGTGCCGCGTCTTGTCAGGGGGACGGCCGGTTTCTGTCCCCAGCCAGGTGCACCGTGGAATGGCTGTGCTCACCGAGATCCGAGCCGTATGGTGGTATCGTGATAACGGAGAGTTCCAGCTGGAGCTATGGGTGATGACTTCTCAGCATGGGAGACGTTTCTGCCTGCTTGCTTTAATCCTGTTTGACATCAGATTCCTAATGTAACCCACGATTTTTACATCTGCTTTTGAGATGACGTGATAGCTGCCGTCCTTGTTCATTGTTTGCTCGCGGTGTCACATACTGCAGTTTGAATATGAGAGTTGGAAGAATTTCTTTAACCTTCGACCTCCAAATTTTTTCCCTTTTTGGCTCCGTGGCATGCTGCAGTTTAACCACATTGAATGTGACATTTTTACCATGTTAGATAACGTAGAGAGGAAAAAGATGGAATAGAAATAACACAACTAAACTAATTAGCGTAAACTCTGTGAACCAATGGGGCTGCCTGAGGCTGCGCCTAGAAGACTGATACCCATCATGGAGTCACTCGGTGCTCTGTGGGTGGGGTGGGGACGTGTACCTCGCAGTCATGCTGCTCGTGTGTGGTGACCGTGACATTTCCTCTCTCCTCAGCAATACACGAGTTCCCCGATGACCTTTTCACCAACAGTGAGCGCAAGAGTGGAGCCGTTATGCTGCACATTGTAGCGGTAAGAGCACTTTTTTTTTTTTTTTTTTATTATTTTGCACCTATTAGTCAAATAACATGGCTCTCTTAATCTTAAGAAAAGCGGCATAGGACAATTTGTGTTCTCCAATTATATATATATATAAAAAAAAATTCTAGTCAAATTAGTGCAATAATGGATACACATGAGAATAGGAAAATAAATCTCTTTAAACAATATGGACCATGGAATTTCTTTTTGTTTGAGCATGGCGCATCCCTCTGAACATTTTGTCCATCTCTCGAGTTTATTCCCTACTTGTGCAGAGGAGTAAGAACACAAATCGATAGATGGTACAATACAACACTGCAAGTGAAGGGAACACAAGTAAACCCCTTTGAACCATGTACTAAACTCCATATATATTTTAATCCTAAACAACCAACAGGAAGAAATGTCAGAAATCTGTGCTGGTCTATTATGTTTGCCACAACTGTCAAATGTGACGGCAGATGTCCGACACTCAAGTCTTCTAAAATGTTTCTTTTTCCCAGACAGACTTGCATTTTATAGTTATTGTAATGTTGTAAACAAAAAGACTCGCAGGCTTACCGGCTAATGATCAAACATAACGTATATGTGCAGGGATCAGCCTCTCTCTCTTTAAATGTGTCAGATGCACAACAAGAACCAGAATTAATGTCATTTCAGTGTTTCCCCATGTCATAAAACTGTCTTTCAAAGGAGATAATTTGTTGAAATCGTCATTAATATGCTAATAAAGTCCCAGTTTAATGTCACTGTGATTCATCGTAATGACGCTAACTTTTTTCCCCCTCCATTGTCTGAGTTTATTTTCCAAATTACAAACCATTAAGGCCATTTGTGTTAAGCGTCATTGACTTGACAGCACTAAGTTGTTATTGTTGGTTATATTGCAGCTTTGCGAAAAACTCTCCATGCAGGATTTTTTGAAATCCAATGAAGTTGTAGGAGTTGTGGCTGAAGTAAGATTTCAACCTGCTGGGTACTAAATTGAGGAGCATCTGAAGTGTTTGTGGCAGGACCTTGTTGCCATTAGCTAAAGTTATGACTCATTGGGTTTTTATCGATTCAAAAACTTCACAAGTGGAGAAAAAATATTCTGGACTGTTTACGCTGTAAGCTCAACTGTGGCACAATCACATTTTAATGTTTTGGAAACTTTAAACCTATACATTGCGCCATACAAAGACTACACAAATCAATGAATGCTATACCAGTCTACTCATTTGTATCCTTTATTACATTTAAAAAAACAAAATAGGACAGTTGAGCAATGATAAAAATATGTCACAATGAATAAAACAAATTTTAGCATGGAACTTCTTAAATCTTATTGTTCTGCCTCCTGTGTTCTTCTTCCTCAGAGTAAACTTACTGCATCCATGCACCTCCTCATTGGTCTTCATCTTCTCTCACCTGGCATCCTTTTCCCTACATTCATGAGAAAACCATCTTGTCTCTCTCGATTTCCCTTCAAAGTGTCCAACATATGCTGTCCCACTTATGTACTCATTCTCAACTGTCCAGTCGGCTCATTCTCGGTGAAAACGTCAACATCCTCCGCTGTCACGTCCAGCTTCCTGTTTTTCTGTCAGGGCCTCGGTCTCTAAACGATGCATCAGAGCCGGTTTCACCATCCTGTAGACCCTGTCTCTTTGAACCTCTTTTATCTGGGAACCGTTCATCGCAGATCTCTCCTGAGCATCGTCTCCATCCATCTATCCCTCCCTGCCTGCAGTCTTTTCACCTTTCTTTCACAGTTCCAACAAGAGAAATGCATATCTGAAATCCAACCAGACCTGATGTTTGTGTCGAGCGCCTGTAAACTACACCCACACTCCTTAACCGTGTGCTCAGTTGTATGCTCCACTTGTGACTTAATCTTGTCCTGGATTCATGGCTGAGGAGAGGCCACAATGCTTGCGGGTTTGGTGTGCTTTCACTGTGGTCCTGCACTGCCCCCTGTGGATAGCATAGAGAAGAGCATGCCTGTCAGGACTGTTGGGCCCTGGTGATGTCACATCTGATCTATAATTTATAGATCTCTCTTCAGCTGCTGAAATAAGCTTCCTCCTCCACAGCGACTGGAGTATGCAGATCTTAGATTTACCACACTGTAAGGGGAAAGTGCTCGCTACTAAATTTGAATTTAATGCAGGTTCAGTTTCAAATGGGCACTGGGGTGCGAGGAGAATCCCCTTCACGTGTCCTTTTAGCTCTACTGAGGCACATTTAACTCACATTTCTGCTGATTTAGAATGTATTCATACAGGAACCCGCACTTGTGTATTTCCCTCGTCCTTGTTGCAAACCCTACTGACAAGTAACCTCTGATTCTGTCCGTAGACACTCTACATGTTTCTGGCCCTCGCCATAACATGTGACGAATACTTTGTGACATCGCTGGAGAAAATCTGTGAGGTACTGCAAAGGTCCAATCTTTTTGAGCTACACCCAAAGTGTTGTTTTTGTCTAAGAAGCTTTGCTGTATTTTTTTTGCAGAAATTGGATTTGAGTGAAGATGTTGCAGGAGCAACCTTTATGGCAGCTGGCAGTTCTGCACCAGAGCTTTTTGCATCCGTCATTGGTACACACTCGCACAAACACACTTGCACGTGTGCAAACATTTCCCAGATGGTTGGTGTCACTGCTGATTCTGACTGCTTGCCTCCTCCTGTGCAGGTGTCTTCATCACACACGGAGATGTGGGGGTGGGGACCATCGTGGGCTCCGCCGTCTTCAACATCCTATGCATCATTGGGGTCTGTGGGATCTTTGCTGGACAGGTGTGTGAGAGTGTGAGAGGGAGTGATGCTCTGCTGCGGCTGCATCATTCTTTTTATTTATAGACCGCGGAGCAGCACATGTGTGCCTGAAGTTTTTCGCTGTGGGGAAACAAAGCCATCTGCTTCAATTAGTTTTCTCAAAACTGGTTTGAGTGAAAATGGAGACGTAAACTCTTGAGGTGTCAACAAATCATGATTCATGTTCTCAACGCTTTTGCAGCCAGTTCAATTTGCATATTAAGTGCTTTTAATGATGCGCATTAACAAAAACACCCTATAAAATTCTCTGCAGATACAAAATAACTCCTAAATGTTTACTATGGTTTCATCCAATTTTAACTCATTAAATATGTACCAACTATTTCAGGTGTGTGTGTAAACTACGTGTAAACACTCATCAAGCGAAAAAGACGATAACGATCGGTGATATCGATTAAAATCTGTCGTCTTGAGTAGTGTAGGCTGAGGTTTGCAGACGACGGTATGTCTACAAACAGCCCGAGATTAATTTCTGACCACTGCAAAAATGTCTCACTGCATTTGAATGCTGTTACCAGCTACGGTGAACAACCAATCAAAATCCAGCAGAAAACCATGATCAAAACACCTGAACAATAGAAACTGCATTAGATTCCCAAGAATGTAAAATTCTTGCTCATAAATATTAATATAACAACTTGTTTGTCTTTGCTTACTGGCAGCACATGTAGATGATTTACATGATGATCCATATTGGTAAAAATGTTAACATCTGGCATTCAGGGGCCATTAAAACAATATAATATTGAAATAACAACTCAAAATGCTTTTGTTTGAGTGCAAATAAATAAAGAGTACATTCTGAAATGTTCACGGTTGATGCACATTTCAAAACCTGTCATGAATAACCTGAAACAGTGATACCTTTCAGACTTATGTTCGAATGAATGGGATGCTCCTCTAGTTTGGTGCAAAACTGCAGTTCAACTTTGAGCTCTTAGTTTATGAGATCGTATTAACGGTGTGTCCCATGGTGGACATATTAGAAATAGCAGGCTTTTTTTTGTTGTTGTTGCAGTATTATCACTCTGCAGCGTTATCCTCTTGGCTGAATTGCAGTGGTGGAGCATATGTTCGACATCCCAGGCTGTAGGGCAAACAGTATTTCACACAGAGAATACCTGTGATGTAATGACTGAAGAAACTCTGACATTGTGTTGAACATTTAACATTTTTTGCAGGTTATGGCTCTCTTAAAGTCCCTATATGTAAAGTTAATGATGCACCATTGCTTCTTGGGTTTCCAACATTATTTACACATTTTTAACAAATCCAGGAAAGGATGGAAACGTAACCATTTCCTGTGAATTTCTCAGGTGGTGGTGTTGACCTGGTGGGCTGTGTTTAGGGACTCCTTCTACTACATCCTCTCTGTTCTGGCTTTGATTGCAGTAAGTTTGCCAAATTCACCAAGTACATTTAATGGCTATCAGTTATCTTTTGTCATCCCAATTATGCTTTTTTTTTTTTTTTTTACTTGAAATTTTTCAGTTCATATACGACGAGAAGATTGTTTGGTAAGTTTCAAGTCCACTTCCACTCTAGCCGTATTTCACGTCGAGACTGTTTAACCTTCTAATGAAAACATGATAGTATTTTGTCACTCATGTTTGAGAAAAACAAATCACTAAACGGGTTGAATTGGTTAAATGATTTTCCTGAGGTGGTCTACCTGCATGTGATAGTGTTTAGCATAGTTCTGCTTGAAGCTGACCTTGCGCCGTACGTCTCTGCTGCGGTAATTTTCCATTATTCAGTAACTGGCTCATGGCCACATACTAATGGTCACTTTACAAGAAAAATTATTGTCTCCGCTTTAAATATGAAATATGCAACCTTGAAAAGACTTGCAATTTGGAAAATGATCATTTTATGGTCAAGCTTTGTTGGTTCCTTATTGCAGATGCACGGTAGCTTCTGCTTTACATTCTTTCATCAGCTGCTGCCAATGCTCCCTCACAAGGTTTATCATTTGCAGACAGGACCTTGAGTCTGAAGCTGAAATATTCAGAAAAGTTTTAAACTTGCCTGTGAGGACTTGAATTTGTTGTTACCGTGTGTTTCTCTGTACCAGGTGGGAGAGTCTGGTGCTGGTGGTCATGTATGCAGGATACATTCTCGTCATGAAGTAAGTTGTGCACGCTCTTTTTCCAACTCTGTTTAATCAACCATGATGGCACATTTGGCTTTACACTCTCCCACGCGGCCACCTGTGAGCAGATGAGTATCCACGACTCGCGGCGCTCACAAGAAGACTGGTGGGTTTCCAGCTGGAGGGGAGTGTCTCGCTCAGGTCGCCGGCCCAGATGTTAACGGCTGAGTCAACGCAGGATGCTCCTGCTGGGAAATCTTGGTCAAACGGCTAATTAAACTACAGCAAAGTGCACTTTTAAACTGTAATTCTGGGTTGTTTTATCTTCTGGCTGCCGGTATCCAGTGCTGTAGTGATTACGTTGAAACAAATGCATCATGTACGTTATGTTCTTACAATATTTTAGTCTTTTATTGTAAAAGGATTGTAGTGGGTGTGTCTGTAATCTTTTTACCGAAGGCCTGTCCATCAACTTTTAGTCCAGCCACACAGACTCCATTAAGACCACATTTGTGTCTTTACAGCCCAAACGGAATAATACTGACCGCGTTGCCCCGTACTGATGCTGCTGTGTCTGTCCAGCTGGTAATCTGTGTTACACTCAGCAGCAGTCTGCTCTCTCCCCGCCATAAGGGTTTAATCTTTTTCCCTCTGCAGTGGCTAAGAGCACAGGCTTAACTGGATCACTCCTCTCCTTTCTCATTTGGAGGGAAGAAGTGCTTACTGTAGGATATGCTGTCATATGTCTCCCTTCTCCCAAAAATATCCGCTGACCATTTCGGGCTGTTCCAGTCAAAATGGAGTAGAGTGGGTTTTGTATGACCCCCATCAGTGCTCCCGCGGTGACCTTCCAGGGCTCAGACCAGATATATTTTTTCTCCCTAGCAAAACAATCTAATCACGAGGAAATATGTAATAATCCTTGAATGACTTTTTTGTCGTCTTTTTTTCAATTCTTTGGATTAGTGAGTTTTGGATTTGGTCCTGATTAGTCACAAATTTATAAAAATGTGTTATTTCTACATTTATTTATTACACTTTGATGCATGTCTGGGCTTGGTCCAGTGAAATTTACACAGTGCTAACCACTACGTTATCGGTTTTAGATTTTGGAATTTAGACTTGCCTTTTTTCGTTGAATTTTTTTGATGGAAAGTTGAAGTACATATTTTGTAATTGTCTTGCTCGCCATTAGTCTGATCAGCCATGTTGGTCATTGATGTTGCTTCGGATCTTTTAATTATAATTCTGCTCTTGGCTGCACAATTTAGTCAAATCTGCCTCAAGCAGATCTATATACAGTGTGTTCGAAGTGAATTTGGCGGTCTTGGATGAAAGAAGGGCAGTAGTGATGAAATCTTTACTCAAGGCCTAAAATCAGTGTTCCCATGTTGTACAGTGTGAGGGGGTTGAGGACGTTTTTGCTGTCGTGCGACCACAGTCCGCCAGAAATAATCGGACGGCACCAGGAATCAAGTTGAGAACAGCATTGCACCAAATTGTTAGTGTGCACATTCTCAAATAGCTGAAATGTTCTTCACTGAGCGTTTGCCTTGCATTACAACACCCTGATTGTGTTTTTTTTTAGCTTTTATTAATCCCTAAAGGTAGTAATGGGTAGACAATGTACTGCATGAATTCCTTCTTGCACATAGATGTACGTTTTTACCTTTGTCGAGAGAGATTGTGTAGTCAGACCTACTGTCATGCCCAAGTTTATCCATGTCGCACAGGCTAGCAGCTGCTAGATTTTAAAACGCTACTAAAATCTTCTGTTGAAGCCTTTATTCTTCAATCAGATGAGAAAAGAAAAATCAAGCCAAACGGTGAGACTGAAAACCGGAATGAAGTGAACTGTACCCCATCAAAAAGCTGTTTTTGAAGTTGAATGTTGGTGCATTGAAAGGTGCTGAGGGGATAGAGTTGGCTCTTGCTCAGCTGAAATCACCATGTTCAAAGGCAGTGCCGGTGTTTGCAGCATTTGGTCCATTTTCACGTAATGGCACTCAGATGGTCTCACTGAAGGTCTGTGTGGCTGATGAAAGCTTTGTGATTGCCTTCTGGGAACTTTTTAAAATGTATTTCTTTACTTTCTCCTCCTTTCTGCTCTGATGCAGAAGAGTACACCCCAGCCAATTTAATATAGTGTAATGCTGATGCAGTTTTTTTTTTTTTCTTCGTAAAGTAGGCCACCTGAACTGTAAATTCTATAGAAGTAATAAGAGGAAGCAGGTTCTTTTGGCTAATTATGCAATATTTTAAACGTACTGCAGCCTTTGATCTAAAGCGTGTTCGGAAATATGAATCCCGACACTGAATGTCCCCTCTTGTTTGTTCTTATTTTGCCCAGTTTGGTCTCCAAACTACTGGAGTACCTCGAATTTAATTATCTTCCATCTGTTCACTAGGTTCAACTCCAGCATGCAGAAATTTTTCATGGGGAAATCGAATAAAAACGTGGCCAATGGTAACGCTGCTGCCAGCAGTGAGATGGAGGACGGTAATACTAGTTATGATCATGTCTGGGATGACGACCCGTCATCACCTTTACTCTCGGCAGGTAAGGTTAATCAGACAGGCTGGTGCCCCGTGAATACTCACTGCCAGGAAATGCAGATAATGTGTTGAAAGGAGGTCCTGAGCCATGAGATAGCTGATCCCAGTCTAATTCTGTGGAAAGATGGATATTTCCTCCTGCTGAAGGGTCGGTGGCTTTGCTTCTTTCTGCTTAACTAACTCAAACTGCTTTGACTTTCACTTTTTGCTGAGAAATCACCTGAAAACAATAGTTGAACATTTTTGGCAACATTTTGCTCTCTCTCAGCCATAATATCACCATATCCTCATGTGAAAACTGTTTACAGGTTGCATTTATAATTGGATAAACATATGCATTTAACTAAAGAGTGGCATGTTAAATTTAGTTGCCTACCTATGGTGGGAACAGAAGTGTTCTTTTGCGTAATGCCATTTGGGGCGACTTCCCAGTCCTTCAGATGGTGCAAGCAGTGTTTTTGGATCAATAGTATTCTCATATCTAAATATGTACTGTTGAATACAGTCACAGTTCACATAGGGGAGAAAACCTAATTTCTTATGTGGCTTTATACTGAGCTTGCTGTTTGTTGTTTTTCTAGATATTAATATACCACAAAATCCCCACGTTTGCTAAGTTGGAGAACGCTAAGCTGTATATTTATCTGTAAATATTGCATCACATTTATATCTGAATAGTTGGCTGTAAATAAATCTTTGAAGCACCATGTTTTGCCTGCAACAGTGTGCTAAGCTTGCTAATTTGTAGCTGTAGATTCACATTGAGCAGTAAATATAGCTGTCAAACGTTTGGACGCACCTTTTCATCCATTGTTTTATTTTCATGACTGTTTACATTATAGATTCTCAATGAAGGCAACAAAACTATGAATGGACATATGGAATTATGTGGTAAACAAAAAGGTGTAAAATAACTCGACAAGTTTTATATTTCCTCAAAGTAGCCACCCTTTGGTTTATTGACAGCGCTGCAAACCCTCGGCCTTCTCTCAATGAGCTTCATGAGGTTGTCCCTTGAAATGGATTTCACTTCACAGCTGTGCATTGTCAGATTTAATTTGTGGAGTTTCCTGCCTTAATGGGGTCGGGACCATCAGTTGTGCTGTGCAGAAGTCGTATCGCTACCCAGCTGACAGCCCTATTTGACAAGTTAGAATTCATAAAATTGCAAGAACCAATCAAGTTGGTAAAGAGAAGCGACCGTCTATTACTTTAAGAACTGAAGGTCAGTCAGTCCAGAAAATTGCAAAAACTTTGTCTCCGATTGCAGTCGCAAAACCCATCAAGTGCTACAGTGTAACTGGTTCACATGAGACCAGGAGTCACCTCTGCTGCCGAGGATCCGTTCTTTTCTGGTGACACTGTCAGGGATTTGTTCAAAATTGAAGTCATTGAACCAGCACGTGCCATCCCATTCGGTTTGTGTTTATTTGCACCATCATTTATTTTTCTGAAGGACAATGAGCCCAAATACACCTCCAGGTTGTGTAAAGACTGTTTGACCAGGAAGAAGTGTTATAAAGTGCTGCGAGAAGACCTGGCCTCTACAGTCACCTGACCTAATGGAGATGGTCTGGGACGAGGCGGACTGCAGAGTGAAGGCAAAAGGGCCAACAGGTGCTCGGCATCTCCCCTTGGAACATTTCAGGTGACCCTCCTCAGGAAGCTCCTCCAGAGTGAATGCCGAAAGTGTGCCAATCAGCAATCAAAGCCAGTTCTGAAGAATCTTGACTATAGATGTTCGAAGTTATTTCACACTTTTTTGTTTACTGCATAATAAGAAGGTGTGTCCAAGTTTTGACAAGTAGGGACTGTTTATATCCCCATTACTTCTCTTGCCACAGTATGCTGAGCTTGGTAGCTATCTATAGCTGTATATGTAGCTTTATATATAGCTGTACAACTGTTTCTCCTGCTGCAGTATGAAAAAGCTCCTGGTTGCTCACTGTAGATATTTGACATGAGGATGAGAGTGGCATTGGAAGCAAAAATATTTCCGAAAATGTCAAACTATGTGTTGGATATAATTATGGAGAAACACAAAAAGATCAAGAAAACATGGGTCCTTTGATCTGGGTGAACTGCACTACCCAAAAAGACACTTTGACAGATTTCCTTTTGACATTTTTCTTTTTCTTATGGTAATTTCACAAAGTTATGACCCTCGCTTCCTTTTCGAAGCACCAGTGCCTCTGTAGGTGATAAGCAACTGCAGCTTGTCTGGGAACAAGAAATGCTCTGTTTAATATTGGAGTGGCATAATGAAGATATTCTTTAATCTTTTGTGGTAATGCAGTTTTATACCAAGGGACTTTGTTGTCTTGGGTCTAAAATTTATTAAAAACTCAAACAACAACAAAAAAAAAATACCATCTTTCAGTGTTTGAAATTTCTTCATTGCCACAGTACTGCCCTATTGCCTTTCTTGCATTTTTGAGCTTTCGTAATCTTTTCTATAATCGACATTGAATCCTCCTGACAAATTTAACCCTTTCCACTCTGGCTGCATTAGTATTAAGTGTGCCTGTCTGTTTAGCCTTACTAAACGTATTCTTGCTTATTGTCAACAGTGTTGTGCTGCTGTGTGCCAGTTCTTTCTGCTTGCATACTACTTTTCTCCTGCCGGTCTCTGGGGAGTAGACCCACTCCTGAAGTGGTAATGAATTTCACAAGAGGAAATGTTTATACCAGCTCTGTTTACGCAGTTAATTTATGTGCATTCTTGCATGCATAATAAATAAAATTAAGGCCGAGTTAAACTAATAAGTGTAGGGTACAACTTTCCTTTTCCCCCATGCGCTGCATCTTATAGCTAAGCAAAGAGAAAATGAGGAGCTGGAAGCTGCCGATAAGGCTTTTTATAACCGCCGTCGATGGTTCAGTATGTGACCATCGATACGAAGGTACCAGAGGTTATATCTTCTAAGTTGCAGATTTTGAAATTGATCTCAGTAGGTCCATAAATATTCACAACTGGTAGGCAAACTTCAAAGCTGCTACAGGCAATTTGGGGAAAGCTATTTGAAGCCCATGTGTGAAGTGTGTGCAAAACCCTCGTATTGACCAACTCTGCTAGAGTTTTCTGCTTTTTACCCAACGGATGAGGAGCGTTGGCGGCACACAGATTTTTTTCCCCCCCATTATATATTCCTCTATTCCTCCTCCATAATTGACCACTTGTCTTTTACCAGCAAGTAACTGTAAAGGTTGTGGCCTCAACTTACATTTTAACGTCAAGTTGTAGAACAGACAATCTTTTGTTGATGTGTACTACAAATAAAATGAGGCTTTTGAGATTTTTATCCTCATGATTACTATTTTTTCTTATTAGACTAAAAAATGAGAGCTTTAATCTGTCCAGATTGTGGGCATTGGATGCTGACGCGTTGATAGAACTGTTCCATACCAAGTGTGTTTATGCTTATTCTCATTTGCCTCGGTCGGAGTCGGCTCAAAGCAAATGGATCATGATAAAGTTACTTGGATAAGGGGAGAAATGTCTTCCAAGACAAATAAAATCCACTGGTCCTGTTTCAATTGCTTTAAGATGTTTTCAAAGTGTTGGGCAGCCTTCCACCCACTACTGAGACCTCTCGGAAATATTGATCAAATGACTGGATGACACAAATCATAACTGTATCTAACAGTTTTGAGAACTGACTTAATCTTAAATATAACTCTAACAATATAGATCTTCTTTCCCAGATATTTCAATTAAAAGCTAGCGGGAAATGAGTTGAGCTGAGTTTTGCTAAAGAAATTCACAAGTTAAATAAAGATACCTTGTGATGATAATGAAATGACATTTTGCCAATTGATATTATAAAGCTTCAAGTGTGTTTGCACGCGTAAACTTTCAGTTGCAGTTTCTATTGTGTATGGAAAACGGCTACTGTTGAAAATGTTTCATCACTGTTGTCAAACATACGGCCCTTGGGCCAGACTTACTCGTCTAAAGTGATCCACTGCTGGTAATGCATTTTGAGCGAGATTAGCAGACACAGCAAGGCAGTCCTGAACTGCAGCATCAAGCTTTTTGTGAGAGAAATGGCCTTTGTGTCAAACCCAAACTCTGAGGGCAAGTCATGCAGCCTGTGAAGTGGCAGGCTTTATCAAACTTAAACTTCTAACAGAATTTCTTGTGACATCATTTTTCTGATCTGGACTAATTGCGATCAAGTCGCACATTATATATGGCCCCCTGAACTAAAATTTTACCTTGCGTTTTGTAATGTGAAAAATGTTAGGAAGTCTAACTTTCAATTGGAAAATCTGTTTTGTTTCGGGGTAGTGTGTGGTGCAAAGTGGTCAAGCTGGAAGGGCTAATGCTTCTACACTTTGAAAACTCCTGGTCTAAAGCAATAATTGGAACAATATGTTCCATAACTTCAGACTTCTACCCCTTTTAAGAGCTGTTTTGCATTCGAGCATGCTCGTATGAGACTGTAAGGACCAACTCATTAGGATATGTGGTAATTATGTGTAATTATCCCTTCAGTCAAGCCCACAAAACCTTACAGCCGTGGCTCGGTGGTGATGGTGGACGAGATCATGAACGCCAGTCCTTCAAAGTTCAGGTTTCCCGAAGCTGGACTCCGCGTTATGGTCACTAGTCATTTTGGACCCAAGACACGTCTTCGTATGGCCAGTCGGCTCATCATCACAGAGGTACAGCACCCCGTTTCTGCTCCACTAACCGTGCTTCCTCTATATGAAGTGTGCGGAGTGTGTTCAGCTTTGTTTGAGTGTGGACTGTGGATAGGAGTTCAGAAGTATTCAAGGGTTTCCTTATCTTCCTCACACATGTACCATTTCTATTTTTGTTGTTGCATTTAGAACTGCAGAAGTGAATCAGCAGTCACAAGCAGTGCTGGTGTGTCTGCTCATGTGCTCTTTGACTTAGTTTATTTTTTCTGAAAGCGTCAGAAGTTGGTGCAAGCTGCCAATGGAGTGGAGACACAAGTGATTGATGGGAAAGTCGAAATCGAGAATGGAAACGTGCCAGAGGACAAGCCCACTGAGGCCAAGGAGAACGACACCATCTCTCCGTTTCATCTTCCAAGTACGTGACTCGCACAGCTCCATGGTGAATGTGTACAATTTGACATGCATGGATGCAAGACCTAATCTTGACCCGTCGGTCATATTGCACATGTTTACACCCTCCTGTAGGTGCTGATTTTTAGGAAATGGTTTCATTAGTGCTGAATAGAGTTTGCAGCTGATCAGTTCTGTTCCAGAATTTTAATTCCTCTTCACAAGTTATTGATGTCCTCACTCGAGTTACTCACTGCCTTCTGATATACTAGCTAATGATCCACCCTCTTTGACAGCTCGGAGCGAGCCTGCCCTTTTATCGTTCAGAGACTACTGATGTGAAATGTCTCTGAATCCGAGTAGTCTGATTGATCATGAAGTAGACCACGTCCTCTCAGTGGCTTGAAGTGTTTTTCAGCCAAAACCGACACGTAAATGAAAAAAGATTTTGGTGTTGGAGGTTCTATGTGAAATTTTCACAAACAGGCTAAAAGTGATGCCTGTTAAAAAGTTTCAGTGCAAGAAGAGGGGGGAAAATCTTTGTGTTGGTAGCAAATGACAGATGGAGGGATGTTTTTTCCTTTACAGTAAAGAGGATGTCATTGCAAATGGAGTCATGATTCAGACACAAGCTGTAATCTCTTGATTGACCCTAAAGTTGATACGAGTGGATTCATTTACTTGGCCTTTTTTTTCTTTTTTTTTTAAACAAAACTGCATCAACAGTACTGCCACACAATATACATTTCACTGATGGAACTGCAATAAGTTATTTATATGCCCTGTGTATTTATCTTCTGAAAGTCCAAAATGACTGTTTTAAAAATGGAAGAAAAGTGTGAAGGATTTGCGATTATTTCATAAAAATTATACAATCATTTAAGTTTCAATTGATTGCCAGCCTAAATTATTTCATAATCGTGAGATCCATTATGCATCTGTACTTTAATTACTGTTACTGGAAAATGTGATTAGGAATCCCAAGTTATTTTGAAGCAGATTTTCAGCTCTCAAATTATAATTTTTTTCTATGTGATGTGTGTTGTGCTCCTCTCTTGTGACTGCAGAAGGCACCGGCAGCAAGATCAAGTGGCTCATCTCATGGCCTCTGCTCCTCTTGCTGTTCTTAACCGTGCCAAACTGTGCCAAGCCTCGGTGGGAAAAATTCTTCATGCTCTCCTTCCTGCTGTCAACTGTCTGGATTGCAGTCTTCTCCTACTTGATGGTGTGGATGGTGAGTGTATTATGTTGATACTTTTTTGTTGTTGGTGCAACATTTAGATTGGCTTCAACCCTCCAGGGTGGTGTTTAATTTTTACTGTCAAAAAAGTGAGAAATGTTGAATTTTTGGAATAATTACTTGAAGCACCGAAGGTCAAACATTTTTAATGAGGTGAAAATTGTGTTTTATTTCCTTTTGTCATTCCAAATTTGATACTAAAGGGTTGTGGCCGCAGGGAAATATTACACACTATTTATCGATAATTACAATGGGTATTATTTACTCTTTTGCGAGAGTTAATTGTGAAAGTGAACTGTGGTATCTAATGGTCTTTGTTAGTATTAGTGGACAAATGAAGTCTAAAGCTACATTTGATGATGGGGCTGAATGATGCATGAGGTAACGCATAAAAAAACTGATATACACACATTAATGTCAATGTACAAAATACAGGAATTCAACATCCTCAGTTGTGTAAAAATGGTTATACCAACTCTAAAATGCACTTGAAGTATAAATGTAAAAAGCAGTTATTTTGAAGGACATTTCTGTCACTTTTCCTCAAGCATTTATTTAAATGAGGACATGGATGAGGAGAGTGTTGCTGCTCCACATAACTGCGAGTTCTCAATGTTCAATATTACATTCAATTCATTCCCTTTCCTGTCTAAGTAATAGTTGCACCTTTGATGCCCCTTTTGTGCTTCTGCATCCTTTTTGCGAGAATGAAATCCAGCTAAATTGGCAGAAAAATTTATATTTGTGGTTTAAAATGTGAAGAAAAGGTACAGATATCTGTAATGGCATGTTGATCAGGTATAGAAACTATCAGGAAGTATTTGAGCTGGCTGACAGCCATGTTGTGAGATTGGTGAAAGTAAAAAGAATGTGTGGACTCCCGACGTTAGCTGCTCATACTGGAAGAATAAGAATCCAGCTGCAGGAGCAAGGTGTTAACAAGCTGTAAGAGCGATTATAGCTGAAACAAAAACCTGCAAGATGGGCGATCTATGCAAATAACAGACTACGCAAGACAGAAGTTCAGTAAAACTGTACTTGTACTTCCTGGCCTTCCATTTGTCAGTCTGTGCGCTCCTGTCCCATTATGCCGTATAATTCCAGCTGTTTTCTCTTTATGATAGAAAATAAAAATTAGGATACGAGTTGGTTTGCAAATTTTTCTTTTCCCCGTCAAAACGGAACCTTGTAAAAAGGTTGGCGGCGTCTCATATCCGGACCCATTCTGTATTCTCTGAAAACGCATAAATAAAGAGTATTTAACATAAATGTTTCTTTTCTCATTTCCTAAGTGCAGTTTCTGAGCTCTGACCTTCCCCTCTGCTTTCAGGTGACTATAATTGGCTACACTCTGGGAATCCCTGATGTCATCATGGGCATTACTTTCCTGGCAGCTGGAACCAGCGTCCCCGACTGCATAGCCAGTCTCATTGTGGCTCGGCAAGGTACACCTTTCCCTTTATAGCATTATTCAATTCCACATTTAGATGATGTGGTTACATGATGTGCTTTTGATAACTCAAGTCCACCCCAACATCCTCCTTTTATTCTCCTAACTTTGATGTTCCCTGATGGTTAGTTGTACAAGCTTTTCACATAAACAGTCAGTCTTGTAGTTTGAAGTGAAATCAATTTCAGCAGCCTTTTTTTTTTTTTTTAATGCAGTAACATAAAAATGTATTGTAAATGGAGTTACTATTAGTAGTGCATGCACAGATTCAAAGCTTTATATACATTTAAAAATGGAGCGATTGTACGGATATGTACTTTGATGACTTTCAAATAACTAGTGCAAAGACGTGTCAGTCCTCTTGTGTGTACAAGGAAGCACATTGCGAGTATTTGTGCCAAGTACTCCAGATCATTGGAACAAGACAAAATAGTGCAGAGCTGTTTATAGATATTGCAGTGCATGCCTGCGTCACTACTTTCCCAGCTGAATAAGGTTAGGGCCCTGGTGGATATCAGAAGGTACAGATCTGCAGAACAGTTGGAAATAAAAGGGTTTCGTTTGACCTGAAAGTCGAGAGGGAGGCTTTTATTTTTGCTCTGTGTTTTATTGCAGGTTTGGGAGACATGGCCGTGTCGAATACTATTGGCAGTAACGTGTTTGATATCCTCGTGGGTCTCGGGGTTCCCTGGGCGATACAGACCATGTGTGTCAGCTATGGGTCTGAGGTGAGGGTCATTCAGTATTCCAATGGTCCACTTTTAATATATTACTTATGAGTCATGCAGTATCAGCAGGAAGGCATCTGATTGACTCCAAATGTATTCAGCAGCAGAGGAAACGTCTCCAGACATACACTGTTTATTACCAACTACCGTCAACATAAAGAACCCGGTGCAAACCCTGCAGGGATATGGTATAACATAAACCAGACTGTCTGGGTTTAAATGAAGACGTACGAGGATTTGAACCCGACTACATCCAGAAGCAGACTAAATGATCTGTGCTCAGTTCTCCAAGATGTTAAGATATTTGCTAAAACACCCTCTGTGCAAGTTCCTTCCGAGCTTGCAAGTGTGCAGAGAAGCACTTGTTCTGCTTTAAAGGCAAAGGGTGGTCACATCAATAAAGATTCCTCTCCTGCTGTTTCACTTTGCAGTATGCATCAAGAGATAAAAAAGAGGAAACTATTGACACAGTATTTGAAGCACAATTGCTTCCCCACCACCAGCAGCAGCCTGAATCTTTTGCACAGCACTGTATGTCAAGAGGCCAGGAAAGTAGTTTATTGCAATCTCAACATTATCTCATGTTTAAGTACAAGATAATGTCTCTGCTTTACATGTTCCAATAACGATGCTCTTTCATCTATTAGACTTTATTTTAATTTGATGCTACTGAGTTTTTTTTGGTTTAATTACCTTTCCCCTCAACATTGTTTTACTAAAGAAGCAGTTACTTTTTTGTTTTGTTTTGTGGGGTCATTTCTACTTTTTTTTTTCTAGTACTGGCCTATTGCCACCAGATTTCATGTTAGTGAGAAATAATGATTTGAAATGTGATCTATTTCCAGTTAGTATTGTGCAGTGTCATCAAAAATAATGAATGAATCCATAGGGCTTGGAAACATGAAATATATTTTAATTCAGCTTTGCAGTCCGTATATTGCAGATGTTGACGTCGCAATGGCGGTTATTGACAAACATTGACTTAAGTAGGGATTTTTTTTTTCTTCCACTTTGTAAACTCTGTTATTTCTGATTATTTTATAGATATTGTTCTTGATTGTTTAATGAATATGTCTTAGAATTTTTTTTAACATAACTTATTTTTATTTGGGGGAAGTTATTTCTTGATTAAAAATGTTCCTCTACTATTTGTACAACATGACCTCTGGGCACCTCGATAGGGGCAGGGGGGTATAATGAGAGTAATTTGCTGTGGATGAGTAGCTCTTCTCACGATCTCTGTTTGTTTCAGGTGATGATTAACAGTAAGGGGCTGGTGTACTCGGTGGTGCTTCTGCTGGGCTCTGTGGCCCTCACGGTGAGCATATAATCTCTGATCACGATCTGATGCTGCTGAACTGAACACTTTGAGAAGAATAATGTGGTCTATTGTCACACTGCTAATGTTCAAAGTGAAAACCCATTGCGTTTCTACACAAGTAGCATCCCAGTTTGGCTACACTTATCACTGTTATGCAATAGTGACTGCACCAAGTTATGTAATTGGTTCATAGAAATGTGAAAACGCTGCATTGTTATTGAAAAATCCCACTGCATGCACTGAAAAACTCAACTGTGAGACACAAACAAGACAACATTTTTTTGTCTTGTTTTTTGTCAAACAAGACAAAATTGATGCTTCATGGCAAGTTGAAGCTGGCATTGGACAGCTGGACACAACAGCTGTTTCACATTGCGACGTGAAGTGTGTGTGTTGCCACATAACCAGCCGCAAACAAACACACATTTTCACTGAAACTATTATGTGCAGTAAGAGCTGCCAGTTATTTGTGTGATGGCGAGTTCCTGATCTCATCTTTTACTGAATGTGTCCCAGCCGTTTCCTGTCTTAGCAACTTAGAAGTGACACATTTGCCACCTCCAGCTGTAAATAAATACATAATTTAAGTGGTAGACGTGGCAGGGAGTAAACAGAGAAGAGTGCCTCCTTACAGGAGCTTTGACTTCATGGGTGGTAAACTCGAAGCGGTGCTGGGCTGTAAATGCTCACATTGAATCTTTAACGAGACAGTTTTATAGAAAATATTAGTATAAATGTGTAACACTTTTTATTAGTTTTATCCTAATTGTTCACATTTTAGGGGACATTTACCATGGAATTGTGCCAAATTAAAAATTGCTTGCTCACAACTTGCTGAGATGTGTTTTCATTTTCTTTTTCTTTTTTTTATGTCTGTGTGTGCAGGTGTTGGGAATCCATGTGAACAAATGGCAGCTGGACTTTAGGCTGGGCGTTTACGTCTTGGTCCTGTACGCCGTTTTCCTCTGCTTCTCCGTCATGATCGAGTATAACGTCTTCACCTTCGTCAACCTACCCATGTGCATAGAGGATTAGAGCACAGCAGAGAGCTTCAAAATACCAAAACCTCAATGGCACCATAGAAACCCCGACTTATATTTCTTCAATAATAGTGGACCTATGTGCAGACTGTTTATCTTCTCCCTTGCACAACTTTTTTTTTTTGTGATCCTTTATCATTAAACATTAATCTAAGTTGCTCATGAAGAAGTACGCTGATACAGCGGAATATATTTTTCCCCAATTTGTCCTCTTTATCACACAGTGCCACCCCTTAATGCTCTTATTTTGTGGGCATCGCCTGTTACTGCAGTAAAGTCTTTAGTTCCCCTGTGCGCCTGTTAACTTTCTACCCATATAGCATGCCTTTTAGATGTCGGGGACCTTCAGAATCATAAGTGCCCCTGTTGATTGTTGATTTTCAGTGTTGACGTTGTAGATTTACACAGATCATTTCCAAAGCCTTTTCACAAACCAAACCAGAGAAGAAGAAAAAATCCTGTCATGTACTAATCAAAACTCTCACATGGGGATAGCTTTCCTTGTCACTCCTAACCGATCCACCAAGTTTACCCCCCCAGCACCCAAAGAAACACGTACATTAGATTTTCCCTCTTGACCCTCTGGAGGAGGGTCTTGTCCTTGGCAGCTCCCCTCCTCCAGCTTGGCCTGAACCCACCCCGGCATGGCCTTTAGCATCACAGAGCAGATACTGTTATTGCTCCTCTTCACCCACCCCGTTCAACTACCAACGCTCATCTGCTTGATCAAGTCCGTTTTGTTTTCTTAAAAAAAATAAATAAAAAAAGACAATTTTGTCAGGACGCTTTGCGTCGAGATGTATCACAGTCCTGATCAGTTGACTGTGAGCGTGTTATGCATATGCAGCACTGCACAATGTAAATTTGTAAACACTTTTTTTGTATTTATTTTTTCAAAACAAGGTTTTGTCTAGTATGAAATATGGTGGAGAGCTTGTTGCAAATATTGGACATTGCCTGTTTTTTCACTGAAACAAATTGCACATGGAAATGCTTTTCTTGCTTTGTGCTGTAAGGAGATTTGACCACTCAGAGGGGAATCCGGCTGGTGGTGGTGACTTCCACTCCAGCATTATTTTTTTCGTTCAGCGATGAGTCGATCCACTTTTCCCTCGGCACAAGTCCAGAATTAAAGGAGAAAAAAAAAAGAAGAAAAAAAAAGGAAACAAAAACTGGCTCCAGATCTGTGGGACACGTCTAATCTTTCCTATCATCAGGTGACTTTTTCTCATTTTGAGAAGCTGCATGAGGGAAGTTGTTCAAAATAATGCAAAGAAACCTGGCGGTTCTCAACACTGTCTGCTATAACACCCCGTGGCCAGCAGGGGCTACTGCAGCCCTTCTGCCCAGTTCAGGGGTGTGACCACAGCCGTCGGTTATCAGGGAAACTTGGAGATGGACAACAGATGTTGGTGTCGTGATTTTTGAGTTACATGTAGATATTGCACTTTAACAGCCGTCCTCTCATTCTGAATCAACTAGTGCTTCCTTCTGTGCGTGTGTATTTTCAGTGTATATGTGTCTGTGTGACTGTGCGTGCAAGAGAACATTGTGTGTGTGCGCGCTCCAAAGCGGGCCCCACACTACATTTGTCACACTGGGCCCTGGACTCTCAAACAGACTGGAAACTCGTTAACAACATGAGCACATCCGCCTCATGTCTGCAGTGCATGCTGGGACATAAAAACGCAGCTCCTCCACAGCACAGCAAAAGGCTGAGGGCCTCACGGGCAGTCTCAATGGACACTGCCCCGCCCACTTTACAAAAACCGGCAGCTATGAGCTACACTGCAATCCAGACGTTTTGACATCATGCAAAAATGCCTGTGAGGAGTCCACAACTGAGGTGCAGAGACCGAAGTGGGGTGTTTTTGAGTATTGAAATTATTCCTCTGCCACACTCGGCAGCAGGCTCTTGTATATGCAATCTCAATGTGAAGAGTTTATGTGACGGAAGGCCCCCTTTCAAGGTTGCCATATAAAGACGAGGGGGGATCCTATGGAGATGTGACGTCAGTTTGTCTAGTAGTACTTGATGTGTGAGCTCACAGGTGTGTGTTTGGTGCAAAGGATAGGTTGTGTCCAGAGCAGTGGCATTGTGAGAAGTTTGATTTATGCTCAGATACACACTTTTTTTTTTTTTTTTTAAATGTTTCTCTACTCTTGCACAAGGGCATTAACACTCGAACCAACTGGAGCTGACCGATGGACACGGTGTGGATGAATGAAGGCTTTTCTGACCCGCCCTCTGGACATTGACATTTTTCAAAAGCCCTGATTGAGAGCAGACTTATAGGATTTTTTTCTTAAAAAAAAAAAAGAAAAAGAAAAAAAAAAAAGGCGGGGCCCTTAAAAGCTGCTCTTCTGTCAGGGTTCAAATGGTTGTGTTTATTGATTGGAGGTGACCACACAGGGCCTACAGACCTTTCCTCGCACCCGCTGACATCTTGTACAACATCGCTCTTCTCTCTCAATATATTTCGGCGGGGACTTCTGTACATAAACGGCCTACTTTTTTATGCTTTCTGTGAAGAAGGCATGTCTGTACTGTACTTGGGTTGATTCGGAATGTGCAGTGTTGACATCTTTGTGTATATTTTTGTCTTTTTGCTCTGTGTGGTCATGTCCTGGGTTGCCAGGTTTATGTGGTTTTGATCACCACAGCAGGGTTCGAACACTGCTCCTCTTTCGGTCCTAGTCTTGGCACGCAGCGTACGTTCTCACCGGTTCTTTGAGTCTTTACCAATTCATCTCTTTCGTGGAAGAGGAGGAAGAAAAACAGAATTCAGATGCCATATTTGTTGTAGCTCTGCGTAAATCCAGATTGTATGGCAATCCCGTGTAAAATAGAAAAAAAAATAAGCGCACACACTTTAGGACACACACATTAGAAATGGCAATTTAACACGAGAGGACCGGTATGTATTTCTTGATTGAATGCGACCTGATGCACTGTGAGCTCAATGTGATGTGGGAGTTGTTTGTCAAGAATAATTAATGATTAAAAATATATTTAATGTAAAGTTAGTTACTATAAAAAACATTATTGAGGACATCTGTATAACTTATATGAATGTATTGTCTTGCTATACTGGACATATCCAACCAATGCATTTTACTGTAAAGCAATAATGTGAAGAAAAAAAAATAAAATGGCAAAATAATTCCTGTAAATTTGTCTCATAAGTTCTTGGATTGTTTGTGAAATACTGAAATTAAATGAAGCCATTTGTACATGTATCTGTTGGTGGTGCGGTTTATTCCCCACAGAATGAACTTATTGGTTCAAATACCTTTTTCCTGCTCAACCCCCTGTTTTGTAAGAATTAACTAGAAAACTTAATTTGTGTACATTTGATTTTTTTTTTTTTTTTGCTCCATCTGCTCAGGTTGTCAGGAGGGGAAAATGTGCACCAAATCAAACCCGATTGTCTCAAGGTAGACTGAAGTGCTCCAGCTGTGGGGATCATGGCTCTTTGGTGTTCCTCCCCTGAGCCAATTCAAAATTATAAGTCAAATCAAATTCAGTGTCTTGGAAACCCCTTTTATTACAAAGTTATTTTTATTCTGAAGGTTGGCACCTTATTTTTGCTCATATGCATTTCTTGCCTGTGCCTTTCCTGTGCCTGTGCCATTCTTGCCCATAACAATGTTGACTCATAAAATATGATTGAAGGAGAATATTGCATTTTAAGAATCTGGGCAACTTATTTTCTTCACTAAAGTCGACTGTAAAGTTTGTGAAGAATAGATGCTTCGTCTCATCTATATTCTCTACTGCTTTATGCGATTTTAGAATTTCTGGGTGATTGAGCCAATATCTGGTAACTGTAGGTGAAGGCAGAGTACATCCTTCACTGGTCAGTCTATCACATGGCAAACTCACTGAGTTTCCCTGGTTACTCTTGTCAGGGTGATTTAATTCTCTCTGATCAAGAGATAGAAATGTACAGTTTAGACAGACTGTTCATTAATAGGGTTGCACCACCATTATTTAAGAATGATTTTTTTTTTTTTTGAAGGGCCAGTCAAGTAATTTACATGATCTGATTTTAATCAGATAATTTCTCAGACTATTTATGATGCATAAAATCACAAAACTGATAATCTCAGACCTTTACACGACGGGCAACATTTGACTCAATCTTGAACACATCTTATGTGGTGCGAGGAAACCTTAATACCTGAGAAAAACTCTCTCATGCACACAAAATAACATGCAAACTCTGCACTGAAAAGTCCACAATTAAACTCAGACCAATAAACGTCAGTGAGATGGTGAATGCTACACACCTAACATACTGAAGAAAATCTGAATATTTTTCCTCACTGGCTAAAAGAATTGGTGTTGTATGTATCAACTGTCTTCGTTTATGTACTTTCTCAGTTAAAATGTATTGAGAACCCCCCCCCCCCCCATCTCATTCAAATCTCTGCATGTAAGATTTCGTTAACTGGCAATAACAGTGTGGTGTTCCGGGCATGTCCCTCTGGTAGGAGGCCTTGGGGCAGACCCAGGACACGCTGGAGGGACTATGTCTCTCGGCTGGCCTGGGAACGCCTTGGGGTGCCACCGGAGGAGCTGGAGGAAGTGTCTGGGGTGAGGGAAGTCTGGGCAACTCTGCTCAGACTGCTGCCTCCGCGACCCGGCCCCGGATAAGCGGTAGTCAATGGATGGATGGATGGATGGATGGATAACAACACTGGAGGATAACTTCAGAGGCACCAACTCGGTCTAATCAAAGACAAATGAATCATTGCAACTTTCAGATATTTGATATATGCAATGTAAAATATGTAATTAATCTTTCTTGGTGAAATAACCCTCAAGGCAAAGTAAATGAGTTTAATGTCCTCCTTATGGCTACTTTGTTGCACCAGCACTGATTAAAGTTATTTTCAGGAACAGCAGTTTATCTACACTTAAAAAAAAACCTCTTTAAATTATTCTGGGTTGATTGCATCCTATTTTTCCCCCTCATTCTGCTGGCTGTGTTGTTCTTCAGTGCAGAAATCAGTGATTTTTAATTAACTTTCAGCATCTTCCAATCACATCACTGGTGGATAAATTCACACTCAGTCAATGCTCGATGTAATGCTATGCAACAATACTTTTAATTTTGGGATGTGTGTGAAATTAGATAGCAAATAAATCATCTGCTATTTGGTTGACGCATTCCCTGCAGAGAGAATATCTAAATGAAGGAGGCCCACTTATAATTTAGATGTAGCTGCAACAGCGCGTTTCTCCTTGACTGAAGGATGAGTAATGATTTATTGGTCCTTACTGGAAATGTGTCTTCTTTTATAATCAAGCTGAAGAGCCCCACACTTATTGAAACATAGTGATTGCAAACAATTTGTTATTTATACCAACAGCTGGCAACATGCGAAGAGTACACTGAGGGGCAAGTGATGGGAAAAATCAGGCTCAAGCCCCTTTCCGTCAATCATGATTTGCAGCCCACCAGTAGGGGGCAATGTTGCGACAGGATTCAGCTCAGACTGCCATCAAACTTTGCTATAGTTCAGGATGAAGTGAAACTGGAGCTGCTTCACCCAAGTGAATAACACTATCACTTTGTGGCAAAAAAGTTTCAAATATCAAAGTATGACAAAGTCAGATCCTAACTGGAATGAGTGCTTCCTGAATGGTTTCAGGCGCAAAAAGCAGAATGCACATCAATTCTTAATGATTGATGTCCATAACCTTCATCAGCCAGACAAGCAGCCATCTGGTGAGACCAGCATGGTCCGTGTAGGTTACTGGTGCTTCTCCCTAATGAGCCACCCTCTTGGCTACCATGCTGCAGTTAACAAGCTTCTCTGTCAGTCGTGATCTTGTGCACTGATGAGTCCCCCCCCCCCCCTAACAAGCCCGTTTGGGCAGCAACTGCATGTCTCCGGTGAATGCCGGCTTACCTCCCCTCCACCTTTTGTTGTGCCACATCAGGAGACAAGGCCCACGCATCTCGTCCTGGACATGTACAGCACCGTAATCCAGCTTTGAAAACTTGTTTATCTGCTCACCCACCGCCTCCACAGTTATAGTTTGGGGACATATTCCTTGCTTGTTTGTGCCTTGCCAGTATTTCTGACACCACTTTGCTGTTTGGGTAAATTGCGGTTCTGCGGTGATGGATGGTGAGTGGACGGGGTTGTTGCTGCCTACTGCAGTCCCCCATAAGGGCACCCTGTGCTGCTGAGCACCAGGTGTTGTTGCTTACCCCGGTGTCCTTAACGACTGGTTATGATTTGGTGTCCTCTGCAGAAATATGACAAGATGAGATGCATCACCGTGTCGGTGCACTCAAATTACAACATAAGCCTTGCATCCGTAACCTGGCAACATTTTGTATTCTTTGAGATAATTTGGGCTTGACCCGTCCAAGTTCTGATATTTATTTTTTTTCTATTCAGAAAATCCCACCTCAGTGTATTGAACTGTGATAGGACTTTGCGGCTCCACCAGTACGCTTCAGCAATGGCATCTGTTCCCTCACCCAACATTCTTGATAAACTCTTATTTTCAATAATTTTTTTTTTTACAGAAAATGTTAGCTGAGTTAAAAACTTCTTACAAACTCCTCAATGTAAGAATGTCATGTCCATGTTGATGTTCAGGTCCTTGTCTTTGTGAAGTTTTCATGTTTTGCCTGTATGCCTTTAAAATGCATAGGGCAGCAGAGAAGCTGGATGGATGGATTGATTGATGTAACATGCTGATGTCTATTTGAACATCATGTCAGATACTTTACTGGGCTCGGTTCATCCAGCCTGTCATTCAAAATGTAGGACGTATGCTTGAACCACTTGTGTCCCCTTGTGTTTGTCATAATGGTTCTCTCTGTGTAGCTCCTTTAGATATCCCTTTCTGTTTGAGACAAACTCCAGTCTGCTCCAATCAGAGTCACATCCTGAGCTTCTGAGTAGCATCAGAAACACACAGCAACATTGAAGAGCTGTCAGATAATGAAAGTTAAAGGCATCTTGGAAAAAGGACCAGCTCACTTATTGCATATGATGTTTTAAATGTAATTGGAGATCTACAAAACTAAAGTAAACCCAAACGTTCTTGTCACAAGACGGTTGAAGATAATATATGTCATTATAATTGATGGACTTGTCTTATGTAGTGCATTTTACTGCTTTATCCGCCTCAATTTTCTTTACGTGATCAATTACATTCACCATCTCGCTGAATCATATCCACAGCAATGGAGGCTGCCAGTCAAAGCGCTCACACACCATCGATGGCAATTTTGAGGTTAAGTGTGTGGCCCAAGGACAAGATTACACTTGGACAGGTGGTGGAGGATTAAACTGTCAACCTTGACACTGGAAGGCGACTCACTGTAACCTCGATACAATTCTAGTGTTGCGTTAGTTAGATTTTTTTTACCACAGTTCTATAGTATTGTCCTGTTCTACCTGGTTTTGAACTCCATCACTGAAATCCAATTGGTGAATTCAGTTAAAATCTAAAACGGTCTGCAGTCTTTAAGAAATACATCGCTGTAGTACTCTATTACTACTATGTGACCTTTTCTTGGTATCTAAACCATCGACAAATTTTTATAACTGGATAAAATTACAATAAACGGAATAACAATGAAGACAGTGACATTATCAGAGCCCTAACCCTGTGGTCAGTGTCTTTTCTTAAAGTAAGCCAACTGATAATGAAGCCACTTTTAGGTGAGCAGAGAAATCAAGTCATGAACTCAGAGGACAGTCAGCTATTTTCACAGCTAAGAGCGGGACTTTCTACCACGATGCACGCTCAGCTTTCATTTATGCTTATCTGTTTATGACAGCTCCCACAGTCTGTTCCCCTGTGCTTTGTGGGCTCAGTGATTAATCCATTCTGCACACGCTGTACAGTTCATGAAGGTAACACAATACCTTCTTATCTACGTGTGTATGAATATTAAGTAGTCTGCCCTGGTGAAGTCAGCAGAGTGCAATGAAGAAAGATAGTTCTGATTAGACTGTCTCGAAAAATACGCTAATGGTGAGTCACGAGTTGAACCCTGTTAATCAAGGTTAGAGTTAGGATGTGTGGCGTACCATAGATCACTGAGCGTGGTGAACATTTGTAAGGCTATTCCACAGACATTCATCATTGGAAGTGCACATTAGTGTTGGAAAGAGTTCAAGGTTGGTATTTGCAGCCAGAAATATGGATTCATATGCAGAATTATTCCCAATTTTATATTTCAATAAAAGAGCCGACGCAGATAAATGGCTTGCCTTTCATGAGAGACCACAGCTATAATTTAGTGCATCAAAATGGGAACCCTAGTCCTTTGTAGGCAAATTACATTTTGTTAAACTTGGTAAATGATTAAATAATAAATCACTGCTGTCTTCTGTATTCTGTGTGTGAGTGTAATTTAGGCAAGAAATGTTTCTCACCACAAATAATACTGATATTTGAGTGATTTAACAGGATTTTTGTTTAATACAGTTTGTTCTCTTTACATCTGTTTGACAGAATGTTCAATTTTTGTTATTTTCGTTCTTCATGTATCTTTAATATAAAAGATCTGTTTACCCCACTGACTTTTTATTCTGCTATTTACATTATTTCAAGAACCTTCATAATTTTCTTAACTTGTTTAATTAATTTGTTTGTTTTGCACTGTTTATAGATTGCAACATGGCAACATTTACATATTCAAGAGGTAAAGAGAATCTATGTACCCGCCTTATCTCTCACTAACCTACCCACACTGCCAGTTTCCTAATCTCCTGCTTGAGGTTAAACTTCAGGTACTGAAGGGGTTAGATTTAAGGTTAACTCCCCATCCAGGGTGTTCTATTTTAACAATATCATATATTGATTCTTAAAACAATTAGATAAAAGCTATGCACTTCTATCCTCAGTGTAGTGCTGCCATATATATGATGGTTTGTTTCACTTCTGATAGTAGCGTGAGTGGTATAGGGTGAAAGGACCAATGATGCAATTCTGGGCTCCATAAAGATTTTCAGAAGAAGAATGGATGTGTTTTTCTTCAGGGCCTATTTTTTCTGTAGTGTACTGATTAAGAAAACTAAAGATTGTAGTTGGTGCTTGGCAGAGCTCAGTCATCATTCAGTCTGATCCCTTCAGCCTATGGGACAAAGCAAAAGAAAATTAAATAAAAAGTATTTACTTTACTATTCATTTGATTAGACAAGCAGTTTGATGGTGTCTTTGTTGTGTAGTGGATAAGACCAAATGCTCCGGCACTTACTAGGTTGAAAGACTGTGTGGTTCCATCCCCATCCAATTTCTAGCTTTTCTTTTTTTGCCCAGGCTTTTTTTGAACAGTGAGCCAACTGCTGGGTCACTCCCCAAAAATACATTAGTAACTCATCTGCGAGGGGCAAGCCTTTAACTGTGCAAATGACCAGGGGTCATCTTAATCAGCTGAACCTGCTACAATGGCTCCTCTCAATGTGGAGGTGAAGTGGCTCAACTCTGAGTCTCTCTTGGATGGCTGAACTTCTCACTGTATCACTGTGCACCCATCACCCTGCAGAGGAAACCTCGTTCAGCTCCTTGTACTTAACATTTCAATTCTTCATATAGGTGAGAGTGAGAATGTAGACTGACCGATAAACAGAGATCTTTGCTGTATAACTCAGCTCCGCTGATTGCTCCTCTTATCGCTGGTGAATAAGATCCCAAGATAGGTTTTAGACCACTTTTTGCTCAGTGGGAAGAAAAAACACGATTTATCCCCCCTAACAGGTCTGTTGCACCATATTATGTAATAGTCCTGCAATATGTAATAATGTAATACATTTTCAAGTCATTATGAAATGTAAGAAAATTATTCAGCGCATTTTGTTCCACATTTATTTTCCAAAGAAAATTAAATAATTTGATGCATTATGTAATAAAGTTTGCCCTTTATCAGTGGACATGGCTCTATGTTTAATAATGAGGAAAACAATTAAGATTCAGTTGTAGTAGAATTGTATGCCACTCTTTGCTTTTGCTCTTGTCCCACCATGGGAGAATGCAGCGCTCTGAATCAGGTTGAACTTTTTGAATCACCGGTCATTGTGGCTGGTAGATTTTTAAAGTTACAAGCTAATCAGTATTCCGAAAAGCCATTTCTTTTTCTCTTGAGGAAATTAAGGTTATAAGTGCCACTGAGTGCATTAATTTAACCCGCATTTTGTAAAAAAAAAACAAACTGTTGCAATATGTAACAGGTCATTACAAAATGTGGCAAAGTTTATTAGAAATGCGCGTTATTACATAATGATTGAAAATGTACCACATCATTATATCTTGCAGCATTATTACATGATGCAGTGCTGCAAAAGCCATTTCAATATTGGATATTGCAATACGTTAAAAATCAAATCCGTGTTATTAGGTCTGCTAAAGACGTAATAAAATAATCAATGCAGGTTTGTTTGTCTGTCTGTATTAGCTCGATCCAGTACGGATTTTGTCGAAATTTTCACCACAGATAGATATTAGACCATGGAAGATTGCTGTAAATTTCGAAGGTGATTTTGATCGCATGAAATTGAAGTTGTTGTTGTTGTTTTTTTTGTTTTTTTTTCTTCGGGTGTGTAATTTATTGACGGACCCTGAGCCTTTCTCAAGGCACCAGCTGCATCGGGCTCACAGCTGATTAAACTAACACGGATGTTTTCGATGAACCGAGGATCATACTAATATGTGCAATAAGTATAGTTTTCTTTCATGTTTAAAACGTAATGATCCACAAGGCTCGTATCATCCAATGTCCACTGTAATGCCGACACGACCGAGGAGTTAAACAGCGTAAGTACAAATATTTACCTTATCTTCACATTGCTGAAATGAATCCTAATCCGGTGACTGACTAAAATACGAGGAAAGGTGGTCAGACGGTAACATTTACACCAGCAGCAGAGTCACAGCTATTCCCTGAAGTCCTCATCAAATCTCAACTGTGTCAATCTGAAACGGTTCATCAAACAGATTTTAATTCAGCACTATAAAAGCATTGTATTTGTTCAGTCTGTGTACACATTGGAGCAACTAGGTGTCAGTCGCCAATCACTTTTAGTATTTTTTTAGTTGAAGCTGAAGATGGAGCAGGTTACTGCAGAGGAGACTTTCACCGAATCTCCAATTTTGTTTGGGTACTCCTTGACAGGTAAAAAAAGAAGAAAGAAAACCATGTGTGAGGGTAACTGGCAATGCTTTCTGTGATGACTGGACCTGCACAGCAGCAGCCTGGCATGGTTCTGACTTCTCACTGCTAGGACACAATCAATTGCACCAAGAGACTGCTCCTTTTTTTTTGTTGCATAGCTTCATGATACATTCATTGAAAATAGATGTGTTCTTCTATCATCAAAACTGAACTCATGCAGACTTGTGTTCCTCCTCCACCAGAACGACCCAACTCTGGGAAAGGGTGTACCCTGCATCCTTTCCAATGAGAACTAGATTAAATATCCATTTAAAGTAGCTATTCATGCAAGTTAAACCTATCAAAAAAAAAATTGAAGCGTTTCCCAAAGCTAAGATATGACCCAAAATGCATAATTTTGCCTATTTATAACAATCCACAGCAAAAAGATATGCAGCTCGTCCCAATTTAGAACTATCTGAGCAACAACAACAAAAAAAGAGCTGAAACAAGCTGACTGTTGCAGCTCCAGTCCCGCCTTCTTCAGTCTAGAGTGGTGCCACACAAATTGTAGCTGAGAGATGCTCTGCTGGCAAATGCCAAAGAAATGCCATTATCCCAAAATACATTCTGTCTTGCTAAGTTTCTGTCTCACTCTGTGGGAATGAAGGTCATTGTTTGTTGTTCAGTGGCCGGTAAATACACTGCAGTTGGATGCTGGAGTCGGTGAGCAATTTCCATATAGATTACTGTGCGTAGTGCAGTTGAAGACCTGTGTGGCCAGTGAGGTGATTACAGAGACATTTACTAACAAGTGTGAAACACAGAGGGAACAGAGGGAACTACCAGTGAAGACAGACTTCAGTCCAGTCTGCAGATACAAAGGTAGTCAGGAGGAATTATGGGAAGGGAAGGGGCACCTTTGTCTTATTGATCCTGATTTAAATCAGCTGAGACCAAGTCTTTGAGGAGGATGGTTCCACAGGAAAGGTACATGGAGAGAGAAAGAGGGGGGTTGGACCCCCCCCCCCCAACCAGCTTATTACATATGGAGAGAGTAGAACATTACATTTCCTGATGTGCAGCGCTGGTGATTTATGGATGAGTCTCTCTCTCTCTGAGGGTCTCGGAAAGGTGATCTGATGCAGAGGCCACCACAGGTAATTTATTCAATTCCCAAGTTTGCCATTTACTTTTTCCCCTTCAACCACTTGTGCTGACAAGATTTATTCAGACAATAGTGGCATTATGCTGAGAGCCTCCCAATGAGGAGAAAATGAGGTTTTGTCTTGATATCACTAGCGGTTGGAAGAATACTGACAAATTTCCTCTCCAGTAGAAGTACCGCTACCAAAATTGTACTCATTTACCAGATGAAGTACTCTTGTTAAAAAGAGTACTCAGCAAAAGCTCAAAGTTCACAGCACAAACAAATGAGTTAAAGTATTTTTTTAACCTCCATCATCACTGGCAGGCATTGCATTCATTGTAGCCATGTATAAAAATGTTTAATAATTTACTTGCTTATTTCAAACAAGTATACAACAAAAAAGATAAAAAAAAAAAAAAAAAAGATAAATGTTCTGTTCAATATGAATATCCAAAAAAGATATAGATAAAGATATAGACAGCGCAAAAAGAAAATAACCAGATAAGTGTTGGTGTACCCTGTAGGAAGAAATCTACTTAAAAACTACAAAAAAAATTTAAAATCCATCACCCATTTTTAATACTCGACTAGTTTTGTACTATATTGTTAGTTGTAAAAAAAAAAAGGTTTCTCAAGAAAAGTGGCTCCAAGGTTGGATTATTCTGTTTAAAAAAAAAAAAAAAAAAACCGATGGGCTAAGTTTATTCTATGGGCCACAAATCAGCAGTGACTTATCAAAGTGGATTAAAACTAATAGTAAAGTTTATTACATGGTGTAAAATGCACTTGAGTATCAGTTAATTAATGCATTAGAATGGAGTTTTCCAAAATGGCATACTCATCAAAGTACAGGTCCGCAAAATATGAATACATTGCAGTCATATTATGATATAATCTCAACATACTGTACCAAAATGCAGATTTAAAAGTGTATTTATTTATTTGTGTATAGAAAATGGCATCATTTCGATAAACCCACAACAATACAAGTAACCCAAAGGTTACCATTTAAGTATATTGTGTATTTTCAATTTGTTACGTTCATCCCTGTCTGTCACATATGCGAAGGCTATTATTGAAAAGTGTTTTGTTTTGTAAGGTGTTTTAATCCCGAGACGTATAACTGGGGAAATAAATGGCAATGATAAGTTTGCTTTTTAGAAAAAGAAAAAGTGACTGACCTTTTTAAAATGTTCAGAAATATTCTTCAGGTTGATTTTCACAACTTATTGGCAGAAAAAAAAAATTAAACACAGAAATCTTTGAAATATTTAATTTCATGTATAATAAATCTGAACAATATGGAAGATTTACTGTTTTAATTAAATTACGGGTAGAATGAACTTTGCCATTATATAGTGATTTTCTGAAAAGCGCTTGCAAATGGTAATGAGCTGACAGGCGCCTGGCCCATTCTGTAGACCGGCTCCGGACGTTGCACTTATTGTTGCAGTAATTGGGTCTGCTGCTGGATAACTTGCAGCCTTAAAATGAAAAGCAACTTGCAGCCCATTGTTACAGGTTGTGCCACTCAGTAACCCATTATTTTCCCATTACACACTCGCACTGACAAGATTTTATCCAACAATTTAAATGAAAATGAGGGAAAGAAAAAAAAAATGGTCTTGGTTACAGATGTAGAAGTTCACTAATGACCTGTTCTGTAGCTCTTCTTCTTCTTTTTTTTTTTTTTAATGCAGAACAGGGATCCTCCTCAATTGAATACAGTCAGATGAATTAAATAAGGAACTTATTTGAGGTAAATACAAAATTCTGATTTGGAAGAAAATAGTGAAATAAGCTTGATATATCAGCTTTTATTACACTGAACCAAAAGGTGAAAACTATTGGAAAATAGATCACTGTGTTTGAAATACAACAAACATTTTGAACCAATATTTATCGCAAAAATCCTGAAAAATACAACAACTTGAAAACAAGACTGATGCTGAAAAGGAACAGTAGGTTTTTCTATCATATTTTTAGCTCTATAACCGCAACAAAAAAAGTGTAATCCAAATGTGCTTCCTCTTCTCTCTACAAGTTTAACTTCAACTTTCATGTTCGTGTTTCAACTTTGATGTTACTGTGTGTTTTTCAGAGTACAGAGAAACTAATGTGACAAAATCCTGGAGACATATGGCCATAGGAGTTCTGACTCTGAGAAGTAGGCATGACGAATCCTGTCACTGCTGACAGGAATAAAAGTGTATTTATATCGAGCAGCATTACCAGAAAGAGCCTCTGTCTCGACCATCGGAACACAGTTTTTCATGTGTCCACCTCGTCAACGAGCTCAACGTAGGCACTAGATTTCTCAACATTTGTCACCTCATGATCATCTCTACTGGAATCTGTGAAATGCCAATAAAAAAATTTAAATAAATAACACTGGCACAATTCCAAAAGATTCATCACAGATTATATAACCAGTTTTGTGGCGCATGATTATTTCTTTTCAAATTAGATTCTTTTTTATCTGCTCATTCATGTGGAACTGTGTCACTCTCAGATTAACCACTGTGAATGCAAACTGTGACTGCCTGGAAATAGAGAGCTGGATATGACAAAATGTGTGAGGTGACATGATTTTGAAGGATTGCACATTGGGGGAGAGTTGCGTCTTCCTGTGGGTGAGAGATGATTGGCAGTAAGCAGTCTGTACATCTATGTAAAAAGAAAATAATAAAAAAAAGTGGTTTTAAGACAAAGGGAGAAAATAGATTGCAAAGTAATTGCACCCTGGTGCCCAACAAATGTGGCAATAACAAAACACTGATGCGCTTCATGATGGTGTACCAGAAATGGTGTAAGTAGAATTATAGAATCAAATTACTGAGCATGAAAGTAAAAAGTAGCCTTTAGAAAGACAAGCTGTTTCAATGCTTTGAGCCGGCAGCTTCAAACATTTCTCTAAAATCAGGCTGTGTATGGGGAATGTGTGGCTGCTCTCAATCAGCTCCATCTTCAGTGTTATCTGGTTCACGTTCAGCCATGTTGCTGCTCACTCTCAATGTTAGAGATATCAGACGAAAAACACACTTTTTTTTTTTCTGCTGTGGTCAAGTCTCTCTCCGTCGTCTGTTCTGCACTCTGAGGTCTTTTGTGTGTTTTGTGTGCACTGATGGCGGCAAAAAGAAGCATCTTTTATATGTTTCTGCTTCAACTATTTAGGTTGAAATCGGTTTAATGTCGGGAGCAATCCAGAGAGAGAGAGAGAGACACACACACACACACACACACACACACACACACACACACACACACACACACACACACACACACACACACACACACACACACACACACACACACACACACACACACACACACACACTTTAGAACTGTATGTATATGTACTACTGTTAATGGTTTGACATCTGTCAAATCTTTTTTAAAGTTATTTGAAAGTAATACAAATGCACAGATGCTCTAGTGCTAGCTTGCAATAAAAAAAAAAAGTAATTTATACTTGAAAGACGTAGGAGTGTAAATTGCAATTTGAAATGTCTTCCGATTGAACCAGATGGATTCACAGTACAGAAGAATTACGACAACGGCAAAAACACGCAGCAGAACTATTGACAGAAATGTAAGTGAGGATCTAATGGTTGCTTTCTCACAGATGCACCATTACAACCACTGGCTGCCAATTATACAAACATGTCTTCTGCAAAGTGACATACAACTGACTATCTCTTCTTAAAGGATGCTTATACATGATAGTATTGCTGTTTTCCAATACAATGTGTTACTCACAAACAATGCACTAAATTGACTCATTGGACTCATGCTTGCATATATATATATATACAGTTTTTTTACAATAACTTGGAATCTGACATTTTTTACTTAAGCAAATGTGCCAAACACTGTTTATGCTGTTCTAAAAACAAAACAAAAAAACATGTCTCTCTACACATAATACATTCTACACTCTAGTATTTCCTGCAATTTACCATTACGAGTTCAGTTTGTTTGCATACAAACTAACAGATACGGCATTGAAGGTTAATTCTGTGTTTCAAAATGTATGTTTCTGTGTGTATTGTAAAAGTCAATTCCCACGTTTTCTGCTCACAAAAAATAAAACAACCACAAAAACAAAACAATCCTTCAAACGGCTACAAATGACTTTGCTATGTTTGAGAAAATTGGCTGCAAATTGAAGATCTCTGCAATTATCACAAAAATTGGCAGCAGGATCAAAGCTGGTTAATGCTGTTTCCCTACCAAAGATGCAGAGCCGAGTTTCTACGAGTTTCATGAAGAGCAGCCACAAAAGCAATCCGTTTTCTAACATAGTATGTAACTGCATGATGTACTTTTTTTTTTTCTGAGCAGGATTGTGTGGCGCACTGAGATGCAGAGAATTAACTTTTTCTTCTTTTCTCCTTCGACAGTGTCACAAAGTGAGCCGGCTGTCGGTGCCAAATCCCTTTTGGACACGTTTCGTGGAGGTGAGCATATTTAAGATCAAAGTTCAATCAACTTAAGCTTTTGGTGCTAAACCTGGCTGCAAATCAGGGCAGTGTGTGCTGCACTGGCTTGTGCTTTCCATTAGAAATAATTGGATGGCTGTGTTGAGTTTCCCTTCCTGATCCCGCCATAGACGACTTTGTTTTCTCTCCCAAATAAATTTGGCTGTCAGAGGTTATCTTTAGAAGAAAAAAAAACATTTGGTCTTATCTCTATTTGATAATGCAATCATATTCCTTGGGGAGTTTAAATACACAGTAGGTTTTCTAATGTAAAATTAAAGAATGGAGAAAAAAAGATAAGGCTCCTGACGTTGGCATGCCTTCCAGTGGGCCTAAAATCCAGCATCAAGTCTGTCCTCAGTTTAAAATTTAAATTGCAGATTGACTAGTAAACACACCAGAGGCTCTTGGTAATTACTAAATGAAGAAAAAACCTGGAGTGCAGTCTAACTGGATATTAGAGATGCTCGTGGACTGCAACCGAATGCAACATTACCTATATTATTTCTTTTAAAATCGTAAGCCCTGATGAATTTCATGGTTGTGATGAAACAAGATAATCCAAAAATCTTTGTTTTTTATTGCACTTTGTCACTGGTGGATTTCTAGTGAAGGCAACACATTAAGAATAAAATGGATAACCTTAAAACAATGAGATTCGTCTCCAGTTATGATTATGGTGGGGATTTAGGTGTTTTATTCGGATGCTTCGGAGTGAGACGGGAGCTGAACTGACAAGCAGAATGAACGAGATGTGCTTCACGCTTCAGAAATATTTAATACTCCACCAGCAAGTACAATCAATATGTTTCCACAGAGGAGATTCCAAGAGGAGAGACTGGCAGTTTGTTCGAATGCTGTAAGCCCCAAACTGATCCTGCTCCCTCTGTTAAACGGCTGGCTGTTTGACGAGCTTACAGCAACAGCATAGTGGGCAAGAGGAATAAATTAAGCTGTTCTGCATATATTTTTAGTTTCTTACTGCTTCTCCGTTGATTCTGTATATTTTGCACAAATCAGCCTTGGCGGGAGGGAATTATACAGCACAACTTGGATTGAACTGCAAACCAAGCACACATTTACTCAAATTTTAGAGAATCTAGTGAAATACTTCAGCTGTTGTTGGGAAGGTAGGGTTTTGGAAAACTATTCAAGAAATCAGAGTCATATCTACACTGAGTCTAGTTTTATCAGTAGATTCTAGCTTAACTTTTGTACTCCCATTGTGGTGCGACTGACAGGATTTGGCATTTACGTCTCATACAGTAAGTCCTAGACAACAGAACCAACAACAAAAAATGTTTGCTTGTCCACATACTTGTCATACTGGTGTCCAGGATGCAGTAAAATGCAAGATTTAGGAGCTTGTCAAAAGTTTACAACATGAGCTTTTCAGTTTTCTCATAAACACAGAAATGCTGCCCGATACTGCAATACTGGAAGCTACAGAAGCACTCAACTTGCACATTGTACAATTTTGACCTTTCTTCAAAAAGAAAATGAATTAAACTGAAATATAATCGAGAACAAAAGTAAAGAGGAAAAACGTACTTTTAAATGATTTGCTGAACAACACCATTTTTGTGGTTCTGGTAATGGTTAGGGTCACATGTGCCGATGCACTATGGTCCTTTTTAATAACTCTACCTATTAGAGCAATAGTTTGTTTCCAGTGCCACAATTTGAAGGAACAGGCATTTCTGGGACGCACTGCAGGGTAGTGAGCACCATGAGTGAGAGGTGCCAGGCTATGGTGGCTGCATATGCTTCTTCTACACACTTGGAAGCTCTCGTTTGCTAAATGGATATGTTTATATTGCTTTGACATTTGTTACTTTTCTCAATCAACGGAAAAAAGGCTGTTTTGCATTTGCAGAGTAGATTTGCCAAAATATTCATATATTCAGCGCAGCGGCTCATCTCACAAGTGCACATTCCTTAGAAATGTGGCACCATAAAAGAAGAGAAATTAATAAGAATTCCAATGTCGTATGTTTTATTGCTAAAAAGCATAGATAAAAACATAGTAAATGATCTACCAACAAAACACAAAGTTTCTTAGTATATGTTTGTTGGCATGGAGCCCCAGCTTAATCGTTGTCAATTAAACTTTTATTGTAGTTTCGAGTCGACACTGGAAAAAAAATCTCAAAAAAGGTGATAAACCTTATTAATATTTAACACTAAGAGTTTAATTGAATTCCTTCTGCTTTCAAGGACTTACAATTTTGAAACGGATAGGGAAAGTTTTGTCATTCAAACTTTGTTAATGGGACTTGAAGACTCTTCAATTCATTGGACGTCGGATTGGCTGTTACAATCAGCTGCTTTACAGCTTTTACTTTAACGCTGAATCATCTTCAAACAGGTTGAAACCAGGATAAACCATTTAAAAGTGGAGGAAAAAGTACAGATATTTGTCTGTTATTTGGGGAGCAAAAGTAAAAAGTGGCCAGAAAAAAAGGACAGATATGTGTAAAATCTAATCCTAAGTACAGTAAGAAACTTATTTTTCACCTGCAAGTTACCTTACGACACCAGTCTGAAAGAGAAGAGAGGAAAAAAAACTAGTAGATAATACTTACACAAAGTAAAATGTAATGTTTGCTTCTTTTGTTATCCGTTTTCCTCTTTGTGACTGCTGCTGACAGCTATTGTTAATCAAGTGTGGCCATTCAGTTTCTGAGTGTGTCTTTTTAGGCTGAGAGCAGCATTTAACCTTGGTTAACCTCAAGACAGTGAAGTGACGTTCCTCCTGTGGCTGACATGTCCTCCTCAACACTCGGGCCCATTTAATACACTTCTCCATGGAAACTTGAAGGCAATAGAAAAAAAACCCAAGAAAAAAAAAAAGATTGTCTTTTTGATAGCTGATACAGGGGTCGGTACATAGAAGATTCTTGTTAACAGAACAAAAAAACCAAGTGGGAAGGTGATAATGATAACCGGGTGCAGAGAAGGGGAAACTGAGGAAAAGTTCATACATTTTTATCACGTTTTGAAGATAAATTTACTGCTGGCGTTCCCCAAATGTGGTAGCCTCAGTGGAAGAAAATTAATGCTCTAGGCTCTCTGGAAAAGGCTGCTCTGTCTAAATATTTATATGCTGCGAGGATTCTCTCATCCCAAACATAAGAAAGAAGGTCTTGCTGTTATGTTTTTGTTAAGTTGTTGTCGTCACGAACAAAAGGGCAAAAACTTCTACTCAACTGAACTGAAAGGTTAATTTATACAATCTTAATCAACTGGATAGAAAAACAAAATCATGATTGCAATGATCTTCTTTCATTTATACTTTTATTAAAACATCATAGACCTCCAACATGTAAAGAATGTACATAATGATAATAATAATATTTATAATATTAAAATGAATAACATCTGAAATTTCTTATTTTCTATGTTATTGTCTCTATTTTGTTTCGTCGATTCTTGATTGAGGCTTTTTCTTGGGGCTGGTCGCTGCATTTTCTGTCTTCAAGGCTTGAGCGAGGCTTAGAGGAATGTACAGTACAGAAATTGAAGAAAAAAAAACACATTTCCCTTATCACCTTGTTTGACGTCTACATTTTTTGTCGCAATTCACAAAATCCATCAGCCTCTCGTATATGCTCCACAATGATTTAAAATAACATAAACCACCTGAGGCAGACACGTACGTGTTCAAGCACACACTTTGTAGAGGTGCATCTTGTGCGCACAGACACACACAATGAAACGCACACTGAGATGTCTGCAGTGGACGGTGTAGTGCTGTGCACCGGTGCTTTAATCAGACCTTCAGTTGTAAAGCTGGACGCTGACCGAAGCCGCAGCCTCCCCAGAGCATCTTTCTCAGCAGAACCAGATACAGAAGCCACCCACCTTGCTTTAACACAGTACAGATAGCCTCTCATGACCGACATTTGTCACTTTCTGCTCCTCCTCTCCCATCGGTGCTCAATGCTGAGTGGTATGTCCTTTGGAGCTGGAATTCAAAGGAAATGCCACGGACGCACTGTCAAAAAAGTGACCTTTAAAAAAAATACAAGATACTCACTTAGGGGCGAAGAGCTGTCCGTGTTGTTATGCAACATAATGTCACTGGGCTGCGCAGTGGCAAGATTGTCTCTAATAAAGATTGAACTTTTAAAACATTTGAAACAATTAAAAACACAATAGCACAATATAAACCTTTGTTTTGACTTCAAAGTCTGCACGCCGCAGTCAGTCAAGTGTAGGTTTACAGTATATTCTGACAGGCAGGTGATGCTAAAAATCTCTTTTTAGGGTTTAACAGCAGTTCATGTTGGCTTGACAAGAGCAAAAAAAAACATCCTGTCATGCAGCTGAATTCTCTGTTAGGTATTCTCCACTCCTGAAGCTTTCATTCAGTTTCTACACTTGTAGGTCCAACACGGATGGTCATGTGTCGATGACGTCTTGCGCTGGTGAAGGTTCATGTGGCAAACTGATGGCATTGGGCAGCGGCTGTGGGTGGCTGACCGAGTTCTGCTGTAGCTCCAGTGCCATGGCGTTCTGCGGATGGGGAAACTCCTTGACCTGTCTGCGGTATTCCAGGAAGGTGGAGGCCTTGGTCGCAATGGCCACCACATTTTTTCCGACAAAGATGGTGGAAACACGGCTATCCTGAAACAAAACCATGTTTACCCCACGTATAAGAATGGTGACCACGTTGATTGTGACCAGGCTGAGGACAGGGTACAGCATCATCTTCTGGGGGGACATGTGCTCTCCTTGCATGCTGATTTCACTCAGTGACACGCAGGGCAGAATGAGCAACAGGATGTAACAATAGAAGAACATCAGGCCCTCAGCCCAGATGGGCAGGCCTGTCCAATGGGGCTCCCATAAGTTGGCTTGGATATCCAGCAGGTCCAACAAGTCCAGAGCCACCCAGAACAGACGACTCCTCATGTCCTCCTTCTTCCTGAAAGTCCTCACATATTCCATACTGTCCAAAGCCACGAGGACCAAGTACAAACCTGGCACACATACAGATAACAGTAATGTCAAAGCTTTCCGTGCCACTGTCTCCAGACTCTTCCTGTCAGCTTTGCAATTCTGGAAGACAAAGTAGAGTTTGATTTCCAGGACAAAGATGTACAGAAACCACAGGATCATAGCGTATCCTCGTCGGGCGGTGCGCACTTCAGCCCCGACCCACACTGCCACATAACGAAGCACTATGAGGAAACATACATCCCCTACCAGCACTATAATACACACACCGATCTTCCTGGGACCCTGGTTCTGCTCCACCAGGTAGGCGTCCATAAAGGCCATGCTGGTCATGATGACAATGGTGGTCAGGCACACGTGGCGTTTGTCTGGGGGTGGCAACACCATGGCGAGGGCAACTGTCAGCTCTCACCCACAGGCCACAGCTTTTAAAAATTAAAAATGTCCAGAAAGTGATGTACACTCGGGAGCTTGAAGGTTAGATAAAAGTATATATTTACGGTGCCTTAAGAGGTTCTGTGTCCAGCAATGGCACGTCAGATATTAGAATAAAACTATAGGTCAGCGCAGTAATGGTTTTTAAAGGAGGACGACTGTTGTAAAAGCAGAGCACTGTGTGGGGTCAGTGGAGAATTGCCGGCTGCTGATTGCTCTCAGACCACGTGAAAACAGGAACATCACCTCGTTACTCAGCGCACTTCCATTGATCCCACTTTGGCCTGAGCATCAGCTACACCAAAGGGCTCTACAGCTGACACACCATGACTGATCGTAATCCACACACAGTCAAACAGACAACGCTCTGAGAGCTCGGAGGGATGGCTGAACACCGTGCTGGACTGTAGGAATGTTTATGGAGGTGTTTCTTTTTGTTGATAGCAGTCGTTTTATTTATGCATGTGCTGCAGCTCAGCATGTGCGAGGAATCCCTTTTTGGATACTCCTCCAGACGGCAATGCGGTGCGTGTGGTTCCTTGCAGTCCGGCAGTGTGCGTGGATGTGAATGGAGGAGAGAGAAGAGAGGAGTCTGCAGTGGCCATAGGCCCCCAGCCGCCATAAATCACGGAGACAGCAGGTCAACGGCCCATGAGGCCTTGCATGTGACGCCGGCTTCCCCAGGGGGAGGCTCTTACACAGGGCTGAAGATCCATCCTTCCACCTCCTCTTGCCACGTGCCAGCCTCTCCACTGCCTAGAGAAGGGAGAAATAAAGAGAGAAGGGGGGGAGGACAGAGGAGAAGGAGAAAGAAACCTGTCAGCACTACTGGGCCATATAACACATTTTCATTGCCAACGGCCATCCACATATGAGGAGCCAAGTAATGTGTCAGCTTGGCTCAAATATAGCCTGTTTCACTATTGATGGGACAGGACATATTGCACATGTAGGACTGCTTCAGGATGTTATTACCTCTGTATTGTCTGGTTTGAGTCATATGACATCAAGATGCATGGCTTAATATACTCCCTTGGCAAAGGTAATATATCCAGTATGTTTGGGGGCCATAATACCCTTTAGTCTAATTTTTGGGAGGCAAATTAATAGAGAATTTATTCTCCAAAAATTCCTTTTACAACCAATTTTAAAGTCCCATCTTGTTCCATACCTCTTTTTCTTTTCTTTTTTTCCCTACATTACTTGGCACTGCATTTTCTTCTTTGGCAAGGCTCAGTGGGGCAGATGATGGCAAAGGGTTCATTCATTTTCTGTGCCTGTTTTGAGTCGGTGTGGTTCTGTTTCCAAACCCGAGCACGGAAATCATGATTGCCGTATGGATGCAGTGGGACTTCTACAGAGGGATTATAATGCACTGTCACGACCGTGGCTCAGGTGGTAGAGTGGTCGTCTTCGGAGTGAGAGGTCGGAGGTTCGATCCCAGTCTACACCGGTCTATGTGTCAAAGTGTCCTTGGGCAAGACACTGAACCCTAAATTGCTCCCAGTGGTCGACTAGCGCCTTGCATGGCAGCTCTGTCCTATTGGTGTGTGAATGTGAGCGTGAATGGGTGAATGAGCTGATATGTAAAGCGCTTTGGGACTACCTCAGTGTGGTTAGAAGGTGCTATATAAATCTAGACCATTTACAGAAAGAAACATTTGGTGCATCTGCAGCACGGATAACAAAACTTCAATTCAGAATGATATTGATGCTCCCACTTTACACCAACCCGTGCAGGCTAAACTATAATGCAATAGTTTTTGTTTCAGAGCACCAAGGTCTTACAATGGAAGCCTGGTCGAGTGAGGCTTCATGTGACTTTTGATCCGAGGGTTTTTGATTTGCTTACGGTTGTTCCTAGTTTGCACTGATTGTTTAAATAGATACTTTTGATCTTGTCTAAGTAATTTGAAGATATCCTGTAGTTACCATTTATCTTGGGCGAGGTCATGATAAATTACTGGCTCCACGAGTAATGCAATTGTTTGGTATCTGGTGTTCTTTGACCATCGTGGTGTTAGTATTCTTTTGTTTGTCTGTGTGTAATTTTGGTGAATTGTAGTACTAGATTGTCATAGTGGATGCCAACGGTGTTTGTGCTTTTGTCCTTGTGGGTTTGTTGGAGTTATGAACATTGGATTTGTGTGCGCACACACATAATTTTTGTGTTTACCTGGGCTGTGGGAAAGGTTTTAGACTGGTGCAAGACTGAGATTGATTGGAATGGGCTGTATTTTCTAGTAGTTTAAATATTTGCTTATTTTTTTCGTAATGGTTGTGGGTTTGAATTGCCTTTCTGTGTGGTGCTGTCTTATCCATATATGTGAGTTTTCTTTAAATACTTCTGTTTCCACCCACATTCTAAAAACATGTATTTGAGGCTGCTTGGTGACCATAAATTTCCTTTACATGTGAATGTGAGCATGTGTGAGATTGTCTCTCTTGGAATGGACTGGTGACCTGTTCAGGGTGAACCCTGTCTTCATCCATAAAATGGATGGATGGAGAGATGTGTATTGTTGATGAGAACCCATATATCATTGTTCCTCAATTCTATTTACAGAATCCAGTTACGCTGCATTTTTGCAGAACCATGTTTCAAGGGCTTCATATTTGACCTGTTTAGTATTCGAGCTGATGTGTGTAGTGAAGTGTGTGACAGGTTGGTCTCTGTCAGGCTGATGAGGTCATCTGGGAAAATGAAAAAAATAATATACAGATGCCAAGTGCTTAACTTGGCAGCAGGGGCCCACTTTGTGCACAGGGCTCATCTATAAATAACAGCATGCCTAAATATTAGCATTAAGAGAAAAAAAAGAGGGTAAGAGGAAGTGAAATGTGTTAATTGAGCAGAAACTTCTCCTTCAGTTCAAGTTGGTTGAGCCTCATACTCAGCAGAAACTTATAAATTCACATTAGCATTACTGAAGTACACGTCAAATCAAGACATACGTATGTATCCCTCACCGAGCGCTGGCAATAGTTCTGCAAAGTTGTTTGGCTTACACAAATCACATTGAAAACTTTTAATGTAGCAAAATCTTGTTTTTTCAGAAAAGTGCAATTAGGGTAATCTGTCACTGTACTGACCCAGATACAATCAGAGTACTAACCTTTAGCTTCTTGCTGATACTGAGTACCGATATGAGTACTTATTAATTGCCATAAAGCCTAATTCATACTTTATAGGCAAATGATATATGAAAGCTCTGCACTACTGAAAGCCACTTCCACACAGCCTCTGTGTCAATGCTGTGGGCACCTCCAACAGCCTTGAAGGCTTGAGTATGCCACTGCTTCTACAGTATGCGTAGGACACATGGAGTGCATAGATGGATGCACCATCTTCAAACTCGTGATCCGAACTTACTAGAACAATTTGCTTTGTTTTTAAAATCACAAAATCACACCTTTGACGAAGATGTACTGTATCAAATCTTTAAAAGCGCCTGACAATCAAGGCAGTGGATGAACTCCCACTGCATGGAACCTTTGTGTGTTGAGGTGAAAAATGTCATGTTCTCCAGTAGCATCTCCAATCAGGTGCTGTCAGTGTCAGCCCAGTCTATGAGCGTGTCATCAGAATGAGCCTAATTTATAATCCATGCATGGATTTGAATGTTTAAAACCCATTATGTAGAACAGGGCCTAAGCAAGAGATTAAATTCATAAGATGGTGATTAATTGACTGATTAGCAGAATGTGGTGGATCATTAACATGCTATAAGGAAGAGGGCTTCCACATATACTGCACATCACATCATTTAAATGCCATTAATTATAATAAAAAAAAGACTTTGAGATTGTTTCCCTAATGAAGGGATTACAGTCCGCGTGATAATACGAGCATTAATGAATTGGATGGTTTGAACCTTTGAGGAATTATTAGTTCATCTGTCAAACACAGATCCCGAGATGTCACAGGTGTGCGCCTTCGGAAGCAGGAAACGGATGAACTTTGACAACATTGGATGATTTGTAATTCTATCTGTCAAAAAGTGTAAAAAGTGCCTTTGTCTGTTTTAAATGATGACAGAAGTGCATTGCTGTTTTACATATTCTGTTCATTTATAATGTAGAAGTTGAGACTAAAGATTAATTCAGAATTGTAAGGGGAGAAAAAGATGGAAGGCAATGTCCATTGATATGAAATTTGATGGCCGTGTCAACAATCAATTCACACCTTTGCCTGCCTTTTCTTTTTTTTTTCCACCTTGTAAGACCATCGGGCCTTTGTGTATTGCACTCCGTATGTTTCAGCGCTCCTTACAGGCTTCAATTACAGCGTATTAATTATGGCAGACTATAAATAGTCAACACGGAGGGCTGCGAACTGGCAGGACAACATTTCTTCGCAGAGGGAGGCTATTATTGTGTCTGTGGTCCAGGCCATTATCTCTGTAAACAGCTCAAGCTTCGTTGTCAGGCAGTTATTTTAACGGTTGGCCTCCCTGACTGGCTTCAGGCTGTCACACAACGAGGATAGGGGTTGGGGCAGGGACTTGAATTAGTGCTACTTTTTAGGTTTATTTTCGCAAATCGTTTTAGATAAAGTGAAAAGGGGTCAGTTTGGGCCAAAGTAGAATCCAGTTACTCCTTGTACAAAGGATGAATACTCTGCCATGGGCTTCTTTCTCTTTCTAGTTTCTGGATTAAAAAGTATATAAAGCCCTTATTTAAATGGTGCTGTTTTCCAGATGCTGCCTTTGAATGTGAACATGAAAATGGGCTCCTTCCAAGCACGGATTTAAATTAATTGCCTGTGTTCTCGCCAGATTGATGTTTGTCTTTTTTGACACAGGCTCAGAGTTTGAGGATAGCAATGTCTTTTAAGCTCTGAGAAGGTTTTTTTTTTTTTTTTTTTTCTTTAACACTGCGGTGTTCTGACACTTCATGCATCTTGTGAAGGTTGTGAGCTTGCACTTGTTTACAGCAGCCAAATCATTTCATCCTGCAACTGTGCCTGGTATGCTCTGTTACCTGCAGGCTTCAAACAAGGTTGGGATGTTTACGCTTTTGGGAAGCTGTATTGTTATGCATTAAATGTATCACATTACATGCCCATGTCTGTTTTCTCTCCATGCTTTGGCTCTCATTCTTCCTGCCCCCACCACCCCAAGGATGATCAAATGTTTACGTCAATGTCGGCAACACTGCAGTGGGACAATGTGGGTCTCCAGAGTGGGCCGTTTTGTCCGATATTTATGTCAGGTTGTCTTCATTAGGGCCAGAATGAGACCCATATGTCGTCTTGGCCGCCAGCCATCTCCATCATCTCAGCAGGTGTTTCGCGCCGTCCTTTGTGTTACAGTCGGCGCTTGGCTAGTTTCGGGAGAGGTGGCAGATTGCTTTGAATTTCCTCGGTACACAGAGTACAGCTCAGCACAGCTCAGTTGAGCAAATGCTTATACACACAGAAACTTGATGCACAGTCACTGTGGATGTGAGTGAGCGTGTGTGTGTATATGCATCAAAGTGCTCATAAACTTGCTGCTTTTCTTGCCGGAAACTCTTCTTGACAGGATTTGGATCACGTCTTTAGTCCATCTTTCATGGCGTGATAATGTTATGTGGCCACACATTGATCACATATATCCTGGACTGATTATAACATGGCGTGGTATTATATCCTCGATCCCTGAATACATGTTCAAACATGCCTCATGTCTCCTATTGGGACCAATAACCAAGTTGGCTCTATTCCTGATTCTGCTCGACTTTCCTGGCTGCGTTGATGAATGTGGGGTGACTCTTAGATGCTGACTACATTTTGTTAACATATAAAAAAAAAAACCCCACCACTCTCCTCTCCCCTAACAGGGCTTAGCCTTGTTTGCCATGCATTATTCACAGTATCTAATGGATCACCGTGATGGTGAAGTGAAATCCAACGCGCATCTGTTTTGCATTCTGTTGTTGTTGTTGTTTATTGTCATTGTTGGCAGGTTTAGTATTTTCCACCTATTTATGATTCAAAGGCACACACCACAATTAGTGGAAAATACAATACACAAGGTTTGTATTTATAACCTATCCTCAGATTCAATCTTCTTCTGCTATTCCTGCATTGTATTCTTGTAATTTCCCATATGGTTGGACTGAGTTGGAATACTAAGGAGAATCTGAAATTGAGACAAGGGTTGCATTTCTTGTAGCAGTAGCTAAGCTTATTTTATCGCCCATTATGGTTGATTAGCTCTCATCCACACTCTTCTTTGCTATGTCACAGTGTGTGTGTGATAAGCAGTGAAGGTTCATTTCAGCCCATAACTGTAACTAACCCAATCTGTATTGGCCTGTCTATGCTTTTAAATAGCCGTGGGTGTTGATCAAACACTGCTGAAATCAAACGCGCTTTATATGACAAAGAATTGATAGCTGCTGTGCAGGGGAGGCTTCCATAGTAAGCGTTGTATAGGGTTAGATGTTGAAAGCAGTTCAAAAGAGATTTCCTCCAACTTGGCCCTCAGCTGCAGAGACGAGGGGTATTTTCAACATGACAGACGTGTCTTTTTCTCCCCTGCCAACTCTCAAACGGCCATAATGTGTGCAGCGTCAATCAAACTGTATTCTTTATTCGCAAAGCTGGAGAGCGGATCAAAGGCATCACAACACAGAGTCGTCATCAAAGTGAAGAGCAACCCTCTGACATCCCACCCGGCATTTAGTCACTGGCGTAGGGGGCCAAGATGACCACTTTGCCAACATGTCTCCACGAGAGCTAAAAAATCTTTAATTGCTGCCAAAAAACATCCAAAAAACCTGCAGCTTGAGTGTATTATTTTGTGAAAGGTTCACCTGTTGCTGAAACTGTTTTTGGACTTCCTAACAATAATCAGTTTTGACAGGGCTTTGAGAAAAAGTCCTATTTAAGAATCTGTACTGTTGGGAAATGCAGTCAGTCACTGTTTGGACTATTTCTTGGACTCTGGTTTTCTTTCATCCTCCTAAATCACATTGTCATCCTTTTTGATAGTTTTTTGAGTGGAGCAGCAATGGTTCATTTCTATATCAATAGAAATACTGTTAATGAAAGAGTGATGAAAAAGCAACTTAGAAAGGTCAAATTAGTCTAAGCTATATATATATATATATATATATATTGGTTGTTTGACAAAATAAATGCAACTTAAATGGATATAAAACAAATATCAATATGTTTCATGAAAGCGGGTTTATGTCTCTGTATGTCCGTGTGTCGGTCAGTTTTTGGTTGTATTCTTGACTGACACCTTTGGGTTTAAGACAAGGGTGGCTCTGGGATTTTATAGTCCAATATTCTGCAATTACAGCAACCTGTTGAGTGTCTGTTAGTTTAGAGTGTCTGCATTTCATTGACGCTCCTAAAAGACTGTGAGAGTCATAATGACTCATCTAATTATTATGCTATTTTGATCGCTTGCAGTATATTTATTCAAAAAAATTGGGTTTTCTTGACTGTCACCATACTAAATTAATTTGCAGATCATTTCTTCTTTTAAGAATAGTCCATTGTCAAGCTCCTCACTGTCACTCACCACAGAAATATGCTGCAGGCATCTATCCATATCAACAGCCATGTAAATTTGCGATGAATGTTCATTTAATGGTTCGAGCTGATTTGTGACAGCTCATTTCTCTGAAAAACAAAAGTGATGTTTTGAGCCAGCACTTTTGATAATTATGTTGGCGGAGAAAGAGTTTTGGAGGAGGTGAAGTTTAACCATGGCTGGCTCTGAACATATGAGAGATTGTCCTTGGTTCATGACTCTTTTGGGGATGCAATATTTGGTCATAATCTAAATATGAGCCTCATAAAAAGATGGGGTTGTTATTTGACCAAGGTAATCTTATATTTAAACAAGTGCAATATGTTGATTTATGCATGCACAACAACTCGTTGAGTGTGAGGTTCTGGCAATTGTGCATGTGATCTTTAATCAATGTCATCCTTTTGCCACTGGCAATGGCTTCAGTGACCATTATTCTCAAAACATAATATGAGTTTACCAGGAAATGGGGAGAACACTCATGCTTTTCTTGTCTGTGCAAACCAGATGTCCAGGGAAAACACTGAATTGGTTAATTACCGCTTGTGTAGGATATTTCAATGGACCAGCAAAATACACTTTAATACCCTAAAGTGCTTTATTCTCGAATGCTGCTGTCAGCTCTTATCAATGGCAAAGCCTCATCCCTGAGAAATAACCTCTCATTTTCTTTCACTTTTCCAAGATTCCCAGATGGTATTTAGTGAAGCGGGACCATATATAAATCCCAGCTGCTGTGTCTCTGGCTTTTTGGTTTTTGCAAGCTATAACAATTAGCAAATCCAGAATAAATAAGTGTTTTTGCCTTTTATAATCCTTTTTGTTGAGGACACCACCAAGAACATACTTATAACTGCCCCTCACACTGATAATTGGATTGTCTAGTCTAGTGATCGTTGGACGCCCCTTTAGTTTTTTATATAAAGGGCCACAAAAGAGCATAAAATGCCGCAGTGATTACCAGTCATACTCATCTTCACACACAGACATCTTGGGCATTGCATGGAAACTGTACCATGATAACACTCTATTACACACTCTTACTTTTATTTCTCCCATGGTCAAATGCAGGAGTTTAACAAGCATATTGATTTTCCCTTGAGATATCAGCCCTCATATTCATTTCTCTAATGATAATTTGGGGTGTGTGTGATCAACCAGGGAAAGAAGTGATTTTCATCCAGTGGTTTTACAGCGAGATCCATTTAATCTTTGTGTCAATAACCCCCCCCCCCGCATCCCCTCTCCTCCTCTCTTAAGCCTGCTCTTTTGCCATGCCTTGCAATTCCTCCTCTTTTCACTCTTGCCATTTTCTAATCTGGACACCCTGAGGGGGGTGGCATCCATGTCTCATTCTAGTCATGCTCCTTTTCTATTTGCTTTCATCCCACTTGAGGGTGAAATGACTTCCCAAAGAATGCAAAACCTCACAGGTGCAATCCATTTCTGTATTAATGCAGTAAATACTGGCTGTGAGAATCCCAGGCGCTTTTCTTTTTTTTTTTTCAGGTGGTGCAAAATCCAAAAGGCTCACTTTGTTTTCCATCTCAATTAAACACCCACTCATCCTGCTGTTTCACTACTTTGCATAAAACAGATGTGTTGTGGTAGACAAAAGGGCAAGACCAGTCACCTTCATGCTCCGTCCTCAGAGAGAAAGAAGCACCATCGGGAAAGCAGCAAGGAATGAGCTGGAGGGAGGACGGATGGGGAGAGAGAGCAAAGGTTGCTCTTCCACGTGACTGAATTAAAAGCAAAAAAAGATGTGATACGGGGAGGATTTTAAATGCTGCTAATGAGCGAGGAGTTAAATCAGATAGCTTTGCAGAGGAAACAGATTTAAATATCAGCTGCTGAAGGTTTTAATGAGTGTGAAACAAAGGCAGAAAGATACCAAAAAAATCTTCCTTTCAACAAGTCATTTAATGTTATATTCAGCAGAACCCCCTCCCCCCACAATTTTTCATAAAGGGAAGGGAGGAAAATCTATTCACAGCGTGAGAAATGTTCCTCGTTTTAAGGAAGGGATTCTAAATCATTTACCTGAAGAGGAGGTTTTTTGGCAGGAGAAGAGGATCTTAGCCATATTCTACTCATGCACTTATTGAAGCAAAACTGGGTATTTAACAAAATGTTGCACAACTTGGAATGTGGCTCACGAGCAGTGCTGAAGGCAACACCTGCTTTGTGTGATAATGAAATGGAAAACAATATTTCACTCTGGATTAGATGATTGTTTGCATGCAACATGGAGGAGACTCTAATTTCTTTGGCGCTTCTCTCGTGCTGCATTTCTGAATTAAACATTCATCCAGTTTATGCCCACTTGAACTTAACAGATCAAAAATCACTTGGACGAGTGTAATAATTTTTCGATGGTTGCCTTTGGTAGAAGGACAAAAAGTATAAAAATCTTCAGGAAAAATACAGGCTTCATTTATGTAATTACATAATGACGAAGTAAATTAAAAAGTGCATGTTCTGAAATGCAATTACAGTAAGTAAAAGCCAAAAATTGTTCATACAAAATTATTTTTGATCCTCCTTTGGCGGTGGTGCTTAGGGCTGTAAAAGCCAGGCAGTCATCAGTACAGAGTTTGTGGCAAAACCAGTATTTATTTTTGAGACGGTGGGGCGGTGTCGGCAGCTGTTGAAATTAACTAAATAATTGCTTGTGATCAAACTTAGTTACTTTTAAAAACAAGTAATCAGTATTGTAACTAAATTACTTTTTAGAGGAGTAACTAGTGGGGCCCACAGAGCTCAAACTGATAAGAATCCACTAAGATAAAGATCTGCTTCCCCATGACTTTGTTGAAGGTTAAGGCATCAGGAAGTTAATGTGTTGAATTTACCAAGCTGGGATATAAACTGATAAAATCCAGCGTACAACAAAGTGCCTAGTATTTCAGCTACATTAAAAATATGGAAAAGTTGCTGAAAACTGTTTAGCATGATTTTATTACACAATGTTTTGCATATTTGGTGTTCAAAACAACTCATTTGAATTTTTTTGGACTGTTTTCAGTGTTTTGTCTTTTTTTAATTGATCAAGTTGTCCAAATTTCAAATAATTGTTCAGATGACCAAGAAATTAGTGTTAATGAACGACCCCAGTTGTATGCATGTGCACCAACATTATAACAATTTTTTATACCCCGTACTCTGCGTTCTGTGTTTTAGTCATTACAAGTGTCATCCACGAAGGTTTTACTATCAGTTGTCAGCTGTGTCATTGTGAGCAGACTGTTGAAGCTTCTGGCATGTTGTTCTGAATCTGTTCGGCGCTGAGCAATGTTTGCTGGGCAATTGATGTTGATGGGATAGTTTGGCAGTGTATTGCAACTGTTAGGCAGTAACCATGCAGCTTCCGCACATACATCTGCAATTACAACAGTGGCAGGCAACTTACTGGAAAATGTAATCAAACACTGATTACTTATTGCTCCCTGGTGAGTGCACACAGTCCTCAAAAAATCCTGTTCTCGCTGGGAAGTTGCTCAGTTTACTCATCCTCCAACTGTGAACAAAGCTGTGATTCCTCATTGTCACTCACTCTCGATGGCCAGCTCACGATACACAGTGTATAACTCCGGTATTTGTTAAGCTTCCAAAAGGCTTTTAAATGTGATTAACTACTTAATATTTCTCCGACCTTTTGACACACCATTAAAGGTGCCCTTAAGCAGCTTATAAACGTCCTTAACAGCAAGTCAATCTCCCTGTTTTTAGAGCTTGCGCAGAATCGGAAAACTAGTCATTTGAAAAACAACAAGGCTTACAGTTACTGACTCTCAATACACACAGTGACAGCACACCACATCTTCACGTTAAAGCTTCAGGGTTCAAACACATAGTGCAGCTTTGATTTCATCCCCGCTGATTCCTGAATGTAGGCTCGCTCATGGCTGAGTGGCCAGTCAAGATGACACAGCATGTAACGTATACTGAACATTTCTAATTCGATTTAGCCATCCATGCTTGAATATTATGGCTTTCTTCAGCTCCGTGCTACACCCACACAGGTATTTTCAGTGGGTATGTGGGCTCATAAGAATGTGCTTGATTGGCATCTGTAGATAACTTGGTTTTGATAGAGATGGAGTTTTACCACAAGTTGGAATGAAAGATCACAAATCAACATGCATTGAACCATGTTCTCCACGCATCCCTTTTTTTCAAATGTTAAGAAAATGTGAAATAAATGCGCTGTGCAGCATTTCCTCTCGCTATGACAAAACTGGAGGGAAGTGTCAATGTGTGAAGGCTGATTGCTGAGCGTCATGAATTCTTGAATTGAAACTGCTTACTGTCACCCAGCTTTTGAGTATTTTTATGTGACTCCGGAATCTGTGAAGTTGATGTACAGTTGTAATGTCCTATGAACCAAGAATAACTGACAACTGTGCGCGTAGGCTGAGTCGACAGGGACTTCTGGATTGCAAACCAGAGTTCGTAACATTTAAGGCATACGAGGGAACTGCAGAGGATGGATTGGCTGCAGTTGACACTTGATATCCTGGCATTGCCACACAGCGCTTCTGTTTATCTAAGCAAGATGGCAATAGTGTACTTTCACCAGGTGTGGCAAGGTACTACATGTCATAGTATGCAGAGTTCCTTCCATATGACCGGCTGATCAAATTACATTGAAGAGTATTTAAACAATTATATGATGACAGCTTGTGACAGTATTTTGCTGGCCGTGCCTGTTACAGTGAGAGTTTTTGACTATTGTTTAAATTTCTCTTATTCATGTGTTACATATGTATGTTTTTTTATTACATGTATCCTCAAGAAGAAAGCAGGCATGCTGATAAACCTCAATCTGACATCTCCTCAACATCTATACAGTACATACATACTACATCCATTGAGAATGTGTAATATCAAAAATCATGGACTGACATTGCGATATCTATCACGCAAAGACATTTATTGCAGACAACTTCTTCCCTTTACACTGACAACACAATGATCCATGGCAGAAACCAAAAAGCAATAAGGTGACTCCTGAATCTGGATTGATGGGCTAGTGGCACCATTAGTGCATGAGTGGGCCACAATGATAGCTGAAGTTATTACCAGATTGTGATCTGTGATGGGTGGCCTTTGAGTCACTGAGTCAAGATAGTCATCCATTATACAATACACATGGAGAAATAATTAGGGCTCAGGTATTTTATGAGGTGCACTGAAAATGTCACCAGGGCAATTGATTATGATGGTTGGTGTCAGATACCATAATCATTCAGATAGATGACTTGTACCATTAATATCAATTAAAGGTACAAGTAATTATTTTGCACAATTTGCCTTGTTGTCTGAACTTTGCACCACTAGGACTTTCCACCACGATGAGCTTCATCAAGCACAACAAGCACCAGTGACATTCATTTAATGACAATAGCATGTGCTTACTTATTTATTGTCGGCATCTTTACATTCATTAGGCAGCTCTGAAAACGATGATTTAGGAGTGACATGAACATCAGGTTGGCTGATGTAAACAGCCCAACAGAGCCCCTCCAAACAGATGGGGCATGCTAATAATCTTCTGGTACGTCATGCTCTTTTAACAATGCTGCTCTATAATTGATAAACAATCATCAATGCAAGGGAGCTATTCTATTAAGTCATTAAATCCTGAGGTTTTAATTATGTAGAAATAAAAGGAAGAATCAGTAAAAACAATAATGGATTCAAAAGAGGCACTGATAATGGTGGATCATTTATATTGTGCTGTATTCATCAGCCTCAGTTTGAGAGGAAAGAAACAATAACCCTGGATGGACCTTTTCTGCAGGAAAGTCTTAGACTTCTGTAAGGCAATGGATGCCAACGGGTTTGTGGCTCTGCTCTGGCTCTGAAGCAAGAATCTGGTAATAAGTCATAATACAGTAATATAAAACATTATGGTGTGCATCGAAGGGCAGAGGAAACCAATGCACTACTAGGTCCTGGATTCGACCGCGGCACGGCACAATTTCTGAGCACTTTCACTCGTTGGCTGGGGAGGCGCACACTGAGCCAGTGAGTGTGAGCTTATGGGCATCGGCAGAGGTCGAAGTCAGTGTTGATTAGTTTTTATGAAGATGGCAGGATTTCTATATTTCATGATCTATTTTAGCATGCCTTTACTACTGAACCTGCTTTAGTGGGATTGTTTAATCTTTTTTTGGCCTAGCCTTGGCCGAAACTAATTAAAAAAATGAATCCTTATCATTTTATCTCTTATTATGTAAGGTGTGTTCATTTCTTTATTAATGATGTATTTGACATATTTAACCACCTATTGAGCTGCTAAATAATGAACAAATGCTAAATGTATGTGCGCCTGCATGAGACGAGCTCCCTTAAGCCTTGCTTTTCACTTGATGTCAACAAGGAACGGATTCTCCCCTGCAACCTAAATATGAACTAAAAATGCCTGCATGCATGTTTGTTTTGGGTATGTGTTTGTCTGCATGCTTGTATTCGTATCTTTAAGCAGACCTGGTAACTATGAATGTTGCAGGGACTGAAATTGAGCTACAAGTAAGTGAAAGCCTGTGAAATTAATTCAAATTTTTTTCTGACACGCACTCAGACATTTCTCACTTCACAGTTTGTGGGACACTAATATTGCTTCCATTTCTCCTGATGCATAACCACAATATGATTGGAAACAACCAAGGCTGATCAAGAATACCACTCCTTTAGTTCCCATAATGAGTTCTTTCTCCTTATTTCTGGCAAGGGAAGATTTGTAAGATACAAGTTTTCTGTGTCTGAATTTAACTGCATACCCGTATTTCGATTTGTTCAGCAGGAATACAAATACTCAACAAATATTTTGTAAAGTTGAGTCTTATTTATGCTCTACATGCACAAATACACAGAGATATGTTGAAGAGTATTGGGGTCACTCATTTTTTAAAATTGATCATTCACTTTGGGGAGTCGAGGATAAAGTTGAAATAAAATGTTGAGAATAAAGTCGACATTCTGAGATTCAAATAGCCGGTGCATGTGACTGCTTAAATGCCTTGCAGGCAGTTTGATGAACTGGTGAAACTATACTCCAGAATCAGCTTTAGTAATGAAGAAATTCTTTGTCTTTGAGCTCACAAACACAATGTAGTTATCAGTATTAGAAGAGACCGTACAGCGTACAGCTCTCCGTCACTCTCCGTCACTCTCCTTGTACTGAAAGTAGATGTAGGCCTCAGGATTGCTCCATGGCTTGAGCAGTCACTGAAAAGCACCCAATGGAGGATAGCTGATAAAAAAAGAATAATAATGAGCAAAACTGTCTTTTAAATAAACTAAACATATTTAAAGGATTTTCTGAAAGATCTGTTGCATCGGTTGGGAATTGAACTGCGACTTTCAACAAGTTTTTTTTCTGACCGTGTAGGCTGTGTATAATGGATTATGAGAAAACAAGGGAATCCTTTGTAAAAAAACAAAAATAAAAATAAATAAATCAGATGTTCAGAAACAATGAGCAACCCTATATAGTCTTATGTATATGTGTTAATTTTGGCACTCATGGGAGAACTGTAAATCGGCGCCTATGACTAGGGATGGACCAGAGGAGACTTTTCAATGGGCTTTCCTCTTAACATTGTTTTTCATTGTACTTTTTGTTGAAGTGTATGATGCAAAAAAAAAAAAAGTACCTCTTGTCATTTTATTCCCATGAGTGGCCCTAATACTCTTCCATAGATACATGGGTTTAATAAGGTGTGTGTGTGTGTGTGTGCGTGTGTGTGTGTCTGTGTGTGTGTGTGTGTGTGTATATATATATACACACACACACAGGTTTCTATGTACTTATATTATGTCCATTGCAGTGGAATGTGTATCAATCCACCAGAGGAACGTTATTTGAAATAACATTTCTCCAATTCACATACTGGAGAAAAACAAGAAGAATAGGAGGTTGTGTTATGTTTTTCAGGGATAACATAGTCAATGATCACTAATGCGGCAGGTGGGTAGCACTCATGCTGGTATTGACAAGGACAATCAGAAGCAGCTTTCAAGGTGATGGTGGTATGTGAGCTTGTAAAAAACCTTGAGGTGTCACACTATTTCAGTCATTTCTATCATTCGCTTCTAATCTTGATACTGCATTCATGACTCACAATGGTATTGCAATATATCATCCCTTTCTGTACATTCCCAGAAGATGGACAGAAATATGGACATAATAAACTGAGTATATAGATTATAAACTGATGGCTCGGCGTAGCCATAAGTAAATGTAACATAGGGCTTATCTCCTCCACCTGTGTTTGAACACAGCTTCGTGAATTGATTCACAATAAGAAAAAATATATTGTCCTATCTTAAGTCAAGGTCTCCAGTGTGGCCTGGGGCCTGGTTGTGAGCTAGAAAGTCAATCTGATCAATCAACGAACCGCCGTCAGCCCCCTCAAATGAGAACCGCTTCCATCTGTGGAAGTACTACACACACACACACACACACACACACACACACACACACACACACACACACACACACACACACACACACACACACACACACACACACACACACACACACACACACACACACACACACACCCAGGCTGGCCTGTTTCTTCACAGGCAACCGAGTGAATAGAGGCAGAATTAAAAAACAGCAATTTGCGGTTTTCACCAGAATATGCTCCATCTCCAAATTGATTCTTCCTTCGGGCCTTGCTGTTTCCTTTATTAGCAAATTAAAAGCCAAAAACTAATGAGAATTAGCAATTCATCAAAAAGTTATTGGCAGTTTGGTCTCGCCAAACTGGGTCCACTGTCATTCAGGCCATGGGCGCCTGTTTTAGCAATCGTCCTATTTTTTCAGCTGAGAGGGAATCGGCTGCGACACTGTCGCCTGCCACTGTTTCTTTTTGAGGTTTTTAATGTTCTCTGACAGAGCAAAGCCCCATTTCAATGCCTCCTACATTGACACGCAATTTAGTTTTTGCTAATTATAGGGTACAGTGGTCATAAATTATTCCCCTCTCTTTAGCTTGTGCTCACCCACTCTCTTTCTTCACACACATCCACACTAACCATGCAAACAAAATTACCCATCTGCGGATTTTCACACTCAGGCTGAATGTCATGCACAATGGGATGGTGTACACTGACTCAGGCTGGGAGAGAGCGAGAAAGAGAGAGCAAGCAGAGATGAGAGTCGGGGAAAATCCAGCAGTTCATCTCTCCCCTGCTGTTAAAGGCCATTCATAAATACTCTGCCTTCACTCTGCCTCACACATTCTGTGAGACTCCAGTGCCTTGGCATATCGCAAGCAACACTTCAAATTATCACAATGCCAAAAAAATGGAAACATAAAATACATCCTGACAAGAGAAGAAGTGTACGAACCAGAAGAAGTGACACCAAAGTAGCCTGGTAACGGCAGAATGTACAAGTAATCCTCAGCTTCAATAATGAGACACTCACAAGAGCTGAAATGTTCACTTTGTATGCAGCAGGGAGGCTTTCAGATTGTAATGGTACAAGTGCTGAAGCCTCTAATAATAGGTCTTTTTACTGTGCAAATGTGATACACTATGTGTGTCACTATGTCATGGAGTTAATTGGGTCAGCACAGATGGTGAATTTTAAAGTGCAGACATAAAACACATGTGCATCCACAACACATATTTACCATTTGCATACATTTGCATATATTTAGGGATATTTCCTGCAGGGTTGTGTGGCGATCTCTGGGTTTCTGTGGTTGCCTTACAGCAAGAAGGTATAGAGCGATATGGGTGACATGAGTATTGTTTACATGTGTACTTGTCTTTTGTCCAAGGACTCGCCACCAGGCAAAGTTCTACACTCCTAAGACCTATACATTACTTCACAAAACTTTCAGGAACTAACTGCAAGATGTGGCAAAATAAAACATCTATTTTCGATTAACAATGGGCTGCAAGTGGCTGAAACCAGTCTCGGTTGACCGTGAGAGACAGACAACCACACAGTCACTTTCACACCTACAGGCAATTCAGATTTACTCAATAACTTTAAACACCTCTTTTTTTGTACCGTAGGAGGAGACTGGACTTGTTGGAGAGAGTTCTCACACAAACACAGAACATGCAAACTCCACATACAAATGACTAAGGGGCATATCTCAAACTGGGGATATAATTGTTCAATTTTCATAGTGAGATTGTATATTTTCAACACTGTGTGAAGAGCATAAGCAGCAAAATCAGTACTCAGTGCGATCACCCTTTGCCCCCAAACAAGCATCAGTTTGTCTTTGTAAACTTGCAGATTGAAAATGGGAAATTAATTTCACATATAAAGTGCTTTTCCACATTTCCGCAAAACACTTTACATCGTTAATCACATTCACCCACTCACACATTTCCGCCAATGGAGGCAGCTGTTATGCAAGGTGCACGATCTATCACTGGAGAGTAATTTGGGGTTTGCTTTATTGCTCAAGGACACTTCAACATGAACAGGGGTAACTGGGGGATCAAGCCTGCAACCTTCTACTTATGAGACTGACTCCCTGCACCACAGCTGCTAATAAATTTTAAAATAGGTTCTGCGGGAAGGTTTTGTAAATCACCTGTTCAGATCGAAACACAGAATTTCTGTGGACGTAGGTGGGCTCAAATGTATGTCTCTTCTTGTAACCCCAAACAGGCACTGTGATGTTGAGGTCAGAACTTTGTAGGGACTATACCGGTACTTTATCACTTATAATACATCCTTATACCATAATAAAGTACTTCAAGCCATGGACATATGACTGACACCGTTGTACTTTGCTGCAGATTAAATCTAGACCCAAACCAACCAGGTGGTTGTCTCTGAATCACAAGGCTGAAGGTTCAATTCTCCATCTCCCCATGTGAATGAGTAAATTAACTAAAACTAAACTATTTAAACTTTATTAATCCCCTTTAGGAAATTGCTCAACATTGTTAACTGTTTAAAGCACTTTGGGGGCTGCTCACACAGTGGAAAAGCGCTATATAAGTGAAAATCATTTACCATTTGGTCTCATTCTTTCTGCATTAGACCTGCAACAGATTGACGACCTGGTTGTTTGTTTTTGAGTTTGTTCACTATAAGCTTGTTTATAGACACCTAAAATTCCTCAGTACTTTGAACTTTTTCATTTGGTATGCAACCTCCTGTGTCCATATCTGTGTTGAATATTGACTTTGTTGTTGGATACTGTCAGAATAAACAACATTTTAAATCAATTAAAGCATGAAAAGCTGTTAAAGGTCTACTGGCCAGCTCTGAATAAGAAAACATACACACCAGCTCAGAGTCTCCAGAAGTTATAAGCCTCTCTCATGAATTATGCAAATCACAAGGGTCTACACCTCAGGATTTATGACAGCACTGAGTGTCAGTCCAAGAAGACTGATGTCTCCTGTATAACGGGACATAAAATAAAGTTGTAGGGTCAGAGATGGTGGATTGTCGTAATAAGTCAAACTTTCAGGGAGGAGACCTACATTTTTGACCTGCTACAGATCTGCAATGATGTCCCTCTTTATATTAACTACACGTAGCAGATTTCTTTCTGACCATAAGTTTATGCTCGCCACAGTTAATCTGTCAAATGTGCCATCGAACTCTGACCTTAACTTGTGCCAAATGCCATTATTTCTGTGGACACACCAGCAGATGAAAGTTAACATTAGGGATGGATATACTCAATCTCAGTGGTATAGTGGTTAGTACGCACCAGAGAAGGTTCGAGTCCGGGCGGAGGTCTTTACGACATATATTTGTTCAGATGGAAATATTACAACAGTGCAGTGTCTTCGGTGTTGGTTAGCAAGCTCTTCTAACAAAATCTCTTGCTCAGTCTGGGCTTGCAGGGTTTGAGTTTTCATTTTTTCCTCTGTTTTCCACTGTTAAAAAAATGCATTAGGGGAACATTTGTGACTCTGCGAGTGGGTGTGTTTGTTGGCTGGGATTTGCTGTAGCACCACAGAACCTGAAATTTAATAAAATGGTAAAGGAAATGAATGGATAGATGACCAGATACAGATCTATATAAATATAGCCACTCACAGCTAAAGACGAACAGCGCTCCTGTTCAAAGTGATTCAATCCTAGCAGAATTATCACCCATCAAATTGCTCTATTTTGAATATGAGGCTCAGGTCTGTGCCTCTCATTATTTACTTTGTTTTGTCTCATTGGTGAAAGAAGATAATAGTGGAGTCATCAGTGCAGATTAAATTGAGTCTGAAAGGAGAGAGTCACAACTCTAAAGGTACACTCGGTAACAAAAATCAATGTTCGTGAGAAACACCGGTATTAAAAAAAAGCACATATTCCTGTGTACTTTTCTCTCTCTCTCTCTATTTTGTCTCTGGTTTGGTCATAAATGTTGAGTATCCACGAGGGGGAAATGCTCCAATTCCCCCATTTCTCTCCTTGAGCGAGCTCACAGATTCCTCCCCTCCTTTCCACTCTCCTCTCTATCTTCACTGTCCTGATTTCTCTCTTATTTCACCGAGCCAGTGTGACCTGCAGCGAAGAAGCTGAGATTCTGCCCTCTGCCACCCCTCACAGAGCGAACAGTCTTCTCCCGCCTCTTCCCTATTTTACACTGAGAATTTGCAGCACACACCTCACTCAAGGTCGCTTATTCAATACTGAGATCACATTATTCAGGTTCACAAACAAAGACTGAATGACCAAGTGCTTGGAATCATATGTGCACAGTGACTTAACGTGCAGTGGAGGCAGAGGATGGTTAACACGGCACGGTAAAGCCGAATTCCTTTGTTGCTGATGAGAAAGGTCTCCGGGCTCAGGCTGGGATGTGATATATTGAAGAGCACGGCTCTAATAAAGACCTGGATCCCCGGAGAGAAAACACTTGTGGTCAGTTCCACAGACATGGATTACTGCTAGTCTTATACTAATTTGACTTTTCAGTGATGCCTCTGTTGAGAAATTGCTTTAGTTTTAGACTATGCAAAACTGGCCCGCTGTATCTCTCTCTCTCTCCTGAAGTTTCTTCAATTCATATGCTTGGCCTGTCCTTGTTTTTCTCTCTAAATGCTTTCAACAAATGTGAACTTGCCCCATCTTTAGTCTCACTCCACTCCCCCTGGCGAGGTGTCTAGATTTAAGACTCGAGCAGATAAAGGTAACTTGTACAGCCCACCTGATTCATCATATCAAATATCCCTAAGCCTTTTGGTTTTTTAGTGTATATTATTCATATTGTGTGGACTCATATTTCGAATTAGGCAGTAGACATATTGGCTCATTGTCTCTTGATATGACAACACAATACAGATGCAAAGACCTCCCTATGATGTATGTTCTTGTGTCATAATGTACTATTATTCCATTTTGAACATGCGAGTGGGTGCTGCAGCTTTGTCAGTTGCCGAGATTAGAGCCGTAAAACTTTGTTCTGAGATGATGTGACATTTCACCCGTGCTCTCAAATCTCCACGGGCATTCTCACACTTTAAATTCAAAGCTTGCCGTAAGACCACTGAGCTTAGGCATGCTAATGTATGATAAATCTGTATACAGTAGCATTTACAATACATTTATTCCATTTACTTGAATAGATCCTCTGGTGATATCATGTGTATAGATGCATGTAGGCTATGCATGCATGCATCACCATACAGAAGATGCATGTGCACATCTTAATTCCACAAGAGGGTCTTCATCCATGACTGGGCATGTGTGAACACTATAAATAGCGCAATATATTCAGGAATATGTGTTTGCTTCTATTCCTCTTGTCCGTCCACATGTGCGCTCAAAACTTAGAATATTAAATGCTTTTTTTTTTTCTTTCTTTCTTTTTTTTTGCTCCAAGTGTGTTTGTGTCTGTGTGGCACAATCTGTATCTTCTCAAACCATCGGTTGGGGTGGCAGCGGGTTGTGCAAGGGAAGAAATCGGGACAATGAATGACATTGACAGGCAACGTGCGGCAGAACGTCTCCCCGTTCCAGGGACAGTGAGCTGATCGCTGATAGCAGATGTGTGTCTAATTGCAGAAGGGTTGGGCGCCCTGGATATGTCTCTGTCTCTTCTGTGTCTGCCTGCCAGGAAGCTAAGCCCCCTCCAGAGCCCCCAATCACTGCCTTAATTAGAGGCCTTATCTCTGTCAATCACTGTGCCTTTCGCTCCTCTCTGCGGCCCACTGCGCGGATATCAGGGTAACAGGCCTGGCCAGGATGGCGTGGCATCACAAAGGACAAGGAAGAACAGACGTGCAGGAAGGAGATGGTGCAATGCTTGAGGGAGCTGACAGGACAGGACGGGGGGGGGGGGGGGGGGGGTTGGAGAAGGAGGATAGGAGATGTGTATTTGCATGACACTGCTTGTGTGCTGAAGTGTGAATGTGCTGTGCTTGTTCGCAGGTGGCAAAAACCATCTGAAAGCCGTGAAGTAAAAAGGGAAAATGTGTCTTCGAGTTCAAATAAACTTGGAACACACTGATCCATCTACAAACATCTACTCCACTGGAGCAGTTTGAGGGGAAGTGCTTTGCTCAATGGCAACTCGACAGTAGCCGTTTACTCGAAGATATTGTTCAGCTACCTTCCCCTCCTACATTAAAACCCCTGCTTCTACTTAGTCTACTGTGCTTCCTTTAAAGAAATATAATAAGTGCAGGACCTGCATGAATAAAATAGGGTTGACAGATAAATACTTGATATGCATGGATGCTCACAAGCATTGCAGTCATACATTTGGGTTGGCTCATATGCTAATCTCGTTGCTATCTTTGGGTTACCTCTTCTAACTGAATTCACTGTGTGAGGTCTATTCTGAATAAACAGGTTAATGGTATCATTGTTGGGACATTAATAGAAATGTTGCACACTTCTTTAATGCAATTGCACAAATGTGAGATGATGATCAAAACTCCACGGCATTGGTATATTGTGCTCCACAGTGATACACTTACAGTACATTTTTCCTCTCCTGGCACAGACTAATGTTTAAATATGAGCTGGACCACAGATGTGTTTTGCTCAGGACTGTAAAAAAAACCCACAAACAAGACAAATGTATTTGGTTCTTGAGGCTCAGACCTGATTTAGAGCCGTTTCATTTTATTGGTTTAGGTTTTTGTTTTCAGTTTATGTTTAAAACAGAGAAATGCTTCGCGTAACTGGTAACCATTGCATCTTGAATTCTGCTCCATGAATAAGACGATTCATCTGAAATGCATTGAAGCTGGTGGCACAAAAGAAAACAAATCAATTGCTGAATATACTGCATCATGTACAATTATGGGATAAATATTTCTAAAACTTGCTTTTGAAAGCTTGTTTTTTGCAGGGTATATAGCTTGGCCCTTACTAAATACACTTACATAAATTAAGTCAACAACAGGTAATTTATTATCATAAAGGTGATTATTATCAGGGTGCAATGACTGCTGGTATGGCTGCACTGTGCTTTAGTGTTCAGGTCATTTTAAGACGATTTCTCCAGGTACACTGGTCTCCTCCCACCATCGGAAAAACATGCTTTTGAAGTTAAATTGTGACTCCAGAATTAACTCTGTGTCCTGCCTTGGCCCAGAGTCGGGATCAGCCTCAGCCCTGCGTACCCCTCATTTGGGTGAAGTGTTAAAGAAGGTGGATCAATGCATGTATAGACTTTGAGTATCATTAAAACTGGCTGTTTGTCGTAATGTGATTAAGCGGTAATACCATGATGAACGGAATTATTTATAGTGAAGTTACCATAATTATGTGGTGTCATGAACAGAAAATGTGTGGATATATGCATTGATTGATCTAATGACTTATGGTCTGCTATTCATACCAGTATGTAGATAAATTATGTGAATTTAAGCATCACTTCAGGTTTGTCCTTGGTTTTAACATTAACCATCAGATGTCAACTTCCATTTCCTTGTAGCTGGAATCCCTTGGCGCTCATTTCTTTGCAGCCAGTTCAGATTACATTCTGCATCTGAGTGAACCTGACTGCAGTTCACCTTGAAGAGGACTCAGACCTTCGATTTGAGGTTCTGTAACTTTATGGTTGAGAAGTGAATAGAGATAATGGTTAATAAGATAATCACATCGTGGCTTCAGACGGAAAGTGTGTGTAGGGGAAGGTGAGAAGTGGAGGTTAAGCAGCAGAGATTGGAACAAAAGGACAGGCGTGTGACGATGAAGCTTAAGTATGGGATAAAAAGGTGGATCAGGCCAGAGGTGAAGAGGGCTGGAACCTATCCAGAGAGGGGGCGAGCGAGTGAGAGAGCAAAAGAGAGAAAGTAAAATGGGGAGACTGAAGACGGAATGCTCTTTCTCGCTCCATCTCGGTGTCTCCTCATGCCAGTTCTGTCTGGGCACCTCTTCAAAATCAATTTAAGAAATTACCATTCAGCCAGGGCTCCGTCATTAGGATTTTATAATTTCATCTTCCTCCTCCAGTGCCTTTATCCCAAAGCCCCTCAGTTCATCTCTGCAGCACAACCCCGGTGAATAATTAACCGCAGCCGTGAGCAGAAAGACGATGAGCGACACAAGCGCTCTATCATTCACACGCAGCCGCACACCTTCAGTGGCGGCAGCGGCGTGCTTTCAAGTCTCTTCCTCTGCTTCTATCTCTCTGCGGTTTAGCTTCTATCTGACGTAGCATGTCTCTCGCTTACTCGCAAACATGTCAGCACTGTGATACGCAAACACAAGTACGTGCATGTCGCAAATTCAGCTTATCATGAGTTCACACACTCTTCTACAGTCTGCCCCCCGCCCCAAAAACAAAAAAAAGGCATTTCAGATAAGGAGACAGAGGTGGGTTGAGGTTACTGTTGGGGGCAGATTGAGTGGTCCAGAGCTACACCTTGCCTTCAAAGATTTTTCTGACACTGAACGTTGGCAAGTTTGTTTATCAATATGTGCAGGGGCAAACATGCTGACCTGGTGGGAGACAGAGCCTAATAAGCCTGAGTGTTATGGGGCAGAATGAGATAGAGGAGCTATGGAGGGATGGGGTCACACAAGGAAACGGTCTTAGCTGAGCTGCAGCCAGCAAACCTGATGGAGGCCAACATATTTTATGACAATAGAAAGCAAAGCTCAACGGGATTCTCAGCAGTCTGGTTACTGCATCTGAGTTCTGAATCTGAGGTCAACTGACACTTTCAGCGCAGGGTTTTTGTTCATGTGCCATTCAGTTAAATAGGCCTTCAGTGTGGAGTATCTGCAGTAAACAGTTGCCATCGTTCATTATGCTTACGAACACAAGTTCAGCTCGTCTCAGGAATATGTGTTAATGTTTTTACTTCTCCCTTTGATGACATGCTTGTTTTTTTCCATGATGTGTGTTTAATTAAATTATAACTTCAGCTCTTTTTCTAGATGTCTTTACCTTATCATTTTAATATATTCCTGTATCTCCTCTTTCATTATAATTGGTTGTGATATTGATCGGATTTTTATCATTTTTATCTCACTATTACAATCTTTTCTCACGTATTTGCTTTTTTTAAAAAGTAAATAACAAATTGATCATGTGCAACAAAAGCGAGTAGGATGATAACAGTGGGTTTTCTTGTTTTTATCAGTCTTTGACTCCTACGGTTTTTCAGATTTGGCATTGCAACGCTGTAGATTTCATGAACTTGGGCACAACATGTTTTGATCAATGTGCTGTTTGCTTTAGGTTGTTGTGCCCATCTTTCATCTTGCATGGCAAAAAAAAAAAAATCACAGTGTATTCCTATCTTAGATCCTGATCAAAACATCCTCTTAAGTTTGCACAGATGTTTATGCCAGCCAGATGGTAAAGTTAAATTAATCAGGATTGATGTTTATCACTTTAAGATTCATATTTTTGATACGCCAACAATCATGGTGGTTTTTAATTTTCAAGCTCTCGGGAAGTGGTGTAAGACTGGTTTTGGAACACTTATGATTTTCTAGCACCTATAAGGACTATCTGTAAATTGTCTTGATGACTTTCTGCAACTCTTTTAACTGCAGTCAAATAGTAGTCAGTTAATATTTCTGGATACTTTTTTTTTTAAAGTGTGTAATTCTACTTTTATGCCACATAATGTGTTCTGTTTTGCTACTTAAAAATGAAATATAATCATGGAATCTGTCTACAAATCTAACATAGAAATGTTTGTTTTTTCATAGAAATTCATAACTAGATGAAAAGCTAAGTTGTATAATCACACTGTTTACTCAACAAATTGCCAATTTATTGTTTCATTACTTAAAATGTCCTTTTAATGTCACAAATTTTACAGGTTAAATATTTCACAGGTAAAGGGAATTTGCTATTGACTGCCAAATGTGAAATAAGCAGTAACGTTTGTGAGAGGAATATTTATTTTATTTACACTTTCACTTATAATTGAGTAAATTGTAATTCCATTTAGGCAATGAGACTGTTTAAATCATGTTCAAATAGATAAATTGATCTTTTTCTGCAGGTTTTCATAAAAATTAAAAGTTCCTATTCTATTAAAAAGCACAGAATGAGCTCTTAAACATAATTATAGTAGTAAGAATAAAAAGTAAAAAAAAACAAAAAAGTGTAAATAAGGTGAATGCAGTGCTGCTTCCAGCTATTAGTAATTCATAAGGTCAGACTTTGACTTCAGCTAGTAATCCAGTACATGTATTTTTCTAACAGTTTAGCCAGATGATAGGCATGGTGGTAGATATCTGTATGGTTACACTGGGTGAGAAGTGCTTTATGTTAAACAAAGCAAGAAATTTTCTTCATCTTTGTAATAATAGAAAACAGAAACTGTACTGACTGGTTCTGTAACCTCTGGTGAGTCTACAAAGATGCCTGATTGGTTACTGTCTCTGTCTGGAAGCAGACCACTGCAGAGAAAGACATTTCCGCCAAAAGAATGAGACTCCAAAGGAAGTAATCTGGGAATAAATCAGTCAGGAGCCACAGTAGATGTTCATTTAATTCACAATTCACAGTCCTGATAGAAAGTTGCAGTGAACCAAAAGCAATAAAAAGTTAAAGGGAAATGTTCGCAATCTATTTGGCCAAAAAGAAAATGGAAAGTTTGCAAGCAAATTGGTTGGATAGTCCATCCATTCATCTTCTGTACTTCATTGTCCAGTTCAGGGTCACAGCGCACTGCCGCCGCTCCAAGCTGACTATGAGCGAAGGCAGGGTACAACAGAGTACCCCAAGAGCGCCAACCCATGTGCAGTGAGAACATGCAAACTTCACACAGACCCCTGTCCAGGTACCCCGGTTTTTTGCCCTGAGGTAAGATTGCTCATCATTATGCCACTGTGCAGCCCTGGTTAGAAGTGTTTACCCAAAGTATATATGCATTATTCAGCAGCTTGTCTGTGTTTCAGTTTGAAGTCTTGGAGATGGGGACATTTTTGTCTGCACTGGTAGTGTGGCAGTGCCGGCCTGACGAAACACCCCACTCTCACACTGTGCTCACTGCACTTAATAAACACTTGTTACAGTAATTTTGGGTCTGTAAGACAAGTGAACAAAGCTGTTTGGCAGATTAGGTCGGACTGCCACAAACTACGTGGAATTCAGGGATTGGAAGTGGCATGGCATTATTCTTAATAATACACATTCCCCAAAGTGTTGACTAATTGGAACCATTAAAATCTTGACACCAGTGGTTAATTTGTTTCCTTGTGTTTTATAGCGATCATTTGTCCCATCGGAAAGCTCTGATGAAACATGAGGTGATTATGCCAGTAAGTGAGTCTGATGGAATTGGAGCGGGTTGAGTGAGTCGTGGGCCAAAATCTCATACTTCCCAAAACCCCTCATGTCATCAGCGGCTGACATTTTTGTCACGTGGAAATACTGGGCTGAGATCAAACGTTGTTGAAGAAAGAAGAAAAGTTTGCAAATGGGGAGATCTAAGTGGAAGAATAGTCAGCTTGACCTTTCAGTGAAATCCTATAGGAGACCACAGTGAAAGATCTTAATTAGAAAGAGATGGAGTTGCTAAGAACACACATTGATCAGTTTGAAACTGCAGCTCTCCACGGGCTTGGAAGGAGGGAGGGGGCAACATAATGCCTGGCTGTTTTTGAACAATAATCATGAATCATGTAAGTCTGCACAGATAACCATCCCATTCGTCATTCCAGAGCAAAGTATTTTCTAATGCAGACACGGAGCCCTGTGTGGGCGCTCGCCTGCTCCAAGACAGGTTCTCATCTGGCGGCATTCATTTTTTATGCTCAGTTACATTTCAAGCATAGCATGTACAGTACGCTACCACGCTTCAAAAACTCCCCATGGCTGAAATGGAGCTGGAATAACAACAATGTTCAACTGAAACAGAAAAATATGCTCTGCCAATCGTTTCAACACCATTTTCCTACATATAATGAGTGCAGCCTCTTGGATGGATCAAGCAGTTTGAGCTGCATGTTGGATTCTTGCATCTGTTCTGCTTTCATTATTAAAAAGACATGATTGCTCCTGATGAAATCACACAATGGTCAGTCAGTTACTACTCTTTTGAAACTTCTTTTTTCCTCTACACCACATATAAAGATATTGCATCAATAACGAAATGAATCATAGTGTCATGATTCATTGGCTACGTATTGATTCTGTAGCCTAACCAAAGATTCACCAAGATAATAGATTAGACTTTTGACTAAACTAAAATATTTTTTTATTTCTGATGCACAAATGCACTATTATTTTCAAATGTTCTTGATGTAATCTGTTTAGATTTTAGGAAATTAAGCAGTTTTTTTTTTCCCATTTCAGTAATAGTTTAACTTTATAGGCTGAATTTCACAAGTCATTTCAGTATTTTTTAGATTTCCACTTTCAGTGTTTCCAGGATCTTCATGTCTCTCCTTCTTATCTGTTGCAGTTTGTGTATTATCTCCTTTTACTGAATTGTATTTCCTCTTTTTTTTTTTTTTTTTACCTGTGTATTTGATCATTGTGTAAATACACACTCCCGTGTGGGCCTAGTGGGAATTGTTAGTGTTATGCTTAAACCATTGAGCTTCAGTTTACAGACCCACGGGTCCCCCAGTGCAGTGAAGAGTGTAGAAATGTCGCTTGTAGCCTGTCACAGTTATTGACAGAGACCTTGTAAAACTCACTGTGTCCGGTGATGCAAAGCACCAGTCAACCTCCTATTCACCTTCTTGACTCGTGTTGTCTGAGTCTGATGTAAACAGCGTGCCAGCGGAGCTCTTGTTTGACCAATACATTATGCTGTCTGTCTGCAGCCGTGATGCAACTCGGTCCCTCGTCCAATTTCCAGCCGGCACTTTGTATTTCCAACAACTTACATCACTGTGAGTGACTGCTGCGATTGGGAATGTGAGCATTTCATTACCGTCACGCCTCAATTATTGGCGCGAGATTAAGGGCCATATGAGATACAAGAGATATCATTTGGCCTGACAGCATGCAGTCGACAAGTGTACTAAAAGACCAAGATGCTGCAGGATTCATCGCACAACTCTAGAGAGATTTTGAGGTACAAAAACACAACAAACAAACAAAACTGTAAAAGTTATTCATTTCTACAAAGTTTTAGTGATTGAGAGCATACGAACAGGGAATGTAAGTTGATATTGATCTGCTGAGGCTAAGAATACTGTTCAAAGGCATCAGGGAGTCGGCTGGTTGGGTTTCATTAATGGTAAACATTTTCAAGAAAGAAACTGCCTGAAACGAGAGAAATCTCAGCAATGGGAGACGAGGAAGGGGCAGAAAGCCAACAATGAAAGAGAGTGAACAATTGATGCTCCTCTTTTTAATTTTTTTCAATTTATTCTTTTTTTTTTTTAAATCCTTGAGCCATCTTTTTTTTTTTTTTACTGTGCTGCCATTTCAGGAGAGATGGAGCTTTTCAGCCATGATGGTGGCTGCAGTCCCTCCTCTGGCTCTGACATAAAACTATGGGCAGTAGCCCCTGGTACACATTGCCAGAGCACAGTGTGGACAAAGATGAAGCACCCGCCACTGCTTCAGCTCCAGTTCCAGTAACAACACCCACATAAATGGCCTATATGGGCTTTTAATATGTGTTTGAACAAACAGGCACTTGCATCTGCTGTTGTTTGATGTGTTTCAAGGGCATAGTAGTGTCTGTTTGGCAGAGCGGAGCTTCCACCTGCTTAAATGCATTGCTGGGATGATAATAACAGTTGACTGCGATTGAGGGCTTTGTGGCAGGCAAGGTGTGAATTGTTTCATCTTTGTTTATCAATGTTTTTCCTGTGGTTTCCGGCTAATTGTGGAGCAGAGTGGCTTGTGGAATGCCTAATAGAGTCGCGCCGAGTTGAGAGACAGAGTTAGAAACACCCCCCCCCCCCCCCCCCCAAAATAAACCCCCCCCCACTAAAAATCCACAAGCACAAGCCACATTTGGATGGAGACAAATTCTCATTTACTTTCTTTAAAGAGTGCATGAGTATACGCTGGCTCTTGCCTATATGAACACACTCGGGCAATAAGACAACAGGGAAAGATAAGAAGGACTTTTCTTTTGTGTTTGAGCCCACACAGAAAATGAAGCAGTACATGTGAGGGTACAACACTGCCGGGTGTGTGTGTGCGCGCGCGTGCATGTGTGTGTCCTTGCATTATCTAATGCCTGTTGGTGCTGGCGTTTAAGTGCTGCTGAGAAAGGAAAAAAAGGAAAAGAGAGTAGAAGTAACACGGGGAGGGGGGCGGGGGGCAGTTTGAGGGGGTGGTGGGAAGAGGAGCCCTGTATCTCCAGAGTACCCCCCTCTACAGCCCAGGGGCAGTGACACAGCAGCAGCTGCTTTTGCCTTTCAGAGCCTCAGTCACACGAAGCAGAATTCATCCCCCCCAGCAACAACCACCAGCAGCCGCTATAGACTTATCAGTCCACTCGTCCTGACTTCAGCTCGGCTGACAGAGTCTGACTTTTTATCCTCGTCAGGTTTGATCTGTATTGATGATAATATACACAATAGTTACTGTGTGCTCACCGGGCTGCAACGTACAACACACAGGCAATAATGTCCTACAGATGGGTCAGGTGGCCTCATACAACAGGGTTAATTCCCTGCCATGGTGACCAGCCTCCTGCACCTTGAAAAGCCAGTGAATTTGTGGACCGGTGGCAAAGGCCAGCAAATGACAAACGAGAGAGGAATACAAGAGCGCTGCACAAGAGGGTATGAGGCATGGACTGTTGGCTTAGTGTGTCTTTGTGCGTGCATGTTCGAACTGTAATTAAATCATGAGAGTTTCTGTTTTGGAGCACTGCACATAAAGCCTCCAGGAGCTTGGGTGATGACTCCATGGGCCTGACTTAATTACAGGAAAACACACAAACTGTAATTAACCACAATCACACCTGCACTGCTTTACACACACTGACAAAGGTTGTCCAAACAGTGTTTTTTTTCTACACAGAACAGTATTAACTTTCTGTAATAAGCATGCTTAGAGGATGATGCATTTGTGATCGCTTATTATCGACTCTATACTTTTGGCATGGACAAGCTTTCACTGACATAACCCTCACTCTGACAGTTTTTAAAAACAGGAAAACAGCAGGACATTGTGGGCACAATATGTTATGTTGCCCATAATGAGAATGCTGTCTGTCCTCCAGCTGTGAGAAATGTTTCACATACAGTATGAGTGTGTCGACAATGTGATTCCACTTTGACTGCAGCTACGACTGAGCAGCATGCATGTTTGCCGTGACAACGTGACACATAATTACATCCATGCAGACACAAGCAGCTGCACATGTATCTCCTCATTGACATCTCCATAAGCAGTGACACTTACACACTGCAAAAATGGTGGAACATATTCAGCCTCTTGATGAACACTGCAAGCTTTGTCTGGCTGATTTTCAGACCGGCTTGTTTTCCAGATGATCATGATTTGTCATGCTTCTTAAACCGGTGTGGCATCGTACAGAAGAGGCAAATCCTCCTCACTGTCACTCAGTGACCCCGAGCTGAACCCAAGTGTCACTCACACATGCCAACAGCCCAATAAAGCCAAAGTGGAAAATTACAAGGAAATTGACTTTGATAACTTGATTCCTCAAATTTTTTTTGGTGCTTTGTCAAATATTAACACCAATAGGCAGTAAAACTGTAGAATCTGATCTGAAACAATCCTGGCCACAGTTTACATCACAGAGAATAGAAAGATAATACAATAAAAACAAAAAACATAAAATACCTGAGCAGGAATTGGCCGACTTTGGGCATGAAACCATTTATAGAAATACGTTTGCTCATTTGGTGTTGTAATGATAGACCTAGAAGTGATTAAATGGTCTTAAATCTCATTTAAATGTCAGTTTGCGTTCAGATTTTGTCGCTGCTCTATGAAGACCATTTTATTCAGGCAACTCACTTGTAGTATAAATTAATGCAAGATATGTTACAGTCCTTTCCACGCGGATGCTGGGTGCTGAAGGGGCTTTTTAAATGATATATGAACAGAGGTAATGGCAGCAACAGTGATGCCTTAAGTGAGCAGCAAGGCAGCAGCCGAGTAGGAATGCCTGAGTATATCACAGACAATTTAAGTACACGAGCGTGTATTTTACATTGGATATATATGCTGCGATGAGAGGATACTGTCGTGTGAATATTGTAAGATACTCAAATTGACGAACAAACCTGCAGGTTCCATCTCACAGAGCTCTGCTTTAAGTGATTTTGGAATTCAAACTAGACATAAAAATTCATTTTGAAATATATTTGATGTGTGACTCAATACTAATGTCTTTTTAACTGTACAAAATGTGTTTTCTTTATGTATATTGTAAAACAATATAATAATGAATTAGATCAAAAGACACATGTCATTTCAAAGATTGAAATGAGAGAAATTAGATCAACTTGATAAGCGGGTTTAAACTATTTACCCACCAAAACCGTTTTTCTCATCACATTCCATCCACCACCAAAACAGAGCCCTGAGCAAGTTGACAACACTTGCATATTTCAGTGTGAGTTTTTAGATTGGCAAACCCTGTGCTTGAGATACGGATTCGAACTCGAATGTCACTAAATGTTTTAACATCTGCCTCATTATCTTTACACGGCAACTCCCAGCCAACGGCTAATCAATGTACAACAGAAGGTATGACTAGTTTAACATACTAACATATGTCTCATGATGGAGACATTCATTTTAAAATACAAATTGAAATAGTATGACTGAGAAGTCATGGTTTTTAGTACATTTGCCTTTTAATTCGTCTCCCCTCTGATGCCTTCACAGCTTAACTAATAGAGTTCAAAATGAGGAAATTGCAACAACCACTATCAAATACTGAGGTAATTTTCAAGTGATTCATGGTTCTCAGAATCAGAGGCAGCAAAACCTTGAGCTGACACCCCACAGTCACTCCTCGTGTGTGCTCTGCTCACTCTCAAATGTGCCAACACCTACTGTCACAACTGAAAATCCTGACACACACAAATATGTTCTCCAGTCACATATCCAGTCAAAAACCAATACTTGCTCACACTCTGCCAAACATGTGCTTGAATTTCAGTTTCACACACACACACACACACACACACACACACACACACACACACACACACACACACACACACACACACACACACACACACACACACACACACACACACACACACACACACACACACACACACACCTCACATACTTCATACTCAAAAAAATACGCTTGTGCAGAGTTTACATGTGGTGCACACCATTATACAGTACGCACACACTTGATGTCTGGGCAGCTGCACATACTTGTCCTATTGAAAGGCAGTATGGACTTGAGGAGCAAATGCATAAAAAAAAAGCAGCAAAACACGCAACAGCGTTTATTTAAACCCTAATAGTATTAGATGCCAGAAAAGGAAGCAATACTGTGACACCCCTTGTGTGTGTGTGTGTGTGTGTGTGTGTGTATGTGTGCGTGTGTGCGTTAATGCATTCACAGCCAAACTCACACCCTGACAGATTAATGTGGCTCCTTGTTATGCTGACAGTCTGGGCATTTAAGCAAAGCAAGGTTGTGCCTCATGTAAGCTATTTCCCATAAGGACTTGAGGAAATGTAAAAATGAAACATACAGACACAAACTTCCTGTCCTGGTTTATGTCAAGTCGAAGCCGTTGAAAATGGGTTTACTCTCCCGACTTAAAATCATAAAGAAAACGGTCTTTGTCAGATATTATGGCATATTAATGTTTATGGACACTTAAATCCTCCAAGGCCTCGAGCTACAGTACATTACCTTGTTCTGCTCATTTTTGTATGCGACTTGACTTTGGCCAATGCACCTCGTTGAAAACACATATCCAGCTGCACAGCAACAATAAAGTGCATGAATTAGATATGAGTTTGACACAAAGATGCAACGGATCTGTTTGCTTTCATACTATATTGCTCATCCGTATCATACTGCAGCAAAAAAGCAAGAAAAAAAAATTAAGGCAGATAGCTAAGTAACTATGAAGGTGGATGATCTTAAAGAATGATACAAACAGTTGAAAAAGGAAAGGTAAACATGAAGATTGCTGTTTGATAGTGACAGAAATAGTGAAATAATTAACAAATTATGGAAAAACAAGCTTTCAGCACTTAATCTGCAGCAAAATAAACATGCAATCAGACTAATCATTTGTGTTTGTGTGTTACCTGCATACTTTCACTCTGCAAAAAATAAAATCAAGGATCTTTTATTATTAAGCACTAAGTCAACAAGAAAAAGTAACATTTTCTTGACGTTTTAAAGACAGGGTTCCAAAGTGCTAAAACATCTGGAACATAGTACAATATTTGTATGAATGTCAGACTTTGTTTCCCAGGAAATAGGCCTGAAAAAGTGGGGTTGTCTTGTGTTCGGGTTATAGTATTCAGCTCCTGGTTTTGTCTTCAATTACAACAACCAGAACATGCTGGATGTGATCCAAGACACCTTGCTGTACCTCACTGGACCAGAGTCAACAAAATGGACCTGGGTTTAAAATAAACACTTTTTTTTTTTTTAAAGATAAAATAGATTCAGCAGCTGGTTGAGTGAGGAATTCCATGCAAAAGCTACATAAAAGCTCGTTAATGAGTGGTGAAATGTAATACTTTACAAGGTCAAAGATGCCAAACAACCTGCTTCAATGAGCTTAATCATCCACCTTTTATTCCACTTTATTTGATTCAAGGTCTGAGGCTGCTGTAGCTGGTCCCTGTCCATCACAGTGCAAATACAGAGAGACAAAACCATACAGATGGTTCAGAATCACCAAATGAACTCAAATGTATTACCTGTATTATGAAACTGGACTATCTGGAGTACCCACACTCAAACAAGGAGAACATGCAAACATCACACACCACACGCAAACCTGACACCTTCTCACAATGATGCACGGGTGGAGACCATCACATCACTGTGTGGGCCATTGAGCTTAGTCATTGCAATGTTCCAAAATAATAAGTGGCAAGAAATGGTCTCAAAATCAATATTTTTTCACCTGAGCGACATCCAAGCAGGTCTCCTGAGGTTTTGCTGCAGTAAACACCATGATTACTTTCAGCTGCCTTTTCAACAAAGTCTATGTAAGTGAATGAGTTGTAAATATTTAGAGCAATCACATTTGATTTCAAACCGTATGAATCCAAACCATAAGCATTACTCAGCCAGTATCAAGTGCTGCATATCTGTGACCAAACTGTTTATTAGATATTTTTGTAGCTGTGTCAAACCATCACTCGTAAAAATATAATCATGGTTTTTTTTTCGTGATAAAGCCATGACTGTATACATGCATGCAGGATAGAAAGGCGGGCAGCAAACATCAAAGCATGTATCTGGAGAAGACAACACTCTCTTCAGTACGAGCCAGGCCACTCCACTTGAGCTGATTGATTTCCCATCAGTTCTGTATCCCTGATAACTGCATGCCTGGAGGGCTGCAATGGCTCCAATATTTCACCGCTATATACCCTCACAGCCACGCTCTGTTTAAAGCGCGCGTGTGCGTGTGCTTGTGTGTGTGCGTGTGTGTGTGGGCATATGGGTGGCTGTAAATATGTTGGTGTGCTTGTGTGTGTGGAACCGCAGCGGGATACAAGCACTTTCTGCATTCCGCTCCTGCCACAAGTTTCTTTTTGCTCCCGGTCAACAATCTTCCACTGAAACAAATAAACTCAGCTTGTGGCGAGAAGTTGCCCACAGTCAGGTAGACAAGAAAATCTTTACCCACCCTGCAGATGGTGCAGAATTTTAATGATGCTGTACCACCTACCTGTCCTCCTGAAACCTGGTGGTGATTAGTGAAACTCTAAATAATTAGTTTTCTCTTGCAGTGACACATTTTAAGTCTTTGCTTTATAAAGGTACAGTGCCGCTGCTTTATGAGATGCTGAGCACAATGTCAAATTGTCCCCCATCAGAGGAAGTATCATTTTGTGTGACAGTGAATTTTCGCTTCATCTGGATCTAATTATGGATTGGCTCTGACCGAGTTAAAGTGTGGTACAGACAGAAAGATAAACTTTTTATCTTACATTCAGCATAATTTGTTCCCTCTGCTGAAATAACAGCAGATGCTGTGCTCGGGCTGTGACCCTTACCTATTTACCTTTGCAATTTGCATTTTTGCCAATTCCATTTTCTCTGTGCTCAATTATCTTTGTTGAAGCTGCAGATAAAACATTTCAAACAGTTGCACATTTCAAGTCTTTTATTCTGACTTGTGATTCACTTTGACGTTTTCTCATAGATAAAACTGCCATGGATGCTATAGCTGCTGCCTTGTTGCACATAAATTGCCATTTTTTATCTTAGACTTCTTTAAACTTGAGCTGGAGAACAGCTTGATTAAAACACACACACACACACACACACACACACACACACACACACCACACACACACACACACACACACACACACACACACACACACACACACACACACACACACACACACACACACACACACACACACACGGGCCACCGGTTTGTGTATTAAGTGTTTCAAGGAGAAACTGGTCCAGAAACAATCCATCGCAAGTCTTTAGTTCTAGTTTTTACTTTGTTAAATTTGTAAACTTCCATATTTTAGTTTTGGCTTCACTTTACTGCTTTGTGTATTTATTTGTGAGTGATTAAAAAAAAAAAAAAAAAAAAAAAAGGCGAAGCAAGCGAGCATGGATAATGGTGCCATTTTTTTCCCGTTCCAATTGTTGTGCTTACATTTGCATAGATCATGCAGCAATCCATAATACATGGCTCGTTAAACAAGGTTGGTATTTTTGATCCATAATTAAGGCATATATTTTCAAAGAGTTTCAGGGTTCAACATGGGATGGCTGCAGGCTGCTTTCCCCTCTCTGCCATTCCCAGGTCACGTTATTGTACAGTATGGTCGCCATTGATTCGAGGTGCCATTTGGCTATTGATTAGAGTGGATGCCATTATGTCAGTGAGATTATAGCCCTCCGAAGCACAGTGATTCTGAAGAGGAAAACCAGTGGCTAAGAACCGATGAGATGAGCCGAGTGCTTACCGCATCGGATGCAACAGCAGCTGTGTTTCAGCTAATGACATGGCGTGGACCGGGCCTCACAGGACCATGCAGGTTAGCGTTGCATGCCACAGCCTTGACCAGCAAAGTCAAGCCTAGCACTCTCCTTCCTGTAGTTTACACAGGAAAAATATCACTGACTGCAACTAACATGCAGATTTTTTTTTTTTATTGGTGCCACTTATCGTGGCCTAATGCTATCGGTGACAGCCATTTACATCCCCGAAGCTCTTCGGTTGATCATTTAAATTGACCACAATTCACAATGTGGCGTGTCGAGGGGGAGGGGCTTTTGTTGGCCTGGAATGATTGGGAAGAGGGGGAAGAGAAGTGAAGAGGTTGAGTGGGCGTTCACTGCCTCTGCCTGCTCTCTGCCTTTCAGACTGGCCCGTCATGTATTTATAGCAATATTGAATTTAATTGCGGTTCTAGCAGGACTCTGAATTTTAAGAGACCATAAATGGAATTCCAGGCATGCAGGGACATGAGCCACTGTGCAATGAGCATGTTAAGTGCACGCTCATGAAAAACAACTCAGTCTGCAATCTATGTAATGCACAAGTCTGAAGCAAATCCCAATCAACCTGCAACCTGCTGTGTCCTGGATGCCACTGCGCGCTCATAAGCCCAAGGCTCTGTGCGCCACTATGTTGGCACAGTTTGAGATAATACACCAGTCAGAAAGAGGCTTCCCTTGTGCAAAATGAGTGTAAAACTGGCCTTTCTGTGATGGTATATAAAAAAAACCACCCCGAAATGAATGATCTGAACAGAGCATCCTCTATGCCCTCCAGCCACGACTGTTTCATTTAGTACAAGACAAAAGCAGTTTACAAAAAGGTAACGGCCAATTGTGAGACCTGCCCTCTGTAGGGCAACTATTCACATTCAAATTCATGGTCTGTTTATTGGATAATAAATTAAGCATAAAGATTAATTTGCATTTACTTCATCATTTCCAATGATATAGAGAAGCAATTTCTATACAGTAGCCTCAGAGCTTAATAACCCCGAGGCAAAACTGGCATATCAATATGTTGCTTTCTTCCTTTCAAGGACACTGGAGTGTGGCCTTGTGGCAACAACTCCACCATGATTCACACTTCTTGCTTCCTCCCACTTAATTCTTGTCACTCACAGCCTGAGCCGACATATCAGACACACTTAACACAGTGCCGAGAGTTATCACACATTCACTGTAATCGAAATCCTAATGAACATCATTAAAATCAAGGCTTTAAAAACTGAGGCTTACATCACTGTGGGTTTACACGGTCAGGGTTTATGTATGTGTGTATGAAGGGCTATCACAGCCTGTTAGAGTGCCCCAGGCGAAGCAGCAAGGAAAGGGGGGCATGACATGGAAAAAAACATTTCTTTGCATTGTTATAATTAATACTTTAATTAATTAATTTATTTGTGTAAAAGGGCTGCAGGAAACTGCTCAAGTCATGCACAAAGTGGCCAAGAAAAACCGAAACTGGGTGGCCACATCAATTTCAAGCAGCAGCGTGGAAACCAAAAGGTCACATGCTTAATCCAAGCCACAGCTAATGTGCTGCTGGGATTACAAGACCACAGAAACACATTCATGTATATGACAGTATTTGGAACTGGGGCCCTAAACGAATAAATGTTCTCACCATTGATGGATGTGCTGATTATGTTCTCAATAATGGTCAAAGTAGGGCTTTCAAACTCCCATCTTACAAATGAAAGAACCATTTCTTGTGTAATTTAAATGATGAAAAACTATTCTTTAACCTGGAAAGCCCCGGGGTTACAAAAGTTGATTGCCACCTAAATAGACATACCCAAAATAAATCAAGAATAGTTCCACAATTAGCAGACCTGGGAACACAATCTTTGTCTCTGGTTAAAGGTATTTAATCCCAGTGGCATTTTTTTCATACTCTCTTCAAATGGATTATGATTTAGATGGTGTAAAACACTATAAAAATGTCCCAATGCAAAGAGATGTCACAAAATGTATTTAATTCATTCATGAAATTCTTGACAGCAACAGCAACAAATTGGATACAAATGAGCACAAGCTCATATATTCAACAAAGGTTGTAACAGGCTGACTTTTTGGGGCTTGAATAACCAAAAGTAGCCAAGTCAGTTTTTCACTTCTTTAAAGAGAATCTGGGAAAGGTCACATTGAAAACAAATATGTTTTCAAAAAGGAAATATAGAAAAAGTGAAAATATAACACCATTTGCACTAGCATCCATGCTTTCCCTTATTCAAACAAAAGAGAACAAGTTTGTTTATTGAGTAGTTCGTGAAACATTTTAACTAGAAATTTAAGAATGAGGAAAGATATCGGCACTTATTCTTTTGTTGCAGTATTTGACATAAAAGGACACATTATGAGAAATTAAGGTTGCTTTTTTTTGGTTGAACACTGAAGTGGCAATCCAGGGAGATTACAGTGCCGGCAGTGGCTGGCAGCTCATTTGAATCGAAGAGTTCTGGGTGAAAGAGTTTGATCTCTAAGATGTAGTTTTTAGACTGTGATCACCAATAAGTCTTGGAGATAAAATGAGACAATATATAGCGATGCAATAATGAGTTCTAACATCAGTGACCAAATTATTAAACGTCTTGGAAAGCTCAAACCAAAGTCACTTTTCTATTAGTTTAACTTGATGGTTGATTTTGCAGAAAGTAAAAATATCACATGTACTGTTAATCAAATATTTCTTTGCATTTTACTGAATACATTATAGAAAGTTGTGCAAAAAAATATCTAAATAAAGTGTCGCATCCAGTCTGCATTGCTGTAAATTACCCCTCGGGGTATAGCACCCATGTTGGAGCAACCCCAGCCTATGATACTGGCATTCAAATTCATATTTGTGGGTGAGCCTTCAATTAATGCACCTTAATATGAGTCAATATATAGGTTTTTATAAAGTGTATTCATCTCCAGGTTGCTGTCTCAGACCTGCACCTCAAACAGTCTCAAGAGCTCCCCTTGGTCATCAGACTGTACAACTCATCACTGAGTGGTGATGGTAGTCATGATAACATTGGGTCTGATCCACCTTGATTGTGAAATGTCTGTGCACCTTATTAGTTTACTATACTGACTGCCATGAACTGTGTAGATAAGGTGAATATCAACTTTTTATCTATCTATCTATCTATCTATCTATCTATCTATCTATCTATCTATCTATCTATCTATCTATCTATCTATCTATCTATCTATCTATCTATCTATCTATCTATCTATCTATCTATCCTGACATTTTACAATTTCCCAAAGTTTCAACAAGAAACTCTAGAAGGATTGCATTTAACATCACATTCACAAAATACATATATTAATATTGCATATTGTAAATTAATAATATATATTAATAGCACTTAATAATATTCACGGTTATTTTGGGAAGCTCTGAACAGCTGCTGTGTCATTTTGTTGATGAACTAATTTATTCATAGCCATAGTTTCAGCTCTGGGGTTTGAATCAGTGGTTTTGTGAGATCTGCTGTCACGTACCTCGAAATCTTTGGTCTAATGCATCCCGACATGTTTTATTTTTTTGTCAACACAATTTTTTTTTTCTCCATCCATGCGCATCAGAAAGTCATAAATACGGCTTGAACCTGAGCCCCTCGCCTGTAAACTCTGGATTAATAGTAAAAAAAAAAAAAAAAAAAAGGCTGGATAAAGTAAGTGGGTGAGCTGAAAGGGAGGAGCGCTTGTCTTCCGCTCATTATCAAATAGTCAGTGAGAAATATCGCAGCGGTGAGGACGCACCGGGGTCCTGAGGATGATCGACGACCGCGCTCAGTGGGAGCGTGCGCGTGTGTGTGCGCGCGTGCGTGTCACGGTGCTGCTGATGGTGGCGGGGGCTCCCAACATGGATGGGTTGATTTTTTTTTTTTTCTCTCGCTCAGACCGCAGGCACGCGCCGCAGCTGCTGCTGCTGCCTGTATGCACGCGCCGAGCAGCTGCCTTCAATAAAACTGACACGAGCGCGTAGTTTATTAAAGCACATCGGCGCACACATGCATCAGAATCACAGTAACAGTGTTTGTCGGTTAGTTTGGCTTTCGCCACATCGCGTTGTACATTTTACAAGCTCGTGCCGAAATGTGATCGGGAAGAGTCGGAAAGAAAGTGAACCAACTGGGGGGGGGGGGGGATAAACTTACTGGTTGTAGTGGTTTCTATGGATTCCTAATTCCCTTCTGTAAGGTTTGTACGCTTGGTTTCAAGTGTGCCGGCTTACCTCCAGTGGACGGTGCGTCTCTGTCCAGGGTGCTGAAACGCTCAGGCGCTGTCCAGGGTGCTGAATCTCATCGCAGGCGGGCTGAGGAGCCCAGTGCTCGGGAGAGGCTTTGTAAATCCGCTGCGAAAGGGGCGCAGAAAAACGCCTGTCCTACACACAACTGCTGCTGCCGCCGTCGCCGCCGCCGCTGCTGCTGCTGCTGCTGCTGCTGCTGCTGGTACTGCCGCTGTTAAGTTAAAGGAAAAAAAAAAAATCCCATTCCCAGTCGCGTGTGTGCTCTGCTACAGCGCAGCGACAGCGGAAGCGACGCACCGACTGAGGCTGAAAACACAGAAACTATGCGTCCCCATGTATATGGCTAATGTGAGGGGAAAGTGGTGCCTGCTGCGTAAATGGACCTGCTTTGACAACTCTGAGTGTTGAGGCTTCTTAGGTAGTTGCTTCCTCCACCGGATAGGCTTAACAATCTCTCTCTCTCTCTCTCTCTCTCTCTCTCTCTCTCTCTCGCTCTCTCTTGCTCTCTCGCTCTCTCGCTCTCTCTCGGCTCTACTCTATCAATCACTGTTCAATTCAAATATGCTGTAATGACAAGAGGAAATCTAGTCGGGCTGCCTTGTATAGGCTACAATAGACATGAGCAAATTACTGTCAATACTTAAACAGAAATCATTTGGCATTAGCATCATTGGCCATTATGTGATAAAGAAACATTCAATTGGATTTAATTCCATGCAAAAATTAAAAAAATAAATAAAGCAAAGACCTCCCCTGCTTATAAGCTGAGTAACACAAGCACAAGGAATTGAATTTATGGTCAATTTACTTGTGTAGAGGGAACAGCCATCTGTTTCGGTCCCCTTCTGCCCTGTCATTTAGTGCGTCTGCCTTTTTATAGTGAACAGTGTTTTTTTTTTTTTTTTTTCCTTCCTTGCACCATATTTTTGGGGAAAGCGACAGTAAGGAGCTGGGAAAAGAACATTTCCTCCAAAGAAAAGAAATAATCTTATGATTAATTTAGTAGGTTGACAATCCTTTATCCTCACAATAACTGAATAGCATTGGAAGCAATCAAACTATGATGTCAATATGAGTCATTATGACGCACTATTCTATTTTGGAGCGAAGAAGAAATGCAGTCACCCCCGAATAAGCAGTTAACAGGTCACTGTAATTGCAGTATATTGCATGAGGAAATCCCAGGCTCTACCTTCAGACACCTCAACTTTATAGTAGTGGTCAGGAGTTCAACTTAAAGTTTTTTGTCTAAATGATTCATGATTGCTTCTTACCAATTTAGGCATAAATAAAATTCAATATAAGCATGAATTCAATGGCATCTATAATTGAAACACGGTAGTTTGAATTGGACATATCAACAATAACCTGTTTCTGTAGCCTTTTAAATTGAACTTTTTTTTCTAAAAACTATGATGATGAACTATTTTTGAAAAGCTCTGCAGCCCCCACATGTGATGCCTCATTTCCTTCTCTACACATTTTTTTCCTCATGCCAAATAGTGACTTTTTTTTTTGTCAAATGCTGGACTTTGTAATGTTTTTCACAATATACCAATGTATTCTTGAGAGGTGTGCAGCAGTGAAGTGGTCAGGACTGTTACTTCACAGTGATTTCACATTGAGTGTTCGATTCCAGGCTCAGGGAGATTTTCTGCGTGGAGTTTGCATGTATTGCATATATGTATGCTAATGTCAACCTGACTAATCACACTGTTCAGAAGCAAGTGTGGATTTCCTTCAAAGTGCTCTGTTCATGCAACTCAAGCTTTTTGGGGGGACATATGAAAGCTCCTTTAATCTTTTCTGCAATGGATTATTTTACCAGCATGTTTTCTTACCTCTATTATTTAAGAAAAAAAAATGATTATCAAGGGAATCAATCTATTGTAAAATATCTTAATTTTACTAAAACATAAATTTTTCATGTGTCTATAAATAGAACACACGAGCAATTTTTGGCAAAAGGGCTGCAGAGTGATGCAGTGCTTAGCTCTCTCGCCTGACAGTATGAATCCCTGGAGAGTCTTTCAGATTGCATGTCCTCCTTGTTTCCAACCTCTCCCCACTGTCCAAGAACGTAAACCCTTAGTGTTAATATGAGTGTGTGTGACTGTGACTATTTGCATGGATGTGTTATACCTGTCATGACATGGCAACCTGTCATCAGTAAAACATGTTTTTGTCCATTGGGAGCTTGCGCACCTGTGATTTGGATAAGTGGGATATAAGATGGATGGATGGATGAGGTTTTTTTTCCCACAGGATGTTCATCAGTTTTGTTGGTGTTACTAAAATTCCTCTGTGTGATTGAGTATATGTGTTATAGTTAGGGTTGGTAGGATGTAGATTAGTTTATTCATTCAGCCAGATATTGGGTATTACTAGATATTACAACTCAGTTTGCACAACAAGATGCACTTGCTATGATGCAGTCACATATTAAAGTGGACAGTATGTATGTTAATGCTGTGTCCAGATAGGATAATATTAATGTGGCAAATTTTTTAGGGGGGCCCTGTAAATCGTTTATAGAAATATAGAGAGCATATGATGGAAGAATATTATCAATGTTACATGAAGCAACACTAAATGAAGTCACATGAGTTGTGTATTTAATAAGTGGTACATAAAGACAATATGCCCTTCTCGATCATTTATAGTGATTGTAGTATAGTCATATGCGGTGAATGATTTCACTGTGAAATTGTAACACTACCCCATACATGATGGCCTGGAGAGATTGTGTTTTATTTAAAGCTTTAGAACATTTTAATTGCAAAGAAGGGAAACTTGGTTTCAATAGTTGAGTGGTTGCCAAAGTGGGGGGCGCGCCCCCTGTAGAGGGTGCAGTGCCATTGTGGGGGGAGGTGGGGGGCGGTGGGGGGGGATGAATGAATGAATGCTTGGACACAGTGAGCATAATGGACATGTTTTTGACTGGGCTCCCACATGAATGCAAAGCAGAAGATGAAACATTGCCGAATATGTCTCCCCTACCCCAATAAAAAGGGTTAAAAAAATACTGTTTCAGTGAACATAATTACAGTGTTAAGGTGCTTGGAATTACACTGGCCGCAAAGAATACTGTTCCACCTTAAAACAGTTTCACTTAAAATAGTTCTACTGCAAAGGTGGTTAAAAGAGGTCGTAGTTTATTTTATTGCAACCAATTTATTGCCGATTAAAATATTTGCTTTACACAAACTATACAACAAATGAAAGCAAACAGATTAAGACAATATCAGGGTATATAATTTTCAACAGCAGCCTAATCTTAGTTTTGTTATGTTTTCTTTCCTGTAATGACCTGTTTGGAAGTTTGATAGAGAACAGTGGGTGGATGATCTGGAACTTTTATGAATTGATTTCTTATCCACTCATATAAAAACTGTCAAATCTTCTGCAAACATAAATTGACAAAACGAATTGTGGTCAACCTCACTATGGTCCTCAGAGGAAATCAACTATAAAACCACAAATCATAACTTCACTGTGGTGCTGGATAATACTACTGGAGGTCATGAATGTTTATGAAACAATACATCTAATACTTGTTATTTCAGGCTGAATCACAATGTGGACAAACTGCCTTGACCATTTCTAAGCAGCAGCTGCTGAAAATATCAAGCAATGCAACTCTACAGGGGAAACAATGAGAGACAGAAGAAACATTACACATATTACATGATCCCATAAGATATTAAAAAGCCATCATGTACAATAAGGTCATGGGTTTGCAACTAAGTGGCTTAGATGCATTGTAATAGTCTGTCCGAAGGCTATGTACTAATGCAGTATGGATGCATAAGGAATATAGGATAAAACTGTTAGAAAAATATGAGGTCAGTCGCTCCATATGAACCAACACCAACATCATATAAATCAGAGCAGCGGGATTATATGTTGATGAAAGACTGGTTAAATCACACTATGAAGTCATGGTTGAAGTGCTATACACAGTCTGAGGGCTAGCTACGTCCCTGTAGGCTTATAACGGGAATACTGTAGTGTTTTGGGGGGTTTTTTCATCCGGGTTTTGGCTGCCCCTATCTCTGTGGAGGAGAGGAGTCTGCTCTGCCTCATTAGCTTTCAAAACCACATCCATCCAAAGTGACTGTGCACAGCTACTTAAAATCAAGTAGGCACAGAAAACCCTCCTGCACTTACTCGTCATTTTAAAGTTATTCAGAAGCCACACATACCGGCATCACATTAAAAGTAATTTTCAATGATTAGGGTTTTCATAAGCCAATCAGTGCCGATTAGACTCGGTATAGAGGGAGATGTGAGGTGACTGGCAGAGTGAGCTTTGAAGGGGGGAGATCAGAAGGTTATTCCTCGGTCTGAGTCAAAGTGAATGAAGGATGAGAGGTGTTAAATATTGAGGATTGCCTCCCCTCCCCCTTGTTAGATCTCAGACTCCAGCATCAACATTATGTAACCCCTTTTCTGATATTTTTGGGGTTAGGGAAAGCTTGTCCTCTGGCAGCTGAGGAGGGGAAGTTGACTGTGTGATGGACGCTTTCATCATACGTAGCTTAGGGGCTACAGTACCTGCATGACTCCAGCAGAATTTCAAGTGCCTCAGAAATCCATTTGTAACAAACATCTCTTCTTGACTGGGCATTCAATAAAATAAGTTGAATGTAAATATAAACTTTACTTGGAAAATCCATCTTTATATGCACAAAACTCTCACAGCTTCTTGTATGCAAATCTGCTCAGTGCAAACTGCTCTGAAGATCCTATTAGGGAACTTATCTCTTGGCTCCCCATCAGTATCAATTACTCAGCTCAGACTGATTCACAGTTATTATAACTACATAGAGGACAAATATGTTTTGTTAATGTTATGAGTTATTATTTGATTGAGTCAGTACAATGAAGTCTGCAGCAATCACTTAGGAAAATAAGTAAAATGACATCAGATGAACTTTTCCTGACACATCAGCTGCACAGAACAGGATTAAGATTACAACCTCTGTGTTACTGTCGCTGTCTAATCTGAGAACTCGGACTGAAATACCAATGAAGCAGGAGGCTCAAAAGTGGAATCTCAGCACTGTTGCTATATTCAAAAAGCCTTGCTGTTCAAGGTGTCCACCACAGACCTTCAACCACATTGTTCCTCCCTCTGCCCATGTTCGTCTTGTTGCTACTGATGTTTTACACTGAATGTCAGACTTCCTGTTTTTCACCAGATACAATGTAGAGATAGAGCAATTAAATGCCCCACAGTTCCCATGCTAGTTACATGCTTTATTTGAAATATAGCGATTAATGCAAGTTGAATCAGGTCAACTTGACTCGATCATATGTTTTATGCCACGTGTCGAGCATTCTGACTTCATCATGTACTTCAGATGCCTCCTATTTGGACAAATGACAATATGCATAGATGTCTTCATATATAATCTGAAATAGTTACAACAGTTATTCTTTTGACTGAATTTCAGTTTGTCTCTATTACATTTGCAATACATATAGTTCTAAAATGTGTGCCTATTGAAATAAAAATTGTTTAACTCTCAAATAATTTCTCTCTCATGATTTATTCTCAAATCCTTAAAGGAAAAAGAAAGCTTGACTTTTCACCCTGAATCTCTCTGGCACGTCACAGGTCCAAGACATTTCAACTGAAAAATACATTTACGGATTTTGAAGATGGATATGATTCATAATTATATATGACATATTCCTAAAGAGTGAAGTTTAAACCTGAAAGAGAGAAAGACTCTGTTTCGATTCCAGGATCGGGGTCTTGGCTGGTGAATCTCCCATGGTGACCCTCAGGGAAAGCCAGTGTCACACTTTGAAAAGAACTGCTCTATACAGTTAAAGCAGGTAAAGTTGGCTACATCGTGTTCATTCTCCTTTCTGCTGGATAATTTACTGTAATCCATAAAGGATCCTTTTACACTCACTTCTGAATTGTCACTAAAGGTCTGATGCGTTTCATTGAGTTTTTTCATACATGTATTCAGATTGCTCTGTCAGACTCGATGTAAAAACCTTTTATTTTCCAGTATAGAAGTTTGGCCTTGGCTATGTTGGCTTTAATGTATTCCTGGTGCAGTTTCATAATCTGTGAAATAACACAGAAATGTTCATACTGTATTACAAGGTACCACCAGTTAAGGTCCAAATTATTCCAGCATTATTTATTTTACTCCTGTATGTATCATGTCCTAAACATCATAATGCCAGTACCTTAAGGATCAGTGAACTTTTAAGAGCCCTTGAGTTCGCAAAATGATTTTACACATTGAAATAGAATTTTTTTTATCTATAATTATTGATTTCTATCTTTAAGACAGAAAATTGTGTCCTTTTAGCCACACATTCTCCTAAACAACATCTATTGATTTCAGTTACTCGTTTATTACAATGGTAAACTGGACCTTTCATTCTTTCTAACATACAAAGGTTTACTTTAGCCTCTTATAAATGAAGACATTTGAAGGGATTTATTAAAAAAAAAAAAAAAATACACAATGTTCATTCTGGTTAAAGGTCACTTTTCTTTCATTTGGTGGATCTTGAGAATACAATACAAAAATAGAGGTCTGTTTTTCCAGGAGTAGCTTTTGTGATTGAGACTTTTTACATCATAAGTACACACATTTTTGTCATCTTGGTTTCCAGAAAGAAAGAAGGAGAATGTCTTTGTCTTTGAAGAATTGTTGAATTTAGTACCAAAACACAGCCATGAATATGGCAGCTTCACTTGAGGTACAAAATAAAAGCGTCTCCTTGGAGCGTATGGAATTACCCCTCCGGTTATTTTCTCTAGTTGCAAGGAGGAGAAAAAAAATCCAGAATTTTTATCTCTCTTTCTTCCATCTGTATTCTTGAGTTCTGCAGCAAATGTGCATTTTTAACGCTTCATGTACACTCAAGCGACCCAATGACCAGAGGCGGTGACCCCATGGTTGGTCTCCCCTGGCCTGGCCTAAATTTACTTGGGCTTAGAACGTAGGTTGAGCCCCAGGGAGGCAAACTGGTGTAAATGAGGTTAGACTTTCAGTCACTGTGTCTGTGTGGCCGGCAGCAACTTCCACAATTTCAGCCTCTGCCCATCTGCCACTGACCCTTGATTTGCCAAAAGACCAATTGCAGTTTGTGGATGCCAGATTAGACTGCAGTGACATAATGATTTTGTCCCACATAAGCGTGATTTGACATGCTCTGCTTGCCTGCCTGCCACTCGCAGGCTCTCCTCCTCAAATCCGACACACTGCCTCTGCCTCATTACTGTCAAACACATCAGGAGATGGCTCCTCTATTTGATGCACATGTACGTGTGCATCCACAGAAACCATCTCCAGTAATGTGTGTCGTATTGTCTGCTTTAATGTCGCTCTTATTGGAAGGCTGCTATTTGTTCTCATCTGCATGACTTGTGTTCCATTATTCATGTTTTATTCACACACAACTTGCTTTTTTCTTGTGGCTTTCATGCTTTTTTCTCATGTTAAATTATTATTTTCCCTCAGCTTCCCTTCTGTGTTTGCTATGAGCTGTGCTTTGATGTGCTGATGCTGGCCCAGCCGAGCTGTCTAGACCAGGTGAGTGGGGAATTCTTAACAGTTTTAAGGAGTTTAAATTCACTTCAGCTTAAGTACCTTTTCAGGTTGAAATAAGCCATGAATAAAATATTTAACGAGAATTTAAAGAAAACAAATAAACCCTAAAATCTCCCTTTAAAACTTAAAATGTGTATGTCTTTTGATTCATTAAAATCAATATGCACATCACACATCACTGTGGAACAGTCCCTCAATGGAGCAAATATCATTGAAGAGACCTAACAAGGTTTAATGAAATAAAATTTTAATGATCCCTATGGGAAGTTTGGGCAGTGCAGGGTAATGAAATGTAGCAATGCAGTGTAAGTGAAGAGAAGAGGGCCACTGTGCCCTGCTTTGAATTCTCACTGATACATATTCCACACAAGTACACACTCCCATGCATATTGATGTAGATATAAAATACTGAGAATAGAGGTTTGTGCTGAACATAGACATTTTTGCTTTAGATGCCCGTGCATTTTGTACAGCTCATTTGCACCCCTACCGGAATCATTTTTTCTTTATCCTCTGCGGTATCAAAGAGTGATCAAGGACATAGATAAGAAGATGGCAAACAGGAAGAGAGTAAATCCTTCCAGGTACCAGTGGCAGTAGGTGAGGCGAGGTGTGTGCGAGGTGTGTGCCCCAACCCCCACCCCATATATCCACCTCATCCCACCACCCAAAGTCTCCTGCCTTTTGGCCTTGTGCATCTCCTGGTGACTTTCTTTCATCTCCACCGCACTATCAACAGATCTTTTTACCATTTCAAAGCTCATGCATGTAATGTCTCCCCACCGTTGCCTCCCATCTGCAGTGGCGTCAGGCCAGCCTGCACTGGGAGGGACAGGGGCTGCAACACACGCTGCGCACACAGCGGCTCCAGGCCTGAATGTACAGGTGGTGCAATTTGACTCGAGGTAAACAGCCTATGAGGAATGATAAAGCAGCCGCGTAAAAGACTGAAACAGTCAAGGAAATTACAGGTGGCATATAAAGCATCACACCCCATACAGTACAGCAGGTTTACAGTGTGCTGGATTTGTGCCAACGCACAGCCTGACACATGTATCCTTGGCTTGTTTGAAGTCAATGAAAGTATAAACGTCAGAAGATTTCTGTGAAATATGCAACAAAGTGGCTGTGCGTTATTATGTGTGTTAGCGCATTTTGTGTTCTTATTTGTTCGGCAAGCGTTTGGCATTTGGAAGCCAGCTCAGGGGCTTTGAAGCAGTGTGTGTGTGTGTGTGTGTGTGTGTGTGTGTGTGTGTGTGTGTGTGTGTGTGTGTGTGTGTGTGTGTGTGTGTGTGTGTGTGTGTGTGTGTGTGTGTGTGTGTGTGTGTGTGTGTGTGTGTGTGTGTGTACGTGTACTGATATGCGAGTGGAGGTGGTGAAGTGCATTAAAAGCTTGTCTGGCATGCTCAGTAGAGAGACAAGGAGGCCTGTTCCAAGATAAAACTCGACTTAGATCAGCATGTTGAGTTTTTGGCGGAATGAGCTTCCTAAAAAAATAATTTGCATATTGATTGTGTATCTGATAAAGCTGAATATAAAAAGTAACATTGTTTATCACAGCCAGGAGACTAGTTTAGCTCTTGTGGCACATATGGCTCCATGAATATGAATCTTTTGTTGTGAAACTACCTTTGACTGCTAGTAAATTTGACAGCTTACCAACTTTAATCCTTATTAATATTTATAGTCTGTTGTTTTATGGGGGGGGGGGTTTTCTTCTTATATACATGCTTTGGAAAGATAAGCATATCCTGCCTTGTGCTAATAAATGAAAGTGAATTGCGGGGATGAATTGAATGGAAGTGCAGGATGCGAGTGTGTAAAAAATGGGGGCGAGAGGGAATGAGATAAGAGCGAGTGAATATGGGGGGGAAAAGAGAGAGGGATTAGTAGTGAAAGAGAAAGCATATTGCTCTGCCAGGTGGGCCGTGAGGTGAGCCAAAGCTGTCAGATTATAAGGGACTGGCCACAGGTCAATCAAAGGAACACCTTGTTAGGAAACTGGAGACTTTTCTTTTGCTTCCATCCACTCGATCACCATAGTGACCCGTTGTTCGTTTTTGCCTCATTACCTGTTCTGGGATCAGCATGTTCTTAAACAACTTGCTGAGGAGAGAGGGCAGCAGGTGAGAGAAGTGATGTTGATGGATGTTGACAGAGGGGTGAGGAGCAGTGCTTGGGGGGTGGGGAGCTGATTCAGGGTCGGGAAGATGGACAGCGAGGCCCCCCTCAGGATAATTTCTTTTGTAGCACACAAGATAGATTCAGGACAAATTCCAGTCAGGAAATGTGTGGATTCAAGTCCCTTCTCAGGCTGAAATGAGCTCAAACTGCCTCCGAGTTGAAAACTGAATAGTTCCACAAGCCCCTCTGTGGTTTCTGTCTTATCAGAAATTTCTAAGCTGGAGGAGAATGAGTCCTTGATTTATCAGACTCATTAATGCGAAATCATTAATCATTCAAAGGGTTGAGGAGTTCCTCTTGTACTCATGACTGTCACATAGATGTCCAGATGTGGCTTGAGCCATAATGTTGGGTGGTAGTGAGATCTATTTTAGCTTCTATCGCATACTTGCCATGTCCTGTAACGCTTCAGTTTCCATGACATCTTTGATGATGAATGTCATGTGACATTTGACAATTTCTATAATGTGTACAATTTTATATAATTAATTACCATCTCACAGTGATGAAGGGCCTGCTTACACAACGTTTGTAAGTGAAAACTTAGAAACGAGTCAACGGGGCTCAGAGCCACTGAAAATTCAACTTTTTGAAAATGCTCAACGTGGAGTCATAGTGAATGTGGTGTGTGCTCTTTGCCCTTGAATTTAACAATAAAGTGGACATTCTCCAATGAAGTTTACATTTGCTGCACCATCATCTGGATCATGATTGGAGATGCGTTTTATTTCTTGCAATCAACCGATCCATCTAAAGGTGCTAGAAACTGTACAGCATTCATATGTATGTGGCTTTATTTCATAAAAACAGCACTTACGAGCGCCCCAACATGAAAACTACATTGTTTTCAGCATTTCTGCTGTTCATCATTTTTTAAATGTTGCTGTTTAAACATGAAACTTTTCTGAAAATACTTAATTTTTTGGGGGTATTTTACAGATTACAGTTCTGAGAAAATGTATTTCAAATCAATGGTATATATTTGAGTCTTTACAGCAACAGCATGGATTCACAATGAAGAAACTGTTCAATCTGTGTTGGTAAAAGACTTCCCTGTTGTATTGTTTTAGCGTTTTCAAACTGAGCTCAATGGCACACAGTGATTTACTCTGTATCATGTTTTTACTACACAGACAATGCCTACCTAACTGCAAATTGTTGACAGAAACAATATAGAATATTGTGCATATATCCCTTGAGTCTAAACCCAATCACTACTGAACACAAAACTGTAGCACATCTCCATGTTCGTTCAGTATCTACTGTACTTGTGGATCAGATTTACTTTTTGCACATTGTTTCCTTTTGAGTGCAGTTCCTCCATCTTTGGTATCTGTGGGGAGCTTTAATGCATTAAATAATTGATAAGGTTTGTAGTATAGCTGTGTGCCTATAATGCTGTCACACATCATTTGGCCTCTTGCAGCTCGATTTCCAGCCAAGGAAAAATACCTTTTTACAAAAGAAAGCTGAAAGCAGCTCCTGAATACGGGTGCAGCTTTCAGGACTCATGTGAAACATACTGTATGGCCTGTGAGCTTTCCAGATGGTTCCCAAAAATTAACCTTGAAGTTTTAGAGCAGGTTCTTGTTTATGGACCTGGTTTAACTCTGTTTTAGTAAGAGAAGCATACATAATACATCACTTCGACCTGAGCCATGCAATCTCTGACACATTGAAAACTGGTTATCTTATTTATAGCAAAGTAGCAGTACAATCATAGCCACACCAGATTCACAAAATGTACGAACATGTTTAATTTTTTAATGTAAAAAAATCAACATTTAACAGAAAGTACAAATGGCTTGGGTTAGATTTGTAAATATTTCACTCCACTTTTTACCAGAGGGATTAAATTTGAAGTTGTTCAGATTTTGTGTGAAAATCGATTCTACACCACTTTATTAAATTCAGGCTCACAGAGGCTGGAAGTGATCCCAGCTGACTGTGGGTGAAGGCTGAGGACTCCCTGATGAGGTCATAAGTCTGTCACAGAGAGTCAGACACATTCACATTTACATTCACAATCACCATCACACAAACAGGCAGAACTTTTTTTTTCCACGACATGTGCTTGGAATCTGAAGTGACCCTTGATTTATTTATTTTTTTGCACGGAGCCAGTTCTCAAACAAAGGGCTTCTTTTGCTGTTGTGCCATGAAACATTACGCTAATTCAACGAAAGATATGTTTCCTCAGTTTCTTCAATTGTTAATTCATTTCTTAGTCCTGGTCTACGATGGTTCCAGTTATGCATGATTTACATGTTGTCCTCATACTTTAATTTAATGAATGTGTCATTATCAGGCATTCTGCAGAACTTTATGGTGTCGTATTCATACAATGGAGGAGGGTTTATACCCCCAGTAACAAAAATATCACAAATTCTAATGGGAGTATTTTCACATGAAATTTCCTCTTTATATTTTTCTTCCTACAAGATTGTGTCAAACGTCTGACTCATCCTGCACTCGCGAAATACATATTGAGGTTATTTGCCTTGTGAAAATGTTCTTCAAACCTGAGAGATACCTCCTCCTTTTTGGAGTGTTTCTATTGGAAATACATAAATGTACAGAATAAATGTGACTAAGATATTATTTCACTGGTTGTTAAATAACTGGCATACATTTCAATGTGTCTTTGCACCAGAAGAGTCATGGAAAACATGCAGCAGCCTCAGTCCCCTGAAACACTCAAACACAATGCATTCCACTCAAGATCTTGACACTGAATGACATTGTTTACAGCAACGTTTCTCAAAAAATGAGTTTGTATGTAATTTAAACTGACTTTGAATATCACAGCAAGACATATAAAAAACTATTTGATTTACCTTTATTTATCCATTTTGTTGAAATACAACTGGAAATGTATTTAAGTAAATGAGTATGTGGGACTGGAAGAAGTGCATATGTGGCTTTAAACAGATATATTGATGCCTGATGAGAGCTTTTCAAAGAGTGTTATTTTTTGTGATTTATGTCAGTGAAAATCTGTCAACTGCAATGTTTCCTTTAAATATAAATGAGATGATGTTGCAACCCCCTCAAAACAGTATATTCCTTCAAGCTACACACTCAGGCGTCTGGGGGTATTGTTTTTTTTCTTCCCCTGTGTCTTTCTAATACAATTGCTTTCTTTTATATTCTCTGGAGCTTCACGCGGTAGTTGGAGCACCTGTTTGATCAGCCCCTTGTGCCGTGAAGGTGCAGCCGGCTTGTAAGGCCAGAGTGAGCAGAAGATATAAGGGTCCCTCTCAAACATGTCTGAGCTGTGATGAAACCTTGTGCAAGAGGTCTCAAATGTGCAGTTCCCTAACCATCACTAACTCTAATTAGCTTTTCCACCAGGCTTTCATTTCACTAGATTGATGCTGTTTCTTTAGATTGACACTCTCGGGTTGGAGGTTTGCCTGAAGGTAGAAAGGCTGATTAATAACTTTGGTCTGGGTGTAATTAGTGCGGTCTCTGCTGGCTGTTGAAGGGCTCTTGAGCACAATACTGAACCTCATGTGTTACTGGTTACACAGCAGGGGAGTCATGAGAATAAAGATGCTTATAAGGTGCTGGCTGCCCTGTATAAATAGATGTAATGTTGGTTATAATTCTGCTGCAGTGCAAGTGTATTTAGAATTAGTGTTGCATTGAAAGGCTAATGGAAATGTCACTAAAGTTTTCAGTTACGGGGTAAAACTGAAAGTATATAAAGATCTATCCAGCAGTCACAGAGACATTTTCGTCAGGGAAAAAAAAAAATCAAGTAAATGTTATTAAAGCAGTAGGTGAGATATTTTAGTCAATACAAAGTGTTTCACATCAAAATTGTTTCAGAAGTGATACTACCACATACCCCGTCATCAATATGTCTTCATCTCAACCAAATCATTTCTTTTTCAGGCATATATAGAATCTATTCTTATTGCTGAGCGATTGAACGCTGCTTTAGGCTATGCAATTCTCCATTGTGCAACATGGATTTCACAAACTTGGGTACAGCAGTAAGTTTGACTTGGACATTACTCTCTGCTAAATTGGTGTTATTCCAAGTTATTCTGCACTTCATCTACTGTATATACACCGACGATGGTTTCAGGAAATGAATTACACAACAAACATGCAATTGTGTACATGAAAAAAAGCATAGTAGTGGAAATATTGTACCTCTGGTTATCTTCACACTTTTGTTTTTGTCATTTTTTTTGCCGCGTTTTTTTTTTTTTTTTTGGGGGGGGGTTGTTATGCAGTGCAGCAGTCACAATGGGCAGTATTGGGAGGTGTTGGTTGTGACATTTCTTACACAAACAGAAAATAATTGCTGGCCGTCTGTTGTCACACGACAATAATAGTTGGTGAACCCCTTTTTACAGCTTCACAATAGAGCCAAGATTGTAGCTACTATCAAAGAGATCATCACGATTGCCCATCTTTTATCCGAGATCATCAGTCCCACAGCCTTTACCTATCTAAATATCTATCTCTTCACTAGTAGACCAGCAGTTTTTCATTCTGAGAAATTAATTAGGTAGTCATTTAGCCTGCGGTTGCACCTGCTACACTTAATGTTTTGCCATTTTTGTTTCTTTTGTAATCCTAACTAGTTATGTTTTTAACATTGAATTTGTTTCTAAAAGAGGTCTTTTAATAGAATAATTTTCCCCATCACTTTTTCCATTTCTAAATCATAGTTTCTTCTCACAGTATACATGGAAGAAAGAATGCGAGTTTCCGAATAATCTTAGGAAAGCTTGAGCTGCATAAACGGAGCATTTTGAAGAAAAGCTGTACTTGCCAATGAACAGTGTGATTAACTAGGTTATCATCAGCCAGAGAAATACAGGAGAGAGCAAGGTAAATAGTTGACTTTTCAATTCACAGTGCAATCTTTTGTGCAGCAGAACACTCAAATTACCCTCGGGGGCATTAAGTCTGAGATTGGAGGTGAGCAGATGATGACAGAAAATTATTTTGAGGTGAGCTATTTCTTACAAGCTATTGATTCACGGGTGACAGGTCGGCTCTCATTTGCATCAACACGCTGCATCCTGGGGCTCTATTAAACTGAGGTGAAGCAAGAGTTTATTTATTATTCTTGCCTAAAACTTAGAAAGTAATTACTGAGACAGGCAATACAGTATATGCTTAAATAAAAAAAACACACTTTCTCTTGGGGATCCCATTGAAAACGACATCTGCTTCTGAAAATTCTGAGAATTAAAATTTAATCGTGTGATCTTTTGGACTCACTTTTTGGAATACATGTAGGCACAAACTAATTACCTTCTCTGGAAGTATGACAACCAAATAAATGTATGTTTCATGAAATTCTTTCTATCATTTGTGAATTTTATAATTCCAGGGCCTCTTAAGTTTGACAGTTAGTTTTGATTGTGGGCACAAAGTCAATTCATGTCCAGAAGTCATAAGTTAATGAATTTTATTGATTGTGTAGCTCACATTTGCCTCGCTGGTCATAAATCAAACTTCTTTTTAAATGTTTGTGAAATATTAAGCTAAATATATCTTCAGTTAACTTCCTGTAAATGCTCATAAACTGTAGCCAAATAAAACGTGACAAGTTTTGTAGATGGTCGCAAATATCCACCTGCCCAAAGGGGACAGTAATCCACCGCTGGAGCTTCACCTGGTGGAGCAGCACAACTTTGATAAATGCTGCTATTTTGCTTACTGGGTGAATTTAGTGAAATTAAGGGGCAAGAATAACTTCGGCAAATATTAGTTTCACACATCCTTAACAGACTTTGATGGATTAGTCAACAAGTCGTCTTGGCTGGTGATTCCTTATGCTAATTAAGCATTAGCTTTGTTGCAGGCGAAGCAATTTTCTATTGCTCGTGTCACATCAGACACTTCAAGGAGCTGTACAAGAATTACAAAGTACATTGAAATAAAATATGAGCATTAAGATTAAATTTAAAAGCTGTAAGTACAACACAACAATAGTTAAAATCATTACAAAAACTGAATTTAAAAAATCAACAGCAAACAAATTACATCAGCTGGAAGGGATCCTAACCATAAGCAACATATATAATTCACCAGTAAGCAGCAGGATTATTTTAGACCCTGAATTTTGAGCTGATAAGCTTTAACTTTGTTCCAGGAGTACAGAAACTAAAGGTTGCTTCAAATTGTTTGGTTTTGATGATGGGATTGTGCAGAAAACCTGCTCCAGATGATCTGAGCTGTCTGTGTGCTTTATAAGGTAGCTGTAAATCAGGAAGGCCCAGGACCATTTAGTGTTTTATATACAACATTTTATAGCCCATCTTTTGATACACAAGAGGCCATTGCAGTGACTGAAGTACTGGAGTGATGTGCTCCACTCTCTGTGTCAGTCAGGACTCTGGCAGCAGCTTTCTGGATGACCTGCAGCTAATGGCTGTGTTCATTTTCAGTCAACAAACATAATTGTTCAGATAAAGACTGATTTGATAATTATATTTATTTGGGAAGCTACAGGCAGCTCTGTGTGATGGGTCTTATTTGTTCTGGGGTTTATTTTTCAAATTTTAACAGCTTTCTAAAAGAAAGAGAAAATACTTTTGTGTCATCTATATAATGATATCTTGATGAATAAATAGGTACGACTGAGTTGCAATAATTTACAGATTACATTGGGAGAAAGCTGGCAAGTAAAATCATACTCCTACAGCACTTCATTCCACCATGGTTATATGGAAGCAAATAAAGATGGTATCAATCAGAGTGTGGGTATGATAGGAAAAATAAAATAAATCTCGATTGAAGATAGCTAACTTCTCAGGATGTACTGTCTTCTGATTCTACTGTAGTGCACCTATGCATACTTCCTCATTAAGTATTCAGTCTTACATGATTTAATGCAAAAATGCACATTGTGTTTGGGTTGATTCACAATACAAAATGAGAATAGAGTGCACATAATCTTACTGTGATTGTGAAGTTGCTTCATCTCTTCAGTTGTGTTTTATCTTGTTATAGACAAACCACACCTCGGTGAGAGTCCTGGCATCCCACAGATACTCACCTCAATTCGCACACTCACCACCTCTTCTCCACCAATTTCATGCATCATATTTTCAGGTTTGAATTGTCTGTCATACTTTGGCGGTGTTATCTCTTCTCAGAGTAACAAGTTCGTATCCACTACACATGATTCCCTACGCACTTTTCTTGCTAAGCTTAACCATGTTGTTTTCAGTTTCTTTGCTCTCTGGCTCTCCATTGACGATAATTCTTTTTCCATTCGTCCATCTATATCATGCACTTCATCTGGGGGTCAAGGGGTGATGGATCTGATCCCAGCTTGCTGAGCGAAGGCAGGGAGGGTGAACACAGACGGACAGACACAAACTGTCACATTCACATCGACAAGCAATTTACAGTGATCGGTTTTACATTAAGGCATGTTGATGAACTTTGGGAAGAAACAATAGCAACTGGAAAAAAAAAACATGCACAGGAAAAACATGTAAACCCTTTAATTTTTTTCCCGTGGTTATCCCTGTCCATTAAACTTCATCCGTGTGCTATTCGCTTTCAGCATAGCGAGGCCACACGTGCTATACGCTTTCAGCATAGCGAGGCCACATGTGCTATGCATCAGCACAATAAACCAATAATAAATAATCTATGCGGCTTCATAACGTTGCTCCCTCACCAGTCACATTCATCTCCTCTGAATATGAAACCGAATTTCATGCAACATTAGCAACCTGCTGATTTTCGTCTTACAATCAAATCTTGTTTTCAAGACATCATGGGACTCTTTGAAATAGTAAAGTGCTTGAAATTCCTGGTTCTCTGCCCAGTTAAAGTATAAAACTTGCATGCTCTGTAGTAGCGTCTGCTCTAATGTGTGCATTCTGGGTTCATTTATTTGCATGTGTAAAACACAACAGTTTATCAAAGCGGTATGTTTTTGCTTCTCAACATTTTTGACTCATTATGCAAATTCAATAACTGGATCGGATTCAAAAAAGTGTTTTGGCAAATTAATGGATGTGTACAGACTTGCGAAAGCAGTGGGTGAGGGTGGAGGGCTGGTTGAGCAGATGATGGATTGTGCTGCAGGAGGGACGAGGCGATGAGATAATAGGAAGGCAAAAAGAATGGGAGCAAAGATGTGGGGAGTTGATAAAGGTAGAAGAAGAGGTGAAGGACAGATGAACAAGATAAGCTTTCCAAAATGAACAGGAGAAAGACACAGAAAAGTGTTGGAGTGAAAGATTGAGTGAGTTTCTTTTGTTGGGGATTCCTTGTCACATTTGCTTCAACATCCGTTTGAATCAAGACTTTGACCTTTATGTCATGTCTATTCTCTCTTTCCGCTTTCTCCTGATTTACACTGAATCACCCTGTGTACCAATGCCTGAAATACAAATCAGAATTAAATTCTATCTCCTGAAACTACATATCCACCATTTGTGATGTGCTGATGCAGAAAATGTTGGGGGTTTTTTTTTCCCTTTTTTATTTGGTCCCATTTTGCTGCCGCAGTGTTTTCTCACAGCTCTTCACTGAAAGTACTTGTCAGTGCGGCCACAGTTGCCTTTTTTTCTGTTGATGAGGATGGAGTTTCCGTAGGCGGTGCTTTTTTGTTTGTCTGTTTATCCAAGGTGGCTATTACTGTTACGTGATGTGCCTTCAGGAATCAGAAAATGCTTTGCTCTTTGTGCTGCTGAAAATGAATCAACAGACAACAAAAGCAACAAATCTGCTGTCATGGAATAGGTTAAAGGATTAGTATTTGTTGTTGTTCTGGTGTTTTTGATTGCTATTATGTCATGAATGCACTCAGGGACATAGTTGCAGCATGCTACTGCCACAATTACACCTTTTAAAATCAGAAGAAATTAAATGGACTCATGTAAACACTTGAGAGAAAGTGTTTGTGTTATTCCCATATTTATGTTCCATACATACATACATACATACATACATACATACATACATACATACATACATACATACATACATACATACATACATACATACATACATACATACATACATACATACATACATACATACATTCAATTTATTAAGTCTGTGGATTCAAAACCTATAACACAGATGCAGAGACTTGCATAATAACTAAAAGGGCAGGAGTGAGAAATTACATTTTGCTTGTATGGAATTTAGACATTTTCTCTCTAATCTGGCAACACGCTAATTTATCTGTGTGTTCAACAAGCTTTATATAAATAATTTATTTATCTGATTAGACTCTAATCAGCAGTTGTTTGAACAGCAAACATGCTAAATGTCAACCTGGTTTATTCACGCCATCAAAATGCATGTAAAATGTGTGCAACTCCTGACAAGAGGAATATCACGACTACTGAGGTTGGAGTAGATTATGTTGAAAATTCAGTAGAAAGGGCACTGATCAGCAGATCTGTAGGCGGAAGGGGACCCGTCAGGAAGTTACAGTCTTGGACTTGATTTTTTTGCACCTTACTCTGTTTTGTTGCTTCATTGATGGCATTGCAATGCAACAACAAGTACCGGTAGTGCTTCAGAAGGAGGGGGAAATGAATATAGCCCATCAATACTGACATAATCCCTGGCCTGTTGTCAGAATGGCAAATGTGAAATGCGACTACATCACAGAGTCCAACCTGTTTTTAGAAATTTGCTCAACAAGTCAGTTTCAGTATGAAAATAACAGTGAAATTCAGGTACAATTTGATTTATTCAAGAACATAAAAACCATAGGTCACTCATAAGGACGCTAACAATTTATTTAATATTCAACTGCATTTTTGGAGCCATTAATTTTCTTTTCAGATGACATTGTGATGTGTTGCAAGACTACTGTGCAGGTTAATGAGAATCTGGTGAAGTGGAGGTTTGCATAGACAATAGAGGGATGAAGGTCAGAGAGTCAAACCGAGTGGGAAGTAGGACAATAAAACAGTGAGCAAAGAGAGAAGAGACTGGAGTATTTGGGGTTAACCATCCAAACGAGTGGAATCTGTGGAAGTGAGGTGAATAAGAGTGTGCAGGCAGGGTGTAAGGCATGAAAATGGGTGTCAAGAGTGATCTGCGATGGAAAGGTGCCAGCTCGGCTGAAGGGGAAGGTCTGTACGATGATAATGAGACTAGCTACAGCATGAACTGGGAGTTGATTCACTGTGGGAACCTTTTATGGGAAAATGCTGGAGGAAGGAGAATGAGAACAAGTTTATTCTTTCAACGATTATTTCTGTTAGTTTACCATTACTTATTTTCAATATACTTTATTATTTATCTTGCAAATGTGCTTTGAGCGTAGATATTTTCAAAGAGTACATTTAATTGACTTGTCTGCTATTGACAATGTAGTGAAAGTCAAACAATTATAAAATAAAGGCCGAGGAGAGAACTTTGAACTTTTACTTGTTTATTAGCTGCAGCATATGTGTTTGGGATTTAGGACGAGTTAATCAATGTCACAGTTGTACAAATTCCTTGATTCCTTTCACTTTTGCCTATGGGCCGCTTAGCATTTCAGATTCACCAGACCTGCAAGTTTTTTAACCGTGGGAGGAAGCTAACATAGAAAATACACACACTTCCACACACTGTTTTTTCATACCTACTTAGATCATTGCATTGAATTACATTTATTACGGCAGGCTCAACCTAATCTTAAACATAACTACCTTCATCCTCGTCTAATACTAACCTTAAAATATCTCTCAAAAACTGATGACATTTCACAAATTTCTTTATGAATACCTGCTTTTTCTCTCCATGAACTACAGCCACTCCCCATGATGAGATGTAGATATATTCACCTAAAAGCCATTTATCTCTAACAATTCACCTGAGCTGGAAAGTTCTGGACTATGGAGAAAGCTGACATACAATTATTTCTACACCCAACTTATAATGCAGGCTATATATATATATTCAGTAAATAATGTTTAAGGAATGAAATGGGTGATGTAGTCATGTTACAAGATGAGACAGAAACAGAAGGAATGCAGCCAACCTTGGTGTATTAGCCTTCCAGCGGAGTTGTGATAGATTTACACAATACTCAATCTCTGACCTTTCATTCTTGCCAAAGAAGCAGAGGACGCCCACATTTCTCTTTCCGTCTCCTTTTTTTTCCCCCCAACTCAGCCTCTCTCCTCTCTCCTTCTTCAGTCTTTCTTTCAGAACTCATAAGCAGCCCTGTAGACTCAGACGGGACTTTTGCACTCTTTTGTGTTCATTAAAGAAGGGTTTGATCTGATTTAACCACTGAGCTGTACTGGAAGAGGAACAGAAGGAGAGGATGCATATAAGAGTTAGTTCAGCCAGTCTCATTTTTTTTTTTGCATATTGCATACTTCTGTATGGGAGGCTGTGCAGGCTGAAATCCTCTCACGCTCCAGCCTTCGAGAGACAAAAAACAAGAACATACTTTGAATCCATTCCTGTCTGTAATCATTGCAGATTTTTCTATGAGGAATCAAACACAAAATAGCTGTTTCTTTCTTCCCAACTGTGCTTCTGCTCTTTTTTCTGTTTCCTTCTGCCTCTCTATTCTCTTTCACACGGACCACATCCTCATTATTTATCATCCTTACTACCTCACTTGTTTAGCCTCTCTCTCTTCTTCTTTTTCCTTACCTTCTGTGCTACTCTCTTACTTTAAAGCATAGCTGGGTGGAAACTCCTCCCAGTACCAGTGACCCAATTACTCTAAGTTGTCTCTCCCTGGTCGGATGTAGCAGTGTCCCTCCCCGGAGACTCAGCCTGTAGCACAGAGAAGATCCATCACTCTCCTCTGCCACCTCCATCACACTGCATTTATTTCTCTCTCTCTCTCTCTCTCTCTCTCTCTCTCTCTCTCTCTCTCTCTCTCACACACATATACATAGGCATATATGGTGCGATGCTCTCAGATGTTCTCAAAAACAGACATACACATCAATAACAAAGGCTCACATACATGAGTAAACCATATGTGAATTTAATTAGATGTGTTTCTATACACAAACACACACACATGCTGTAGCCTAATTACTTGTGGGCGTCTGACACATGTTGACAATTATTTTGTTTTGCTCTGACACCTCATCGCACCTCCATTTTTGTTAGTATAATCCTGTTTGGGTGTTTCACAATCCTGTCATTGGGATTTGATTAAGGGGCAGGCGTCATGAAGGCAGCGTGCGGCCATTAATTTAATGAAATCACCTTCTGTTGCAGCTGATGGGGAAAAAAATTGCTGGTGAGGCAACCTGTAAAGGCTTTTCATTAAACTGTCCACAATATTGTTGGTGACAGCAATCTAGTATATGATGTGCGTGTACTATATTAGCAGAGCGCAGCCTGTGTCAGTTTTTACAGTGACTGCCATCACTGTCTGTTTCATGCAAGCTGAATCACCATTTTCCTTTCCTGTGATATAAAACAAGATTTAATTGTAATCAACTGGTTTGAATGTTGCTTTCATTTCGGATTCAAGCCCTATTTTCCCTGCAGCTTCAATTGCAGGAGAAGCACTTTTGCCTCATGGCAAGAATATCCTTGGGGGGGCCTTTCTGTGCTGAGTTCGCACGATCTTGCTGTGCATGGGTGGGTTTCTTTTAAGGTGCTGGAACTTCTTTGGAAGTCCTCCTCAAGGTTAATTCATATCTTGAAATTGTCTTGTGAATGTGAAAGTGTGAATGCGTATGTTGTGTAGTTGATGATTTGGCTTGGGATGAAGTGGTGACCTGTCCAGGGTGTATTCTGCCTGGATCTGGTCCAGCACCCTGTGACCCTAAGTTGGATAAAGTGGTTTAGAAGAGGAATGGATGTTATCACGTCATCCAAGTAATGTGTAGAGGGAAGCTGGAGCCAGTCCCAACAAAAGGAACATATGGCCTCAACAGGTTGCTACTTTATCCAAAAGCCAAAACACACACACACACACACACACACACACACACACACACACACACACACACACACACACACACACACACACACACACACACACACACACACACACACACACACACACACACACACACACACACACACACACACACACACACACACACACACACACACACACACACACACACACGCCTTCCTGGGGCTATCTTCCAATAAACGTAATGCATTCTCTGAGCCCTTACTGTATCCTTAACCTTCACAACTAATGTGCAGAAACATCGAATCTGATCTATTAACATTGTGCACAGACAGATGTGCAAAATCACGCATTATCCATTTAGTCCATTTGCTTTCATGAATGTGAATTATTGAGCGTGTCTTCGAGGATGTGCAAGCAATTAATAGCATTCAGTAGGCCAATTGCATACTGGCTTACCCTTTATTGTAGTGGTCAGTATTTTCTCAGCTTGCCTCCAGGAGCTTCATATTATCAGGTATTTTTTCTTGTGAACCTCTTCTTGTGTCTTGTTATTTTTAATTATTGTCTCCTGTTCTTGTTTTTTTCCCCCTCAGCATTGTCTTTGATTGAAAAGACGGTCCCAGGTTTTTTTTTTCTGTCAAATTCCAACATAACTGTTAACTTATTCCATCAACATTTCAAAGTTCATGCTGTCACATTCATTTTCGAGCTTATGAACACTCGGATGCAGAATCCTGTTTCAAATGCTCCTGTTTGCATGTGAAGTCACTCATGTTGTTATTCTCAAGTGAAGTCCACTCAAATCAAAAGTCCAATCTGTTTGTGCCTGCTGTAACCCTAATCACATGAACACAAACATGTGTACCTACAGGCAATTTAGAGTTACCAATTACCCAAACACAACCATCTTTTGAATAGTGGGAGGAGGTGAGCGTACAGGGGAGGCCCCATGCTGATGAACTAATAAAGTATCATCCCACATGTCATTTACACACATGCAGAACATTCAGCTGCACACTGCTATCATATCATTCAGTTGGAGTTATTTCTCTGGGTAGCTGATGAATAATATTCACAAAGATTCAACACTTTGTCCATCAGTTCTTCGAGTCAATTGAAGCTATTTACTGAAAGCAGCTGCCTGCTGTAGCTCCAAACCAAAACTCATGAGCAGTGACATTGAACCAAGAACTGTAAACCAAAAAAACAAAACTGAAGCTAATGTGTTCTAAACTATTAACCAATTAGAAAAGCTTGAAAAGACATTGAACATGCAGACCTGAGTCTTGAGTCAAAAATTCCTCGACTTCAAGTTCATATATTTTGAAGCAAAACTCTTTCCAATTACTATAATTAAAACAAATCAAATTCAATTACAGGCTTGTCATTGTAAATTACTTCCACTTTTTAACAGCAATTTTTTTTTTTTTATTACATTTGATTTTCAGGGAGTTTGAACAAACAACAACTTTGTGAAAAATAAAAACTGAACAGAACATTTCTTCTTTGTTTAAACACATTTCAAGCTTTTCAAGATCATTTCAAGATCGCTCCTAGTTCTAAAGCACAGCACCAAATAAACCATGTTCGTTAAGCAGCTCAGAAAGGCCTCAGTAAACACCCCGAGTGAACCCCCCCATCCCCTACCCCCCATGCCCAGCCGAGTATGAAGGCACACTATGTGACAGTTAGTGGATGTTAGCCTTTCTCAGCAACAAGCAACAACGTCAAATCAGCAGTGGAAGCAAAGTAAATGGGCTACGCCGTGGAAACATGATTATCTCCAAGCTAGAAACTAGACCAGTCAATAAACACTAATAGATTAATGGAGACAACGGGGCGACAGAGTTCCATCCCTAATTCTGGGCATTACTTTAATGATCAGAAATGCTGAAACAGGCTTCGATTCAGTTGAGCCAATGTAATGCCTGCTGGACCTCTAATGGGTGCAGAGTAGGTTTCTCTCGCTCTGTGTGTGTGTGTGAGTGTGTGTGTGTGTGTGTGTGAGAGAGATTCTCCCATATCTCATTCTCTCTGTGTGTCAACCTCTTTCCCTTTGGCTGTGTAGCTTCTTATGGCTCACAGGCTTCATGGTGATTGACAGATGCTGGAAAGGGTGGCAGAAGGGTTATCAGCCCATCTGACAATCAAAGCCCGCTTAAAGTAGCAACACCAGCCATGCAGGAGCAATACCCCCAGAAGTTGTGGGGAGACAAAGAATAAAGTTTAATGGAAGACGTTTTTTTTTCTTCTTCTTCTTCTTTTTTTAAATAAATCATTTTCTTTTTACCAACGAACACAAAAAGGCTAATTCGTGTGAATATCCTTGTGAATATCATGTTGGCAGCTTAACAGATCCAGTGTTGGGTGAATCGTGGCAAATAGCTCAGTGATGGAAGATACAGAGCAACCCATGGTGTCTCAGTATGGGTCCTCGACTGATGTGGAGGCCATCAAAAGAGACAAACTTGCTGCTTCATGTTCTCCCAGCGTGGCATCTGTCCATTCAGGTAGGTCGGCTGAACTTTGAAAATATGTCCCGCTGAGCATAAATGGAGCCAAGCAGGGGACCAGTGCCAAGAAATCTGGTTGATTCCCTAGAAATCACTCCGAGAAATTCCTCACCGAATTAATTTTTTTGCTCAATTTTGCCTCCCTTTTTTCCCTTTGTCTTCCACATCTCCCCATTGTCTAATTTACCTGCTATGGTTTCCTGTGCTTGTATGGGGGCTTGGCAAGCATGCCCTGTGGAAGGTTTTCCTGGAAAAGCATGTGGGGCTGACAGCTTCCCAGATGGTGGTAGAAAGGTAGTAAGTTGTGTTTTGTCCACCGGAGAGGAATCTCAGCCAAAGCCCTGTTACAGCAGGAGCCACAGCTCCTGCAGACACAATTCAAGCTACATGTCAGATGATATTTGTTAAGCGATAAATGCTATTAGAAGCTGTTGTTGTTTGCCAGTTCATGAGAATTTGGCAGGGTACATTTTGGGTGACATTTCCCATTTCCTTGATAGCAATATCAAAGTGGTTTACACATTTACACATGCACATACAAACAACTTAGGGTCCAAGGGTACTTCAGTACCATTCAGTCTCATTTATGATCATCTTAATATTTCAAGTGGTTAGAATGCCACTGTAATTGAATGGACCCAATACATTTTAAAGTTAAGAATTTTTACATTGATCAGTGGCGTATTTTGACTTCTTTGTCAATCTTTATCAATCTTTGATTAATTTAAACCTGGGGTTGATTGTGTTAGCCAAGGACACCTTACCGTATGGGTCGGGCAAGAGTAGGGATTGAACCTCCAGCTATGACATTAAAAGATGCTCCCAACACAGTTGAATCTTTTTGCACCTTTTCTGCACATTAGTGCTCTACCAGATTTGAACTTTCTGCATGTGGAAAGCTAATGGGGTCATCCAGAGAAATAAATTATTTTTTTCTGCACTATAGACCCAAGAGTACAAAAACACCATCATGTGGTGTTGGAGCAGTTTCACTGGAAATGGATGCATTGATATTTTGAAGCGGGCAAATCCATAAAATGTTCTGGTCTTACAAAATAAGCCTCAGGCTTTGGGAGGAGAGCCTTAATTACTGTATCATTAATGTATTCAACAAAGCAACTGTCATACTTTTTTAATATAGTTTCACTTGAATGAAGAGCTGAGGAGAAGCCATGGAAAACTTATTCAAACTGAACTTTCAGCTGGTTTAAAAAATGACTTTGTACAGGCCTACGTTGCTTTAACTTCTAACCCTTTATCAAGTGAATGGCTATATTTGATTACTTTCCCATTTTCACAGGTAATGATAGTTGGAGGATCTATGGTAAACATGAAAATACATAGTGATAGTAATTTGACTGTATCCCCAAAGTGTATAGTAATTCACATTAAGGGTAATTTAATAAAACATAATTGTGGGAGAGTAGCACTAAGTTATGTGTACTATGTAAAAAAAACAGATGTTAGTAACTTTTACAGAACTCCAGTGACAAATGCATTCAATTTAGTAAGATTTAATTTTTTAAACTTTTATAAAATGTTTTATTGAATCATGATTTACTTCTTTTTTTTAAGAAACAAGATTATGCTGAGTGAAGCACTTTCCAACAAATTCAATACAGAAATGGATACAAACTGACTCATGAAAAGTCTTATTTTGGAAAATCTGACGTCAACATGTTTAATCTTCATTGGAGACTGCAATCACCACAATTTAAAGTTTTTGCACAGCAGCATCTGTGCCAGAAAGTCAGACAGTGATGAGTTGTTTTCGGTCCAAGAAAATAAACGATTTTAAAGCAATGGTGTGGGGTGGAAAAGAAGCCATTGCCAAGTATTATACAGTCTATCCATAATACAGCTGGGACAGGGGGCCGGGATTCTCCCCGGCATCACCAATGCTAAAAATACTTCAGGTTGTGTTGATGAAGTTGCCCACCATGTGGCCAAACTCTGACGGTAGACCTGACGTTAATCCTCTGGGCAGCATTTCAAAGCATTGATTTTGTTGGTGCACTAAAACATTTAATTAGAATTCCAAACATTTTATGTAGTGCATCCTCCAGGCACAAATTATGTCTCTAAAGCACAGAGAGTTGTTGTGGTACACACTGCACTGTCTGTAAACACAAGAAACATGGGAGTGACAGAAAATGTTGAATAGCTCTACCCCCCCCCCCCCCCCCCCCCCCCACACTTCAAAAAATGTTTTTAAAAAATCCTTCTGCAAAAGATTCCTCCCCACTGTCCTCATACGCCACTGCCTCATTTGTAAAAGAGGAGCAACCTCTTTTTTGCACAATGTGACCTTCTTTACGGAGGGTAAGAAATCGTGGCGATTATGCGAGCTGGGTTAATTTGATGTTGAGCACTCCATGGCTCATCTTCTCTCATGTGTATGTTCATTGTGTTGTGTATTTCAATGAGTGTGTGTGCCTCTGTGCGCATGACATGTACTGTAAGTGCATGTCATTATCTTCCTGTGTAAGTTTCCGAGGCACCTCACCATTAAATGCAAATAATAAAAAGTGGAAAATGAAAGCTTAAGCATACAAATACGCTTGTGAGCGTGCATGACCAAATCGTCAGAGTTGCACTGCAAGTGTGTGCATGTGCGCTTGTATGTAAGCTCGGGAAGACAAAGAACCCATTGAGTCATCGCATGAGACTGCCATCGAAGGCAATAGCTCCTATTTTCAGAGCTCCCTCGCTTTCATTACGGTTTCTCATTCCAGACACATTATTGGTGACATTTAACCATTATGCTTTGCCGCTGTCATGGACCATCTTAACTCCTTCTACACTAATCGGCTATGTTAATGAGCGAGTAAAAGACCAGGGTAAACTGCATTAATAACCAGCTAGAGAATACAGTGATAGAAAGAAGTCATTAGTATAAGTGTGGTGGGTTTAGACCAGCTTGGAAAAGGCTCCAGCCAGAAAGCCAGGGGCTTCAAAATGTCTGAGACTTTTTGCAGCTTTGCTGGTCACGATGTCAGATGGTTTAAAAGAGGTCCTGCACCCTCTGAGATGCACAAAGTTCACGGCAAAGCAATTAACATGGAGGCACTTGATGACCTCAGCATGTTAGGCAGAGGAGCATAAAGCAGTGTGACATTTGTGTCAGAGACATGCAACTGCCCCGCTCTGCTACGAACACGCTAATTTCTCTTGTCAGGATGTGATTATCAGCTCCGGGCTCGCTCGGTCTTTTTCCCCCCCAATTATGGTGCTCTGAGAGAAAGTGCCATCAGGATATGAAGGCACGATTCCAGAGGCACTGTTGTTTCCCTGCAGACGTATCCTCTCATGGCGGATGGCACATGGAAGTTCTGTTATTGAAAGCTAATGACGGGCGTCACAATGCTCTTTAAAGGTCTGAGCATTTTCTGCTGTGACGCTTTTGTCGGATAAGTTCACAAGGCCCATGCAGGGGTATAAAGCTGTCTGTTGGTTTGAGACGAAATAACTAGCACTGAAAAAAAAAGGGTGAAAGAGACGAAGCGAGCGAGGGAGAGAGGGAGGGAGGGGATGGTTGAGCCGACTGTGCCCAGTCACCATGGCAACCCCTTTGACATGCAGCTGCCATACCTGCTGCCAATATTGGAGCTTTACTGAAGCATTTACTTTGAGTCTTTGTGTAGAAGATACACACACCATCACATAGAGATACGGAATATTCCATTTTCCTATCTGTAAATATATGTGGTGTGTTTTTCAGCTTGTCACTATTAATGCACCTGAGTGCCTGCAGTCATTACGTCTGAGAGCTGATGTTTTGTGACGGAAGAAAAGCTGCTTAAAAGTGTGATTTCTGACACTTCTTCCTGGTAATTACTTTAAATTATTATCATACTTTAAAGTCAAGAGGCCTCGGTCTCTACATATGTGCTTATGTTTGGGTGTTTACTCTTTTTCATTCTGCAATGGAAGGGTAAAGCCTCAGGGCAGATTTTTGAAACTTAATACTGCTCTCATTTTACCAGAAATCCCCTGCTGTGATGGAGGTGCAGGTGCTCTGCACTGAGGAGTTGTTTCTTGCTGTCAAAGAAGTACTGTCAGTTCTGAGTTCTGCTGAATGACCAGTGACTACTGCCTCAGGGTGTTTGACATCTGCACAAGCTGCATAAACTGTGACAAAATGTCTGCGGTTTCTAAACCTTTGCATTGCACGGGGGAAAAAACTGGAGCTTTCAAATTATGATACAGCTGCTTCACTTACTATATGTGCAGTACATGGTGTTCACATATACATATTTGCTTGTGCATGAACTAAAGTCACATACAAGCCTGCTGATGGACAAGCAGTGCTCTCAATAGGGTTACAACACCATGAACAACACCTGCAGCAATTATATTCCCCTCTGAGTGCTGCAGAGCTGCTGCGTTTGTATTTTATTCGAAGTGTTGTTTGGCCCCATGAGATATCGCAAGCAAACCAGTAAACACACACACACACACACACACACACACACACACACACACACACACACACACACACACACACACACACACACACACACACACACACACACACACACACACACACACACACACACTTTGGAGTTTAGAAAAAAAAATAATCAACACACCAATGAATTAATAATGAGGCTGTCAAGAGCAACTGTCCTGCTCCCACCACTGTATCTGGACAAAACTCTCCTTGCATGGTCCCGTCTTGTCATTCACTTTTTTCACACAGGACACTGGCCGCAGACAGTAAAATACAACTTTCCTTTTATCGAGCCACTACCTCCAGGCTCTCCAGGTGAACCCAGCCGAAGTATTTCTCGTCTGAATCATTCTTTAGATAGTCGTCCTATTCAGGTGTGCTCCCTTACTGAATAATCTCACTCTTGGGGTACAGCCAAGAGCAGACAATTAATTATAAATTGGGGTTACAGAATTTTAAAAAAAGGGTTTGTACATGCCATGTGTAGAGCAATGAAAAAAAAAATTATTCTTTGAGGTGAGCCAGGGGCATAAAATGAAAAGTGGGGAGGCAAAGTAGCCACAGTTGTTCAGTGAGGAGAGATACTTTGTCAGATTATTGATATGTGAATGTGCATGATGGTTCCTGTGAACCCCTTGAGTTAAATAATTTAAATAATCTTTGATAGAACATGCTCAACTGATTTTTTTTTTAAATTTAAAAGCATCAGGCTGTGAAAGAAAACTACTTTTATCATCCTAAACCTGCTTTGACATGTAAATGAGGGCGTCTTCAGACACTCTAGTGTATATACCAGACTACATTACTCATAAAGAAAAAAGTTAAATTGATACAAGTATTTGTTGAGAATTTCTTTTTCCACTTTATGAGCTGACTCACAAGTGAAGTTAGGATATTTTCGGAAACTTATAACAGACGTTTCTATCATGGTGTGGGTATCAATGTATCCAATAGCAGAAAAGATTTTTACAACATTTATAGATAGAAGAACTAAATATCAATCTTTTTTAAGTTATTTATCAACACTTTATGAACACTCAGAAAGAAACTATAATGTGTCCTCTTTGTTTGTCCAATTTGAATTCATCTGCATTGTTATTAGTCTTCCCACGGCATCATATTTCATCGTGTTGGCATTACTGAATCCAATTGCTAATGAGCTCAGGGCACAAAGTACAGCCGAAGCTGCTGGCATTCTGTGTTTCATGCAGATTGCCCTGGATCCACCAGACTCCCCATACAAAGTTGGCATGCATGTCATGAGAGTTGCTAACAAACTACAGTTTGTCTGACAGAATGTAGAAAAATGTGTGGAAAAATACCAGTTTATGAGCCAGTCTTAGCTCATGTCTGTCAGCTAACACTTGGCACATTAACACCTGAATCTGTTTGGCTGTGGCTCACTTCATTATGACAACAACTTTAAAGGAGCGAGGCTTTTCCGACACAACTGCTTTGACCACCAACACCAACAACAACAGCAACATGAAGCACGTCTTCCCTCGGTGTTCTGTCTCAGTCGTAATTACCTGCTGGTTACCACTGCAGTTGATGTGCTTAAATATTTCAGTGACATTTCATCATCATCAGAAGCTTTTAGCTCGGAGGAAACATTAAGGTTCCTCATAGCAGGGGAGGTACTCTCAAGCCAGAAATAAACATCTGTAATATTCACACCTGTCATTCACTACAGGCAAAATATATGATTAATTCTTTACAGTGGTGTCCTCAATCACAATTTTATGCACGGTATTAAAATTTCTTGCTTTATTGTTCAGAGTTTTTCTTATCTCCTGGGAGTCTCTTTGAATGGGCTGAATTCCCCAATTTACTGTAAATAAATTTTGAAATATAAATTAAATGTTTTGTGCACATCCAAAAATAACACAAGTGGGAAATGCTGACAAACATATCAGATGTTTGTTTCACATTAAATTCCACAACATAAAAGTTCCTTGATGCATGTTGTACATTTCCTCAATTAGCTCGCAGCAGGAAAAATAGAACAGAACAATTTTGAAAAAAGATTTGGTAAGTTGTACTTTGGAAAGCTGACCATTCACTGTACCGCTGCTTACTCTTCAAATGTTCCACCTGCAAAGCAGGGGGACTGGATTAAAAGCATAAATATCATGCATCAATTACTGCTGTTGTGGTGTGCTTTTAATTCTTATTATATCCAAAGCCTTGAGAATAAGGGTGCTTATACGTACTAAATGTGTGTTTAGTCCCTAAAGAAGCAGAATATTCAGAGGTTTTCTGAAGAAAATCTGTGATTTTTTGAAGATAGTGGAATGACTCTAGAGATATGTGGCAGGAGATTGTCAAGGAAGTTGTTTTTGTTCATCACTTTATGTCTTTTGGTGTTGTTGAGTAGTTCTCTTGTCTCGTATTGTTATTTTTGTAGCTCAAACATGGTATTTTTCCATCAGTAAAGCTTTTCCATTTAATTTGAATTTGAGAATACACCAAAAGTAAAAAGATAGACGGACTCATTTCTGCTTAACTTTGAAAGACTTGAGTCTTTCACATCTCCGCTGACTTTGAAAAGTCATGATGGGAATACTGAATATGAATATTCGTATTCTCCCTCCATTGTCTGCCTGTGTTTGCAAACCCAGAAGACTGACGCTGAGCAGGCTATATATTTTTGTGCTATTGAGGCGATACGTTAACAGAGATAGAGGGTTTTGTTGCAGCTCATTGCATAATGTCAATAGACAATTAGACATTTACTGGATTCTACCCGTAAGCTAATTAGAGCTACATAATTAGCAGAGGGAGAGTCTTAAGTGTTCCCGAATGGAGCACCAGATAGCCACTTACAGAGTGCTGTGCCGTGCTTCGGCCGAACACTCCAATCAGAGCTCCAGAGACTCTCAGACGAAGACGAGAGGTGCTTGACAAGGCTCAACATGGCGTTAAGTCTGGATAAGTGGTGTTCACTAGTGACAAGACTGCGGTGCTGCTCGCTTTCTTTATAAAAATTGTCGGTGCTATTTCTGTATGGCATGACCTCTTTTTTTTGAGAGCTCATGGAAGACGATGAAGGACTCGAGCTTTGCAGCATATTCTTTGGAAGACAGTTATTGGTCTTTGCAGGGTTTTTGTCTTCTCTTCAGTTGTAGATTTTACACGAAAACCTGACTAAACAACTTCTTAAAATGTCAAAACCCAACTTCTTTCAGTTGGCCATTTCAGTGATGGTTATCCCCTTGACCTTAACACTATTCTAAAGTGTTCTTACTCCTCTCCATCTCCTTTCAATCTCTCTGAGTTTATTTCAAAAATGTCTAGTCTTTTTCTGCCCTGATGGACTTCCAGCTGTGATGCAAGAGTTTCCAAGACTGGCATGTCTTTCTGCAATGCCCCTCTATCTTTCTCTCCACTTTATATCTTTCACACCATTCAAACTCCTGCTTGTGATGTGCACAAATCAACATCTCAGTCACATCTACCCCTTTGCTCTCTGTCTCCCGCCCATCGTTTTTTTTTTTTTTTTAAGAATTCTTTGCCTTGTTTCTCATGCGGTTCAGTCAAGAGCCCCAAATGGCAAATTCAGGGCAGGCGGGCAGGCAGGCAGGCAGGCAGCAATCAAACATAGCTCTCATGACAACTGTGAATGAATAGAGCATCAATGTGAAATGGCAAATGTATGATGGATCTGCAGATAATGATTAGTTTGACTGATACACCTCAACTGTTGCTGTTTCTTTCACATTCTCAAGAGTTGTCATTTTCAATACATTCAGCAGTCACGCAAATAGGTTTGTGAAATAGAAAAGGATTTTATGCTACCATTGGTGGAAATAGCACACTGCATAAAATAAAGGACTCTTGCCTGTTCCTAAAGATATAGGAATGGGACACCTGTGACTGCTGTGAACCACCACAGTGGAGCTTTGTGGGTTTCCAGATCATGTTTCTTTTTTTTTTTTTACATTTCACTTTTAAAATATTTAAAGCTTACTGGATGAATAAAAGTTCATATTAAAAACACGAGAGAAACAAACAGTGTTTAATCTTCTTAACCATTGTCATAATTTTTAGACTTCCATGTTGACAAATACTCGAGGCTGGATGCTTTATGTTTCAGATTTTAAGTCTTTTAACAACATTAAGCAAAATCTTCAAAAGGTCTCGAATGATTTTCTTCAAGTTTGGCTCGTGTGTTCAGTCTCATACTCATGAATGACCTTATTAGATTTTGGTGACCGAAGATCGAAAGTCAGGATCATAGTGACCTCGCGTTGTCTCATTTCCTGTGAAATCAATATCCCACTTCTTAACAGTAGGGACAGTCGTTAAAGTCACCTGCACTTTGATCCATGGTTGTTACTATAATTAATCAAAGCAAAATGTAGGGCTTGATGATCAAATTTCAAGTCTTTTAACAACATTAATCACAGGGTTTGCTAGTCCTGCTGCTTTGAATTTGGAGAATTCAATCGGCCAGCCTTTCCTGACTGACCTACTCGAGAACAAAAAACTCAACTAGTTGAATCAATAATAGAATCAATGACTTATCTAATTAATTATTCAAAAGAAAAAGGAATATTTCATAATCCATTAAATTCATTTAAACAAAACATCTTTCCTGAGCTGTAAACCGTATAGCATAATTTTCATCAACACTCAGAATTTCAAAAAAAGATGGATCCTTCAACACTGACATTTTCAGTTTCCATAGCATCATTTTCTACTCTCTCAGCGACATGAAAGTAGGCTCTCAATTTTGACGAAGAACATGTAGTGTTTCCTGTCTCCATGGAGGAAAGTAATATGTAGAAACACGTGCCATCTCCAAAGTGATAATCACAACTAACTGGGATGTCAATAATGGTTCATGATTATTTCTTGCATATACCTGGCTGTCAAAAGTAATTATGAAAATACTGCCTCAGAAATTATGAGTATGTCATTACTTCTCTCGCTCGTATTCAATAAAATCTATCTTCAAAACATCTGCGTTCCAACATCTCACCATTTCTCACTTTTTAGCTTTAGACCTTGTTATAATTTTATCCAGTTCTGAAAAGTTTCACATATAAGAAAAGGAATTAGATATGAACTTAAATATATCTGAGACGTGCTGATCTGGCTCCCGCTGATCAAACTGTTTCACTGATGAAAACCAAGAGATAAGCTTGAAGGCTTGTCGAGAAATGAGTAAGGGCATGTCGATTGCTTTCTCAAATGTGCCATGAGTCTGTGCAGGATAGTTAGGTGCCCCCCTTCGGTCAATACTTCTATTTTCTTTCCTGTTTATTGCTTTCGCTTCACCTTTTCATTTTATTCCCTCTTTCACCAGTGTTTGAAACCCTCAAGTCAACCGTCTGTACAGCCTGCGGCTTGGATTCTGTTTTCCTTCAGAGCAGGAAAGGCTTTTTATGTGGTGACCAGGGTGAATCTGTCTGGGCCAGATAGAAGTCTCAGCCTTGCTTGTTATCACCACATACTTCATAAGTGATTCCCGATTGGATCCCTTCCTGAACAGGGCCCCAGAAATCAGATTGTTAAATGACTGCAACACTCCAGCAGCCCTACAGACGAGTATGTGTGTGGACCTCTCTCCTCCTGCTGAATGACAGCAACCTGCCAATAAACCATTTAGTATTTGAAGAGTGGATGGTCTCCACAATGCTTGTCTGAACCAAGTCCTTATTAGTCTCTTACAGGAATGTACCATTGTTCTCCCTTGTTGGTCAATCAAAGCCACTCCATGCCACTACTGCTCATGGGTAATCCAGCTTTTCTGTTGAGGGAGAGCTACAGGAATAAGGATGGAGTACATTAATAGGCACAGCATGCTTTTAAAAGCCAGTCCATGCTCATTTTGTATAATGATGACAACATAATGTATTGTAATTATGTGGCTAAAACTGCACATAATTACAGACGGCTCATTTTCCTGATATATTTAGTGGGCTCTATAGGTGTCGATATAGAACATTTCATCTGAACTTTGTCTCCAACCAAGGAGCAACTGATGAGTCCTGGCAGCTGTCAAATCTGCTACAGGAAATCATTGTGCATATATCATGGTCAAACTTAAAATATTTAAGTGAGTTACCACAGATATGGTAATATTTGTTTTTCCTTTCTTAAATGAAGATAATGATAGTTACACACAGGTATTTGTTGTCTCAGGTTTTGTGTAAACTGAGTAAATAAAGCCCCATTTGTCACAATCATACAGATATGAATGATACAGCTCATGCTTCTGTTTTTGGCAGGTCAACATAGAGATGTTTGTGCAAGGTGTACATTGATTTAGGTCACAACACTGTATTAGATTTAATCCACTCAGGGTGCTTTCACACCTGCTGTTTTTAGGTTGACCCAGTTAGGTTTTGGGATCGAGTAGGGCAGGTGTTAATACGACACTCGATCTCTTATACACACCAAAACAATTGTGTTTAAATTGACCTGAAGTGGTGCTTTCAGGATTACTAGAGTCAGAGACGACATAGCCTGAAAGTAACTGCAGGTTGGAGAATGTCAATAACCATGGCCAATATTGGCTCCCAACTGTGTGATTTGTGTCTTGATTGTTCCAAGTTATTCATTTTGGTGGAAAGGTTTATAGACACAAAACTGCCTGTATATGCTCTATTTAGTAAACATGTCACAGAATGTTGTTGCAATCACTCTGTGCAACAGTGTGGCCAAAACACAAAGCCAAAACACTTTGTGTGGAATGCATCAAAGAGTGCCATGCACTCAATACAACAGGAGGCAAGTGGTCATGAAAAATGTCTTTGCTTGGACGAGCTGCACAAAATAGTTTGGGGAACACTCATCACGTTGGACAGTTTGCCAGCCGATCACAGGGCAAACACAAGGTGTCTTCTAGCTGAGGACACAAATAATGAATGAAATGTGTATCAGAATGAAAATGCGTCATGTGAACGCCTGTTGTTTCTGATCTGATAGGGTCCAGTGAAATTTCATTTGGAAAAAGAGGGTTCTCTGATTTGAGTTCTGTATTCTAAAAGGTGCCATGAAAACACCAATTTTGATCACATCATCAAATTATCCTTTGTTTGCATTTCTGTCGCAAAACACCACATGATGCTTCAGGCAAGCTGTTTCAAAATAAATGGCTGTGGTTGATTTGGACCACAAAGCTGACCTAAACTAGAGAAGATGCCAACTGAAACACATCAAATGCATATTTTGTCCTGCACCCAAAGTGCACCCTGGTCTAAACCAGTTGGTTTGAAAGCACTGTGAATGTTACCTATTCTTCATATTAGTGTCCGACACCAGCAGTCAGTGGTACACCCCACATGAGCATTTTCACTCTTCTATGAATTCGTTTAAGGCTATTGCAAAGGCCCAGCCTATTAACTTACAGCAACAGTTGTTCCTGCATAGCCTTCTGTGTATTATTTCATTATCTGAATCACAATGCAGAGTGCTCAGTCATACAGTATTGTACAGAGTTGGCATCAAAGTGGTTTCACAACACGAATATTGCACCAATCAAATGACATTTTCAGAAATTGGAACCGAAATTTAATGCACCGTGGAGAATGCTATTAGTGAGGCAATGCTATAAGATATAAATTAAACTTCAGCTTTTTTTTCTTTTGGGTAATTACAATGTTGAGTAAATAAGTACACAAGTCAGAACAAACACCCAGATATCGGGAATATTGATTTCTTTAATTTAATTTTGACTTTTGAGGCTTTGCACAATGACACAGTTCTCTGGGGCTTTTCCTGATTACTTTTCTGTGCTGGTAGAGAGTGAACAAAGTTGTTTATTGTGTGACTTGGGTCATTGGTCAGATGTTTTGTAAGTAGGAAATCAATCTACGTTCACACAAGCATTGCCACCCTTCGGGTGAAAACTCTGTTGTCCCAAGCTGCTCTCACATTTCAAGGTAGTAGTTTTCAGCCCAGTAAAACTGCAGCCTCCCACACTGAATGAAGTTACCAGTGATTGGAAGTTAGAGGAGTGAAGAGTATAAAAGTCTTCAGAGCTGGAAAATAAATCAACCAGATGAGGAAGAACAGAACTTGTCTTGAAGACAAATGGTGACCCTGAAATCATTTCTATATAGTTTTCACACCCGACATTGCGCATCTGTTGATTCCTTTCCTCCCATTCCCACTCACTGTCTCTCAATCTTCTCCTCTGTTTTGGAAAAGAGGAAGGAGTGGCTGTTGTTCTGGTGTGACAGAGTGGGATTGCTGTGCTTTTTTTTGTAGTTGCCGCGGAGCTGTCAAGCGGTCGCCTGGGGAGGTAGACATAAAGACAACGAGACAGGAGTGTGTCACATAGGATTGAGCTGTCACACATATTGAGGAAAGACTTCTGTCATCAGCCTCCAGTATACAAGAGGTCACACCCAGCGAGAATCATACTTACATTGAAAAGTGAATGCTCAAACGGATAAATATTCCATTATATGCATGAGTGGCTGTATGCAGAAATAGCATGTTTTTATTATCCTTCTAACCATGACAGAATTTGACAACCTCGCGGGGGTGGTTGTACAGCCAGGTGTGTGTGTGTGTGTTTCGTAATAGCTGTTGTTTGTCATTTATATTTTAAATTCCTGATTATTTTTCCATTTTGTCAGTTTAAATGATGCAGAACTTTTTTTGCCACTTGTAATTTGGTCTTCAAAAAAGTGAAAATATAAAAGTATCACTCCGTAGCGAAACTTTTTTTTTTCTTACATCTGCAGCTGCATATTCAGCAACTCATTTGCATTTTACGAACAGTTTATCTCTCACTTTCTTTTCACAAAGTTTTTTTCTTTCTAAACTGTACTTCTTTTAAACCATAGAAGGTTATATTGACACAGAAAATTGATTTGAATCAATCTTTGCATTGTTTTTACCAGAATGGGCACATCTCCGTGCCCTTGCTTCTGGACTGCGGTCACTGTGTGTGTGTGTGTGTGTGTGTGTGTGTGTGTGTGTGTGTGTGTGTGTGTGTGTGTGTGTGTGTGTGTGTGTGTGTGTGTGTGTGTGTGTGTGTGTGTGTGTGTGTGTGTGTGTGTGTGTGTGTGTGTGTGTGTGTGTGTGTGTGTGCGCGCGCACGCGCATTTGGTGACTATCATGGATTGTCTGCGGTGGCACTGATAGATGGCTTTGCTCTTTGAGTATCGTGGGTCAATCCCTCCTGGCTGTCTTTGCTTGTAGCTTCATGCCATAATTTATCTGTGAAGAGGGAGACGTAGAGGGCTGGCCTGTCTATCAGAGGACGATCCATCTGCACTGAGAACCAGTCATGTCACCTCGCTGCAAACTTCCCCTCTCTCTCTCTCTCTCTCTCTCTCTCTCTCTCTCTCTCTCTCTCTCTCTCTCTCTCTCTCTCTCTCTCTCTCTCTCTCTCTCTCTCTCTCTCTCTCTCTCTCTCTCTCTCTCTCTCTCTCTCTCTCTCTCTCTCTCTAACCTCATCTTTCCGACATCATTGCATTTCAGTGTCATACGAAGATTTACTGCATCCAATAATTTTCATATGAACTGAGTGTGGAGTCGATGACATTGCAGGATCATTCAAGAGTCAACATATGTGGAAAGTTAATTGTCAAACCAAATCTATGTCATCCTCACTTTTTCTGTGGTGGTCCTGCAAACTGACAACGACATGCCATGCACAAACATGTTAACGAGGGTATGAATTATTCTCAATAAATAATAGTGATGAATTATTTGTGGAAACTCTGGTGTTTGAGTGTCGATCGTCTCTCTTCCCTTCCCTTCCCTTCCCTTCCCTTCCCTTCTCTCTCCCTTGGCAGTTTTTGACCGACATTTGAGAGTCAGCACTGCAAAGTGACGCACTGTCAACTTTGGTAGTGAGCTCCTGGCTAAAACATATCAAACTTCAGAAAACTAAAAAATGTGACGGTAGAGGATTCATATTTTCCCCAATACAAGGTGGATACTTTTCAACATTTCCTGGCCTCTGCTAACATTAGATAAGACTAAACATCAGTCGCACACACTGACGACAGTTTGCGCCGCCATTGAGTGGTTTCATCATTCTATTGTTTATACATCTTTAACCAAATTATGCATGTGAAGCATGAGCTATGGATGAACTATGTCCATTACAAGTAAAACACAGCCACACAGATAATCACTTATATTCAAGAGAATTCACACTTGAATGAATGTGAAAACTCCTCAAGGATTTCTGTTTAAATTCAATTCAATCTTGCGATAATGTCAAATTATGTTGTAAGTTGATACTCAATTTAAGAAATTGACAGACTTAATCCAAATTACTGTTTAAACTATTACATTTTTTTTTAAAGTAAAATAAATATTGAAGCTATCAACTGTGAAATTATTCTTAATGTGTTTAAACTTTGGATATGGCCATCTGGATCCTGAAATGATGATAATTATACAATGTTTAATAATAAATCTGCATTCACTCATTAAACATCAGTTAGTGTAATCGTTATGATCAAACAAGTATGTGAGCATATGAGTTTAGAGTATGCATTAAATAAATATAAGTCACTTTAGCTTTCATAGTTAAAAAGCTTTTTGTGTTAATTCATTTAACTTTTTACCTGTGATCATCTCATTGTCAGGATTCATCAGCTATTGGTGTATTTATTTGTGGCACTCCATTCATTTCTATAGAAGAAAGTCAATGAATGCATATTCTGCAAAAGCCCATGAAAGCTTCATCACTTTCTCTGTTTTTGTGCATTGAAATTGTTTTCCTCACTGAGTCAGAAGAGACTTCCAGGGGCCAAACTGGATGACTTTCTTTTGGCCCCATTCAGACATGAAAGAGATTAAATAGCATAATCATGTGGCTTGTCTAGCCTTTGCAAATGTTGAGGGATTGCTGTTTGGGCCATTGTGCATCCAATAATGAAAACGGAACCTGCAGAAGCCACTAAAACCTACCTCAAATTACACATCCATAAAAAGAACAAAAGCAAAGCCATACTAAATAGAACAGTGATTGAGTGTCCGTATCACTTCAATTTTTATATTATGATCATCATATATCAGCGTTTCTTTTTTGTTTTAGCTCATTTTTTTCCTCAGACATGGAAGTGGCTGCGGCATAGCTAAATATTAAGCATCCATCGGCTCAGCACAGAGTTGCTGTGTCAATACTGAAAGCATGTGACATCCCCTGAAACTTCAACCAGCATATCCTCAGGGACCGTGTGTAGACTCAAGGTCAACCACGAGATGTAATCTTTCCAGCGGGTCCTCAAAAAAGCTCAAGACCTTGTCCGAGCTGGTTGTGCCCGGTGCCCCTTGAGAAGTAGCGGCTTTATTCTGACTTACTGCTGGTTGGCTGAACTCACCCTGTCAGAAAAAGTGACTTCTCCTACTCTGCAAAGACAACTCATTTCCCCCACTTGTAACTGTGATCTCTTTCTTTCAGTCAAGCCCAAAAGTTCATGACAAAACAAAAACGACAGGCACATGAGGCAACCATTTAACAGGGAGCTTTTCCTCGTGACATGAGCTGCTCTTTCACCAGAACAGTTCGATCCACTGACCACATTGATGGTCCTTTATTTCCGCCTGTCCTCCTGTCACTCATACAAAAGACTCCAGAATATTTAAACTCCATCCTCAAGTACACTTTCATTGTCTCCTGGAAACCAAAAATATGCACCAACCACTTAGCACATCATGGTTCGCCTGTGTTTCTCTTATGTATGGTTGCTTCATAGTTCTTGTGTTTCATGTATAGGTCATGCTTTGTTTGATATTTATTTTCAAGTTCATGCCCAGTATTAATTCTCTGTCTTTGTATTAATGTTGCTGTATGCCTAATGTGACTCACCTGATTGGTTATCTTGATAGTTTCCACCTGTGTGCTGATTCTCGTCTCCTCATATGTATAGACCGAAACACACATTTGAGCATTTCAAGGCAAAATCTGGGCATATATTTCACTGTGGCATACAAATCTAAATGTGATGTGAATGTGTAAATGTGACTTACAATGTAAAGCCCAATGTATTTTAACACTGAACCTCAATGTGACAATGACAACATATCTTGGTTTGTTTATTTAGTTTCTGATGTTGCTTCCACTGGTACATATGATCATAGGATCATGTTGTTACTGCTGCTTAGGGAAGTGTAGTTTCGAGCAGTGGTCTGGGGATAGGACGTTTACAGGTGCGAATCCCACAATGGACAGGTCACCACTGTAGATCTCTTGACCCCGTCAGCTCCCTGGTGCGCAGTAATATGGCTGTCCAGTGCATCTTAAAAATAGAAAAAAGAATTTCTCCAATGGAATGAATCAAATATTATGTGTGTGTGTGTGTGTGTGTGTGTGTGTGTGTGTGTGTGTGTGTGTGTGTGTGTGTGTGTGTGTGTGTGTGTGTGTGTGTGTGTGTGTGTGTGTGTGTGTGTGTGTGCTGGAGGCACTGATGTGATAATCCCAACAATGACACCACCTTTGTTGACACCACCAGTTTTTACTGCGTACGTATAGATACAACTATCACATATTTTTAACATCAGGAGAGCACTGTAGTGTAGTGGATAGCACTCATGCCTCTCAGCCAAAACACTTGGATTAGATTCCATTCCAGGCTCAGGGTCTTTCTGTGTGAAATACATTTGATTAAAACATTCGAACTAATCCTCTTCATCTATCTGGAAGTGTCTCTTAATTCATGACATAGAAATTCTTACATATTTAAAAAGCTTGGACCAGAAGCTTTTTTTTTTTTTTTTTTTTTTACTGTTGAAACACTTGCTTTTTAATGATGATTAAATCACTTTCACTGATTTAATTTACAGTAATTACCACACTAACAACAGTGGCATTTACCTTCGTAAACAAAGGTCAAATATGATCATTGAAAACACAGTTACAGAGAGAGATATGGATTTTCCTGAACAATGTAGTTGTTGAAGTCCCTATTAACTTAAACTTAAATCTCTCGATTTGTTGCTCAGTTATCTCTTTGACAAAGTAGTTGTCAAAAAAATAAAAATATTTCAATATTTCTCACATCAAATTCCCTCAGCAGTGTCAAATTTTGGATGAATCATACTGCAGTTGTGGGCGTTCGCTGATTCCGTATCCCTTTCAAACGCATATGCAGCGTGTCTCCTCAGCAATAACAGGAGTTTTCTCCAGATAATGGCTCAGACTGATGTCGGCGTGTAACACACGTCCAACACGTTCGACCACATGGAGATAGCTGAGATAGAAGTGCACACCGTTGCAGTGTCCTGCACCCCTCCACTCTTAGCAGATTTGAATTTTTTGGACATTTGTTACAAGCTAAACAGTTGTCACTGTAATCACTGTCGGCCAATGTCGGCAAAAATCAGTGTATTCTTTTTCAAATCTGGAATGTTTTTCATGAGAACTAGATAATTACACAGAAATCACAAAACCTTCCGTCAATTGAAATCATTTGTTTAGTACTTTACTGGATGTAATTTTTCTAGATGTGCTGAAACAAGCTGAAAAACTTAAACAAAAGCATGACATCTATCAGATATGCAGTCTGTTCCAGTAGCTGAAGTTACACATACAGTATTGACAGAAAATCATATGAGGTGGATTAAATAACGGGTGCAGTCATATCAGACATATCTGTATTTCTTTTATTTTCTGCAGCTGGTTTTTGTGTTGTTTTATGGGCAGCAATACAGGTGTCTGCTACAATGACTGCTCTTCAAGTTCCTCAGTAAGCTGTGACAGCATGCAAATGTATGCTTTTGTTCATTTGGTGATTTTCACCTGTTCTTTTCATACTGTGACTTGTCAAAATGTCCTCCGTGAAAGCAACCTATTATAGTTTGGTTGAAGAATAAAACACATGCATACATTTAAAGAAGCGAAGCGAACACTGCAGGACTAATGTTTCTATTTCTGATCGGTATTCAAGTCTGGATTTCAGCTCAACTTTAATTACACATATTGTATTTTACTTAATGGCTCATCCTGTCACTTCTTAATTCAGTGTTAGTTTGTTACAGCTGCAGTGTTATTCCTTGGTATAGATAAGTCCTTGGAAAACTGAATCAAACTGGTGAGAAAGGAATGCTAATATGGGAAGATGAATAGGACTGTTGTGCTTAACTTCAAAGACATTATTGTGTTACATCTCCACCAGTGTTTTAATTAACTGGGTCAAGGACCACATTTCTACTTAATTGTGCCAGTTTCAAAGAGACTGCTTGATTCAAGATTCAAGATTCAAAATACTTTATTTATCCCCGAGGGGCAATTTGAAACAGCCCATGCTATGCTATGCTATGCATAAACAGTCAGTTCTGCCTGCGAGTGGAGGATTCTATCTGTTCACAGTCACCTGGTTCAAGAAACAGAAGTAGTTCATTATTTATTTATTTTGAGACATTCTTGTGTGTCCAGCCCGAGGTGGTAAATGAGAAGACAGATTATGGAGCAGCACCCATTCTCATATGAGAGAAGAGGCGAGAGTCATTATTCATGGCGACTCTGTGGGGTTTCTACTCTGTGTAAGTGGCTCACTTTACTAACGCCAAATGTTGCTTTACTCGCTGTCGTTAGGAAGAACTGGATTTGCAGAGGAAGAGAGGCACATGTGAGGAGAAAGGAAACCTTGACTGTGAGTAAAAGGCACCCGACAGATCGACAGATACAAACCCACAGACGGTCAGGCAGAAGCATTTAATCCCTCAAGAGAAAGTGAAGCAGCAGAAAAAAAAAAGTGAGCATGACATCGCAGGGGAAAGAATGGGGGAGCTTGAAAGACAGTGACTGCTCACTTCACTGGCAAGTCTTCTGCTTTCATCTTGTGTCCACTGGCTCATGTTTTGGGCATCTGAAAGTGCATCGAACTCGTCAACCTGCTCCCCCCCCCCCCCCTCACACTCACTCAGGCCTGCAGCAACTGGATTTATTTTGAACAAGAATGCAGCTGTCAGCTTTATGTAGCTCTTTTGATTGTAGATATTTATGACCTCATAAGCAAAATGTTTTTTATTATACGCTATTGGCAAATGATTGCATTATAGCTTCATTATAATGAGAAAGACTTATGGAATAAGTTTGTAAGTGGACTCCGAAAAATCAGCATCAACCACCTCTCTTGCTAGGATTTACATGTTTTCCCTATCGCGTCAGAATATTCTGATTCATTTTCATTTTGATCTTTATTTATGTCCATTGAGAGGCAATTCCCGATGCATTCAGTGAATACAAGTGCGTTTTTAAGTTTTGCATATCTGTTCTCGAGTTGTTAAGAATGTGAGTTCAAAATCTGTTATGTTGTAGGTGAGAGGAAGCAAAATACCAACATGTGGGACAGCTTTTATGTAATCTGAGTTGATTTTAAGTTAGTCTGTTGACACTAGCATGACAGCAGAATTACCCACAGGATTTTATTCAAGGCATTCAGATAGGTGTCACAATCCCACTCTTTCAATATTAAAACATTTTTTTCACGACTTGCCCCCCACATGCTTTATCAACATCCTTCACAAAAATGAAAGTGTACTGTCATTGGTGTGTCATTGCCTGCGGGGTTTAAAGTTTTTTGGGGATTTTCTTGTAAATTTGACGATACTTTAGTATGAAATTAAGATGTTTCATTTTCTTCCTGAAGACGAAGGTTTCTGCAGATGCGGTTATGTCCAACATCGTTAGTGTGCGACGTGAGAACCAGCTGGTAATTGATATGAGCCGACGTGCAGGTACAGTGGCTGGGTTAATGAGGGTCAGAGCCTGTCGGAAAGCCGAAGGCAGCGAAGCTCCCATACATATTAACACAGTTAATTGTGGCTGTAATGCAACGCAGCCTAAGGCCACCCTCGCCTTGTAAAGGATCTGAACCACAGCAGTGGCCTTGTCTATAACAGCGTCTTGTGGTTTGGACCAGTATCACTATTAGCTCAACATTTAACTCCAGATGACGACGACGTCAGTGTTTGGCAAAAATACATGGGATTTTTTTTTTTTTCATGAAAATATCACGTTCTTTTAAAAAGTTAGAAATAATTTGTCCAGTTAAAAAGAAATACATCTGGGATAGTGTGTGTGTAAATATACAGTGTGTATATATATATATATATATATATATATATAAAAGCTAATTTCTTTAAAACTACTATTTGATCCTGTTCAACCTTATTTGTTCCATTTACACTGCTGAGCATTAATTTCTTGTTTGGTTTTAGATTTTTTTTATACTTTAAAGGTCGAATATCTTGGCCAGGGCTCTGTAACCTTTATGATGAAAAAAGAGCAGTTTTTTTTGCAATTTTCCACCAAATAAAATTTGTCTGGAGCCACAAAAGATGTTAATTATCTGAAATGGAAAAAAAAGTATTTCACTGCTAAAAACAGATGTTGCATTGATGAAGTGAATGATCTACAATTTAGACATATTCTATTACATTTCTGTGCTTTTTTTTTTACCCAATTTTAGCAATTTCTCCTATTTTTTTTTCATGGGTTTTCAGCTTCAGCCATTTTAAATATTGTAGCCAATTTAGCGATATATATTGCAGTACAATTCTTAATAGCTTGAGCTGTTTCTATCATTGGAATTTGTTATGTTTGTTGTTGTTTTCAGTAGTTTTCAGTGGGTTTTTAGCAATCCCTGCTGTTTTTAGCTTGGGGATTAAACCATTTTTGAAAAATAGTGTGGTATGCACATAAGGAAAAACAGAGTGGGTATTTACATCATTTTCTAAAAAGCTTAAAGGAGCCACTAAGAGGGAATGAAGAGCCACAGGTTGTAGGCTCTTCCGATCTTGGCAATATGCAGGATATTTGGTTCATCTAAATCTGTCTATCTGAAAATTAGCCCAATGAGGAAAAAACCAAACCCCCCAAAAAACCTAGCAGTGATGGTCTGAGTTACCAAAATTAGTTATTTAGCTTGCATCACACAACTGTCCACCACAAGATGGTTTATTAGGTCAATCAAAGATGCAGCTTGAAGGACGAGTAACAAAGTTAAAGCTAAAGCTACTGACCATAACACAGGAGTGGATTCAATGCCCAGGATTACTTTTAACCACTGACCAAAAATGTTTGCTTAAATGAACAAACTGATGTCAAAGAAACAGTCTTGAGATGGATGTTTGATCTTCACACTAATGAAATGTCATTTATCAACAAAGAACAAAAGTCAAAAGCCAAAGGACCTTCACAACAATGATTAAGCACTGCCACCTTATCTTAATCAGCTGCTTGACCAATATTGTTCCCCTTTAGTTTTTTTTATATCTTTATGATTTCTTCATCCTGACTTTCAGCTGTCTTCATTCTCTTCGCTCCTATTCAAGATTTGTTGCAGTATTTGTGTCAATTGATGTAAAGCACTTTGAAAGGCCTTGTTACTGATCCCAGACTTGAGTCAGATGAGTGTCAGGCAGTAGCTCAACTTTATGCACATCTTGAACTACCAAGAAATTGAAAAGAGGAAACATTAGATGCTTAATATCACACTGGAGAACAACAGGGTCGGGTGTAATAGTTTGTGTTCTCAGAAGTGCGGCGTCAGCAAACGGAGCCTAGTACTGGAAGCAGACAGAAAACAGTGCAGAAAGTATGGTCTTTTATTCTAAAGAGGTCCCTTTGTTCTCCTTCGCCTAATACCTATTTCTAATGGTGTTCTAAGATCGGGGAAAATCCAACTCTACTGTGGTTAGCCGTGTCCACCTGCACTTGACTTTCCATCTTGTAATTTTTAGAACCTGCGCACAAAAAACATATTTGGCACCCTGTGTATTACAAAAACACCAAACCTATGTCAACATTTCCAGTGAAAACCCACTGTCAAGACCAGTTCACTGCTGAGCCTTGCACAAAGAGATAAACTGCACTTGTTAAAAGCTGAGCCCACTGTTGTTACTTTGCACACACTGCGTAATGGAAGTAATAACACATGAAACCAACCTGTATTAATCAACACTCTTCACAACCGACAACAGCATTTATGAACTGAGTGATACATTGATCCGAATTATAAAATCATTATGCTGATACATTCATTGATTGTGAGTGGAATTATACCAAATTTGCTATGTGATAGTTTTCTTGACCTGCTTTGAAAAGATGTTCATTGAAAATATTTTCGAGTAATCCTTAGCTAAAGAGCTTAGATATCATGAAGTAAAATGATACTGAAGACAAACAACAGGATAAAGTCAAAGATGGTGGCACCGCACCAGCCTCAGTAGAAAACCACTGGCCAGTTTTGTTGTAAAGATTGAATAGTGGTGTTCGGTTCAGACAGAAAGCACATTGTCATTCAGTTTCCACCACACTCAGGGTCACAGCTACAACTGCAAAAGAAAGCACTTTCATTCTGCTCTTGGCTCTTGTATTCGCAAACTCCTGCTTCCAAATCAATGGTGCCGGAGCCTCTGGCAGTGGCAGTAATGCAGGTACACTTTGTGAATCAGCCCTTAAACAGAAACGAGGAATCTGGTTATTTATACAGCTGACAAAGGCTTCTTCATGAGATCAACATTCATTCACATAGAAAAAAAATAAATACAAATAAATGGCAATCTCTACATTTGATGTGATTGGTTTACTTCCCATTTGAATTGTATCAAACCTGAGGCACATGTTGCTACCACAGGTGCTGCGGCAGGATTGTGCTTAAGTCTTTAAGAATGTGCTGACCATGGCAGGTGTTAACTCTCCCACTGTCACTGGAGCAGAAACTTAAGACCACTTTTTTCCTTGGCAGCACAAAGCAGAGTGATGAATCAACACCAGAGGCACAAGTCACAAGCTCTTTCACCCACCTTGTTCTTTTGATGGTCAGTTTTAAAAGTCATATGAGCTATTGTCATATTATGTGTTTGATTTTTAAAGCTACAGAGGGATTAGGCATGGGTTTTCACAGCTTCTGTTTTTTTCACCTGCTTGTCAGAGCTGTCGGCGCTCTCCAGCCCTAAAAGTGTCTGTGTTGAAGAAGCCAAGAGTCAGTAAAGATGTACTTAGATAACAGGCCATAATCGTTCTTCACTGGCTGTATCGCGCAGGTAACATGTGCTCATGGTTTTTTTTTTCTATCTTCCATCTACAATGTGCACTCCTCATCAAATCTCAGCACACAGATTGACCCATCCTCAAACCGCTTTCAGCTGAATCTCACAATTCATACAAGTTGGACTCTACAAACTCCAGAGTATAGCTTTTACTGCATATTTGCTCACTCTTATGCACCCTCTGTACTCACATTCACTTGTATAAACTGAAAACAAAACTGAAAGACACGGTACAGTGTTAATTATCCTAATGCATGTAAAGTATCATAAATACCGTAATGCAATAACATTAACAACAGCTGAACCTGAAGAAAGGTTTGAACCTGAAAAAAATACAATCTGAAAGTTAAAGACAGTTTTGAAGTAGGGGGGGGATGAAAAGCCTGAAAACAGGATTTCAATGTGGGAAAAAAACAAGATCCTATCCTGAAAACATTAAACATGCAACCTGCAAAAAATGTGAAAAATATTTTTAAGAGTGAAAAATGAAAATAAATGATTCTATCAAAAGAAATCCAGTGCTGAATCAAAATTATATTCAAGTTGAAAAGGAATTCCGTACACTTTTATTTTGAATACAGTGTTATACATTTTTCAAAATTCCAGACCTTGAGCATTCAGTTTCAAATGAAATCTTTTCAATCACATTCTTTTTTTTCCGAATGCACAAATCTTTTGGCCTGGTTTTAGCTCCATATTGTTGTGCTTTCCTTCTATTGTCTGAAAACATGAATGAACTTGTCGGTCTCTGTGTGTTTGCCCTGTGATGGGCAGGTGACCTACAAAGGTTGTACCCTACCTTTGCCCATAGTCAGTGTACACCCTTTATTGGTCACACTTATGTGGTCTCAAATGTAGTATTACCCAGTTTGATAGTCACAACAAAATGAGCTCCCTGGCAATGAGATATGGACTACAAACAATAATAAATGCCATGGACTCGCACTCTTTTATGTTCTAAATGGAAAAGTAATGGTGTGAAATATTAATCTATTTTTTTTCTTCGAGTTCACACACTCAGGATGACAGATGAATACTCTATCACGACAAACAAAAAGTGACATACAGCTGGAAGATGATATTATTCTCACTCAGTCCTCTGATTTACATTTTTTCTGGTTACTGTTGTGAGAGCCTGTATTATTCTCAGTGGTGGAGTGGTATCATGGATAATGGATGAACATTGTTTCAGAGGTATAAAGAAATAGTCAGAAGATTTCAAATTGATTTTCTCTGACAAAGCAAACTTCCATCTGAACATAGTAAACTAAACATAATTCAAAGTTCACAAAGATTCCATTTTGTTATTTCTCAGTGTGAAAATGAAATGACTGAATGAGCAAATTCTTGTCATTTAGAGTTTTGTCAGAAAGTGCATGATGAAAAGAAAATACTTGGCTGTGTTAGCTATAGAGATACCAAATTACATCTATCGGTCCCAAATGATTGTAGGTGTTTAACAAATGACTGGACTGCACAGAGAAGTTAGAGGTTTCGCTTAATCACAAGAATGACCTGGGATCATGTCTGCTATGAACTGAGGTTCTTTTCGGTTTGGAATTTGCATGTTCTTCCTGTGGTTGTACCTCCACAGTCCAAAAACATGCATTGAGGCTAATTGGAGACTCTAAAATTGCTTATAGAATATAGATGTGATCGAGGTGCTTCTGTATTGTCCATGCTGTGTTTTTCGTCAGCCAGGATGTATAAAGAGGAATGAATGGATGAGACAGATATGCTTCGTTCAATTCTTAATCACGCTGTGCAACTCCTGCCTGTTGAATTTTCATCGTGTTGCTCCAAAGTAAAGTTTATTTTCAGACAAGGTTCATGCTCTTTATCTGTAAGCCATTGGTTTATGCCTTGAGTTTAGAGCTCCAGGCGACAGGCCAGTGTGTGGCTCCTAACCCCCAACTGATGTGCCAGGAAGAGCATCCAGAGAAAAACTTGTACTATATCAAACATGTAGATCACATGAGCCCCCTACAGGGAGAAATGCTTCTATTTTCTTTCCTGGAAGCTGCTATTTTGTTTTCATCTATCATAACAATGAAAGCTTTATTTATTTATTTATTTTTAACAGCATGTCTGTTTGTCTGAATTGGTGAGCAGAAGGATTGTAATTAATGGCCATGACTAAGGTGAAAATGATTTGAGCACTGAATGCAATCCTTAACTTTCATTATTCGACTTTACCCAGTGGGAGGCTTCTGGTTTGACAAAATCCAGATTATTTTTTTATTTCCCTAATGTGAAGTGGGATCTTTCCCACTTTCCAATTACTAATGAACACTCCAGTACACCAGGGAAGATGAGAAAAGAGGAGGGTGAGACAATGGTGTTACATTGACACTGAATGAAAGTAATGGAACAAAAGGGAGTGAAGAAACCCTGACTTGACACCAGTGCACATAATAAACAGTAAACGCTGGGGGATTTTTAGGTCAGGAGAAGATTACTCAATTGCACAATGATCCAAAAGCACAAGGGGTAAGTACTTGGGTATTGACAGTGACACACGGGAGACGTAAGACACGATTGAAAATCATCACCAAAAGCGAAACAAAGGTCCAAACACACACATTCATACATAAATGTAATTTATGATAAACAATCAAATTAAAAACAATGTCAGGAACTGTGTGTCTTTCCAGTGAGACTGTGCAAATTCCTCACAGTATGACATTGTGTCGCCATACAATGTAAAATTCTTTTATATATCACATTCAAAAACAACAGGAGTTGATAAGGAGGGTACAAGACGAGGCTAAAACAAGCAGAACCATACTCAATGATACATAACAATATAAATAACAAATAACAATGATAGAAATAAAAGGGAAAATCATGTCGACTAATAACTTCAAATAATTCATTTTGCAGTCACCCATGTTTGTAAAACTATTCATAGAAATGAACTGCAGATGACTCAAGGTATAAACAGCTGCACCGAAATACATTAGATTCTACAGAAGACAAGAGCACAGACGCATCTCTTGAATAAAGAGTGACTTTTTTGTCTTGTTTGCTATTAATTTTCAATAGCAAGCTTCTTTAGCGACAGCTAATTCCTCCAAAATACAAAGATCCTCTCCAAGCTATTAGCATCCTTGTGTTAACAGTTTCAGTGATTTACAAATCAATTCTGCAGCTCGTCAGCGTGTCACAGAGCTGCTCAGAGTAAATATTTCATGAGGCTGTACAGATGAATTTTGCTGGTGTGACAGAGCTTTTACTGTGAGTGGCACAGACCAAATCAATTGTGACAGAAAAAAATAACTAACAAAAAAGCAAAAACAACAAAACAAAAGACATCAGAGAAAGATCACACAATACCCAGAGTGGATGTTAAAGTGTTCCATTTACCTCAAAGCGGCAATTTAGATGAAAATACTTTTCAGGATTCAGAACTTTGAACCTATCTGGTTCGTAAAGGAAACAGGGAAGCTAGAGGAATGTTTCATAACCCTCCAGAAGGCGTTTGATAAATGTTGTGTAAATTGAAAAAAAGGAACCAAACTCTTTCTGGAAGATTTCTATAGCCTAACATTTTAAAGTCAGTATCAAACTAAGGTTATGCACCAATTACACATTCAATTTAAATGATTTAGTTCCTCAGTCCTAAAACAAGTTATTGACAACAATGAATATGAGTTACTTGGCTTATTGGATGTCATTTTAAATAATGTAATTCACTGTGGAGAGACCCAAGCACTTCTTTTCACATTTTTCATATTTTTAAGATCAGGCACACAAGTACAATATAAAAAAAAAAAAAAGACACCTATCTCAATCATTTGCACAACTATTTTTTGGGGAGTATGTACTTGGTTTTTATTCAACTTACAGTCATTATTTGAGAAAAGCTGCATGCTTTGTCATAGCGAGAATATTGTGGATTGAATCCCACACGCTGAGCATAAATCATTTCCTGAAGAGGGATCAATAAAGTATACACAAATAAAAGAACAAAATAAAATTCATGGTTCATGGTGTAATCTGCATTTCCCATCACCATATGTCATCAGATTTGGTAAAGGTTGATTTTGAAAAAAACTGTTCACCTCACAGTGGCCTGTTTGCTCTCTCCCCCTAGAGGAATGAAGAATGACAGGCTGGTTGGATGTATTTCACCTCATACCTGTTTTCACCTGGACCCTGCAAACAGAGTCTGTACAGCAAAATGGGAAACTGGCAGCAGAAACATCAAGGCGCAGCAGAGACAGTCATGGGAGCTGTGGCAGTTCACAGAGGTACGGATGGTGCCAGTGCCATTGTGTTGTATGGGGGTGGGAGTGATGCTGGCAATGGGCAGCAATGCTAGAGAGAGTTATTGGACCACAGGGAGTGTAGACAGGCAACGGGCCTGTGGCGCCGGTGTCACGGGATCAGTGGGAGCAGGTTGAGAGCTAAAAATGTTCACAGCAGGTTTGAGGCCATTGATGGTGGCAACAGGAGACAGATGCTGGCATGAGGCTTGAGCAGCTCAAGGTGAATTACAGATGGTGTCTCACCACTTGGGTGGAATAATAGTTTGAGCAGGATCAAATCTGTGGGAAGTTACAGAGGTGTCACCTCTCTGCAGCTGCCAAACTCAGCTCGAAAAAGTCATTTCCTCCTCACTACTTCGCCCTGACGCTGCACAGGCTTAATGGCAGTTCATCATTTCTTTTACTAAGTGTCTCACGAAGACCGAAATCCATCTGTGGGATGCTTCGCATTTATGACACTGTGTCCTTGATTATTCTCATGCTGCCTGACAGAGCTCTTGAAGAGCTTTTAAGTACACCTGGTGATAATTCTACGTCCTCAAACTGTCGATGAACTCCTTTATTCTTTTTGCAATTCATCATGTCTGCTGTAAAACAAAATATTTCAGTCAAATAAGCACTGCAGAAACTATTAATCCTGAGGATTACTGTAGCTGTCAAAGTTTTGAAATAACTGAAATAGAATATAATCATTTACGGTTTGGACACCTGCACACCTAAATCCAGCCATCATCATCATATATCGGATTTATCCAGCTGAATGTTGCAGGAGGCAGATCCTGGTTGGCTCATCGATCGCACAGCTACCACACCTACACAGATCAACCATAACATTGTGTATGTTCCCACCCTTTGCTACACTTTTTTTTTATGTGTGCTGTGGTATCTGGCACCAGGATGTTATCAGCAAATGCTTCAAGTACTGTTAGTTGTGTAAAGTGACATTAGTGGGAGTATGTGTATCAATGAGCCTTGTTGCTGGTTCATCACGTTTAGTTCCTTTGATCACCTTGAACAGACACTGACTTCTGCAGACTGGGAACACCCCGCAAAAAGTGTGGCTTTTTCAATCAGCTATCATCATTTTGAACTAGTGTAGTATGAGATACTACACAAGCCACAACACAAATTTAATAAAAAAGTCGAGCATTTATATTTAACTGCATCATTCCCAAGTGAGCAGAATAGTGAAAGAAAAATCAATTTTATAAAAAGTTTGAAAGTAGTGGAGTTTTCTATTCTTTACTTCAGAGTCTCTTGTTTCTTTTTGAAATGTGGAGTTTTCTTTTTTTTTTTGTGATTTGCAAGGATCCGCTCTCCTTTTGTCACTTGCCTGCTCTGCAATTAAATTTGTTTGTCACTTCCAATTGAATGCGTTCCCAGGGCGTGTGTCATCTTGATTACGTATCCACTTCAGCGTGGCGTGTCGCAACTATTCAAAGCTAATAGACAAGGCGAGACAGAAGACCTCTTTTCCTGATTTCTTCTATGGTCAGATGTGAAAATGTTACATTCATTTTTCATTCTGAGTTGTGATGTTTGGTTGTTTTTTTTTTGCCAGCGCCTCATTTTCTTAACATCTTTATTCCTCGATGCCAGAAGATTTGCTAACAAGTTTTTTTTTAATTTTTTTTTTAAGCCAAACATTCTCTCTCCTTTTGCAACAAATTTGGACTTGACTGATGGTTTTTGTTTGATGTGCCAAATGTTCACCACTGAAATACTAAATAAGCTGCTCAAACTGTCCAAATGTGATAATAAAAAAAAAAAAATGTTTTCTCTCTGGTTAAAAAGCAAGTGAGGGGCAACCACGGTGAGAATTGAATTGGGCCTCACAAATCCTCAACACCTAAAGCTGTTAACCTTTGGCTCCAACATCACGAAGACAAAAACATGCTAATTAATGTGCACTTCAGTGACTAGATGAATTCCATCCAGGATGTTCTTTGACAATATTTTTAAAAGTGTATTACAATTCTTTGTTGCGCTTGTGCGTCAGATATATTGGGAATGATAATAAGAGGAGCAGTTAATTGCTAAACAGTGGTTGTTGTGCACCGTCACGACGGAACAAGTCAATTATGGTTGACATTTTGATACCAGATAGACTCAAAGGTGTACATTCAATCAATCGGCATTACTGTCACTTTACATGCGCTGTCTCTTGGTGAATGTGCGATCTCTTAATTAGTTAGCGATGTCAATTTCCTTCATCTGGATAACATTTTACATCCGCGTATAAATATTAAATGACCTGACGATCTATCTTGTACTTTCTTTCATCGTATTTGTAGAAAGTTAGTGATTTCCTGCCTTGAAATCTGTGCAGATTCTAATTAAGGTACAGGCCTGAACAGCTTGTGTTTACAATATTTGATGCCATAATCTGCATTGTCCCCACAGGAGCTCTATAAATGATGTACCTGTTTGTCTTTGTGTTTATGATTCGCAGCTGAAAACAGAAAAAAAGATTCAGTGAAAGAGATGAAATCCAGCAGCTTTCACTCATCTTATCAAATGATGTGTTTGTGTTCTTTTTCAGCACTCTGGGTGAATAGAGACAAACAGCGTCTGATCTGCTGAGCTAATTCACCCACTCTTTGAAGTTCTTTCTTTCAGTGTCACCATTTCAGATTTCAGCATTTCTAAATTATTTGAATCCGTGCGACAGTGTAAATGATGGATAGACATAATGATCCACTTGTACACACACACACACACACACACACACACACACACACACACACACACACACACACACACACACACACACACACACACACACACGCTCACCCTTGACTTCACTCCAAAGTAATTTACAACTGGGATGGTCGCCATCTCTGAAATAGCGTCTCGGCTTGTTTGGAAGAGAAACAGCATACATAGCAGCAGCCAGAGGCTACTTGTCTGTCAACAGTGAGCAAAACAAAGCAAATAATCTCTATTAATCATTTACAACTCACTCTCAGCAACTATTGTGACCATCTGTCAAGGAACATGTTTGCACATGAAGGTCCTGGGTCAACACTGATGCTGCTACAGTGGCACATTTGGGAAAGTTTTGACAGGCCACCTCCCTTAGCTGCGAGTATCACTGTTTGCTAATCCTTCCAGAGGGTGCGTTTATTTCCCTTTCTGAAGCATATTTCTGCTGGCTACAGTTCCTCTGAATCATTTCTTATATGTCTTCTCTCCTGCCAAGCTTGCCGTCTTGCTTTTTTCCCCCCCACAAGAATCACAGACCTGAAGCCTCCTTCATGCACAGGAAGGGGATTACCGAGGAGGGGAGGAACGTCTAATGCACTCATGTTCAGTGCTATGACATTATAACTGAAGCCGGTATATGTGGGTGTGTTTCCTTCTGAGGCATCAGAGAAATCTCCTTTTTGCTCCAAATGGCCCAGCAGAGCTGTACTGTACATCAACTGACAAATTGTCCCTTAATGCACCTCGTCTTTGATGCAGGGATCCCTCCAGAGATCCCATGCTGCTCTGAAAAGCGTCTGTGTGGATCCACAGCTGGTTTGCGCCGTCTCATCTCACCAACAGAATTCCTCCAACGCTCTTGTAGTCCACATCACAGTGACTGTACCCCACCTTTGGAGCTGCCTCTGTGACAGAATCAGGACAGCTCCAATGTCAGCTGGATCAAAGCCGCAGCGAGACGGAGATGGATTAATAAGTAAAGGAAAGTGTGACGAAACAAGAAAGGCACCCAGATCACACAAAGGCGCTAAAGTCACCTGGGGCCTCTAAAGCAGGAGAAGTTCTCAAACCTGTTTGTTTTGCCGTGCCAGCTCAAAGAGCTCCTCTGCATGAGCATCTTCCATCCCAGGAGCAGCGGGAGGAGAGGAGGAGGCAAGATGGACTGCCACCGCCAACTGGTTTGCAGAAGTTTGAAGAGCAAAAGGAGGCATGTGCTTATACCCGCATTCACTCAGCGTGCCGCTGTTCATTATTCCAGCAATCTGTCAGCTCCCACTGCTGAATCATCACGGCGACACAGGAGGAGGGCGCCAAAGCCTTCTGATGCTTTACAGTAATTTTTGATGTTTGAAGACATGAATGGCTCATTGATTGTAAGAAGGAAATTGAACAACACTCATTGTTATGCATGAGAAAAGACTTCAAGTGTGTATGGATGAGGCGTTGTGCGTCTGCGTGATCTATGCCATTTTGATTTACTTTTTTCCCCCTTAGGTCTTTATCACCTTCCACATGTTTCGTGCCCTGATCCCCCCCCACCCCCTTCATCTGTTGTTCACAGTGTATATTCTCCTATATGTGTGAGTCTTAGTACATGTGCCATAACAGTGATAGAAATTTATACCACAGCATTTGAAGTTAGCAATCTGTGGCCAAGAACCTACTCATTGTATCAGGGTAGAATACGGCCTGAAGCTACAATGCTTTATTTTCCCTGCAGTGAATCACACTGAAGTTCAACTCTATTAAAAAAAAAAATCATAGCCGGATAGGGAAGAATAAGAGTTTTTCTTTTTTCGGTATCAAATATGTCCTGCTTGCCGCAAGGGGTTTATCAGATGCTTGGAAGTTTATGAGGCATCACTGTTTATCAGCTGCTATCTGGTGTTTAAGTATAATCTTTACGACACCCGAAAAACAGCTGTGAAATTTACAGAGCGGCAGTAAGGTCACCCTGCCGATGGGCTGTGGCTAACTGCTACCAGAGACTCTCGCCTTCCACGCATCTCGGCGCTGCAACTAATTGAAGCTTTAACCCGCCCTGCTACTCGTGTCACAACAATCCAACAGCCATCACGCTTTATTACCAAAGGATACACAAACAGACACAAGCACATAAAGAGCGAAATCATCCGCTGCAGCTCAGCTATTTCTGTGCTGTTATGGGAATGGATCATCGCACTTTATGAAGTCCGGGGTAAAACACACAAAAACTACACTCCCACACTCAACTTTTTCCTGACAGAGCTTGACCTAAGCATGCGGGAGAAGTGTAACCAGCCCCCCCTCCCCAATGTGGTCTGACAGGTCCCGACTCCTAGAGGAAGATAAATGTGCGCCGCAGCTGCAGCAAGAACACATTTAATGTCATCTGCGATATCACTTCGCTCCAACAAATGAGGCTCCAGGAGCCATAAATTCCTGTGGCATGTTGTCCATATTCATTAGCAAACAATTTATTGCAGAATTTTGTTGTTATTTTCTTACAAGGTGACGCCAAATCCATCAGTCAGTCACCCCCTGAGCCCGGGAGAGCCATAGAAACCAAAGACTGATGTCTGTACCCTCCTGGCATGAATCATTCCTCGGGTATTCACTTATTAACCAGGTGGCAGTTTGAATTTGGCTTTTCATGGGACTTTAATGGGTTTTCTCCTTAGGAAACATCAGGGGAGAAATGTGAACATATGGACGACATGTAGTCATAGGGGAGCTCACAGTTACGGGGCCAGTCACTCGTCAAGCAACTTGTGTGAAGGGGATACTTGTTAGTTAAAGCACTAATTAACTCAAGTATACATCTTCCAGAACAGCTGCCCTTTTCCCAGACTTCATGAAATGGGTCTGCTATCATCAAAAAGTAAACATCCAAGCAGAGAAACTTTCCTATCTTACTCACCTATGTGACCTTCCTGCTTAATCTTCAAGTCTTTTGTTTGAATTTTTCTTTCAGTTAAAATCCCTCTCTATAATCCCACGCAGTCTGTCTTGATTATACGACACCCTCCACCAGAGTGCCTCGATTGATGTGTTTTGAGGAGTAAGAAATCGTGGCTTTTCAATTCTAGTTTTTGACATTTAGCGGTTGACTCAACAGGACTCGTTCTGAAAGTCGGAGTAAACAAAGGGTTTGCAGGCTCAAATAGAGAAAGTAGCAGCAATTACACTTGAATCACTGTTGATGCTTCATAGTGTTGCCCTGAATCCGCCAGCCGACACACCTTTCATGGACACAACTCTCCCCGCACCTCCGACCGGCTCGGGCATCGAGTATTTTCTCATTCACTCCACGTTCCACGAAGGCATGCATCTTAATCCGAAGAGACGGTTCCATTTCAGCTTGCTCCCAATAACCTTCCCATTCATTGCTCCCCACGTACACCTTCAGTGAAAAGAGGAAAGTGCCCAGAAATAGAAATGAAAGAAGATGATTTCGGTGGCTGAATCACAGATTTAGCGGGAACAACTTTAGAGAGGAGGAAATAAAAAAGAAAAAAGAAAAAGGGAAGCGAGTAGAGAGGGGAGGCACAGAGAGGAAAATATCTGCCATGTTTGGCTCTGTGGTGTATTAACTTCCTCAGGTCCGGGTGTGTGAGAGCTGAATTATTGCCATCACCGTCTGCCTGGATGAAAATATGAAGGAACCAGCTTTCAATATATTTTTCAGAGGAAGGTGAATGCAATGTTGCATCATGACGAATGGACAGGTTAAATACTCCACTCCCCTTATATCATTCTGCTTAAAAAGCAATCAGTCTGCTTCTCTGTTTTAAGGCTCCCTAAGGGGGCATCTACAATGTGAGAGACAAATGAGGTTCAAATCGGAAATGAAATAGTCTGGAGGGAAGCAATGAGTGGATTCCTCTTTCCTGATGAGCTTTATGCAACTGACAAATTACTGGTATACCTAATACAGAGGGCTGATAGACCTGGTTAAACCCTACGGAAGCTGAAATGTCTCCTTGTCTAAAAAAAAGAATAGGGAAACTAATAAAGTGTGGCCTTGATTTAAATGTAACTGCACCTTGCTTTTGTTGCCATGGAAGCATTTGTGTTAGGCCTTGTGGATGTCACGCCTTGTTTATTGTTTCATGTACATCTAAATTGGACACAGAGGCTGTGTTTGAGCGCCACGAGTTGTATTTGCCCCATCCAAAATTGGGAGCCTCAGCAGGGTCTCTTGTCACGTGAAGAAATGCAGTGGAAGAGCTAAAAAAAAAAAAAGAAGAAGAAAAAAAAAAGGGGAAAAATAATAACTACAGCCACTCACCTTTTCGGGTGCAGTGGGGGTGACAGAGCTGCGAGATGTGTGGTTTTCTGTCCTCAGGCCACCACAAATGTCAGTAACACACACCAGTGGTCATCAGTGGAGGTGGCAGGAAGGGAGTGGGACAGCATGCTGATGGGGATGCTGGGGAAAGCGCAGCCTCTGAGTGGCTGCACAGGAAAAGGCTTCACATGCGTGCCCCCAGAGGCACACGTGTAAACACTCAAGCGCAGTCCAGCGGTAGTCACAGTTCAGGGGCAAAGGCGATAAGATAGACCGACACAAATATGCCTGTACGCCGATTCAAACTGTAGCCTCAGACTGACCCCAGGGGCTCCGGTTGCTGTGAACCGGCTGTCACTGAGCTGTTGCGGGGAGCAAGTAGGAGTTGACGACGCTTCTGAGGGAGCTGACCTTTTTGCTGCATCACTAACCTTTTGTGGATCACCTGCTACATCTCCAGGGAATGTTTGCTCTCTTTCAAACTGTTCACAATCCCTTGTTAGCTCGCTTGGAGCACACACTGTATTGCTGATGCAGTAAATAGACTGTATGGCTGGCTTATGAACAATAGATAAATCCAATAAACCAGCACACAGTACCGCCAGCACCATCTCAACTTCAATAAGACCTCCTGAGAACCCAGGCACAATAAACACTTCAGAACGTTCTACACTGTGTTTCTGTCCTGTTTAACCCAGCATACCTCCCCAGAGAGATAGATTGGGGCGCTCCCAAATCTCTTGTTGTACATACTTTATCTCAATTGGAGTTGTCATTTTGGTGAGTCCAAAGACCTAATGTTTTTCCCATTATAAGATATTATTGTTTGTGGCTGTTGGGATCCATGGGCGATTAAAAGCACAGCAGTTCTACAGCTAGTTGTGTGTTTTAAATTGGAAATTTGTAAGTCCTGACATACAGTTTGTCACTGTTGTAACTGTCACACATTTTATCATTTCATTTTGTCCTTGTTAAACTAAAAAAAAATCAGTTTTTATTAATATGTATTTTAACAAATAAATATTTTTCCCCTCCCTTTTTCTTTTTAGCCTGATTTTGTCTCTAAAACACGTACTTCTGCACTGCCGTGTGGTGCCCATGCTTGTTCCAGCTCGCTAATGGCTATCAGTCATATTTTAATCATATTGAGCTTGTAACCTCGCTACTGTATGAGTCCCACAGCTCGTTAAAATGTAGGCTATCAGTGTGTGCATATGTGCTGTACAGTTGCCAGTTCGTCTCTCATTTCTGCGTTGCAGCATTCATTCCAGTCTCTACCTTGTCTTAGTGTTTATGTCCCTGTTTTGTTACGTTTCATCCTGACCCTCACTGTTTTCTGGACCTTGATTTGGATTCATCACTGTTTGGAATTTTTCTTATGTGAACTGCCTCTCTATGGAGTGAAGCCTGTTTCCCCTGGTCTGTCTCTGTGTCATATGCCTGGGGTCCGCCTCTTGAGCCATGGCAGGGATCCCCCTGTCTACACCCCTGCAAGCTTTCTGGCAACTCAAGGTCTGGTTTCAGTTTCTAATAGAGTCCTGGATATATACGTCCCTGTTTCTAAAGCCTCTTGATGTTTGATTTGTCTTGAGGTTCAAAATAATGACTGTTGTTACCATAGCCTTTTTTATGATATTTTATTTTATGGCATTATCTAGCCCTTAAAAGTCCCCCTCTTGGATTTTGAAGGTTTTTCATCTCTGTTAGATAAATTGCATCAGTCCACGGAGCATAAGCAGCTTTTTTTGTTTATGCTTGCAAACACTTTGGATTAAATTCTCCAGATGTATCTTCACCAGTTTTTAGAGTTATTGAGGTCATCCTGAAGAGGATGACTTTTGTGGAAGCTGAGTGCATGCCATCAAGTAAAAGTATGAAGTGCAATGCTGATTTGATGTGGTGTAGTTCACCTTGAGCATAACATCAGTTTTAACTTGGGGCTATTGTACTAAGCCTTCCGAAAACATAAAACTGCAGTTCAACACGATCTCGCTGAACAAAAAGTGCAGAAAAGGCTGAAATTGTGTTTCACGCAACAGTCAAAAAACACGTTTTTGCTGTTGTTGAGAGAACCAGAGAGATTCTGATGTATGTTGGCAGAGAACTTTCTCTGCCAACATACATCAACCCTGCAGCACTCTATTGGGATCATTTTAATGATCTGTTGTGAGGTAAACACATTTACAAATCATTTATGTTTTTGTTTGGTGGCTGACTGGTCAACTGGACACAGTCAGTCCAGAGAACCTTGACTCGCATCCATCCCAACGTAAACCCCTTAAAGGCAACACCATTAAAACAAAATGATGTTTTGTGGACTAAAGATTCTTGAAAGGTTTCATAAAATGAAAAGTGTACATAATTTATCCAAATTTTTTGAGAAGAATAAAACTCTTTAAAATGTATTTTGTAGAGGTTTTTCCGTGGTTATTTTGCGATGCATTGTGATCTCTGACCTGAATTCGCCATTGCTACTACAGATGTCAGAGTGCTTGTAAAATCAATAGTTTAACCCAATGAACCTCACCTCCACTCCTGAAACGATCATTCGAATACACGGGTTAACAAATGGAAGACTATTTTCCAGTTGCTTCACTTACACCCAGCACACGATACACATGTTCAATAGCTGCCCTACCTCCTACGGTCCTTCACCCCCTGATTGTGTCTGCCTTATTGGCCATAATATCATCACCTTGTTGAGATGTCTGTGTCACTTTTGTCTGACTTTCTCTCACCTCAGTCCACCTTTGTTGCTGTAATGGATGCTGAGGTCTATTGATTTTTGGCCTCTGTGCTTCACACTGTGCATTTGGCTGTCTGTTTCACTCATGCTGCGAGCAGTGGTGGAGTTCTTTTTATTCAGGTCTCTGAAAGATGATCAATTAGAACTGCCAACTGGGTTTTAATTCCCAAAATTTAAACACAAGAGATGCGGCTGCTGTCTCTTCCACAGGCTCAAGCAAAGGAGGTTTGAAGATTTGTTGTGAGGTCTCATATTAGGGCCCCTGCTGAGGTACTTCAAGGAATACAGCTTCCCACTAAATGGTAGGAGAGTCTAGAAATAACAGACCATTTGTCCCTTAAGCACCTCATATAAAAACCCCTCTAATGTTTTCTGCCCATTAATCTAAAAGCAGTTTTAAATCACCACAAATTGACACCCTTGAGCAGAAAGGTCTTCGTTGCTCTTTAGAAAACGATGCCTCCTCTCTTTCCCTCGCTGCATGTGGTAATGAAGGGAAATTGAGCAAAATGTGTTTTTAATTAAAAACAATAAAGCGGCCATATTTCATGCATGAAATGCACATTGAGATCAACCGAAGATGCAATCAAGAGTGGGCAAGTCAGCAAAGTCAAAGATAACACAGGAGACAAAGAGAAGTGTGCCCAGACATTAATCACGCTGTCAAGGGAGTGTCTGGATAATCATCAGAGCCGACGCACATCATGCCAGTCTGTAGTATCTAATTACTTGAGAATCTTTGACTCTTGGACCCAGAGAGGCAGAGGGGATAAGAGCAGCACAAGAGCAGCCGCCCAGCTGCCTCACGCCTCTGGGCTCTGTGATTGAACAGTCAGATTTTTTATTTATTTTTCCTTGTGCACTGGAACTCAGTGATCATTACTCAGAATGAGAACACACACTATAGCCTGGCCAGGGACTATCGACAGGGATTATATTTGCCATGTAGTTTGGCTTGAGGGGAAAGATAATGATTAAAACGGCATGTATTATTCTAAAAGGCTTTTCTTGTTGCCCTCTGCCCTGCAGATCAGAGGCTACTGTGAGCTTGTGCAAGTCTCGTTTCTCAGAAGAGTCAATTAGTAAAGAATGTGAACTCAATTGTATTACAACCAAAATATTGAATTTTGATTTGTTTTGAGCATAACGATTAAGAATAGTGTTGCATGCAATTTCCTCTGTGTGATTGTGGCAAAGCATTGGAACTTTCTCCTACTAAAGTTTGACGTAAATATCATCTTTTGAGCTTAAAAGTTTTGGAGAAGCAGATACAACCCTTGCCTGTTAAGTCCCTAGTGTTTTGTTTAGTGTCGGCTTATATTGTGTCTCTGTGGTTTCCAATGGTTTCCTTAATTGTCCCGTCTTTTATTGTCTTTCTGCCTTCCTTCATGTTGCTTGTTGTTGCTGGTTGGTCTGTGTTCAGACGTTTCGTTCCTCCTGCCTTTTCTGGGTTTCACCTTATTGGTTTTCTTGATTGTTTTCACATTTGGCTCGTGAGCTGTCCCTATGAATATAAAACCCACAAGGGGGGCATATACTTCACATTAACAGATAATTTTCTTCATTATTGCAACACAGCAAAAATACCAAAGGAGTTAGTTTGAGCCAAAACACCTGATATTCTGAAGAAACTCAATTGCACAACTTGTTGTCGTCATCATAGCTCTAGGTTGTGGTACTTCCTTAAAGCTATCCATTATTGTACACCCATTCATTTCAATTGAAAAGTTGAAATAACAAATATCCTGCTTTTTGCATTAATCATGCTCACTTCAAGTTTCTGACCAATCACAGGTCCCGCACAAGAAAAAAGTTCTGTTGGATGAACAAGTTGCAAGAAGGTCAAAAGCAAAGTTCCGTGAGAGAGAAGAAATGACTCTGTTCTTACTCAGTATGTTTCTTTCTCTGGTCTCTGCTATACAGATGAGAAAAATGTATTTTTCTCCCAGAGATGCAAGAAAGGAAGAACAACATTATGTTTTTGCAGCTCTGGTTTGGAATTTCTCATTACTTCGTCTGAGCAAAACTATTTTCTTGTATGGTGTCTGACAACTATCCTGTGATTGGTCAGAAATGTGAAGTGGGTGTAGTTGATAGAGAAAAGCCATTATGTCACTGATGTTTACTTTTTACCCTTCCATCATCCCTTGAGTGTTTTATGTGGTATAAAATGACTATCACTTTGAGGAAAAACACTGAAAGTCCCTGTTGTTGTGAAGTACTGTATGTACCAATGAATAGTTCACTGCTTTAACCCTGCAGTGTCTGCTTGTTTTCACTCTGGTTTTTGTTTCACTTGAATTTCTCTCCTTGTTATTAAAGTGCCGGGGTTGAAGATCACTTTTTGTTTCAAGGTCTGCTCCTTCTTGCAATGCTATTAGATACTGCCTCAAATAGCAGCCTTTCTTTATGCATGAAGCCATTATTGTTTGTCATGAGCTCAAGCTTAAGATATTGAAAAAGACAACAGTCTCACTCACGAGGACTTGAATTAATTGTGCTTGTTTTTCTTGCATATTTCAATATATCCCTGATCCAACATACTGGAATACTTAAACTATGTGTCATCATCAACCTCTGCAAAAAGCCTGATGATCAGCTATCCATTAAAACTGTGTTTGGAGTAAGTAGATGTCAAAACAAGCATAACTTTGGCCTTCTAATACCAGGATTCAATATATTTGCTGTGTGTAGCTTGTTTCTTTACTGTATATTGTCTGAATAGTATTGAGTATAGGATTTTTTTCATGAAAGTAATCAGTCCCAGTGAAGTGCAAAAATCAATATTGTCTGATGACAGTTTAGTTCGGCGTTTTTAAATTCATAAGCCTTCACAAGCAGATATAGTAATTAGATGCAAGGTTCTGGACCTGTGCCTCGTAGCTTGTCTCCACTTCTGTTTGCGATTTTAATGAGCCGGGTTTTGAGGCGTAGTTAGGAGGGCATGGTGTGTGGAAGCCAAAGCATCTATCTCAGAAATTTTTGGACAGAGTTTTCTTCAGCACATCACACGGGCGCCTCCAGCTTTTACTGGAACAGTTTCTAGTCAACTGTAATGCTTTTTGGAGTGTGGAACAGCACCTGCAAGTCTTATGGTGGAAAAAACTTGTGTGTAAATGTAGAGAGAACAAACCCAGAGGGGGAGTTTTCGCTATCTCAATGTCTTATTCATAAAAGATGGGAGGAAAGAGCATGAGAGCTGCGTCAGTCCCCATCCCTTCCCACACCGGTTCATCATGTACGAATGAGCCTATGAATTAAAGTGGTTGAAATTAGTTTTCTTGTAGTGGGCCTCGCTCTTTGGGTGGAGCTCGCAGTGAAGTCCCTTCACGTCTGCTCTGAGAGGACAGTTATTGTGGTTCTGGCTCCTGATAAGAAAACACCTGGTTGCCTTCTGGTGGAGGTAAACCAGGCACATAATGAGGTCCAGAGGTTGTCCTAAGACTGGGTGTAAATGGCTTATTGATGCCCTAGGATGCATGAAATGAACTTGCTGGGAAAAGGTAAGTCCGGGTTTCTTTGCGCACGATTGCCACTCAAACTTTGTAAGGACACAAGTGGATAAGTTGATGAGTGGATGTTTGGAACAGAGAGGAGAAATTCTTGTCTTTAATATCAAGACATTGACTGTTGATCACAATGGCTAAATCATGAATGAGTCTGAAGATTGATTGTTGATATTCATTTAAAATTCCGTAGATTTTGAGGCTCCAAAACATTGTCATAACATTCAGTAACAAGGTTTTATTCGATGCAACCTACTGGGGATCAGCAAATGAAGCTGATTAATGCCTACAAAGCAGATGAGGGCTATAAAAATATATCTTGGCTGCTTCAGTCTGCTGTTTTCCCTGAAATGTCATTAAGAACTGACAGTTAAGGACAATTGAGGACATAGAGACAAGATCATGGGAAAAAAAACAACTTTCAGATAAAACTCTTTCTGCTTCAGTAAAATGCAAAGCCAAACCCGGCACGACTGCAAAGGAGCTGCAGGAACGTTTTGCTGACACAGGAGTGGCAGTGCATTGTTCCTCAGTGAACTGTTGCACAAACAGGGCCGACTCGTGAGGCAGAAAAAAACACTGACCTGTCTCATGTTAAAGTCAAGTTTCTTCAAGTTGGAGAATCTTAAAATAGAAAGAGAACCCAGCAACTATGACGGGATGCTCGGTGCTTTGCTAATGCTGAAAGAATTCACATTTTTTCATCACAAACCTGACCTATCATCCTTTTTATTTTGACTTAACTGCTTGCTTGGAGCTCTTAAATCCTCATAACCTGGATGGAAAGTTCAATTTCGATGTAATACACACCTGGTTTCTCCAAATTCTTCATTTTTCCTTCCTTCCAGCAATGATATAAAATGTTTGACTCCCATATGAAACATTACCCACAGTTCATTGGAATGCAAGGCAAGTCAGATGCTTTATTATCGATGATCATTATGTAATGCATTGTCTGATAAATAATAAACATTGCTGTTAAAGATATTCAAGATGCAAATATTTTGAAAATTTTGTCAAATCTAAAGCAGATCTTTGAAGCTGACTGCTTATTTCATTTTGAAGGTTGAAGGAGTGGGTGTTTCTGCCATGTTTGACTTCACTCTAATATGTTGACTCAAAGGATAATTTATAAGAGCTGTCCCTGAAGTTAAAAATATGAAAAAAAAATATTTAAAAATTATGCAGCTGAGATATTTTCAGATTTCCCTCCAGTCCCATTGTATTTTAACAATTTCGTTCTTGTTTACATGCTACAAATACGTTGTCTATGTGCAGATGGCGTGTGGCTGGAGTCGAGAGAGTGGTCTCTTTTACCTGTCCAGCTTGGTTGGGCTTTCAAGATAATGTGATAATGTGTGTATGAAAACGCACCTATCAAAGCAGTCGAGCTCTCTGCTAGTCAAGCTGGTACTGCTGACTGTTTTTCAGCATTTGAAATTATGCCACCATGGCTCCATCAGACGCTTTGAAGGCTTAAAGATTTATTATCCCTCAGGCATCCGTTTATTTTACCCTCTTTGAAGTAATTCTGGACAAAACTGTCCATTTCCAAAATATCTGCTATAAAAAGTACAGATTAACAAAACTATCCAACAGCTAGTTTGTTGGTGTCTCAAAGACTTTCCAAAACATTGCATTCAGATTCTAAATTAAATCTTAAATCGTCAAGGGAAAAAAAACATGCTTTTCATGACGCTGTTTAATGTAATAGAAATTACTATATTTTTCTTCTTTTCTGAGGTTAAATGTTTAGATTAGCTTCAAAACTATCTAATACTAAATGATATTCAGGATTTTAACTGGTTAAATGCTAGTTTGATAACATGATGCTCTTGTTTTGTTGGGGGGGAAAAACACACAAAAGGAATTATTTTCCCATATATCATATTTGATGGCAGGGGAAGTCCCTCCTTCAGTTTTCTTCTCAATTTGTAGAGCTTGTATATATTGAGTTGCTATATTTTGTTTGGTCTGGTTGGGCTCCTGTCATATGAGTTGGAGTAAGTTGTAATGTAGATGGATGCATCAGTGAGTGTAGATGCTTCACCTTGCTGCATCTCTACTGGAGATACAGGTCACATTATTTGATTCAGAGCATTTTGTAGAGAGAAGCACTTCTTCATCTTGCTCTTTGATTGAGGAAATGAAATGACAACAGTGGTTGAGCTGGGAGTTTGTTTTACCCACCCACCTGGGTGGGACGACTCTGCTCGACCAGCTTCTGGTTTGATGAACGAAGCTTTTTCTCATCCACACATCTCAGACATAGCTGGCTCTTCCCAAACTGATATATAACATGAGGCCCTTGATATTTGCGTATCATTTCAGTTAAACGAGCAACTTTGGATTTATCCGTGTGTGGCCTCGCTCTTGGTTTCCAGCCCTGACCCAGGTGGTATCGATTATCAACATTATCAATCATTTCTGGTTAGACACCAACTAATAAACCTTGAACATCAAGCATATTTCTTGTTCTGTGCTCTATTTGTATGTCATGAAGACACAAGGACAAAATGAGTCCACGCGCCCACATGTACCGTTCTTGTTATCAGGATAAACTACAGCTGCTGGGAGAGTGAGTGATCTGTGTGTGTTTGTGTGTATGTGCTTTTCAGCTCAGCGTCTCTGGCTCAGGCAGTTGGCTGTAGCAATTTAGCAGGAGTGAACACTGACCTTTGACTCCATTACAGCTGATTGGATTGGTGCTCCCCCCCCACACACACGCACACACACACACACACACACACACAGAGCTGGCCGGCTGCCGAGCCCTCACCCTGCAGTGGCACAACGAGGGCCACACACAGTGTACAGCCCTCTCTCCCACCATCCATCGCTGTATCCATCTCCCTCACCCATTGCACAGTTTGTCCTTCCTGTTTCCATTCATTCATCTTTGCCTCTCTTCTCTTTCTGATCAGCTTCTCTATCTCTCCTGCAAACAAATTATCCTGGATGCTACTTTGACTTTTTTTCCCCCTCCTCCTTGATGATGTATCTCTGCTATTCATCCAATCATCTATCTCTTAATGTTCACTCTAGTTCTTTTATCATGGCATCACTCTGCTCCTGCCTCTCTGTTATCCACACCTTCATATTTTTGTGACATACTTTGTTACTTTAAGTAAGTGAAGTGACACCTCAATATTCCACCCATATGTGATTGCTGAACATTATATTCCAAATCATTAATCTACAGATCAAATAGTCCCCTTGACAGTCTTCTGCAATATTTTGGCACATGGCTGCAGAGAGTGGTCCCGTTTAGCATTAGTGAGGTTACACACTGATAAAGTCCTTTTTTAATTTATGCTAAAATAGTTTCATGTGGATTGGATCAGGACTGTGAGGTTGTATCCTTTAGAGTGTGATTGTCTATAAAGCTGCGGCCTTTGAATGCAGGTTAAGCCTCCCAACAATGAGATGGTCTTTTCGGATTTAGAATTTCTGGGCTGCGAAGAGCCTCTTAGGCCTGACTCAAAAAAAAATGTGCTCACCCTTGTTGACCTAGTCCTGTTGCACGTTCATTAATGCTGCAATGTAACTATGAAACATCGTGCATGGTACATTAAACCTTTGCAAGTTACACAAATAAGGTTTGAATACGTCATATGTGAAGCGAGAGCTGAGCAGACACTCACGATATTTGATAAGCAAAAATGATTAATCCAATCATCCATCTATTTTCGATGTGGCATCACAATTTTATACCACTATTAGTCAAATGAATGCTGTCATTACTTGTATTATTATAATAACTACAAGGTGTTTGGTTATCTCTCATTGACCTATCTTCAATATTCAATATCATCATATACGAGGCGTACTTCACTTTTTGTGGTCCAAATATCGTTTTGGTGAACAGCATGTTGGATTGACTCCAGGAAGATGAGCTGTATTTGTTGCAGCTAATGGAGATCAAAATAAATAACAATAAATAATAAATGCAAGGAGTAAAGAAGCCCAGCCCTGCCTTCTCCCACTCTTCTCTCAGGCTCTTCAGGGTGGATCCGAGGTGAGCCCAGCCCAACCAAGAGATATAATCTCTACAACAGATCTTGTGGACCCCTGGATCTGATCTCACATGCCTGTGCTTGGTGCAGCGCCAATGAATTGTGACCGGGTCACCCTGATAGAGATCAAGTAAAAACATTATTCACTCCCTCCAGTTTCACCTCTTCTACTTTAACCCCCCCCCCCCCCCCCCCCCTTGCCATGGTCACCTCTAACATCATTATCTGTTGGCACGGGTACTGAGCGTCTGGCAAATGCGGCAGCAAAACCATGTGTCATTTTGTCACATTTCACATTATTTGCCACTTTTTTCTTATTTTTCTGGTCATTTCTGAGAAACACCTCCCCCACTTCCTTTGTTCACACATTTCATTTTGGGAGCTTTATCAGTCACGACAAAGTGACTGATTGACTGACCCCCCAAAAGCAGAAGGGCCCACATAATCCAGGGTTGAACTTTAAAAAAAGCCATTTAGTTTTTTGTTAAAACTAATGTTATTGACACACTTCACCAAAATCAAGATAAAGGAAACAGAACACCATCCCAGCAAACATCGGCCAGGGCGCAGTGCACAGATTTAATAGTCGATCATGGAGAGACAGTCACACCAGTAGCCAATTTTAAAACAACCAATTACATGAACAGAAATGTGAGAAGACTGTGGGAAAGGGGCAAACTTTTCCTGCTTTTAGGCTCTTTGTTTACACGATAACTGCATTCAGTTACTAAAGACTAAACTTTTTGAAAACTGTTTTGAAAGTACAACACTCCTCTCTCTGTCGCCATATTAATAGGGCAAACAAGCGGTCGTGTGTGCGCGTTATAAAATAAAAGCACAGCACCCACTAGTTGTGTGACATGCAAACTACAGTGTCTATGATCTTTCTGGCATTTCTGTGTGTACGGCGATGAGTCTAAAAATAGGAAAACACAAAACTGATGCAGTTTTGAGTCGATCGTTGTCATGTAAACATTGCAACCATTAACACTCCTCCGAAATGCCCTGCTGGTAATTGAACTGAGCCTTTCTCTTGGGTAACCCAAGCTTGATAAAGTTCCTCCAATTTCTCCTCATGAAACCTTTTTCTAAAAACATTGGAGAATTTTCGCAGGTGTGACCAGGCCCTGCGAAATGGAAGACCAGTGTGGCAAGGGTTAATTTGATTACATTTGCATCCCTCATAGTTTTCTCTCTCCTTTAACCTCCCATCCTTTTATCATCCCAGTCGTCCTCTCCGTTATCACCTGCTGTCTCTCAGCCTGTCCTCCGTTCCAGCTCATAGCCCAGAGCCTTGCTTCTTGGTTAAGGTCACTGTCAGCTTCCATTAACTGTGGCTCAGTACATTCATCACTGTGGTGGCGTCTGTGTTTTCCCGCATACTATAGCAACCTCTGACATGTTGCTCTCATCAGGTGAGTCCTGTTCAGGTACACCAAACAGGGCAGCGTCTCGGGTTTGTGCCAAGTTTGTTCAGTTGTTTTCAATGGCTTTTGTAAGTTTTCCCCTTCGAGCCGCCAGAACATATCCAGGGTTAATGTTCCTCTGGCCCCCAGCAGGAAGAACCAGGTTGTATAAAAGTCATGCATCATAAAAATATTAAATATTTATCAAAACACATAGAATGTAGTATAAGTGTAAGAAGAAATATTAATTGAAATAATAAAAAAGTAATATTAATGAATGTTGTTTACTACAAATTAATAACCTCCCAGCTATTTCAGTAATCATAGGATTAATAAGACTTTTTATTGCCTATGGGGATCCCAACAGCCATTATTAATAGACGCCATATTAGATTTGCAGAAAACACAATGTTGTTCAAGCACGTCCCCCCACACTTTGAAATGACCCGTTAGATTCCTCAATTGTTAATGTTGGCATGTTTTTTTCTGTTGAAAACAGAGTAGTTCCCGGTGCTCTTAGTGCTGAGGAATCACTGCTGTTCTCTTCACTCCCCTCTCACCTCAACTAGTGGAGGCAGATGGTCACCCACCTCTGGGGCTCTATCTGTTAAAAGTTTCTTTCTTCTAAAGAGAGTCATTTTCCTTCCCACAGCTACTCATGTGGGGATTGTCAGAAAGTTTTATTTCTCCACTCAGAGCCACTGGAAGTGCACTTCAGTTGTGTGATTTTGTCTGAGCAATGCATAACTTTCCAAATGAGTGCACAGAGTTAAAGTGCTGCTTCTGTCTCACATTGTGAATCCTTGCAGCCTGTTGCTCACAATACTTCACTTTACAACAGACTTCAGTTTCAAAGCATTTTTTTTTCTATCTTTACTTATCTTCAGGGAGTAACTGGACTGTATATCAAGGCTAAGCACACAGTGCCTCTTGTGGTCATTGGTAAGGGGCAATTCACAGATTGACTAAGTCATTGACAATGACGTTGTTATCCATGTACTAAGTATCTTCTGGCAGATTTTCTCAAGTTGCGTCTTGTTGGTTTAATAGACCTGCAGTGTCAGGATAACCCTTTTGGAGCAGCCACTCACCGGTCGTTCAAGCTGCAAGCTGTTTATTATGAGCCATAGTAACATTTTATGGCCACAGCACTCTCTAGTGGCCGTTCTGATTATGAGTGGAGCAGAGGAGGAATTGACAGGAGATTGGGATGGAGACGGATGGAGCTATTGGCATTGACGTTTACTGTGTGCTAGCAAGTGAAAAGCCCTGCCTTTCCCACCGGATTGTTCTCGTGTTAACAGTATCTGAAGCACGCAAAGCTGTAATTTCAGGACTCGTGTTTGCACATTGTGTCATTCCTGTTATCATTCTTAGTCAGTCACCTGCGAAATGCATTGAAAGTGTAAGCGCAATCTATTTATATGAACATCAAATTTAGCAAGCTCTGTACAGATTGACAGGCAATCATAACACTACAGTTAATGTTTTTGTCTGTTTAGTTTTTTACTTTGCAAAGTGTGACCTGAATTGAACCCAATTTCTACTTGTAAGCCTTGTGTTTTACATCCTTACCTTAAACTATAATTTCCCTACTAAATTGAACCAAACTTTTATTGTTTCATCAAATTGAGTTTCCAGGACAAGAGATCTTTCCGTGTTGATAGATTTTCTGATTAAAAAGAGCTCTGGCATTTTGTTCCAGACTGGTTAAATAAATATTTAACTTTCAGTTCAGAGACATTGTTGCAGTGTTTACTCTGTGTATTACAGTCTTTTAGTCACCTGCTGAAATTATTTGTTGTTGTTTTTTTAATATTTGCTCTTTTTCCCTGTTAGAGTCTAATGCTTTGCTCCCTGCCTTCTGAGTTGTTGTTCCGGTCTTCATCTGGTTTATGGATATCAGATATGTAAGAGTGCTGATTAATGACGGTTTCTTCTGGGGGATGAAATCACTCCAAGCCATGCAGGTGGGAATAAAAATGGGGAACATTTTTATTCCAAATCGACAGCCAGAAAAGTGACGATGAGAGATGAGATCAACAGAACGATGCAGCTGCCTCAAGTGTACTTATAGAAATAACAAATAGACATATATTTTGATTGAGCACTGCATCACTTTCTGGTAAAATATGAAGCTACTTTCCAGTTGGACAACAACCTTAAACAAATTATATCGTTGTGAGGCGCTCTGAGCAGTGCAATCACACTAAAGGTAGGGGAGTAAAAAGAGTTGTTGGTTTTTAAGGCTCTTTATGACTTGATTCTGTGCTGCTGGAAAAGCTGCAAAACTTTGCAAGCTTTTATTCACCTGATACCTTTCTGCATTCGATAAAGTACTGATGCTTGTATGGAAGAATTGTATTGCTGGGAATGCCCGGGAAACATAAGGGCTGAGTTCACTTCACCATCCATAACATCACTTTGTATATTTTCTACAAAATAAGCATGAAAACAAAAATCGGAGTCTTGTACCTTTAGAAATAATGTATGAATACGATGTTTAATAAATCGGTGAGAGAAGGTTACTATTATGTTGAATGCAATTCAAATTGGGTTTTATTAACCTTGACAACACTGAATAAAATTGAACACACACACACACACACACACACACACATTTGTATACAGGCCAATCTGTTGGATTTTGCTCTGTGCATCAAGCAGTCGATGACTTTACAGTAAAATATTGGGATGGTTTCCAGTATGTGATTGCAAGCTTTCATTTACTGCTGAGTACGACTGCTAATAAGCTAGACTAACTGAGTGGCTATGATCCTGTATTAATTGTGCTAAATTGCACGGTCACGCAAACATATTTGGCTTTTGGTTTGTGTCCATATTGCTGATCAACTAAGAGTTACACCATGAGTCATGTGCAAATGCCAGGATTGAAATGAGGGTGTCATGTACTGTATTGCTTATATTCACAATGAGATAATTAGATGGAGTGTTGAGCCCTCTGCAGCACAAATTAAAGGTGATCCCATGGAATTAGAGGTGTCAGTTGAGAAATATTTTAGTTACCAGAGCTTTACAGCTATTTAATCAAAACTTGCTTAATAAGATTAAATAACCCAACACGAGAGGTGATTTGTGAGAAAAATAAGACAACGAGCGTGACAAAGCAACAGAAGAGATTCAGAATAAAATGGTGAGACCTAAGAACAATTACAAAAACCAATTAAATTATAACAAAGTCTGAACAAAAATTAAATAGGTTCAATTCAGGAAAAGTTTCTCATCACAGTAACAGCAGTATCTCTGCTAAATGCTCAGCGAACAATGCATCATAAACAATGTAAATGTTGCCAGACCTTATTAATTTAACTGTGTGTTATAAATTACTCTGTGCACATATATTTCTTCCAGCATTTTGTGTGATCTTGTACACATAACAGATTTCCCATATCATCACCACTAACCCATCTCGTAGAAAACAGGATTAACACAGCAAGATCATCTTAGTTTTCTTCCCAGAAGAGTAAACATTTTCCATCCGTCTTTACACCTAATAAAAAAGTCTTAACTATAATGTGTCCAACTAAGCAAATAGATGCAAACTGATTTTAACAGCTGGAATCATTCATGAGCTATTCTATGAAATAGGTTAGATCAGATGTAAGGATTCCCCTCTGTGCGGATGAAATCCAGCTTATTCTACTATGCTCCTTGGATCTTTACAAGATATGAAAACTGGATTTTAAGATATCTTTCTGAAACATACCATGAATAAAATTGAATTTCTTGATCTTTCGTAATGTCACTCTTATTCTCATCACATCTTGCCTTGACTACTGTGGTTCACTAAAAACATCCCCTCATTATACTGGTCCAAAACTTTGCAGTCCATAATCACCTCAATGCCCCACGCTCAAAATATCAGGTTCCACATTGAATTTAAAATCCTCCTCTCTACTCTGAAAGCACTCCGTAATTTTGCTCCTCCTTACATTACAAATCACCTTGAAATATCCACTTTCTTGTGTACTCTTAGGTCCATGTCTGCCTTTCTCCTCTCGGCTCCATCTGCTCATCTGGAATACACTTATGCATGACTTCCCCCTGACAATCTCTCCCACCTCTCTATCACCATCGCTTATTTTTTTTAAATTTCTTTCCTTACAGATTGGACACAATGTATATGATCTCCACTACTTGTTTTTTTTATTTTTTCTTATCCACTTTTTGGTTTGTCTTTTTGTTTTTCAAAGTTATATTGGATAAACGTAAGAGCTTTCAAAATAAATGTTTTCACATTATTAGTAGGTTTATATATTTTGATCACAGCTATTGGTTCATCGATTAAAAACATCCTTTAAAAAAAAAGTCCCCACACACTCCTGCAGGCGCTGCTTTACTCTTTTAAGCTCTGGATTTCTGCCTGAGGGTGGCAAGCTTGATGATCCGCCATAGTATCTTAGAAGCTCTTTTGAAGGACAGCCTGAGGGACAGGCATCTGAAATGTATGTTTTTATTCCGTGACTGTTTATCCACCACTATGTTGTGTTGGTTAACCATCACCAGTTGATCTGAAGAAGTTGGAAGGTCATCTCTGTTCACTGTCTGCATCAAAATATGCCCTTTATCCCCTTGTTACAGGAAACAATGCGATGGGTTTTGACTTAGTGTTATGCCCCTGTGTCTCTCGAAACCATATTTTGATGTATTATTCAACAATGGATCCAAGTAAAACATTTAAAATATGTGTGGGTATACAAACAGCACTTCTGTACATGCACCCTGGGAGCTATCATTCATCTGTGAATTCGAATAGAGCTTCCTGAAATATGTCTGCATGCACAGGCATGTGTGTTCTTATATTAATCTGAATGTGTGTACGTGTTAAGAGAAGTGTGTTGGTAAACAAGAGTTGGCCTTGAGTTCATCAATTGTGCACTGCAGTCACAAGGGTGCTGGTAATGAACCAGGTACTTTGCTGCTATAACTGAAATTAAAAAAGGAAACACAGCGTGATTTACATGGTAATGAAAGTATTAGCCAGTCTTTGACACAGTTCCAAATGCGCAGACAACAAATATCAATTAGCTCCTTTAATCCTTTGATGCGTTTCATATTCTGAATCAGGTAAGTTGGGGGGGGGGGCTTGTCCACTTTAGCCTGATAAAGCTTTTGTTAAGAGGATAATGATCAGGCAGAAAAAGGAGCATGAGGACATTTCCTGATAGCTTTCTGCTAATAGCAGTAGTGGTTTTAATTATAGCAACCAGGTTTTGCAAAGGAAACTAGATTGAAGAATAGGCTGGGTTGCTGTGCACTTATGTTCAAATTGCTGCAGTACATGTATGCACACAGCAGGTCTGTAATAGGAATTCTTCCACGCTCCTCTCTCATTGTGAAACCACCTTTTCTTATTGGAGATGCAAGATGCATATTGTGTGTGCAGAGATGTTTGTGAGACTGAGGGAGTCGGCAGGCGGACAGTTGAGCAGACCTATGAAAGCATGAATGTGTCTGAATTGTACAAATTGTCCTTTGTTCGGGGATGGAAACCAACTTACTTAGCAAATCTTCAGACTGAAAACAAAGACTCCGCCCTCTGCATTTCAAACAATCCTCAGGCCTGAGTTGGTAACCCTTTCCTCCTTGCCTGTGCTTAGACAAGAAGATATTTTATATTAAAAGACAACTCATTACCTTTTTTGACGGTTACTCAAGGTTGGTAAATTTGCTGAAGAGTCCACCTAATATCACTACCCATTTAATGAATGTAGTACATGTATACTTTCTGTTGCATCAAATTTAATAGATCTGGATTTTTATTAATTAATTTTTACTGACTGTCATTGTTACAACGATCAAAAGTAAAAAAAAAAAAAAGAAGAAGAAGAAAAAAACATTTTTTCCCATTTGGGATTCAGTGCTTTTTCATCAAGACAACATAAGAAATGGCAGAAAAGCAAAGGTTGTGTATTTTCATCTTGGAGTTGTGGAGCAGTTCGGTGCTGCTTTGGGCCATTTTCAATAAAATATTCAGGAACTTGCCTCAGGCTGGAGTTGCTAATGTTCCAAGTTTGGTCAGAGTAACAGATAAAAGGATTTCAAAGCTTATCAGATGTGGGGGGGGGGGGGGGAACAATTACTCTGAGCGGGCATTTCTGGTACTGGACTCAGATTTACACTTAAGGTCACCCCAGGTCAATTCCTTCCGCGCTGTTTCAAAGACCTCAGGATGCCAGTCAAAGTCAGGTTTGTTCACTTGTGCAGCCCCAAAAGAGGAGATATTTGTTGTTGTCCTTGTAGGACAGAAATGACATTTTGTTTAATCAATCAAAATATGCAACCAATCTAAGTGTAAAAACATTTCAAATTAGGCAAAAAAAAGATAACCCCTTCAAACCGAATATCTTAAATTTCTTTGTGTAAAAAAGAAGGAAGTTCAGTGTCCAAACCTTTGAGGGTTCTTTTCATAGCCTGTACAGACACATTTGTCCTTGCTTTCTTTATTCTATTGAAAAATGTTGGCAGACAGTCTCTGTTGTTTTTGAACTGTGTCTCTGCAGAAAATATTTGCCCTTTTTTTCACACAGTAAAATCTGGTGCTGGACCATCAGTAATAAACTTAGAGATGTTGCTGCCAACTCTTGTATTTCTTTAAACTCTCAGAGTCTGGAAAGTCCTTCTAAAGTATAAGCATTTTTGGCATAATTAAATAATTTCTATTGGCTTATGAGTTGACTCACTAATTGTTGTCATTTTTGTTCCTCGGCTTAACTTCAGAGACTCTGGTCACCATTTATCTAACTTATTCTTTATCCACTGCAATGAGCATGTGGAGCAAATTCCAGCTGAGTATGTGCAAAGACAGGCCGTACCCTGAACAGCTTGCCAATCCATCACACACACACACACGCACGCACGCACACACACACACACACACACACACGGAGATGTTGAGTCATCAATCTGTCAATAATGCATATTTCTGGACTGTGGGAGGAAATCAGAGACCAGGGATACTCCCACTGTGAGGCGAGAGTACTAACCACTACACCAAAGAGACCAAGCATTTAAGGAAGAAGAAAATATTTCTGACATTAATTTCCTCTAAAATTGGAGCTCAGTGGGTACTTCATGGGGAATCCCTGACCAATTTTTTTTTTATGTCTAAATATTTTTCATTGCATTTTGTTTGAACAATTTGGACACTAACCTCAGTGGAGTTCCCTTGGTTAAACAAAAGTCAACTGTAATAATTGTGAACAGTCTGAGAGAGATGTGGTTGTTTCCCTCATGAAGGTAGTTGTTAAATCAATTTCGAACAAACAAATTACATGAGGGACAAAACTCGGCAGGTAGACAGTTACACTTAAATTTCTGTCACTCTAAGTTAAGGTGTGCCACAAGGGTCAGTCCTGGGGCCACTCTTGTTCATACTTTACACCAATAACATCAATGACAATATATCAAATGCAGAATTTCACTATGTTGTCACGTCATCACTATGAGTCCCTAAGCAAACCCTTGACACTCACCTGCTCTCCAGAGCACCCTGATGTGGCTGCACACAGCATCCTAGAAATAGGATGGGTAAATGTAGAAACGGAATTTCCCCAAGGGGATTAATAAAATGTGATTAGTTTACTTTAGTGTGCTAAATGTTAGAGGATGGATGAAGGAAACAGACCGTGATTGTAGGACTCTTAACGGTTCAAAAAAAATCCTGTTTTCATGCCATCAGCATGCTTTGCTGTGTGCACGTGTCCACATGTTTATAGAGGTTTCTTAAATGTTCCCAAACAGCCCTTCACTCCCCTCAAGAAGAATGGTTAAAAAAAGAAAACAAAAAAACTGTCTTTGAACAGAGTTTTCCATAAGAGTCTTTGTTTGTGTTCTCAATGTGCACTGAGGTTATCTTCAGTTTGCCCCTGAGTCTTCAACAAAACCCTGACTAAGCTTTGATCACTTCCTCCTCTCTGAAATCCTCCCTTTTTTGTTTTCTGTCTTTTTTTTGAATCTCACACTTTGCTCTCCTCCACCTACATCCAGCTCCATTTTTTTCTTCATCCCTTATGTCTTTTATCTTTTTTATCCCTCCCTAAACCCGTATTGTTTTTCTTCTGCTCCCCACTTTTCTTTACTTCCCCTCTCTGAACCCATTCTCTTCACTGGATGAGCGAAAAAGAGACATCTGTCTAGAAATCAAAAGTGCAGGGCGTCGTGTCTCCACATGAATTCCTACACACCTTGTAATTGCTGTCAGCGAGCCCTCCGACAACTCACTTAATTGCCTGCCATCCAATTTATGGAGAGACTGGGGAGGCGGGGAGGAAGGAGAGAAGAAGCAGGGAGATGACAAAAGGAGGATGGAGGGCAGGAGAGGTGGCGCACCCCGCCCCAAAAGAGGTGGTTGCTAAGCAGTGAAAAGAAGAGCTGAGGGTTCATGAAAGAACGAGTAATGTTTCATAAAAGTGAGGATTTTCATGGTGAGAAGCATGATTATTGGATTTCTCCCACACTCGGAAACGAGAGTCTCATGATGGACCTGCAATTAGCACAGCAGTCATTAATATTCGCGACTTGAGTGGAATGAAGGCGGAGAGGTAATGATTCTTGGTGGGAGTATTGCATAGACGCTGCCATTGTTCAGGCAGACATTCTGCACAATGTAATTGGTATAAGTGCTGTCATTAATGCTCCACTGAGCTATATAATGTTTTATGTGAAGATATGTTCTGGGCCATTTTTGCTACATTAGGTAATACTGTGTTGGGAACTTGGACAAGAGTTTACTTGTCAGCTGCGTTGACATTTGACTGTAAGGTCTTGTATTACATTGACAGATGAATCTATCAGCGAGGTTCAAAATACCACGGGCTCGAGGAACAAACAGGGAGGAAGACAAATAGACCTTTTCAACGATGCTGGGCTCTACCGGAAAGAGCATAAAAAGTTAAATACAGATCAACAGTGATCAACTGCCAGCATTGGAACCATAGACCAATATATCAAGGGTCGCACAGATAAGAGGATCCAGACAAAAGTCAAAGAAAATGCACAAAAGTCTGTGGTGTAGTCACTGATTTCCAGGGTTTTCATTCCTTTTTTCTTAGTTTTTTTTGTTTTTTGTGGCAGCAGTCTGCCACTGAACCCACTTTGTTTCCATGTAACTGCAGAAACAAATCAAATCACATTTATCTGTTGTTTGGGGCCTTTTAGTCTGTGCCTGTCAAAGTAAGGCTGACTTACAGATTTTGCCTTCCTTGATGTCAACAGATTTGAGAAGCGATAACTCCGCTATGCTAACAAGCACACACACTGGCTGTTAGCATCAACAGGAGCTGTAATAAAAATCTTTGGGACCTTGAAGCATCTTGTATTCCTCCCACACATATGTGCAGTACATGTATTCATTTGTGGTGAGAGCAGAAGCAGGGATGTTTTATACAAGTGACAAAAATAACAAGCAGAAATTATCTTAATATATTTATTGATATAATATTTCAGGTTGAAAATGAGGAATAAATGTAATTTATAATAATAAATGCTATCCATTTTGAATAATTAATATAATTATATTTCACTTACAAAGCCATTAAGTGCCTATTAATAAACATCACTTGTTGTGTTTGGTTTAGCTATTTATTATGGAAAAAAACCACAAGTCTGACATTTACTACTTGGCATGAGGCAAGAGTGTGAGATTTCAAGGATTTAAATTATTCCGATGTGTTTTTTTTCATTCTGACAGTGGAGTACCTTTAATCACTATGATTATGGTTAATTTCACCTATACTGCCATCCCAAAACAAAAAACAAACAAACAAAAACACAGTCAACCTGTCACCTTCCTCTCCCTGCCGCTGAAAACTTTGTGCGCTGCTTGCCTCGCGGGTCCCTCATCCCCCCGTGTACTCACATATATCATATGCTGTATCATAAAAAGGAAGGTTTAACACATTCAAAATCATACTTTCCATCAAAAGTAAAAGTCAGAAATGATTGTCGCCAAATAATTAAATTTTGACAGATGAATAAAAAAACCATGATCCCTGATGCCCTTGAGTATTTTAGTACGATTTACTAAAAGTGTTGAAAAGTTGTCAAAATCACTAAATACATGTGACATTTTATGCCAGACTCTACGATAGAATATAAATTTACCCACAATCTGAGCCATCCAGTGTCACTTTTTTGTTTTCTGGTACTTTCATTACTCAGCTCCAGCTGTCATTCAGCCATCTGTGATTATTATACTCTGATGTTTACAAAGTGGCAATTTTCCAAATGGAAAGTTGTTTGACTTGATAGTAATTCACCTAAGACGTACACGATTGCTTTTGGACTATGAAAAAAAATTGAGTAAAAGGCACATATTGTCGTTCATCACTGTTGGGCCACGTAGACGCTGGACACAACGACAGAGGGAAATGAAAAATGAACTTGAAGCCATTTACTGTTGGAGGCAGGTACAGTTCTGTACATGAGTTATCTTTGAGAATAGCAAACTGAAGAGACAAAGGAGATCCAGAACAAAAACATGTGGTTAAAACCCGACAGACATAGACACAAGAAGGCTTGAACACAAACTAAAGACTGCACTAATTCACAGACATACACATGAGGTTCTGCCCTCTGGTCGCACGGTAGTTTCCACGGTAGACCACGGTAGACCACGGAAGGTGCTCAGCCAAATCAAGTGAGGTCTAGAGCAAAACACATTCAGCTCTAAGGGAACTGCACAGGGTACAGATAAGGAGTGAACAACAGTGCATCTCCGACAAGTCAGAAGACTTCCCATCAGCCACCTGGTTTTCACAGCTGGGACAAAGAGATGGAGGAGCAGCAGCCGTGGCAGGAATCCCCCAAGGAGTTAAATTGGAACTTTAAACCTGTATTAATTAACTTTTTACAGACACATAAACAAAGAGTAACACATTTAATCATGCTTTATTTTTTAACACTTCAAACACAAAACATTTCTTAGTGTACCTGTGAAGCATTCCTTTCAGTTCCCAGCATACTGATCACACCGATGTACCAGATTTGTCACCGTTACTTGACCTCAGGCAACCAAGCACAGTATCAAACAGCTTAAGCACAGATATGGATGAATTTAGGAATTTGCATATCACCAATTCAACATTTCGGCATCACGTCCATGCTAAATATTGAGCTTCCAGCGCAGATACCAGAGCTAACATTTTATTAATCCTATTATTTATTTTAAAAAAAGAAATACAGAATTGTTTTTGAGACATTGAAAGTTTAAAAAACGAACATGATTTAAAAAAAAAAATTTTTTGAAAGTGTAATGAAAGCACTTAAAAATCAGCCATGGAAGTGTTTATTTTCTTATCAAGGAGAGTTATTTCCTAAGAAATCATCACAAAGCCCCAAAATTAATGGATTATTGTCTTCATGGAGTCCCACTACTGGTTCTTATACAAGATAGTTCTGACAGTAGAATCTGATTAGATGAGAAAAATCATCCATATATCCCTCCACCTCTTTCAAATGTCAGTAATGACATCAATTACAGCTGACTCTGTGCTGGTAGCATCACAATAATAGCAGGTATTTTTTTCTCTGGTTGCCTACAGAATACAAATTCACATACATTCCTAACCTAAATAATATATGCGCTACTTGATTGGCACACGCTGTTGAAATACAGAAACCTACAACTAAACAAACTGATATTCCATACAAATCCACTTAAATTCTATCATCACAAGGGCATTGATGAAACAAACTGCTGTTCACCATTCTCATATTCATTGTATGGTTGGACACACGGTAGCCATTAACGTCATGCAACAAATATTGAATGTTTATGTTTCCAACGTAGCACAGCAAAGCAGGGTACTCCAAATGGAGCGTTTGAGAGAAAGACGTTTGCTTCCCTGCACAGGGAGTAGAGAGTGTTCATGTTCAGTGTGGATCACAATGCAGCCAAGGAGTGCAGAGGCAATGAGGCGCTGATACAAACAATCATGTGTAACAGTCAGGTGAGGCACACGAAGGGCGGAGCAGTAAGACGCTTGCAGAGACTCTTAAATGACAGATAGTCCACATGAGCACAGCCATGGGACATTAAACCAAACATGAACATACAAACTGCCAAATGTAATAAAGAGACATGAGTGAGTCAGGACAGGAATTGATGCGAGAATTAAAATGCTGCTGTGGGAACATGACATAACCAGAGACATAAAACACAAAGAACTGTGAGGGAATTAAACATGAGGGAAACTTACTGAGAAACCCAAACATGAAGACACAAAACAAGGACAAAACACCAGTCACTGCATTTATACAGATTAAAACAGTGAGGATTTTTTTTTTTATTATGTTTGATCCAGGTTTTGTTTTAAGTACCGTGAATAATCAGACTTTTATGTAGACTAACTATTTCTCTAAAGCTCTACTGATTGTTTTATATCTTTATATAAATATTCGAAATTTTTTCATTGAAGAGGGCGACTTGTCACAGTAGTTGTAGTTCATTTCTTTTTCAGTCTAAAATGCTGATTTGAGGCTGGTGATGGTGTATTGTATAGCTCTCTTGGCTCACATCAAGACTTCCATGGTGCTTATGTAGCTTGTGCAGTTTGCAGGTTGTCTCGTGCTTTAATTTTTCCCAGGTGTGTTTGCCTTGTGATGGACTGTAGACCTGGTTTGAGTATGCTCCAGCACCACCATCCTTAAGTTGGATAAAACTGTATAGATGATAGATGGAAATTGGATTTTATATGATTCTTATTACATTTGTCGGTTTTCTTGCTTTTTCTCTTCTCTTTTTTGCTCGCTGTGGTTATGTCTCTTTTAATTTATTTACATCTGAGAAGCACTGAAGGACAAAGAATCGATTGTTTTTCCTCCTGAGATCCATGTGTCACAAGCATTTAAGATTAAGTCTTCCATAATGTTAAGAACTATATCCAATGTTGCAAGAAATAAGAAAACAAATATCTAATTAAAGTTCAAAATTTCATCCAGATTGTAAAATTGAAGTAAAAATATATATTTTAAAAGCTGCAGGAAACTGTACTGATAGCAGAAAAATATACTAGTATTTGTACTTTGGTATATTTTTCATTTAATTTTTCTTTTTTCTTTCTTTTTTTTTTGCCTTTGCATTTTCTAACATTACTCCTCTGTGTGTGACCTTGCTTTTATGTGGGTGCCAGAAACCATATACATTATAAAACCACTAAGAGGAAAACCTTTTATGTCTTCAATGCTGTGGATAGTTGTGCAACCCTGCACAGCTGCACTTTTCAAAATTACTGAAACATACCACACTTGTTCTTATTTTCTTCATTGCTAAATATCTGTGATTATAAATATCGAGCATGGGACGGTATCAACATATTCTATAGAAAAGACACACTAATATTAATGGCGTGTCCTTTAAGCATTTATAGTATAAATATCTTGGTGCAGTTTGTGAGTTGTGTTTCAATGAACATTCTAATCGTGATCAAGACTGCTGCATTCATGAATACATTTATGATGTGTTCACACCCGATGCACACAAGAATCAAGTAAACAAATATATCATAATGGCCAATAAACATGTCCCCCCCCCCCAAAAAAAAAAACAGCCTTCTTTACAATGATGGTTCATCGGGAGATACAGGCTGAGACATGGGGGGGGGGGGCTATACATCTATAGATCCGCTTCTGTCATGCGTCTGAAGATGAAGTGTCCAATCCCTACAGTCCACAAAAACACGCTACCCTCAGGGTGCCGGGCTTGGCTTTGATGAATATTCATTACAATATCTCTGATATGAGGTTGGGGGGGGGGGATGTTTACTCCACTGAGGAGTCGGAGCGACGGTGCTGCTGTATCAGATGATGGGGGGTGTGGAGGTGGCTTGGTAGAAGGTTACGGAGATGTGTGCCTCTGTGTTTTTGCATTTCTGCATCGAAGGCGCGAGAGAGGATGGGCCAAAGGCAGATGTGGAGGTTGTTACTGTGGGGACAGTATATGACACCCACTGGTCACAGACAATACGTGGGTGATAGTGCACGATTGGGTTTGGATTTTGTGACTTGCTGAGATTTTCCAACGTGTCAAGGATATACTGTCATATTACCAAACATTGTTAGATGTATAGTTAAGAAACAGGCCTGTAGCCTGATTCGTATTCTGGTGCTTTATTTTTAGAGGTTGTGGAGGACAGCAAGTTTAGTGAGGCAGTAAACACAGGCAAGATAAGCTGGATGTATAAAGGAATTTACAATTTAAATCGCTTGTATCTTAAAGGCAAAAACTTAACAGCAGTGCATGTGACATCCCTCCTACCTATTGTTTACAATGTCACACCCACACAATGGCAGCAGGAATACATCTAATGCTGCAATAACAAACACTGTTTAGTCATTACATCATTTGCATGTGTTACATGTTGCTCAGTGGTTTGCACTCACGCCTTGTGTGGATGGTATTCGGTTTTGAATCTGGGCTTGAGAAACTTTCTCTGCATGTATGGTCCATGGGTGCATTTGGGTTTTCTCTGGATCCTGCGGTTTTCTCCCACAGTCCAAAAACATATTTCAAAATGACATCTGCATAAGCGTTCACAGCTTTTGCCATGAAGCTTAAAATTGAGCTCATGTGTATCCTATTTCCACTGATCATCCTTGAGCTGTTCCACAACTTAATGCAGTCTGATCAAGGGCCTTGATCAGGGAGGTGACCTAGAACCCATCGCGCCATCGTTTCTTCATTGTGGCGAGAGGACAACCTCCTAGTAAGATCTCTGCAGCAATCCAGGACTATGTGCTGATTGTAAGCCACTCTACGAGAGTGGCAGGAACTGAGAAACTGGTCATGATAGAGGGAAAGATGAATGCAGCAATATACAGAGACATCCTGGATGAAAACCAAACGCTCTTGACCTCAGAGTGGGGCGACAGTTCCTCTTTCAGCTGGACGAGTCAAAGCACAGAGCCAACACTTCAGGACAACTCTGTGAATGTCCTCAGATATATTACATTGTAAAAATACTTTTAATGATGTCATCCATTAATTTATCCACTGGAGGGTTTGATTTAGGTCGTGCTGGAACTGATGTTGGCCGGTGCTTCGCAATGTTAGCATGCATGAAGTGACACTATGCTTATTGGTAACTTAAAAAAAAAAAGGTTTTAATTCGATTTTAATTCAGTTTGATGGTCTGTGACTGTGAGTGGAGTTATGCAATCTCCACAGTATTCCACACAAGTGTGTGGGGAAACATTTAGGGTGTGTCCTTTATTAGTGAACCTGTCTGGAAATCTGCCACTTAGTGTTAAAAAGCAGTAACGCGCCTGGAGAGACACGGTAGATTACACTCTCTCAGAGCATTTGTTCTTAAAATTGCCCCACTATGTTTATTAATACATGTGTTGTGTTCTGTGTATCAACAAATTTCACTGGCTACACATAATATTCACTTTAATTATATATGATTAAATAGTAATAATATTACGGTAATATCATTGCGGGTGCTAGTGTGAGAGAGTTCATATCATTACTAAACCAAATGTGTTTGCTCATTTTAAACACTGAGAGCACTGAGAGACAGACAGACGGTGGAGGCAGAAGATAAATGGAGAAAGCTGTAGGGATGGGAAAAAATGAAGACAGTCATTGAAAAGAAGACACGAGGGACGATCAATAAGGGCTGAAAAGCAAAAAGGCAATATTATGCTACATCAAAGAAGACTGTGCCAAGCAGCTCACCGAATCCAACATTGGGTGGGGGAAAGAAAGGCAGCGACTGATGAAGACATCCAAAGCCTCAGCACTGGGAGACAAATTCCAATGATTTATTCAGCAGAACATCTATTTAACTCATGGCAGGGGTAATGCATTATTGTAAAAATACATTTCACTGCTAATATATAAAGCATTGTTGTACTTTGGCAGAGGAACAGGTGGGATGTAACGACAGAGGTCTTAATGCAGATGTGACCAGCTGCAGCACAGGGACTCGAGGCCTTGTTCAACAGAAACCACTGGAGAGGGAAGGAGGTTTAACAGATGGAGGGTAAAAAAAAAAAAATAGTAACGGCACAAAAACAATGGGCAATATCAGAATGTAATTCTTTGGTGGTGGACTGAAACCCAAACTGGCACTGCTGCCAACAATGCCTCATGAGACTCTGCAGCACCTCCGCTTCATTGTCAGCAGGTTTTTTCGATTTCTTTGGTCAATCTTTTTAATTTGGAGGCTTGTTTGAAGAATGTGCTCATATACGATTGCCTGTTCCCTTTGTCTTTTACCTCAACTTTTTCATGAATTTTGATTAGTGATAACACCAGAGAAGAATCCCAGTAATTCTTAATATTTGACACGGTGGAATTGTGATTAACAGTCTCACCTCACAGGTTAGACCAATTTTCATGCTGGGCTAAGCATCAAGATGTGATTCACTTTATCTTTGCATTTCTGTGGATGTTTTTTTGTATGTGTTTGAAACTAGTAGAAAAATCAACCACAAAGGTTAAAACGAGATGAATTATTTCTTAGAAATCTTGTGAGTTGTTATTTATAGTCTACAACTATTGTTAGACTAAAGTTTATTTATTATATCATGACACTTTCAACAAATTTAGTTTAAAAGACAATGTGTGATTTAACAAAATAATTGTAGTTAACATGATTTATTTTCAATCATTAGCAGTGGAAAAACATTAATTGCAAATAACAGAAAATATAGTTTAAATATTGTTTTATGGCCTTTTATGTACACGTTTGTTCATAATTTCATTTGAAATTGTCTCAAGATGTTCAAAGCTTGAGTAGTTTACTTTTGCTGATATACTGGACAAGTATTTTTTTTTCCACAGATAATCTCTCAGAGGCACCTTCTCCTCTTAAATGTGTTTCTTTATTGTCTCTGCATTTATATTCTGCTTATGCTGTGCTGAATAAAAGTCTTTTTTTCACATTCATTAAAGTGGGGAAAGTGTCTCACTGCTCAAATATGGGCATGATTTCTAATTTCATGAATAATTCGAAAGTGAGTACTGGTAGGTTTTGAATTGATATGGATAGGCCATCAAACAACAGAATATAGGTGGTGTGTGTTAGTTAATTAAACACATTTTTACATATTCATACAATCTGAGCATTTTAATGAGGGTGACGGTGTTGATGTCATTTGAAACATTGCTCAAGATAACAACATTTTTCCATTTGTTTGTGTTTACTTCATAAATCGGTATTCAGCAATTTATTTATTTTTTAATTCCAGTGTTTTCATACAGCGTTGACATATGTGTGGAGGCGATTTTCAATATTTGCCCTCTGCTCTGTGCTGATGAGCAGTCGGCTTTATACAATGCGAGACAGCAGAGTGGGTGGTTGTTAGTATGATGTCATTTTCTTTATTTACAGAGAATATTGAGACAATTCCCGGTTGTGGAAGGACCATTTATAACTGCATTTATTGTGTTCAAAAACTGTATTCAGTAATCCCTCATTTCTGATGGAGAGAACAGAGAATCCCAAAGGTAAATTACTGCGTCTTTCATGCGTTAACACAGTTTGAATAATTTATTGCATGTATTGAGTTCAATGCAAGATAGAAATTGTTTTGATCCAACAATCGATAAGTGTGGAAATACTTCATGCTAATGTGTGCCAAAAAGAATACTGTAAGCTGGACTTTGATTTTTATATTTTTTTAATGTATTCCTTCCATCCATACATACATATATCCGCTATACTACACTATTCCACTTTGACTCACAGTGGATTAAACCCTGTTTACGATACGCAAGTTACAAGCCACAAGTCATCAGTCCATCACATGTAGAAGAAACACATATTTACACACACACACACACACACACACACCCACATTCACACCATTGTGAAGTGAGAGTTGAACTAACATGGCAGAGTATTGAGAGGACAAAACACACTGGTGGAAGGAAGTAACAATTCTCACTGGCCAGAGCATTGGTCATCAGTTCAGAGCTAAGAGGAAAGGTAAAATATTTGAAAGAAATTTGGAAAACACACTCAAAAGAAGTATCTTTCCTTGTGTTATGAACACTAAACTAAATGTTAAAAAACTAAATACCATTTATTGAGGCAATTCAAAGAAATCGGAATGACATGTTCAGTGTTTAGCTAACCTTCTGCCCAAAGATGCTCAGCATATTGGGAGTGAACTACTGCTTCCTAACTTTAACCTCAAATGTATCAATAAAACCCATGTATTTCAATTTTATTTTATCAATAAAGTACCTCTCATTTTGCTTTTACATAGAAAAACTCAACAATTCCCTATGAATATGCACAATGGGAAGGAAAAACTCCTATTTAACCGGAAGAAACCTGCAGATTGAGACTCAGAGGTGACGGCTTTCTGTTGTTCCAGTTGGGGATGGAAGGAGAGAAAAGGGCAGGACAGAGGTAGAAAGCAAGAAGCAACAAACAAATTGTCATAACATAAACCTACTCACTGCAGACATAATGGGGGCAGAAGGCTCAGATTATGAACTTCCACTGTCAGAGATCCTGCAGGAAGATACAGAGAGAGGAGAGGGAGCAACTGCAGGAGAGAGACGGGATGTTTGTGACACGTAATCGTAAAATGTAGAGAGTGAGAAAGGAAGGAGTTTTGGTCCCACAGAAGCATCTCGAGCAGCTTCACTAGAAAAAGGTCCAGGGTGATATGAATCAACCTTTTACTGTAAGCTTTATCAAATAGACACGTTTTAAGTCTAACCTCAAAATTGGAGATTGAGGAAGCCTTGAGTAAACTCTGCCTCTCGTTCTACTTTAAGAAAACCAGTTAGCCTGGTGGCAAAGTGTTTTGCTGGCATAAGATGGGACAAACAGCGCTTTAAGTATGTATGCTCAGAGTGAGCTTGAAAGGCCCCCGAAGCCCAAACTCAAACCACGGATGTGTCAGAAACATTTTCACTTATCTTTAAATTTGTTGATGGTGAGACTAAACTAGAAACTGTTTGGTTTTGATGTGTCTTTCTACTTTTATTTACTCGTTTTTTCATGTTCCAATTTTCTTCAAAAGGTTTCATCTGACTCAAAAAAAAAAATAATCTTTGTCTTTCTTTGAGATCTGAAACCTATTTTCTTAAAAGGGCTGTGTTTTAAAAAAAAAACAACAAAAAGAAAAACAACCCGCTCGTGTTTTCAACCTATTGAATGAAAAATCCCTCTGGGTTGTTCTCGGTCATGGTATCAAATTCTGTTTTGCATTCTGCTAGGGTGACAGGAGGTTCATTTTGTATTTATGCGAGGGCGTTTTGTTTGTATGACTTTTTTGTTGTTATAGTGTTTTTTTGTTTTTGTTTTTTTAAACCTCTTCAATAAGATACACGATGGACAGACAACTCAAAATGTTTCCCCTCATTGATGTGAGAGTGCTTAACACTTGACCACTTTACATTACATACTTATTACCTTTGATATTTATCTGTGAAATGATGGGAAAGCCTCACCTCTTTATGATCCACCTGAATTAATAAAGGTTACAACAAATCAATATGGGAAAGATTTAAGGCTGTTATTCCAGCTTTCTTCTTGTGCCTGTGATGTAAATTATTAAAGCATAATCTTTTTGGTCTTTTTGTGGATGATGTCATATGCAATGAAGGTCTAAGTTTACATTAACATTGTCATAGCACTGAGTAGTTTGATTACCCTCTGCCTGACTGACTGGAGAGCGTATTGACTGAGACTGTGAACGAGCCATCTCAGATATTTATGACCATTCCTCGCTCATGCATTCCTGATGCCAGAGGGAAGGCTGGAGAACAGATTGAGGTTGTGCAATGAATTGTCTAGACTTTAAGTGAGAATATCTCTACATGACTCAATGTGTGGATTGAATTTCTGTACGCTCAGAATTCACCTGTATGTGTGGGAGACTCCTTGAGTGTGGATGAAGGGCAGGTCAGGAGGCTTTGTTCAATTAGTTTGTGTGTTTTCAGTGAAGCAGTCTTCCACATAATCTGTATATCCTCCTTGCCTGCCTTGCAAATATATTTTGGAGGGAGTGTAATCGCTTGCTAGTATGCCTTTTCACACTTCAGCAGGTGTGATATTTTCAAGTGGCACAGAAAGCACAAGGTTTTGACACTTGAAACACAGGCTCACTGCCCGCTTTCAACATTACACATCGTGCCTCATGTTAGCTGTAACTTTTGCAATATTTAACAAAGGTCACTGTGTTTGCTGACACAGTGACAGTCAATTATTATTAATAGTTATAATTGCAATTACATAGTGAGTATGTTTATTGTGGGGGGCAACTGAGAGCCAGGAGCAGCACACTGAAGCCATGTAGGGCCTAATTTAATAATATTACAACTGCCTAAGTGTTTATTTGCAGGCTCATGCAAATACATTTTTCTTCTTGTTTACATGCAATCTGCTGGGGATCAAGAAGAATAATGATGTGACTGGTGACACAGTCTTATGAAGGTTTTGCGTCTGCCATTGAAACAAGTTGACAAACATATTGAATATGTTTGCTAACAACAGAATACATTAACCTTTTATAAGGCACTTCCAAGAAATAAATTTTTTTACCTTTGACCGCTGTGAGTCATTATAAGTTTTTCTTCACTTAAAAAAACCCCACAATCAATGCATATCTCAATATTTATAATCCCATTTTATTTGTGTATTTAATGACTGTCATACATTCATCGTGATTAGATTTAAAGACACAGGGATAAATATGGACGTTTGCAGATTGCCTGATAAAGGGTTAAGAGAAGAGGTACAATAGAGAAATTATCTTTACAAGTGAAGAAATGACCCAGGAAAAAAAAAAGTTGCAACAATATGTGTGGAAGACCGGCCTTTTGCACAATATTTTCAAATGCTGTAAAAATGGACAAAATCCTAAACAGCAGAAATGGTTTCTGACATATTACACAACATTACACATGGAGAATTAATTGATTCGCAACTCCATCCAGTGTTTTGTGCAATTTGTTTCACATGCTCCATATTGCATATTCATGAAGATAAACACACTCAATTGTGTCTGTTTTCACACATTCTTACATGCGGGTAATCAGTCCCTTTATTTAAAAAAAATTCTAGACTGCTCTCTGGTCGTATATGAACTCAGGTTCAAGAGTAATTTATTGATTAAATCCAAAGAATGATCCAAGAACATAAAAGTAGAAAAACTGGGAAAATGTGAATGTACAAAATCTGAAAGATACAAATATTATGAAAGTCAAAGGTAGACATTTGTGAGCCATTCCTGCTTTGCTGCCTTGAAACGTTTTCAAACATTTCTGTTAAATAAGGTCGTGGACAGTGACCTTTCTGCTGCTCAGTCTGCGCCACCATCCATGTGATCTGGTTCACTTTCAGCCATGTGGCTTCTCGTGTTCTCTGTCACGAACATCACTTCCAATTTGTGACTTTTCTCTGCGGTCAAGTGTTCCGTCCTCTTGTCTTTTAATTAGTTACATGTTTTACAATGTGTTTGTCATTTTGAGTGTTTGTACTACAAAGGGCATTAACCTTGGTTGATGAACCCAGAGATTCCCAATTCTGATAAGCGGTACTATGAAGCTGGTTATCAACTCGGTAATTGAACCCAGGGTTTTCCCATCTTGATCAGTGTGCGCTCACATGGAAGGGGTGGTGTTTGCAGCGTCTGACCAGTCGCAAATACGGAGAAACTCTCCAGAACCGCTTACTTTACTATGGAGGAGCAGACAATTGGTCTTTAATAATGTGAAGAATTCAAACACATGGTCCAGGCCAAAAGTAACATTGTGGCCACAGCCAAATCCAGGAAGGAATGCTGGCAGAAAATTGCCAACTCTATTAATGCATAACTTTGTGAGATTAAATAATATTAATTCATCGGCCGATATGAATGAACAGCACTGTGGCCACTCAAGCAGAGTTGAGCAGACAATACCCTTGTTAATACTATCTATACTATTTACCGTTATCACACAAATCCATACACTTTCCAACCGTTATTGGATTAAATGAACCTGAGCAGCGCTGTCGAGATATTAACATGATTTTCGAGCAGGTACATAAATTAGCGAAGGAGCAACAGCAAATGCACGAGTACATGATTTTGACAGTTGAACAAATGATGGCGGAAAACAAGCAACAACAGTAGCACATCTCATTGATTAGGTGTGTGTGTGTGTGTGTGTGTGTGTGTGTGTGTGTGTGTGTGTGTGTGTGTGTGTGTGTGTGTGTGTGTGTGTGTGTGTGTGTGTGTGCGTGTGCGTGTGCGTGTGCGTGCGAAGCTGAGCTTTTACACTCGTTCATCTCTTATCCAGAACAGATTAATCATTCAGTGTAACTTACCACGTTATTTACTACGGTATGAAGTGACCCAGTGCCGTAGGGCAGAAAACCAAAGGTTTACCCTGCAGGGAATAACAGGATGATAATATCCCAGCCTGCATCTTTAAACTTCACAGTATCTGAAGGCCACACAATGTGATCCTCAGTTCTGGATATTAGAATAAAATGTTAGTACTAATAAAAAATCTAAATCCAGTGAAACAGTCAGATTCAGGGTGTCCAATTAAAACAAACACTGGTGCGACGGCTGTGTAGGTGCAGGAGACGTATTGGTGGGAGCTGTCATTTGAACCTTGGTACACATCAAAATAAGCAAACAGTCTGTTTGAAAAGAGGTTCTCAGTCCGTTGCTGAATTCACTGGCAGTGTGGTGTGATTGAAGTTTGACTGAAGTCTGAACGCAGCACAGACCAAACAGCTCTAAATGGTCTGAACAAAGGATGTGACAGGCTTCAGAAGCTAAAATCTTAGCTGATGTGTGCAGCAGAGGAACTTCTGGCTTGTTTTTTCTCATACATTTTTAGACCGCTGCTGAATTCTGACACGGTGCCACGTGTATTGTAAAAATTAAGCCCAATACAGTGTTGTGGAATATTTTGTATTTTGAAGGACATTCTTAGAATAGATTAGAATCGTATTAGAATAGAATAGTATTTTATTGTCACTTTATAGCAATGTTAACACAAACTGTTAACAGCATTATTCTTCTTTAGCTGCCGAGCATGCCTACTGCATACTTCTGTTTGTTGAGTGTGGACAATATGTTATTCCCTGGTGTTTTGTATTCTTTCTAGTGTTGTGTGTTTATGGTTTATTTTCCTAGTGTGTTTTCCCTCATGTTTTATTCAACCATGGTTCCTACACTATCTTGTCTTATCTTGTTCTTGTAATTGTGGATGTTTCAGGTTTGGTCATTAGGAACTTAACAGTTTTGATGTTTTGATTTGTGCATCATATCATATTATTTTATTGTATACTAGTGACTTTCTTTTGGTTCTGGTTCAGTCAAGTCGTTCAAAGCCGTGTTAAGAATCATCGTTCATGTCAGCAATTGTATCATCTGGTTAGGTCTGTGTTGCCAGTCTCTGTTGGGCTGGACCAGAAAAAATAATTGTTGTCTAATAACCTATGTATGTGACAACATGTGAATATCCTGAAAATGTCAGTTATATCTATGAAGAACAACCTCAGATTTCTTTTTTTAGGTTCTCACAAACAACACGATTTTCGGCCGTTTGAGACAAAAGATCGGATCACTGGAGTAAATTCTGTGGTCGTGGCTCAAAACGGTCAAGCTCCCGTTGCAACATTACCCTCCAGGTTGTCATCTCTCTCTTTGAGTCACGACCTTGTCTATATTTTTCTCTTTTTTCGGGATTTATTTCCAAACACGTAAATGCCACAATGCTGAGGTTCCATTCATGCATATGTTTCAGTGCACACGAATGCGATTGCACAAAAATTGCATGTAACTTCTCCTGCAGTTTGCCACTTTTGGCCGTCAGGCGCCATGCTTGATACCATTGTCATGCTGTGTCATGTTCAGTTTGAATGTAATCATGTAACCTTCCTCATGTGTTTCTGCAGTGAATAATCTGAACTATAGTGAGCAACTGCCATTCCTGAGCCTTCAGTCATCAGTGCTGCAGAACATGACAACTAAAATGTAAAAAAAAAAAGGCACAAAGCCCCACTTAATAACAATGATGGAAGTCCCTACAGGGATGGAAGGAGCCATATTGCAGGTGTCAGACACTGCAGGGTCACTGAGGAATAACATGAGTGTTAGCTGAAGAAATGAGCACATGAATCTTTTGCGGATGTTGTGATTTATTTATCCTGAAGAATCATTTTTGTGCAGATACACATTTGGCATTGAAATGCATTTTCAATTATCCTTTACCAATCGATTTTACGCAGCCACATTAAAGCGCATGTATAATTTCTCCAAAATGCATTGAGAATTTGATCACATTGCTTGTTGAGAAGGTTGGGGATACGTTTTGGCTACAGTAAGCACAGGCATGAATGTGGCATGCATTTCCAATGCACACACAATAGCTGAGAGTCGCTGCCCTCGTTTCCAGGTGTATGGCTGAGCACCAGCTCCCATACTGAACACTTAAGTTTGACAGCCAGTCTCTCTCTCTGTAGCATCCAGACGGTCCTCCGGACTGTGGCGGCTATGAGCACAGCTGAAATAAAACCGGCTGTGTAAGTCAGCATTTTTGTCTGCATTTGTCTTCAATGTTTTATCTGTCTAAAGCAATATGTTCTTCGAAAATAGCCAAACAACTTTCCATAATGGTCACCCTCTGGTCTTCCCCCTCTCCCTTTTATATCATAGCTTTTTTCCTGTCTCTTTGATCTTTGCACAAATGCAATTTAAGTTGCAACAATGGGTTGGACTACATGTATTTACAGCTGATTGTAAGAAATGAAAATAAGTGAAAGCAGTATCAGAGAAAAACATGAAAACACCAATATTCTGTGTCTGTATGTTTATGTGTGATTTGAAATGCAGCACATCTTAGCTTATAAGAGCCAGAGTGCTGGACCCAACCAACATACTACAGTTTACAGGGTAAAGTGGCAGATATTTTATGTGGAGGGTATTAGCATGGTAATGGGTTATGAAGAATGTGTCTACCCCTGGTTAATGTACATCCCCACAGCATGATAATGTTTGTTGCATGAGGGGCTAAAATCTATCTTCCTCTCGAAGTGATTATAGCTTCTTCACCAGCAGACCAAAAAAAACTGCATCATATAATCACATTTTAAAATGCAAGTGCATCACAGCTGCCGTCTGACTGAAATTGAGAGTGAACGTCCCTATAGAAACATTACGATCATCACACACATTGATCTCATGCTAAGTAGTGAATTTTGGTTGATGTTGTGCCTCCAAGAGAATATTTTGTTGTTACTGGGTGTTGGGATCCATAAGCAATGAAAAGCATTCGAGATAGTGTGGTCAGTTGAGGTTTTTATTAGTGCTGTAACCAAGACCAAGACAAGAAGACCTCAAAGGGCTGAGACTGAGTCAGGACCAAGATCTAGAAAATTTGGTCTTGAGAACTTCTAGCTTTTACTGTAAAAGTGTAAATCAGGTGGGGAGGTCCTTACGCATGTATATTTGCCTGCAGCCATTGTCACACTTCCAGCGTCAGAAACGTCACACCTTTTAGTTTTTCTTTCACAAATTGTCCCCTGGAAATTCACAAAATGGATATTATTTTCATGTTTTTGACCAATAAGCTCCAGTTTGTGTTACTCTTCTCTTTACCAGCCACTGTGTCTCATAACTCATTGTCACATTGGCGGGCGTTGAAAATAGCTTCAGAAAACAGAGGAGGGAAAGGCTCACCCCTGTTATTTTGTCAGTGTCAGTTGTTTGGTGCAGTGACAGGGATAGGTTGGGCGGGTTGAAATGGAAGGGAGGGGGAGGGGGGTGCTGGGTGGTTGGTTGGACCTTGAATTCAAGCAAGCAAGAAGCCAGACCCAGCTGAGCAACTGGCTGGCAAGGCAGGCGAAAATAAACAGTGGGCCTGAAGAATCAATTCAATGTGCCTGTCAGAGGCCTGTCAAACTCCCCTCCATGATGGACAGTCTGGATGTTCACAGTCTATTTGCCGCCAGGCTGTGGAGCGGTGAGTAAGTGAACCATGCCGGGCCGAGCACAGACAATATGAAGAGGGACTGCAGAGCAATATCTGCTGTTGCCATGCTAGATCAGCATAAACGTCAAGGCCAGTCTGGCATGACCTGGGGGGGGTCTTCTAAGGAGAGCATCGCGCCTGTCGGTGGGTGTGTTTGTGCACAGAGGCTGTCAATAAGTGCGTGGCTTTGCAGTGTGTCGCACATTTGTTACCGTGCGATTACGAGGGAACCTTCTTGACAAAGCCGGCTTCACTTTTTAATGAACTCGATCCATTTACTTAAGGTTCACTTTATGTTTCATGGTGCGTGTGCTGCAACAGCCGCTGAGATTAAGTTACAGAAAATCCAAGATAATGACGCTCTAGTAAGTAATTAACAGATGGTTTTCTTCTCCAAATTATGGGGAACGGCCCAAAAACAAACAGTACCGTCTGTAATTATTCTTAATTATCACCCGTGTGGTCGCCATGCCGAGCCACCCACAGTAATGACACACTTATTTTTAAACTGTGTCTGCTCTTTCAGAGTGGAATTCATCCAAGACATGGCGTCAGCCACCTCATCCCAGATAATGTCATTCACCAACTTCTCAATGTAGATTTCTTTTTCTCCTGTAGCTTAACTTGTCATCAGTTTAGTGGTGAATAAATGGAAATAGCAAATAGTTGTTTGGTTCAAACAGCAGCCGCACTGTGTGTTTAGTTTGTTGATCCAGGTATCACTGTCATTCTGTGCAATTACAAACTACTATAATAACAGTTGGAGCATTTGTTTTTGTCAAATGACAGTACCTGTTTGTAGCTGTAAATTAGGCTGACTGTACCAATGTTTAAATAAATAAGGGTTTTGTCAATATCTACATCTGCTTAACTAACTTATTGCATGTATACCTGGAAATTCTCTTGGAAGACACAGGCACTGTTTTGTCTGTGTTTTGTGTGACCTCTATTCATTTCCATTATCATCAAAACATTACTTCTTTGCTTGTGATTTATGAATATGTCATAAAAGTTGGTTGTGGTTCCCAACTCTGGGATTTGGGACCATCTCACAGGGTTGCCTGAGACCACAGAGGTGTTTGGAGGCTTTTCCTGCTTTGGGTTTGTCAAAAATAAGAGAAGATACTTCATGGAGCCGGCTTGGATTATGTAAGGATGTTTGCATCTGCCATGGTTAAGCTTGATTGTAATGTGTCAGAGATATGATAAATCAGAAACTAGATGAAGGGGTCTTCAGTCTTTCTTACAGGCAATATGAGGGAGCTGCTCTCTCTCTTTCTCTTTCTCTCTCTCGCTCTCTCTCTATTTCTCTCCCACCTACTCATTCATTCATCCACATCACTCAGTTGATTGGCATGTCAGTTATGTCAGTTAGCCTGATGATACTTTGCTCTCTTTTGCCCATAATTTCTTTTTATACCATAAAATGACAATAAAGCCTCATTCTAATTCTGAATTATCTTTCAGGGCCCAGTGGATGGTTTGCTGCATTGTATGGGATTATGTTTTAATAGTGGCCCTAATCATTTATCCGCACATTTAACTGGAAATATTCTGAACACTTTCTTAATGCAGTGCTGTCTGGGGAACTACCTTTTAACAAACTGCTGCATGAATATAGGATTAATGATGAATATTTGGAATATTTTAACATCCCTGGACTTTTGTGTTTATTGTGGTTATTTCACCTCAAAATTAATTAATAAAATGCAGTCTTATTAAATGTTTTATTTGAGAAACACTGATTCACATTATCACATTCATTATTCTATATTTTGCATTTAGGTATAAAGGTTCCTCACATGTCCAGTGATTCTGCCTGTGTTTGATCACAGAGTGAAAATGTGCTTTTGTATAATCTGTTGAGACTTGAGCGCTTCGATGAATTGCGCATTACAGAACGGTTAAATGTGTTTCTGTGCTGCTTTCCACCAAGCGTCCTTGTTTAAACATTCCCTTCTTCACTTATTTATGTGCACTTTGCAAACCCCTATTTTTTTTCATTAATTATTTTTTTAACTAAAAATCTAGGTCTTCCTCTACTTTTCACTGAGTCATGTAGCTCTTCCCCGAAGCTCACCAAGTCTTTGGCCTCCGGCAACTGTAGCACCTTGCCAATCTAATGGCTCATTAATGCGACCAATCAGATTACTCATTTGATCACACACAATCCACATTCCCCAGCCTCCTGCTACAGTATATGTTCTTTGCCATTAGACACAGCGTGTATAGTACATACTATAGGTGATACTAATACTTTATGCTGTGCCAGGTCGATGGAAGTCACGGCTATATTTATTGACAGTATGCTGCAAAGATTTGTTTTTCCTGCAATCTGAGTTGCTGTGAAGTTGGATATAAAATGTATCCAGCTGCATTGTAATGAAAGCAGGTGTTTGCACAATCTCAGCCACCCCATTAACATTCATGTAATTGCCAGCGTATTTGAAAGTCTAAGTATAAGAAAGTATCGATGTGTGAGAGGACGCTCGGAAGATAGACTTTGGTGCTGTGAAGTTAGGATAAAAATATTACATTGACTTATTAAAGCCTTTACCTTCAACAAAGTTAAGTGGAAGCATGCCTTCCCAGACAGGGCGGGATCACAGAGTCTCGGGGTAAACGATACTAATTTGGCCACACTGAGGGCAGCACCATGAGCAGCAGCAGCCATTGTTCCATGAAGATTAAAATACAAATTCTGATAAGCAAACTTCCCTCACTGCTACTAGACTGCTGCCACCATGAAGGAGCACTGCTATCTGACAGCTCTGTAGCGTTTCAGCAATTAATATTTCTGGTGTCACGTGAACACTTATTTAAGGGAGTTTGTTTGTTTATCCTCCATCTATAGGTCACTAAATTGCCCCTGGGTGTGAATGTGAGTTTGTGCTGTTGTCTGTCTCTCTGTTTGCTCTGTTGTGGACTGGCGACCTGTCCAGGATGTATCCTGTCCTTACTCAGAGTAAGCTGGGATCAGCCCCAGTGCCCTTCAAACCTGAACAGGATTAAGCGGAATAGACCGGAATGGACGGATGGACAGATGGATGGACGTAATGCCCCTATATATTTTTTCTTTCTAATTACTACATGTGCTATGGTAGCTGTTGGAGATTTAGAGCTGTGGTTTCAATGGGAAGATCACATGGGAGTCCAAGGCATTTCCCACTCTGAGCTTGTCAAAAAGACATTTCCGAGAGCACATCTGGAAAACAACCTACTTCCTGTAATATTGAGAAAAATCAGGGATCAAAGAGGGGGTCTGCATCTTTCTTCGAGGCAATCTATCAGCCTCCATGGATGAAAAAAATGTTTGGAGCCACTGCTGTGGGGTAATTGAGCGGCTTCTTCTTTTTTTGCTCCGTTGCAAATCAAAACTGTACAGCTGTGTAGAGCATGACACATCTTTGAGTGTTTGGGTGCAGAATTATAAGGATGCAAGGTTGGCTGCCCTCTGTAGACCATCGTCCCTGTTTGTATCACAGCGGCTTGCCGTGCAGGAGCAGTCACGCTCCATTGCTCTGGTCTGAGCACTCAGCTTGCCTCAGGATGCCTGGGTCCTGCAGCACAAAACAGTAAATCCTCCCATGTCTGATGGATATTGATTAGGTATTCACATCCTGCCTCCTGCTCAGAAGAAAACAACCCGGGTCTCCACTCTCTCTCACTCATCATCCCACTCTCCTTATTCATTGTTGCTCTTCTAGCAGCAGGCCCTCACAAAGATATGACAGCATACAGTATATTATGCAGGGTACAGGCCTGGCTTCGTGCTTCCTTCTTAGCGTCTCTTTAGCTTCACAATCACCTTGCCTCCGTCCGTTTGTCTGGCGGTGCGATTCTCCTCCCTTCTCCGTCTATCCCTTCGCTGACACTGCGTCTCTTTCACTTTCCCATGTCTTGTCATTTCCTCTTTGTCACTGCCTCATTCCATCCCTCTCTCCTCCTCTAACCTGTCACTCTCAGCTGTTCTCCACGGGACATGGCGAGTACTGTGGATATAATTACCACCCACTGAGGGAGTGTGGAAGCATGTTCGGGTTGCGTGTCATTGCTGATCTTGTTAATGAATGCAGATGAGACTGTGCATATGAATCATCCCCTTGTTGGAAGGTCTAAACTTAGCTGACCAAGCTTTCACCTTAACTGTTTTGTAGCAGTGGTTGCAAACTGCTGAGTGAGGAGTGCCTGTGAACCCAACTACACACAAACAAACAAACAGGAAACCCTCAGTGGAGTCGCAGAGCAGCCGAGTGGAAACACACATACATGAAAAAAGACTTCAAACATGCACAACAAAGGAAACACGTTGACACAATTACTGCTTTTTCCACTATCAAAAAGAAAAGAAAAACTTCATGGACCTTTTGCTCATTCCGTCCAGAAACGTCTTCACGCACAAACACAGAATGCAAGCACAGCAACAGTGAAGGTCATTTAGGAGGCAAACACTGCACCTAAACTATTTATAGCTTGAACGTGAATAAACAGTGCAAGTTACAATCAGAACCTGCATGCATCATTTTTATTTGCTCAGTATATCTTCATGCTGCCTTTTAGTGAGTGTATTTACAACCCGTCCCCTATGTCATATTTCGACACACCGTTTTTACCTTAAAATATGATCTGGATATCAGTCCCAGTTGAAACCAGATTTGTCTTTTTCTGGCAGCAATGACTAAATCTCAGTAGTGTGTGTGTGTGTGTGTGTGTGTGTGTGTGTGTGTGTGTGTGTGTGTGTGTGTGTGTGTGTGTGTGTGTGTGTGTGTGTGTGTGTGTGTGTGTGTGTGTGTGTGTGTGTGTGTGTGTGTGTGTGTGTGTGTGTGTGTGTGTGTGATATACTTTTATGAGGTGACGTTAAAGTGGGCAGATCTAGGTATGTGATTATATGCATGTTTGTGCATACAGCAGAGATATAGTAAAGGGGGGGTGTATTTTCATGATTACGTGGGTGAGTAAGGGTAGCATTTGCATGTGTTTGTACGCCACAGAGACAGATGTTCTTATCGGATTTTGTTTAGTGTTTGACATTGATGCTTTATGTGCATCTATGACAGGAAGACGGATTATGTGTGTGCATGCATGCAAGCATACATCTGTGTGCACTCTTGTTGAGAGAAAGAGACAGACCGAGGGAGAGAGACAGAGAGAGTGTAAAAAAGACTGAAGATCATTACATTGTTTGACCTGCTCTATGATTAAACTGCTCCTTTCATTAGATTCAAATTATAGTTAAAGGTAGGATTAAGTAAGTTCTATCTGTCGTTGAACTTAGAGGAAGGAAGGAACTATAATAAGTAAATGCTTGGTCCCCGAAAGGCATAAAAATAAACATATGTGTGTACCTGCGTGTGCTCCTGTTCGTACTGTAGATATGTGTGGGTGCATGTGACGGAGGATCCATAAACTGCCAGTCCCTGAGCTGGAGCGCTGCCCGGGAGCCTCTGCAAACTCTCTCCTATGTGATTTAGGAAGCTATCGATTTCATAGTCCTGCTTTGTTTTTCCGCTTTCTCATAAATAGCAGATCAAACTCTCCACGCCCCTGTTTGTTTTGTTCTCTTTCTCCTGCGGGCTATTTACTCTGACATTTCCACCACTATCCTTGTTACATCGTGCTGGAACATCTTTTCATTTCTCCGCACCTTTTGCAGATCATCAAAAACAACAGCAGTGACAATGAGGATGACAATGGATGAAAAACTTTGGATGACCTTATTATGTGGAAGTTAACAATTATTATAAACAACACTGCGTACTTTGTTAATGCTGAGGGATCTAATGCCTTTTAATGAGTCTAGTTTATTTCATCGTGTTGTGAGAGTCATAAAAGGCCCCATTAAAGGCAAAATGAAATTTCCCCATTTATATCCTGTGTTTACGTTTATGGGTGTTTTCATTAATCCCTTTATCTCAACCAAATGATGATGAATTTATATTGAAGAATCTTCATATGCTATACTCTTTTAATGTAGAAAGGTGCAAAATGTTTGATGTCACATCCAGGACTCCAGGACATTTACTAATACTACATCAAATAGAAACATTTCCTTAGATTTGATCAAAGGTTCAAAAGTAGCTTTATTTTTACCTCAGGGAAATAGATTTGCATCCATCAAAAATGAGAAAAAGGGAGACAGCCATATAATGCATATAAACATATATACACGATCATTCATGGTACAATTTGCGAAGGAGCAATATTCCCGACGGGGGATGAGCGCTTTCGTCTACCAGCTGGTGTTGTTTCTTGTCATTTCTTTTACGAGTAATCATGAAACAAGTAGAGTTTAAAACAAATCTATACTCCACTGAAGGACCCATTTTAAAACTGTGCTCAACGTAAATGTAATCAATTTAAAACAAACTAAAGTGAACCAATGTTGCAGAGAGGTGAGGCAGCACAAGGTCTGTGTGTGAGAGTTTTGAGATTTAGTTGGGTTTTCATTTAATAAAAATAGGGTTTTGGAAACATCGGACTCTGTGGGTGAACCCGACGGTGAGCCAGTGTGGCAGTGATGCATACCACCATCAGGTTCACCCACACCCACCGTGACGGAGTCAGATGTTTAGAAAACCATTCTTCTTTATGGGCAGAGAGGTGAGGCAGGACCTGATGGGAATCAGGTGTTCTGACTCACCTCTCTGCCACAGACGGAACAAGGGTCAACCTAATATTTCTACTTATTATGAGAGTATACATTAAAAAAAACAAAAAGCACACAACTACTACAAGCTGTCTTCTTCGTAGATTTGTGGGGGGGTGGGCTTTATTAAAACTGTCTCAGCCAGCAAGACACACTGTCGGCTGAATTGTACAGTCAAGACTACAACCATGGAACACCACTATCCATCCAAGGTTTTATATCCATCGCTGTCTCTTCTCAGCTATTAAGGTTAGCAATCAGTATTCGCTAATTGGCCAGCTTGTTCACAACTTTTTGCTGGCTAGTGAGCAATGGTGCAGCTCAATGAGCCCCAGACTTCTAACCTGAAATGCAAAACTAAGATATTCCTGCCACATTAACTTTCCCTGCTTATGAAACTAACTGTGCTGTGGGGAAATCCCCAGGAGGATGTACTCTCGGTGAAGGTGAGTGAATGGGTTTGTTTCAGATATTTTCGCTGACCATTGTTGGTGCACTTTCCAACTCACAATCTCTTTCTGATAATAGGCCGGTACTACAATCTCATAGCAATGGGTCACTGCTGTTTGCTATGAATAGGGCATCAATCATTATATTATAAACCAGTTATTTGATGTGTTTTCTCTGGTTTGCTTGCAAAGGTTTAATTACAGTGAGCAGAAGATAGACATTATCCCTCCCCAATTAAAAGAATGTGTTAATCACAATGGGGGGAGTTGAACTTTTTGTCCTCTGGCCTGAAGGGTCCAAACTCCATGAGCTGAATGATAGTTGATGACAAAAAGATGCGATGATATAAATGTGGACTGATGTTAACAAAAGGAACAAAGAGTCAGTTCAGGCAGAGCATTTAAGCAGTCTTTGCATTAGCTGATTGTTACATTCATGCTTCTGAATCACTGTCTCATTCATCAGCTGTTTAAGCCTCTGGCTGGCTGCGCCAACCAAATCATATTCATGCAGGTGTGCACTGTGGGCTTTTTAATCTGACATTCATCAATATTGCTCAAAGCTTGTGGAAAAGCTGTTTGTTGCGGCAGCTCCATCCAACAGGGACCTTTTATCTGAATTAATAATTTAATTTCCATTTGTATGTTTAGTAAAAGAGGATTTTCCCTCAGAATGAATCAATTTTGTCCTCATAGTTGCTCCTAAAAAAAGCCAGTTTTTTTTTTTTTAATAACTAAAGAGAAAGGTCAATTGAAATAGTGATTCATTTATATTTCAATTGACAGTGGTGATGACAAATAGTGTAATAGCGACGATGAGAGAAAATATAGTAAGTAATGGCATGCATGATGGTAATAATGATGGTGATTATGAGGTTGATATCCCGTGTGCAATAATGATGATGGATGAGCTGCAGTCGGAGAAGGTAATAAGGTTTTTAATCACAACTTCCAGATAAGAGTTATTTTGAGGAGTCACATACTTGTCTGGCTCATCCAGGTTTATTTCCCACCTTGGTATTTTGGGGATTTGAATGAAGCGTGACTTTTGTGAAGTGAGGAAAGGCGGATATGTTTTTCCTCAGCACTATTTTTAAGTCTCACTTCCTTCAGCATTAGATTATCATATCAAACTTGGTGATGTGTGGCACTATGTGGGATGTGCCTTAAATGTTGTCATGGCCATGTGACACACTGCACAGCTTTTCTTTTTAACCTTTGGAAGCTCTAACTGAAGCAAACAGCCAGAAATATATACGGTTTCCAGTGGAAACCATATATATTTCTGGCTATTTGCTAATCTCTCATAGTTATGTGACACCTTTCCTTATGACACCACTCATAGTTACAGAGCTGAACTGAACTACAACCATCGATTTCTGGTAAAATCATCAAATATAACCCAGTAAATCATACATGATTTTAATTAAATGCTAGAAAATAGGCTAAATATTAGTGTGTATTATCAATTATTAGTTATGGTGACTCCTTAAATGAGATCCTCATTACCACATTTGAATATATGACACATGTGGTGAGGCTTGTTGACAGTTAAGGTACAGAGAAGTACCTTAACAGAGAAGTCACAGAATTTTTTTCCGCGATTAAGTATTTCTATTCTATTAGCATCTATTCTATTCTAATAATTAATTATTTTTTAGAAAATAAATCCTTTATATATAGAGTTCATCCAGGATTTCCCATGGTGTGTTCTGAGAGCATATATATGTATCAACAAAGGTTCATATTTTGTCTTATCTAAATGAGACATGCTTGGTGCTGTGTGTCCAGCACTGCCCCCTACAGTCACAGAATGGTACTGTTCACCTTACTTAAAGTCACATTGGTAGGACTGAATATCAAATAATGTATTGGTTTACATGAAATGCGTTGCATAAGAAACTATGGTGAAGTAAGCTCAGCCGAATTTGTATGGAATTGAGAAGTCTAAAGAGAGGCACAGCTCACAGCTGCCTCATTTAGCATGTGTCCATTCTGTTTGAACAGAACAACTCACATATTTGGTGATTTTGGAGTTAAAATCATTGAAATTAATTGAAATTTGCCAGAAAGCAACAAAATTAAACATGAGGGACCTTTTAAGGGTACTTCAAGTATCAGTTTATAGCCAGTAGTTTTAAAAGTCACCCAAAAATTCACCAATTTATTTGTCTTAGAATTTGGTGTAAAACTGACCAAAATAACAAATATTTCCAGATTTATAGCTTCAAATTATTATAAATATGAATATATTTCCCCTGCATTTCTGTAAGAGGTTATTCATTCTTGTTGACACATCACATACGCGACTGAGTCGTACAACTCAAGTAACATATTATTTGCAACAAAGATTGCTCAACATGCCAACAGTGTGTCTTTGTAAGTTGTTTCTTTGCGTACTGTCAATAGAATAATCATCGGTCAGTCATGCCAATGAATGCTATCAGGCATGTTGGGAATAAACAAAAGATTGCTATTCTTGTCTGTTCTGGGCCAAGAACACTTAGTACTGTTGATTTCCTGTCTTGCCATTTCCGTGGTAACAGGAGTGTTTTATAGATCAGGATTTTCATCAGATTTTGCCAGATATGACCTTATGAACTTATGTGGGTAACAAGCACTTTTTTTTAGCAAATGGTGGAGTAAAAACACTTCTTAATTGCCAGTTTGGAAAAACAGGTCTAAGGTGACTATATTGGTACCCGTAGGTAGATTTTTGTGCAGCAGCAGAGGGCAACTGGTAGTACATCCAGATACATTAAAAACGCAGGAAAGTCAAAAACGGTAGGGAAACAGAAATAGACAGGCTCACTGACACGTAAAAAATTGAATAAGTAGATAAATAAAAGGAAACACTAAAATGTCACTATAAAGACTTGTTGAAAATAGGATAAAGGAGGGACAATAAATAGATAAACATCAGGTAGAATTCTGTTAAATAACAAGACCCAGGAGTAAAGTGCATGTATGACTCATTTAAAAGAGGAATGGCAGCAGGAACAAAGCTGCTCCTGCCGTCTAAAGTTTTGGGACTTTCAATCTCCATCCAGATGGCGGGAGCTGCAACTCTGTGTCTACGGGATGGGAGTCGTCTCTGGAAATGGAGCTGGCACAAAGTGGTACAAAGGGCCAAAAAGAAAGACAAAGTCAGTGGAAGTAAAATAAATGTGCATCTCATAATTTTGTCCATATTCTGAAAGTATTTTCTTTGTATGGCTCAGTGGTAAAAATTACTCCTTTTTTTCCCCCCATAATCAATATAGATCAATTATATGCAACAAGTTAAATACTGCAAGAATCAATATTAAATCTCATTATGGGAACACTATTATCACCTGGATGTAATCTGCAGTAGTATGAACAGACATTTGTAAGTTACTATAGGTCATTTTCCCTCAGAAAACGTGAAGATGTATTTGTATTGTATGGAAATTTCATAATTAAAAAATGTGCTCTGCTGCAACTTAACTGCACAACTCTGGTCTACAGCAGATCATACAAGACTGCATTATATCCCTTACAATGCAGGTTTGAATGTGACATGCTGCATTTGAAATGTGCATTTTAATGTGTCTAACATGGGATTATCTAGTCTCGTACTAACAAGTTCTGAAAGCATCCCAAAGCAACATTCCACATTTATCAGAAGTATTTTATCCAAAATATTGTGATACTTGATTCTGTCACTATTACCCTTCCATAGTTTTGCTTTGTACTTCGGATCACAAGTTGGTTGTTGCTAATGAAGAGGAGGATGTTGGTGAGTGGATGTAAATGATATAATGGGGACTATGATAATGATCGTGCTAATGATTAAAATGATGTGACAAATGAAAAATGGAGAAGTAAAGGAACAAGCACTAATGAAGGGTAAATCAGAGGGAAAAGAAACTAACACTAATGGACGACATTTTTGTGTCTAAATAAACCTGCGAGTAAGCAGTAACTTGTCTCCGTGTCAGGGAAACAGCACAAAAAGACTGTTCCCCCATCCTGAAACAAACAATATGGAGAGCTGAAAAGCAACCATAGCAACCATTTATCTCAGTGTAGCATCAGTGATGGCATAAGGGTCCTGATTAATTACAAAGCTTCAATTCATACTTGCATTTAGCTAATTTCCCACTGAATTATCATCCAAATTTATCTCGTAAATGGCATCCCAATTTGTCTCCCTTTTTTGGGGATTCATTGCAGTTTGGAAGCCAGGCCTATTCCTTGCGGATATGCATCTCCAAGAACACAGATGCTGTGTTGTTTGCCTTGCCGAGAGCCTCAAACCCCCCACAGATGTGCCCATTTCCCTAGGCAAGGGGAAATGACATGCCTCTGTGCAGAACTTGGACATATTCCCCACTAATGATATAGAAATACATGGCTAAGGGATTCTGCTGGGGACAGATCCTGTCTCATTTGGCACAATTTTTGTTTATATGTACAGTATACTGCTCTGTGACTCGAACTGTGCCCTTATGTCACTTTCAAGCAGCAGTCGTAATTAGGTTGGTATCGGGCCCAGGAAAAGGCTCATGTTGTGGAATCGATGGGATAAAGTCTCAAGGGCTTCAATAAATGTGCAAAATGTGAACGCGTGCGATCATAGGGGCATGAGAACTGAGTCCGATCGAAAGAATAACTGTGTCTAATGCACCTCGCCTGCCACTGATTGTGGTTCCTCCAATTGTCCATTGTAATTATTTTGTTGGAGCACCTCAGAGAGCTGTTGACCACAACCGTGTTCTGGGACTAGCTGCCAGCAGCATAACAATAAAGCAAAGGGAAGAAAATTGAGGCCAGTCGCTTCAGTCTCAGGTCTTTCATTTGACATGAGTCAGGCAGCAGAATGTGTTTGTATCATTTTGTGAAACCTAAATTAAATCTAAGTAGATGAGAGCGGGCTCCCGGTACTCACAGGACTTTGTTTCTGTGTGAGAGAAGGAAGGTGGAGAATTTAATATGACTGAAACTAGCATCTGTGTTGGCACTGTTGATTGTCTGCAAGAGATGGCTTTAGAGAAAGCTCGACCACATCGAACCAGTGGAATGAGCTCTGAGGATAAGTTGAAGGATTAGGGTGGGAGGGGGGGGGGGGGGGGGTGGTATGGGGCAACAGCAAAAAAACAGAGGGAAAGAAAATGTCTTCAGCACACAAAGGGAGATGAGTGAGGAATGAAGACGAAGTGATGCGGAGAGAAAGAGGAAAACTGTCTCGAATGTGTTGAGACAGAGGATGAATGTTTGAGGCTATAGCTTTTAAAAACTCCAATAAAGCCAGCTGGCTCCTGGCCGCATTGGAAAATGGAAAAAGGAGGCTTTGAGTGGTGAGTCCAGGGGCCAGTGGAGCGAGGCGGGGCCCAGCGAGGCCGAGCAGCGGGCCAGCCTGCCTTTGTGAGCGAGAACTCATTTACAATAGTTAAGGCAGGGTGAGCTGCACTTAGCCCCGGCCAAAAAAAAGGAAGAAAAAAAAAAAAGGAGAGAGCCAAAGCTTTCATCTGCAGTCTTCAACAAGAATCCAATCCATCATTTGTTTGTAATGAAACTGAAGGTATTCACAATACAGCATTATTCAACATGTTCCTGTGCCTCGACTATGAGCACAGTTTGTGCTGTGCCTTTCCTCCTCCTGCATGACTTATGACTTATATACAGCGCAAAGCTTTTGCCTTGGAACAGCATGGGGTGAAGCTGTGGAGGAAATGAGCCTGCTGGGCAATGATACGACTAAAAAGATGCAGCGCTCACAGTAAACACCAATCCTATCTGGCCCGGCTGTAATAATGAGTGTAGAATCCTGCTGTGCTCTCCGTGTCCACTCCTCTTCCCGTTCAACACCATCATCTTTTCTCAAACGCAGACAAAGACAGGTTATGCATCTGTTTGTGTGTTTCTTCTGCTCCACACAAAGATCACATGCAGCTTTTGTAGTATTGTTACCTTTCATTTTAGTGTGCAAACTGTAAAGGCAGGCAGACACGGTGCAATTTTGGCCCAATCCTAAAGAAAGACCAATTGTGAAGCAATGTTTTTTTCTGTGGTTTAAAATATGTGGCCTTATATTTCACAGTGAGAGACGTTTGGAGATGATGGCTTGATCGTCTTTCGACCGTTGTTTCGACCGTTATGCAGGGTTACAGATGCAAACGTGTTTTTTGGTACTGATCATAGTGGACAAAGCAGTACAAAGAAACTATTTTCCCAAGGTGGTCGATAAAGCTTTCTTTGTTTCTTCCTTTCTTTGCTGTTTCTTTGTTTCTTTGTTGCTTTCTTTCTTTCTTTCTTTACTGGCAACCTGTGTTGAGCAAGTTACTGAAAATTATTAAAGGATATTTGTTTGTTTGTAAAAAAATCAAATTATGAGCTCCTGATATTTTGCACATAAGCATTACCATGTCACTGTTACATTAACAGAGCTGCGAGCAAAAATAAAAAAATATTGTTGTTGTACAACACCTCTCACATGTAAAATGCTGCTCAAAATCCCTCAAAATTTAAAGAATCAATCAGTGACTAGATTAATAAAAACAATGAGGAGAAATTAAAAGTTCTGTAGGTGAAAATGAATGAAAAAAAAGAACAATCAAAATCCTGTAATAATAAGTGAAAACTGATTATAATTCATTGTTGCTTTTCAAAATTACACATAATAAATGTTACAGGCCTACAGAACTAGACATTAAACACACTGTTGAAAGTATCTGGAATACTTTGTATGGATATTTTTTTGGTCAACAAACAAGAAAAGGAAAATGCTGGAAAGCAGACAGCTGTGATAAACTACCAACATGCAACAGCAGACGTCTACTGAGATTAACATTTATTTTGGTACTGCATGGAAAAACAACTTGAGCTAACACTAAAGCAAAAAGTAGAAAACATGATTTAGAGAGACAGCACAATTTGAAAAGCGCAATTTCCAATATAGCTTGAACCAAGAAATGTGATAATGATAATGTGACAATGTGAAGATGGAGGTGAAACCCGAAAACTTCCCCACATTAAACCTTTACTTCTATACCAAGACTTTTCATTGGTCATAAATGTTACTGGAACAGCTTGATTCTTCGCTAGTGTCATTTATTTGTGTTGTGAAGGTCCTGGCATTGAACCCGACTGACATTCTGAAAGATATTCATCTTGCGTATTGACACATATAGAAAACAAGCTATTTAACCCCGGTGTTTACTATGACTTAGTACCATGGTAGAAAGGTTGGGATGATGTGTAAAATGTCAGTATAATAAAGGATTCAATGGTTTGTGTCATGACCTCATGTTTTACTAATATAACTAACGTATATTACTGTTCAAAGTAATATTGAGTTAACATTGCCTTAAGAATAAGAGCTTTTGTATTTTGTGGCAGCAACTCATTGAATTGAGTGAGTCAGTCAAGAGCTGCTAAATATACAGTAGATGGAGGACCAGACAGATTACGCTTTTCAGCTGTCAAGTCATACAAAAATGGATAACAAAAGAGGATATAGATGTTATAACAGTGGCCACTTTTATGATTAAACTACATTTTATGCTGTCTAGAAATCAGGGTTCCAGACTCTAGAAGAGTTCCACAATCCAAACAAAAGTCCAATATAAAGTGTCTACTGGAAATCATTATTTGGGGTGCAATTATATCTGCTGGTGTCGTTTTATTATGTTTTATGTGGGCACCAGCCCGCAGAATCTAAACAAGGAATAATTGGTTTACTTCCCGTGGTATTCCCGTGGCCAAGTGAAGCTGAACTCTATAGTGAATCTATGAGTCATTGTGAGAAGGAAGATGAGAGATGCTGGACCCTGAGGTGAAGGCCACCGTCAAAGCATCATGGTCTTCCACAGTACGTCAGCAGCACGGCAGGCTGATGGGGTGGTGTACGAATTCATGTGTGACTCATAAGCAGTAAAAATCTAAAGAAGATTGAACATTTCCAGTAAATCTCATACATCTCAAATGTAAGACATTTTCATTTTAAACTGAATATGAACTTTTTCATGATATTCAGTTTTTTTCCTTTTTCTTAGATGCACTCAGATATTAACTAATCGATTCACTCCAATAATTGTGTTATAGCTTCTATGGTGAATTAACAAGTTATTAACTTGTGAATTAATCAGGTGGGAAAGGCCTCAGTTCCTATTGGGGGGGAAATGCATCTGAACTGGGAACTTCCCACAGGAGGCAGTCTGAGGTTTTTGGAGCTTTTCCCAGAAGATGGTCTGATCTCACCCAACATGGCAGTGAATTTTAGTTAGTGCAGAAATATACTCGTCTATGTTTGCTCATTTTCATAAAGCAGAAATTATGAGGCTCCATTTTTCCACTCTCCCCAAATAATCTCGCTGTTTGTAATGATGGAGCTTTTTGCCTACACTTATATTGTCTGCTAGATGTGTTAATAGCATAAAACTAATATGAATACTATACACATTAACAGAGCTCAGTTACCTCTCAGAGATTAACTGTTGTTATGTGAAGTATGTAAACTGAAATGGTGCCTTCCATCCACTTCCCAACTGCATGAATTTGCAAGAATTATTTAGCAATAAAACAGCTGTAATAAAAATCCTCAGAAAAAAACCTACAGTGGCTGTATTTATGATGAGCTGAGTTATCCAGCAACGACAGAAGATTATAATAATGTTTCCGTGAATGAGTTATGCGTGCATGAATATCTGTTTACTCAACAGTCTGGGAAACTTTGCAAGTTCTACATAAAATGTTCTTCTTCGACTGCCATATTGAGCATTGCTAATGTTAACATTTATCCTGTTTCACTTCTTAGCCCTTTATTGGACAAGTGTCTAACATAATTCCTCCAAACTACCAAGATTTAATTATTTATATCTATGATTAACCCTTGAGCACTCCTTATATGTATCGCTCTGTCATCCTCTTTGTTGCTGAAAATCAATATGCACCAATAAAATGCCAAACTACCAAACATTCAAACACTTCAGGAATGACCCTTTCAATGTCGGTTTATTTAAGTGAACGGACGTTTTCATTGTGTGATCCCCTATGTCCCCTTCATGGAACCACACAAGAAACTGCTGTTAAATCAACAAGACATAAATTCGTTCATGAATCACTGCACCATCTTCAAACCCTCTCAAAACTAATTTGTTTCTATCACATTTATGTTTAAGTGTACAAAAATGGAAGACATAAAATATTGATAGTTGTGCTTTAGAATGAGATAGAATGAGAATTTCTCATGCTGTTCAATAGTCAACTTATTGTCCGCTGAGGCACCCCACTCTTCTTGAAAGATGACCCTCGGATTGTTGCGGTTCTGGGGTAGAGTTGAAAAGTGCTACACTGCCACTCAGCTGATCCAACAGGTTTTCTACGTGATTTTGGTCAGGAGAAAGTACAGGACACTTCACTCATTCAGAGGCACAATGACTATTAATGATGTTATTCAGGTAGTGTGGGCTTGTTGCTGTACCATTCACAAAAGGCAGTTCTGTATTGACTGGACACACCTGCCCACAGGAACGCCACAACCACTGAAGGCTCGTCTAGTGACAATAGTGCCTGATGCATAACGCTCTCCTTGACATCGCCAGCATAATTGTCTGCCATCATTTCTGCTCAACGTGAATGGCCCATTGATCCCTCGTCCAGCATAATGGTCCCTGGCTTGTGAAAGAGGATGACGCTGACGTCTGCTGGTGTTGTCATGTAATCTTGCAGGTCATTGAGCACTCAAACCACGCTGAAGAAAATGGTTTCCGATGGTCTGATGTGACTCGGGAGCCTCTCCTGTCTTTTAGATGTGCCCGGAGTTGAATGGCATTCATCATCAGTTCAATAGGGTGTGGTTCACAATGAAGCAGTCATCACAAGCTGCATTGCGACAGGATCACTGGCCCTACAACAGCAAAGTTCACTATCATGGCACAGGTAAGTCTGGTTCCTGTGTGAGAGATCTAGCAGGCTTCCATGAGTTTTTTTTTTCATAGTCTGGCCGCATAGCAGACTGTTGTCCAGTCCCTTTTGAAAGAAGTAACTTTCCCTCCCTTCAATGTTGAAGGATAACCAGCAGTTAGTCCTCCTCACCATCTCTATAAATACTTACCAGGCACATTCTTTGTTAGTTTGTTTCTCCACAAGAGCGACCCTCTAGAAAACAAGATACCTAGTAAGGGTTTGGAAAAGTCCTCGGAAAAAGAAAAATGAAACCAGAGCAGATGATTGTTTATATTTTTCTCTGATTTCTTGTGGGTCAGGAGGTGGCACGCCCAATGGTTAACCAGCCAGGTACTGCGTAATTGTGGACTTCACAACAACAACAAGTTGTGCAAAAAATACAGAAACATTGAACAGTTGTACATTTGCATTCAAAAGTTTGAAGAAGGTCACATAAAGTTCAGCTGGAAAGGTTATGGTGGTTCATTTTACACTTAGAAAGTGATTATTTTGCATTAATTACCTGATATAAGATTTGACTAACTATAAAAGTTCATAAAGGGGGAAGGCATCTTTCCATAAAACCAGATGGTTGAACTTTCCATTCTCAAAATTATTTCAGTAGTTTCCCAGTTGAGGGTCAGGACCATGGTTCCTCCCAGAGAGCATATGGTGTGGTGCTCATTATATGTAACCCATAGGCAGTGCCTGCTGCGCTTTCTTTTCTTAGCAGAACCGGATAATACAATACCTCCACGATTCTGTCTGCTTGCTGACTTGAACTTTGTAGTATAATACGTTCATGTGCTTGTGTTTATTCCTCACACTCATTTTATGAGTGTTTATGTATAATACAAACTCAGAATATTATTGAAAGTTTACATAAAAAATTCTAACATTTGGGGGCAAGAAGATACTGTATGTTTTCATGTGCATACTAAATGAGGGGAATAACTGCAGCATGAACTATTATAATATTCTGACTAGAGGTAAGTGGCGGGTTGTTTATTAGCATTGATTTTGTGTAATTATAGTATATGTATCAAAGATCCAATAGATATTTTACTTTGGCAATAAATCATATACCATTGGAAAGCCTGTTTATTCAACCTTTAAATGGTGCCACACCTATAGCAAATACAAATTTTCTAGTATGAGCAGAGCAGAATGTGTCAGTGGCACCAATGGAAAAGTAGCCTAATCTTCTCTGTTCCTTGGCTGGCGACACGTTGGTGTTATTTGGTCAATAGGGTGCTTGAAGTCTGGAGGAATAAAACATTGACAATTTAACTGTTTATTCCCATTGTTCACCCAGTGTTTGCTGTAAGTCATCTCGTGTGGTTTTCTTGAGCTGCTCTTTCGTTGATCATATGATTCATTGGAGTTGAAGTTCCTGCCAGGCCAGAGGAATCAATGGAAAACAAAAGCTGTTTTTCATTCACAGAGAGGATTTACCTTTTTTTTCCCCCCCATGGGCACCCAAATATTATGTTCTGTTGCTCATCCACAAATGCATGTTGCTTACAAATGTAGCACCGATTAAACGGGCAAAACCCATTTGTACAGTAGTACAGGAGTCATTGGCAAGATGTGCTATTACAACAAAGAAATAATCTCCCAAACTCAAACTTTCTGTGAGTAGTTCGAAGAATATTTCACTTCCAAGGCAATCATGCTTCAACAAATCCTTTTTAATTCCTGTACTTTTGTAGCCCCGGTATCTTACATTGTGTTTACTAGAACTGGATTCCGTTTTCCTGCAACTTGTCTCCTTGTGAAAAGGGAGCAGGCTATCATGCCTTTTCTTTATGTTCCATTATTTAAGCGATAGCAGTGACTGGAAGGATTCCAGTGGAAATGAGTTAGCCGGATGTGTGTTCCTGAAAAGGATTACACTTCTGAGAATCAATTCAACTTCTTTAATGTTGCCTTTACTCTGAGGAAACTCTGCTGCCACCGAAACACCAGAAACAGGGCCTGTCACAGTTCTTTGGCGCACGGCATTTCAGTCGCTGCTTTTGTTTTGATGTTTGTTGTCATTGAAAAGCTGTTCATTGGCTTCGCATTTTCACAGCCTTCCCTTGTGTCGTATCAATACCATTTCTACCGAATGAAAAGCATCTGTTTAAGACAGAAAAAAAATCCCTTGAAATAAGCATTCAAAATAAAGTATTTTCAGTTTGTGACTGAGAACCCAGATATGTATCGGTAGTTACTTTATATGAGAAACCTGTATATTCCATTACAGAATTGAATAAAGTTTTGTTTACCATATATGTTTAGATATTAATATTTTCATTAATACAATAATAATTAATAAAATAATAATAATACAATTTCATTAATTTTCATTTTGTTCTGCTGTGATAACATACCACTCTGGAAATGCAGCCTTATTAGAGTACAATCAAAGGTTAACATGAATGTGTATCAAAGAACTCAGAATAGTAAAATTAGTCTTGTTCACTGAAAAGAAAGAACAAATTAGACAAAGTTAAAGTAAAAATATAATTTTTCTTGAAATATAGTCACATACAGAAGTAAAAATGAACATTAAGAACTGTTTTTATACAAGATATCTTGTCCCTGTTCTGGGGTGGTAGATGAAGGCATAGACACGAATGCACATGTGCACATCCATACACATAGCTGTTGTTAATTTAATACTAACATTACAACGACACAGATCATGACAGATCATTATTTTATAAATAAAAAACGTATAATCTGGTTGGACTTCATATGAAACAATATAAAATCAATTTTAAAATTGTATATTTGAAACAGAAACAGAACCTCCTGGCTACCATTTTTTGTCAAACGCAATCCTTATAGCAACCAATGATGTAATAATGGCTAATAACTGCCAGCACTGCATTACTTGCCTCCTTCAAGAAGGGTAAACAAGTAAAGTTTTTTGGTTTGTTTTTTTTCAGATTCCTGTGAAGTGTGAAGAAAGTTAGCAGGTGAAAACCGAGGAGTAATTTCTCTGCCACGGACGTCCAAACATTTCTTCCGCGGTCTTGTCTTCTTGGCATCAGAGCTTATCTCACTGTGATCTGCAGATATAGAGCAAGATAGGTTTTATTTGGAGAAACTGCCATCGCCAGCGGTGTGGTACAGACAGGAGAGAAAATGTGCTACGTCCTCTGAGATACCGAGAGTCAGTGGATTTGGCTGGAATTAAGATCCTGCACCCCTTGAGGGATGGGGCTCCCCTCGCTGTTATCCATAAATTCCAAGTGCTCTCATTATTAAGCAAATTCATCTTCTCAGAAGCCAAGGCGCGGCTCAATTTAGACTCGAAATTGCCGTCCAACTTTGTTGAGTGGTCTCTCTACTCTGTAAGGATGCAGGGGGTGTCCTTGCCAAACAAGGCGAGTGCAATGACGTCCTCCATCGACATTTTTACAACTTCATCCGTCACTGATTTCGCATATGCTTTCACCACGCGCCCTCACATTGTGCTGAGTGCTGAGCTTTTCACTACAGGTTTGCTTTGTTATAGGATGGGCTACGTGAGAGTCCCCTGTAATATCTCCCTGTCCACCCTATCGTTTCCTCTCCTCTATCCCCTCACCCCAACCGGTCAGCAGAATGTCGCCACCTCTGAGTCTGGTTTCTGCAAAGGTTTTCTTCCCATTAAAAGGGAGTTTTTTTCTTTCCACAGTCGCAATAAATCTGCTTGCTCATGTGGATTCGTTGGGTTTTTCTCTGTTAAGAACACCTAGAAATGATTGTTGTATTTGGTGCTATATCAATAAAGTTGAATTGAATTGAATTAACATGTAGGTTTGTAACTTATACACTGTCTGTTGCATTTATACATCCAAATAATGCCATACAATGTACATCAAATGTAGATTACATAAATAGAAACATAATTCAATTCAACAAAAGTTATGAATTTGACATAATTTTTATTAAATATATTTCAAATTAATACAATTTCTTTTATCAATCCAGTCCAAGGAAACACAACAATGCATCACAAAAAATAAATATAAATGTCCTTATAGTACTTCTCAAAATGTCCAGCTATTTGAAACCAAGTTATATGATCACGGATTTGTCGCATCATTTACTTGCCCTTAAGATTACTGCAAGCACAATTATGTCGGTGTTACGACTCACAGATGGTTAGAGGGTAATTAAGCTACATGTGGCCTGCATTATTAAGGCTCTGTAAATAGGAAGGGCAATTAATTAGAAACAACTCCCATCAACGACTGCATGATGGTGTAGTGTTTTAGACTTCCGCCTCACAGTGGGATTGTTACAGGTTTGGCTCTGAGCTTGGGTGACTTTCTGTGTAGAGTTTGCAATGTCATCCTGCTGCATGGGTTTTCTTTGGGTACATGGTTCCCTCCCGCGCGTATGTGTATGCGTGCGCCCTGTGATAACCCAGCGACTGCATTCTCTCATTGTCAGCTGACATCTGCTCCATTCCCTCGCAACTCTGACTTCGATGAAATGATATAGAAAGAGGATGAGATTCCATTTAAATGGAGGGGAAAGCTCAGAAACAAAGACATAACTAACAAATCAACAGTTCACATGGGGACATTAACTGATTCCACTTCATAAAACCAAAGTAAGATAAGACTGATAGATGAGAGAGAAAGTACATGAAGCACAAAGGCCATTGTTTGATGTCTTCTCTGGCCTTTTATCTGCAGAACTTGTAATAATCTCACTCAATGCACCCTTCACTTGGAAAAAGAAAAGTGGAGTGCCGCTCAAAGAGCTTACACAGCCTATGCAAATCAAAGATTGCTAGGATGTGGTTATCCTGCATGTCTATTCACTTCTTCATTTTGATCCTGATGCAATTTCCCATTTGGGGTTTCATTAGTGGGTCATCCTCTTCCAATACCATCTCCTTCATCCTCCCTCCTCACATTGATCTCACGCATGTTCTCCCTCACTGCATTCATGAATCTCCTTCCTCACTGGACTTCCTCTTCTCCCCTCTCACTATCATCTCTCCTACATACATGACCAAATTATCTCGTCATCTCTCTTTCCCATCACACTGTCCAACATGAGCTGTCCCTATAATGTACTCATTCTTATTCTGTCACTCACAGCGCACACCTCAACATTCTCAGCTCTGCCATCTCTACTCCAGCCTCCTCTCTCTACATTTCGCCATTCTCACTGCCTCTTACCCTTCAACTTTACTTGGGTCCATATATCACAGATCAGTCCTTCATCTGGACCACCCTGCCTCTACTCTCTTCTTCACCTCTATTTCTCATCTCTTTGTTGCCACCATTCTTCAAGGCATCCTCACGTTCACTGTACTCCTTCCCACGCACACACATACTTACTTTCATTGCTCTCCTCTTTAATGCAAACCTACACTGCTACCCCCAAACTGCTTCCTACTCTTACTACAGATTAGTAGGTTATCTATTTCCATTTACTATGTGAGAATACCGTACATTGTTTTGTGTGATTGTTTCTCGCACGGCTAAACAAGTTATATAATGCTGCTGTGTTGTTAATGTTCTCTGAATGCAACAGTCATGCACATGTCCGTCTTGGTATATTTTTGTGGGTGGTTTGTCGGCATGTTTGCTTTGTGTCCTCTTTAACGTAGGTGTCAGCAGGAGAGAGCAGCCCCGTCTTCAACCCCGCTGCTTAACAGACTGAAGTCAGCATGGCCACCGTTGCATCCATGCTTATCACTCTGGGTGTGTTGTCATTAACAGAAGGCAGATCGCGAGGAGAAGCAAAACACGTGGCCACTTTGCAATCGATCAGGCGGCTGTCTCCCCCGTCTCTGCCTCGCCATCTGAAAGTCGTAGGCTTGATTGTCTTTCGTCTTGCAAGAGGCCTGTGTGTTCTAAGGTGGCAGTCTGGCCTGTGTGATAAACTGGAGCTCCGGTTTCTTTGAGAGTGGGTTAATCTCGTGCCCGTGTACGCTACAGGAAGAAAATCAATTGCAGTTTTACTTAATTTTCAGTTTGTTCAGGCACAGCAGGCTGTTTGGTTAACTTGTGGGAAGGGAGCAGCAGGTTTTTTGTCACAATAAACACCATGGTCAGGTTGAAAGGAGGAGCTTCTGACTGTCTAGTCTAGACTACAGAATGATGTAAAACCATGGGGTCTTAATTACATTTTTCATACTGTGGGAGCAGAAATTTGAAAGTATCCTGTGGATACTTTTTTTCCCCTTCCAAACAAACATCGTCAATGTATTTTGTGCTTCTCATCATAATGCATTGTGCAGTCTGTGTATCTTTTATGTTGGCAGCTGATTGCTATGTTTCCTGGCACGTTACTGCCACCAGCTGCTGATCAGTCGACCGGTGGGGAAACGAAAGAAAGAAAGTCTATCATGAAATGTCTACTTATTTTTTAAAATTCCAAGCACATAGTTATGTTGTTGGAGATACTGGATGCACACTTGGTGCCAGCCTTACTTATCACTAGTGTATTTATTCATGTTTATTTTTGTGCTGCAACTTTTTTGTGCATGCTACCCTGGCTTTGGATCTTGTGTTTACTTGTCATATTTGTGCCTTGGCTTTTGAAACTCAGGGACCTTACCTACATTTTGAGCATGAATCTGGGTCTAAATAAAATGTTCCACCTGTGCTCTACAAATATAAAGGACATGGGAGTTTCCCTGTTTCACAATTCAAATACATATAGTGCAAATGACTACAGTAAATATATAAATGATGAAATATAAATGTAAAAAAATAAAGAAAAAGTACAAACAGATATAGACTCCAATAATAACAATAATAATAATATTTTTTAATTGTATTATAACTAAAAGTGCCAATATAATTACATTATTGCTAGGTATTAGGGTATTGGCCATCATTGTATTTTTGGCTCTTACATGGTAATCGCTGGTATTTACCCATCAACTTTCCCACTGAAAGCAATAGGACAGAGGGGACTACTTTGCTTTTACCAGTATATTCTCTTTTCCACAAATCCATCTCTCTGTTTAAAAATCCAATTTTATGATCTCTGATTTCCTTTGTCATTTACCTGAGCTTAAGGTAATTACTACCTTTTATGTACCCTTGGTGTTGGCAGTGATTTTAAAAGTAAGCAATAAGCCACACGTGTTTTCTAAAGGCGATAAATGCGACTCTTCGTCTGAAACGGATGTTTCATTGAGAAAGAACAGCAAAGGACATATTGTTAATTGTGTTTTCATGAACACCAATTTTATTTGTTTTATATTTTGTAGTATTCAGATTGTTATAATTAAGTTGTAGTTTTGAGCATGAAGAGTCATTTTCCAAGTGCTTGGGGCCATATAACAATTTATACATTTAAAATCTTTTAAAATAATTTTTTCTTAAAAAAAAAAAAAAAAGATAAGCTGAATCTCCATTTCTGTCCCAAAAAATGTAATACTGTAGTTTTTATATATTTTTTCTGTCAAATGACTTTTTAATGTAAATATGTTGCACAAGTGTAGCTTGTTGACATATATAAAAACAAAAACTACAGACTTCCCTTTTCAATCAGTCCTTTGTTTTCCCTCTCCTTATTCACAAATGCATATTATTTAATTTGATTGTTGTGTTTTTTATGAATATCATTGTATTTTGTCTTAGTTTTCTGTTATATGTTTGTGTTGTTATTTGTATTATATATGTGTATATACAGTATGTGTCATTGCTAAAGCTTACGTTTGTGTATCTGTATTGACAAGCATATTCTTGCAATAATATTAGTTAAAATTGATACTTTACAGTTTTTCTTGAATATTTAGAACAACAATATTTTCACTTATTATTAACTACAACTCAAGCAATGTAATCTCTTTCCAACTTCCGCTTCTTGCTGAACTGTTCTTCACAATGTTGACGATAAGCTTTGTTATCAATCACTATATTTGCCTCGATTCATATAGTTCATCAGATAAAGTTAAGAAATTTAAAAGGTCAAAACTCTTTATCTCATTGCTCGGAATACTTTCCTATTGCTTATCCAGATACAAAGCTTTTACAAGCAGCTGAAAGGAGATACTCATTCCTCACTTTTCTACCTCTGTGCTCAGGAATCTGTTCACACAGACTGCAAGGCATACAGTCAATGCAGATACCTGCCTTGAGCACAGTGCATGCAATATAAATGATACCTCTCCAACCTTTCGCCGCCACCACATCTCCCATTTACAGCGAGAGATCTCCCAGATAACCCACTATCTCACAAATTACAATAGTCACTCAGCCAGCTCCTCTTCAGCACATTCTTTAACAGCAGCAGATTTGTGACAGTTTCAACCACCAGGATTCAATTTAAATCTCTACTTGACATGCTGAGTATGAGATGGAGGTTGAGAACAATCTTTCTTGCAGAGGTGACATGGATTTCCTACCAAGGCAAGTCTCTCTGCTGAGCACGCCACATGATATGGAAATGATCCGATGATGTACAGAGTGTGACCTTGTGTGCTTGTTTTACAATGTAGTCAAATGGGTGGCATTTTCAAAAGTGAGTGCAGGTGCTGATGACTTTCATAGTTTCTCGGCTTCACTCTCTCATTAGGTGTAAATGTCAGGCGCTGCCACAGATGAAAGAGCTGGAGTCATTTAATGTGGCTTGTGACAGTAAACACAGGTACAGCCATTAACTATGAGAAGGCAGAGGTACAACCATTTGGGAGCAGATGTCGGCTTCACCGCCAATACATAGCGCATACAATCACATGTCATAAGCCACTGGCGCGCTGCACAGCGATGTAGTGGTTTCACTCAGGAGTCACAGTTACCCACCTTGAGTCTTGCACTGGGTCCTCCAGGTTTCCTCTCGACAATCTCAAGAGAAATTGCATTCATGTGCTAAAGTTAGTGTAATTATGTGACTCTGTGTTTTGTTTGTTTGTCCAAACTCAGCCACTCAAACTTATTGACTATTATTATGTAATAACACAAGTTGGCATCAAAATTACTGTATAATATTGGGTAATACTGTAATTCTGTGATAACTTCCAAAAACAAATTCCAATTCACAGTTTTGAATACTGTAAGTTTGTTATCTTAATTCACGTTGCGCCATTGTTTTATCTTCAGTATCTTCAGTACAAGTCATTATCTGGGAGGCTGTCAATATTACATTTGCACATTTCAAAGAAAACTATGATAAGACACATTTTAGAATCTAGAGCAGACTAAGAAACCTGGCCATTTCCTTTATTTTTAAGACTTTTCTATGTTCAACAGAATATTTGTGTTTACTAATGTTTTGCGTTAAAGTTATGTTCTGACAAATCACAGATTGGCCAAGGGGTCTGTAACTGTTCTCAAAAGAAACAGGGTGGCAAGAAGGAGAAAAAAGTTGGGACTGCTGTCAGAGAACGTCATTTCTTTCAACACACAGTTGTAAATACTGAAAGATCTCAACCTTAATGCATTATGGAACATTTGTTTATGCTGCAGTGCAAAACTAGGTGACTCAACTGCTTTCATAAAAATCCAAAAGTATGAATCATAGCAGAGACATAATAGGAAAGGGTGGCTTGAAAGGGTGCACAGAAAATGAACAAATGCTGGGAACTCACCAAAAGTCTGAAGAATTAATATGCCCCAGAAATCAGTGGTAAAATGCCTGATAGATGACAAAGCAAATGTGTTTTCCTTTTCTCTCGGTGGGGGTGAAAAAGTTTTGATTACTTCCATGTGAGGCTACAGCTACTATCAATTATTTTTATATTGTTCAGTCAGGAAATTGCCACAGAATCTTCCAAAGCGCTTGTTAGAGCCTCCTGGCGAAGTCAGGTATCATATAATTGCTTGGTTTTCTTTTATCTTTTTCAACTACAGACAGATAACCACACAAATGATCATTTTATGATTTTTTTTTACCAAAAACAAAATCATAAAATCTGAGAAAGTGTAAAGGTAGAATATACTCAAGATTTTATAAAGGCCAGAATCATTGGAACTTTGATTTTTTTTCGTACAGCCACAGCTTATTTATGGTAAATTCCTGCATGATTTGGTACAGAATGATTGTAATGGTGATTGTGGTGGCTGTGGGGCTGGTGCTGAGCTACGAGAGTGGCCATGCACAGTGAGAAGCGTGTGGTGCAAAACTGCAGTATGAGCTGCTGTGAGGAATTCGGTTTTACTTTCCTCTGCTGTGAGAAACCTTCGGTGACACCTGCTGGTGCTCTGACAAGCATGAGAAGACCTGCAATCACAGTGTTTATCTAATTGTGACCAGCAGGATACTGTCACGTCTATTCTTTAGCGTGTGCAATCAGCAAACATATTTACATGCCCCGAGAGGGGGTGTGCATGGCATTAAACATTAAACAGAAAATAGAAGGATATCAAACTGTGTGTGTGTGTGTGTGTGTGTGTGTGTGTGTGTGTGTGTGTGTGTGTGTGTGTGTGTGTGTGTGTGTGTGTGTGTGTGTGTGTGTGTGTGTGTGTGTGTGTGTGTGTGTGTGTGTGTGTGTGTGTGTGTGTGTGTGTGTGTGTGTGTGTTTGGTTGCTGTGCATTGTTCATTAAACTGCACAGGTTTAATAGTAAAGTGGCACAGTGAAGACGTGAGGTTTTGCTGCCATCTAGAGTTCAAACAACAATAATGATTTTAATGTAGTCGTGCTGGTATGAATCACACTCTGCTCTGGTCACCACTGTGGACCACATCGTTTGATGTGATTCACGAGATCAAACACATTTTGTGAATGCATTTTGCTGCTGAGCTCCTTGTTAGAGAATGGCAAGTTGTGCAAAAACTACTGAAACATTGTACAGTTGAACATGTGCATTCAACAGGTTACAGAAGGTCATATTAACTTCACCTGTAAAGGTTGTAGTGCCTTTTAGGTTCGTCCTGAAATTCCACCCAAAACCATTTTATGTTTTTAGAAATAACTGGAAATCCAAAAAAAGCAGAAAAAAGGACACATGTACCAGAGGAGTGATATTTCCCTATGCCCAGCAACAAAGAGCACTCATATCTGGATCAGTCTAAGTGCAGAAATCAGACAAATGATTTGCTTTGGTCTCTTGGGTACTACGAGATTTAGAGAGGCCAAGATTCACCAAGAGCTCTCCACCATGACAGAGATTTGAAATATCACTAATGCCTGATGCTGAAGTGCCTCTTTTATTGCCACATGCTAGTATGGAGAAGGTCTGCTTTCATAAAAAATTCTGGAGTTTGGTCTGTTGGTATACAATATTAAAGGTCATTAAATTTTAATGTATTGCTTTCACTTTACTGCATCAACACGTCAACATCTGCTTCATTCCATCTTTTCTAAAAAGTAACCATTTTTAGAGTGACGTAATTAATTCATAGCTCAGTCTAACCTGACTTGTGAAAACACATACATCAAGGAGACAAAACAACTGCTTATTAAACCCATAAAAACCTAGAGAGCTTCCTCCACATGTTGATATTCATCTTCCTCCCTTTATCAATAAAAACCACAAGTGGTTTGATGAAAGGGAAGAGGAGGCTGTCTTTGATTGTCTATAACAACTATATATCGCAGGGGGACAATGACTCACTTCAATTCATACTCAAATGACACATAATGATACTTAAGTGGCAAAACAGATAGAATGAGTTACCAATTCTGAAGAAAACCTTCAAAGAAAAACAATTCACCTTGTCAACTATTTCATTCAGTTTTGCACCTCTTATATGTTTAATGTTTATATATATCATTGATTGACTTTTACAAAGTTGTGTTTTTCATTTTAAGTACTTTAAAGTCCATCGTCAAGGACAAATTAAAAGCAATCTCACCATCTAACAAAAAATGTGTCTTTCATTTCCAGCTTACTGCAGACAATCACAAATGTGTTCAAGTGGATGAACAAAACAAAAGCTTGATATTTAAATAGCATCAACAATACTGAATAATGACAACATCTTTTGTGTATTTAGCTGAAATTATGTCTTATTGATAACTTGCTTTGTTTTTCTGGGTTGTTTACTGGGCTTTCGGAAGTCGTTAATCTACTTATATGCTATGGTGAACAAAGCGTTCCACATGAATTTGGGCCCCTGAGGAACACACACTGCATTCAAACGCATAATCGCCATGTAATGTGGCATGAAATGTTTGACACGCACAGAAAATGTACCCCGGGGGTTCAAAGTGCCCCTGGATGTTCACGCTGTCACAGTATGAGAATATTTGAGAGAAAAATAAACCACTGGACACTGAAAGGATGACTGACGGTTTGCAGTAAATCATAATCCAAAGGAAAAACATTTTAGAATTTTACAATCGAAATTTTTACAGTTTTAATTGAGTGATATTTTTTGACCAAAGGACTCACATTCTTGACTTAAAAGTACAGATGATTGTGTAAAATCAGGTATTATTGAAGCACTACAGAGATTTCTGTCTTCAGAGAGATTCACCGCTGAACTTTTGTTTGGAAGCTCGCTTCTCTAACACATTTGTTTTTCCTTTGAACAAAACACGTCTTTAGTGATATTTCCGAGTAACAAAAGTCTTTTCTGTGGGAATATTTGTCTCACCAGCTTTGTTTGGACACAATCTTGATATATTGAGGGTTAACAGCTGGCCAGGAGAGATAAACAATCATTTGAGGTTTTTGAGAGAGTTATTTGAAGAATTTTTATATCAAGTTTAAGCTTAAAGCATTACTTCCACATATCACACGATCCGTATGAGCAGTCTTTAAGAGGCGGCTGCTTTAGATAACAAGTCACTTCCACATTTCCACCTTGTTAAAATCAACTAACGATCAGCTTTGCCGTCGCTGATTCAATAGTCTGTCTACCGGAGCCCCCGGAGCCTATTGGCTCTGATTAGTGGCCTTCAAACCTCGACGTATCCTTTCATTCAAAACTCTAGACCCTCCGATGCACAGCCCACCTCCTCCTGAGCAACAGCCCTCAAAACCAAGGAGTGAATTCATGTCTCTTTTTAGCCATTTACCACTGTACTGAGTCATCTGAGTCATCTCCAAATTGTTGCTGTCATCAGCAGTTTTCTCTGTATCACAGACTGTTCACACACAGATCCCCCCCCCCCCCCCACCACCACCACCACCACCACCACTGGTAGCTTTTCCGCTCTATGCTTTTATGCCCGCATGTCAATTTTTCACCAGTGAAGATAAAAACAAGTACCAAGGCTTTTTGTGCTTTTATAAGTGGCACGAAAATAAAGTGCAATGAGGAATTGTTTGTGACTACTATATTTGATTAGACCAGACTGCGTAGTCTGGTAATTCCATCCATCTTCTCCAGGATTCATCCAATCCAGGGTGTTGAAGCCGATCTCAGCTGACAGTAAGTGAAGGCAGTGTACAGGTCACACACTGTACAGAGAGACCACCAGTCCATCACAGAGACAGACACACTCACACATACAAATTCACTCCACACAGTATGGCTTTTTTTTTTTTGGAGGGGGGCTGTGAGAGGAAATCAGAAAACCCACACATGCACAGTGAGAACCATCATATAGGACTGCTTTCCACAAATGCCTCATCCATAGGCACTGGCCAATGCAGGAGTCAATCAGCTGCAGAGAAGAAGCTCAAGAACTCGCACAGAATCCAACGGTGAACCTCTCATCTGTTTGTTATTATTTCTTTTTCTTCAAGGGAAACACTGTATTTTTTTCTATCCAATGCAAACAATTCCCCAATCTCTCAGAAAAAAACTATAACAATGCTCAGTCAACCAGCATTAAATATTAAAGCAGGAGATGAAAGAAGGTTTTACTTTGAAAAAGGTGTTTTGTCATTTGCTTCTCTTTGGAATTTCAGTGCAGTGAGCAGATCTGTCACAGTGTTAACTCACCCCCCACTTTATTCCCCTGGCCAAAATTGTTAACATAAAAGCAATTAGCTCTCTCAGACGATCACCAGTCATAGCAGCTGGCTGAGCAAATGATCTTAGTCCTTTTTGAGCGCTGCCGTCTCGACCTGTCATCTATATCAGTTATACAACTTATCACTGAGTAACTTCGCATTGTGTTCACACGCTTCATATGTGGGCAGAATTGTCTTTTAATGATGCTCAGTAGTTCTCCATGTGTTTCTTCCACCCATCATCTTTAATCGTGGCTGTATGCAAGTTAAAGTTGTAAAGGCTGGAGCTGATCCTAGCCGACACTGGGGAAGAGTACACGCGCAGAAAATCATTCCAGGGCTAATGCATAAAGACAATCACTCGACACACTCGTATCCACAGGCAATTTACTGCCAACAATAATTCAACAAACGAGTATTTGGAGAACATGCCACCTTCACACAGAAAGGCCCCAGCCCATTTGTTCGTATTGTCAGTCTTTCCCCATTTTGTTATATTATCATAGAGGTGTTATAAGTCCACAGAGTGACTTGACTCCACAGTAATATACCACAGTAATTCACAGCTCTGCACCAATCGGCAACCTGCACCATCGGCTCCTCCGACCACCACCAACCACTCACCCTCACGCTGCATTCGCCCAGGCTGTGAAACCTGCAACCTTCCAATTGGGAGATGACCGCTCGACCAACCGAGCCAGGCTGTTTACTTAATCTGCCTGTATAGTTCTAATTATAAACAGGCAGAGTGAAAAACTCTTTTGGAAGAACCAGAGTCAGAGGTGGCTGCCTTCTGCTGCTCCGGTTGGGGTTAGGAGATATTAAGAGGAAACAACTGAAACAGAAAACAACAAACAACTTGATATCAGATAATCAGCGTATCCACACACTGTAGACATGCAGGGGTGACTGATGAATGGAGAGTGAAAAAAGGAGAAGAGACCTCACTGCAATTAAGAAGTTCTCCCAACAGGCTGAACCAATAGCAGCTTAACTAGAAATGTATTTCTAATTGGAGACGCCCCACTGCCGCACCAAAACAACTACAGAATGTCCAGGTGTGTCACACCCACACCTGTCATATCCAAACTCCTCCTACTTGCCTCTCTATTCTGATGTGAAATAGACCTTAAATGTGCACCGCAAGTCCTCCCTTGTATTATCCTTGCAAGAACTTCGACCAGCAAAGTATTCTCATTCAGTGACCGAACAGTATTAATACAGGGTTCCATTGGAGTTGTATAATACTGTGAATTAATGACTCGAAATGTTTGATAAGTGATTTGCTTGTGTCATGATAAAGTGCCGGAGGATTTAAATGGAGAAGTCTGTTGTGTTCAACTGTAATCTGACCCGCTAAAGACTGTAGATAGAAATAATAAATCCATTGAAAATGTTAGATGAAATGAATCTCATGAATCATTTCATAAAAGGCATCAAATGGCTGACATGTTTATTTTTGTTTTTTTGTTGGGTTTTTTTTTTTCGAACTTGCTTCGACTCTTCTGCTGTTGTTCAGCAAATAATGCAGACAAGTAATTGCTAGACTCGCTATTTACAGTCATAGCAACAGAGCTAGTTGCCATGTGTCTCCATAACTCTCTGTGCTGAAAGCAGCAACAAGTCAGATGATATATTAGGACTTTGCCCAGAGGCACACATATTTTCAAAAGCATTTGTCGTGGGTGTTAATTCCGCGTTGTTTTAATAGGCTTCAAAATCTATGTACAAATTTGAATGCATTCATCTTCCACAGTTGTGGGTTATGGAGGGCTGGAGCCCATCAAATACACAATACAGGCTGCTGTTCCAAAGAAACAGAGTACCTCATCATCTTGAGTCAGAACTGTCAAATCCAACACATCAAGTCCAAACAGCCAAGAATGCGATGATGGCTTCCAGCATACTTGCTGCTGAGAAACAGCAACAATCTCAAGCAGGTGGGAGGAACCTGGAGAAAAATTAAACTCACAACAAGATGGCTTCACTGGCCAGTCGGTTAAAACATAACCTTGTTGTGACACAAAATCCCGAACCACTCCACCATGTTGTTGCCCAGAACTGCATTATTTTATGCACTGAATCAAATTCATGTTGCAAACTTGTTGCCAGGTATTCCATCTCGAATCCTTTGGTACATAAATTGATTTGTGTGAAGAGTTCACAAGACAATAATTCCATGCTGACATACCTGACAATAAAACTGCCTTCAAGCACAAATCACCCCGGACAGAATGGTAGGAGGGATGCTGGAATTACATGTGATGAATATGAGATCTCTGACTGCTCATCGTCGGGAGACTCGTTAAATATGTATCATCATTAAAATGCTGTAAATTTCAGCGATTCATAAAGTGTTTTGTTGGATGGAATACATTTCTGAAGTGTCACTGTGATGCTTTTCTCCCTAAGTGTTGCATATTAATGTGGCAATCGGCTTCTAATGACACTGTAATGATTTTATAATTGGTCTGTTTCATTCTGTTTCTATTTAGTTGCACGAGATGCTTTTCATGGCACGAAGACCGACGAAAGCCTTTTACTGGTCTGATTACTTCAAATTGTTCCTGATTTTGTTCTGAAGCCCTCATCGTGATTTAGTTTCGACTGAAGAAATGTAGCATCTGATTGGCATCCTCCCTTTCTTCATACTTCAGTTCAACCTGCAGGAGAATAGAATTCACATGTTCTTCTTTAGAAATGTTGTGTGTCTCAATCTAGAAAGGTCAGCACAGACAAAACGAAAGGTCAGGAGGGATTGACGTGCCTCTGTTCCTGCTGAGAGCAACACTGATGATGATATCAGCTGACTTCTGCCGTGCGCGCCTGCCTGTCTGTGTGTTTGTTCTTGTTCTGGGTTTTTTTTTTGTCTCATGAGGACATTTTTTTGGGGACACACTGATGATGCAAATCTCTCCATTTAAGTGTGAAGGATTGGTAAAAAGGTCAGGGTAATGTTAGGGTCTGCTGGAAATGAACGGAAATCAATGTAATGCTGCCAAAGGGATGTCAGCACAGCCATGCGTGTGAGTGTTGCTGAATTGGAGCGTGGATGATGAAACAAATAAGAAAGGTCAAAGTGAGTCATGTCTCCTTTGAAAGAACATTCCACAGGAACACATGAGATTAAGTTCTTCTTGGCTGCATGTGGGTGTCGTCGTTACCTCCTCCCCACAACCTCACCACAGCCAGAATATCCATGGTCGAGGTCTGTACTTGAGGAAATGTCTCTATTGAATTTACAATTTCTCCTTGCACATCTCCTCACAAAGCTGATGACATCGTCTGTCTTCTAACCTTCATGCTGCCCCGGGACATGTGTTGAAGTGTCTCCATGCAAGACCCTGGACCCCAAATAGCTCTTAATAGAGTTCTGGTACCGTCCCAATGGTGTTTGGCTGCAATGTGGTATAGCGGTTGGTACTCCCTCCTCACAGGCGACATTATCCTCAGTTTGAGTCTGGGTGGAGTTTGCACGTTTTCCATGTGCATGCCATATCCAGCTACATTTGGCTGAAGCGTGCAGTAGAAAAGACAACTGAATGGATGACTTCATTTTTTTTTTTTCCCCTCCTGCACTGTTGCATTCACAGCACATGATGGCGCTGCTGCATCTGCTTTAGGACTCACCCGCGCAGGATGGAAAATATGTGTGCAACAAATGTTGGCGGGGGTTGTTATTGTGATTCCGCTCCTTGCCACAGGAGAGGCAGCTCTCAGAGGCACATTGGCTATTTTTCACAGCTGCTCTGAAAAGCAGCAACAAATGAAAAGCCCTCGGTTGTTATGAATTTGATTTAGTGGCTTAATTATCGAGAGAGAGAGAGCGAAAAACGGCAATGAAAAAAAACAACAGCATCTGCATACAGTTCACACAGAGTGGTTGGGTAAATCACATGTTTAAGGGGAACAAATCACTACCTTAAAGACTGTTTCCTGTTTTGTTGCACCTTACACCCACATCATCTCTACTTTCACAAGATAATGTGTCTAACCTTAAATGGGTCATTTAATGTTTATTAATGTCTACATTGCACATTTTTGATGACTTACCTGCTAGTCAATGAACTACTCTTGTAAGACTTGACTGGCTGACATTAAAAAAAAAGATTATTGTGTACTCTGAACTGTAGCTGTGAATTACTGAATAAGCAGGTCTTCACGAACTGCTGTGTGTGATAATGTGCAACTTTTAAAGCAGTGTTTTATAGCTGTGTGTCCGATGACTCGTACAGAAGTCTGGTTCTCTCAGGAATGCCATTAAAAAATGTATATGGATGAGCATTGGACTTGCACTGAGCAATTTCTTTTGACTGTAAAAAATTAAGTTTCCCAAAAGCAGACATATGCTGAGTTTTAAATTGTGTTATTGAGGACTACCAAAAAAAAAAGGACTTCCGTTCAGCAGTCACATTCATTGAGAACAATAAGCTTTGATTTGTCTTTACAAATTGAAAGTGAAAACATTCATAGTTCTGGTTGAGCTTCGTGGGGCAGGCTTCCACGAAAACCACAATCATTGGAAGGTTTATGTTTTTACATGTAGATTCAGTTTTTGTTAACTTAATTGTGATGAAACAGGAGAAAATGGAAGTTAAAACTTTGAAGTATTTATCGCAACATACATCTCTACAGCTGAATTAACTGTGAAATGCTATAATAGTACATATGTACAAAGACTTTCCTCATATGCCAAATTAGAAAAAGATGCTCAATGTTGAATTGGTTGGTACTTTTGTTTCAGGGTGAAAAGAACTTTCTCTGTGAGTATATATGTTTTACCTGTGCATGCATTGATTTTTCCCTCTGGTCTCCTCCACTTTTTACTGTCTGTGGGTTTCAAAAATATGATCTAACTTGAAAAATCATCAAGTTGAGAAACATGTGGTATGAGAGGTGCAGTGTGCTTCAAGTTCTCAGTTGGGGGGCTCCTCCTACGCTTAGAAAAACCCTAGTCTCATCTGTTTTTTTCTTTCATTTAGTTTCTTTGTGTTCATATTAACACCGTACCTTAGTTTTCAAGGTATAATCACCATGGCATTTTTCCTGATTCATCATCAACATTCACTTTCAACAAGTAGCTAATTACTAAATTGCAAAGATGATTGATTAGCCTGTTAAAAGCATCTGAAAATGACACAAATGCAGCTTTTACAATATACACACACATAACCTTTGGGAAATGGGTCTTGGCAGAGCCTCTGATAAATGACGTGGCCTCGGCCTCCTCTACTTGCTGGAAAAATTGAGTTGCGTCATGTTTCAAGACACTTTTCCGCCAATGCATTTCAAGCAATATGAAAAGAACAGACATCAAAGCATGTGGGGGGGGGCTTTTCTTATCACCCAGGTGAGAAGTAGCCATGGCGGTTTTGTATGAGGAAATAGAATACACACCAGTAATTCTAGAGAGGCTGCAAGTAACACATATGACAGCTTGGGCACATCGCTGCTCCTGGGGAGAGATTGGTAATGTGATCAGTGTTGATGTGATCGGGGACTGCTCACATAACACAGTAGATGGGGTTTCAGACAGTCAGTAGGTCGGGCATAGTGTCACGCTGGTGGTGGTGGTGGTGGTGGTGGTGGTGGGGGGGGGGTCATGCCCTTAAGTCGCCCGGTGGTACAGTGCCTGTCAGTGTGCAGTACAGCGAGCAGACGCTGGTGTGCGCACTGCAGCTTCCACTCCTCCAGACCCCCACCAGTCTGCATCAGCCTGCGTCAAACCAGAGAGCAGAACGTGCACACAGGCAGGAAGCCACAGTGTGCAACCTTCACTATAAAGCAACGCAGCGTCCCAGCACACGTCCACTGGATTCTATGTTCCACATTGAGGAGACTGGTTGGTTCATGTTCTCCACTTGTGTGTGGACTTTGCACACAAAAATGTTCCAAGAATTGAGATAAAGTTGATTATGATATGTTGATTTTAACAGATTTTTTTATATACTATACTATCTCTATACATCTAAATTGTATATTTGTCTGTTTGTTGAAATTTTTTTTTAATCAAAATATTTGTTTTACTGTCATTCAAATAATTCACAGTTTATTTTAAAATCGTGAGTTGATCTATGTTTTAATAGTTTTATATCTTTCTTCTCATAATAAAATCCAAATTCATCTTCATTTACTATTCACCAGACATCAAAACAATACGTTGCATCCCAAGGTTGTTCCAAATTGAAAGAATGATTGCTGATGTCAGACAACTTTTTTTCAAATCATTTAATCATGTTTAAGTAGTCCAGTGTACCCAGGAATGCGCAAAACAAAACTATATGAAAATTGTGCAGTTCTCAAAGGTAAACCTTGATGTTCAAACAAAGCACAGTGTGTTGGGTACAATGAACTATTGATAATAATACATTTATATTGTATCAGTGAGTTTATGATTGTTTAGTGTGTGTGTGTGTGTGTGTGTGTGTGTGTGTGTGTGTGTGTGTGTGTGTGTGTGTGTGTGTGTGTGTGTGTGTGTGTGTGTGTGTGTGTGTGTGTGTGTGTGTGTGTGTGTGTTTAAAATTTTAACCCTAATTGGATGGAGGCCTCCTGTGTTTTCTGTCTGTCTCTGCCTGCACTGTAAATTATTTGTTATCATTGACTTCTTGAAGAAAAAAAAGGTGTATACTTTCCCTGAGGGGTCTTGCAGCAGTACAAATCCATGGTAGATATCACCTGCAATAAAAAAATAAAGTCAGGGGGTAAAGGGGATGAATTAACTTGAGTGTAGCCGAAAAGAAAATATTGAATCTATCAACATTTTCAGAATCATACAAACTTGAATATTTTTCCAAAAATGTTCCACTATGTTATTCTATGTTAGAGTCAATAGTCCAGTGCAACACTGAGGGTACTTTAGATGTACAGTAGACCACCCAGCTGCCAGATAGCCTGGTCCTTCTTCAAATGCTGGATGAAATGATGGAAATACCTGACTGAAAAGCTGATAATTATTATGTTCACTTAATGTGGAGAAATGAATAAAAAAACTAAAGTAGGACTGTTTCAAAACACTCCCCCTTCTGCCTTCCTCTCTACCTCCCCCCTACCTGAACCAGGCTCTGCTTTTTGCTCTCAACTCAAACCAAGGTTTGTTTGTACCCCCTCCAAAAAAAAAAAATCTATCTCTCTGTTGAGCCTATCCTTTCCTCTCTTATATTCTCTGTTCCCCCCGCCTCTCTCTCTAACTGAACCAGGCGCTGCTTCTCACCGACTACCAAAATCAAGGTTTGTATATCCTCCCAATCTACTTCTGTCTATCCTATCCTTTCCTCTCCTCTATCCCTCCACCCCAACCGGTCTGCAGAAAAGCCGCCACTCTGGTTTCTGCAAAGGTTTCTTCCTGTTAAAAGAGAGTTTTTTCCCCCTTTCCACAGGCGCAAATAAATGTGCTTGCTCATGTGGATTTGTTGGATTTTTCTATTTTCTGTGTTAAAAGCGCCTCGAAGTGATTGTGTTGTATTTGGTGCTATATAAATAAAGTTGAATTGAATTGAATGCATTTTATGCACGTAATGTGCATTTAAAAATGTTAACTGTTTTAATACAACACAAAAGCAGAACAGACAGCGTCACGAAACTGAAAGTGAAACAGAACATTTGTTCTCAACTACTGTCACATTTCAGTGGAAGTACTGTAAAATATTCATAAATACAAACTACACTTTCAAATAATTAGCTACTCAAAGTATCAGCTATTCATTAACTGCAGCCATTTGAATAATTAATGGCATTCATTTAACCAAAAACATGTATTTCTCAAGCAATGCAGAGCTTACAAATTAGTGGATAGTGCGCTGTTTCGTGAACAATTGTAACTACCAAGCAGAGTTTTACAACGTATTGGCCACACACTCCAGATTAGATTAAATGAATATTCATAGAAAGTTTGGGCTTCTTTTAAAAACTTTAAGATTTGTTGCTTCTGTTTGGAATTACAACAGGTGGAAAGGGTCCCCCCCCATTCGACCATCCATCCATCCATCCATCCATCCATCCATCCATCCATCCATCCATCCATCCATCCATTCATCTAACCATCCATCCATTGATAGCTTGTTAAAAGGTGACCGCACGCGATACTGGTGAAATAAATTAAACATCAATGGCACACACTTTAATATGTGCCACTTTAAGGATTTATTCACATAAAATACCTTTATTTATTTTTTTGGTCTAATAAACGACAAAAAAAGAGAAATTATAAATACAAATAAACAAAACACTGCTGGACCCCAAACGCTTTTATTGTCGTTTGTCGGTGAGACGGTATATTATTGTGAAGTGACGCACACGGATGTTGTGTCCCCCCTTCTCCAGTGCGCGTTGACACCGGATCATCCAGCAGATCCCCACAGAGCAGCCTCGACTGCCGTATTCAGACATCCAGCTCCCCTCAGTTCCTGTTTCCGCCGCAGCCTTCCTTCCACTCAGTTTTTCTGGAGCAACACACCGGGCTGCCGCCGCTGCGTCAGACGCAGCCTCCTGCAGCCGCGCGCGGACGCACGCCTCGGGGAAGCCGGCGCCGCCGCCTCAAGGTGGGTGATGACTACAACCGCTTTCTTTTGGCATGGCGGAAATGTGGAAGCGGGCACACTGGGGTGGGGGGGTGGGTGAGAGGGGCTCCCAAGCCCCCGCTACATCCCGGCCTGTTGACTGCGTCGCTGGTGAGATGACGGCGAGCACATAGCGGTCACGGTCGGTGGGAATATCCGGCCCCGTTATACGAGCGTCTCCTCTCAGGGATGCTCCGGCTGCTCCTCGGTGCGTTGCATTCGTTACCCCGCGCGTCCCTCCTTTTGTTGCTGTATGCGGGTTGAATGAGAGGTGGTGGTGGTGGGGGAGGCAAGTGCTCAAAACAAATGGCTCGTGAGTAGTTGGCTTGAAACCTGTTTTCGTGCGCTGTTAAGTGTGAGTGAACGTGCTGTTTAATTGAAATGCATCAACAGAGCTAGGAGCGATGTAGCCGCCGACATGCTAGCTGTCTGCCTGTTGTTGTGCGTCCGTCGGTGGCCGTGCGCGAGTTCATGCCCGCGAGGGGGATGCGTTTGACCTCCAGCCGCGCGACGCACGGCAAGAAAGGAAGACGCACGACGTTGTGGAGGGTCTTGACAAGTGCGTTTTTTCCATGTGACGGACAAAACCAGCTGTGTGGTGTGTGTGTGTGTGTGTGTGTGTGTGTGTGTGTGTGTGTGTGTGTGTGTGTGTGTGTGTGTGTGTGTGTGTGTGTGTGTTATAATAATAATCATCACCATAGCCTGAGTGAGTTTGTTTTCAGCATGTGGAAGTGTGGTTAGCGTGGCAATAAGGCCTGTAATGTGTGCCTCATCATGTCAGAGGCAGCCAGAGGGGTGACTTGTGTGTTTCCTCGTCCCCTCCTGTCTGCCTCTTGTCTCCTTTGCTCTCCTCCCTCACACAGACACTTTATTAAGGTGATGGTGATACAGGGCAGCTCTGGTTGGTGGTTTACTCCCCCCCAACCCCCACCCCACAACCACCCTGCTTTGTTCCACGGGTCAAAGTGTCCTTGAGCAAGAGGTTGCGCACCTTGCTATTAGTGTATGTGTGAATATGAAAGGGTCAAACGGTGTTGATGGTTAGCACTTTTGCCTGACCGTGCGATAACTCCCAGTTACATTTTCTCCAGGTACTTTTGGTTTTTCCACACTTCAACGTGTGTTTGAGGCTACTTGGTGACTCTAAAGTGGCCGAACGCGACTGTGACCGTCTCTGTGTTACCTCTGTGTTGGACCGACAACCTGACCGTCGTCTACTCTGTTTTTTTGCCGACAGTCAGCTGAGACCGGCTCAAGCATCCCGTGACTCTAAATTGAATATAGTGGTTTACCCCCTTTTATTGGGTAACTCATTTTGCATATGGGCTGCCTTTGCTTGGTTTGTAGAGCAGGTTGTCTCTCAATCGGAAAGTTCCAAGTTCAAACCAACCCATCTGTCTATAAGTTGAAGTGTTCTTGAGCATGCTCTAAATTGCTCCCAATGGATTTGAGCACCTGGCGTAACAACTGCCTCCACTGGTGTGTTGTGAATGGCTGACTGTTGCATATGAGTGAAATCCTTTTATTATTTATCTTACCCGTTTCTTCCAAACTGCACCTGTTAGCTTGATCACAAATACATAAAACGTGTTTAACTGTTCTGCTAATCATCTAAACAGGATGATAGGGTCGCTGTTATGTTTCATCCTCTTGCTCTGGCAAAGCATCTTCTCCATACCATCATTTCACCCAATGCATGCATTTAATTTGACGGTATGGAAAACCGTGATGGAGCAAAGCATTGTTCACTTTACTCCTGTGCAGGTTTTGAAACGCATGCACATTTTTTAGTAAATCATACATTTAGCAAATGATTTATCATAGTAGGACTTATGTTTCCCCGACAGGACTGTAGCCAATCTACTAAAGAAATCTATCAAGGAACCAAATCACATTTAGAGGCTGTTTATACTAAAAGTTAGTATTGATGTGTGATTTTTGGCAAGATAAGGCTTCACATAATTTTCTAACATTTATGATTTCCAGGTCAGTGTTTAGTACGGACTCCAAATGATTGAAATAGCTTTAGAATATATATTGAATCCCCGATAAAGGGTTAAATCCAAAAGTAGGTAAAGCAGTCACAGTCAGTTTGTTTTAAGTGTGTGGAGGTGTGGTTAACATGTAAATAAGACCTCTAATGTGTGCTTCATCACAACCAAGACAGTCAGGGGGAGCCAGAGGGGTGACTTATGTTTCCCTCTCCTCTCCTCTCGTCTCTCGTCTCTCGTCTCTCACACGGACACTTTACAAAGCTGATGGCAACCCAGATGACATGGCAGCACATGCACAAAGAATGTGGTTTTGTGTTCACTGAAGCTCAACTGATTGAGTCTGGCATCAGCACTGGTAAAAAAAAGGCCTGAGGTTCAACTCCCAGCAGGGGCACCTATTAGAAGATATATGCCTTCATAGGGACATGGAGGAACCACCACTAACCAAATGCCTCAGAGATTAATGTACGGCTCAAACTCTCAGTATATGTATGGGTGTAACATTTTTTATGATCTGTGGAGTGAAGCTAAAATCAAAGCTATTGGAGAAACTTTATGTGATAAGACTGTTTTTAAAATTATTTAATATGGCAAGTTCAGAGGAAAATAAATACAATATCTTATTGAGCTGCTATGAAATCGATGTGATATGGGCGAAGTATGGCTTTTTTTTAATGCTTAATGTCTGGGGCTGATATTAGAAGGTGTAATTCAACTCAGTAAAGCACACTGTCATTGCTCTTTCTTTGACGGCTTATTGTCTGCCTATAAATTATTAGCTTATACTGTTGTCTTATGCCACTATTATACCAGAGTTTCGATCCATTTGCAGCCAATATCCATTGTGCTCTCATTTGAATTGTAGGTGCTGACGGCGGAGAAACGCGACACCTATGGACAACTAATGCATCATTAATGTTATCTAATAAAGTCAGCCTTGGTAACTGGGAGCAGATTGATTGAGTTAGTCGCCCTAATCCATTCATGAATAAGTAAACAGCCATGTGTGTATATATATTGTGGCGACAGCAGTCTATGCCATGGCAGGGGAGCTCGGGCTTGGATTCCAGTGGAAGCGACTTTGCTCCTTCAGACAGACGCATGGTTAAATCTGAACTGCTTCAAGCTGTCAGGGGCCAATTATTTTACATAAAGCAAAAGTGACTCATGCCTTGGCAACAATTTGCTTTGATCTGGGCTTTGCCATTTTTGGACTGAATAGGCATAGCCATGGGTGGATCCATTTATATTGGCCAACAGCAAATCATTTACATTAGAGTAGATTATTCAAGGCTGTGTAATTTTTGATGAAGCACTTAAATCAAACTGTAGTGGTGACACGCAACCTTTCAAATTTGCTTAGCAGGTTGAAAGTTCTCTTTTTTTAATGGAATGATATTTCTGTGTTGTAGCAGGATTGGATAACTGTTGTATTTACCGCCATGTCGCTACTAAAACACATGATACTGCATTTATAATAGAGGAGAGCATGCTTTCTAGATAAGTAGTACTCCCTCCCTCTCCTTCTGTCCCTCCCTTCCTGCTTCGGCTGATCTATTTTCTCTTGCCCCCCTTCTTTCCCTCTCTCTGTCTCTGTCCCTGTCCCTGTCTCTGTCTCTGTCTCTCTCTCTCTCTCTGCCCTTTGCGCTTCCACCTTCCCATTCCTCATGCCACTGTCTGTCTTCATTTTTGACTAATGAGTTCATTAAACATATTAGTGTTGCTCTGCCACAGAGGTTAAATGTGGTGCAGTGAGCAAAAATGGGCGGTGACTCACTTAAGTTTTATCTGTATTTAACATTTATGCATTTGCCACGTGAACAACGTGGTTACTCTTTCTGGTTTCGTGCAGGGAGCTACTTGGCTACTGCCAAGTGGAGTTTTATTTAAAGTAGCATTCGGATTTGTTTTCCATTTCAATTCTGTCTGCAATACCAGCCTGTCACCTGCACAGCAAGCACCTCTGTTTGCATGAAAAGCCATTCTAATTTCAAGCATCACAGTATTTTGGCACAGTGTACAGTGTGTGTATAATGCTTGATATTGGCTTCAGTGTGCTCTGTATACATCCCCTTTCCCCCTGGTTGTCCCAGATATATCCTCCCCCTCTCCCCCCCAAAAATGTCAGACAGATGAGAAAAGAAGGTTGAATAGAGCTATTGAGGAAACCAACACATTTTGAAGACATGTTCCCAGTTTTGACAAAAAAAAAAACAACCCCAAAAAAACAAACAAAAACAAAGAACGACGAAGTGAAAAGGCAATGCAATACACGGCAATGCTTGTAGCGAGTTGCAGCAACAATGTTCGGCTCATCTGGAAGCATTGTTTTGTTGGTTGCTGTTAATCTCTGTGCCCGGTATCCCGGGGTTTTTGACAATGTACTGTGAATAGAGCAGAACCCATAGAACCCTTGAAAAGAAGATTTTTAGCTTTGTTGTTTGTACTTTGAGGAAAGGGAAGACTGAAATGGTTATGTAAAGATATGCAGGCACACACCCTATTTCCAGTCTTATTAGAGACTCGGGCTGTCAACACGAGAAAGGACGAAGAAGAGCTGGTTGGTGAAAACGGTTCATCGAGCAATCATTGTATGACCAGTGTTGGCATTTGGCTGGCATTTTTCACGTGAGACTGGTAGTGTTTGTTTTATGTCTCCTTTATACTCGGGGCTTGTGAAAGCACCTATGTAGACATGTGAAAACTGTTATAAACCAGTTAAGATTGTAATGAACTTGCGTAGAACAGAATGCCTACGTAATGTCTTGTGCAGAAGTGGAGGGACCGGCGCGAGAACCGACTGCGTGTCAAGAGAGTGGCGCACATGTCGTCTGTACTTTTTCCGTGCACCTGCAGAATGCAGTCTTTCTAAAGGGCAAAATCTGTAGGAAGAGACCTTTCTACATCACTCCTCTCCTGCTGTCATCATGCTGGAGGGCCATTATTATCTGTATTGTAAGACAGAGTGTCTGTCTAGTGATTGTACGAGCCAATCACAGGGCGAGAGAGGGGCAGGTTTCCATGGAGAAAAGCGGACCAGCCCGTGAGGCTGCCGAAGCTCAGTTTGAGCACACTAGCCTGATCCAGGCTGATAGTGTTCTCCAGCAGCAGAGAAAGAAAAGGGCTCCATAAGGCTCGTCCGGCTGTCTGCCTGTTGAAATGTCTCGCTGTTTGTCTACCTGTCTTACTCGGTTGAATGTCTAAAGACAGGGAGGAATCAGGGGCATTCTCAATAGGAATTCAGCCAGACAGGCACAATAGGCGCTTGGCCCGACAGCCATGTGGCTTCAGATTGGATTTGTGTAGTAGCTGGATCACATAAAGCCTTTGCTGCCACCGTGCTCAGTGGGTTTGGGGGATGTTTTTAATGTGTATTGGGTGTAGGTCGAGGGGTATCCCTGAGCGTACCCCTTCCCAATCCTGTTGTTGTGACCCGTCAGAAATCCTGACCTGGACTCCCCCAGCTTTTTTCGGTCCTGCAGGGAGGCTGCCCAGCCTGTAGGATGTGTACACGTATGTGCACACTCGTCCGTGCGAGCTTGCTCTTGCTGTATCTTGGGGAGTTATTGCTGCTGCACTCTGAGCAGGGAAGTGGATCTTACGACATTTCTTCTTGGCTCATTGGAGCTGTCCAGAAATAGGCATGTACCGATCCACGTGCAACATTTAAATTCCCTCCTTCCTGTTTTTTTTTTTTTTCTTTCTTTCCAGTATAGCAGCACTAAGCTACCGCTTGTTGCACAATCTCCTGTGTGCCTCTGCATTAATTTGTGTGTCTTTCTATTTTTCTCTTTCTATATACATCTATATATACATGTGTGTATTTATTAAAGTTTTGTATTTCTAAAGCATAACATGACAGCGAGAAGAATGCAAGATTGGAGCACTCTTCCTGCAAGAGGAACTGAATTCTTATGACAGTTAGAATTTTTAGCTCCTCAGAAGTTGCTCAGGGATTCACTATTGGACACAAACAGCCCCTCCAAACCACCCACCTCCCCAAAATCCCCTGGTGCTTAGTGCCCATGGCCCCTCAAACAGCCTTGTTAGCCCCTCTGAGTCTGCAGCTCAGACCTGGATCAGAGCAGGCATGGAGGGCTGGAGGGATTCAGGGACGCTGCTAAAAATTCTCAGTCGCCTGACAAGATACTGTGCTGTGTGGATCTAATGCACCCTACAGCGTATGACTTAAAACAGGATCTAAACCTACTTTGGTCTCTGAGGAGTCTCTTTCTAGTATGGGAAGCCTCCTGAAAGCATATCCACGGACGGGTGGGACAGAGATATTGGAGTGTAGAAGAAGCAGATGGATGTGGAGGGAAAATTAGAAGAAAAGAGAGAGGTAGTAATTGGGACAGCTGCGCAGCTTGAGGCACAGGCACTCAGATCACCCACACCGCTCCCACCCTTCCCTCTAAACCCCCCACTATTCTCCCCAACCCAAAAAAGATGAAAAAGTGAGCCAAAAAGCCAGATGCTGGACATTAGGATCACAGTGACAATGGCCCAAATTCATACTGCAGCCAGAACGCAGAATGCACAGGCCCAGAAAGACACGCGCACAGAAACGGAACACAACAAGACTATGAGCTCTTCTGACAGAATGGGTGCATTTCCCACACTCGGGTAAAAAGGTTGTGTGACAGGCTTGCCTCTGCATTGGTATTTGTGAATATTATTCAGTTTTCAACCACAAATGAAAATTCCCAGCAGCCATTACACACACGCACACGCACACGCACACACACACACACACACACACACACAGGAGTGCTGCTGAATGTCCTCTGTTTAGCCCGTGGTATCTAATCCAGTACAGACCAGTGCTGGGTGGCCTGCCTGTGACCCCCCACACAGGCCCAGAGAGGGCTCTTCCCCAGACCTCTGAGAAAGTGTTACCTGGACTGTGATTAAAGGCGTGCATTATCTCCCTTACTGGGAGGTGAAGGGGGTATTATTGTCACCGGTGCCAGCTCCTCTTCCTACAGGGGTTGTTTGGCCTGGCCGGGGCAGTGTTAGCTCAACTATTGATCCTCAAGGGGTAAATTTATCTCAGTGACCTCCACTGAGAGGCCAGATCGAGAGGGCAACTGCTCTACTTTGACACGTAGCTGGAGGGGATTCAGTGTTTCGCTTAGCGCTTAAGCCCCTTCTATGTCAGTGCCAGGTTCAGGAGAGGTGAGGTGGATGTGGCCATCTCCATTTCTATCAGAGAATTCACTGTAAGTGTCTTTGCAGTGTGTATTACGACGGCTGTTGGTGTAGGGCGGCGGGTGAGGGGATTGTGAGGGATCGGGGAGGCTTGGCCTGATTGGATTTGCGTTATAGGAGCTCTGTCACCTGGCGCAGCATGATGTTCTGGTAGACAGCAGGGTAGCAATCAGACAGCAGTCACACTGTGAATATGCTGCAAAATCTGCATCAAGGCACTACAGATAGAAGCATTCACCGTAAAGAGAAATGTCTCAATAAACGTCCTGATACCACGTACCCAATCCGGTATGAAGCCGACTAAATGAAGATGCTATCGGATCAGATGTTTCTCTTTTTGACAAGCCCGTTTGACGAAGCCAGTTGTAAATTTCAGGTATCAACCCCTCTGCTTCAAACAACACTAAACGATGACTTGCAGAAATCCTTTGATGAGTAGCCTCTGAGGACTGGAGTACAATGCAAGCGAAATTCATTTTGTTTTCTGACTGAAGTCCAACAAACTCTGGGATGCCTGCTATCTTTTTCCACCCACATATAGACCGATTAACCCAGCTGAATAAAACAGCTCGTTCCATCGAGCTTGTCAGGCCTTTTCTCTCGGGGTTGTTGAAAAGCACTCTGGGAAATATAGGAAATCACTTGGTGGAGTTGAACTTGATGAGGAACTCTGAAAGAAAGCGGGTCCAACAAAATAGTAATTATAAAAAAAAATCACAGAATAACTCCTGGAATGTATTGTTCATCACATATTGATAATTTTCAACCGCGTGAGAGGATCCGAGGGTGGATTATCTCACAGCTCCACTTTAGATGCATTTAATTGAGGACATCAGCAAACGATCACGGCGATATTTTACAGAGAGGGACTTGAATATTAACTTGGTATCTGGGAAGCATGCTGTTCATTTTTAACTATCAACATATATGATTGGCTTAAGTTCCTTGACCTTTTCATACAAACTCTGATCTCCCAACTTAATTTTCTTTCACACGCCTCAGAATTAGTTTTGATTCAATTTATAGACTGAACTTTTCTCTTTGCGTTATACTCAACAAATGAGCAATGCTGTTGCGACCTTGGGATGTAAAATTGTGTTAGTCGTCATGAGATTCTAAAGTATAAAAACATTTTCATTTCGTAAAATTGCTTTCCAAGGATTTTTTTTTTTTCCCCTAAGGCAAATGCAGAAAGAATTAAAAGTGACATCTTATTTATAATGGATGGACTAAATAAAGCAGAATCTTAACACTGTTGTGTCGTAGGAATTAGGCTGCAATCATCCAAATAAGTAACCTCAAAAGAAGTTAAAAAGTTGATGGTTTTTAGGGACGAGTATTTGTTTGGATGTCTGGAATAAGGGTGATGTTAACACAAGCTCATTCGACTTTGATGTTTTATTCATCAACATAAAATATGTCAGTAAATACCCCAGTCATGGCTTTTCAGGCTTTTATGTCTCCAAAGGAAGTTGGTAACAAGTGGCTGAATTAGACTACGGAGGCTATCAAGGACATGACCAAGAATCTAGTTGTCCTCCTTTACGGTCTTGTATTTATAGTTGCACTCCGTCAAACTTGAAACACTTTTCAGCCTGTAAAAATTTCAGGCTCACAGATAAGAAACATTTAATGAAAGAGATAAGCACGCCAACAAGTCTGAAGCATGATAGTGGTGTCGCTCCATTCACTGCTGCTCTTCAAATTAATTCTAGAGTCAATTGTTCAGAAATAGGATTATGTAACTCATATTGACACAATGTTCTCTGAAATAACAGCCTTTTGCATTTCACTTGATCCTAACATTGCAAGACATGGTGATTTAGCACATTGAGTTGTGAACCAAAATGTAAAATTGATACATTTTAGTCGGCCACTTTCATGCCAATTTTTTGCCATTTTTACGCAAACGTCCCGACGACTGATTGAGCCTTCTGTTTCCATGACGACTGCCATTTTTCCATGACTATGGGAGCACCATGTTAGTGTGGTGATCAACCATGCAAAGGGAAATATCAATGAAGCACCAAATTCTCGTTTGGCTCAGAGTTGTTGCTATTTTGTGATGATATGCTCTTGGAATAATCCACCATGCATCATGGTCCCATAGTCTTTGAGTGTTTTTATAATCATTATACAAATAATATGTATTATTGTGATTGTGATTATTATTTTTATTTTAACTTCGACTTGTGGAGATTCTGAAGTAGTAGGGTGCACACCAACTACCCCAACAGCTTTTGTTTTGCAATCTATATATTGTCCATGCGAATACGAATAGAATTGCAATACGTTGTGCTGCCCTATTGCACTCGCTCTGAAAAATCAATGTGCTTTGTTGAGTTAACCAGAATGACACTAACTTTAGACACCATCCCCGGACCACTGAATATACTCAACACAACTCTGTGTCTGGTAGCTGAAAATATTGTGTTGTCATTCACAATCTCTTCCTCCCAGACCGATGATCTCTAAATGAACTAAGAGAGCCTCCCCAGCTAATAACCCTGAATCACATGTGTGATATCACCAACAGTTGTTATAATAGATCATGCATTTTTGTGCTTCAACCTAATATTTGCAGTGCTTCGACATTGTTTTTGCGAATATTGAGTTTGATGGCTATTTTTGTTTTCATGTTTTTTTTTTTTGTTCGCTATACATCTCACACAGAGGGAAATGTTTGTATGTTTATTATGCAAACTGAACGATCAGGAGGGGTGTGAAGCAGCAGATTACACAGGGATCCTAACAGGGGTTGGTATTAATATATACCGTGCAATTTGCTTATCTAAAGACAAAAGAAAGTAATGTTGAGCTCAATCTGCAAAATGGGTACAAAGTTGCACGTCAGCATGTTTTGACATGTCTTGCAGCAGTGGTGCATTTGCACAATTGTTTGAAGTTATTTTAATTTAATAGATGTGACTTGAAACACTTCCAGATACTTTTCCTTTTGGAATATAGACGGAAATATCTCTCATCTGAGTGCCGCATTATGTCCAACCTCTTGTTGCTTAATGGCAGCGCTGCACATTTAAGAGATCTGAGTGCCAGAAAAGTCTCATTCCCAATGTTTAAGTTATTGACTGAGGTATAAAATGAATTTATATTGTTCAGGGTGCAGGCTTGGCATTAAAGATATTGCATTCTTTGATACTGCAATATCGATACGAATCCCCATCCCTTTTACAGTGCAGATAGCAGCGTTTTGCTCGTTGCCAGTGCTGTTCTTATAAATAATTAGCATGTCTTGTGGAAAGTAGCATGTATTACCCTCAAAACAACACAGACCTCATTGGCTGTGGGCGGTTTTCCATCACAAGGGGACAAATTGATTTCAGTTCCACATTCTGAAAATTAATAATTGCAGATGTGAAAATGCTTCTTGTGACTACAGTAACCATAATGGTGAAGATAAATTGACCTACATATTATGTGCAGAACTGTGTTAAAGTTGAACATTGTGTTGTTTAGATGTCATCCTTGCTGTCATGTTACACATTACAACAGTTGCTTCTTAAACAATGTGAAAGTAATGAACTTTTTTCAGTGTCTGCTGAGTGCAGTGCACAAGTCTGCAAAATCTGAGTGTGATTTTCCCCATTTTATGTGTGCAAAGCTTTAACCGTCGGCCACAGAATATATTCTCTTTCCACATTGAGCTACTCACTAGTACAGCTGAGGGTTAAGTGTTGTGTAGTGCACATTCAGAACCGTGGCTGAAAAAGGGACTTGAAAAGGTGAAACAGTATGGGTGCTTAGTTCGGTCTATCAAGCACCCTATTACACGCGTATACAGCTATGAAATCATTTTCACCACCTTTTTTCATCGCGCTATTAGGTCATCTATCTGATATCTCTCCGATAACTGCTCAGATGCATTTGTTTCCCTTCCGTACAGAACAGCAAACGATCAGCAAAACCGTGTTTGAGAAACCGTAACATCAGCTGTTGTGTTTTCAATGAACACATGGTTTATTCAGTTCCCACAGCCGGGTTACTGTCCAGTTACTGCTGACAGGATGTGGCATGCGTACTAATCATTACGATTCGCTCCAGGACTTCCACAGCATGACCATCTAAACACATAGACAATAATTATCAAGTGTGTCACACATTTGTAACATGCCCTCTCGATATTGCCACAAAAAAAAAAAAATCTGAAGTTTTCATGGACAGAGGAGGCACACTTACTCATTGCATATTCCTTACAATTCTTTAGCTATTTAATTCAGGTCGATTTAGTCACGAGATGTTTAAGGCCTATTTTACTGTAATTCATGACAAGTTTGAACAACGAAAAAAATATATCCATATTTGTGTTCTCTCTGTTTTTTGTTATTGGGTCTAAAATCTGGAAGAATACACTTGCAGGGTCTGCAATTCCTGGAAAACAGAGATACTGTGAGTTTGTGTTTCTGTGAGAAACACAGTTTACCTCTGATACCCTGAAAAAGGCTAAAATGCCTTGTGATACTCGATGTTTTCCTCCCCTCTCATCCTTTGGCTTGTCCTTCCTCAGGTTCCCGTCTGCTTAATTTTTTTTTTTCCTTTGGCTTTTGCTGGAGAGTAGGTCATGGGGTTAAAAAAAATCACATTGCAGCGGTAACATTTTGCTCTTCTACTTCAGCGGGGTAAGACTGTGAACCCTGCAGGACCTCTTGTCAAAATCCAACACCTGAGCTTAGCTTCCAGCCGGGTTCACGGGGCGTCCTTGCCTCTCCACATCAGCACTTTCTGCTTCGCGTGTCTTGCTCGCCCCTCAGTCCTCCTTCAGCATTTGCGAGAGTGGCAGCTGTGGCATTCACCTATGGCCAAACCCTTGGTGAAACAGCGTGAGACCATTTCCATCTGACGTGCCTGTCATGTAGCCCTGGGAGTATTACATCGTGTGGCGTTACCCCCTCTTTGTTCGTTCTTTTCATGCCGTCATTGCACCACCACCCTCGCCGCAGCCCTATTGCTCCTTGCTGCCACTGCAATCAATGCAGAATGGACATTAAAGGGCTCCTTTGGCAACACGTTCCTCAGTTTTAGCTGTGGTCTGGGAGAGCAATAACAACATGCCAGTCAGATATAAGAGTCCCCTAATAGGACTTGGATGAGATGACGCAGCAGTCCAAGGCCCATTTTGCTGTTGGAGCGAGCAGACAGATGGGCGTAGAAGAGGAATGGGAGCAAATGATGGAAGTGCATTCACCCCCCCCCTAAACATTCCTTATGGAAACAGCTGGAAGATTTGTCAGGGGATGTGGGAAACTGGGTGGAGGTAGTCTAAATCGGTGGCGTGTATTCTGTCTGTCTGTGTCGGAGGCCCACAGCTAGTTTTGACAAGTACGGAGGAGAAGCTTGTGTGATGCCAGCCACACTACCGAGTTTTCAAATATGCATCCGTAAAATAGCTGTGTGACAAGCTGCTCCAGAAACCGAAAACAGACGGGGGGAAGAAAAAAAAAACCAAAAAGTTTCCGTTGATCCCGTGACAACAGAATTTAATTTGGCACTTCCAAAGAGCTTTAAACACACGGCGAGGGCTTTGCCTCCTCACTTTGATTTGCGGAGTAAATGAAGGATTATTATAGATGTTATAGTGTTATGGCCGTCTGCCAACTCTTGATGTTGAAACAAAAAAGTAAAATAGTGCAACCACCCAAAGATCTGTGCTGTCACTTTGGAAAGTGAATGAGACAAGTCATCATCCTGTGTTCCACACAACAAAGACACAATATAGAACATGCTATCGGGGCCAAGGGAGCCACTTTAAAAACTACACTTGCTATGGCGTTAAGGAGGGGCCAAACCATGATTAAACTTTGTTCTGCTTAGTATTAATATACCTCTCAATAAAACGTACTCTGTCACATCGTTTTCACAACTTTTAGTTTGAACTCTCACTCTGCATCAGTCAGTTTCTTGTATTTCTCAGTTTGGTGTTAAAAGAACAATAAAATTAAATCTTGAAATGCAGCATTATGTTGTCCATGAACTGAGTCCAGAACTTTACCTTTGACTTCAGTAGCTAAATACTAAGATGTCTGTTGGTCCATCCATTTTCTATACCTCTTTTTCCAACTTAGGGCACTGGAGTCAATCCTCGCTGGCACTGGACTAAGAAAAAACACAATTCGGGTGACATTTTAAAGTCTGAAAGTAAATTAAAACATGTTTTTAAACTGTGGTATTTCACCAGTATAAACAAAACCACACTCAAAGAAAACAACTGGGGGGGGGACATTCTTAACATGAGGGAAGAATGCAAACATTAAACCTCTGTTCACATCTGGCTACAGCCTTACTTTCTGTATCACTTTTTTTGTATTTTAACCAGAAGCTGAAATTCATCATATGGTAACTATTGTTAACTCTACTTGCTAACCACAAACTACATAATTAAACAAAAGTAAAGTATCTGCTGTGAAGATCAAGGTAAAGCAGTGGTATTGCTTGCATCACGTTCAGTAAATTCATTATTATTATTTTTTTTTAAAGGGCTGGTAAAGTGGCACACATTAAAAAACTCAGACTGCTGCAAAGAGCTAATGCATAAAGTGCACTTGTTTCTGCTAAACGTACTATTGATATTATTGAGCCTTCAGCACTGATTCAGCCTTGACTAAGTACTTAATAAGTACGCAAATGTCCACTTTTTGTTAAAAACCCTACATTCTGCCTCAGGCTGTCTCTCTTTTTTTTTCTATAAGGTGACATTTTTGCAAAGTGACCTCACGAGTTTGATTTGCCAACACATTAGAGACAGGTGAGCGGAAGAAATAAGGATCATTCTTAAAAGGAAAGCAATGTTATTTTTCCCTCGATTCATAACTTGCCATTGACCTGACGCCGGGCAGAGTGTGTGTCTGCTCAGATGGCTGGGTGGCGTCTCCAGTTGTGAGTTGATGACACACTTGCCATCGAACGAATTCATCAGAGTGGTTAAATCTTTGCTGCATGGAGAGGTTCCGCCGTGGCCAAGGTCAAGTTGTAAAGGTGTCATGTCGTATGATGGCTTACCCCTTTTGTTTGAATGTTGACATAACCACTTGATTGAAATTACAACCCAAAAAAAAGGCCCTCTGTGCTTTGCCTCTTCTCCGTTCACGGCGGCATCATCCGTCTCACTCGGTCTTTGCTCTCCTCTGGCAATTGGTGCCCTAATTGAGGCACTCTTGAGCCATGTTTATCACCGTGGCAACGTTGCCTTGCAGATAATCATTGTCTTGTGGATTAGCATAACAACAGAGAAGAGGCTTTGCTTTAATTCCACTAACACTGGACCAAGCTCCTTTGTGTCGGTTCGCCTGCCGGGCTTGTCTTAACTGGGATTAGGATCATGGGCCCCCACATTGCGCTATTTCCCCTTCCTTCACTCTTGTGTGAACCCTCCGCCTGCCCTTGGATGATTCTCACAGGCCAAATGAAATACTCATGATTTTCACCCGATCATTGTATTATGAGCCCAACCCGAGGGTTAAATTCTTTCCACTTGCCGCTTTCAGACTTCACATAGCTCTTTGCAGGGCACTCACTAAAATACATGGGAATCAAAGTATTCTATTCTCAGGTGTTGTTGGATCATATTTCAAGAACCAAAATCACACGTTTCATATATTATACAGCTTTGAAACGATGTATATGGTATAAATTTCTTCTTGGATATTTTTCATCATTTTGTCAAACTATACTTGACTGAGTACTTCGGTTCAACTTTAGTATTTACTGTACGTACTTAATGACAATGAAAAGTCGTTGTCATTGATATACACTGTCTGTCAATCACTTCCATTTAGCGACATATAGAAGTAAATAGATTGTTGTCATCGGAAAACTCGCAAGATAGCATTCATGTCGCACTGAGTTGAGCATTGAAGAAAGAATACAAAGCTGAATGAAATAACTTGTGTTAAGAAAATAAATGGCTCAAGAGGGAGAGAAGTTCAAATCCTGTGTAATGTTCCACCTCTAGACACCTGACTAATTGCTGCATGCAGTGGGCGAGCTATTCGGACAGCCAGCCAGTTTCGTAAAGTTAAAAAAAAAAAAAAAAAAGGAAAAGAATCATTGGACACGGTTCTCGGAAGATAGGAGGCTTTTTATGCATTCAGATGATCCAAGAGCACTTATTTAAATGCACACTGATGCTTTCATCTTTATTGCAAATCATAAACTAAGAGGTTCCCTAAAACTTGGAAGAATATTCCACACTACTTGGTGAAATCGTGTGCACGTAGCATTACCATAGCAGCGTTGGACGAGCAGGCAAGAGCTGCCTGGCTGGTTTTATGAGAGGTGAGTCACAATCGGTAGCAAGTGGGCGGTTGGTGGCGGGAGGAGGGAAGAGGAGGCAGGCGTGTAGCAGTGGCGTGCTACGCTGTCCTATCCTGATCCGTCAGTGCAGTGCAGAAGGGGCTCCCATGGGAGACTGGGTGTAACCACTTGTCTTTTCCTGCAAGAGGAGGGGAACTGGCGAGCATACAGGCGGAGGGGGGGGGGGGGGAGACATGGGGTGGGAGAAGGGGGCAGTAGAGGGCCAGTGGCTGACCCTGCAAGCACACAAGATTAAGAGGAATAATGAAAAGGGGTCTTGGCAGTGCTTCGCTAATACGCGTGGTAATTTACAGACACTCGGAAAAGAAATGTCAGTAACGTGTGGGTGGGTACATTAAAAATGTGTGTGTAAGAGAGGGAGATATACAGAGAGTGACACACACACACACACACACACACACACACGTACACACAACATCAACAATCTCCATGGAGGATTCCTGTGGTAAAGCATTCTCCCCCTCTCAAGCAAACAAGTGGTGAGGCGTGGAAAAGGAATTTCAGGCCCTTTTAAAAAGATGACCGCACCATTGCGAGGGGGCTCCTTTGAACGATTAGCAGAGTCTATATGCTTCTGCCACACGCAGACAAGAACATGCACACACACACACACACACACGCACACGCCTCTTTGTCCCATTTATTTTGTGGGATGGTGGTTTTACACTTATTCCTGTGGCTAACATTATCTAAGTATGTTATCCTCTGCCAGGAGTTTTTTTCCACGCTGATTTGCTGTGTTAAAGACTACCAACCCACCAGCCAGAAGTGTTTAATTCAGTTTAACTTGCCCTGTCACTACTTGGCAGCGTAACATAGCCAGCAGCTCTGGATAACATTTCTCGGATTTAATCTAAGGGGCTTGCCGTGGACTCTTTGTCATCATCCTACGACCCGTGTTTGAATGTGATTTTTATGTTGTCATTTCAAATTTTTTTTTTTTTTTATCAAGTGTAATGATATGATGGACTCCAAATACTCGACACTGCAGGCCGTTTGTGTTCTCCTCACATGCAGTTGCTGTTTACAAGCGGGCTCGTGGTGTGAGACAGGCTGCTGGAGCAGGTGACATCTGTGACCCAGCACAACAGTGCTGGGCGCTGGACACATGCTCCCTTCCTCATAGGCTAGTGGCACCCTTTTTGCCTCATTGGGCACATGCCCGCACACAATTTTAGTTAAATTGAATGTCGTTTTTTGCATACCTTTTAGGATACAAAGGGCCTGATTTACATTGATCCCAAATGAAGCGTGCTAAATTTGCAAGGGTGCGCAAAGAGCTTGTGTCTTCGGTTTGCGTGTGTTTTTTTTGGACGATCAACTCAAAATAATACTGTGATTAACAATGTTGCCAAATGAGAGTATTTTAATAAAGGCTGGTTTTGTTTGGGGTTTTGCATCCGTCATGCTCACTCGAGATCTACAAGTGTAGGAATAGATTTGTTTTGATGAAGTTATCTTATGTTGTTGGAATTTCACAAACTAATGGATATTTACCAAAAAAATAAATTGATTTAAAAAGGAGCATGTCAATACTGATGTATCCGCTCCAGCACTCCATAACCCTGAACTGGATAAGTGGGACAGAAGATGGATGGATGGATAAATACTGATATATTATTTTTTATCACTTGTGGAGTTTGCATCTTCAAACTAGGTTTCCGACAGGTTTCCTATGACAAATCTACTTGATAACCCCAAGTTGCTTGATGTGGGAGTGTGTAGTGTTCTCTCTCTCCGTACACCCTGCTTCTACCCTTCCCTAGCTATGATCGTTTCCAGCACCCTGCAAGCCTGAGTTGAATGACATGGATGGGATGGATGGAGAAAATCGCACATATTTATTCATTTGTTCAAAGTACAAACTTTAGTCTTCAGAATGAAGCTTAAGTTGTTGTTATTCACCTGCCTGAGCATATGTTACTATGATGTTGACCGCTCAGTGCTTTCTTTACATGTGTGAAGTCAATGACTGTAGATTCTTCAGTTAAAATGAACTTCAAACTCCTGTTTTTTTATTTTTTTATTATTATTTTATTTTAAGCACAGGCATGTTGCCTGAAATTCAGCCACCAATGCAGCCTCTTTATCTCTGTCCTACTACATTTAAAACTGCTCAGCATGTGGTGCGTGATTCATTTCCAGCTGATGAGAAAACGCCTCGTAAGACAATACCAGCAGACTTTCCTCCTTAAGGCTGAGCTGATTTGAAATTGGTTAACTCCAAACGCAATCATCAATATTATGTGTTGCACATGACATTGTGCACGAGGATTGATGTTGTAGCATCTACTTCAATTATTTGCGCAGTCTGTTCGACACGCCCAATATTTCATTTTTAGTGAAGCCAACTGAATAAATGGATAAGCTCTCAATTTACACCTTTCAGTTTGTTCAGCAGGCATCTGTTTTTGTCTTTTTTTTTTCTTTTTAACGCACACTAGCCTTAAGTAAATCAGGCCCACGAATGGGCCGCTCTCCCCTCGGACAGTCTTTTTTTTCCCCCCTATTACAGTCACTCTAGAGATTTTATTCTTGTCTTCATGTTCGACGGTTGACCTACACTCTCCGAGCTGCTAACAGTTACTCTGAACGTGACAGACTGCCAAACATCAGGATCATCAGCTTACAGAAAGTGACCTCTTGTTATGCACAGCTAAGAGGAGCTGATACGAGCTCAGCGTTTCTTTCTCACACAAAACACGGAGCGAAACGCCTCGTCTCACAAACCCGGGAACGGCGGCTTCTCTGTGCTCCTTGCCGATAAAATAACGGCACACACATTCAGACTACCGCACCTACTGCATGTGCATTCCCCCAAATTGGAACTTTTTGGCAGCTGAACAAAAATGCCAATCAGATGATTGATCGTGCTTGCAGAGCTATTAACCCATTACATTTGCCGAGACTTTAGCGGCTTGATAATTGAAGTGTTAATTAAAAGAAGGGCCCTGGTTTCCCACTTTGGGGTCTCCCTTCTCACTAAGACAAAGACGTTTATGTTCAGTAAAAAGCGGGAAATCAGCACTGCATTCATTCTTTCTGTTCACAATTTCTCAATCCCAAACATCAGCCGTGGGAGGAGCTTACCAAAGCCCTTAAAATAATTTTATTTGCTGCACAGTAATCAAATGCAATCACTCTTTGTGGTTAATATCTTCCACCAGGTATTAACGGCTTCATTGCTATTGGTTTGGAAGGAACCATCAGCAACCCATAATCACAGACGTGTTTTGTTGACCGAGGGTCTCGCACAGGGCGGGCACAACTGATCATTTAGTCAATGGTGCACTTTATTCTGAGACAACTCCCATTCGTATATCACGTTCAACAAAGCACAATCAGATGGAAACGGTTATCTTGAGGCTTTGCAATTAAACTGTCTGTCAGGCTGTGGCGAGCGAATTACAACCACACGTTCACAAAATGGTCCAATAATAGTATATTTGGCCTTTTTGGGCAGATTATTGATTGCACTTTGTACAGGGGGCTAAATTATCATACAAATACGATAATTACACACCTACAGCTGGCAATGCAACTCAGAATGGACCACATGCAGGCTTTTGTCATTAGAAGCGCTCCAGTCTTGCAAACAGTCAAGAAGTATTACTTTTTAATTTTCTTTTTATGCAGCGCTACCCCTACACGTCGCCTATTCCTTCTCCTCCCCTCTCCCTGAAGGAATTGGTTTTTTTTTTCTCTCTCTCTCTCTTGGTTTCTCGTTCCTTTCTGATAAAGCAGACTCCCTCTCTCTGATGTCTCTTATCTCCTCTCATCTCCTGCAGCAAAGACAGTCTGTTTGTTTTAGGCTTCCTTCTCTTTTTTTTTTTCTCTCATTTTTTCCCATCCACACTTGTCAGGTGACGCCCAGCGCCTCAACCCAGTACGTAATAGATCAGAATTGTCAGAATTGCTAAATGCTGTGCCGGCCGGGCTCCTGACCCCCGCTGTTTTATCAAATCATATCATCTAATGTAGCCGGATCCACACCTTCTCCTTCCGAGAGAGGTATAGATTTGTTGCTTTGTATCTTTGGCAGTGCGCTGCAGTGCTCTGCTTGCTTACTGCCGCTGACAGTGCGTCCAGTGCAGGCTTCGCTTGGCTGCATCAGGGTAATGCTGCTGGCTAGCGCAGATCCAGCAAACAAACAACATATATTATATTGGAGGCAAGGAGAGTGGTTATATAGCCAAGGGGCCACTGTGGGTTTGTTTGTATGCACACAAGCGTGATTTTATACATTATTGTGTTAGTGTGTGTATTGACCTACCGTGCAGGCTGCACTACAAGAGGCAATTGAGCCAGACTGTCTCAGACCTGCTGCAAGCGGGCTTAGGGCAGTGCTGCAATAACATCAAAGTCAAACTTGCCAGAAGTAGGAACCGGTCAAACAGAAGCAAAGCTGAAACATTTGTGTCCACTTTTTACGTGCAGCATGGATTTTTTTTTTTTGTTTGTTTGTTTGTTTGTAGTCTATCGGCCAGGATCGGGCAATTCATTCTTCCAATTGGGCAACATGAAAAACAAAGGCTGCCGAAGCACAAATTGACTTCAGGTCTGTTCATTAAAAAATAACAAATTTTGTGTTTGTTTGTTTTTACACAGTTCTTGCTCTGCAGCAGTTTTGAATTTTCTCTGCTTGTGTGTCTGGCGATTCAACTGTCAACCGTATTTTTCCATGGAAAAAGTTTGTTGCTTTAACTTTGGCTTTGAGTTCATTAAAAAAGGACTTAAAATGTACTGAGATGTGGATTTTCTCTCAACATGGATACATTCTGCTTTAATCAGTTATATTTATTTTTTTAAGATAACAAGTTTGAGGGATAACAATTATTAGCTCTGCTGGGCGAGGTTTCTCCAAGCACACACTACATACACTGAAAGAAATACAAAGTACAAACATTAAAAATAGGCCTGCTCAAAAGCTAAAAAAATATATTTATCGTAGGAATGCCCACTCTGTTGATCGTGTGAGGAGATGATTTACTGTTCTAAAATGTTTTTGGCTAAAATGTTTTCATGGTACTGGATTTTTGTTCGCCGTATTGTTTGAGTTCAGAGCTGTGGCCAAATCCGATACATAATATATGTTTAAAATATTCTAAAGTTTGTTAGCCAAGTGTCTGCACCCCTTGATTCAGGCCCTGTTTACACAAAAAAGTTTCAGAAAAGTTCAAACGCAACAACGTTTTGAAAACAATGTCCGTTTACACGGAAACATCCAAAACGCTGAAAATGATGAGGATAATTTTCATGTTGGGCCACGACTGGGTGCTGTTTTTTTTGGTTTTTTTGGGGGGTAGAGAACAATATACGTTAACAATGGGAGTACATGGACTATGGACGGATGACCAAATTCAATTTCAGTTAGTCCTCAAGCTTAGTTTTTAGTCTCTTAAATGTAACACGGTATATATTTCCACTCATTTGTGTCATAGCCGATTTACAAATAAATAAATCCTCGTAGTTTTCTGACATGAATTTGGAATAAGTATAGAAGTGGAGATAAAGGCTGGACTTTGAAAATTGCTAATGAATTTAGCAGCTTTCAATTACATTTTGTTGAGCTTTGCAATGTTGGTCAGGAAAAAAAAATGCAATAAGAAGACATTTCCTGAAGCTCTGAAGAATAACCTTCTTATTTGTCTTTTCAGCACTACTGCTGAGCTGGATAAAGCTCAAGTGCAGTTCCTTTTTTTTTTTTTTTTTCCATTTTTACTTTAGTTGCAGCATTGGAGAGAATTGTGGGGGGGAAAGCAGAGCTGCATGAGTCGCTGTGTGGAGTAAGGGTTGGCCGTGAAGGTGAAGATGCCCTTTTAACGAGCTAAGCAAATAATGCCTCCTAATAATTAGTGGGGGGAAAAAAGCTGACTGCAGGATGTTTGGAAATACGATGAAAGCTCTGGACCTGTAAAGCTTTGCAAAGCAAAGCAACATTTTTCAATTATTAATAATGAGGACATATAGACTATATCCAGTCAGTAATTCAGTGTAGGACATAGTAGGTAAATCAAAAGGCTCCACGCAAGTTACTCTAAACATGTTCCATATTTTATGTGTTTAAATGTTTAATCTTATACTTAAAACAATTATTTTCTCTCTCATTTTCCTGCTTTGCCCTTGACTGCGGGATACAAGCTGAATGTTAAAATACCTCATTTGTTGGTGAATGTTACCACGATGTACACTTCATGTTTTGTTTTCTGTGATCTTCAGTGGATAGTTAAAGTTTTGAGATATCCAGCCAGCCCTGCTTTCATATAAATGACGTGCACACTGAAGACTCCGACAGACTGAATGATTTTACTTTTATAAGTTTATTATTATAACAGTTGCTTTGACTGCACAATGTTGCTTTCCACTAAGAGGTGACAACAAATCCAATATATTTCAATATTCACCAGAAGCTTTTTTTTAAAGTTTTTCCTTCATTGTCCCCCGTCGATGCCTTCGGGAAAAGAACCTGACAGCAGTTGTGACACCATTTATATACTAGAAAAACTTGGACTACTGTTTAAGGCGGTGCCAAGTTCCACTCAGTTCTGCCCAATATCATCTCTTCTTAAAAAGATATTTATTGTATTTCCTCCACATGAGTCAAGTTCATGTACTTATTTTCATGTTTCGACTGATAATCGGGATTGAAATTACAATCTTCCAGCACAGAAAAAGTTCCGCCCACAATCATCATCATATGTACCCTGAAACTAAAGCCGATAAGCCGACATTTTCAAAAACGAAAAGCAAATAAATTTGAACAAGTATCTAATATCAGCTAATTTGAACTTGATTCTTAATTCTTCAATAACCCTCACAAGCTGATCAGGGCTGCATGGGGTCCACTGTGGTCTGCTCAGATGGCCTCTTCTGTCTGCAAGAATCCACTGAACGCACTTGGCCATATCCGCTTTCAATCCAATTCCATTTCATGGCCCCCTGAGTTCTAAAATGTATTTGGAAATGTCTTCATTTTGTCAAACGAAAGTTTTGTTTTGTCAACCTGGACTTCGCCCACTTCCAGCGACACTCGCACTTCTTCCGTAATCTTATTTGTCATTCCTTCCTGGGTTTTCACTGGCACGTGAACATGAAAAGCTGCAGCCATGTGATTAATATCAAAGGAACAGCAGTTCTGTTGAGAGATGCCCCCGTCAATATGATCTGACACACTTACAATATCTAATTTTCTCTCCATCTGTCACTGCCCCTCATGCTTCTTTTATTTCTCACTCCACTTTCTTTCCAATAGGCTGTTATATAAACACAGCCGGCTGACAGATATGTAGAGTTTTATTAAATCTTTGCGCCCTCTCGATAACTCCAATACTCCTTGTTCTCAATCCATCTGTCTTTCTTGCATCCAAGCGCCTGCAGACAGACGTTGGCTTGAGCTCAGGTGTGTGCATGAGGCGGCAGTCTGCGATCGCTGTTCGGTCCTCGGCTCCCACCAGCCCTCCAGATGGCCGCGGTGTCGGCGCCGCACCTTTCGCTCGCACGACACCCGGTTACATCCGTCCAACTCCCGCCCACATCCCCCTCTCTCCCTTTAACCAAGCGCGTCATTACCAATGAAATGAGATATGTCCCACACAGTATTTCTCATTAGCGTCAGTCTTGTCGCGATTACAATTTTTGGATCTCTGGCTTCCTCTTCCAAAGTGAATCGCAAAAGAGGAAGAAGAAGAAGAAGAAAAAAAAAACGCTCTGAAAAGGTCATGGCTCCAATAACACTTGCATTACAGAGAGCAGATTTTTGGTCCAAGGCCAACATGCCGCAAGCCAGTAGACTCGCGATAAAGTAGCTCTTTATGCCACTACCCATTGCAGTTTACTCCAGATTCCACTTAACTGTATGAACAGATATCTTTTGTAGTCTTGGATTACATGAAAGTAGTAGACTGTGGGATGACCTATAAGGAAACTTAACTGAATGGCCTTTCTCCTGAAAACACACAGTCCACTGTGAAAAACGTATTAACAGATTTTCTCTGTTCATTTTTGCCATTATCAATCAAATGTTGCATGTTCCTCACTAACAATTTAACCTTTGTGTCTTCACACATTTAAAATAACAGTATTGCAAAGTATCAGCGTGCTCTTTGGCAAACTTGGTCTGTGCCGATTGATCCTTTTTGAAAGCAGTAGTTTCTTCATATGTATACTATAGCTATTTACTGTGTAGCATATGGCAAACTCATAAGCATAGATCCCAACCTATTACAATAATTAATTCTAGCCTTTAGCTCATGTCTCTGCATGTAGTTGCCCCTCTCGGCAAACTGTTTCCTGCCTTTAGAGTAACCTCTTAAGAGCTTGCTCCTAGAAGAAACAGCTAACATTAGAGTCCTCTCAATTTGTGCATAGCGTTTCAAAATGTGAATAAGGGTAGTGAAGTAAAAAAAAAGAAAAAAGAAAGAAAAAGTTTGAGTGGTTTCTATTGGTGAAATTAGTTCTCCACCTGGCTCACATCTCCTTCCTCTGATTGAACCTCCTGACTCCAATTAGCTCTTTTCAGAGTCGTTAGCCGGAGGGTTCAGTTTATGTGTCCCATCAGCATGTCGTGTTGAAAGCTTAATGGCTGCGTTAGATAAATACATGGAACGTTATCATTGTCTGTGCGCAAGTACGATCTGCGTTTGTGTAATTTGGACTTAAATGCAGATCGAACCCTGAAACTACATTTTATGAAACGGGACAAGATTCATTGAAATCATTGATTATTGAAAAGTTCTCTCTAATTAATATAGCCCACTGATAGATACAGGCACAGAATGCAATGCTTTTTAGTATGTAAACATGGCTCACACTACCGGTTTTTACATGTTTTATTCACTCAGGCATGCAGACATAATTAAATCTTAAATTTACCTGTCGATCCTATCGATAGTAACGATATGAATTTGTTTGTTACACTGACGATGTTCCTTACAATAGGTGACACCCTGGTTTATTTAGCGATTAATCCCTTCACACCTCATCCAGCCCAGATGCAAAACAGGAAACCACTACGATCAGCCTCTGAGTGCAGGAGGTTTTGTTGCGGAAAGACCCACCAGACACTTAGTGTATTTATGTGGCGAGAGAAGAAAAAATGAAAGAGCTTTCATACACTGTTTATAGATTGAATTGTGCTGGATGTGTCAGAAACATAAAATAGAAAAAAAAAACCACCTGTATTTTTTTTTTTTTTTTTTTTAACATATCATTAAATTATTCAGTGAAAGTCTGCAGAGGACGTGTGCTCTTGCTTTTGCGATGCCCTGTTTCACATTCAAGCAGCAGCTCCAAATCGCTGGGGGAGCCCCGCATTTGTTTCCATCTCCGGCACAGAGCGGGCCGGACAGCCTTTTGCTTTGCTCGTGGGTACAGGCGGGTGATGGGGGCAGCGGCGAAAAGGTTACTCGGCCCCAGTCGCGGTCTTCCCGGTCACACTGTCATCTCTTTGACTTGTTGCTGGATTTCATTTTTCTACAGGTCACTTGCTCAGGTTGGAATTCTTTTTTCTACCATCATGCCTTTCACTCATTATTGCTACAAGGCTCAGCTATTCAAACGACGTATTGCCGTTTGGCTCTCCGCACTCAGCAGCACACTTTTTCATCACCGTGCCCCATTCGCTACATGCTCCTCTGTGTTAATACATTCCTCCTTTCACCCCCTGGTGAATTCCTCTGTGCTGTATATATAAACTCCCATTTGTTGTCCCTATCATGATCATCTCTCCCGCTGCCCCTCTCCGCCTCCTCTTTTTCCTTCCCCTCCCTTCCAATCTTTTTTCCCCTCTTCACCATGTGCTCTGCGTATCCCTCCTTCCCTCGCTGCCCCTCCGCCCTCTCTTGGCATCGCTGTCTCTCCCTGCCTGCCTCCATCTTCACTGCAGGGTTGAATCATCCCCGTTTCTGCTTGCCTTGTCACGTTTGGCCTCCGTGCGCGTCCGTCCAGGCCTCATCACGCGGTGATGGCGCGAGCTGGGCTGACATCTCGCCGCAGTGCTACGGGCTTCTGATGTCTGTGACGCTCGCACTGACCTGTCCCTCACTCCAAAGCACTGACATCATCAAAACGGGACCCATTTCTGCCCTCAGGGTTATTAATCGCAGTGCATGGTATGAGCCATTTTCATCTTTGCCATTTCTAGATTAAAACAGGAAAGAGACGAGGCAGCTTCATATCTTTACCCCCTCCCCCCCCCCCCCCCCCCCCCACTACAATCAAAGACGTGCTCTGGCAGGCTGCAGATTTTTAGACCTTTTCATGTAGTTCCTATCCTCCTGCCGTCTCCTCGCTTGCCATTCTCTGGCTGTTGTCGACGAGAGGGACCACATCAGCACTATTCTCTTCAGAGCTTTTTCCCTCACAAGGGAGTCACTACTTCCCCGCGCACTCCCGCTTCAAACGACACACCTCAGATCATACCCGTGCATATGCTCGCATGCACACGAACACTCGGAATGGATGAACAGCCATCTCGGATGCAAAAGTGCACACAAATGAAAGACCCAGCATCCTCCTTGGTGGAAAATTGAGTCACGGCCCTTCTGCTCACGTAAACTGACAGGCAAGCCAAGCGAAAAATGGAATCAAAATGTCCCTATATTGGGGGGGGGGGGGGGGGGGGGAGCAGTGGCTCGGTGTGATTCCATAACAAGCACATGCAAATGAAGTCAAACCAACCTAAGGCTCATTAAATGAAATGCTGGAGTGAGGACAAAGCTACGATACCACTGTAATCTTGCACATTCATACTCGGCGCTCCTCCCCAATGTGGAGTGGAGGGATGCGGCGATGCTGGCCGACGCCATGTGACCGTGCTTCGTGGCTACATGAGGTTGTGCAGACTCTGAGCGTGGCGCCATATAAGGTGATTGCATATTCGGATTTGTAATTTGACTTATGTCAAACTCATTTTGACCCTGAGTGTGAACTTGAGCTTACTCCTCGCGGCTGAGATATTGTTGCATTTTCATGTCTGATGCACTCTCCACTTACGGTCTCGGGAGCAACATTCCCATGCCCACAAATATGCTTTGGTGTGAAATAAAATGCATGAACAGTAACTCACTCACATTTTCCGGCACATAAGAAAAAAAAAAAAAAAAAGCAACATTCTGAAAACTAGTGAGCAGGAAGAAGAATATCATTTGACATTTTTAAAGGCCCTTAAAGTTCAGGTCACAGCATAAAACGCACAAGGTGACATTTAATATTTTGTGTAATTTCTGCAAGGAGGTTAAATACAGCTGCAGATGGCTTAAATTGCTCTTTTACTTAAGAATTGCTGGTTAGGAAAATCACTTAATGTTTAAAGTCCTATACTATTTTAGTATTACGGTAGGTAATCCATAATTGAACTTGATGATACATTGTAGACAAACCACAAATGCCCATTAAATTATAACAGAAATATACTGATTACAATGCGATGCAACAGAAATTTCTGGCACCGATTCTCATGTCATAATTTATCATTATGGAATGAAGCTCCGATTTTTTTATTGGCACAAAACGTTTATTGAAAAGGGTCTTGTAACCAAATAAAAATTAGAGTTACTGACCAAAACATTGTGTGACGTGGTGAATTAATTTCCATCGTCATAAAACACTTGACAAGACGTTCTTTGTTGGCACATTGCTGCTTTTCAGCGTACGCAACGACCACCTGTGGATCATTGGAATAGTCTGAACCAGTTGGCAAGGACGATGTGTTTAGATTTTTCCGTGCCTTCATAAGATATATACAGACAATGAAACTAATTACAAAGTGTCTTCCAGACGCATCTGGCTCTGGCCCGAACGGAATCTGACGGTGCCAATATCCATCTGGTGGATCAGTTTGGCTGTGTTTATCTTTGTGTCTTTTGAGAGAATGAGAATTGTCTTAATATTTCAAAAACCAGAAAAAACTACACTTTCCCATACAATAGATGGTCAAATCTCTTACTGAGCCGTTGTCCATTGACACAAACCATATGTGGTTTACCTGTGCTCGATGATACCTTGTTTTTTAGTGTTGTCAGTATTGGAAATACAAAATCTTCCCTTAGGACTATTAAAGCCTCTACATAAACTTAATGCCAGAGACTTTGGAAGAACCTTGCGCATCAGTAATCAACAGCTAAGAACTAGCACATCATAGAAGAATCGGGTTGTTTGCTTCCTAAGAATAATAAATAAAGAGCTGCACAGAAAGTGAGCGTAGCAGCCGATAATGTAACGACCAATGAATAATGTTCGATAAAGTAAAGTTTTTTCATTATTAGCTGGTTATTACATTATTTTTTAGTGGCATGAAACCAATCCTCTGAAAATGTCATTACCCTGGTCAATGGTGTTCTAATACATTATTGGGGGAATACATAATTTTTCTGTACAGTTTTTGTGCAGTTGGCTTCTCAGTAGTAAGTGACACATTTCATAGTCATATTCATTAATTGAGGTTGCCCACTATGCGGTACTCTGTCTGCTACGGTTATGAATGTATTTTTAATATTACACGGATTGCAAATTATTGTTCATGAGACTTAAAATGTTCAAAGCTATTGGCCATTATCACATTAATGGTCGCAGATAGCTCCCTTAAGTCGCAGTTATAAGCTAAAAAGGTCAGAGCATGTTGGACAAGGACTGATTAACATTTTTTATGATACAGATATAGCGCAATACTCCAAAACTATGATGTTGCACTCACCAACGACTGCAATAAATATGACCTCATTAGGCCGAGTTGCCGGAAGATGGAGCCAATTCCAGGCAAGGTTAATGTACGCCCTGGACAACAGGCAAAGCTTCAGTTAACTATTAATCCTTTAACAAACGTGTCCTGAGCGTTGTAGGAAAAATCATTACAAACAAAATCATGCAAATTTCGTCCAACATGGCCTCCAGCAAGCATGTTCCAATGAGCAACATGATTGCTGTAAGCAAACAACGCTGCAACAAAAGAATAAATAGAATCATCCAGGTCTGAAGGCAAAAACACAATCAGTCCTAAAGGGATGCGTATGCTTTTTTGCTTCGAGACGACATATTTTTAGACTGGTGCATTGTATTGCATTCTTTACACTGTCACTCTCTCTCGCTTTAGATTCTGCAGCTTTACATTGTTCCATCCCTTTACTCCCATCTTGTCACTGCTGACAGGATGAGTACTGCCTGCAAGCTTCTCCTGAACTTGACATTCTCACGGAAAAGGGGGCAAGAACACTCGCTCTTTGCATATTTTGTGGTTTGTTTTTATTCTGCAGCCATAAAATCTAAATTATTCAGTAATTGTACTAGTACTTAGAGTATTTTTTTTTTATGTCTGACTGAGTTTGATATCAATAGTGAATAATGTGAAATGGTTTTTAATTGTAAAACCGGTCCTCGAAGGCACTTTGGAGGTAAACCAATGTGCCGTGCCTTGTTTCCCGAATTGCCTTTATTTTTCACAAACCTTTGCGGTGCTGTTTTGAAATGTATTCCTGATAATCAATACCTGTGCTCCGATTGGCCCTGGATTTGACCCGTATACTAAGGATAACAAACACTTGAGAGCGGGTTGGCGAGAGACACAGTCGGGATTAGACGCCTCTGCCTATCTTTGTGATCCTGAGCCGGCCGAGCGGTTCGTTGGAACGGCGGAGTAAGAGGAGAGCTCATTTAGATCAGGCCAAGCTGATCTAAATGAGCTGATGCCCAAAGTGATGGGCTTGAGGATCTCTAAACCAGACTGAGGCTGTGACAGAACGATTTTATTAGTGCCAGAGCCTCTGCTATAGAGTCCAATCAAGGTTCCCCACATATTGGCACCCACGAAGACCAACTCACTCTCTCTCTCTCTCTCTCTCACTCTTTCACCCTCTTTTGCTAACACACACACATACACACACTCACTCGTGCAACCATCCCAGCAATGAGACAGGCGGGCTAAAGCGTAGGCACTGATGGCTTCACTGCCTCAATTGATAGGTGCTTAGAGAGGAGTGAAAAAGGAGCGCTTGAAGTTACCGGGCCAGCGAGACCGAGCGTGAGAGTGATGGAGCGGCGGGTCGTCTCTGTCGATGACTCTCTGATAGCCGGAGCTTAGCGCCACTTCTGCTCAACATGCAAAGCCATTACATTAACCCACATGCTGCCCAGCTGTTTCCATTAAATGCTTCAGCCCTGAGAATCTCTTTAGCTGTCACCCTAATAAAGCTCTCTCACTTCCAGATGCTGGATTATACCGGTAAAAAGTGGCATCATATTTTAGGAACATTAGGCATTTCGCCAGTGTTGGTATCCCTGCGAGTCACTTGGAGGGCAACGATGAAATTAGTTTATAGTCATGAATTGCCAACATTAGAGGAAACCAATATTCCATAAATATCTATCTCTACAAGGAACTGGCATGGCTTTCTGGTGACAGAATGTGATCGTGAATCTACAGTTGCTGCTGTGTGACAGACTTGGCAAGGCACAGAGCAGTGTCTGTCACAGTCCTGTGTCTGTTTGTGCCATCGTTTAAATGTTTACCTCCCAAATACCCATCTGAAATGTAATCAGCAATGTGTGCATTGATTGTAAGCCTGTTTGGTGGTGTGATTGACTCAAACGTTGGACAAACAGCAGAGTGCCTGCAAGCCCTTCCCTTAGATAAAAAAAGGACAAATGCTGAATGGAGCTGTGTCTCCCTGATCTGTCCTTGACCTCACGAGTTGGGCAGACGGTGAGAAAACAGTATCGCGCAGAGTAGCGATGGATTGCTTTGTGAATTAGGTGCGTGATAAAGGCATTAAAAGCCAAGAGAAATTCTGTAACAGCTACTTGAGTTAAATAGTTTTTTGATTACGCTCCTCATTCCTGCAACATTAAAGTCATTTTCTTGCATTTGTCCTCTTTAATGAGGTGTTAGGTGCTCGGTTTACTTGTTTTTCACTGTCAGCGCGGACCATATCAGATGCATAATTACATTTCTGCATGAATGTGGCCTGACAGGAGAGGGAGTTATCGGTAACCACAAAATGTTTTGCTTGAGAGGAATTAAGGGAAATATCAAATGTAAAACAAGCTTGAGGGCCGTGGCTCAGTTGGTAGAGCAGGATGTCTTCCTGGCAAGACACTGAACCACATATTACTCCCAATGGAGGTCGAACACCTTACAACACAGCTGTAGCCTTTGGCGTGTGAGCAACACTGTAAACCACTTTAAGACTTCTGAAGGGGTGATAATGCATTGTAGAGAAGAAAAGTCCATTCACCCCTTTTTTTTTTTTTTTAAATAAAAGGTGACATCCACCAGCAAGTTTCTGACTGGAAAGTCAAGGTTTGAATCCCCCGAATTCCACTAAGGGTTGCTTCAGGAAGTGCATCTGGTGTCAAACTCTGTCAAAGATTGAGATTGCGATCCACTATGGTGACCCCCCCCCCAAGAGCAGGACCCTAAAAACGTATTACCAGGATCATCTGAAGCATTTGAAATAAAAGAAAGAAATTGATCAATAAAACTGACTTCTTTCATTCCATTACATGCATGGGAAATAATTTTCAATTAATCATGACGGCAATGTGATGAAACGATTTAAATTAATCTGAAGTTACTCTTTTCCTGTGTGTTTTCACTTCATTTTATCTGTACAATTGTTATTGATCTGATATCAAGCTTTCTTTGTCCTTGTGACTTTTTTCTGTTTTGTTTTTTTTGCTATCAATCCTTGACATGTCTTCAAAAGGCTACTGAAAATAATGGGTCTCAGATTTTATTCTACATAGCATGTTTTTTCGGTGGACGGTCGGCGAGTGATCATGTGATCAATCAGTCTCATTAAATGAGCTGTTCCATGTGTAGTTGCTTGTGTGTGTGTGTGTGTGTGTGTGTGTGTGTGTGTGTGTGTGTGTGTGTGTGTGTGTGTGTGTGTGTGTGTGTGTGTGTGTGTGTGTGTGTGTGTGTGTGTGTGTGTGTGTGTGTGTGTGTGTGTGTGTGTGTGTGTGTGTGTGTGTGTGTGTGTGTGTGTGTGTGTGTGTGTGTGTGTGTGTGTGTGTGTGTTTGCATGTGCGAGCGAGCATGGAGTGGCTGCCGGACATGTAACATCCAACGTAGCCGTTTGATTTAGAGCTGCCTTCAGAGCGTGGGGCTTTGAGCAGTTAGGAATGAAAGCAGATCAGGTTTTGCTCCATCAGTAGTGCGGTGGCAAGCGGGGTAATGAATTCCAGGAGGCTGAGCATGCTAACGAGTTCATTATTCCAGCTTGGTTTGGAAGTAATTACCATTTTGCATCCAAAGCCATTCAAGACAGGGCTGCTCTTGTCAAATTAAGGCACGTGTGACTTCAGATAAATATTTGCATAAGCATGAATGCGCAACGTGCGTCTTTGCGGCAACCGGGAAATGCTGTGGCCATGCTGGATTTTCTTCTTTTTTTTTTTTTTTTACTTTAATGGGATTGCTGATATACAAATGGATGTTGCACCTGAGCTCCTGAGGGTTAATGATCTGCTGAAGTAAGCATCTCCAGACGCTTGGACATGAACTTAAGATCCCCTTGCTGCTGCTTACGTGCTATAAATTTTCTTCCTCAGGCTTTTGGTCTGTCATGTTCACATCATCGCTTGAGATTGACTACTGTATGATCCTAATAAGCAGCCGTGCATGAAGCCCACATCAGATAAGCAGACTCATTTAGGTCTCAGAAGAATATTAATTATTAAAAAAAAAAAGGAAGAAGAAAGAACATACGCCTCTGGTTGTCTATGTTCTCAGGGTTCACAGTCACATTGGTGGTGAGTCTGAATGCATCCACCATAAACTTCAGAAGTCTCGAATGCTTCATTAAATCTTTTTTTTTTTTTTACAGACCAAGTCCAATCAATTTCACGTAAAAGATGAATTCAAATACATCCCAACAGGCATATGGAAGCTGATTGATTCTCTAAAATGTCAGCATTTTCACTTTCTTTTGCAAAAATGTGAAGCCTTTATCGATGCTTTATTGCTAAAACGGGTGTGTTTGAACATTTATCATGATTTTCACACTACTCTCAATTTCAGTTCCCCTGTGAGTCCCTCGTCACTGTGGGATGCCCAAGAGATTCAGCCAAAAATGTTTGATGGCTTGTTCTTTTCACATTTGTAATTCATAACACTAAATTAATCATTTGTGTCTTTTAACTCGTAATGGATTCCTTCAAATGAATGATTTGTAACCTGAAATTGGTAGCATTTTGGTGTCTCAAACGCATTATTAAGCGTAACGTATAAGCATATTTAATTATGCATGACACAAAGCAGTATTGCACCAAAGAACTGTGATTGTGTTTGATTATTTCGCGGTACGATCCCATCTATCTTCCGTCGATGTGGTCAGGTGGGGGTTATGGGCCGTGGATCCACAATGATGACTCGTGGACTTTGGGACTCACAAGGTGAAATTTTAGGTGTTTGTGTTGCTTTTTTTTAATGTGCTTGTAGCACTTTGAGATTTTTTTTTAATGAAAAGTGCATTAGAACTCAAATGTAGTATTATTATTATTAGTAGTAGTAGTAGTAGTAGTATAGTAGAATATATTAGTAGTAGTATAATATTAGCAGGTAACATGTGAAGCATCCTGAGCCTATATGTCGGTTCTGCAGTCAGGGCTCCACAAGCAGAAAAACATGTCAGTTCAGCATCTGTTGAGAATTGTATATTGCTCCACTTGACTGTGTTTATTGTCAACATTGACTGGATACTCCCATAAAAATGGCAACAGTACAATTTGTCAATTTACAGATATATGTGCAATGTCGCTGTCTGTAGCACGAGATACATTCTGTCTGCAATGAGACACAAACGTAGCCTGGAAATGATGCATCATCACAATGTTGGCTATGTGTATTGTGAGTCCCCACCCAGTGGCATTTCTCACAGAGGCCCTTTGTTGTCTTGAATAAATAGACACATTACGAGGCGTCCAGAGCGGAGCCCACGCTCCTGGCTCGCCACAGGCACACGTTCAGTCTTCAAGGAAAAATATGCTCACTGCCTTAGCATTTAGACTGGCACTCCGCAAGTCAGTTGAAAAATGACTCAAACTTTAATGTCAATGTAAAAACCTGAAGTGATTCTGGGAATCAAAACCACCAGTATGATAAACATTAATGCATTTGAAGCGGTGAAATACGGCCCAGTATTTTACAACCACTGCTTAGAAATGAATCCAATTGAGTGGAGTAGCATAGGCAGTGGAACAAGTGGTTGCAACGTAAAAGTAGGGGAAAAAAAACAATCATCTGAAGGATGATTTGCGTAATAAACCAACTTAATCATCATTAATAATATTGTTCATGAGCTGTATAGGTTTTAACTTTACACACATGACTATTTGGACTCACGATTGCTCAAACTCATGGGAACTTTCCGACGGTAATTTTTCGAGTTTCCGGCTCTGTGAACTATACGTGAAAGGATTGCTATTGCAACAACACATCATCAGGGGAAAAAGTGACTTGTCTCACAGTGGTCTGAATCCATCCCGGGTTCCGTATTCATGGGTGAACATTCCAACGCTTCATGAATTCTGCTTCACAATGATGGGAAGAACTGACATTGAAGGATCAAAGAGTGACGCCGCTGTGAACCACAAGCCAGTTATCTCTGTGGTGACTGGCTTGACTCTACTCTAGACCCCAAAAGTCAAAAGGATCGTGAGGCTCCGCTTTCAGTCTGTATTCATACTGAAAATCAAGATCAAAAAAAGCTTTTGCCCTTCTGCTCTACGAGAGGCTTCTGTCCTCCCTGAGCAAGGTGAGCTCGAGGTGCGTTACCGTTTGACTGGCGTACCGCCTCACTCAAGCTCCCCATCTGCCACTGTCCCCAATTTGTCTTGTTTATTTTGGCCTGAAAGATGTAAAGGTCACTTTAAAATGGCTGTGGCTTTAATCACACACTTAGCAGGTCATCTGTACTGTTCTGTTTACACCCAGCACATTAACTTGGTTGAAGTGGTTATTAACACACTTCTAATTAATACAGCTGCCCTGAAATGGCCCTGGTGTCTCTGCAGCTGTTGAGCAGTGTCGACATGACGCAGGCCGGCGCTTTTTCATGTGAAGTGCATACTGTTGTTTGTGCACAACTGGGATTTGTAAAACTTCACATCACAAAGATATCTTTTTTTACCCCCTCTCTTCCAGCTATGTGAAACTTGGAAAGAAATAATATTTTAGTTGATTTCTGCAGGGTGAATTTTTTTTTTAGTTGCCTGGCAACAGTTTTTGACATCCGACAGGAAATCTCAAGTAAAGGAGATGGTGGGGAAAAAAGGCAGTGGGTTTGGTGTGTGCCTGTTTCAAAACACAAACATGAGTGGATCAGAATAAGTTGTATGAACAAAATGGCTATTTCCCCAGGCCTGAAGTGGCCATGTTGTTTGGACAAATTGGCCTACATGCAGGACACTTGTTTACAAAACCAATGCCATTTGAGTAGCTTGGCCCCACTATTATTCCGGCGCAACATATTCAAACACCCAAAAGTCCTTTTCTTAAAGTTGTAACTTTTCATTTTTCCGGTGATGCTTCTTCAGTACATTTAGCTGCTTTGATTGATTTTTATCTTCAGCCCATATACCTTTGGTACGAAAGCTGTGTTAAACTCCCCCAGCAGCTTCTGCTGTCCATGTTTACAATCTCCCACCTCGCCTGTTTTTCTCTCTCCCTTCATCTTCCTTGGCTTGTTGTAGCCATTACCTCTCTCAGCCCTCTGGCACTCATGAAGAACTTCATGACACTGATGCAGAATTTTCTGAACATGGTTCCCCATCCGAGCCTATTTTCTTTGTCTGATCGGGAGTTTGGGTATTTATAATCTCGAGGCACCGGCTAATGGTATTTGCAGAGCAAAATAAGATTAGCGCGTGTTTTCCGTAATGGCTTTGACTGCGTGGCATTGCTCGCGGCCCTGTCTTGAATGGTGGAAGGATGGCTCTAATTTGGGCTAATGGGTGACTCAGCCGTCATCATCATCATGTCCCTCAGTCGGCTGTGGATGTCTGGTGAGCCATGGGTGCAGACGAGCCACCTTTATGCACAGGGAACAACACGATACATCAAGTCAGTGACACATGGAGCCAACGCTGACATTTGTGGAGTCGGAGCCACTGAGGGTGCGGGGGGGTGGGTAGGTGGGGGTGAAGCTTGCTCAGCTATAGGTGAACAAACACAGAGGAAGAGGTTAATCAGTGGCCAAGATAATCGAATCATTTTGTCATCAGATTAGATTAAAGCTTTGAACTCTCCCTCGGGCAATCATCGGGGGAGATAGCTACAGCGCTGCAGGTATCAAATAACTGTGAAAGGATTACGCGTGGTAAGTGACTGCTTTAGCTCAAACCAAACTCTAAAATAGAGGCATCGGGAGAATCACTGTGGACAGTACAAAACAAAGCAATTGCAGGTTTGACAGGGATAGTGGCCTTGTGTGCTTGATGCAGATTGTGGAGGGTGGGGGTGGTGGGGGGGTGTCCAACATCATGCTTGTCCCTGGTGGGGCATCTGAGGGAGGCCAGGCATGAATACTGCAGCACCTAGTTTACATTCCACAGGGTTTGCTAAGCCTCACCAACCTATGCTCTGCGTACACACACACGCACGCACGCACGCACGCACGCACGCACGCACGCACGCACGCACGCACGCACGCACGCACGCACGCACGCACGCACGCACGCACGCACGCACGCACACACACACACACACACACACACACACACACACACACACACACACACATATAAAATGCCTGCATTATCTGTGTAACATTTGTCTTTTGTCCTCCATCTCCCTTCCAATCGCCCAAATTCTTCTCATTCATTCGTTCTTCCTACTTGTTCCACATTAACATTGTAGGCAGATAGCAAACTATAGTGCGCTACCTAACCACCACCCCCTTCTATCTCAGTGTCGCCATGGCAACAGCGTCACTTTACTTCATTGCGATGGAGTGTGGAGGAAGGGCAGGTGATGGGAGGTTGCAGCATGGGGGAGTCGATCCCCGGAGAGAAGCACACCAGTTTACAACTGTACCGAGCAGTGAGGCCAGCCCAAACCCCGACCCCCCCAGAGACCCATTACCGGGGGTCAGAACTCTGGTCTCCAGGCGGCTGCGTTGTGCAGGGCTCCGTGTGCAACCCGCAAAAATCAGCCGCGTGACCTGACTACATATTGGGCTGGTGTGGTGAGTCGTGGGCATGTCTGGAGTGGAAGGCGGTGACTACTGTCGTCTGTGTATCATCAGTATATGAGCCACCGAAATAACAAGCAGGTTCACTCCAGCTGTCTGCAGCTTCTGTATTTCTCCACATATCGATTCAAACTGTGCAGCTGTTTCAGGTAAATGACCAGCACCTCAAAGACATTTTGGTTATACGTTAGATTTGATTGCCGTGATGCTCAAGAAGAGTATTTATGGCTGGCATTCCTTTAAGGATTTGATTACATTTTCTTAAACTTTCTTTTGATCCATTAAAGTGTCTTATTGAACTGCAGTAATCATGATAAATTGTGCTGAAAATGAAAGATGCAGTGGGTGGACATAATCACATCAACCCTTGTTGCTGTGATACGCTTGAATAAATACCCTGGCAATGAATGCTACTGTAACTTTAGTTTTGTTTTGTTGTCACAATGTCACATCCTCTGGCATATTGTATGGTGTTAGAGCAGTGTTTTAATGTAAACGTTCCCAACTTGACAATATAATCCTGCACAAAGACAGTTAAGTGCAGCTTCTCCAATTTCTATTAAACACCACTCTGACACTGCGAACAGAGAATGCTATGTAACTATTAAGTAATGTGTTTTTAGTAGGGATGCACCGATACACTTTTTTTTCCGAAAATCAGTGGTGTATGAGTGCTTGCATTTGAGTGCTCACCGATACTGAGTGCTTAGGCCGTGACACACATTTATTTTGTGTCTGTGTGAGTGTCTGTTTGTACATAAAAGTAGCTGGCAAATAAATGCAACGCAAGTGTTAAGAAACGGAAACGAAAGTCCCGTATCCTGCTTTCCACCGGCTGTGAGGCAAGGGAGTTAACTGGCCCGGAGTAGAAGTTGGTCTCCCCTGCGTCTTCCGACGGTCTGGAGACCAGAGCAGGAAGGGTTAACACTCTGTCATAAACTGAGCACTAACTTTAAAAAAAGTGCTTTCAATAAAACTGTGTCAGAAACTGCAGGGTTTCCTCTACATTCATTTAGGAGTGGCAGGCCACCCGGAGTGGGGTGCGCTTGGCGGAACAGAGCTTTGAGGAAGCTGCGCGCTCCTCACTTGCCACCCACGCCTTGCAGTGAAGTGCCGTAAACCACGTGCTGCTGTAAAGTGGTATCGGCGTCATGGTATTGGTGGCAATTTTATGAGTACGAGTACTCGTGCTTGGTATTGAACTGATACTGGTATCGATATCAATGCTTCCCCAGTTTTTAGGATGATGATGCTTTTTTTTTTTAGTCTGTTCTTCAGGACCCTGGAGAACACTCGCAAAGCATAAAAAATGTCAGCACACCTTTAAACATTAGCCTGTCTATTAAGGAATACTTTGAAGCTGCTAATCACAGTCTTCAAATACTGAATGCTGCTGAATCTGAGGCACTTTGCATTGTTCTGTACTCTGAATGTCAGCATAATTTTAACAGACTGCTGACTCATGGTTGCATGGACGAGGGGTTCTCCACCTTTTAGTGTTTTCCCTTGCACAAAGTGGCCCGGATCCCATTTAAATACAGCATTAACACTCATTTCAACTGATCAGGGTCTTAGTTGGATTATTCAATAACTAAATCAAGTCCAATTAGGTTAACAAGTTAAAAGCGTGCATAATTAATGATACAATACACTGTGATGATCTCGAAAACTACACTTGCCAAAATCAACACATGCTACAACACCACTTCCCACAATGCACTCGTCATTGAAAGTGGCAGGCTAAGTAGCACTCTGCCTTGCAAAGCCCTACTTTTTGTCAGGGTTATACTTTCACCTTTGAGGAGAGGGTGGCATCACTTTCATTGTCTTTTTTTTATTTTTTTTTAATTCTCCATCACTTAAGTTAAATGTTTACATCTGGCTTCTTCTGCTGCTGCTTATTGAAGCATGTTTAACAACTGAGTGTTGCGTAACTGCCCCAACTGGTTGGAAGCAACATTGCAGCCCTTATGGCCCACTGGAGTAGAGCCCCCCAGTTGAGAATCACTGGCCTAAACATCCAGGCGAGACAGCTGTACCAGGGTGTGCCACCATGTTGAGGTCAAGCAAAGTTGAGATAGATATTTTACACAGCATTGCTGAGGAAATGTACAAATATTCGGGTGCTGGTTTCACCTCCTGTTTGGAGACTGCTCCTGATTTGGCACTATTATCAGTTCAGTGCCAGTTTGTTTTAATCACAGCCTCCACAAGATGCTGTGACGTTCCTGACTGTGTGGTATGTTTGTTTCACAAAGCTGGCAATGATGAGTTGGGAATAGTGAAGTACATTTGCATGACCAAGTTGTGTAATGCCAGTGTCATTAGATTAGAATAGAGTGAGGGACTTTCATGCCTGAGCAAAGATGTTCTGACTCAATGAAATGTCAACAAAAGCTCTGCCAAAATACAGCCTCCTTCAGTAAAGGCACACAAGAGGAAATTGATGAAAACAGGTGTCAGGCAAGTGGTGGGCTGAGGAGTTAAGAGTATTTTACAAACCATTAATAAACACATCCCACGCCTCAATCCCCCTTCATTGAAAGTGACAGCCAACTATTGAGAAATGCTTCACATAGCAGATGTTAGAAGGCTTTTTAACACAAGCAAGTGTGTCTGTGTTTGTGTGATGTACATTTTTATGGGCATGCATGAATCTGATGTACGAGTCCCTCTTTTACACTGCCTCGCCTCAGTCCCTGATGGAAGCACTGGAATCAAATCAAATCGATTCAGACTCATTTATGCCCCCACCCTCTAAGGAGCTTCCCTGATGTCCAAAGCAAAAAATATAAGATGACATTATGGTAGTGTGTAGACATAAGCCAGTGGGAAGCAGACTAATTTAGAATGCATGCACATTATACAAACGCTCAAGACACGCTCTACATAAAGATAATTCAAAGCTGTGGCATGTGACAGGTCTTGTACATAATGTCCCTAGCTCTCTACCCCTGTAGTCCCACAGTGCCTAGTTGAAAGGACCTGTAACCCAGCGTGTACAACTTTTTCTCTCCCCCCCCCCCCCCCCCCCAGGAGACAGCCTGTAATGAGAAAGCACCATTATGGGTCCAGCAGGAGCTTGCGCCTCTGTGCTGCCTCTGCTACTACCACAGTTACCCATGAGGTCTTTCTCTTTGTTAGTTAAGGGGAAGAGCATCCGCAGACGTCCCTTGCTCTCTGCTTGTTAGCCAGCAGTAATGACTAGGCTGTAGGGAGCCAGGCAACCAGGCCAAGATGCTGGCAGCCCGTTCTCCTCTGCTGGCCCTCAGCTCACCGACAGGAAGGGGAACAGAAGCAGACACCACAGAGGACACACTGGGAGGATCAGATCCGACAGACTGAGGGAGAAATAGGGGAGAGTTGTGGGGAGGAGATTTTTTTTTTTTTTTTTTTGTACCTCCAGACAGACTGAAACCAAACCAGACTATTACCGACACGCACACAAGCACACAGATCCAGCCAGATCTTTGCCTCTTCACAGACATGGCTTTTCAGTGTCGTTAGCCAAGCAAAGCTAAATCAATCTGTACTATTTCTATGTACAAAGTGAGTCTCGTAGGTTTCTGTGATTTTGAGGATTGTCCTATTTAAAGGGATGTGATGAGAATTAGGAACTCGTAACTAGCAATTTTGTAGAACAATCAAATAAGGCAAACTATAATCTCAAAATACCCCCAAAAAAACAACGTCTGCCTGTGGTGTTTCAGAGCATGAAGGCAATTTGAAAGCGCATTTCACAGTTAAGTTCTTTCTATGATCTCATGAACAGCAGTTTCCAGATGGTGTACGTTTACCCATGATAACTGATCTATACACAGTTGTATCCTGTTTGCTGTGACAGAGAGATATTATGTCATTTTATTGTGTTTGCATTCCACTTCAGCTGATCAGTGATTATAAGTTTCACACACGTTATATGGCAGTGCAGCAGTAATAACATTATAAGAGTGTCCGTCCCTGTGTCTATTGCAGGGGTGGGCAATCCTGGTCCTCGAGGGCCGCAGCCCTGCACGTTTTAGATGTCTCCTCACATCAATACAGCTGACAGCAATTAGTGGCTCCTTGTCAAGCTTTCTGCAGAGCCTCATCATGATAACAGGTGTGTTTGAGCAGGGAAACATCTAAAACATGCGGGGCTGCGGCCCTCGAGGACCAGGATTGCCCACCCCTGGTCTATTGCATGATCACTGGAAAAGCAGCAAAAGTATTTTATTTAAAACAATTGTAGTATTTGAATTCAATGTTGCAATGAATGGAATGGAGCTGAATCTCGAGCTATGAAATGTAGTTGGGTCTTGTATTTTAGTTTGCACCATTTACGATAAAACTGCCGATGCAGCTTGAGGGGTGGATTAGCTGTTGAGGGAGGAGGGATCCCGTTGCTTAGCTTGGCTCGTATCGATAGGTAGTGGCAGGAAAGGAGTCAAGATCCAGGGCAAAAGACCTGGGAGGAATATACAAAGACCCTCTCAGGCAGGACTTATTTTAACACGTTGTACATCAAATAAAGCAACATGCTGTGAGTGTGGTAGCGAGGCTTCTTATCTTTATTATTATCATTATTTCACAATCTTGTGCCTCACCTCAGGGCTATAGTCTCTATCTTCTCTTATGGTGGATTGCAGATTGAATGCCACATTGTGTAAAGCTTCATAAATAACATCTGCAGCAGTGGCGACCAGGCACTCCCTCAGTGCCTTGTTTTCCTGCCAAGTCCGCCTGTGCTCTCTCTCATCTGCTCAGGCCATCATCTCTGCTTCCCCTTCCTTGCCTTTTCTTCTGCCTTCGGGAAGACTAATCTTTCATATGGACTGTTCACTTTGCACAAGTTTGCCTGGTTCTCCATTGCGGATGTACTTGAATGGAACTGAGCTGAACTGACTGCAATTCCAAAGCACAATAGGCGGTGCATTATTGATCATGTTTGAGATCTAACCTTGGTGCGCAGACGCACCTTTCTCCCCGCACCCCTCTACCACCGCATAATTTCTGCAGAAAACAAACAAAAAAAAAATCTAATGGAAAGTTGGCGAACTGTAACAGATTCCCAATAACTTCTTGATTCAGCATTCAAGTTCAGCTCCTTTTTGTTTACCCAGTGGTGGATTCCTGCTCTGTGCCTGTCAGAGGTCAGCAAAGCAGGCAGCGAGAAATTGAGAGAAAGTCTGTACCAGAGCGTAAAGGGAGCACTCCGTTATAAATAGATGTCATCAATCAGGGGAATGTCCTTCTTTTGGCATGCGTCAGTCCTAGAGGGAGAAATGCATATTCGATCTCAAACAATGAGTGTCAGTCACACCGCTTTCACCAGACACATGACAGATGTGCACAGGGCCTTGTTACACACTCAAAGAATAGGAGCTGCAAGCAAGTATTGCGACTGTGTGAAAGTCCAATCAGTGCACAGGGGATATGAATAAGCAACAGACATGCACCCTTCCAGGAGAAAGATTGATGGACTTCCCCGTGTTATGTAGACGAGCATCAGCACTGATGTTTAAGACAAGTGACATGATGCACATGTAACATAAATATGGCACTCCCATCACGTCTGATGTGCAACACGGCTGATTTGTCGCTTCCCCCGATTGCCACCAAGAAGAGCGTCAAGAGTCCCCGTCCCTGTGGGTTATCTCCCGTCTCATCCCCGCGACTGTAAGAGAGGCAGCGTGTTGTTGGTGTATTATTGAAAGAAGGATGCAGCTGCTCCCAGTTGGATCACAGTGTTCTGCCAGCAGTGGAAGAAGTGTTTAGTCTCTCTCTTCACTTTCGGCTCTTACAAAGTCACGTTGTGTAAACTCCTGCTCTGGCTTTGCCGTGTACTAATAAGGCCTCAGCGGTGCCTGCACTGGATAGAGAGGGGTTGGATTAAAAAAAAAAAAAAAAAAGTGCTTCTGTTTGCAGCAACGCATGAATTTGTTTCCGTATTCTCCTGCGGGAGAGACAGAGTAGTAAAAGGAAAGGATTGTGTCTGTAGGTGTGATTTCATCAGCTCAGCAGAGCCTGGCGTATGGTATTGAGGTTTTTGTTTTTTTCATTCCTCTGTTTGTTAATGTGATTTAAGCAACAAGTCCTGCTCAGTGGAGAGCAGAGGGGAGAAGGTGGCATTTTCTAACAGTTTGTTAATAGGGGTCAGGGTAGACGGTAGTTTCTTTTAATCACATTTCGAAAATGTCATTTCCAAGAGGTCAGGAAGGGATTTTTTATATTGACTCTTGTCTTTTTTTTTCTTCTTTTTTTTTAACTGTCCTCGAGAGGAATGCAGAGTTTAGCTATTTAGGGCCATGCACGAAAGAATACACTGAAAAGCTGGTTATGAAAAGCCACAGAAGAAATGTTTTCACTGAAGCCTGTAATTGTCAACAACAACAACCACCAATGGTATATCCAGTTCAAGTCTGGACTGAGCGTAGTAAATGTGAAGAGTGTCTCCAGTAGAGAAGAAACGGTTTTTGTCTGACAGGATTGTTTTATTGTAACACCAGAATAAACTATTCTTGAACCAGTCAAAGGAAATCATGCCAAGAGGCACTGCACTTCGGTAAAAAACAACCCATCCGCATGAGGAACCACACATGGAAACTGTTACACAATCTGTACATTAACTACAAAAGACTTACAAACAGGTCACATGGAGTGGAAGAAGCAATCAAACGGAAGCTGATGGGCTGTGCAGACACACACGCCAGACGCAGAGCCGGATTGGAAGAGACAGAGGAGAAGTCACACGGACGAGTGTGGACCCGAAGCAGAAAACACAACCTGACGGGGACGAGGACTTCTGTCAATACGGCTTGTGTTGTTATGTGTGCAGGGTGCTGTGGTGGAAAGACGGTGGGGGTGGCTCTGGCATCCGCATAACCTTGTTTTAAAGAAAACTGGATGGAAACCGATATCAATTGAGGGAAAACATTGGTTTGACTCTCCACAAATTGAATCTTCCCTTGGATATCGTTTCGGAGCTATCACACATTCTTCTCACTCATTCTTCTCACTCCTCTGTAATCGGCGGCTGTACACTGTTAACTCTAAGCCTCCCGAATCCCAATATTGCTCAGTAATTTCTCATCATTAAGTGAGGGTAAAAGTATTTTAACATTTTCAAACAATCTTGACCTAAAGCAAAGCAATTAAATAGAAAATTCTGTGCAAGCTTACTCAAAGTCTGTTCAAGGCGGGTCCCAATGGGTTTGGGTTTAAATGTCAAGCTTGGGGAGGGGGTGAAAAAAAAAAAAATCTGTGAAGATGAGGAAGAGGAAATGCAGTGAAGAGGAAGTCTGCAACTGGAATAAAGCAGGAGGGAGTGAAGCAGAGTTAAAACGAGGACAGTAGCACGGCCACAAAGATGCAGTCAGGCAGGGGCAAGGCTCAAAAACACCCACCTCAACTTGTCAATTATTAATTCCGTAGTCTGCTTGAACACTTATTCATGCCGGTTGACAGTCCACTGCAAGGCCAATAAGGAAAGACCAATACATGCAGCTGTGAGCAATTTTGAGCTCTCATTTCATCTTGCATGCATGTCTTCTGAGGGATGGAGGAAACCTGGTTGACATTTAACGAGAACTTGTCACCGAAAAAAGCCAGAAAGGAAAGTTGCTTGGATGCCTTGCTTGGAGGTGACATCTGGACTCGCATACAACTTGATACTTTAACCACAGTTCAGCTCAGGATGTCGCTCACAGCTGTGTTGTGTACGGAAGTTGCACACAAGTATCACTGTAGTATCCTTCAACTCTCAGGCCATTTGGAAAACAAGGAGCCTCTTGTCTGCTGCTTGAATAAGACACTGTGAAGCTCATGGAAATTGCATATTCTTTCTTTATGAGTCGAGACCTATGAAGAATTGGACACAATGTTTTTGAACATTAATCAAAACCAGTACAGAAATTAAAGTTCTCAACTACGAGTTCTTTTACAAACCTCTTCACAGAGCGAAGCTACAACATTTGCAGCATGAGATTGCATATTACTCTCCTTATACAGTGGAGTATACCTCATAACCCTCGATATACCGAGTGACCTTCTATAGCTGCAAACACTCCACTCTGTTATTTAGCCTTTAGATTTTCAGTCAAACTCGTATACCTTACAGTTTGAGTGCTTCCCGGGCTTTTGTGCATCAAATCTTAAAATTACCACAATGTAACGTGGCAGTTTGAAGAACTAACGCGACGTAATCAAATGTGCAACATTGAATCTGGTTTCATGAATGTCCGTGGGTGTTTCATGCAAAAGTTTTAGAAACACACAAACCAATTAATGGCCACAAAAACAAACTGCCGAATAAAGCTGAAATTGCCCTGTGGTGAAAGAGTCGGCATCCAGAGGGAGCGAGCAGTCAGCCAGCAGAAAGCAACACATATCACAGAAAACTCGTCACATGACGCATGGTCTTCCAGAACTGCAAACAATCCATTTTGTTATTCAGCAAATGTGCATCGACTGGAAAGTCCAGCTTGTACACCTTCTCGATTTTTGTTTCTGAAATTGAACGATTTTGTACGCTTAACCTTAAAATGACCCTGGAAAGGCTTGTTCAGGTGTGCAATACTTAATTTGGCCTCATGGAATGAAGTTCTTGCTTGGATGCCTTCACTCTTTATGCTTCTTCGGTTTTTTTATCACTCCCTTAATAGACATCCCTGAAGCTTGTTTTCGGACGCCGGTGAGACTAAGCATTCCAAGTCTGATTGAAATCACTGTAATGTTAGTTGGGATTTACTGTACATCAGTGTAGTTCAGAATTGAGAGCTTTTCAGATTAGAGGTGAAACTTCTTCAAAGCTCGTCGTCCAGTTTTGAGAAAAAGAATCTGTATTAGTAGTATAAAACAAATGAATGCCCTCACAGTTGATAATTGACCTCATATTCAACATTTGGCTGCTCCAGCAGTCACTCTAATCGGTCACACCCACCCCTCTGCTCACAGTCATGCACACACTCACAAATCATTTGCGGTCCGATGCAAAGTGTTCGCACACTGTTGGGGTCAAATTGGGGTTCAGTGTCTTGCCTTGATTCGGGCCGAGACGTGGGATCAAACCGCCAACGTTGGGATTGAAAACTGACCCGCTCTACCTACAACTGTGCAAGAATTTCTTTGAAGTACTTGACATTTGTAAATGTTTAAATCTGCGCTTTTGTTTTTAGGGGAAAGCATTTGTTTGGGGGGGGGGCTTGGGAAAAAAAGTCAAGTAAGTTATCCCACCGTCACAATTCTTTTCCAGTTTTCAGATGTTTTCCTCTCCCGTCCAGGACAAAGCCCGACTTTGCGGCGAAAGATAAGATGGAAAAATACGCCACTTGTCACTGCTGAAGTGTTTTTGCAGCGCGGGGATTTAGGGTCACAGAGCAAAGCAGCTAAGAGTTGAAGACATGGGAATGGAGGTAATGTAGCAGAGAGCGATGAATCGGTGGGAGCTGTGTGTTACTGCTGTTTATAGAACTCCTTCTCTGTATTAGTCAGGACTTGGGCCCCTCTGGGAGCACTCTTCATCTCCCTGGCTGTCTTTGTGTCTGCAGTCCCCATCTTTCTTCTGATTACGACCTCCCTGGGTCCCACTTTTCCTACCACACTCCCTTTTGTATCTTCCCTCTCTATCTTTCTTCGTAATGCTTTTTATTTTGCTGTCCTTTCTTGCTCGAGCTGTTTTACTTCTCATTCTTACTTGTTTGAAGTCTCTCCTCCTTTGTCTATTTTTGTCCTTTCCACGCTCTTCCTGGCTTGGAGGAAACTCTTTGACTTGTGGGTGTGGGTCTGCACTCGCCCCTGAGCCAGGGTTTAATAGGAGTTAAGCGCTGACCGTAAATTCGGCCGCAGAAGATGAGCGAGCTACAAAACGTTCAGGGGTGGCATGTACTGCTTATTGTGCTGGAAATGTGGCTTATTGCACAGGAGACCACAGAGCCGCCTCCTTGTTGTCGTCAATCTTGACTTTTATTGGGAGATTGCAGGAGAAGATCAGAACAAATTTTCTCACTGTCCTCCTGTGTGACCGGCGTCCCTCTCACCACTGGTTTCAACCTCAGACATACATTCTTCTCTCCAGTTCCCGCTGCAGCGCAATTACATATTGTCTCACTTTACTTTCCCTTTCACCCGAGCTGTGCTTACACATGAGGCCATTTCACTGTCACTTTTGATAGTTAATCACAAGGAGTTTCATTGGTTCTCTTACTTCTTGGTTTATGACCAGAAAAGCCCTGTTTGAATATCGTCTTCTTGTTCTTCCTGTCCTTCCTGTCCTTCGTGTTCTTGTTCTTCTTCATCTTCATCTTCTTCATCCTCATTTCAAATTCCACTGTGATTGTGTATGGCAAGAATTGTGATCACAATACGAGCTTGCCCAGTTCCAAGTATCATTTCAAAGCTTTGATTGTAATCTGAGCAAAATCCATATCCAGTGGATCCAGGCGTATCACATTGTGCGTCACCACGTATTCAGATGATAAAAATCACAGTTTAGCAGTGTAACTGTAGCTCTCTCTCTCTCTCTCTCTCTCTCTCTCTCTCTCTCTCTCTCTCTCTCTCCCCCTCCCTCCCCCCTACTCAGGCCACTGATTTTCTTCTATTATCCCCTCCTTTCACTGTCTTTTCTCATGTGTATTCAGCTACTCATTAGACCACTTTAAAGTGACTGAATGAAGGCTGGCATCCTCTGCATGGGGTCACGACAGCCCCCCCAACGGCCTCCAGCTCTTTAGCCCGTCCCAGCCACCCCAGGCTGTGAAAGGTCAGCTGTCATTGGGACTCATTATGGGGAACAGACAGTGGAAGTGTGTGTGTGTGTGTGTGTGTGTGTGTGTGTGTGTGTGTGTGTGTGTGTGTGTGTGTGTGTGTGTGTGTGTGTGTGTGTGTGTGTGTGTGTGTGTGTGTGTGTGTGTGTGTGTGTGTGTGTGTGTGTGTGTGCGCGCAATATAGCTCAAGGTAAAAGGATAATGCAGACCTTGAACTTCACTGTAATGTTGGTTGCAAATAATTATGGCTGCGGTTCAGCATCCAGGAGCTCTCCTTCAAGGAGGACTGTCTCGGTGACAAATTTGCAATTTCTCTGTAAATCAGCCATCTCTCAATAAACACACCCGCAAACTCGCACTAATACTCAAAATCCTCTCGGCTCCAGGCATGATGCATGCGGCTGCATGAGTGGCATTGACTCCTGCCCCTTTACCGTCTCTCTCAAGCACACAACACATCATTGCAGAGCCGGTTCATCACCCTCCCTGACACAGTGAATTTACAGTCCTGTCCTTGACCACGCTGGAGCCCACGAGATCCACCTTCACTCCCCAGGAGACAGATTGGCTTAGCAGGTGGGGCCCAGGTCCAAATGTTTTATTTGGATGAAAAATGTCATAAAACAGTGCAACGATTGGCGCATTTTACTGCCAATCATATGTCCCTCCCTTCCAATTAAAATCTTGTTTGCATAAAAGCTACCGAAAACGAGCCGCACTTGACCAACCCTGCTGGGCCAACGAGGTGTGTGTGTGTGTGTGTGTGTGTGTGACTGTGTGTGTGTGCGTTTGCGTGCAGGTGCCCATCGTTGTGTCACTGTGTGTGTGCGTGTGTCCTGTCAGCGAATTCTCCACAGCGATAACCTTGAAGGCTGTGTGCTTAGCTGTGATACTGAATGCCAAGCTGCAGCGGGCTCGGCGGTCACATGGCTGGAACTTCTCAGACCTTTAGCCACTTCAGGGAGACTTAATCCCAAAGTTGAGATGAAGTGGGCAGCCTTCAGTGCTTGTGTGGGGGCACTGCTCGAGATAGTTGGTGCTCTAAAAACGAATTGGTGTCTGTCAGTGAATACCACAGACATTTTTGAATAGAGGATATAAAATGTTTTACTCTGTGCTCACCTAAATTCCTACTAAACCTACTAAGTTCTGATATTGCTTTTTCAAGCTGATAATATTGGAAGATTTTTTTTAGACATAGTGGCAGAACCAATGACTGTTAGTTGGGCATGTGGCAAAAAGTGTAATCTGGCCTTTATTGTGATTACTTTTTTTTTTCGTGCAATTTTTAAGTATCATATGTTCTCCAAGTTGCCTTTCAGTTGAATACAGTCAATAGCTTTATTCATCCATCTTTTTTTTATAGCTTTATCTTTTATAGCAAAGCCGTAATGGCTCAGACGAGGGCACCTTGGAAGGGTTCCCCGTCCATCACAAAAAAAAATGCAGAAAGACTCTCCCAACAGTTTTTGGACAGTGGGATAAAACCAGAGCTGGTGCAAATCAACATTTGCGCACATTTGGAAAACATGCAAACAAATATCATCACTGAACTCGTACCATGGACATTTCCGTGAGGCGAGAACACGACCCGACTCTCCACCTTGTTTAGTGACTCAGTAATCTGAATATGGGAGGGAAATAGATTACAGCACAAGACAATTGCTTCTTCTGGGATTTCTTATATATGCTAGCATGAAGGCTTTCATACTGCACTTGTCTCGTAGTAATTAGCATTTATGCAATAGTAAAAGATATTTTGGTCATGCAGAGGTGCTGGATTTCCACTTGTTTGAAAGGCTTGATGTACTTGAAATGCAAATTACATATTTATCTGAGACCTAACAACTGTTATTTATCTATTCTTCTCTTTCAACAATGTCTCTCTGTGCAAAGAGCCATAATTTACCTCAGTGCAGCCTCGCGACTTCAGTCAATGTGAGACTATAAGATCGTTTTTACCACATTTCAGTTATCTATCTCATTACATGATTGTCTAAGTGCTGTTTTGAAAGACCACTGCAATAATTAGAATCATGGTTCACGCCAAGTCCTGGTTTTTTTTTTCTTCTTTTTGAAGAGGATTTCATCAATTTAACTTGTGCAAAATTGCTTTCTCCATATATGGTCACGTAAATTTATCACAATCGATCTTTATAAACCAGCCATGTGTAATTTTTCTGTAATGGTTGAATTTAAAGTTACTGAGGGCACGACCTAGTCTAGTTTATATCAGCTACGTGCCTTTCCTTGTGTATCTGTACATTTACCATTGGCATCAGGCCATTTTCTCTTTCGGCTCTGTTCCCCCCCTTTGTCACCATGCCAGGCTTACTCTCTACCTTTTAGTCTAACTTAATGGACTCCTGCACATTCCGCTTGGAAATGTTGTGGGGTAAACAGCAGCTCATGAAATATTCACCATTCTTGTGTGTGTGTGTGTGTGTCTGTGTGTGTGTGTGTGTGTGTGTGTGTGCGTGCGTGCGTGTGCGCGTGCGCGTGTGCGTGCAGTCAGCTGGGTGACTCTCACCCACACCCACTCACACATGCATATGAACACACCAGGGGCACCCCGAAATGCTAACAGTGTCTCCGCATCTCGGCTAGAAGCCAGCAGAGCACAGAGGGTGGGAGTACTTTGCTGCTGAGTGAGTCAGACATTTACAGTGTTCATATTAGTGGGGAAAAAAAAACAAAAAAAACTTGCAGTCAGACTTGAGCATAATGTTTTTCTTGCCAATGACAGTAAAAAAATTGGAATGGACATTTAAGGTTGCAATCTTCTCGTCACAACGTGTGTCGTTTCCCCTGTTGCTGCTGCTTTTTTTGGAGTAAAAAAATATCACAATGCATTTTCAAATGCTATTGTCTTCCCGAGTTTTCTTTTTTTATTTGGTTGCTTTGTTTCATACACGATTTAAAATGCATCACTCCAAAGCACTAGTGCAATCCATCCCATGGGAACAGGAGACCCGGGGGATAGAAGGTCGCCAGATTGAACCTTCAGAGCAGCTGAGAAAATAACCAGAAAAGCTGCTTGCAGTGGCCATTTGCAGGAAAAACTGAGAAAATAAAAGGCTGCAACAAAGGCTTTCTCTCAAGAACAGCTTGCTCAGCAACTCTCCATGGATAAATAATGGTTAAAAATTGCTAGCAGTGTTGGTGTTGATGTTTCTCTTGCTGCATTTCTAAAGTCCAAACACCTGCAAGATGAAGCCCGCATTGTGCCGGTGAGCATTTAAGGAGAATTAAACGTCTCAAACCTGTGATATGCTTGGATGCAAAATTCAAAATTGCATTGAACTCCTTGACAGTATCAGAACTCATCCAGTATATCCGGTATTCAATCATAGAACAGATTTAACTTCATCTGTCAAGCAGATATTTCTGCATCTCAGCTATGAATGTAAAAGCAGTTTTTCTTAATTTTTTCCACTTAGCCTATGCATTTGTCCCTGATCCCTTTTCTGGCTTCTTGCTTTCTGGAAACATGTCATATGCTAAAATAGCCTGACACGTACAGCTTCTTCATGCATATTTCCCCTTAAAGTGGTTGGTTCCCACCAACACAGACAAATACAATCTGCACTTACATACATGAGAAGTGACAGTTTGGAGCTTCAGTATCTCACAAAACTGAGATAATTAACCAAATAGTGAATTATATCTTTTCATGAGACAACATTGAATCAATGGCACTTTGATACAATGTAAAGTAGTTGACTGTACCGGTGTATGATCATGTAACTTTCCTGTCCCCTCAGAGTCACTCAACAGACAGCCTTTAATGTCTAAACCACTGGTGTGAAAATGTCCAAATTGAGCCCAATTTGCCATTTTCCCTCCTTGGTGTCATGCGAGTCATTAGTGGTACAAGGTACCAGGTGTGAATGGGGAGCAGGTGTGTTAAATCCGGTGTTATCGCTCTCACCCTATTATGCTGGCCACGAGAAGTTCAACATGGCACCTAATGGCAACGAATTCTCTGGGGACCTGGAAACAAAGAATCGTGCTTCATGAAGATGACTGAGGTGCAGCACGGTGGCCAAGAACATACAACAGGGTGATCCGCTTCCTTCAGAAACTGGGCCGCAAAGAAGTTTTCCCAACATGATAATGACCCCAAATCCCCCTCCAAGACGCCCACTGCCTTGCTAAAGAAGCTGAGGTTGAAGGTGATAGGAGTGGCCACTCATGTCTCCAGACCTAAAGCCTATTGAGCATTTGCGAAGCGTTCTCAAATGGAACTTGAAGGTGCACAAGGTCTCTAACGTCCACCAGCTCTGTGATGTCATCCTGGAGGAGTGAAAGAGGAATCCCGTGGCAATCTCGGAAGCTCTGGAGAACTCCGGGCCCACGTTTCTATTTAGGAGCGTACTCACTTCTCTCGCCAGTGGTTTAGACATCAATGGCTGTGTCGAGTTATTTTGAGGGGACAGTAAGTTTACATATATACAAGTTGTGCACCGACTACTTCACATTGTATCAAAGTGTCATTTCTTTGGTATTGTTCCATGAAAAGATATTGAATATTTGCCGAAATGTGAGCGGTGTGCTCACTTTGGTGAGATGCTGCATTTGACATCGGTGGCAGTCGTTTCCAGTCGTTCTCGAACTGCAGTGGCGGAGACGCTGTAATGGAAACCTCGCCCAGCTGATTTCCATGCATAATTCACAGCAGTGGACCTCATTGTGGCACTTATTGTCTGGAGACCGGAAGCGGCTGATAGATGACCTCTGCCACGGCCTAAAGAATCACCAGCACGACTGGAAACGGGTCACCCCTGCTGACCCCCTCAGGCTCCTGCATGTATCTGTGGCACAGGGACAGTTTGTGACGGTGCCGGCAGTCCAGCCCGCAGTACCACATGTGCCACACCGGCGTTTACCGTGAAGGGCATAGACAATGTTTTCACACGGCAAATATGTAGTTGGTGCAGACAAGAGGCCAACTTCTTTTTTTTTTTTTTTTTTTCTTCTCATTCATAAAATAGCGCAACTGCACATTCAAAGGGAAGGAGTCAGATATTACATTTTGTCCAAGAGTCTAAGACCTGGCAATCATGTTTCCATTTTTACTTGGAGGATGAAGGAGGATGGGCTGCGGGCAGAAAGTGGAATAAGAAGCACTATATGGCTGACGTCTTTAAAACCCTACCCTCAGCATATCTGTCAAACAGTTCAACTTAGAACTGATTTGGCCACTGCAGGGAACCTTTATTTATTCAAGTGACATTATTCTAATTTCTATTATTTATGTAGCTGTCTGTTTGACTCAGAGGTAGATGTGAGAGGTTTGAGAAAATCCTAAATTCTTCTGGGATTGGCTCAGTTCAGTTATATTTCTGGTAAAATATCACAGTCCCTGATCCTCATCAGTGGGATAGATTCTTGTGGAATGTCATAGTGTTGTCACATTTTCTCTTTAATCCCGCTTCATTCTGCGGACACAACAGTGAGTGGATGTCTATTCACTCTTTTGATCATAAGACATCTTATCCCCAGTTGTCTCTAACTGCGTTATGTCCATTGCCTCTTTGTCCTAGCCATGGTTACGCTGAAATACAATTTTTAAAGCTATTGACCGGATTGATACTATTCATATCGTGCAATACAAACAATCATACTGGACTATTTTTCCCTCATGATTTTGCTGTCAATGTATCATTGACACTTTTATTGAACCACACACAGTGTACTCTTACTAATGTAACCTGATTATCTCGCACTTCTCTACAACCTGGATTCAAGCTGTAACTTGCACAAAAAGGTTAATTTTCTTCTACTATTATTGGTGCGAGACTGTATAACAATTTAGTCTAAAGTGTGAGGTCCGTAAATCCTGCTGCGAGTTCCCAAAATGAATTATACTTTTGGCCTTTAGCGTAGCTAATGTGTTCCGTGTGCTTTGTTTTCATGTAATATATGCAATATATCAGACCAGCAGAGATGGGCACTCCGGGTCCTTTTGGGCTGCAGCCCTGCATGGTTTCCACCTGCCCATGCTTTAATACATCTGATTGAAATGAGTGGCTAATTATCAGGCTTTCAGCAGAGCTTTAATGTGGCATATTAGATTAAGGTGTATTTGAGCAGAAAGACATTAAGAATATGCAGAACTGTGGTCCTCTAGGAACAGAAGTGCCGTTCTCTGCTCTATAGTGTCAGACTGTTTATACAATTTTTTTTTTTTTTTTACAATATGTAGCCCAGGTGGGCTGAAGCTGTTAAGTTATAACATGAAAACCTTTTAATAATGGTACATTCATATACGTCTCTCTGTGTAATTGAAGAGCTGAAAAATACAATGACACGTCATAGAAAAACCCTTGTGTTGTGGCATCGAATGACTCAACTTCTAGATTTAGTTGGAAAAGTGCCTGGAAAATCTGAAAACCTTGTTATGAATGTATTTCTCTTCAGACTAATGTTTGCAAAAGGCTGACACTTCTCAGGCTGCACAATTTCTGCAACCTTAGCATGCATGCTATAAATATAGGTTTGTCACTATGTCTAGGTGTTGACCTCATGTGCGAAGCGATGAGTATTTGGTTTGTCCAAAAGTAGATTCCACAAATTCACAATTTTAAATAATCACATTTGTTGACAACGTGGTGATTTTATTGCACTATTTACAGTTACTAATCATTCAGTTATGTTTTTCTTTACATCAATATCTTTTTTTCTGTAGCATTAATAAGAAAACCCCGTTGGTCTTTTATCAACGCGTTGAACAACAGTCAACTGACCTTTTGACGCTTCACTTTGGCAAACGTTTATGAGGGGGACGGTGTAACGGTTGAGGGTCGAGCTATTGCCATTACTTCAGGTTTGTTTAGCAAAAGGACAAGAATGTGAGTGCAAAGTGTAAACTGCGCAAGCAGCTGCGTCTGTGTGCTCTTGCAATCGTCAGAAGTCGTCTGTTAATGTTTTTTTTTCTAAATTTCCTTTTCATCAGATACAAAATTCTGCTAATTATTGTTACCTGTGAGTTGCATGAAAACATATAATGTCAATTGTGTTAAATCTTTGAGTATTAACTCCACGGTATCACAGCTGTTATATGGACTTTATAATTTTTTTTAAATAATTTGCCTTTCTTACGGTATTTTTTTTTCTCCTCTGTAAATCTGAAAAAAATGCCCCACTTTTTCAAAGTTCTGTTAATATTCCACGAGTAGACCCTTATGTTAGTTTAACTTGGTGTACAAGAAGAATGAGCTTCATATTTTCTCATGTCCAACTTGGCACCAGTTGGCTGTCCCATCCAGCGGCTTTATATTTAGTGTTTTGGTCTACTGCACACAAACCTCATTATGGTTCCTCCAACACAGTGACAAGGGCGCATGCAGTCTGGCTTTTAGTAAAGTCCCAGTCGTGCATTAGCTGGTGAAGTGCTATCCTCTCGCACTTCTTACTTTTCATAATAAAACACAGCTCAGCACATCCTTGTGCTGCATGCATAAGTAGGCGCCACCCTGGTGTCAGCCTAGGTTTGTCACAACAGGAACACTCCGCTCGAAAGGGATGTCTGCACAGATTTAAGTAATCCCACATCGTTCAGTATGGGATGAAGTCGAATCATTTGCACTTTCATTGTTTTGGGGATCTCAGCTGCTGCATCCTGGGCATCCTGGGAAACCTGTTCCAGTGAAGCATGAACAGCCTCTGTGGTATTGCAGCATGGCACCATCTATGTCCTACATATCAACTATGCTGCTATGGTAAACATGGTGGGATACTGGTAACCTAATTCTGTGCTGCCAGGCAAACCCCAGCAGGAACATTTTTTTCTCTGTCTTGAACGCTTGCGGGAAGAAACACCAGAGACACTGCGACATGTCAATCAAACCCATCCCAACCAGCGCCATGTGCAGAAACTCTGAGACGCTTGGCGTCGTTCCAGCATGCAGTGGTACACACTTGCAGATGATGGCACGCACACATACGCATTGACGACACACACGCATATATCTGCCAGTCTTCATCCCATCACAGGAGTAGTCTCGGTTGCGCGGCAGGCCTTTGTTGGGGGAGTTGACAGTGAAGGTTGCTTCATAAACCCGGCACGCGTCCATCACCATCTCCCCCACTGCTCCAGGATGAAGGGAAGTGATGATCCAGGGATTTTTACTTCCTTCTGCTCCATTAACTCACTGTATCACCTTGACAATGTTGCATCCTGTCGCACAAGCTTCCGGGATGGTGGCGGTGGGCGCTGGGGGAAGAGGGTAAATGCTCGGGGAGAACTTTGTGGGATTTAACTGGCTCCAAAAAAAATCCATTAACTGCCGGGCTTAGTCGAGCTGTAACTACCAGGGAGTTGGAAGTTGTTGGAAGTGGGCTGTCCTGGGCTGTGGATGGTGATGCTGTGTTGAGTTTTGAAGATATAAATCCTTGTGTACTAAATTCTGAAGGGCGTGTAAACAGGCGCTGAGAGACTTGAGTGTCCAGGACTCGTGTACGTGTGTGTGTGTGTATGTGTGTGTGTGTGTGTGTGTGTGTGTGCGCTCTGCTATAGCAGGACCAACAATGAAAGATGAACACCTCTGTCCTGCCTCGACAGCAATGCAGCACAGCGGAGGGAGTGCACATCACTATGTAAATGCAAATTGCAGCGTCATGCTGATCAGTCTTCTAGGTTGCTGAGACAGGGTTGTTTCGGGGCCACTCAGCAGCGTCTTGGCTGTCGGTGCGTCTGCCCTCCTTTGTGCTCTTTGTTTCTGCACTCTCCTTATATGTCTCTTGCTCTGCTCTCCTCTTCAGCAGTATTTTGATTGTCAAGATGGCTTGCTTGGCTAGCACTTCAAGTGTTTCTTTTTTTTTTCTTTTTCTTTTTTCCTTTTTATATACAGTAGTTCATTTCTGACCAACATTCTGACAGTATTTGCAAATCAAACTTGCAACAGACTCAACTAACTCCCACGTCTTCATTTCTTTCCACAGGATGCACGTTGAATGAAAGAATCCTCTGGGACTGGAAGTACACAAACGGCAGAGTTGGATAAACTCGTCAACACAAGCCTGCATGAAGGAGAGACGAGTCCAGTGAGGGAGGCAAAACACAGGCCGTTGAGGGTGGTCGCCATGCTTTAGCACGCAGGGACGCCTGGTTGATCCACTGGAGAAACCCCCCCACCCCCACCCCCCCACCCCCCCTCCGCCTGGAGCACACCTTCATCGGCAACATCGACGCATCACTCCCTCATCTGTCATTCAACCATCCCCGCAGAGATGCCGATGCCAAGGCTGGCGCTGTGGCACTTGTGGTGACGGGGCACAGAGTGTGCGTGCGCATCCGGCAGGGAGGTCGGTGGCTGTACGGGCACACCAAGAGGCACTTTTGGGTCGGCGTGGTTGAGCCATGCGGCCGTGGGCTGGTTCATGGCGTTGGATTACCCTGGTGCTGTTGGCCTGGGGCACGCTCCTCTTCTACATTGGCGGTCACTTGGTGAGGGACAGCGAGCATCCGGAGCGGTCCAGCCGGGAACTCTCCAAAATCCTGGCGAAGCTGGAACGACTCAAGCAACAGAATGAAGACCTGCGACGCATGGCAGAATCACTCAGGTAACAACACACTGGATGTTTTAACGAATTGACTTACTTTTGTGCTGCAGTGACAACTAAACTATCTGGGTTTTTTTTTTATCATTGTATCACCAACAGTCTTTCTTTGTTATAGTCTGCTTTATTACGAGGCATATTCTTATCTTGGCTCTGGAGTTACGACCACAAGACTTAAGGGGCTTTTGTGATCATCCTCTTGAGTGAGATAGCAAAAATAATTTGCACTTCTGAGTTTTATTAGAATATTGGAATATTCTATCACTGTTATTGTACACCTTAGTGTCCAAGTGAGAGATTGTTTCTCCACACATCAGTGTTTATATTGTCAGAGAAATTAAACTTAAAAGTCAGCTAATTCAGCCTGAAAGAAAATAAAGACCAAACATCAAAAGGAGCTGGTGCGTCATTGGTATGAGCTGACACCTCCACAGTATGAACAAATCTGTGGACTCTTTATGAGCACACTTGTCTACTTTGCTCCATTGTGAGCGAGTGTCCCCATAGAGATAAAGCCCAGCAAAATGCTACAAATCCAACAATCCCTCAGGACAACGCGAGTGATCCTCCATAGCTGCAAATAATCCACTTTGTGTCACAATGAAGGAATCACCATCAGGAGAGTAGTATGGGCAGCTTCCAGCCTATTTCATACCTCTGGTCTGTCCTCATGCAAGCAGAGCAATAGTATACTGCCATGATCAGTTCTACCGCAAAATATGCTGCATTCTGTTCTATTTTGTCTGGATAATTCATCGCCTTTATGTTGAACATTGCCAGTGAAGGCGTTCCTAAAGTGTGTCCTGATGTTTTTAATCCCTGCACATATTCGCAGTCTTTTCCTGGAAAGCATCGTTATTTCTGTTGTCTTCCAAGTTCTGTCATCTCTGTTCATATTGCTGGTCACATGAGCTGACCCTGCTCAAACCTGCCCCCCACTGGTCATCAGTGAAATTATTCTGTTTGCTCCATATCTGGAAACTCCCTGGAAACGTAATAACTATACACGTAATGAGTGCAGAAAATGGGCATCGGCTCCGTCTGTATCCCTCTGAAATTTGCATTGAGCATATTTGGGCTTTAAGACTGTTGTTGGTATAGTCTCAGCCTTTGAAGATACATGAGAGAGCATTCATTCATAGTTGCATGACCATTTCTGAATATTTCCTTATGAATGAGTTCATCGAGGGTGCTGCTACTTGATGTGCTTCAATGTTATAGGTCATCCTGAGGCTAGTTGTTGTTCCATCCAAATGTGAGTGTGTCAGTAAAATATATATTCGTTTTTCATTAACTGTTAAAGCGTTTTTGCAGTTGAGAAACGACTTGCCTGCCTGAAGGAGACAACTTCTACATTTAAAACAGTTGTTTGATGTAATGTCTGTTTCTTAAGTCCAGATTTCAGTATAGCCTCTATCCTGCTTTGTAGTCCAAGTCTTTTCCCAATGGCGAGAATGTGGCAATGAGATGACTGTTATTTTGCAAAATTTTAATCAGCATCTGATTTAATCACTATCATGAGTGTGTGGTGATTAGTTAAACAAATGCAAAGTTTCATTAGGTTATGCGAAGTTCCATTCGGTTTGTCAGCCTTCTTTTCCAGAAGCAGATCAAATGTGGCAGAGTCTGCATGTGACACAGACTTATGGTCTGTCACACACCTCACCAGATTTTGTTGTGTTATTTCTGAAGGCAATAGCAAACTGTACGGGCCCATTAACCACACAGCATCTTTCACACATTGGAGCCTTGTGTAATGGAGAGACAGATGGTTCTGCGCTTATCTCCACATAAACACATAAACACTGCCTGTAAATGTGTGTGTGTGAGTGTGCATGCATGTGCAGGGGGGGGGGGGTGTTGGTAGTGTGTTGTGGTGTGTGCCATATTAACAGGAAACTTCAGATGTTGCCATCCCTGCTCTGCTGTGATATTCCGATTCACTTTGATGCGCGGCCCCTCAGAGCGGAGAAACATAAAAAACGCACAGGCACACGTTGCTTCAGACAGCTGGTCCCTGATTAAATCCCTTGCTTTTGTAATTATTCAGAATTGGCTCAAAAACAAAGGTGGAATTCATGGCATAAAAAACAAGTGCAGTTTTCAGTCGACCAGTGTCCAGATGGGTCCCCGACACACTGCACGCTTGTTGCTTGTTATTGAGTTTGGTTGCCGATGTGGGACTGAGGCCTGCACAGTTGTTTACTGGGGCAGTGCTACAGTGCCTTCTCGAGTCCTTCTAAGCTCCAGCTAAGTATCCGGCGCAGCAAGCCAAAAGCAGACAACTGGCTCTCCGAGGTTAAGCTTCATGAGCTATCGACAGCGACAGGGGTTTGTTCGTCTTCTGTTCAATTCTGTATCTTTGTGCGCACATCTGTGGGTGCCTCGGTGCATCCGTGTGTGTCTTCTTTCCTGCAAGGAACATAAACCGGATTGAAAACCAGCCAGTGGGGTCTTAGTTCAAGAATACACGCCCATATTAAATCAATGGGTTTTTAGATTAAGACGAGCTGCATGAATCCTCTGCAGAAAATGAATGCAAGTTAGTGTGTTTGTGTGTGTGTGTGTGTGCGATACAGGTCCAGAGACTTACAACATCTCAACCTGTCATGCCTCTTATTCTGATATTAGAGCCCTAATGGACACAAACTGGCTGTTACTGAGGTCCCCGTTACTCCTGCTATGGGCCCTTCCTCGTCTGGTTGTTCTCTTCTCCTGTTCCTTGTTTCACTCTTTCCTCACCCCTCCGTCATCCTCCCCCTTCCGCCTCCTTCCACTACCAAACTGCTGACAGAGGCACGGCAGAGAGCCAGACTCCAGCCGGCAGGTTGTCACAGTATGACTGACTATGTAACAAGTCACAAGCTCACTGATCGACTAGCTCAAAGCATGCCTAACCCAATTCACCAGCTTACATGGAGTGCAGATTTAGACTGAGAACATGAATCTCCAAATGTTGTGCAAGGAGCACGACCACGAGACACGCTGAGATTGTATAAATGAAGAAGCACCTCAACATTCCCGTTGTGCATTTTTTTTTCTTCATACAAGACACCTCATACAAATTTAAACCCATAAAACTGACATTACTGCATATTGTGTTGATTTCATACACTGTAGAACGCTTCTGCATTGTAACTCACTTTATAGTTCTCGGTAGATTTTAAAGGTCTGCACGGCGCCGTAGTAGTTAGCATTCCTGTCTCACAGCGAGAATATCCCCAATTCAAGTCTGGGCTTTGGGGGGGGGCGGGGTTCTGTGCAGAGTTCGCATGTACTCCCTGTGTGCGTTTGTGTTTTAACAGTACTGTGGTCTAACAATCCAAAACATACGTTTGAGCTTAAATGCTGTTTGCCCAGCGATATACGCATTGACCCATAGTTAAGTGTTCTAGATCATATAAGGACAGATGAATGGACCTGGTTTGACCTGGTCAGTCTCGGTAGCACTCGGTCAGGGGTGTCCAGCGTGTCTGTATCAGCTTCATGATAGAGGGTTATCAAAAGGTGGAGTTATAATATTGATCTTCTTGATAACAAATCCAAAGATTTGCAGTGACTATGTTGTTACGTGCGTCATCATTTTTTCAACTAGTTTTGGTGAACTGTCAATTTTAGAGAGCACTTTCAACAATTCATCAATCAATCAACAGTTGGATTCAACAGGGTGTCACGTGGCCAGCCGACAGATCCGGTCCAGTGATTTGGCTATGCAAAGTGATCCGAAGTGGATTGAGTGACAGGCGGCACGCCAACCTACCAATCACCCAGAAGCATTAACGAGAGGTGAGCTCGGGGTCGAGTTGCTCACTCCGTCTGGCTCCGCCCTCTCTGCAGCTGTCGCTCACCTCGGGCAAGAAGCCACCGCTCCTGTGGAGACAATGACACGCGCCAGCCTGATGGTGTGACATCGGCGAGAGCGCGGGGTGAGAGTGACAGCTGGGCTGAGCGATGAGGACCTGATCGATCCCACAGGCATGCCAGCGGTGGGACGCGGGGGGGGCGGAGGGGACGATGCAGAGCAGCCGAAGAGGATGGGAGCATGATGGATGGTGCAAGGCCGGCACTAAGTAAAAAGCAGCAAGAAGGAAATGAAAAATGAGGAATGGGGAGATGAGAAGCGTTACAGAGACCACGGTCATTGCCTTAATCTGGTTTATATGTTATTTCTGGCCACCTCGGCGCCAATGCGATGAGATGTTTTCCGTTGTACAATACCAGCAAAACCTAAAGCGATAAAAAGCACTTTGTTTTGATTTTTTTTTTTTTTTTTTTTTTAACACTTTATTCATGGACCCTGAATGAATCTTGCAACTTCGAGCAGAGAGAGAGACTCATTTGCATCGGCGTACATTGTGGCCCAGATGGAGGACAGATAGTTAAGAGGGCAATATTGAGACAAATTGAATTCTATAATTCAGCGAAATTGCCTTGTAACGGTCTGGATCATTGACCATTAGCACTCTACTGCTCACCTTCTCTGTATCCTTGTGTTTCTTAGGTGGTACTCATGTCTGTTCAATAAATGTATTTCACGTGCGAGAGTCAAAGTTTAGGAATTCACACTTTTGGGGTTTATTTGCCTTATTTGCTATTACTTTGTAACTCTTTTTCCCCGGTTACTAATTGCAGTATCTAAACTGATTGTGTCAATCATGCAGTACAGTTTTGACATTGTGTCTGGCCTTGTGTCAGATATTGACATTAAATACAATACTGTTTAGTGTGTACACTCAAGTTCAAGCTATTCCAGGGTGAGCTTTGTGAGCCAAATTTGTGCTTGGGGCATAATTAAAGTTTAGATGTGGCTGAAATGGTTATTTCATGTAGAGACATATCATTTGGGTGTATATAATAAGGGCTCACAATCAGTCTATACAGATGGCATGCTGAGAACTTCAGTGCATCCTTACAGCGGACCAAAGAAACAAATTATAAATACTTGCGTTTCTGTGATTTAGTAGTGTTTTAACTTTCATAAATATTTTTGTGAAATGTGTTTCCATTCGTACTTACTGTAGGTAGAATCACTAGATTTTCAAATCAACATTCAAAAGGCCTTTTCTGAATTTTATCTAATAATTTAAACATTTCTGCTTTATACCTGCTGTTGTTTTCAAAAGAATTCAAGTGTTTTTATTTCTTTTGTTCTCTTAGAACATGGATATATTTCCCCAGGTAAGTGTAGTCACGTCCTTTCTATTGACAGGGCAATTAATTGTGATTTTAAAGTAACTAACTCTTTGTAGTTTGTTTTTTGGGTTTTGTTTTTTTTTTAAATTCACTTTGCTTTTTTTTTTTACTGCTGAAGAGAGAGAGTGAATTTATTAAAATGTTGGAGAAAGAGCTGACAGGCAGGAGGAGAACAGAAAGAAGCTCACAAAAGATTCACATTTATAGTGAAGGAGAACATGGAGATGGCCAGTGTAACTGAAGACCCCCCCCCCCCCAACTGTTCTTTTACTAGACTATGTTGAAAGGTACTTTTAGTTGTAATTGAGGACAATGTAATCAGTGTAACGGGAGCTTTAATTTTATACAGATTGTCACGTCTCTTTCCTCCTCTAATCCTTACTTATAGAAGTAGTTTAATGGGACAATGCTGTGATCTTCTTGTGTGTAAAATAGTAATGGTAATGTTGCTTCATTCGGTGATCGTATAAGTACAGCGCAGTGTTGCTGAACTGATCCTGCCCTGCGCACACACACACACACACACACACACACACGCACACACACACACACTGCTGTCTGTGATTGGGACATCTCTGTCCGAGCCGAAGTCACCAAAGCGTTGCAGTATGTGGGGCAAGAATGCAGCATTCACAATCAAGTTTACTGGGAATCATGGTGTTTGAGTCAGTAGATTTAACATGGACATAGCAACGGGAAGGAAAACTGATTAGATCCAAGGGGTTAAATAATGCCACTGAGATGAGATCGAAGGTACACCTTAAATAAAATACGCTCAATTAACATAGTTAATTGAATGTTTTTGGATAGTTTTGTTCTCATCAAATCATTAACTATAAAGCCTCACTTATGTTGAACACTATGGGATTGTGTTCATGGCGCCACCACACATTTGTATTGTTCACTAGCCTTTCCGTTCTGCTGCATTCCTATGGTTTATTAGCTTGACTTATTTGAGTCAAGTGGTTGTCATCAGTGAGATCCCAGGAAAGATACAAGCATGTCACGTCCAGTTTTTTAATGCACCGTGCAGCAGTCTCTCATGCACTCATACATACATTTGTTTTCTATAACGCATTATCTATTTCAGGGTCATCTAATCCCAGCTGCTTATGGATAAAGACACGGCATCCTGGCACAGACATAAAGACTTCATTAACACATGAATGCAATTTAAAGGGCATTTTTAACCTCCAACCAGGGGCAAGAGCAGGGATCACCTCCCTACCATGCATTCTTTTACCCATACATGCTCCTCCCTAATTTATAGATTAACTCACCTCAACTGCTGCTACGTATTTTCAGTGTTCTGCTCATTTTTATTATGGTGAAATAATTAAAGCACATAATAAATAAATATGGATAACATCACTGCAAACAACAACCTCAAATTGAACATACAAGCAACTTACTATATCAACACATGAGCAAGGTTTTAAATGAGTAATCTATTATTGCTGTACTGGATCACATTGGATGACAGAGGTGTACCTAAAAAGCTGGTATGTTTGTGTAACCTTCTCTTTTGTCCACCTCCCAGAATACCTCACATCTCCCTCCACATATATATATATATATATATATATATATATATATATATATATATATATATATATATATATATATATATATATATATATATGGGTTTTACAGGTCAGCATGTACAGGTTTTCTTTTGAAGTCAAGCTGAGTATATTAAATTTTACCGTGGAAAATCTGTGTGCCCTGCCGTGCCCCCCATGCCCCCACTGTTCAAACAACTCCGCCCCACTCTGATCATCCTGTGAACTCCATGCTTACCCACTGCATGGGTGGGAGCCAGCGCCCGCGACAGCTGGGGCAGCTTTTCAGAGGAAACTGGGTTGTATGCTGAACCTCACCTGCTTTCCGGCTCACTGCTCAGCGCCGATGGGGCTCACCCACCCCCCACCCCCCCCTGCTTTCATAGCTTGTCTTTCATTCTGCCGTTACCAACACGCACACCCACCCACCCCACCTCTGCACCCCGCTTCCCCTGATTCAGAGTTTTCCTCATCTGTTACTTCTCCTGTATCGTTTGATTAAGACGCTGTTGAATCCAGCTGCCTTGTCTCGTCTCGGCTGCAGGTCCTCCAGAGATATCATTGGGGATCGTTTGTGTTTGTGTGCTGTGTTTGCCTCTCTCCCGTGTGTGTCTGAGGGGTTTTGATACCACTGAGTGTTTGGATATATTTAATATCGACATATCTTGGTGGGAAATGCTTGTATTTTGCCTTCACTAACAGCTACAGTGGTGGTTTATGGTTTTATTTGAACATACTCACTAACCTTTATATCACATCCCTGCTCATTAGTGTGTGCTTGCTTGGCCTATTTTTTTCCTACTTCTTCAAGGAGATTTTGTGTTATGTTTAGAGTTGAAACTTCTTAAATCTCCCGGGAAATGAAATCACCTATAGTCCTACTTTCTGTACAATAATGTAACAAGGAAGTTAAGGTGTGACCTCCTGGGATAGCTTGTTGAATACAATTTGAAGAGACGTTGCTGTGAGATAATAAACTCGATAGCTGCAGAGAAAATTCACCGGGGTTTCATTTCAAAAGATCTGTGTCTGGCAGCTGTAATAGGTTGATCACAGGTTTCACCAGAAAAAGAAAAGCATGTAATTAGGAAGTGCATATAGATATCCAAGATGCCTCAAAAGATGTACAGAAGTTTATCTTTGTCCATCGCACAATTACATAATGTAAAAATTAGGAGATCCTCTTTTTTTTTTTTTTTTTTTTTCTCCTCGGTTTCCGAGGCTTTGAAGCACATTGCTCAGTTAGTGCTCAGTGAAGTGGGAGGCCGGGGGTTTCTCAGGGACTAGGGTTTGAACACTGAAGGGGGAGTTGCGCAGCAAGACAAGCTGTTGCAACTTTAAAAGTCTCATCTTTATGCCTGCCAGCAACTGATGTTCCTTGCTCAGAGAGCAAATTGAGTTTGCATGCCTTGATGACTCATTAACATGGCCTTTGCAGCACTTCACTAATGCCCCTGTGGATTCGAACATATTAAATTTTTGATACTTTAATGTGGAGGGATTGATTTGTGTGAAGTGAGAGGAATTGTTTTGTTTTTTTTATCCCCCCCTCGGCTGATTTGAACTCTGTGCTCATTCGTGTTTTTATTGCATGCATGCTGATGCAGTTGTTCAGAGTTCCCCGACATTGAGCTGTGGAAATGCAAATGTGTTGCTTTGCATTTATTAGTAGGAGATAATTAACCAAAACACTGAAAGCATGCAGTTGCAACAAAGCTCTCTCTACACGTATGCACTCCTTTACAGTGCATAAAGCGGATCAAAGTTGCAATATCCCAACGACTCCATTATGCTTTTTGCCACACACTTTTTGCTTAAGCATCATAACTTGATTTAGAAAAATCCCCAAAAAGCTCCAGAAACCAAAACGCAAAAGTTAGACCTCAAAAGCCTGAATCATCGTTAAGCTTGCATTACAATGTGTGCCATCTCAGTGCATGTTTTCCTGAACGATGAACCTCTTTTGTTGCCGTTTTCAACACCTAAATCCAAGCAGGAGACCCTCAACCCTGCAACCATAACGCAGCATGCACTATGTGCAATAATCCGAGGGAATTTCCACAATGGCTTCTTATAAATGGCCAAAGCACAGAGGAATAGTTTGTGTATAATCAGTTCACTGCACATGAAAAGCTTTGATTTTCAAATGCTAAGTTAATTATATCAGAGTATGTTGTGAAGCCCTGTGAAATCAGATTTGGTGTATTAGAGAGTTAAAATGCTGTCCTAAGTGAGCGTCGCTTTACAGCTTTAACAGTCGAGGATAATTTTCCTTCTATACGTTTATATCCCCCCCCGTACATCCATTCAGCTGTCTTCTATATTGGTTCATCCAACTCGGTGTAACACAAAGAGACAATCACACTCACCCTGACTCGTTGCACTCAAATATGCGTTAGGACTGTTGGAGAAAAAAACCTCATAGAAAAACACAGCAATTATGTGGAGAACATGCAGGTAGAGAACACGAACCAGGGCTATTCTCTCACTGTTGTCTCCATACCATGAGTTGGTTGATTCATGCTTGTATTTGCTTTCATTCCGAATAAAGAGATTTCGCCACGATCGGACCTTAGATTTTTCTCCAATTTACAGTCTGGTCAGGCTGCAATTTGTGGCTCGATAGTAAAGAACATAGGTTGGACTAAACAAACACAGAAAGTGATTTAGTCCTGTGCACATAATCCCGAACTCAGAATAAATACAGCGGAACAGGGCTCCGGGATGCCGCTCTGGTGTTTTCTGAGCAGAATGAAGTTGAATTTTCAGCGGTAAACAGAACAAGCTGTCAGCCTTCACAGCTCGGTTGCTCCTGCTACTCGCAAGTGAAGAAATGAAAATGGAGTTACCCCGGCGAGACACAGTTCATATCGCGCTAACTAGTGGCTGTTGGATGATAAACATCGTCGCCGAACTCCCCGACGTCATTAATGACTACTGACTCTGTGTTTTGGAGAGCTCCGTTCTCCATGTGTGTGTATGACCTGCAGCATTTCTGGACAAATGTATTCGATTCCAGTCGGTAGTGAAAAATTAGTTTCACAGTATTTGCAGAGCATCCGTCCTCTTTTTTTCAGATGGAAAATAATGAGGAAACTGTAAAAACAGCCAAGTTTGTGGGGTGTGCACCCAAAGAGATGTAGAAAAGGTTTAAAATATTGTTTTTGTGCATATTTGATTTTGGTAAACAGTAAATATATTTCATTGATGGCTGACATTCACAGTAACTCTTCCCAAAAACTAACTGGTAATTAACAACTTCATCAGAAATGATTTTTTTTTTCTTTTTCTTTCTTTTTTCTTAAGCAATTTTGGAAGATTAAGAAGCGTAACTACTGAGAAGCAAACATCCTTTCTCATATTTTATTCATTGTTTTAGTCGTTTTACTCTTACTCTCTATATGTGTGCAATCTGTCTGCATTAACTTTGTTTTTGGAAAATGTGGAAGGAGCGTCCTATGTCTCTATACTCTTTACTTTCAGTTCTTTGCTTTTGCAACTAAATAAAATGGACTTTCCTAAGTCTCACATATAAAGTAAAAAAAAAGGTTGAGTGTATTTTTTTATTTAATTGTGGTAATTGTGACCGAAAATATCTTGTGCTATGAATTTTTATATAGATTCTATTTTTGATTTTCATGACTTGATAACAAGAGAATAAGTGTTTTGCATCCGGTAAATAATAAGTCGGAAAAAATATTTCTATGGGCTGAATGTAGCTTATTTTCTTGTAATAATAATATAATCAAATGTGAGATGTGTTGCTGATGAATTAAAATGATTTGAGCTGCACCTTTATGGTAGAAAGTGAATCATCGACTCAGCAGTTTGCATCTCCAGGAAATCCTGTTTATCACATTGAAACTTTAAAGTTGACTGGCAGACAGTTTCACAGGTTCGTATTGTTGTAAAGTTGGCCGGTATATTTCTGCACATTGCTGCGCTCTCATGCTCACGCGTCTCATCTTCCCCTCGTGTGTCTCAGGATACCAGAAGGTCAGGCGGACGCTGGGTCCTTGGCAGCGGGGAGGCTGCGCTCCCTGGAGGATCAGCTCACCAGAGCCAAACAGAAGATCCACAGCTTCCAAAAACTCACTGGAGATGGTAAGCGGGGCAGGGCCGCCCAAAGAGGCTCCATCAAACAATTGGGCACGGAGCTTTAGGAATATGAAAGAATTGATTTTAAAGGTGCTCGGGCTGACAGAGTGCAGCTGTGAACTTTTTTCCTGTAGCGGAATTCTCAGTCTGTTCCGGCATTAAAGCTGCTGCAATGATGGCGAGGCCACATCATCAGATGGGCGGGGTTACGGGTGCACTTGCCTCTCTGAGCAGTGGTCAGTGGGGCAGGGAAACTGTCAGGTGAGCAGCGAAATGTGTGAATGAAGTCTAAGCGATGTGAATACCCCAGTGGTACAATGGTGGATTGAGAGGAGAGGGAGAAAAAAGAGAGATTGAGAGACAATAAAAGAGGGCATGCGAGTGTGGGGGGGCAGCGAAGGGTCAGCCTTTCCATCTTGCCGCGGGGAGAGAAAAAGTTAAAAATACCCTCCAGCTTTTTTTCCATAAGGGAGGACGTTTGGAGAGAAGAGAGAGAGGGATGGAAAGGTAAAAACGAGCGTTCCCTCTGCGCCGCCAACTTCTCCTGCTTGAGGCTGTCCTTCCCGTAATGTCAATGACCCCCCCCCCCCGGTTTATCTCTACAGAAGCCAGAGCAGCGGCATCAATGTGGGTTACTCCACATTGTTTGGCGTTTGTAGGGTACAGTTCCTTCCTGTTGGCAAAAAAACGATAGATGGAGAGAGAGAGCAGGAAAAACAGTGATCAAGTGTTCTTAATGAGGTCAAAGTAACACCCAGGGACAGCGCATGAAAGAAGAAAATTTTAATGGTTATATTCTGACTCCACGCTTTGCGCCAGAAGGATGTTTACACTCGCATAATCTGATGCTGAGACAGTCTCGAAGACCTCCAAACATTCCTCTTCACCTCGTTTCCTCTGGCTGTATTCCCATGGAGAGGCTTTGAAGTCGGCGTCATTGATTCTTTGTTTTAGATCATACCTGTGCCTGGATTGTCACACCGGCAGAGTATCTTTTGTTATGTTTTGTAAGCCGTTGAAGGTTTTTAGCTGTTCGCTCTCACTCGACCCGTCTTCCCCGCAGGTCCCGGGCCCACTCAGGAAGAGATGCGGAGGAGGGTGGAGAACGGCGTCAAGGAGTTCTGGTACTTTGTTCGCAGCGAGGTGAAGAAGTTGGCCAACGTTGAGGCCAGCGAGAGGCAGAAATACGCAGACACACTCCTGCAGGACCTCGGACACCAGGAGAGGTGGGCATGCATACACGGGATCCAACCTTTTCGCGGTTTGTCGTCTTGAGTGCCAGTTCAAAACGGGTTTGTTTGGTTCTCGTTGCATGAATCGTAGCACTTATACACAAATATGATTTAAGTTATTTAAAACCCAAAAAAATTCTCTTATCTGGTAATATCACGTGTGTGGATGGGGTTTTTTTCGACGACGTGCGATAAACCATGCACATTTTTACAAGAAATCCTGATAAGTGGAGTTTAAAGCTGATGGATTCTAATATATGTTTGAGTGAACAACAATCAGCCTCACAGGTCTGAGAGTTTTCCAGCCTGCGTCGTACAGGACCCAACCACATCGTTTGTACTTTCAAAATCAAGTTCGATTGTGGATCTCAACAGCTGTTCAAGAGTTTGAACAGAAAGAGAGGACGAGTTTCTGAAACAGAAGCAAACAAACTATACAGAGAAAGCATGGCGCCCCTGGTGGATGTAATTATTCCTGAACGGAGTTGATGTCGTATGTGGTGTGTTTGTGCTTCCTGGACTTAAATCCTGGACTTTTTTTTGTTTTCGTCGTCATCATGTTTGATTTTGGTGACCCAATCCAAGAACATCAAATAAAAAACAAACAAGAAGGAAAATGTTATGAATTGGCAACATGCCAATTCTGCATCATCTGTATCTTACTACATCATCTGTATCTGTTTTAGGTTAGCCTATAGAAGTTGTTTAATTCAGTTGAGCACATGGCGTCAATCATAGTTAGATAACTGCATGTGTGCTCAAATGTGATGAAATTTAATTATCTTTAATATCAAATATTAATAGACACTATAATTAAAAGGCCCATCTATGTCAGTGGTGCCCAACCACTGGTCTGCTGACCGATAGCGAATCATTTGGTCCCGGGCGGCAAAGAGAGAATAAAAAGTTTTATTTTGAAAATGTACATTTAAATTTCTGTTAGCCTGCATTGAGTTTTAGTTTGATTAATCATTGATCCCGGGCCACAGAGCATTTGTTATTACAGCTAATTGGAGGGATTTTTGTTCATAATTGGTATATGTTGTATATGTCATATTTGTATATGACACAGCTCTCTATTCAGATGTGAATCGAAAGCAGCACTCACTCAGAAGAACAAAGGGCAAAGTTCACAGACACACCTTCTGTATCATCTGGATGGCAGTTTTCCAGACAGCTGAATGAAAGCAGAGCCTGGTGTCACACAGGCAAGTGGCTCCATTGTAATCCTTCTGAAGTGCCTTTCAGGGCCCATTGTCTTAGCAACGCTGCTTAAGAAGCTTTCCAGAGCCCGGATCCTCACCCCAAACGCATAAGCATGCATGTTCACTGTATTGTCACGGACACATTCCGTTTCCCTCCTAAACCCGCCGGCAGATTTCTCAATCGGAGCCGCAGGCAAAAGGCCAAGGAAGTCAGCACGAGATAGGAGCTGCGATAGTAAGAGCAGGGAAATGTTTAACTTAAATAAATCACTTCCCCTTCATTTAAATTCTGCTCATGCAGGGCATGAGGTCCTTGTCTAGAAAATATTCAGATTTAAAAAAAAAAAAATGTAGCACATTAAAATAAAAATGGGAGAAATGAAAATGATCAATGCAATATGAAGTGCTTTCACAAAGTTTTATTAATAGCTGAGAGGAAGTTCTCCGTGAAAGTTCACAGTGATCTGACAGAAACCAGCAGCTCAAAGTGCAGATATCTGCAGCAAGAAATAAAGCAAATAAATTCCTGCGCCTCTACAAAGCGATGTGTCACAGTACTGGTACCACTTTCTTTCTTAGTAATGAGCGTCCATAAATATACAACATCCTGACTTATCTTGGTTCTTAGTCGCACTGAAAACTACTGAAATAAAGAAATGTCATACCATTTCAAAGTGAAAAACACTGGACATGCTTGAGAAAAGGCTAAAACTTTAAACATTTGATCGTGCGGCACAGGCTGATAGAGATTGAACAAAAGCAGCAGCAAAAGGAGATGTGGTTTTTCTAACTCTGACGCTGATTTACTCCAAGCGGTTGCAAGAATGAAATATGAATTTTGGGGACAGAGCCCATCTGGCAGTTCGTAGGACGACTGTTGACATAATTACTGCATGCTTGACAGACTGATTCGTGAGTAGTACCACTGAGTGCATGCTGCAAACATGTGCAATGTGTAACTTGAACTATATATAACCATGCTTCAGGAAATCCTGAGTCTGATTCAACCCTTCACTGAAAATTAAAAAAAAAAAAACGAGAATAGAGTCGATAGTAAGTCTGGTGCATTGTGTCATTAATCCTTATTATGCCACGTAGCACTACACTTTACGTCTTTAGGACAGTGCTTTCTGTCTTCCCTCCCTTTCATCGTTCCTTTGTTTCACCTGACCTTGTAATCCAAGGCTGAATCCTTGTAATTGCTTTCCTCTTGGTGCAGCATCAGCAGTGAAAGTGTTGTAGCTGCTGGTTCAACATCCCATCTGAGCCAATCAGAGGCTTTGGGGGGAAGCCCGCATGCTTCTGAATTGCAAACGCACACACACACACACACACACACACACACACACACACACGCACACACACACCCTTAATACATATGCAGGACTTCGTGTCAGCGTGGTGTTCCCCTGTCTCGCTGCCAGATCCCTCAGGGCTTGTCTGTTGATTCTTCCTTGTTAAGCATTGCGGCCAGCCAGGTTTGCTTTTGCTTCCCACAGAGGGCCGGTGATGGCTCCCATGCGCGCTTCTATAGACGAGAGGTTGACATCCATTCACACACTCTCGTTTCGGCTTCAAAATGGGACAATGAGTAATGATGCCGTCTTGGTTAGAGGGGAAAGGCTCGGTACACCGTGCCACGCTCTTGCAATGGGACGTTTCAATCGTTTTGTCTGTGAGTTTTTGTGTGTCTTCGCATGCGCTGCTGAATATATGTATAAGACCTCTCAGTCACACAGGATGTGACTGATTTAGGTCAAAGAAGTGAGTAATAAATTAAGCTTGCATAAGTGTGTGTGTGTGCGTGTGCGTGTGTGTGAAGTGTTTTGCGTCTGCCCCTTAGCTGTGGATATCGGAGTCCTCAGGCATGTTTTTGAGTGGATGGCCACGATTTTCGGCAAGTGTCTGACACTTACACAGATTCGCTGTCAGTAGAATGCAGATGGCAGACTTAATCCAAAAAACGGCTCAGCAACCAGAAAGCCACTGTTGTTGTCAGTCAGCATCACGGAAACAACTTTTCTTCTTCTATAGATGTTAAGAAAGCACACAGAGCTGAAAACACAGCATGTTGTGAACGTGATTTGCGAGGGGATTGTCCTCGTCAGGTCCTTCACATTTGGCTACTGTAAAGTTGCATTATCTCACCCCGACAGTTGTTCGGAGCACCTTTTTTTCCCCCACTTAATTTCAGTTTTATGGCACCATTATGCAGTCTTTTAAACTAGTTGGTGCCTGTGTTGCATTAAGAAAAGGAAGTAAATAAATTGATTATTAAATAGACAGAGCAATAAGAAAGAGAAAAGGTGTAAATAAGGAGGGAGGGTAATTGTATGAGCTAGGTTATATAGACTGTGCATTATAGTGTCTTCACGCAGCCTTAAAGCTTGTTTTAAAGGTCTATTAGCTGCTGCACTGTGCAGGAGGATTTCATAAATGTGGCAAATGACAGCAAATTTGATATATATAATGTTTTCCTCCACTGAATCTGACGCGACGACCACTAGACAAACGTCGATACAGAAGAATAACAACAACATCTACGTATTTAGCAATGTCTTCAGGAGATAAACAAATGAAATGAACCGGAAATCAAGCCACTGTTACAGTGACATTTCGTGACAGGTCGTTCACAAACCCCTCTCACTACAAATCCATAAAACAAATTTAAAAAGACACAGATTTTAAGCAACAATTAAATATATTAAAACCATGCAGTCTTAATATTTGTGTTGCGTTAGCTTAGTGCAGAGGTTTGCAACCTGCTGCTCTGAGGCCGCATGTGGCTCTTCGTCCAATTTTCAGAAAATTATTTGTAATGTACAAATAATACATTTGTATGTATTGTATTTGTAATACATATATGTAAAAAAGAAAACGTTTTTGTGTAGATTTTTATTTTATTTACACACTGTTCTGCTCTTTGATTTAAAGCAGCTTAAATTGTGTCATTAATTCAAAGGTGCATATTTGGAAATGTCAGATCAGACATAAAGGAAAAGTATTACAATTTTCCCCAAACTTGTTTAATAATTAAAAATCAGGAAGCGGCATTATGACCGAAGTGTTTGTTGTTTGTCACTGTGTGACACATCGGCCTAAAATATGGTCGAAAAGCTGTCGACCCCACACACACACACACACACACACACACACACACACACACACACACACAATAATTTCATTTTTCACAAGCAACATGTGTGTTACCAAGCACGTTCTATGTGCTTTTATTTGCACAACAACCATAAACCACCAACCGTATGTGGTCTGAAAAGCTGCTGTGGGAATAAAACCGTTCCGACAGCAAAGCATGAGTGAGGTGTTTATGTTGTGGATATACAAACGTATGTTTTCATGTGTGCCCGCTGGGGACAGTGAAAGACATTGTGTCTTCAGATTGTTGGTCCATATGTACCTACGTCCGTCCATCTGTCCTTCTCATTCTCATTAGTGTCATGTTTCTAGTACCCCTTCAAGTCATTTCTGCAGACTTGCAGTTGATAGTACTAACGAAAAAGACAACAGAAACCAAGCGTACCTTGTAAAGATCATTAAGTGGTATCCACTCTGACATGTATCTGAATGCTGGTGTTTGACACAGAGAGCAAAGAGAGATTCGGAGAGAACTAGTTTTAATACAATACAATAAAATAGAATATAATTCTAAGCGTTTACAGGTAACAATAAAGGGTAACAGCCTCATATAGAGAAGCTATGGCTTTTTGTACAAATGTAACAAATCACACATGACTTTCCTCATTTGTTGTAAATTGACCTCATTCTGAATTATTTTTATATTATAGTTATCTTGTAATTATTATTAATGATGTGGTGGTGGGGGGGGGGGGGGGGGGTTGCCATTCACAAACTCATTCTTACAATCACAAGGTGCTTATAAATTCTTGGAGGTCGAACTGCCTAAAAGATTGGGCTCCAGCTGTCTCACTTTTCAGTTTTGGAGGTTTTTCTAAATTGTGTGATTTTGTTTGCTGATCCTTCCTGTTCTATTGTGTAACTGAAGCTTTTGGGAGGAATCTCAATCATTTTTTGTTCATTATGATTTGGGAATGATCATTTATGCTTTCATGTCATGATTAGATGCTCATCAGATTACTGTAATTTTTTATTTTTTTGCATGAGTACATACAACTGAGTTTTTACACCTTCTTTAGTTTCCTTTTACACAAGAACTGACCACATCGCACATCCGCATCCTTGCTGCACTTCACCGACTCCCTGTGAGTTTCACTATCGATTTCAAGATGTTCCTGCTTGTTTAAATCTTTAAACGTTCAGGCTCCTTCTTATTTAAGTGTACTGTACTTTTAACTTGCTGCCTGCTCTCCTCTGGTAGCTTTGCCAAGATCTCAACTCATCACTGAGGGTGATCGTGACTCCGCTGTTGTGGAGCTTATTGCCAGTGGATTTCATGCAGGGAAAGTCAGTTTTATCCTTTAAATGTCTTCTTAAAACTCACTTTTATCATTTGGCTTTCATACTTTTTAACTGATATTTCATGTGTCAAACTGCTGTTTGATGTTGGATTGTATTGTTCTATTGTGGTAAACAGGTTTGGGGTTATTACAAAGCTCTTTGTTTCTTCAGCTTTTTAAAACGAATATCTAGTTGTAGCTTCTTTTTTTACAGTCTGTTATTGTGATATGGTGACTGTTCCTGTGTGTGTTTGGCCTGTGATGGACGGGAGAACTCTCCAGACTGACCTTCACCTACTGTCAGCTGAGACTTTGTTTTAACTCCAAATTGGATCAGGCAAGATGGAAGATGAATGGATGAAATGTAAAGAGAAAATGACCTTTTAAAATGTGTGTCTGCAGGTCTATCATGACAGACTTGTACTACCTCAGCCAGGCGGACGGAGTCGGTGAATGGAGAGTGAAAGAGGCTAAAGACCTGTCGGATCTGGTCCAGAATAGAATCACCTACCTACAGGTAACCACAGTCACACCTGCCGCTCTGCCAACTGGCACACGCACACACAGACACACACACACATTATCGTCTACACACCCACATGTCGACACAAGCTATATTATGAGCATCCGCGCCAATGTTTTCCATCACGCCAATAAATGCACATATGCGTTTTTGAGGACATCTTTCACACTTGCTTGTCTCATTTGCAGCATCCATAACTGTCAGCATCACTTCCATGCTTAGCAGGTGAGGGGTGTGATAGCAGACGGCGCCAACAGTCAAATCTGACAAGCAGGATCCTTGTTGTTTGTCAGCGGTTTAGTGTTGAGCGTGCGCGCACACACACACACACGAGCGGCAATGGAGACGGAAAAATGGCAGATCAGCAGCCGTGCAAATGCAGAATCGTAAAACTGTCTATGCAGTCGAAAGAGACACACACACACACACACACACACACACACACACACACACACACACACACACACACACACACACACACACACACACACACACACACACACACACACACACACACACACACACACACACACACACACACACACACACAAACTCAATGAGGCTTAGATGGATGCTCATATACTTCCAGCCTCACACACACACACACTTGAGTCTGAACTGGGGATGCATCCACCGGGTCTGGCGCTGCCGGGTTCTCGGGTGGGGCGGTGCGGTGCAGCACCGGGCCCTGCAGCATTAATGAGCCGGTGTGTTTGATGAAGAGGACCCAGTCAGTCTGGCTGGGCGGAGACAGCGCCACTAACAGCTGCTGTCACCACCGCTGAGGGATCACACCGCTCTACCAGCTGCCATCACTAATTCATCACACACACACACACACACACACACACACACACACACACACACACACACACACACACACACACACACACACACACACACACAGACACACACACACACACACACGGTCGTGTGCAAATGGTTTCACCTGCACCCACACAGCCAACCGGCATGCGCTCACACAAGTGCAAGATTGATGTTCATAAGCGAAGAGGTCTGCATGTGTGTGTATATATGTCTGTGTGTGTGTGTGTGTCTCTGGTTGTCTTAGTCATAGACACTTGTGCATGTGTGTGTGTATATATATATATATATATATATATATATATATATATATATATATGTACACATATAGAGACGGACTCTTCCCGTCTTTCCTGCTGTTGCTGCCACCCGCACCGTGCCTCCCCTCCATCTCTGCGTCTGCTCCATCTGTCCACTCACAACATTCAGATGGAGCTCTGTCTGACAAGCTTTCCATCTATTTTTGCTCTATGAGCATTTGTATAATAGTATTAATTAGTAATGAGGAAGATTTTGGTTTTCATCCCCGCTGTTTTTGCCCTGCAGTTTCCAGAGTTCACCCATCACTTGACTGATATTGACATATATGTGTCCAACGTAGGATTTTAATAGCAAACCCTAATAATTTTTAGGGTTTGGTATTAGGTACTAGGTACCGATACTCAATCCATCTATCTTCTAAACCCACATTATCCAAGTTAGGGTTAGGAGTAGGGTTAGGGGGGAACTGGAGCTTACCTTGTTAGCAGCTTGGTATGAACCAAGGTAGTTCACAGTGTTTACTTAAAAAAAAAAAAAACATTGCAGTAGTGGACTGAAAACAGCAGGGATGAAAATGCTCCAAGTGTCCATTTGTTTGACTTTTTTATTTATTTATTTATTTTTTTTATTTTTAATTCTTAGACTTAGACTTAGACTTAGACTTTCTTTATTGTCATTGCAGTTCATCACACAGTGAGGAACTGCAATGACAATAAAGCAACGACATTTCGTTGCCAGTTCATCACACAGTGAGGAACTGGCAACGAAATGTCGTTGCTTAGCAACCGGTAAAAAAAGGCAATAAAAAAACATATTTAAATATATATATTTATATTCTCATTAAGGCTTTGCTCCAAAAATAATTTTTCAGTAACCTTCACTTCAACTGTAACCTCTCTGCTCTGGTCTATCCTTGCTGTGTTTTTGTGGCAGTGCTTCATGTAGCTTTGGAGTTCCTTTTTTTTTTTTTTTTTTTCACCCGGCCAAATCTTCAATTTAAAAATAGATCACAATAATGTAGCTCTGAGTAAAGAGGATTGCCCTGTTAACATCTGAGTCACCGCGTCTCCTTCACTTCATTGTTTTTACTTTTGTTAATAATGTGTGGCCACACAGCAGGTTGCTCCTTTTCTTGAAAACTGCTTCAATGGGTCGTTACCAGACCTCCTGTGAGGTACCAGGAACTCGACCAACACTCAGCGTCCGCAGTAGCAGGTCACCATAGGAAAAGCATTTAACCGTCCAGTTATCACGTCTCTAATATTTCAGTCCTAATTGATTTGTCTTGCCATTACCATCAGTAACAGCAGGTCACTCATTCTGGTTTAATCATACAAGCCTCAGAGATCCATTCAGAGTAATGTGTATTGACCACTTCAAGTAGCAGACACGTCTTTAGCTCAAGCAAATGCCACAGAGGGAGAAGAAACATTGCACACACTCAGTGAATTGTGGCATAGGAGCATTCAACACACCACAGTTTTGACTGAAGATTTAAAAAACAACATTTTTTTAAACAGTCGACCTTGTCGTTTAGTAATCAAAATGTTTCCAAATTTTGGTCTTTAGACATTTAAATTATGCACATGGCTCTGTTTTTTTTTCACATTTCTGACTGTTATTACATGTGTCATGCAATTTGAATCGCACACAAAGAAAGAAGCCTCCTCTCGCCGTGATGAAAACTACTCATTAGAAAAGCAATTACACAATAGAAAAACATTAACTTGTAATTGCCGTGAAAAATTGCTGGTTGTGAAAAGTCCAGATAAATGAGGTTTGAAATTATAACAAATCTGAATAAAATATTGAAAAGAAATGTGTTCCTGCTTGGATTGTCTGATAAGAATTTATGAATATGCAGCTTTTTCAGTTTTGTTATTCGAGCGCGCACACTTATCAACCAATCGCTTGATGTGACACCCTGATGCACAGCCATGTGTGTTATGTGACATGTTTTCTGCCCTACAAAAGCCTTCCTTGAGGAAAAGGCAATAACTTTACGAAGCACAGTATGCTGCGCAGCTGAAACAATATTAAGCCTATTACTGTAAATCTGCCAACAGAGAGAACCAAGATGGGCAATAAAATCTGCTGGAGTCTTTAAACATCCCCCCAAAAAATGAATGAATGTGGACATTGCAGTGAATAATTTCCTCTGCTTGATAAACTGTGATCTCACATTCAGGGTTTTTTTTTTTTTTTTTTTATACTCTCCTCAATTTTGTCCCTAAATAAACACTATTACCGGCACTCTCTCCCAGCAGAATCGCTCTGTCACTACGCCTGTGTTTTACATTCCCAAAGAACATCATTTAAACAGGCACTTGACCTGCAGTACAAAGTGGCATTCCGACGGTGCCTTTGTTCAAGTATCTGCCGCCGTTACCCTTGAACCACGTCCCTCAGTGCTTCACTGTCGCTGCAGTTGCACCATCACTTACCCCGTGTCCGGGGGGGGTTAACCTCCATATCACACTGTTCATGTTGGAACTGTAACTAAGGTGCCGACCTTCACACAGAAAACAGGAATTATGTTGGTGGTGCTTGTCAGTGTAGATTATTAGTACCGTAGGGTAGTTTACACCTATGGGGCCATTCGGGAAGTGGCAGCCAGTAACTCGGAGGAAATACCTGTGTGGTTTGTTCTGTCAGCTGGATGACTGCTGAGCCTCTGTTCACGTTATTAAACAGCAGCGGTGGTAATCAGATTTCTGCACCTAAAGAATCTCCTCGCTTTTCCTTTCTTTCTCCTCTTCTCCTCTCCATTGTTTTTTTTTTTGTTTTTTTAAATCCTCTCTCCATGCCTTCCTTTTCATTTTCCCCCTCGCCCCTTTTTCTTCATTTCATCTCCACATCCTCTTGTTACTTTTCCTCTTCGCTTCCCCCGTCTTTCCTCCTCCTCCTTCCTCTCTTCTTCCTCTTCCTCTCCTGCGACTGTGTGATAGGCAGTGTTAGCCGGTGGGTGCCGGGCGGCCTGATTACCGTGAACCATCCACAGCTGCAGCAGCCTAATGAGGAAAACACTCCCATCAGCCAGTAATTGCTGTTTAGGAAGCCGGTTGGCACGAGCGTTACACAGTCGCTCAAACCGGCTGCCGAGCGAATCGGAACCTGCCCGGCAACTCATTGACAACGCAGCATGTGTCACTCTGTTGGTTTGCATGTCTTTTCTTTTTTTGTCTTTTCTTTTCTTTTCACACCGAGAAGAGTGTTTTTGTGTCTTCTCAGTGTCTCATTTGATATTCCTACCCTTAAACTTTCTCATTTTCCAGATGATGAAGGAGAAGCACACATGAAAAGAAAAGAAGGGAGATTATCAAAGATGACAACAGGGCGGAAGAAAACAAATATTGGGGGGGGGAAAGGACAAGAAAAAATTGACAGTAAAAGTCGTACATTTGAAGAAGAAAAAAACAGGAACAACAGAATTGATTAAGTGGAAGAAACAGAACAATAATGAATCAAAACAAAATACAAGACATTGATTCAGTAAAAAAGTTTGGGAATGTGGAGTAGTTCAGTCCCTTTGATATTTTAGGTCATAATCAAGTCTCTTGTTTATCGTTTTTTTGCATGTATATGAGCCATTTGTCCCAGTTTCTGGTGAAGAGGGATTCTTGTATTCTCAACTTGCATGAAAGCTTCTCCATAGTTAGAATGTCTTCTATTATCAATATTAAACAACACTTTTTAAAATTGAATATGACTTATATTAGTGATCAACAGCAGGAAAAAGTGTATCAAGTTATCATCTTTTAGTACACAAACAGCACTTGTTAATGCATCTATCTCTCTTCAACACCTTTATCCAATTGAGGGTTTCAATGAGCTAAATTCTCATTTGACTTGGAAAACTGATGTGTCTCCAAGTTCCTTGAGAACATGCAAACTCCAGACAATTGAACTGGTAAAATATATTTGTACCTTGTAGAAATTCACAGTTCCCTTACACTCCATAAAATTAATGAGATGTGGATTAAAGTAATACAAGTTTTATTTCTCAGAGAATGAGGCAGCAAGAGGTGAAAAGAAGAAGAAAAAGACAGTTGAGGAGATAAAAAGGCCATGTATAAAGAGTGAGCAGCAAACGAAAAGAAATTAAAGCGACGTGCGAGGGAGGCAAAGGAAAACACAGAAACAATATCAGCCATGTGTTATTACTAGTCAGAGAACAGGTCTTTGAGAGATCCATGGCGGAGGGTCGAGTAATAAAAAAAAAATGCTGAAACATTCCTCCTCTCTCTTCCCTAGAACCCCCCAGACTGCAGTAAGGCCAGGAAGCTGGTGTGTAACATCAACAAGGGCTGCGGTTACGGCTGCCAGCTCCACCATGTTGTCTACTGCTTCATGATCGCTTATGGCACCCAGCGCACGCTCATCCTGGAGTCCCACAACTGGCGCTACGCCCCCGGCGGATGGGAGACCGTCTTCCTGCCCGTCAGTAACACCTGCACCGACCGCTCCGGGGCCACCACTGGACACTGGTCAGGTGTGTGCACACTCCACGCCCGTTTATTGCTGACCCGCGAATGGCACGGACTGCGATTGGTTTCTCACTAATTAGAAACCCGACATGGTTTTATTTTAAGGGTATGGAAACGGAATCTGCCAGACTTTTTGTCTTTTGTGCTGCTACAGCAAAAAAAAAATAAAGTGTGAACTCCCTCGCTAAGCAGGAGTGTGCAATTTGTGTTAAAGCTTCTTGGCAGCCAGCGTAGCAGCAGCAGGTTAGTGTTCATGCGTTTCCCAGCCAAAAAAAAAAAACCCGGTGACTTCAAGTCTGTAAACAACCGTCTCTTCTGACCTACAGTGAGTGTAAACCTCCAGAGGGGACCGTTTCATTCATCACTTTCTGTAAATTTGTCATCTTTCGTTACAGGATGTGCACGGATTTCGGCAAATATTTAGTCTTGACACAAAAGACTATTTTCATGTTGCATTACCTGACTGAAGCGTCCTATATCGTCCTATTAACAGCTTGTTTAGTGCAAGGTAAACACTTTGCTGCCAAAAATCCATTTTGACATCAATATTTAATCTACTGTTGAATGTGAGAGCTTTTCTAAACAAATGTGTGTGTGTAGGGGGGGGGGGGACCTCTTCCGTGTTGCAATGCCAAGGTTCTGTAAAAATTGTAAATGATCAGTTGGGAAAATATGTCTTGTATCGAGCCACAGATCTGTTTTTTTTTTAACAAGAAAATCTGTGCTAGACGAGGTTTCAGAAGAGGAAACATCTGTGCAGGTTGTCTGTTGTGTAATTATCTTTTAAACTGAACATCATTGTTCATATTGTCTCTGGTTCCTGCAGCAACACCTGCACGGCTTCGTGGTATTTGCCAAAAAGGGCAATTGTTGGTGGAAGATTAAAAAAAAACAAAAAACATTTTAACAGTGGAAAAGTACAAATGTTGACCAGCAGTTTTGTTTCTGCTTCAGTCAGTCATCCTGCATCTTGTTCAATGTAATATACATTGCTGGTATATTTTTGTAAAGCTATTTATGACGCATTGACTAGGAATCCTTTTGACATTACTTATCAAACATAGCAGCATCTGCTCAATGGATCATTGAGACATTAGTGGCAGTCGCGCGGTGCAATATCTGGGGTCAATCTCATCGTTAATCACAATGATGTGCACATTTTAGGTTTTATTGACAGCTATCGACCAGATTGCTCTGAGATTATGTGCAGGACATAATTCCTCTTAATAGGGTGGCATAATAGAGCAACATTTAAAGGTTTCATTAAAAAGCCGATGAGTAAATGCTTTCAAAACAAAGCTAATTTCAGCTTGAATGGTGATGTTTTTTAATTGGTGATATTTGAATTTAATACCAGGTCTTTTCAAAGTGAACATCACTCACACACAAGTTAACGCAGATTGAAAAGAATAAAGTTTAGACTCTCAGCCAGTTTACTTACAATCCCACAGGTTTTTTGTGTTTTTTTAACATAAGGTCCGTGGATTGAGCTTTCATGGTGGTGCAGGATAGAGGGGGGAGCAGTCACTGTAATATTGATGCTCATGATATGTTGCCCTCATTGCCATTTCTTCAAATTGATCTAAATCATTGTGTGACTTGTTTTAAAAAAAAAAAAAACATTTACAGGACGTATCCCTGTAGAACAAATACTGGAGTTTCACCAATCATCCATGCTCTTCTTCACAGCCAAGAGATGACACACAGCCATCTAATATGTCAATGACGACCTTCATTTTTATTACTTTTGGGTGCCCCCTTTACCTGAAAGGTCTGCAACCCCCCCCTCTATCCTCTAACTCCAGGAACACCCCAGTTTTGACCAAAAGTTTAAAAAAAAAAAATAACTCATGCTGAAATAGTTTTTTGACATCAGTTGTGCTGCCTTATTTTCTGTCATGAACAAAATGCATAAAGAGTTTGAAGGATTATAGTGGTGATATTTTTACCTGCCGAGAACCCATCAGTGGCTTTTATGAGGCGAAACAATGAGAGATACTGCAGTGATACAGAGCTTCTGACACTGACCCCATCTTAGGTCTGTTTAGAGTCTTTTTGTCCTCTTTGGACAGGTTTTAATCAAACTGCACTAGAGTTTGCAAGCAAACCAAGACACAAGTTTCAAATGATCTCCACTTTCTTGTGTTCGTGATCAGATGGCAGCACTGTTATTTTTGACCAAACTGACACAACGATCACAAAGTATTCACCTGTAATCTCCGCTTATCTGACAAAAACGAACAAACAAAGATCACAGGTATTGCTGATAGCAGCTGATACCTGGTCCCGGGTAGCTACTGCCTGGCACGTTTTACATGTCTTTGAGCTTCAGTACACCAAATCCCTCAACATGATCCATCGTTTTAAATGAGCTAGGGATCAGGTGTGTTGGAGCAGGCAGACATCTGAAACATGCAAAGTGTCAGTTCCCCAGGACTATGACAGGGAAATACAGGATTAGACTAAAGATTGATGTCCTTGTGGGGAGGTGCATGAATCCTCCTTGTAATGCTGTGGTAATAAAGTCATGTATGAGTGGATGGAGTAGTGGTGATTGTGATTTCACCATGATTAATGGACAGTTATAGATTATCCTTTTTTCGTCGACAGGAAGCCGACAAATCTAAAGGATTCTTAAATAGGGATTAGCTATGAATTCCAGGTTTGACTATGCGACTGTGGCTTCTCCCTGGCTCTCTTTCTCATCGCTTCCTCTGTTCTGCATCCTTTCAGCGCTCTATTTTTCTCCTATCGCTTCATTTGACTCATGCTCTCCTGGGCTCTCCCCTCTTATCTTCTGTTCTCCCACTGCCTTCCCTCTCTTATTCTCCTGCCTTTCATGTGTCCTTTTCCTCTATCTGGTGCATTTCTCTGGTGTCTGCGTTACAAACAGCCTCCTATAGATCCCTATATGCCATCTGGCTGCCCACACCCTACAGCCAACTCACTACAAATGACACTCCCTTCCTCATTCAGGACTTGTCCTCACACAGTCCCGCAAATTGCAAGGGCAGTCGCTTCTGATGATGGAGCCAGCTAACTAGCTGAGCGTGGCTAAGCCTGTTGGCTTCTCGGCAATGCCTGTGGTCATGCCTGTGTTGTTAAAATGTGCAATAAGAACAGTCCTTCGGGCAGTGGACCACAAATGGGATACTAAAGCCTTGGATTAATAAGTGTATTTACATTGACTATCTCACTAATTAGGAGAATGTCTGCCAATGTCTGTGGAATTACAGTGTTTTAATGTAATGAACACCAATCTCTCCGAACCAGAGGTGGCAGTTCCTCCTGAATACCTGGATCGTATGGAGGTCAGAACATTTAGCATCCTGACACTTCTATTTTTTTTTAGTTCTCTTGCATTTAACCTTTTGAATTGCAGATGTCCCTTCTATCAATGTGTGTTAAATGACTCCAAATCCTCACGGATATCTACTATGAATTTCTGCTTTGGATGAGGAATTGTGTCATTTGTGCATATTTGGAAAATTGGCATTTTTAGCAATTTATGTAACAGTCCCCTCAAAATCCAATTTCTTCATGTATCTTTGCATGGTTAGCCCACTTTCTGTTAAGTGTGTCCCCTAAGACTTGAGACATTCATAGATCGGAGAAGATGCATTGTATATGCTCCAGTGACAGAGTATTTCTGTCAGGAAAACATATTGCTTTGGGGGAACATCAAAGATAGAGATGAAGTCATTATAGAACCTGCTGATTCTCTTGCCGCAAACGGGAAATAGGAAAAACAAAACATTACAAGAGGATCCACACGGCAATAATCATAACACATACAGTGTAGCCCTCTTTTTTTTTGCCCTACAGCAGAGGTACAACTGTTTGCATCTTCAAAAAAAAAATTATAAAAATGATTGAGAAGTCTGTTAAAGGAAACAGAAAAAGGCTGAATATATATCTTTAACCCTTTTACCAATCACATCTAACCTCTGGCAGTCATTGTACATTTTTGACAATTCTACTTCCATAACTCCACTAAATCTAGTCATAAAAGGGTGACGACTTAAAAAACTACAAATGTTGAAGTTCTATTCCCAGGATCAAAAAGGTAGCGCTGCTTAACTTAGGGCTAGGAAGGGAACATATATATATACCCTTCTGCTTTACACTTCCTCACATCAACATAGACAGGGTGGTGTTTCAGTGCTTTGTTTGAGCATCTTCCTCCCACTCACATTGATTTGAAAACTCCTCATATTTGATTATGTACACTGTGCACATGAAACAGCAACAGTGTGTTAAGTATTAAACATTTGCCTCGTGTTTCAAATGGACAACATTTAATTACACACAATGCATTATAGTGGTTCAGTGGTTAGCACTCTCGCTGCACAGCGAGAAACGAGCGGCTTGAAGTCCAGGCTTGAGGGATTTTATTGCATGGCATGTGTATTCCCACTGTGGATGCGCGTTACTCATGCACGGCAGTAATGGAGGTTCTTCTGTGGTATTGTGGCAGCTATATTCAGGAAATGTGGACAACAAAAGGTCTTTTGATATTTGGTTCACAATAGTTTGGCAGATTCACCAGGTGAAATGGGAGGATTAAACTCACAACCTTGTTCTACTCTACCAACTGAACCACACTGATTCACAATAAACAACTGTAGAAAAACCTTCGCTTTGATGATGAAGGTTTGAATTGATTCATGAGAGAAACTGAGATGGCAATTCAATGCCAAAACTGTTTTGACACTTGATTCAGCGAAGAACGAGTATCCTCTACTTATTTAGTCCAGTCGTCCACGTGGACTTGTTTTTTTTATTCAGTGGACATTGTTAAAGAGCTGAGCGCCATCGCGCGCCTGGCACAGGAGACTAACTTCTGAAAACACAAAGGGAAACCAGTCCTTTTGTGGAACAATGGTTTGTTGATCAAAGAGCTAATTTGCCAAAGACAGTGTATTCTTGTGAGGTTCTCTATGTTGAGATATAGCTGCCTTCTGAGCGAGCCTTGGAGACATAATGTTCCCTCCCATGTAAGAACGGGAACACGAGATGCACAAGTTCATAAACTGCTTCAAATGTATTATGAATCGAGGGGCTCTGTTGTTCTTTTTTTTTTTTGGGGGGGGGGGGGGGGGGGGGGGGGTCTGGTTGGTGTCGCTCAGTGTTCTTCGGTCTCATAGCTCCGTTAATCTCATGAAATATTTATCAGGCTCGGTATACATCATAGGCTTTAAAAAACAGTATAGGAATTCTGCGTCAGAGTCGACCCATTTGCTTTAAGTGGTGATGCACACACAGGAAATGCATTCAGAGGCTTTGGAGTTGCGATGAAATTTGGGAGAGCTTTGTGATCTAATTAAGTAGCTGTGGGAGGAAGACATAGAGCATATCTGCACACTCGTGCCAAGAAGTGCAGACCTCGAAATATGCCCGTTCCCCTTATGTGAATCGTGCCAATGCAGTTATATAAGCAAAGACGGGCCTGGGAATATTTTTTCTGTTCAATATTTAATGCCGCAACGAATTTATATTCAGTTCATGCTTCAGCATACACACACACACACAAATTCCAGCCTGTTTCTGTCCTTGTTTTTAACGTGTTTTTCTTCTACGTAGCCTCCGTGTAAAAGGCCACTTCTAATGACTCATTATGCCGTTTATTTGGAAGTGTGTTACAGAGGTTTTGTTTGCGGCTGTAACAAGCACTGTCTGTACCAGTTACAAAAGCCACTTTAGTATGACGCAAACACAGGTCTCAAACTTGTTTTTACGTAAGAAAAAGAATGAAAGAAAAAAAAAAAACTGTTCAGGGTTTAAGACTGAATGAGAGTGAAGATTGTGTCTGCCAGGCATATCCCTTCTGGTGAGATGAGATTAGCTGGGGCTCTTTGTGTGTGCGTGCGTGTGTGTGTGTGTGTGTGTGTGTGTGTGTGTGTGTGTGTGTGTGTGTGTGTGTGTGTGTGTGTGTGTGTGTGTGTGTGTGTGTGTGTGTGTGTGTGTGTGTGTGTGTGTGTGTGTGTGTGTGTGTGTGTGTGTGTGTGTGTGTGTGTGTGTGTGTGTGAATTCCTTTTATTGTTATTTTATTTGGATCCTCTTTAGTTATCATTGTCAAAACCACCATTTCTCCTTTCTGTAGCGAAGATCACAAATGTGGACACGCACACATGGACGCGTTTCCATTTTTGATGTGTTTGTTCGAGACATGTTGCAGTTGGCATGCGTACATATTGCTCTGCGTGCACACGGCGGGCCTTGAAGTGAAGTGAGGTGAGGTCTGGCAGTGTCAAAAGAGTTGACCTTCTCTATCAGCACAGCTCAACCTTCTGCCCAGGGCTTCTTCCAAGCGGGACTCTGCCCAACAATCCTCAGCCTCCCACCTTTCTCCCCAAACCTTTCCGATCCAGGTGCTCACCTCAGCCCCCCGGCCCTCCACAGCCTTGATAGAACGGAGCTTACCTTGGCCATTCAGCAAGGACAAGCCAAGAGCTGCTGTCAGTCACGAAAGCCAGACTCACTGGGATTTGGGTTTAATACTGGAAACGATACAGGAATTAATGTAATAGATGTGGGAATGATACTGAACCTTTGCGCTGCATCACAACGTATGTTTTTATTCAGGGTCAAATGGATCGCGCTGATAAACAGCTCCTACAGCACAAGAATGGGCTTATTTGACCATTGAGAGGGCCGCAATATGTCTGATGTCTTCTGTGACGACCGATCACTTCTACGAAGGAATGAATGAGAATCGTGGCGAGTAGTTTAGTAAAATAAATCTAGACACCTCTAAATCAACAACAAAATTTTAGAATAAGTTTAACCTTTTTTTGTATAAAAATTCCATAATAAATTGAAGAATAGAATGGTTTGGCCTTGTGCTGTCTTATCTAATATCATTACTTGTTTATTGGTCACTTGTTATAGTGATATATTTCCATTTTGAAAATACAAGCTATCTGCCATTCAACCAAAATGTATTAATCAGAATGAGGGAAGCTCTCGTTTATTTTTTTGTGGGGAGCAGGTGAACCAGCAATCATTTTGTAGGAGAGACACGTTTAATCAGTAAGGAAAATAGTCGTTTTTGTTTTTTTTTTTTTTATCCATTCTGAAACATTGGCTCAGACAAAGTTGCATAAAATCTGAGAGCTCATTCTAAATCTGAAACCAGATCTTTTTCTGCAAACATAACATCACGTGGCTCTGGCGACTGCAATGTATTGCTGTCCAAACAGGCTGGCTGAGGAACTTTTTGGGTGTTTCGCTCTGAAAACATGGCCGTTTGGGTAGAACTTCAGCTTGTGGCCGACAACGACAGGGAATCGATCTGTACTCGTGATGGGAATCGTCCAGGACGGCCAGTTCTTATGGCTTACTTCTCTGAAAAGAGCGCTTTCTGTTCCCAAGTAACTCCTCAAGTTTTATGTTGCTTGAACTAAATTATTGTCTCAAATACTGTAAAATCTCACTGAAACAAATTCCTAAAGTACAGAACTTGTATTACTGTGTTATAGATTGTGCCTTGGTTATATGGTTTAATAGATATTCAACATATAGAAAAGCTTGAAATATTCTACATAGTACAATGTAACATGAAATAATATGACATTGCATACATAAAGACATGTAAAGCTGCATGTAAACATAATACGTACAGTACAGCCTTATTGTATTATGTGCATATAAATATTAAAACTTTGTTTGATTTATTTGACTGCATTACAGAAAAAGGTCATATTTACAGTGAAAAGACAGAGAAGCTAAGAAAATATAAACCAGAAAACGTGAAAAGAGCGTGGGAGAGAAAAGATTTGCACAAAAAGATATCGGTGGAAAAGGAATAACTGCACAAAGATAAATGAACGAGATGAAGACTAAATAGATGGGTAGAATTTCCCTGAGTCCAGACTCCATAATCTCGTTTGCTTCACCTTCACAGGTCAGCAAAAGCATGTAAATTTTGAACTCATGCCAGTGAAGACGAGTCTTGTGTTTTCTCTATTTGCGTGATTGATAATCCCACATTTGCCTTGGAGCGCTTCACAATTTGCACAGACCAAACCTTCCGTCCTTCAACTCCTCTGAATACACACTAATAAAACTTAAAAAAAAAAAAAAAAAAGGGAAGCGCAGGTTCACCTCCAGAACAGCGGACCACCCTGCTCCCCACCATTACTGGACAGTCCCTGTCGACTCACATGCGATTTGTAACCAAGTGTGGCGATGTCAAACGTGCCGTTCTTTTCTATTTCCTCATTTTACATTTTTGTAAGTGCGCAATCTTAAAGTGCTCCATCTTTTTTTTTTTTTTTTTGCCCGTTCAGGGGAGGCACACGATAAGGACGTCCAAGTTGTGGAGTTGCCCATCGTAGACAGTCTCCATCCTCGCCCCCCCTACCTGCCCCTGGCCATCCCGGAGGACTTGGCCCCTCGCCTGCAGCGTCTGCACGGCGACCCGTCCGTCTGGTGGGTGTCCCAGTTTGTCAAGTACCTGGTACGCCCTCAGGCGTGGCTGGAGAAGGAGATCCAACAAACCACCGCCAAGCTGGGCTTTAAGCATCCCATCATCGGGTAAGGATGCTCGAGCTTTGTGTTTTTCTGTGCATGTCGTGTTGCTTTCTTTCTTTCTCTGTCGCTATAAGCACTCGAGTAAGAATGGCTTTCTCTTCTACAGCGTATTCTGCGATAAAAGTTTGCACAGTGGTTCACAATCAAAGCAAAGGAGATGGGAAAACACAGACATAGCCATAAGGGATGCGGTGGAATACAAACAACTTTCGGATGAGGTTAATATGAGGTTAATACAATGGTATTAAACCTAACTTAATTTGATAGTACTGTTTTGTTTGTGTTTATTTTTCTACCTTCATCTATCCTTGGAAGGCTTTTCCATTTTCATTACGGCTCCGCTCACGCTCACACTGCTCATATTCATGCAAATCAACTTGTTTAAAGAAATTTCATCATTCTGGACTCTGAGGTTCGTTTTTCTAATAGTGCTGGTATTGTGTGCCTGATTCTGTCTTCTCTTTGTTGTCCCCATTAGCATCTCCACAACAAATACTCATCCAATGTTACGGTCTTTTGCATAGAGCCGTTATATAACTAAATGCATCACTGTAGGGAATTCAGAATTTGTCAATACAACCCAGACAAGGGAAGGGAGGCTTTTCTACTACCTTTGTTGTGGTGCAAAAAAATGAATGGCATGACAGCACTTCTTTTATCCTCGGCAGCCTATTTTAAATGAAGAATGAGGCCGGCTGTAGTGTTAATATTGGTGTCAACAAATGTCATGAAAAGGCCACAAACAACAATCAGTTTATTCCAATGTGCTCACATGAATTATCTGTATTATCAAAGTCTGACATATCCTTTTCCTCCATGTCACTGATTTCCACTGTCATCCTGCCACCGTAAAAACACATCAAACAGCTTCACCGGGGTATCAGCTGACACTTCCTTTTATTGGAGACAACATAGGCGCTGCAGTTTTGTTTTTTTGTTTTTTTGTTATAGCTGGCTCGACTTACACAGTATAGGTGGTGCTATAAATATGAAAGTGTTAACCCTTTATTGGTCAAGCAGCCATATTTCTTAACATCTGCATTTCTTCCTGTCATTTTCAAACAATAGTCACTTAATGACGGTCACAGAAGTGTGGCTCTTGTCTTGAATGATTTCAGTTATCCCAGTTGAATAGATTACTAATTACACTTAAAAAAAAAAAAAAAAACTAATGTTTGAAGAGAACAATGCAGAATGTGGGGGGAAAAAACGTATTATTCATCTTGATAGTAGAAAACAAAAAAAAAAATTGTGCATCCTCTGTACAGGGCAAAACAAATCTATTTCATGAGCATCAGCAACATGAAAAGATCTACAAATATCCATATATGTGAATCACTGTTTATTTTTAAATACTTGTCATGAGTTTGAATCCAGGCCGGGAGTTTACACCTTCATCCCGTGAGCGTTTTCTCCAGGTGCATCTACTTCCTTTCTGCAGTCCAAAATATGCATGTGAGATTGTCACCTGCTCTTCATGCTTCATGTCGCACAACCCAAAACAGGATGAAGAAGGTTGAGAGGATAGATGGATGGAGTATATATATATAAGTTCTACATTTATTACTGTTTTTATATTGTGATTCAGGACCAGCTATAAAAATATTTCCAAAAATCTTCCCATATATTCCTGCTGTACCACAATCCAGCAGTACCTGGATGTTTTAAGAAGTTGTCTAACCATTTTTTTCCAACGAACAATAAAACTCACCTATTTTTAAACATGCGCGTCTCCAGGAGAGACAAACAGGCCCCAGTGTCAAAGATGGTTCATATTGGAGCTGACAATAGAAACGCCATAAAACAATTACAGTGTTTTCTTTTGAAGAAAGTATACCTTTTAAGTGCTTTTCTCGATTAAATAAAAAGCGGGTACCTCTCTGTCCAAATATAACTTTTTATGAATCATGGCATAAATGTTGCAGATGAGATCAGACCATTCCAAATGTGTTGTTACTGGGGCTGATTTCAGACTTTGAAAGCGTGTCAGCTTTCATTGGGGCTACTCGGTGTTGTGCCATCTCCAGAGACGCCCCTCTCTCTGTATGAAGCCGACTTGGGACTTGAAATTGTTCATCGCGAAATAAATGAACACCATTCACTTGTCTGGCCTTCTGGGACTTACGTGTTGGCAAAAAAAACACTGCGATCGACTTGTGACGGCAGCTTTCTAAGAAACAACTTGGACACGTTGAGCTGTTTATTTACTTGTTTGCTTCTCCCGCTCAGCAAAGCAACAATCACGTTCTGTCTGCCAGCCTCTCTCGACTCATAAATAATTCCCCCCGGATCAAATGTGACTTTGCAAATAATTTTCGTCAGTTGTTTTGAACCTACTTGGCTTTACGAACGGGAGGGTAGGGGATGTGGCATATTAAGGCAGGATAGATAATGTGTAGTAAAGCTGTCAGTGATGAGAAAGTGACATTCAGCCACTGCTGCTGCGATTGTCTAAGGTTTCTATGCGGTCCCGTGAGGCTGACTCCACCCGTCTGGTAAAGGAAGCACTTTAAAACAAACGCTGGGAGTTATTTTGTAATAGGTTTTGAAGTCAGCCTGGTTTAGTTCTGTCATCTCCTTCCCAAGTCACATCCATAAATCGGCGGTGCCTGCGCCACCTTCTTGCCCCTCATAGCTTCTCTGTTTCCCTCTGCATTTGGCTGCGAGTGTTCGTCACTGGCCTCCCTCACTTCTCCCGTCCGGCTTTGCTCAGATCTCGCTCCCTCTTGTTCGGCTTGCCTTCTATTGCTCTTTTCTCTTTGGTTCTTACCTCTCTGCCTTTCATCACCCCAGCGGCTGCCGTCTCGCTCTCCCAGCCCTCTTTTGTCACCCCCCCCCCCCCCCCCCCCCCCCCTATCTTTTCAGGGGTTTCTTTTTTTGTGACTCACCCAACTTATTCATCCTCACCATCTTACTTCCCCCTCATTTGTGACTGTTCCTCTGTCTTCATTTGTTCATTCTCCTCCAAGATTTTTTCCAGATTTTCTATATTTCACACTCGCCTCTCCGTCTTGTTCCCCAGGCATGCTCACAAATCTCCGGCTCTCATAGTTTTCACACATTTCCATCGTTGTACTTTGTTCTACCTCGCACTTCATTTCAATAACCCTTTCCCCAGTGATACTGTGAGGGAGAAAGGGGTGTGGGTGGGGGGAGGGAAGCTCAAAGTTTTTACCCCCCCCCTTTCTTTTTTTTTCCCTTTTCGCCTTCCTTCCCAGCGCTTGATTCAGCCACTCCACTCTGCACTGATGTTGCAACAAAGTGCCTCTGTGCTTCTGTCAGCACTGTGGGGGGGGGAAGGCGGCGGCGAGAGTCGGGCTGGAGGAAGGGGTGAATGCGAGACGCAAAAGCCGAGTTGAAAGAGATTCACAGTGTTGGTGCAAGGGGAAGGCAATAGGGCGGCGGCGGTGGGAAAGTCGGGGGGAGAAGAACCGAGCGGGTGGGAGAAAGGCAGCTTGTCTCCCGAGCGCCCAACAACTGCCAGCCGACCCCCACACGCTTCAGTCACCGCCGCCCTCTCCACGCTGCTCCCTGTGGACTCGAGTCGCAGGAAGGCTGCAAGCCAGCGACTAAAAGCAGCTATCAGCACAGCCCCATCGTGACACAATTTAATGCCGCCTAATGGCAGGAAGGATTGTCGGCGGGAAAGAGATAGCAGGGCCAATGCTTCTATTAGAGACACAGTCACCATGGCAATATGGTTACCAAGAAGTGTAATTGTCGTGTTCACGTGTTAAGATTTTATTTGTCAGGTGTATTCAACATGATTGGAGCTCACAAATTATGCTTTGGGTGTTAAAGCAATCACATACTATTGCACATTTTCCCCCGAAAACACTTGCCTGCTTTGAGTAACTGTGGTGAATAATCATCAGTCCTGTTCCCACTATTTTCCATTTTTGCTGCTTTAAAAAGTGTTTTAATCAGAATCTGTTGCCAGATGACGAGGGTTATTCATGAAGTGGAATTTTACTGATAAAACTTTGCTTCCCTTGTATTGTTCTAAAAATGTAATCTTGCTCTGACTGAAACAAATAATTGACCTCTTCGGAGAAGCAGCTTTAATTACAGAATTGACACACAATTATGAAATAAGGGAGTCTAATTTATCCATAGTTGCTTGATTGAATATGATGCAGATTCAGAGTGACAATAGGACTAAGCTTGCTGTGGTGAGAACAACAATAGTGAAACAAACTATTAAAGCTGCCGGCCTCGGAGCCAAGGCAATATGCGAAAAGCATCTGAAAACCCCAATCGAGCATTGTCCCTCTCAGTGACAGGCCCCTTTCACCTCTGAGATAAAGACATTAACTGCAATTTCCAGTAAAAGTTAATACTCGCACTGTTTCAATAGGACAAGAGGCCATCGAGAGTCACACCTAGTTATACCATGAGTGTGATTGTGTGAAGATAAGCATGATATATTCTGCAGAAACTTTGTGCTCTCAGACTGTGGTCCGCATTTATCTCAAGAGCAACAACATGGCGGGTTGGTTTCCAGTTTGTACTTTATTTTTCTTTAGGAACATTTTGGCTTGTACATAATAGAGTCTAGAACAAAAGTGGAGCAATTCAGCGATCACCTGGAGAGAAGTGTCTCAAAAGCAGGTCAAATTAATCAGCCACACAGGACGAGTGAAGAGGCTCATTTTAATCGGATGGTGATCAATGCAGCTGAGATGACACGAGAGCTGTCCAACTGCTGAAATATCCCGCGCCACTGAGCGAACCTTAAGAAGATGGAGGGCAGAAAAAGAGTCAGAAAATCACAATCAGAGGAGATTGTATAGTCCTCACAGTGGTTTACATAAATTGAAGAGGGAATGATTACTGACTGAGGAAGGTAAAGGACAGAATGAACGTAACCTGAGGTGGTGTTCAGCTGAAGGCACAGAAAGTCTCCGAAGAGCTCAACACCCCTGAAACTGGGTTTCAAGCCAGTCTGTGCTGGAGTAGAAGATTCTAGTGACGCAACAGCCTTTATTGAGAGGAACAACTGTGGTCCAGCTCAGACTACGGTACACAGAGAAGCGTCGGACTTTTGGATAGTCTGCACATGAAGACTGGAGGATTTGAGAGGATCTTCATGGCTTTAATATGTTTGTGAGGCTGAATGGAGGCCGATCATGATGAGCTTTGAATGTTCAACAGAGGGAATTGATTGGATTGTTTGACTGTGTAACTGAAAAATTATTTTTTTGTCAATAGGTTTTGTTGAAGTGGTGGTCCATAAAACTAATCAAGCCTTAAAACTTAATTACATTTTTTTAGTCATTGTGCACTCGCTGCTTCTATGTAAAATGTCGAATGAATGAATGAAAAAAAAAAAAAAAACAGATTACTCTTTTGTGATTTATCACTTTAGGAATACGTATTGTATTTTTGCATGTATGTATTTTACATTTTAGTGATTCCACCTGTAATATTGTAAACAATACGGTGTCTCACAGTAGTTCCAAGGTGTGCAAATATCCAAAATGAGGGTAAGAAATGTACTTCTTTGTGCGTTTCCAGGAGAAATAACAATAAGCAAATGCCAAAACCCAATCGCCAAAAAAAAGACTTGTTAAAAACGTGTTGGTTTTTATTTAATGATTAATACATAGTTTTAACTTGAAGTGCACTTCAACCATGTCGGCTTCATATCATGACTTTCAAAGCACCAAATGACTCGGCAGATTTCTTATTGTTCATGTTAAAATATCTTCTTGATGAGTCTGTTCAGGCTGACGGTGACGACACACATGAAGTATAAATATGGATAAACATGGTGCCGATTGGATGATTCGATCAATGGATAGATCCGACCGTTGAATCCAGTCGGCTGCGGGTTGGAAGTGGAGATCAGAGATCATGTCTCCTCCTCATCTGATCCCTCATTGATATGAAATTTAGTACATGTTTTCAGGAATAGTTCACACAATCGTATCAATTTTACTACTGTTCATGATTTAAGCGGTATCTTTGTATCTCTCTAACTGGATCCTGAGTTGGCAAAGAAAAAAAGAAGATCTTAAGTGAAAGCAAACATGCAGAGGTCAGTCAGAACAGCTCGCTGTTTGTGTTTGATCTATGATTCATGCGATGTAATCGTCACAGTCAGAAAATATCAATCAAGCTGAGTATCTATGTGAGACTTTCTTTCTTCTTTCTCCTCCACATTGTCAAAACACCGAATGAGAGAATATTTTTGTTGTCTTAGAGGGACTCGTACGTCTATTCTGGGCTCATGAAAGCTGCAGAAACTGATTGTTGGTCCGACGACTTAGTAAGGTAGTCACTCTGTCGAGATTTATAATTGCAAAATATATCCAAAGCACTTGTTGCTTAAGCTGTGATTTAAATGTCATTTGTCAGAACTCACATGGCCGGTCCTCGGAGCTGGTGCTGCAGTTGTCCTCATCGCCAGCCGATCGGCAGCCGGATCACCGAGGTCATTCTCGAATCAAAAATGTTTTCGGAATCTTTGTTATTGTCACAACGTGTTGGAATCAGCACTTGCTGCATCTAGTGTGGGTGTGTTTGATGTCTTTAATGTATGCTTTTACACCCACCATGAGAATTCCCCTGCCTTGCCAATACTGTATGAAAGGAGAGAAATGAATTGAATTATTGTGGCGGTGGCGTTCGAGAGTGCTGGCGGGATCGGAGGAGGAAGGAGGAGATGGCTAAAAGCAAAGCGATAGCTCACTGTGGCCTCTGATGCTCTGACAGAGAGAGAAAGGGGCCGGACAAAAAGAGGGCTCACGCCAACAAACAAACAAAAAATCCGACAGACATGAAAGAAGCAAGTAAGCAGGGGAGAGTGGAGCCCTGAACAAAGGCTGGAAAAGCCTGATGTGGAGACCTCAGTCCAATCAGAGACACGGGGAACCAATGAAACACCCCAACGCATGTCACCCACTCCTCCTGGCGGTTCTCACTTCCATTCTGCGGCTTTGATTTTACTCGTAAATAAAGACAAGCCGCCTCGATAGTCACAGATTGATCTCTGGCTGTAAAAGCGCCTGTTTACTCTTTTACTTTCTTTTTCCGAGCCTTAAACGTTTTCTTTTCCACGTCGTTTTGAAGAACGAGGTGGCGCTAACCTTGAGGTTGGAGAGGCTGCTTATCTTCTGAATTCTGAATAAGAAGAAATTGGTCAAATTCATCTGAGTTCCTTTAAAATAAAGAAAATAAATAAATATAAAAAGACCCTGCACTTGTATGTAGAGAGTCTGGAAAACCTCCAATGTAGAACTCTATCAATCTGGACAAAAGGAATATGTTCACCTTATTTTTTTCTCAAGAAGTCAAAGCCAATAAAGGGTTTGTTATGGAAGGGTTTTTTTTCCCCTCTCAGATTCAGAAGGTAGAATGCGGATGTGACTGGGTAGTTTTGTAATTGAATAGTTCTGAATGGAATAAAATCAGCTTGAGGGCTGCTTGTGTGTCAGAGGAATTCCCGTTCTCCCTCATCCTTGGTTCTGTTTTCACGCTGTGCTCTTTTTCTCACATGTTCAGCCGGTGACAGCACTTTCTTTGTCCTTTTTCATACTGGAAGCAATGACAAGGACACTGAAGGGAAAAAAACCCCAAACAAACAGTTGGCTTGGTTATTTCTTTCTTTCTCACTGCATTTTGTAAACTTCATCTCTTTATGTGGCAGTGGTTGACTGTTCCTTTAACTTTTTTTTTTTTCCTTCCGTCCCATTATTTTTGGGGGATTTTTTGTTTGTGTTCACGCCAACAATGGAAAACTTCCCCCAAATATGCCATTAAAGTTAAAGCGCTGCTTCTTTTTGTACTTTGTCAACAGAAGAAAAGTACCTTCAACAGCATGCAGTTGAAACCAGACTCTGTCGATGTGAATGAAAAGAAATCGATTCAATTTATTTCATCCTCACAAATTTTCTTTTTTTTTTTTTACTTCTCACTGCTTTCATTGACTTATCAGCAGTCACTCATCATGTTTCTCTTATTTATGAGCAATTTATAAATCATGCATTGTTACTATTCAACAACTCTGAGGTTACAGAACTTTTTCTTTTGACGAATGTGTTAAAAAACACAACTATTTGGATTTTTCTCCAATTAATATCTCTTGGGGTGTTTTAATTTGGGCAAAATAGTTCTTATATGGCTTAGCCATTATATAAAGCAGTTTTGTTTTCCAGCCAATATAATTTCATTATATCACACATAGAATGATAAATAAAGTCTAACCAACTTTAACTTTGTTGTGTTAAACAGGAGATGTCTGTGAAACTAGTTTAATTGGGTATAACTGAAAAAGATGTGAAAGGAACTAGTAACTTATTGTAATTATGCAGTATATAGCAGTGCATCAAGAATGGTAGCGTTTGCACATTAATGATATACTTTTTTAAAAGTCCTTTTAAGGTTTAATGTCATGAAGGTACTGCATCTCACAATTTTACAAAATGCCACAAGATCAGATGTATTTACTTTTTTTCAATGGGATCCATAACTGTCACAATTTAAGTGTAAAAATGCACATTTCTACTCAGATTAACCAAAAAAAACTGAAACTTTAAAAAGTTTGTTTCAGTCACATCTTTACACTCTCAAACACGCACTTTGAGCCGATCGCAGCCGACGTGCGGTGAACGGCAGAGCGCGCTCCGAACACGTCCCCTGACCTTCGCTGGAAAACAATTTTACACGCACACGATTACATCCCGACGAATCAAATCAGAACCACGGATCAATTAACCAAGCATGTCTTTGTGTTGTGGGGAAACGGCTTGAGGGAAGTCATGCGGTCACACGGGCATAAACAGGATACACACGAGGGGAACCTCGGACACGGCGGTGCGAACCACTTCCCCACCGCGCACGGTGACATTCTGTCAATCACTTCTGTCTTTCTTCATTATGCCACCCACTTTATCCGAGCTGATATAGAGTAATGGATAGAACTATGCTCTTGTTTTGAAAACTTGAGTCCTCCTGCCATGATTGTTTTTTTGTTTTGTTTTTTTTTCACCCTTGTGTTTGAGATTGCAAATGCCAAAAATGGTAAACAACAGTTTTTCACACAACGCGTGTTTAAAGTGTGCGGTTCGATGCTAAAGTGTGTAACACCGGCTGTTCATTGTCGTGTGTGCAGAGTCCACGTGAGGAGGACCGATAAAGTGGGAACGGAAGCGGCTTTCCATCCGATCGAGGAGTACATGGTGCACGTGGAGGAACAGTTCCAACATCTGGCGAGGCGCGTCCACGTCGACAAGAAGCGGGTTTACCTGGCCACCGACGACCCGTCCCTGCTGCAAGAGGCCAAGACAAAGTCAGTGTCACAGCTGTGTCTTTCTGTTGAAAAAATTTTTTTTTTTTTTTTTTTTCACCGTCTTCAGCTTGTGAATGTATTTGAGCTCCGGCGCTTTCTGTCCCGTCCAGGTACCCGGACTACGAGTTCATCAGCGATAACTCCATCTCGTGGTCGGCGGGCCTCCACAACCGCTACACCGAGAACTCGCTGAGAGGAGTCATCCTGGATATACACTTCCTGTCACAGACCGACTTCCTCGTCTGCACCTTCTCCTCGCAGGTCAGCTCATACCGCACGGTTCACCGTCGCCGAGAGCGCCAAGGTTTATTCTGATGTTTTTCACTCGAATACTGAAGGCTGGCATCGATTTGACGTTGGGATGAAAGCAGCTCAAACTAACACACGGAGCGCAGAACTGACTGGAATTTAAATTCCAGCTTCCTTGTAGAACAAGAAAGAAAGAAAGCGGTGATTGAACACAATAAAGGAATCCATTCGGATGTGTCACTGACTAAAGTCCCAACACTGTCAAAGGCACTTTGACTTCCATATTGTTATTTGATTTGATATATATTTATTTATTTGGGGTGTAACGGTTTAAGGATTTCGAAACCCTTGTCTGCAAACCTCTCAAAATCACACACTTTCATGGTTGAAACATTTCATTTTCCCAGCTAATATGAAGAGAGATGGGCATGATGATCAAAGCATTTTGTTGTTTAGTAAAACTGTGGCGTTCAATGGCTGCTGTACGTGACACTGGGAACGCTTCAAATATACAAGCACATATTGACATCGTAGATAGACGACTCAGCTCAGTGGACCAGTAAGTAAGGCACAGTTTAACAAGGAGGTCCACTTCCTGTCCACACATCTTCTACAGAATCCGGATATATTCTTCATACATATCCAAATACCAATAAAGTAAATAAAAGATAGATATATATACATAGGCCTGAAATGGTCTGCGTTTTCCACATCTTATCTTTTTCTTTACATTAGGTTCAGTTCTCACAGTGTGCATTTTAAAAGAATACATATTACATTTTAACTCTACCTCATTCCCTTTTCTTTGTGATTTCATGTGAATCCTCAAATGGGTCATGCAGGTATGTACAAGAAAGGGATCTGTTTGTTGTGTCACTAACTGAAATCCTGATATTGTCAACTTGTGTTTTGCCGACCTGATTTACATTCATTTATATCTATAGCTGATAATTTAGTCGCTGAAGCGTCTCTCCTCTATAATGCTGTGCTCAAAATACACAAGCCACAGTTTGATACAAGTCCTACAGTAAACTTTTTCAGGGCTTTTGGCCTCCTCGTCCACCGCCAGGTCATGTGTTTTACCATGAATCTGTGACGGACGAACAAACAGACAACAATAAGATGAACGCATTGATTACGCGTGACAAACAAGGTTATAGCAAACAACATGTTCTCACGTTGGTAAAGTCATGAATGTGGAAGCTGTCGAAGTGACGCTCATTAACTGATGTTTCCACTTGGTCACGAGTTCCATCAAAACCTTTGGAAAAACAACAGAATCATGTGACTGTCAGATGCCTAATTTTCACTTGCGTGTCTCTGCATGAAATGCCGGTCCCATGGTACAGTGGCATTTGTCTTCCACTTTGGCCTGCTGTTTTATAGCTGGTTCTGACATAAAGGGAATAGGCTTCCTGCCAGCCCTGCTGAAAGTGTGCGAGCTCCGTAGTTTCTTCTCACATTTTGGCCTTATTAGCCCACTTCAAGGATTTAACTGTCCATTACAGCATTTTATCTGTTTTATCAGGACTCAGGCGAAATGTGCATTGCTGCCAGAGAAGAGTCCTTTTGTCCTTGTTCAGGAACTCTGCAGAATTATCGAGACATTTATAGATCCTACACTGAAAATAATCCCTGGCTGCGGTTCTGTGTGCCTCAGGTCTGCCGTGTGGCCTATGAGATTATGCAGACGCTGCATCCAGACGCGTCCTCCTTCTTCTACTCCCTGGATGACATCTACTACTTTGGAGGCCAAAACGCCCACAATCAGATCGCCATCTACCCGCACCAGCCGCGCAACAGCGAGGACATTCCCCTGGAGCCCGGCGACGTGATCGGCGTGGCCGGAAACCACTGGGACGGCTACTCCAAAGGCATCAACCGCAAACTGGGCCGCACCGGCCTTTACCCCTCCTACAAGGTGAAGGAGAAAATAGAGACGGTGAAGTACCCGATGTACCCCGAGGCAGACAAACTGCTCAACTCTCAAAAGAAGTAAAAGAAGAAAGGAAAAAAAAAAAGAATTTTAAGGAAGAAAAAAAAAAGAGAGAAGGAGTGAGGAAAAACACATAGGCTCCGATTCCAGGGAAGGAGGCTGCTTTTGTACAGAAGAGTGAGGCGCACTTGATGCGCTAAGCTGAGAAGAAAAGAAGAAGCCTGTACCCAGGGGGGATAGGAATGAGAATGCACTCTGTTTGTGTGTGTGTGTGCGTGTGTGTGCGCGTGCGTGTGTGTGTGCGTGTGTAAAATGCCTGTGCATATGTTGGGTTATGGAAGAATTGCACCCTACCACTACTCCCCTGCCTGACGTCGTGTCGGGTCTGTAGAGATGTAGACGTGAACACTGATTTTAAATAGGAGAAGAAGAAGAAGAAGAAAAGAAAAAAAACGAAACAATTAAAATCAACACAACTGACCGAGCTCTCTCTCTCTTTCTCTCTCTCTGTCTCCTGAGATGACACTGGGACTACTGTAAGACTGGCACACCCCAGAGTGAGCTTTGGAATCAATGACTGGAAAAAAAATGACAAACTGGGAAGAAAAGAAAAAAAAAAAGTGTTTTCATTTTTATTTAATTCCTTTTGGTGGTTTAAACTCTAATCTTGCCTTCTTCTTTTTTCTTTTCCTGCTCTTTTTGTTTACTGAATGTACTGTACCCTCCTTTTGCCATGATCACCCCCCCTCTCCTCCTCCTCCTCCTCCTCTTCCTCCCCCCACTCCTCTCACTGTGCTTCCTCCACCTCGTCTCTTCATGTGCAATTAATTTTACAAAACCATATTGTGCTTTTATCAAGTGTTTTTTTAATGGTCTTATTTTTGTGCGTATGGGGTTAGTGCATTGTATACTGTACAGTGTCTGCAAGAGGATGGACGTGCGCGTGTGTGTGCGTGCGTGCGCGTGTGAGATCAAGCGTGCCTGCGTGTGGTGTTTTCAGGCTCCGGGGCCATGTCACAACCAGGTGCCTGGTTATTGGTGGGCAGTGTGTTTTTAATTTTCTAGCTTTCCTCCTGAATGAATAGCGTTTTTGTGTGGCCGGCGGGAGACTGGCGGCGACGGCTGTCCTCAGCCTATCAGCACTTCGGAACAATGGTGAACTCCAGTCACTTAGCTGGTGACCTCTAGTGAACAATGGTAAGATTATGTGGAGTCTTGGTGAACTCATGGTGCACACACACACACACATACACAGACACTCGAGCCGTCCCGAGGTTCACCAAAAGAAGCACTCCACGGAGATAATGTCCATTTCGGCATCTTTGCTGTCTCGTCTGTCCGTCAGTTTGTTCGTTTCCTTTGGGGTTTTTTTTTTTTTGTTTGTTTGTTTTTTTTACTTTTTAACATTGCTGTTTTAAAACGAATGAGGAAAATATGCCAACGCTTAAAAATGATAATGCTATGTCATATCGAACTCAGAGTCCCCCCCCCCCCCCCCCCCCGATCATGAAGGCTTTTTTTCATAACTTATGTTCTTGGGCATTGTCTTTGATAACCACAGATCGAATAAACTTGAGAAACCAACACAGCATTTTTCTCCTTCAGTCTGATTCTGTTCACCATCTGCTCCTCTCCGCCTCTCTTAACAGGCGGCACCTGCTCATTCAATCAGGCTAAACATGCTTCAAATACATTACACGCAATCCAAACTGAGAATCAAGACTGGGTTTTTTTTTTTCCCCCCCGTCTGTGAAGAGTTCATTTCCTGAAGGGTATCCATCTATTTTTGAAAAGTAAAAGTCATTACCTGAAGTTCATCTTTTGATATCTTCAGAAAAGCGCGGGACTCTGCCTCTTAAATTGAGATCGTTTTGGCATCTCAGGATTAGAGCTGCCACTGCTACTTCAAAAAGTAGCAGTGGTTTGTTTTATAAATCATTCAGCGAGGAGGAAAGTGAATTTCGCTTTGGAGCCGTTTCAAAGTGAAACACCCTAAATCTGTATTTGATTTACATTTCAAGCCGAGGGTCCCGATCGGTCCCTTCATCAGAGACGTCACCGTCCTTCGTTTGAATGTGGTTTGTGACAGCGACATGATATTTCTGCTCCAAATACCAAACGCCTTCTCTCCCGGCGCAGCCACCATGTAGGTACATCTTCAGACTTCCTGCTCCTGTCCTGCTGTCCTACTTCCAAGACTTCCTCTCACGTCTAAATCGTTTATGATCTTGTTCTGCGTGTCTTATTTATGGGCTGACTTGTTACTCTCTTACTCTGGGGGCTCTGGGAGTTTCATTACAGATCCCCTCTTTAATTTCAATGCTGATGTGCACGCTTCATTGGACACCCATAAGGAAAACCACAGCACTGGTGGAGGAGATGAGCTTTTTGGTGTTAGCAAGGGAAAATAATAGTTTTATTGCTCTCTCTCTCTCTCTCTTTCCCTCTCTCTCTCTCTCTCCCCCCCTCCCCCACGCTTGACAACAATCCGCAACCAATTTAGCCCACGTTGACAAAGCATTCACAATGCACATGCAGCGTACAGCAGTTCATTGAACATCTCTTTTCACTGGAAAAGAGTCCCTCGTGGGCTTTATAAACGCACACACTAACTGGAGGGCACTTTAATTAAAATACACTCGTTGCTGTCACAGTGGCCTGTAACAGTCGTTTAAGAGAGACATTAGTTCAGTTAATTATTCTGTTAATTGGCCCCCGCTCCTGATAGAGAGCATTCAGGTTTTTTTTTTTATTTCTTAGCGGGTGGGTGTTTTTCATTCTCTTTCTCTGTGTTGCAAACTGTTGCACTGATTGTGGTGAGCACAGCCAGGCCATTTGTGGGCCTCACATGTAACTGGGTGTTATGCTAGAAAACCATCCGGTCTGAGGGTCTCTTCTTTTTTTCTTCTTTTTTTTTCAAATACAAGAGTCAACACATTGAATTCTCCCACAGACTCAGATCATCAGAACATGCTGATGTTTAAGCAGGCGATGCGTAACGTTCCACCGTCTTCCTTTAGCTTGTCAAAGTGGCATTTTCTAATTAGCATTGAGCACAAAAGCACAGCCGAGGCAGGGAGTTGGTGGGGCACTCGATGAGGAATGTGGAGTCAGAAGTCGCTCGTGGGAGTCGGGCGTACTTCAGGTCACCTGCGAGGGAGAGATAAGGAGGGAGGGATTCTTAGAGCAAGACTCAGACAGACGGATGCTAATTACCCCGGATGCTTTGTACTGTCTGATACCTCTCCAACCATACAACAGAAAACTTTCTTAATAGTATAACAGATCTGAAGAATCACTTTTGAGAGCAATTATCTGCTGAATACATTTCAATATTACGGTTTAAAAATTGCTTTGTTCAAGTTATAGTTCAGTTATCTTGATGTGTGGGAAGTAATTATAAAAAAACATGTGATTTGAATTTTTGTCACACCAAATTTCTTCATTTTCGCTCCCTGTGAAGCATTGTGGAGCTTCCTCATCATCGACCAATAGAAATTCATATTCATTGCGATAAGATACTGATAATGTCAATCAATTCTGACACAAAGACTTATTATTGGAAATCCATAATCAAACAGAAAGCATTCCACTGACACTGTTTCACAATTATTCACCAAGCCTTTATTGGAGATCCGCATCTGTATTGGACAGTCGAATAATTATTAATAATATAATAATTATTTCTACATTTAATTCTTGTTTTGAATAATTAAAACTATCCCAATTACGATCTCATATCATGATCATTGAAACAGAACAATGGTGGGGAGCACTGTCACCTCACAACTTGTATGTTTCTTCTGGATATTAAAAGATGCATGTCAGTGCACTGGTGACTCCAAAGCATGAGTGTCCCAAACCTTTTTTTTTAGCTGGGCCATACACAGGAAAATATGGGCAGCAGGTGGGATTATGTGCGTTCACTCGTCATGTTACTCGTCTGCCATTTTGGTTTGATGAGCTTTATTGTGAAGCCACCTTGGTTTCTCAAGCTTCTGTAGAAACAAGTACAATTCAGTCCAGTTATTTTGGAAACTCTTTTTTTTTTTTTTTTTGAGGATTTCTCGACTCCAATTATAGCTATCTCTGTACATTCACCATCGGTTCCTTCGGGAAATACAAAGATGAATCGAAGCATTAAGTCGAGACATGATCCTGACTTACCTCCATGAATGCTGCTCTTGAGGTTCAGTATAGCGCCGTTGCATTTCTATTGGTGATCATGAGTCGTTGCAGCCGTCATTCCGATCTGCAAACCATGAAATGCCATAGGATCATCTTTTTTGCCACAACAAGCGATATTGTAATGATCGATCAACCTTTACTCTGTTACTGCCCGAAGTCATGTAAATACCCACCTTCAAATAAAAGTAGGGGTGGCAACGAGTTTGTCTTTACGTTTGACCCGTGGTGGCCTGGCAACCATCCTGATTTATGGAGCACATTCTCCCCAGCTACTTGCAACTCGACCCTGGGTCGAGCAGGTGTAAAAGAGGAAAGGATGGATTGATGAAACATGCCTTTGATCCAAAAGAGAGTGAGACAGAAAGAGCGAGTGACTTGTCAAAAATGCCAGCAGCCTATTACTGAATAATGAAAGCGTTCGGCTGCCCTGGTACATGTAGACTCGCTCAGTGTGTGAACAGCATTGTTTGATTGGGACTCGGCTTTTGTTTAGAAATGTTTTCAGAATATGCAGCCGCAGCATGCTGAGGGGTGACTGATGCACTCTCCTGAGGACGGAGGATGTGGAAGACAGGCCCCATTATTGATTTATTGTTTATAACGTGGGCTCGCAGGCTGGGCGACAGTGAACATTTTTCCTTTGGGTTTATTTGAAAAGAGCGTGTCAAGCCCAGATTAAAAAAATCTCTTCTGCCAAGCAGGAACCATGCTGGTAGCTGTCGTCCTGCCACGTGATCCGCGAGGGACTTTAAATATCTAATTAAATTTCATACCAATAGTTAGTCGGGATGTTTCCCTCTGAACCACAGTGCTAATAGAAGGAGAGCGGATTGGGAATTTGCACGTCTGCACAGAATTTCACAGCAATCCATGCAATAGTCGGTGAGATATTTACGTCTGTACCGACGTGATTGATGCCCGGCTGACCTTGCCATGTATGCAGGCACGTAGATGCACTTGAATATGATGAGGTCAGACAGTTGCAGCCTCATATCACCTTCAACTGAGCAGATCTTGAGGACTTTCCTTCCCTCTCGTTCACTACAATCACATCAGCAGGGTGTCACTTCACAGGATGATGAGAGACCAATCACTCAATGGGTATATGGAAATTAGATTTGCATTAAAGCACATTCAAACAAAAAAAAAGTGAGCTTTTCCTTATTGCTGTTAGAACATAAACCAAGCTTTCATTGCCGCCATGTAACTCTGATGGAATTCATATAGTAAAGAGATAAGTGGCTATGCTATCGCCTCATGTGCAATTCCGATCTTGTAAAGGGAAACGGAATTAATTCTGACTGACTCATGAAAAAAAAGGGACAAGGAAATGTAAATGATTATTGTAGTCCAGGCCAGCTCCAATCAGTACTGTGTTGGCACAGTATTAACAAGTGAAGACTGCCCCATGGTACCTAGCCCACATCAAAGCTGAGAGGAGAAAACTCAAACAAGAAGCTGTTAGGCTTTAAAGACGATTGTAGGCGTCAATCTCACTCCTCGTCACCTTAAATCAACTCGAGGATCGGAATCGGAGGGTCTGGATTTTATTAGCTCAGTATTTTTAATCCCGTCTGCTATCTGGACTCGCTGTAAGCCTCATTCTATAAAGCTGGTTCTTGGCACCGAGCAGGGGCCAAGTTAAGCAGGCGAGAAACACATCATCACTCAGAGGAACAAAGACATTTTGTTTGGCACATATACTCTTCTTAACTCTGATCCCTGCTGCAAATCCAGAAAATCGTCCATTCTAAAAGAGTGCTGACGCCCCGGAGCTCCGGGGTCTGTTTGGTAAGCAGACACCTCTGCAAACCCAAGCACTTATTTCTTTACTGCATTTTATAAACAAAATACCAATTGGAGGTGTCAGAGTGCGGGGATGGAGGCTCCAAACGGAGGCCAGAGTTAAAAAGTAGATGTTTGTGATGGTACAGTACAGAATATTTCAGAAAAGAAAAGGATGGCAAATACCAAGGTCAGCAGTAGGATGTGAACAGAAGTTACAGAAGAGATGTCATGCAGGACTTTGACCGGAAAGATAATCTATGGATTGCTGCTGGAAATCAACAATAAACTACACAAGACTAAATGGGTGGAACAAGCAAGGGCACATTGAGAGACTGAGACTAAAGATGGACAACAGCAACAATATGTTTTGTCAGAATTTTATAATGATGCACATTTTAACAAAGACTAATGGAAAGGCTGTATAAAATACCGTAATGATAAGAGACTCCAGCATTGCACTAAAGCATTTAGAAATTCTTCTCTCGCTCTTCGTCTGCATATAAATGCTACAACGGCTTTATTTTTGCTTTGCCTGATGCATTTAGTTCCCGAAGTAATTTGTTACCTCTGACTCAGTGGAAGGCAACATCGTGTCGTCAAATTTACTTTCGTACCAAGTTTATGAGATCCATGCTGCACAGCATAGCAGATGATAAACTTTTAAGACTGTTAAAATCATACAATATGAAGAAGCCTCAATACACACCCAGGGATTGAGACGTTGATGGGACCTTGTTGGAAACAGTCTGTGGAGCAACTGGCCACTTGTGGCAGTTGTTGAAGGAGCAGGTTCCTAAAACAAGGCGACACTTTGTCACAACAAACAAATAAACAAAAACAGGCTACAAGAGAAAAACAAGATGCCAGTGATGTAACAACAGAGCAGCATTGGTCAGGTATGCTGGTGGGGAAAGACATTGGTGAACGGTGTAATAAATTGGTGTGTAAGCACTTCACCTCAATGCAACAACACTCTGTGCAAACATGCAAACTCCACACAGGTATGGAGTCTTCATGTTCTCACTGTGCAAATATAGGCTTATTACAGAAACTGCAATTTCCACCTCCAATTCAAAAAACAGGTTATTGGTGACACTAAAATATCCAGCAGTGTTAAATATGTGTGACACTTTCTGTTTTTGGCCTGTGATGGACTGGTGACCAATTCTGGGTTGATCCTCCATTCGCCCATAATCAGCCGGCTCTCGCCTCTGCTGAGTGACAGCAGTGAAGTCAGATGGATGGACATTACTTTTTTCATCAGTTATAATGACCTCTTTGGTCGAGGCAAATTTATCCAGGTCCAAAAAGATAAATTGCTGGAATCTGCATCTTTTTTCCATAATGGTGGCATTAAGGCGGATCAGGCCAAATGTGTTGGACATTAGTTGAGAAAGTGGAAAAATTATGCCGCTGTTAAAGAATTTTTGATATATCCACTTTTTTTTTATATAAATGACTAAAACATTTAATTTTAATACATGGAATAATTATTTGATCAAAATTCATGTCACATCATATGCAAATATCTTTCTACCTTATCTCTTTTATTTAGTTGCCCCTCATGCTGCACTGTGTTCAATCTTTACCTTTAGGTTGAAGGAGAACGATTCAAATGTATTTTCTTCTTTCAACAGGAGGGACGTCCGGTGGGAAAACTAGCCGTGTCTACAACGCATTTTGTAACTTGGTGTGGCGACCCACGTAGAAGAGAACAGCTGTACACACAGTCCTATTAATTTGATAGGTTTTCAGAGAGCTTTAATTGTTGAGAGACATTTAAATCAATAGAGACCCAAATGAGGAAACGGCCATTAGGGGTAATTGAGTGAGCTTAAATGTTACAGTGTTCGCAATGAGGAAAAGCTGATAAGTTGAAGAAATATGTGACTCCATCATGACATCATCATTTAAAGTGAGTGATTATGCCATTAGATCTACTAGAGTATCCTCCAGAGACGCTGCAGCAACTCGGGCTGGATGTGATGCAGGGAGGGATTTTCTGATGAGATCACTGGATGCTTTTTCTGATGAAACATGGAGGTGAGCGGGTTTGAGGTGATCCAGCACTGAAGTGACGGCTGACGGCAGCAGAGTATTTCCTGTTTTTCTCTCTCTCTTTCTTTTCAGATTGTATTGATTACTTTTAATGCTCTTCTCGTGGCTCCAGGCTCCAGACTGTATTTCAGAGTTGATCTCGCTCTGGACCAACCTATGAAGTGCCTGAAGTCCTCAGACCCAAAACCTGAGGTCCGTCTGTTTGTGTCGATATTCGAGATCGGAGGCAAGCACAGCTGAGGACTGCGCTCGCAGTGTAGACTTTTCCTCATTATTTAAATTTAACGGCAACAAAATAATTAACAAACTTCAAGGCAATATTTGATAGTTTCATGACAAAAGTGAAAAATACCTTGAATTAAGGAGGGCCGAGTAGCAAAAAGATAGTAAATTAATTTAATTCTGGTACAAAGAGGTACATTATGAATATGGTCGCTAATTTTTACAACTAAATGTTCTGAAGACAAACAACCTGACTTTGCCGTAAAAGTTTCCTTCCAGACCCAAGTTGGCAAAAGCTCGTCGCTTCTTTGGCCGCGCGGTTTCTGCAGCTCTGAGCAGTTTGTTTGGACAAACTCACCTTGAATGGCTTTTATCCTCCTATCCATCCATGTATCCGCCCATCCATCTTCTCTATTGCTTTTTTCCAGTTCAGGGTCGCGGGGGGCTGGAGCTGATCCCAGCTGACAATGCACAAAGGCAGGATACACGACGGACAGGATCGCCAGTCCATCACCGAGCAAACGCAGAAAGACGCTCACATTCAGAGTCATCAGAAGAGTTGAGAAAACCCACTTATTGCACAGAGAGAACATGAAAACAGAAACCCCCACCCCACCTCGTACCAGTATTCCGGCTGTGAGGCCATGCTGGATCATGTTATTGTTTAGAGTGTTATTGTTCAGTTCGGGTTTCACTCAAGGTTGATAAATCCAATGCTTCATTTGCTGATCAGTTTTGGCTCTCAGTGATCTGTTATGTGAGAATTGCAGGTATTTTTTATTTGAGATCTTGTCATCTTCTTTGTAATGTTTGCATTTTGGCCGGTTGTCCCCGTGTAGATCCCCTGGAGGCGCTACAACAGGCCCCCATGGCTTATGTTTGATGCCACTGCAGTGAGCCCATGAGATGAGTTGGGAACCAGATAGAGGCGGAAAAAAAGGACTGCAAATCAATAGTACAAGCATAAATATTCCTGATTGTATTTCAGCTCTGTGCTCTGCTATACATTGCATTTCTTTTTTCTTTTTCAGAAAATGATGAGAACTTGATGTGTCTATACATACTATAAATTACATTTTCATATTCCCAGAGCCTGCAGTCTATAAAAGTTTCCTGTCACCCTGCAAGCCTAACAGTGGGTGGTGGAGGATTTAAAGCACCTACTGTTCCCATTCAGCTGTTGTTGAGAGCAGTGCACTGATTTTTACTGAAAAGCAGCCGTCAAAAAAAAACAAAAAACCCTTAACGACGAGTTGTTGACAGTTTCATGGAGAACACAGCTGGTCTGAGAGCCGGCTGATGTCACAGATAATTGAGCCGCAGTCGCTCGGCTCTGTGTAGCTTCCTTTGTTGTGCATCAGACAAAGTTCATTGTGCCACCAGCCCGATGAAGACCTCGCATGGAATCAGCAGTGATGTCATAATAAGGGTATATTAATGTAAGATAATGGTGTCAGTGAATGTATTATTACCAATTGTGTGTAATTGTGGTTTTGAGAGTAATTGTGGTTTATTACAGCTTCTGTCTGACAGTGTTTTCACAGACTCAGTCTTCAGTTATTTCGGTAATAACAACACCGCAGTGATCAAGTTAACATTACAGATGTGCGAATGCACTTGAACACATCCAGGAGACAAACAAAGTCTGTCAGTGATCTCACTGCCTGCTTCAGACAGAGACGGACTTAATTCATGTTTAGCAGTCTCGCTGTGCAGAATGTTGTTAGTTTTGTAATGAGCAATTATAGAGGTATGCAGGAGGAAGTCGTAAAATCTAAAAATAGGTTGGCTTTTTTTCTTCTCTACTTTTTGCCACCAGGAGTGCCTCAAAGTGGAGCAGTGTTCTTCTTTTGATTTGGTAAAGTAAATAAAAGGTGGGCTGCACAGTGGTTAGCAGGGTGCAGAGTGATAATGTCCCTGGTTTGAACCCAGGTTGGACTGAGCCTTTCTGCATGTTCTGCCTTTGCATGTCTGCGATTTCTCTGTGTGTTCTGTTGTGAGTGACTGGCTTTAGTGAATCACGAGTTTTAATCGAAAGCTATAGAAAATATATGGTTGTGAACTGTGCGGCTACTGTTATTGCTGGTTGTGTATTTAGTAATTACTGAATTCCAGTAGAAGAAGTTGTAAAATCTAATCATAGGTTGGCGTTCTACACCGTCGGTTCTCAAGAAGGAAACATAGCCATGTTGTAGTAATGCTTGAAGGTGGAGTCGTGGTTAGCCCTAATGAGGTCAATTGTTCATGAATGCTCGTCTGTGTCAATGATTGTTTCAGTAATAGCCATGGATGTCTCACAGGAGACACTAAAATAAATCCTTGGGAACATCACACTGTCACGATAACTCCTGGACATCCCAAACATACACTTCCCCACTTGAACATTCAACCTTTTCCAGTTTATTCAAGGTCAACTCTGAAGCTTGTTGAGCGTGACAAAGAACTTCAAAGTTTGATGTAGTTTGTTTTTAGCCAAAAATTGGATTTTTGCTCTTGGCGACTGTCCATTCATCATCTATCTTCCAAACACGCTTCATCCAAGTCGGGGTCGCAGGGTCTGGAGACGCCTTGGCAGTTGCAATCAGCCTCGGCAATTTTTCGTTCAGTCCAAAGCGTGGTCGCTTCCTGATGTAGGACCATTGATTTAAAAAGTTTATTGCGGACATGTGGGCAACAAAACGATAAATAAATAAGGTAAATACACAAACAAACAAAAAACATAACAGATAAAGCAAGTAAAAATAAGATGACTAAATAAATAATGGGCCAACATACTTGAAAAGGAAAGCAAAACGTATTTACGTCATTCATTCCACTGGAGTTTGTTCTGTACATATTCACCCGTGTCAACAGCCCGTCTTCCTCCCTGTACTTTGTGAACACCATTGTTTTGTACAGTTGTTTTTTTGTTTTTGTTTTTTTTAACTGGGTCGTATTTGGCCGCCTCCAATCCGTTCCACAATCTCACTCCACATATAGAAAGACAAAATGACTTTAGTGTTGTGGGAAACCTTTGTTTGTTTCAACTTGAAATCCCCTTTCCAGTTATAACCCCCAACTCTGCTAAAAAATATATATTTTGGGAATATTTGTAGGAAGTTGGTTGTTTATTGCTTTATACATGATTTGTGGTGTTCGAAAATTTACCAGGTCAGTGAATTTTAGTATTTTTGATTTTAAGAAGAGTGGATTTATGTGATTTATTTATTTTTGTAGACCTGGTAGTCGCTGTAGTGAACCCAAACCTCTGCCCAGTAAATTAGATGCCAGTCAACACTATAAAATGTGCAGTGATTTGTGGTCAAGAATGTTTCACTTAATTGATTACTGAGATGTTTCTTGAATATCTTGTTTTATGTGAGATTTCCTATTCATTTGATCAATTATAACACTGAGAAAGTTACATTCATGTACTCTCTCAATTTCCACATTTTACCATTGCCAAGTACCATGAATTTAGTTCTATTTAAGTTTAATGATAATTTGTTGATGTGAAATCACTTTTTTAGATTGCACATTTCAACACTGATTGTTCTCAATAGCGTCTATAAATAATAATCTATAAAACAACCCCTCCTCCTCCTCCTCTTCCTCCACGAAAAAACCCATTGTACGTTAAGGTGGAAACGACTCACGGTTTTCCTGGGCGGTCGTCAAACTACTGACCCAAGCTGGAGTATTGAGGCTCGGGTGCAGAAGATGTGTAGTGGCGCTGGAATTCGTCCCAATTCAGTTCACACGTCTGTTCGCTCACGCTCCAGAATCATTGTGCATAACTGAGATGTTGTTGGACTGCTTTATTCCTGCTTTGTTTGTTCACAGCAGTGCGATGTCAAGCAGTTGAAGGACTCTTCCGTGAGATTTGGTTCAACTTTATTAGTCTGTGATGCTCTGTGGTCTCACATTAACCACATGAACCACCTGCTCAGTTTGGCTTCAAACGCAGTCTCTCAGTTAACCTGAACAATTGCTTTCAGTAACAATTTTTTTTAAATGCAAAGCTTGGAACACAGTGGCTTTCTGTCAAAGGAACCAGGGTCACGCTATCTTTCATTTCGCTATTAAAAAAAAAAAGCATAATCCCCGTGGCACTATAATCATTAACCTTTAGTTTTTCCAATAATGGTTCAGATCAGAAGTGCAGCCCTGAAGTGAAGGCCACTGATCCTTGATAGCCCAGACTAAGGGCTACAAGGCCACTAGTGAATGACTTGGCAAGGAAAGCTAAATGCTAATTAAATAACTCTGCATTACTATTAAGGGTACTACTTAAAGGTAATTAACTTGACACTAATGGAGTCTGTCTGCACGGCACTTTCCCTCATCACTCTTTGTTACGCCCCTAACAACAATATATTTTTAACTGCATGGTCATCAAGGTAAATTGTCATTGCCACCCTTCAGCCTGTGGCCATTTATAAAATCTGTGTTTGACGACTGGCAGGTTTTTTTGTACAGAACCTCTATGAAATATTCCATGCAGGATGAATAGAAAGCGATCAAGCCCGAACTGTAATGTATGCCACATATACCTTAAAACAAACCAATGAGAGACCTCTTCTAACTTTATCTTCAATTGATAACACTCTGGAATTAATTGCCTTTGCCTCTGAGCTGAGATAGTCTAGTCAAAGTCTTGGGTTCCTTACTTTCTCCTCACTTTGAACTACTGCCGTCAGGCTCACAGCTGCCACAAATGGCTTCAGGTTGAGCAATGATATAATACCCATCGAAAATATGCAGAAATTGTATTCGGGAGACACTATATTTCTGCAAGGGGAAGTCTTTTATAGTACAACTGTGCCGGGACAGTGATGTCATGTCTTTCAGCAAACTAATGGGCAGTGTGTCAATAGGACGTCTGTTCAGCTACACGGCGCAAAGAATAATGTTTCCTCTGGAACATCGGGTATCCCTCGGCACGTCCGTGTGAAACCCGCTGCAGCAGCAATGGAGAGAATGGCAAGTCCACAGTCTCCGCCCCGCCTCCCACTGCCGCTGCTGCCTGCGGGGTTCAGCCCGCTGTGATGACCATTAGCGTCTGGCTGAGGCTGCAGGAGATAACAGGTGATTTAAGGCCCTGTACCCCAACACAGCCAGAGAGAAATGGACGGCTGCTGCTTATCTCTCCCTCCGCCATACTCCACACACTTTTACATTAGGCTCGCCTATTCAAAGCCATCTGTCTTCCCAGTCAGGGTTTGATAAAACCCCCTGCGTGCTTCACGAAGGGGGAGGAGCAGGAGGGCCGAGGAGACACACGCCGCCACTCTGCCTGCATACTTATACCCACAGCAAGTCAGAGGAGCACGGAGGAAGTCGACAACACCGCACTGGCTGAATACTTTATCCATGCTGACTTAAGAGCCTGGGGTGACACAGTGGGACTCAACAACAATAGCTGAGCACAGCACACAAATAGATACTGTACCTGGTCGTAAAAGAAAGACCTGAGTGTGTAACATCACCCCTGGACTAATTGCAAATCAATGGTCTCGGCGAGATGAATGTGGTGGGGATAATAATCGCCTTGGGCTGCAGTTCATCAAGCATTCATGAACAGTGCTGTACACTAATCACAGTTGGCGCCCCTATGAGGACGGCAAAGATGATATCATGCCTCAAAAGAAAGAAAACATTACATGTCAATAACAGCTTTCAGTCTTAGACAATGACAGAAATATCACTCCAACTGATTGTGCAGAAGGCTTTGGCATGTCTATAGTCTGCTGATTAAATCTTAATGTCATAACATATTGAGCAGCCTCCAGGAGGAAACGGGGATTACTCCATCCTTCTTGGATGTGCATATGTGTGGATATATCTGCTTTCTTTAGGGCATGCGAGAAAAATGCCTGTTATCTTAAGGAAAACACACTGAAGATCTGCAGGAGATTGGCTGTGAAGAATTCAGATGTGTAGCGGGAGTTGTATAATTGCCTCGTGTTTGCTGATGTTCCCGCCGTGGAGACTAAGTGGGCAGTGGCTGGCTTCCTTTGGTCCTTGCTCTGTAATTATGGTGTCATTGTGTGACAGCAGAATAGCCTCGGCAACAACTTAAGGACAGAAACTTCCCTTGTATCTGGACAAACTGAGACAAGAGTGGATTCTCTTTCATGCTGGACCACAAGAACGGGTCAAACTATAAACATCTGCTACGGACTAAACTTACATCAATCGTTATCTGAATGCTGCAAAATTCACATATATACTGGACATTCATTTGATTTAAATTCTTCATGTCCACTTGATCAGGCTAAAATGCCAGTGTGTTTGAAAACTGCCAACTAAATCCAAAAGAGAGCTGCACCTCAAGGGGTCTCAGTTTACTTCCAAAGTAGCTCTTGAGCCTTTTGATAGAAATACAAATGCAGGGGAAAAAAGAAAATCTGTCTAAGTGCAGGATTGTGCCAGGCACCGGGTGTGCCATCTCCACGAAGAATATCTCTATTTGTCTGAGCAACACCGGAATTCCTGCAGTTCTGCATTGCATTAAAAAAAAGCATAATCATCACAATAATCAAAATGCATTTAGTGCAGCAGACAGCGTGATGGCATAAGATTGAACAGCTCTGTCGCATTATATAGATAAAAAGAAAGTCAGCCTATGTACCATCTGTCAGACAAAATATAATCTTTTAAAACACTTTCCCGCTCAGGCTGAAGTCATAAAAATAAATACACTGACAGATTGCAGCTAGTTCAATACTAAACGAAAACATTATCCAATAATAATAATCATTTCATTAATATTTTATACAACTTTTCTTCAATGCAGGGTGGTTGGGTGCTTCCAGAGCAATAGACGACCCCGGGCTAAAGAACACCCTGCATAGGTCACCAGTCAATCAAAGATAGACAGCAATGTGTAGCTCCACACAGATACGACCAGTCCACACTCAGACTCACCATTCGCTCTGAGTCAAGAGCCACTGCAACAATGTCAACACTATAAATGGATGTCGACGGATTAATTCTTGCTATAGGCTTGTCCGCTATTATCAGATCTGTCATGTCAGGAACCCGTGTTGTCAGCTCTCCCACTTTGAGCTTGAGACACATGCATTTTTCTTTGGGGGTCTTATTGTTTATATCAGTGATATGGACCACATGTCATCCGTATCTATAAGGCTCACTTCAAGCCACTACATAATAGACCCATGAGGGGGATTCCTGATATATTGTGGTTGTTGCAGACATTGTAAAGTGAAGGGGTCCCAGCATGGTCATTGATATGGACCAATGTCTGTTCTATCCAGAGGCCCCCTTCCAGTTAAGGGTCCTAGGAAAGTGCTGTAGCCAAATTCAATGGTTTTTTACCTGCAGGAGTGAAATTGTTTAAAAACCAATGGTATGAAATCAGCCGTCTCTTGCTCAAATGAGCCTGAAAAAAATCACTTGACCATCAAGAAGCTGCCTGGTTACCTGTGTTGTCTTATTGTCTTAAAAAAAACTGTAGTGGATCATCTTTATTCAGCATGAGGCTAAAATATGCAGCCACACTTGGCTTTTTGTAAGGATGTTGTGAGGTGTTACAATGCACTACACTAAATACAATAATTAGTTATCATGTCTGACTCCTAACCTGGAACTAATCACGGTGGCGCTTCAAGCCAAATGCTAAAATCAGCATGCTAAAATGCTCACATTAACAAAGGTCGCATGCTGAATTTTACCATTAGCATAATTTTGGTTTAGTTTTTCAGCACTTGAACATTTGTAGGAAGCACCAAATGCACAATAATGCATAACTGAACATCGAGGAGAGAAATTTCTGTGTGCGATGGGAATGTTATTAGTTTTGTTTGTGTGCAGCCATAAATCAGAGTATTGAACGCATCAAAATTTCATGACGGTGCAAAGGAAAGTGAGGAAGCCAGTGTTGTTACAATTCAATCTGATGGAGATGTGAATATGTATATCAAAAGGCTCTGGAATCAATCCTGCTGTTGCTGAGACATTTTAGCGTGAACTTAATTGGACGATCGACCATCTGACTCTGCCTAATGCTTGCAAGCCCGAGCAAAAAACATTAGAGAGCAGCCAGAGTCTCAATGCATCTATTCTTTCTGCCTCACTCCCCGTCTACTGCATCCGGTTCTGTGCCAAACAAATAATGCAAAAAGCCAAATCCCACATGCACTCCATGATGTATGATAATTGAAGTAGTCCTCTGGTGTTGAAGGCATCCATTAACACCCGGATAGAGATGCACCTCTATGCTTGTGGCAGTTCAGTGGAAAGGGAGTGACTTTAGCCAGTTGGCCGCTGAAGGGAACAATGCAGATTGTCTCTTTATCAAAGCACCTGTTGGTGGGTGTGCTACGCTTGGCATCAAATTAACATTTTGTCCTCAAAGTTAATGTGTCAGGAACAGAAAGAGAACACAAGATTTGAAAGAGTTTATCAAAGGAACTGAATCAGGTCAACCGGACATTTAGCTCATTGTCCAAGTGGCTTCATCAGCTGATGTTGTTTCCCTTGAATAGGCTGCCTGGTCTGTATCCAGTTGCAGAACAAGGTAACGCTGGCTCTGATATGAGGTGAGGAGTCAGAATACATGCTGTACAGGCGCAGACCAGTCAAATGGGCCCATACTGACTGCTGTCCACCACCGAAATCAACACCGAATTCAACGTTTCTGACATCATGTGACACCAGAATGCATTACGGAAGGAGTGCAAGCCAGTGTCTTGAGAGGAGCTTTGAGTCTTCCACGTTTAATGTTACTTCAGCACGCTCCACCTAATTAGAAATATACATGATGTTTATTGAAGGCAGTGGCCCCATTGAACAGGATAATGTCGCCCCGAAAGCAAACATGCTTCAGTAATTTACACATTATAAAGTGAACTGATGATTTGGCATCTGAATTCCTTGGCTTCAACCAGACACCACAGCGCAGAGGTCAACTGGAGTTCCAGATATATAAAATATCAGAGGGTATAATGTTATGGTATGATCAGTGTATGTATCCCCCATTTTGACCCACCCCCACCAAAAAAGAATAAAACCTCATGGACCTGATTTCTGGTTAAATCCTTCCATGTCAGCTTGACTGCACAGTTTAATCATATGTTAATTGAGGCCCATGTATCCGACACCGTCCTGCAATTATCCAGTTAATATTGGGGGAAGCAGGTGTTAAAAGAGCCTTGGATGAAAGGTATTACCTGTAAGCCTTATTATGAATAAGCCCTAATGCTCCCATCCATGTTAGTCATCAGAGTAATTCTACAGGGATATTTTCTCCATCACTTACTTTTGTTTCTCTTTTAGGGGGATTAAAGCAGAATGCTTTTAGCTGTTTTGGGGTTTTTTTTCTCCAGACTGTAACTCTTTGATTCACCAGATTACTAAAAACCTGATACAGGAACAGGTTTATTTTTTATGTTTCAAAGCACAATATTTTTGTCTTGTCTACAGCCTCTCTATCCCTATAAAGTGGGTTTGAGAGGAGTGTCGGGGCTTTTGAAGCTTGGCTCGGTGAAGGTTTTATGATTCCAAGTGGAGCTTTTTCTTCTTCTTCTTTTTTTTTTTTTTTTTTCAAATCTTTGCTCCCCGCCCTCGTGCATATGGGTAAAGTCATGGAGTCCATGGCTGCGATTAGACATGCAGTTAGATTATTGCTTTGAGCTGCAGTCCCCCTGTGATAAAGATGGCGTTGCCCTTGACCCGAGTGTCGTCCTGGGTGAGGCGCACGCTGCAGGATTTACTCAGCCTGTGTTTGTGTTTACATATGTGACGATGAACTTGCCTTTTGGGAAGACTGCAGGTGCACATCAGCGCTCGGATGAGCCCTCGCACACATTTGTAGCTTTCATCCTCTTTGTGAGCGAGAAAGATTTCATATCGCCTCTTTTATCGCCGTCTTTTATCCCAGTCACATGACCCCCCCCCCAGAGTTGTCTATTGTTAGTGCTGCACGTTGTGCATTGGATCATATTTCAATGTGGCTTTGGTGGCAGTATTTCCAAGATCGATGGGCGATTTTGTTGCCTTTGTGGACACTTGTGAAAGGACGTATAACATGCACCTTTCTGCTTTGTTCCAGCTGTGGTGAAATTTAACTCTTGACACACATTCCGGTGAGTGTCAAATCACAGCTCAGCGAGTAGCCTTCCTCACAAACCAAAGCCTTTTCAAAAAAGATGCAAGCCTGCAGCACCCCCCCCCCCCCCCCCAACCACTGCATTAACCAACACGAGTCAATTGAATGCCGTTTCACTTTGCATGTTGATTTGAGGAGCGCGCAGACAATGAATGAACCGCCGTATTCTTACTCCCGTGCCCTCTGTTCAAAGCAACGAGACCTCGCCTGTCGCCCTCTCTCAGCATGAGGGAGGGTTGAAATTACGAGCAAGTATTTATTAGGATGCCTGAGCACGCTGTTCATCAGCTGCACAGTGGGGGTTATTTCATTCCCAAGTTTAGCGGAAAATTCAGGTTATTCATATCATCCCAGATGTTTGCCAATTTACTTAACATCCATAACATATCCGCAATAGCCCGAAGCAAACAAGCTCCCTGGCTAATCAGAGGTTACTCACTGAGAGGCTGCTTCGAATGCCGCCGCTTTCCGTGCAATATGACATAATTCTAATGTAACCCCGCCAAAGGGGAGCAGAGTAATGTTTCTGAGAGGAACAGACTCCACATAGCAAACACCTTTTACACTCTCAGCTCTTCAAAGGAGTGTTTCACCCAAATTACAACAGCCTATTTTCTCACCTTTAACAGCATTGCACCTCTGAGTGCAGTGCTCACAGTAATACAGAGAAACGGTCTTTATTTTTTTTTCTATTTTATTCAAACAATGGGCGAGTACAAGAACATACCTGTCACACAGACAAGACCTACAGCGCGTGGGGTGGGGGGTGGGGGGGGACTTGTCACCATTCGATAATGTACGTGACACCGAGATTACATTGTGACAGGAACATGCACGCTGTTTGCACATGATTGAACACTTTTGAGCATATTTGCTCCTCGTCAGCGACAGCGGGAAAACAGCTAACCATAATGTGACAGTACAACCAAAAATGGAATTCAAGCTGTGTGCACCAAATATTTAGAAGAAGCTTTCAGAAAACTGCAGCATGGCTCCAACTCTCAGTTGAAGACCTTTCAGTTTGATGTGGAACTTCAGTAAAGTGATCATTTTATGTACTTTTTGTTGTCGTTTCTTCATCTTCCAGCATTCAGTATATTATTCATGATAATTCAATAATAAAGGTATGGATTTGGGTCGATTGTTGCCGAGTTAATTAAACTGAAATGGCAATTAAACCAACTTCTGGCATGAAACAAAACAAATGTCATGAAAAGAGAAGATTAGATATGCACCTTTAGCGCTGATGACCCTATTTGCGATGTTAAATTAATTAATTATTTAAGTCCTGTTTACACATTTACTCCTGGAAATGGTAACCTTCCATTGTGCTTTGGCCGTTCATGTGCACCAAAAACCATTAAGAGCCACTGAAAACTGAAGATTTTCAAAAGTCTTCCAGAGCACAACATTTACAAAATGCATTATTCTGTAAATGGGGACAACTCAAATTTTCTGACATGTGGAATTTTGTGCATGTCACACTGTGTTTGTCGGATATAGTTCTCCTGGGAAAATATAAGATATGCAACAGAACATTTTCTTTTCATGTGTTTGGGAATTTGAATACATTTTCAATGTACACTCCAGAGCAGGGCTCTGCAACCTGCTGCTATGGAACTACATGTGGCTCTTTAGCCCTTTTGTTGTCACTCCCTGAAGCTTTCTCAAGATTATATGTAAATATACATTTGATCCTTTTTTCTTTTCATTTACACAACAGTCATTTTCATAAGTACTCTTATCATTAGCAAAAAAAAATTAAATAAAATAGAACAATAACTAAAATGGGGAAAACTACTCAAATAACTTTTTTAAAAAAGGCAAAAATTTCTAAAAGAAAAATGTTTGAAATAAAAGCATGCAAAACTGCTTAAAAATAGTTAAGACTGCTAAAATATCAAAAGTGTCTAACAAATAACTGTTGATCCTAAATGCTGTAGTGTAGACCTCTGCTCTCGTGAAGTGGTTTACACTCTCACCTCCCAGGTAAGATATTCCCGTTTCATTTCCAGGCTCTGGTGTTTTTTTGTTTTTCTATGTATGAAATACTACATTCCAAACTGTGTGTGCTGTGATCAATACCGTGACCTCAAAGTTTCTAAAGACTGTATGGAGGATGGATGGACGTTAAACAAGTCTTTCTTCATATTTATCATTGCAGGCATCCTAAATGAAGCAGCATTGAAAGGTGTAGTGATCTTTGTATCTCCTGTTGGTTCTTAAATATCACAACTGACACTATTAAATTGTTGTGTTATTTTTCATCCGTTGATTACAGAATTCTTTTCTTTTTTTAACACTCCACTGTAAAGCACCTTTTGTTTCCCCTGGGTGACAGTTTTGGGGATATAACTTATAAAGCAATCTATGGGCGTGATGCATGCTAATGACCACGTCTCACAAACGAGCATTGCCTCCTGAACAGGTGTCATTCATCAAGCTGAACTGAGTGTTTGTGTTGCTTGGAGGGTTTGTGAATGCAGCTCGACACACTCAAAGGAAACTTTAAGGCAAATGCTAAAGATAAGGTAAGAATGCACCACTGTTCTTGAATTGCATCCACTACATCATTTACTGGAGATAATCAGCGTTTTTTATTTTCTCATATGCAAATGCTCTCATGGAACTTTGGATTAAAGGAGGCAGAGCAGCATGAGACAGATAGTAGGAAAAGAAAGTGGTTTTTTTTTTTTTTTTTGCTGTTAAGGTTCAAAATCAAGTGTGTATATAATTAGTCTCTATCGAATGAGGACAATGCTTAAGGGTTTCACTTTGACTTTTGCCGATCAACATAAATATGAAGTTACACTGAGAGCACACCGTATTTGACAGTTCACCAAGGATAATGAGATGCAAAGCAGTAATGTGCAGGACCGTGTCTTCTGATTGTCACAGGATTAACTGAGTTGAGCTTTTATTCAACGAGCGCCTTTTTTTTTTTTTTTGCTGAACAGACATTCCTCTGCATACTTGCCTTTTTTTTTTTTTTTTTTTTTTTTTTTTAAAGCTCTGCTCCACTTCACAATCTGACTCTTATACAGTTGATATCCACCAGGGAGCTGCCTGCTGCAGCCTCAGTGCCCCACTGTGAGCCTTGGACAATATTGTGTTGGATTTAATAGTTTATTTCTTCCAAATCAATCACCATTTTATCTTTTTAACTGTTTCGGGTGTGTAGTGTCTACATGTTTGTCCACACATGCGCTTATAACCCTAGAACGCCTGATTCTTTCCTTTTTAAAATGGTCAAAACAAGAGTGAAGAGTAACTGAAGAAAAGCTGTTTGGCACTCGCAAGAAAGATTTGCAGATTTTTCTTAGGTGCTCAGCACTGCTGCTCATCACACAAATGCATGTTCTTTACATTGTTAAAAAAGGATCTAAAGTGATACATTACCATGAAACGTTGTTATACACAGAAATAATCGACCAAGCAGATATTTTTCTTATATTTTCTACCTACTTCATACATCAGATGTGTTCGTTTGCATATTTCCCTTGCCCAGGCACTTTTGTTCAGAAAGGTGTTTCATAAATTGATTGAAAATTTGATGCACAAAGGCCCTCTGACAGCAGAACCCTTTCTGCTCTTTTTATTTTAAATTTATTTGTAGGTTCTCCGGGCTGAAGATTGGTTCCTCTTCATTGTGCGACAGGACAAAATATTAAAGTAAGCTTCAGTCCCTCTCTGGATTAATAATGCAGTGACACTATTCAAAGTACATTGGCACCTCCATGTACAGGCTTTTCCTGCTGTGTTCCACGGTTTGCCACTCAGCTGACTTATGAGTTCATGACACAGAGGAGAAAACCCCGGCGGACGATCCCTGAAGACGTTCGGCTCCTCCAGTGTGTGCAGCAGGAGCAGCAGACAGAGCCTGCCACACGAAGGTGTCATGATCAATATTCTTGAGAGCGTCTGCCAGGCTCCTCTGAGATGAGGTAAAGACAGATCTTATCTACTCGGTGTGTGTGCATTTGGGGGAGGAAAAAAAAAAAGAAGTGAGGGTGGGGGTTGAGACGCAGGGAGTGAGTGAGCGAGAGAGCAGGAGAAAGACAGATGGAGCAAGAGCTAGATGGAGAGAGTTCGACACCGACTGAGCAGCCAGGCTCCGTTGGAGATAAATGTAGAGGGATGCACACTGAATAATTTATACACACCAAAAATAAAAATCAAAAAACCTTGTTCTTGCTCCTTACAGATAGATGAGTTTCCCGGGAATCCCAGGAGGGTTGCAGACAAAGTAGAGTGCGAGACTGTGCCGGGACGCAGCAGCACTTGGGTTTTACCTTTTATCCAGACGCCATTAGTGCTACATGACTCATAACTGGTTAATGAGCATTCATATTTCAACATGGGATATATTTTGATTAATTTGGCCTGTGTATTGGTGGAGGTTGCACTGTGCTGTAGTGGTTGGCGGGCTCACCTCACAGCAACAACATCCCTAGTTTGGCTCCAGCTGCGAGCCCTTCTGTTTGGGGTTTTTCATATTGTGCCCATGGGTGCCTGAGTTTTTTTTTTTTCTTCTCCAAGATATAGTACTTTCTTGCCACAGGCCAAAACATGTGCTGAACATGGTGAAATTAAATTGCCCGTAGGTGTGATTGTGAGTGCATGTGACTTTATGTCTTCCTGTGTTTGCCCTGTAATGGTGCACCTCTGGCCCCGCCTGCTACCATCAGTGGTATAGAGTGTTAAAGATGGATGGATTTGGAATTAACTGATGAAGAGGTTTTTGTTTCAGAAGTTCGCTTTACACCTGTGGGCTGATAAGAGGTGTCCAATTGTTGCTCACTGACGGTCACAAACAGAAAAATATACAAACTACTCCAAAGTACATTATTGTTTTCTGGACTTGCTGCAGTTTGGGCCCCTCCGCTGTATATGAACAGTATACACACAGCACTAAGTTCTGCTTTCAATCTGCTATAGTGCTAAATTAGAAATGCATTTTTATCCACATTGTAGATACCTAATTTAAATGTCAACAGCACTTTATTTACAGTCTGTAATTATGAACCATCTGTTTCAAATCTGGCTACAGTCTATTTATAGTTTATTGGATTTATTGTTGGCGAGCTCAGCATATGAGGGAGTCATATCTTAAATTAAAGACACTGAATAACCTTCTTAAATGCATGGTTTGTGTTTGTTTGCAAAGTAAATTGATATATCCCTTTACACTTTGCATAAATTTTACACTAGCCTCCTCAGACTGAGCCTTTTAAAAAGAAACCCTTTTTACCTCATGTAATATATATATATCTACTGCACTGCAAGCACAGGGAGGCCCCTGAGCTGCTGCAGGTCCCTCACTACATGTGCGCAAAGTGCAAATCGGATGTTTTGACCACCAGCAAACCTGATTGTCTCATGAATTCTTACTACAGGTGTGACCTTTCAGACAAGCCTACAAGAAGGGGATTAGAGAGCTGTGATTTATTTTTCCCACCTTCTATCGCAAAAGATGCATGTTTGACCCTGGAGAGACAATCAAACAAAAGTTCATGAAATGATCACACATTTGAGACGTTCTCATGTCATCTGGAGGACATCTGAAACAAAAAAACTGATCACTTATGACTTTGTATAAATTACAGCTATAATATGTATTCTGCTCATCTTTCAGTCATGCCTATTTCTGCAGTGAAATATAGTTAAAAATTTAGCCTGCACCGTCGCAAAATATACTTATTTACTTTTTGATTGGAAGATTAGTAATACTTGTGTACAAAGATCTGAACTGAAGTCGTAATAAAGACATGGTGCATTGAGAAGATGTGACAACTGAAAGAACAAAGCTGCCGCTGGTGAACAGTTTCTATTCCTTCCACATTATCCACACGGCAAACGTTCTGTGTGGATTCATAAGACCTTGTTTACTTTGTGAGTCCTGATGGCTTCATTTTACATTTGCTTTGAAAAGACGGTTAAATGTGGGGGGAAATAACTAATTCTGTCAGTAGGTTCAAAGAAAAGGACTTTGTACTTCTCGAGTATCCTAACAGTATTTTTTCTATGTTATGTTAACACAAATTGAGCAGTAGGAGTTGTATGAAAGTTTTTTTTATTTTTTTCTGGGGGTGTAAGAAAAGAGGCAGTGGAGCCCTTTTTGCTGGTTCAGAAATGTCACTCTCTGCCTCGGGTTAGAAACTTAAAATGTCACTCAAAGAGGCACCAAATCCAGGGATTGCCCCCCGACTACTGAAGAGCCAGGACTCCTCCTGGTGCGCTTCGCTGCTGTGTCACAGAAGCTGTGCAGTGACATGTGGGGGGGGGGGAGCTTGTGAGGTTGATAACATTTCTACTTACATGGTGGGATTTTACTGGCAACCCGATGACTCGTCTTTATTTGGACGTTTCACCTCCAGAGTTGAAATCTTTTCACGTTACTGCAGGTCTTGATGCTTAATTCGGATTTCTAGCCGAGATCCCACTTGTTTGGCCGATCATTCAAACTACAATATACATGTGGCCTCTATCACGCTGCAGTGTGAACGTGGCGTCTGTTCCTTCCAGATCAGTGGTTTTTAAAAGTGTGGGCGGGTGAGTTTGAACAATGGTCCATCTGTGTCTAAACCATAGTGCCAAGTCACAGATGTGACTGAACGTAAATGGAGCCTCCCTTTCATGAAAAATATCAAACTGCAACAAGATGGTTTTTGCCTGTAAATTGTAACGGCAGGTAATCAAAATCATTCAATAATATTTTGTATCGTGAAAAGGAGTCTCGGAAGGGAACGATAAGGGGTACCCCCCCACACGCGCGCGCGCACACACACACACACACACACACACACACGTTGAAATTCCTTGTTCGAACCTGTATTTTGTAAGAAAATGATAAATGGCCTCCACTCATAATATGATCGATCACGTTCACCTACCCACACACATCAATAGCGATGGTTGCATGCAAGATGCTTTCACACCAGGAAGAGCAACGTCTGGGCTCAGCGTCCTGCTCAAAAGACAGTCGGGCAGAGATTTGAGCTGGAAAATTAGACTGAAGGATAATTGTCCTTACCAGCTTACCTCAGCTCCCACTCAAAACCATGATTCTCATCTGCAATTATTTCTATTTTTTCTATATCTTTCTATATTTCCTCTGACATTTACAGTGTTTCCACAAGCAGCTCCAGCTGCGTTCATAATCTAGAGGTTAACATACAGATCAGACATAAAATTGATTTAAACAGTCTGTGATGATCCGTGATGATGCATTTTTCATGAGAACATGCTTGGATCATTTCGGTTTTTCTTCATCTGATAACAAGGAATTATTTCCATGTGGCAGCTTCGCATCAGGACTTATTTAATCTGAAATGCAAAGTTGGCACTTTCGGTCGCTAATTGAAAGTTTTTCTGTTTATGATCAAGCGATTATGAGTAAAGATTTGAATTATGTATGTGGAGTCACAGTTCAGGCTGCACATTTTAGAATATCACACTTCTTAGAACAAATGATGCATTCTTCAATTCCAGCTCTCCTCAGAAGTGTATCAAGTACAATATTTATGAGTAAAAACAATATTAGAGCAAAATAGATTTGGGTTGCATCGTCAATTTTAATGCAATACCGCCATAAGGCAATTATCAGGTTCCAAACAAAATGAGCTCATTTTTATTCCCACCACCATATTTTAATGTTTTCTGTGAACATTCAAGACAAATATCCATTTAAAAAAGATATTAATGCTAAATCATCTTAACCAACATTATTCAGGCACATTGTGCTGCATGTTCAACTCTCAAATGCAGATTCAGATGAATAAAAGCAAGCAGACCATGAAATGTAGCAATCAAAGCAAAAGCAGTGAAGAGAACAGGACAAGACCAGTCATCTCCTCCTACTGGGTCCCATCAGGATGCTATTTAATCACTCCACATGGAGTCAAATCACGGTGAAAACTGCATTTTTAACCTTTTATTGGTATCAGGGGCAAAAAAATAAATTAAAAAAATTCGGACACGGCTCTTTCCACAGGAGCTGTCGCGTAGGTTTAGCTACAGTGCTTCAGTACAATTCTGACTCTTTGGAGGCTTAATCATCATCTTCAAGTGAGATGTGAAAACAAAATCTGCCAGATAGTTTAAAACTGACAATATTGCAGACATGTTACCACTTATAGATTCTATACACACCACACGGTCGAACCATTCTGCAATAAAAATGTTCAATTTGCAACAAAGCTCATTTAAATTTTCAAGCTGCATTGGCTGTATATTTAAAACCACACTGCCACTTGTAATAGAAGGGCCGAAATGGTAAAGTTACTAACTATAGTCACTCGTATCACTGAGAGACACAATGCTTTACTAGACTTCTAATCAAGCTGTAAATGATTCCGAGCACTTTCATTAGATTCCATTGAGATCACAGATGTCAGAAGGGTCGCTTCACAATTGTCACATTACATCAGATTTGAAGGTCTTCATATTCCAGCAAGCCTTTTTCTTCTGTATCCAGCGCACCGTTGTACCAGAACTGTACAATCACAATAACGCCTGTTCTAATCTGTTGGATCAAGCTTTGTTTGTCTGAGCTGCACTCCGTCGCCCTTGATTGTGCAATCCATCCAATGCATGACTGAATGCTTACAATCAATACCAATTTATATATAAAAAGTGTGTAAAAACTGAGCATATTTGTGGGTTCAGACTTTGAGTTTAAAAGTTTTATGAAAGAATTGAGCCACTTTCATGTGACTGACTTGGTAAACATTTAATAAACCATATTTATGGAAGAGTAAATGTCCATATCTTGGATTTGCAGATTCATTATATTTTACTGCACGTTCCTGCTGCCTGAAGATGGGTTGCAATTTAGATGTGAGGCTGCCAGCCGAGACAGAATTACAATAAGTGATGAATGGATAAAGAGGTAAATATGGGAAACTTGTTACTTCTTTTTAATGGGATGGTAAATTGACGCAACGTCTGCTGAATTCACAAACCTGGTGGTGAGAAGAAGGGGGGCGTTGTTAGATAAGTGTAAATGCACCACAGTAGATGAAACAAAGTGAGCCTCGGGCGAGAATCACAGAACTTCAACTACATTGCACCCAAACGCTCACATATTTTGCCTCATGCCAAGCAATAATCTTTAGTTTTTCACGTCAGAAGATATTTACTGCTCGATCCATATAAAAGACATGATTCTTCTGATGCTAAGTGTATTGAATTCTTCCAATCTGTCTTTATGTTACCACCTGTCACTAATTTATGTTTACATCATCTGTCCTACAATTTATGAAAATGTGTGTTTTGAAAGACTTAATGCATTCACTCTCACTTTTTTTTTCCTCATCAAACTTTCTTTTCGAAAATTCAAAGGAAAAAAAAATCGAAGTGGGAAAAAGCGCCCCCCTGACCCACTGCCCGCTGCATATTACTTGTGCTAAGTCATTAAGCGTGCGTTAGCACTTGGTGTCAGGGTTCAAATTAATTGAACTTTTCTCCACAGTGTTTTAAACGGCAACTGATGATTGCCGAAGTGGTGCAGAAATGCCTTGAGCTCCTTCCACAGGCGGACTCAAAGAAGGTCGCCAGAGAGAGCAAGAAGAAGCATTAAGCCAGAATGACTATATAATTCACTTCCTGCCACATTATGAACACTTTCACGAGATAAATAGCACAGTTGTAACAATCTCGAATGCATATGGAACAAAATAACAAGGTTTAAAATTAACACTCTGTCATATTTATGCATCTTGTAATTTACTGTGCTATGTAAAGCTGCACATTAAATTTATGTTGACTCTGCATTTTTTTTCCACCCCAGATGTCAAAGAACAAATTAGATGTAAGCTCACGGTTTCAAAACATATTGCCAGTGGTGGTGGAAATAAAAACCCAAATTAATTCTTATTAGTATTATTAGTATTATTATTATTATGTTCACTGGAGGTGACCAGAATAAGAATTATGAAATGGATCAAAACTTGGATATATTCTTGTACCAGGATACTGATACAATTTTATTGGTGGGAAAATTATGCTATTCTTTACAGTTTATAGTTTGTGTAGAATTTGTATCCACTGCTACATTCAATAAGCCAAAAATGACTTTTGTTTTCCATTCGTTATAAAAGTCACATTGGGAGAAACTGTATTAATTCACAAACCATGTGTTTTTTGGGGAAGATTGCCGCCACTTTATGAGGCAGATCATTGACCAAAATGATCCTCTTTCACTGAGTTTGATGGCCAAATGATGCATCATTTTTTAAGGTATGCCAGGAGCAGCCTTTTGTGGTATTTATTGACCACAAAATGCTACTTAAAAAAAAAAAATCAATAATGCCAGTAGTTATGATGCATATACACACCAAAATGTACCTCATTGTTCCTGTTTAGCACATTTTATTGGTGAAGAAACATTTTTGTGGTATTTTATTAAGAATTGTTGCTTGTAATGGTAATTCACGTCTCATATATTAATATCTAAAGTAATTAACATACTATCTCAGTCCTTTTTATTTGCTGTCACCGACACATTGGGGAGACTTTATTGATCGAAAACGTTCAAGTAGCAGTTTATTGCTACTTTATGTGACATATCATTGACAAAAGAAATCCATTCATTTCTTTAATGGGAAGTGATTTGTTGTTTTTAAAGATGTGCAATGATGATGTTCAGAGAAGTCTTGTCCTCTTTGTCTTGTGACAAAATCTCTTTTTTGGCAAATTGCAGGAATTTGTAAAAGTCCCTGCTCACATGGAAAATGTATTAATATCCTCTTTGTCCCCTTTTTTCGTCTGGCTTGCTGAGATCCGCTGAGTGTGGGGCATCCATGTATTCTGCTGACAAGAGGGAATCCAATCTGACACTAAAGTGCTGATTTGGCAGAGCCGCTCACGGTCTGTATGACCCTGAAGTCTGGGAACAGTAGGGGGTCCATCTTTGGCAGGGGCACAGTCCTGAGGATTTCACTGCATTAAATGTGTGAACCCTATGGTGGGTTTTGGGGGCATAAACAAATTCAAACAAAGTCATGTTAAAGAGAGATGTCCTCCACGTGGAGCCAAAAAGCTGGTACCTTAAGCTTGAATCATAATTCAAGAAGACTACTTATTACAAACTGAATTATATCCACATTTCCATGGCATTGCAAAACTACAGCAATGTATGAGCTCTTTTCATTTTCACTTTTCGATCAATGCACTTTTAGTGCTTTGAAACACAAACTTGTCGTATGAGGGACATAATGATTCGCGCTTAATTGGAGATACGATTATTGGCTGACAGTACAAACACAAGAACTCGACTTATGATGAGCTGAATAAAGATGAGGATTGTCTTTAATATTTGATGGTTGCTGCTTAACTCCAGAACATTGATGATAACTCCATATCTATATGATTAACCCGACATCCATCTACTATACAGTATACAGAATAGTAACAACAGTACATATCCATGAAGAGAACCACAAAAGCATTGCTGAAGTTTGTCTCATAAAAACATAAAGGTATGTATTCAAATGTGATTAAGAAGATGTTGACCTTTTTAATGAATTTCGTTCCTCATTTGAGAATACAGTAACTACATTCCTGTACATCCATTTCTTAGGATAGCTACATACACTTAGTTGATTGTTGTGTTGTTCCAAATTCTAGGAAAAAAAAAATCTATTTTACTTTTGTATGGTACCCTCCCCCCCTGCCAGGTTCACTTAAACCGCTTAAGTTTTGACCTTGAGTTTTATGGACACGGGATGATATCCCAATTGCAGCAGGAAGGACATCCTGCATTAACAACTATCCAAGGCAGATGCTGATAAGACTTGGCTTGTAAAGAGCCTTTGAAATGTGTGTGTGAGACAATTGAACCTCCAGAGTGGAAACTGTTTTCAGGCTGAGCATAATTTCTGCCTCAAACTGAAAGAAAATCCACAAACATCCACAAATGCGCAGCGCTGCAAGTCGTGAACGTCGGCATTTGATGAGGGGTCACTCGCAGCGCCCATGACGGCAGACTGGTACAGTACATTAACTCGCACCTACAAGAGTCAGCACTGAGGAGAGAATGGTTATAAATAATTCCCTGAGCAATTACAGCACCCCTATGTGAACAGGTGTGATTATACGCTGTAGTGTTGGATGAATTATGGATCTTTTTGTGGCGTGCCATATAGGTTATAGCATTACCAGCTCTCTGCCTCGATGGCTACTCACAAAAGTGGCTGGGTATTACATTTGGGCTGAAGGAAAATGCTTGTGGCAATAAAAGATTAAATAAGAAAGTTATTTTCCAGAATATGTATTATTAATACTAATCTGCGGAGGCTGATATGAAACACATTATCTTCCCACTCTTCTGGCTGCTTTAATCTACCAGTCTATCCGGTTCTTGTGTTTTTAGCTTGGCTTAAATCATCAGCTTTTCCTTGCTCAGACTCTTAAATTCCTCTTTCAACGCGATTTCTCCCGAGTTCCTTTTGTGAGAGGAAAGTATTTTACTTTGTTTGACCATATCTCGGTGAGAGATAAGCCAAGTACAAACTGGAGAGTGACTCCAAATCCACAGGCAGGACCTTTCTAGAAATTCTGATGTCTGTGAAAGATGTTTGGAGCTTTTTATCCATTTGTCCTCTATACAGCTTTATAGTGTCATGGAGGGCGGGACTCGATCCTGACGGGCAAACAAAGGCCGTCACACACACAATTTAGACTCTCCAATCAGCATCAGTTGTGTGTTTTTGGATCATGGAAAGAAACTGGAGTCATCAGAGAAACCCAGCGGACAGAGAGAGAACATGCAAACTTCACACAGAAAAGCACAAAAGCTTGACCTGGGTTAGTGTGAGGCGTCAAAGCATCAGGTAAATTCAGTTCACCTCATCCAACTGCATGCTGTTACTAGTTATTCTGAGGAATACTTATACATGCCCTGCAAGAACTGAGACATTGGCTTGTTTTTTTTTCAAGGCCAAGAAAAAAGGGTTCTGACGAGGACATTTAAGATTTTTACAAGATACTCGAGATTGACATTCAGGGTTTTCATTCTTTGTAACTTTATTGCTTTATTACTCTTTGCAACATCCGCACATGGGGTAACAATTAATACAGGCCATTCGACTTAGTGTTCAGCTCTTTCAGGCAAGGCAACGCAAAGCAGGTGCATTCATAGAGTACCATTCAGACACAAGGCAATTCACAGTGCTTCAAAAAGAAATAAAATAAATACATTAAAGCAAGCAATAAAGAATCTTAATCTTAAGAAATTAAGAGTATGAAATACTTTAAAAAGTCTTTACACACTCATCCTATTCATTGGATCAACTTTAGTTTGCGTTTTTCCCATAATAGTGTTTGACCTCCCAAATCACACCCAAATATTTTGTCCTCTCGTCGGAGAACCACACACGTCAAACTTTTTTTTTGTGTACCTTTGCAAACAACGGATGCATTTTTTTTTCTTTTTTTTGTGAAGTTTGCATGGGTTTCCTTCCTGTACTCTGGTTTCCCCCCACAGTTCAAATACATGCATTTGAGGTAAAGTGGTGACCCTGAATTGCCTCGATCCCATAATTGTACATAATCTTATGTAAGTAGGTAGCCCAAATAGCGTCTCCTAAAAGTAGCTCAAGTCACCGGATTATTTAAATTTTTATTTAAGTGTATTTTCCTCGTGTCGTTGAATTAGCTTACCTGCTCTACCTGAATCATTTCAATGAGCGAGGCTGTGGATTTGCAAAATAATGTTTGATGATTGACAAAACGGGATGTGAGGGGAAACAAAATCCCTTCCAACTTTTTGATGGTGTGAAAGTTTCAAACAATCTGGATCAGTAAGCATCACTTTTCGCGTACCTGCTCACAACTCCTAGATGTATGAAGCCCGTGTCGAGGAATAGCAAGTAGGTTGGGTGCTTTTAAGACAAGTCCCCAGTGTAAGAAACTCATAAAGGGGAGGAGGAAAAAAAAAAAAAGTCAAATGGTTTATATTTTAAGACTCTGCCACATTTTCTTGCGTGCATGGCATTGCAATAAACACAATATTGACGTGAAGGTTGGAGGTCAGGTTATTGTTAATCACATTGGCTTACAGCTGCCATTTCCTTCCTGCAGTGCTCCACATATGTATTTTACTGTGCACATCCTTGAGGTGGAAAAGTCCCTTTTTAAAATCACGTTCACTACACACCTTCGCTTTATGTGTAATCATAACTTTTTTCTTCCTCCACACATAAACCAGTCCAGCTCGATGCTCCGTGCTCTCTGCTTCATCCACAAGTTATTCCACGTCCACGGAATCCTCCATTAAAAAAAAAATAAATAAAAAGCTAGTTTGTGGATTTGCATATTGGTTTGCATTTTGTTTTAGTTTTTTGAGTATCTGTGTTTTAAATGTGAAGTTTTACTCTCTTTTAGATACAAATTACACCATTAAATCTACTTTTTATACTTTCAAATCAAAAGTTGGAAAAGACTACACTAAATAATATATGTAAAGTAAATTCACTTGATTTTTTTCAGGTATTTTAGACAGTGTAACAATATGTCTGCTTAAGTACAAGTTTTAGGTCTTCAAGTCAGCTCTGGTTTTTCTTTGCCATTGCTCATTATGTCTCAGTCTGACAGTAACCCCCAGAGGAAGTTAGAAAAGTGCAACCGGGGGCTATCCCTGCTCAATTGAGCAGGTGTTGGAGTGGATGTTTTTTTAATATATCAATCTCTGTGCTACATTCTATGTCATTTCAGTATTTTATATCTTACAATCATGTCCTATCCTCCCCTCAAACAGTAAAAGCAAATAGTATTGATAAAGTTTTCTGAAAGACTAAGAAGAAAATTGTATTTGTCGGGAGGCGAATATGTTAAGAGTACTTGCTACAAAGTGTCGTTACCTTTTACCATCTTGAATGATCTTGAGTGCATAGTTGCCATAGTAACTGTAATAATGAATGACCTATCGATGATCAAACATCTAAACAGATTAAAAACTAATTGGTCATTTGTACATGAACCAGAGGACGGACAAGCCCCCCCCCCCCCCCCCCCCCCCCTTTTTTTTTTAAATTCACCTTTGTTTTATTGAACGATGCTACTGCTGCAGCTCTTCATGAGTCTGTTAGTGATTGAGGTCTCTATTAATGAGCTCAACTGATATTATTAGGCTCCGGCAGGCGTAACTAAATTTAACAAGTTTGTTGCATTTTGCAGACCGTGAAGACAAATCCAATTATGCAGGATAGACTGCCCTCCTGTCAAAAAGCATACCAAGTCTTGGCAACCTGGATCTTTCAGTATCCCTTCTGTATTAAATTTTTATTGAGCATCACTTTAAATATGAAGCTTTGCAACCATGACAAGGAAGGCACTCTGCAGAATGGTGACACACTACATCTGTGTTTTGCAGACGTTCTGACAGTTCGCCATTGTCATCACAATTTGGTACTGCTCAGACTTGCTCGAATCCTACAACTTCTCATTTTTTCCCACTCATGCCACTTTAACTGAGAGGCAAAATGTCTACTGCCTGATATTTCTCACTCATTAGCTGGAGAATTAAAGCGATCTATCCATTCCATATACTGCTCCATCATCTCAGATGGCTGTAGAAGAAGTGATGATCGGGCCACAGTCCATCACAGGGAAAACACAGACAAGCACTCACATTCACATCTATAGTCAACTATGATCCTGAATTAACTCCAAACCAATGTTTCTGTACTGTGGAAGAGAATGTGTAACTCTACCAAATTCAAACAAACGCTCACATCATTTGACATCAGGGCTTTGTTGGGTCCATACAGTCACTTCAAACTGTCTTTGTGCTTTATTTCACCCAGGGGACTTCTCCTTACCAATGCCATTTGCTGCAGAGTAAATTAGAAGACTATCAGATGATGGGTGTTTAGCATTTTCCCCCTGAAACTTTCTCTTGTTTTTGTTGAGGATTATACAGTAAATGGCTGTTTAGGTTGGTGGAGTTGTTCAAACCTGTACGCTTTGCTTTGCTGGTGTGTTTGTGTCCATGCAGTGTGTCTGTATCAGTGTACGTGTCATGCTGTCCTCCTTGTACTGTCACTCAACTGAAACTCTCACCAACCGATGCAAGTTTGCACCAGGAAATAATCTCCCCCAAAACTTGTGAACTTGTCACATCCGTATTTTTATATTTAGGCCGTCTTTGTAGCTGAGGCAGCAGTTAACTTCAAGAAAAGTTTGACAGTCTGCATTCGGCAAAGCACAACAACTGGAGATGAACCAAAATGAGGACTGCAGCCAAAATATCAGAACCTCCACCGAGTGATATTATTTTGAATCTAACATTAAAAAAAATAAAAAATTGTTATGAGCATCAGTCCTGATCAGCTCTTTATTATTTCAGATCCACCACATGGTTTTTACATTGTTTTTTGTAATTCTGTATGAATGTGAAAGTTGTCGAAGCTCATGTGAGAAAATTGGACTCTTTTCATGATAGATTCCCAATAAACATTTGCTATGTGTTGTGCTTCGACAAGACATCCAACCTCTCTCCTCAAAGCCATAATATCCCTCCCCACATCACACTGATCACTAAACAGTGTGCTGGCGAGGATACAGTGTGGGTATGGACCAGAAAAACACTACAAACACAACAAAGTAGCCATCAGATCTGTCCTATCAAGCAAGATGGAGGACAGAAAGCACTCATATGAAGAATATTAAGAATCGGAGCCAATTGAACCTCAAACAAACGTATGGTAGGGCTAATTACATACATTTAATGTGGACTTCAAGGTAATTTTGATGACGAAACCAAAGAAACTCAACATAATACAATATAGTTGATGAATTTTTTGTCTTTCATATGACTCCAAATTTAAAAAGAATTTGAAGCTGGAACTGAAATTAAAGAAAAAAAACCCACGGGAAGATTAGAACTGTCAACACACAAAAGACTTTCTGAGATCTCCAGGGGAAAAACAAAGTAATGGGACTTTTTGTGGAACATGCAAAAACGTACTTTAATAATACAGTGATTGACACTTAAGTCGCGCTCACATTTGAACTATTGTTATCTCAGTTTTAATCAGATTCTCACTCGTACATCCTGATTTGAACGACATGGAGCAACTTTTGCTTTAGTGCAAAATGTGTATCAAATTGTGCCATTTGTTCCCTCTATCCCCTCATAGTGAGAGATGATCGGTTCAGGGCCAATAAGACTCTTTTCTTCCGTCACACATGCAGGTTTTCTTCAGGTATTCTCTCCTTGAATCCACGCCAAACACATCATTCTTGGCCACCTTTCCAGGCTCCTCAGAAATTGTGAGTATTAATGATGGAATTTGGATCTGGAGGCGCTCCCAGCTGACTGAGTGTCCATCATCCAACTATACCCTCTCAAATGTATGTCCCAAGTTAACCTCAAGCTTATGTGACTGTGGAATACTTGGAGATAGACTATGCACCCACTGGGAGAACATGTAAACACTGCACAGGAAGCCTATTAACTCACTAAGTTAGTCAAACTAACTTATACTAATTAAGCCAACTACCCAGCTGGCTTGTTCTTACGTGACATATTTGAACTTGTGTCCCTCAAACTCAAGAGCCACATTTAATCCGACGGGCCATCACGGGGGTGGGTGTTGGATTCATGTAGATTTCCCAACAAAGCTCCACCCACCTGAAAAATCTAAAAACAAAGTGTCTCCGGAGAAATTAGCAGTTAGGTTGTGCTGACAGTAGTGCAGTCATGCAGGTCTCTGTCTCTTATGTATGTGAGCTGATTAAGAAAATGGGTTTTATGTGCCTTTAAGCTGAGCTCCACTTGGAGCAGCTGCAAAATTAATCTGTCATTTACACATTAAGTAAGCAATTATTTAATGCTCAAAAGGGAGCCATTCTTCACGAGGACTGCTTTAAGTGCAATACTCAAGCAGATACCTTTATGCTGTTGTATAGGAAAAACAATATGCAAAGCTTGTACTTGCGATATATCTACTCTGGCTTTGAAAAGATCATAATACTCATTTAGCATACAGGTGTGCCACTCAGGCTGAATGAGGTGTTAATTCACACTCTGAGCAGTTGAAAGGCATCAGTGTTCACTCCTCAGGTGTGCACACAGGTCTTTCCATGTGGCTCCCTTCCATCTACTGTACATTACATATGCTCCAACATGGGTTTAGGATGACACTGTTGTGGTCATAAATTGCTTATCTGCACCCCTTAAAGATCACACCCGCACGTACGCGGGCCCTCTTGATTGTCTTTGCCACCATAATCATCTAAACTGTATCTGTACTTTATATTTTCCCACTCCTAAACACCTCCCTCCTTCCATCTTTATCCTCGGAGATCACGCCAGGCTCTCAGGTGGTTGCCGGATTAAGCTTCCAATGCTGCCTTATGGGAAGGAAATCATGAGGAATATTGAAATAAAATCTGTAGGTGCTTCCAAGTAATTTCACATCACAGTGATTTATAATGAAGGTGTGAATAGAGACAGATAACTGGGGCTTTGCAGCAGAGGGTGTCCTGATTTGTTCAAGTGGAAAGAGGCAGTAGTGTCTCCTATGGTAATTAGGATTTCATAGGTATTTTAATAACACAATATTCCTCAGCATGGCAACAGGAAAAATTTCCAAAGGCTGCAGATTTATGCAGAGATGTAACGACCATCAGTGAAATATACAGCATATCTATAAAGTCACATTTTTAGTCCATCTGTTTGGTAAAGCAAAATGCTCCTAATGCTATGGTAACCGTTAGCCTCAGCAGCTGTTGCTATGGCAGAAATACCTCCTGGAGGCAGGAATCTGAGCTGTAGCAAAACTAAAGTGGTCAGAAAATACTGTGGCACGATTGCTAAATTTATCTAAGCACATTCTGATCGCGAACTAATGTGTACTCATACGTTAGACTCATCAGCATCAGCAGCAAAGTAGGTGTTTGAGTGCACTTTTGCCTTTTTTATGGCATTCGTTTTTAATGTTCACGTTGTTCTGCCTTTGATTTTAATTACACAGGTTTTAACCACTATATAGCACCTCTTAGACAGTAAAATGCAACTCAAAGTGCTTCAGAGGTGACACTATAAACACTTAATGGAAAAGTATTTGCACACGCATACACCCACATACAAATACATGGAAAAATGAGATGTGGAGATCAAAGTATGCATTTGGTCGAAGTTTATAAAAAAATAAATAAATCATCCCTCCATCGAACTGAATAAAATTAATCTCAAATGTATCTAATGTTAAAATATGATGGCACCTTAATAAACACCTCAATATAATGTTTAAGTGCTAAGAGTCTGAATCAATCCCAGCAGGGACAAACGGAGACAATTAGAAAGCGCTGACACACACACAGAACATGCAAACTAATAAATAGAAAACAGACGTTTTTAATTTTGATCAAACTTTTATGTGAATATTTCATCGTTTTCCTTGAACTGCTTCTCGTTTTTTCCTTTGTTGGTCTGGGTCACCTGCAATCCCCCAAAAAATATAGACCGGAGAGTGTAGTGAGCTGCTGCAACATCCCATTATGAAAAAGTCTGTCATTGCATGTGTGAGCCAACTTCTCATCAGTTTCTGATTTGTTTTGTTAATAAAAGCCGATGTTCTCTGGCTATGTAATTTAGCAATATCTACTATGTTTTATTTTGGTCCAGGACAGGGCTTTATCAATCTGTTAATGCAAAGGAAAGGCACATTTATTTATAGAGCACCATTCAGAAACAGGGGAATTCACAGTACCTTACAATGAAATTAAAGACATACATTAAAAAGCTAATATTCCTCAACATTTCCCAATAGTCTTTATTTTGCCTTTATTTTAACTAATTGAGATTAGAAACATGTTTTTCCAAGAGGGACTGAGACAAAACTGCTGCATGAAAACATAGCAACAATACACACAAGCAACAAAGATGAGAGGAGAAGAAAAGTAAGATTATTGACATGCCAATCTCAAAAACCTAAGAGGAACAAATAATAGTCCACTAATGGGAATATAAGTTGTCATTAATCAAGTTGTTACTCAGCGTATTACTCTATAAACAATTTGTTATTGCAAGATGATCTCAGCTGGAAGGTGGAACAGTGGTTTGTGATTTCAACTCACAAACCCACGTTCGAGCTGTTATGTGAATGTTCTATGCATACGTTTGTTTCCTCTGGGTTTTCCTCATGAGTGTGAGTGTATGTTTGTCTCCGTTTGTCCATTATGGGCTGCTGGAAAACGGAGTGTAGAAGATGGATGGATGATGATTCTACTCATATTGGATTGTTTATTCTACCGTGTAGCAATTAAACCAAACTTACCTGAACTCTAGAACACATCATAAAAGTTGAAGCAGCAGCTGTTTGGGACCACCGGTGCAAGAATTGACTTTTACGAAGGGAATCCCAGATGCTTGAAATAGTCTACTCTCATCTTGGATCTATATTTCATAACACGCTATGGCAGGCGGTTAAATGTTGGTGAATATTTCATCACCTACTGTCCTTGTGCAGAATATTGAACACGCACAGCTCTTAAAAAACGAGGGGGGATAGTGTTTTATTCTGATTGTAGGTGGCTTGCTTCCTACATCCTTGTGTTTACTTGTCACAGTGTCCTTGAGGAAGACGGTGAACCACATATTAATCTCACTATTTGATGAGCACCTTGCCTGACTGCTTTTGTTACCACTGGTGTGCCCACTCATCAATTCAGCCATTTATAGTACTTTATCCATCTTCGGTTTGCAGGTTGATGGAGCCAATTCCAACCAACTACCACCCTCATTTCTCCTCAGTTCATTTTGTGTAGGCTTCATTTGGCCATAGCTCATTTCGACACAAGTCCAGTAAAATCTGGAGATCAAGTCTTTAGAGGCTTCTGTATATTTATTCATCCATCCATTCGTCCATATTCTATACCAGTGTTTCTCACACTGTGCTGCATGTACTACCTGTAGTACACAAACTCCCCTCTTGTGCTGCCTTGAGGAGAATACCAAATATTTTTCTAAAATGAAAATAATCACAACATATCTAGTTAAACATATTTGCTGGTTTCAGCCTGATAACTTCATGCACTGAGTGTGTGCATACTTACACTCTGTGTAAATGCATAAACAGAGGTTTACTTGTCTGTCAACCACACTTTGTAATGCTTTGTACAGTGTGGCTGGCTGTAAAAAAAAATTATTGTCCTATTGAGATTAAACACTGTCCACATCTAACTGGTGAGCTCAGCTGGCTATGGGGCAGACACAGATTGTACCCTGGACAGATCACCAGGCCATCACAAGACAAACTCAGATAGACGGAAACTTCACACACACTCACATTCACACCAATGGGCAATTTAAAGTTATCTATTAACCTCAAGCACATGATGTGGGACTTTGGAATTGAACTGAACTACCTGGGAAACCAGAAAAATGTGTACACGTAAAACATCCAAACGGACAGAAAAACCCAGAGTCTGGACTCCGATGAGGGATATATGTTTGGTTTTCTCTGTAAAAGTGCCTTGAGATTACTGTGTTTTATTTGTCACTATATATTTAAAGTGGAATTGAGTATTGTCACTCTGAAGCAACGGTCTTAACGACCACACACAGAACAGTTTTGAGATCACAACAGTGATGAATGTGTTTTATCACCAACATGTCTGCTTCGTTAGCATTTTGCCTTTTTCATATTTGATAAAAAATATTAGTCTGAGGATGAATTGGATCATCAATTTCAACATATTTGATCACACTTTGCACATCGATGCCTGCTCCTGCGTGTGTTCTTGTCAGTCAACAGAAGCAGTGCACCACTTACATAATAGGTGCCTGCTGTTATAATAATCTTTTATAGCCTGAGAAGACATCCAGGACAAGATTGCCTCTAACCTCATCTCACATTAACCCAATTTACAGTGAAAGACAAACTGCCTGGCCAGACTTTGATCCCTCTACTTGGTGTGTTTCTCACTAACAGATAATGGAACTACAGAGGCCAGAGCAACAGATCAAATTATCTATTCCAGACACCGTAGATGCCGGCATGAAAACATTGTTTACTGTCGGACCCTGCTAAGTTATGTCTAAAGGGGATTATAAAACACCTTCATAAATTCCTAAATGAACAGCCGGGGCGCTATCACAGATGACCGATGCTTGGAGGAATGGAGGTTTCCTGCGCGCCGGTGCGTTTCATCCCGAGTAATGAAAATTGGGTCCCTCAACACAAAAATGACCCCAAAGATGAGACAAACCTTTATCTCCTCCTTTCATCCGACAAGGATTATTGATTCATGAATGTAAATGATCGTTCAGGGTTTGATGTGCCCTTGAAGGTAGTCTCTTTTCCTCTCCTCTGAATCTTTTATCGAGTCCATGTTAGCTGCACTTGGATAAAAAGATGCGTGACGCTGGGGCTTTGGGGATGTTGTATGTTTTTTATCTTGCAATATTCACACCCAGCCATATTATTTTAGCCCAGCTCGAGGAATTCCACATTTGCTTTAAATGACACTGAGCCAGTACCTCCGCTGCAGCTCCACAGTTGTGATAGACATCAATGAATGGGATTTATTTTTGTGCCGCCGTGGACTAATCTCCTAATAATGAGGTCCATCTGCAGCATTGACAATAAGTGCAGCACCTTCACTTTAATACTCAATCTCGGTTGACACATACGGCATCATATTGCCAGACTAATCCACTGGCCGATGTCACGGCATCCTAAATCTAATTTACCATTCCATTTGGGGCCCAGCTCTTGCTGCTGCCAGTTGCACCTGTTGATTGCTAAAGCTGCTCACTTCATGCACCTGCATGACAATACACACACATGTATTCACATGCACACACTCCTCTGCTGCCTGCTCTCCTTAAAATGGTTTCTCCCACATAGTTTCCATAGCAACAGTCCAGTTTTAGTGTTCTGTTGTTTTTCCACAGACGGAGAATGGCTAATTTTTCAGAATGAGGGCCTTTGATGATAAAGAAAGCTGGGTTGCAAGATTTACATAATGAATGGATGCCACGCTAGATCAGTCACCACCTAGTTGCTGATGATTGCTTTTTGATGAATTTTTTCTTTCTCCCATGTCCTCAGGTACCTTTGCTGCAGAGGCCCATTGTGTCCAAAAAAGAGCGACGCACCCATTCATCTATTTAGGTCAGTCTGTGTCTCTTTGTCCACACGTAGCTTTAAAAATGTAGTCTAATTCCACATACCTTCAGGGTGACTATCAGCCTGTCATTTAAGAGGTTTGCACCGGGGCCAAGCGAAGATAGCCGCAGAAGTTTCTGTTTCTCTGTGAAGTCGTGCTTTTGGGAACACATTTGCAGACATTTATACCTTATGGTGAACTTAACGCTTCATGCGAACCTTCTCTCAGGCCTTGAGGTTCCTTTCCCTTTTCCCTTTCATCCCCCCGCCCCCTGCCAAGCACAAATTGGAATGCGTTCATGTGTGCATGAACATATGTACATTCATATAGGCTTGTGTGTGTATATACAGGCCTTGCGATGTTGAGGAAATAGGAACATTTAATCGCATTCTGGCAGATGTGTGTGGTATTGATTTGTGGTTGTTTTCTGAGTGCTGCTCCAGGCCCCTTTGGGAGGGACATAAACCCCTCTATCACAGCGACCTCCCCTCGGGGTCCTGCGGCACACCAGCACACCGCATCTCATGTGCGCATAAGAGAGTGTTTTCCAGATTGGGAGAACAAAGGTGAGCCCAAGGTACTCACTAAACGACTTGTGTACTCACAGGGGGAAATGTATAGATCACTCTGGATGGGAATGGTCGATCCTTCCTCTGAGAGGAAGCAAACTATAAATAAACAAAACTGAGATCAGATTCACATATCGGGGCACAAAATGTTGGCGGTTGCAATGAAAGAACACCAAATGGCTCGGGAGTGGATTTCCTCACTCGCAAGAAGCAGAGTGCCAGCTTTGATTAGAGGTTCTTTCTTTCCTCCAGTCAGATGGCTGAAATTACATGACCTCTACCGTGAACCGGTGCCAGTGTGATCTGACTCCTCTTGGTAGCACTGTCTCTTCTGCCTTTGTCTTCTCCAGTTCCTTCATACACACCCAAAGTCTCTCTCTTTCTCTCCCACACACATACACACTCCTTTGTAACCGACTAGTAGCGCTCGCCTCAGCAGCCAGGAGGGCCAAATGGATCGGAGAAAAGGCACCGTGTTTACAGCTGTGGCTAATATCCTCGTTAGCGCTAATCTGTGGGGAGTGTGAGAGATGAGGCAAGGGATGGAGGCTGTTCAAAAGATGGAAAGAAAAGGGAGGTATGGGTGAAGAATGAAAGGGAGTTTGGAGGAAACTAAAAAGAAGAACCAGGCAGACTGAATGACCAGTGCACTCATTTGAGACCCTTGATAGCTTCCCTGGTGCAGTGTGATTGGTTCATTAACCCCCTCCTCCACAAGATGACTCTACTGCACTCATGCACACACATACACTTACGCACACACACACACACACACACACACACACACACACACACACACACACACACACACACACACACACACACACACACGTTTACTTGAATTCACACATACATGCAAACGAATATGCTCATTACCAAGCCAATGAAGTGAGCAAGCATCCACATATAATCGTCCTTCATTAGATACACACAGCCAATGGATCATTACCTTAAGTATGTTCTCGTTCATGCCTGAACTTTGAGCAACAGCAATCCCTGAGTGCTGCAGTGCTGCGCAAAGTTCAGATTGCTATGCTTGCATGTCTCTCAAAGACATTGTCCTCCGGGTTTAGGTGTGCAGTGACAAAAGCTTTTTGAATTTTCAAAATTCATTGAAATAAGCTTTTGATCTACAGTTTCTTTTGTTTAAAGAATTAAGTCATGATTTTAAAATGTGTCTTTTGATGCAAGTTTAGTTTTACAGGATGAGTCAAATTCAACGCTGTTAAATAACTTATTATGCAGCCTACATTTTTAATAGCTGCAGCTGTTGCTTTTGATGAATAACAGTGGGACTGCGACTCTCCCCATTATAGTGTTGTTGTTTTTTGTTGTAGGTGGTGCATGTTTTTTTCATTTCTGACTTCATGAAATTCTTAATTCCTCCTCAGCTGTTCTTAAGCTGCAGTAAAACAACCCCTCATCTCTCATCACTCAGTGAAAAAGGCACAAACCGTAAATGCTTGATACCCAAAAAGCCACTGCAAATACAGATGGAACTGCATAGGCCTGAGCTTATAATTGCATGACACTCAGCAGCACTCAAAGGTATGCGGTAAATCTAACAGTGCATCAGCACGGAGGCAGAACTCGGTATGAGAACGTTTTGGCTGTCAACTTGACTGGCCCTCTGTTGTCATCCATTTCTCAAACACAGTCAAACATTTAGATTTTTTTTTTTGTTGTCTTACCCCTTACCGTTCGCATCTTTCACATCCCAGCGGAAAGCTGTTTTTCTTTCAGCGATGAATCATCCCTGCAGATCTGTGTCACAATTTCAAATAATAAATTGAAGTCCTGGACAGAAAATGTGCCCGGGCAGCTGTGTACAATCATAGCGTCAACACGACTGCACCCATCCAGAAGTATAATCCACTGTAAAAATTCTCAAGCAGCGCCTCCACTCCACAAACAGCTCCAACTTCAACTGCCACTGCACATTCCCTGTTGAAATAAAACAGTGCAAACAGCAATCAGGCATCACCGTCGGAATCCCCTGCTTTTGATTTGTCATGTTGTTATTGTCATTATTTTAGAGTGGCAGAGGTGTAATGACCAGGAGGTTGTTAAACGGAACTCTGTTGGTGCTTTATGGTCACATTGCTGTCAGATTTATTACATTCTGCACCTTGGGTTTGATGTGATAAATCCCAAGGACAGGTGGGGAAATGTGATTGTCAGGTTGTAAAACACTCAACACTGTGCTTTCCCTCACATGTGTTTCATTAGGTTGTTTGTTAAAGGTCAGGTAGAGGGCAATGGACAAAAAGGCTGCACAATAGTTACTAATTAGACGGATGCTGTGGCATTTTTGATTTGAGCTCTTTCTTTATTGAATACTTGTTGTGCATAAACTCTAAGTGCCATTTTTGGATGCTCCGCCACCATGCCAAAGGTATTTCTGAAAAGATTAAAGACTAAATTAAATTACACACTGGTTATTTGTATAATTTAGCATCGCCAAAAATGCAATTTTTTTTTTCACTTGTTAAGCATTGACATTTTTTGCACCAATACAAAAGTGGCTCATTAAAAGGTGAATGAATTTTTAAAAAAAATTGACTGCTTGAACAATGTCAATGCACCTCAGTTAGTTAGTATCATGTTACAACTATAAACCACTTTGATAATGTCCAAAGGTCAAACGATGGGTTGCTTAATACACAGAATACTGTTGAATTCCAGAAAGATTATACCGACAAGATCCAAGTTGCTTAAGTTTGTTTTTCTTTGACAGAAACTTCTTCACTTGATGTTAAAATTATTTATATTCACAATTAAACAAATTTCACTTTAAGGAGCTCTCTAAAGCGTACTGACAGCAGGCTGTTTCGGCAGATGTTTCTGTCATTATAGATTGTTTGTATATTTTCTAATGACTGGGTTATTCTTGACTGAAATATTTATATCCAGGTAAACCAGGGGTATTCATGGCTCCACCGTGGTGATTTGTGATGAAATGTTGGCCGTACTGAGTGGGCCAATTTACTGTCACTTTGGGAAACAATGAAGTTGCAGATGTGCAAATGATTTCATAACAGACAAAGTTGCTTCATATAAGATAGTGTCTTCTTAGTGTCACTTTATTCAAACCTTAACCATTGCCCTAATTTGCACTGCCATCAAATTGTATATTATTGCATCATGTATTATGTATATTTTATAGTTATTAAATCATTTAATGTGTTTGGGTGCTCATTAGTCCCAACAGAACCAGTGAGTGTACTTCTTGACATCACATCATCATGCAACATATCATAAAACTATCATGAGGCAATTAAACCATAAAATGATAACATCCCAAGCAGAAGGGAATAAAGAGACTAGGAGGAGGAGAGACAATAAATTAACACTAATAAAATTTGCACTCTGACAAATATCCACTCTTTATTTTAAGTGTGAATAAGATAATAAGGACAAGAGTTAGCTGGAATTGGTGTTTCTGTGCCATGTTTGTTTGTTTGTCCGTTTTCATATGTACGAAACAATGGGTTGTCGAATGGTTGTTTTATACACAGAAGCTATAAACCAATATTTAGCATGCTTTACGCAATAGTTTTTATATTCTAGAATTGCAGGGGACTGTTACCAGTCAATCACCGGGTTAAAACAAATTCCAAAAGTACTGAGATTAAATTGGCTTCAAGGGGAAAGCTGAAGTATTTGGACAAATCCCACCCTGGCAATAAGAGAAAATGTGCAAATTGCACACAGATGCCCTGCATAGGGAAAACATGCACACTTCCATACATGCACAACGGCGGCCAGCAGAACAAGGATCTTCTTGCTGAGATGCAGGAGCGTAAACCTCTATTGAGACAATGCTCGTGAGAAAATATTTAGAATTTTGTCGTACTTCTCAGTAAGTTTAGTACCAAAGTTAAAGTTCCTCTAAAGGTCATTCTCATACACAGGATGCAAGTTTGCATCATTTGTCATCGCCAAATAAAATGCTCCTGTTTATCTTTTTTGCAGCTGCAGGATCATTTTAAACAATTGCCATGTAATAAGATAAATCAATGATCTTTAAACCCAAAACCAACTGGAATAATTCCTCAAATATTATAAATCTAAATGCATTTTGACATGAACTGATCACTTTGATTTATTAGATCTAATATAAAGTTCATAAATCACGAGCTCCAAGTTTCATACAATACAAAATATTCCAGTACATTATTATCCTCTTGTAGAGGATGACATTTTGATAAGATGCCCATGCCCAGATATACAAGAAATCAACTTTTAAAAAGATATTAGTACTATTATACAGTTGTATTATCTGCAACTGTTGTTATTGTAATACAAAGATCTTGAGGTTCAGCAACAGTAACTAAGGAGGGTGGGGTTATGCAGCTGTCATTGGTTTCTCCCAATGTCTCTGGTTTATTGGAAAAAAAAGAGCAGGTCACGCTCTTTGCGGTTCATATTCAAGAATTAAAAGGCTTTGTCATGAGCTTACCCTTTTAGAAGAAAATTACCGGCAGCTAATCTTGACACGCCATTGTTGCTCCTTCTTATCAGCACTTTTACATTAGCCAGTAAGTCAATAAATCTATGCCTATGGATTCAAATGTCACAGCATTTTCTCTTCCTTCATTTTATTATTCACTTTTGTTTTTAATCATGTTGGGGAGCATTTGATTTCATGTCTCCAGCCAATATCTGTTTAATGAACATCATTGATTTGGCCCTCATCAGATCTTCATTAATTACCATGAAAGTGACTGGCTCAGTGTGTGTTCATCATGGTTACCCCACTGGAAAGTAGACGCCGCCTGTACGCACGATTTGGTCGTCTGAGCAAATGGATACAGAATATCTGAATAAACCCTGTTCACCATTCATGGTATGTTTTACTGGCCTTGGTACCACCTGGGAGTTTAAAACATAACTATGTCCTTTGTATGCATACATATAATCACGCCAGGTTTGTCTTTTTTTGAAAAAGCATTTTATATCCACTTTCCCTCATATAGCTCACACCAATGGTGATGGCTGCCTTGCAAGGTGCTCAAACACCATCTGGGGACAAATTAAGCTTTAATGCCTTGCCTAAGGTTGCTTCAATACATAGGCAGGTCGAATTAAGAACCATTGGGTTTGGATCTGAGTTGCAGCCTGGCCATTCCGTCTTTAGTGCATGTGTCGTTGTTGAATAGCTGGTAAACCTCCACATTGTTTCTTATGCGGCTCTTCTGGGCGAGAGGCACTAGCAGAATGTATATTATGCCCCATCTTTCATACTCTGCATGCTCCGGTGCCTTGAGGATGGGCCGAGCATCAGTGCCAAGGCTCTGAGTCAATATTAATCTGCCAATATGAAAGACTGGATTATCACTGGGGTCGATTGCCCAGGCCTCATGTAAGGAGAGCGTATGATGGGTGGGAGAGCTGGACGGTGGGAGAACGATGCAGACGGGGGCTAGAGGTAGGCAGGGAGGGAAAAACTTGCAGAGGTAGACCTTGCCATGTGACTTGCAAATGAAGCAACTGAAAATTGATTAGAATCAAAAGGAAGAAGTTAGGAGGGCAGAATTACATGGGAGGGAGGGGCCGTTTGAGTGGGGAGCCAAGGACAATGAAAAACGAGGCTGCCATATAGCATGAGCCATCTGCCGAGTGTTTGGGTGTATACATTACACATGCAGTGTGTGTGTGTGTGTGTGTGTGTGTGTGTGTGTTGCTATGGAAGGTTGTGTGCATAAGGTTAAGCAGGACGTAGCATAATGTTAGCCCTCAGGCTCAAGCAAAATACACAGTTAAGTTGCACTCTCTAAAAGAGGTGCTGCAGGTTAAATAAAGTTTTGTATGATTTTGGAAAGTCAACAAAGAGAAAAACTTTTCAGGACAGTTTTTTAAAAATTTGTTTATTTACTAGTCCCTGCAGCACTCACCTTTTACGCCATAATTATGCCCTAATGATCATAAGCCTGTTTTCTCTGTTTAATTTACTTCGTCATTAGGGCTTTTTGTCTTGATGGAGCTGTAATTAATGTGTTATACAATATGCTTAGTCACACACACACACACACACACACACACACACACACACACACACACACACACACACACACACACACACACACACACACACACACACACACACACACACACACACACACACACACACTAATTCATACTTATATTGTTATTCCCACCCCCACTCATTCCTACACCACCACTGCTGTTTAAAATTTCTCATTTCTAGACAACGACAATAAATCCTGATTTAGTTGAAAGTCAAGACACTGAGCTGACCAGATAAAAAAAAAAAAAAAAAAAAAAAAAAAACATTAAAATAATAAAAATGTCAGATAAATATGACATTTCAAAACATACCAAATTTACTAATTGGTTAAAATGAATAAAAGTAGCCTCTATTGAATAATAGTGTAAACTGTTGTGTCCAGTCTGGTGTTTCTCAACATTTCACAAATACTTAGAATACATATTGTAATTTTGTATCGGCGTTGATAAAGTAGATTAACCATTGGCACTGATAAAGATTTAACTTATATCACAGTTTAGTTAGAAAATATAGGTAATGACCTGGCTGGACCTTATATATACACTTTGAAAAGAGAGCTTAAAAAGTCAAATATTTTCATTAGGATTAAAAAAAAAAAAAAAAAGAGAAGTCGATATTTGACATAACATTTATGAAATACAGAATTTGATATTTTTCCAATTATAAAATGTCCCGTGAGAAAATTGTGAATAAAGTCATGTTAAAAGACTGTAATTTGCAGTTTATAATTCAGGAGGTAGTTCGTTAAATGATTTTTATTTTGGATTATTTCCACTATATATCCAATGTCACTGCAACCCTGAACAGAATAAAGCAGAGTATTGAAGATAAATGGATTTTTATGCTGTTAACAATCTACTTTTGTAACTATTGTGTGAACCGCCATAAAGGTAGCCACTTGTGAAACCTTTCCCATAATATAATTTAAAAAAAATAACATTAATTTTGTGCAGAGTTGGGGCAAAAAAATCCCACTTACACCTGCTTCTGTGGTTTTCACGTTACACCGGGTATTTTTATTAACTTTCACCAAGAAGAACAGACTATGGTTTATTGCCCTTCTTCAATTTACAGTGTTGCTAAGATTTGAGATGCAGCTTTTTGGCTTAGTTTTTATTAACACAACTTTCAACCACAGATTTATTACTGCTAGGCAAGGACCCCGAATCGATATAGATGTTGCCCAGGATGTTTTCACAAAAAAGGTACTCGATGAAATGGCAATATTGTGTTATATTAATTTGTATTGGCATAACCTGAACTGGTATGATCTGATTTAGAATTATTTCTTTTTAAGTATAGTGTAGCTGCTGTAAAGGTATTTGTAAGGTCTTATCTACATTATTCATGAATCATAATACATTGATGGGACAAAAAAAAAATCATATTTTCTAATTTCTGTATAATTACTTTTCTGTATTCCTTCATTGATTTATTTATTCTTATGTAAATGTTTGCCCTTCACAAATATTTACAAATCCAAATGATGTAAGGTTGTATCTTTGTTTTCACAATATGTAATTATTCAAATTAAGGAGAAAATGTGCAGGTTTTCTACCAAATTCTGAAACGTGTACAGAGAGTAAAGCTCTCTGCATGCCTTTGAGGTGCCGCTTTTCAACTCTTCGCTGTGTGGCCTGCTATAACTGGTCTAAACATTGATGACTTTACATGGTCTGACCATAATTCATCATGAGCGAGATAGTTTTATGCACATCATGGTCTCCAGAGTGTGGAAGCGAACTGAATGGACCAAAACTGTTCAGTATGATTAGTTTGAAAGGTGCTCAACAGTGTGTGCATGAGCCTATGAGTGCACATCTGTTTATGTGCCACCCCAGCCTGCAGCGATGGCTGCACACACTGGATGGTGGAGCGGTAAAACATTCAGCAGCACAGCTGAGATTGTAACCCTCCTCGCAGGACTTTATGCCGTCTCATCTCCTCCCCCGCTGAGTTCAGTTCAGTCCTCCTTGACCCACTGTTGAACTACTCCGCCATTATCGTTGTCCTTAACCCGGTTGGGTCCAGCAGGCTCCTGAGTCCGAGCCCCACCTCCCCTCCTCACACCTCTTCTGGGCCACAGATCCAGCTCCACCTCCTCGATGGCCCTCTCTGCACTGCGACACTTCGTAGTCGCCGTCCTTTGCCTGCCGCCCGCCTGCTAATCAGGATTGGTGGGGAGGAACGAATCGCTGTGAGACATGGCCTTCCTCTGGAGCCTCCAGAACTAGGCCAAGGTCACTCACATCACTCTTACTCTACCGCTGCCCACAGCAAACGGGGAGAAGTGGAGAGAGCGAAGGAATGGAGAGAGAGAGAGAGAGATAAGGCTGCTGCTGAGTGAGGCTCCGCAATCAAATGAGGTCTCATGAATTGAAGAGAACACAAGTCAATAGCAATGCTGGAGTTCATTTTATTTTTCAAATTAGGCATTAGAAACAAAGGATGGGAATATAATCATCATATGAAATGCCTATTTACTCCCTCTGATTAAATATTCAGGCATGTTACTGTTTGAACTTACGCTTATAGGTAACCTATTTTTCCGCTCTCCTTGATCAACGCTCATCAATAATTCACTCATGGCCCATTAATTTTGTGAGAAATGCCGAAGAGCAAGTTTAACACGTTGGGAATTGATTCCATCTTTATTTTGTGCAGAGACACGTGGCTCATTGAGGAAGTTTGGAGAGGCTTCACTGGGCAGAATAGTTAGACTGTGCACCTTAAGCAAACAGCTCCCAGTTAATCTTGAGATAATATTTGCATTGATTCCAATTCACTTCCACATCAGATTGTTGGTACGAGCAGTAGAGGCCCAACTGTCCCTCACTCTTAACACATTTACAAGATGTATCATCTCAGATCTCGGTAGGAATTGTCATGGTGGAGCGCCATGCAGTGGGCCATTTCCCCATCGAGCTGACAATGTGTTTTATGAAATAAGTTAAAAGATGGATACTGAAGAGAGGATCTCTGTCACAACAGCACACAGTGTTGTCATCAACAAGGCTGTTCTTTTTCCAGCCCATTGCCTTTTCTGTAATTTGCACACTCTGGCGTTCTCCCCTCCCTCTGCTACCATTATTTCAGACATTGTTTTAAAAATCACAGCCGGTTTCCCAGCCAGTGTTCACACATTTGTCATTACATGTCAGCGGGGCCCGGGGATTTTGCTGCATCACTTGGCAAAAAGCAATTGTGAGCATCAAGCTGTGGCTCTGTGGAGGAAGCTGACACACACCTGGAATGAAAAGAGCTTCTGGGTAAAGACGCCGCTGATGTTATTAGCCTGCGTCCTTGGTTGCAGAGTCCGGCTTTGTTACATGCCCCACCTGCGAGAGTGTGTCTTTTGAATGCCTTCAAACCCTCGCAAGGCCTGGGCATCTCCTTTTTCCTCATTTAAAGCTGAGGATTTAACACAGTCTGACTCTCTGTCCTGTTGTTTTAAAGCCGAGCTTAAAGGCGTAGTGATCTCCCGGCTGTACACACTTAATTGTCACAGATATCTGATTAAGTGCTGAAGAATGATTTCTACTGTTTGAAAAGCAGACTTCTTGTGTTAAGTATTGCCTTTTAATGGGAATTCGTAGGGTTTCTTCACCTTACATTGTAAATGGTCTTGATTTCTCATTAGAGGGATTGCTGAAATGAGAACTCTAACAGAAGTGTTTAAGCAATCAAAGTGCTTGTAAATAAATCAACGGCTTAAGAAGATAGTATCACTTTTATCTGACTGCAAACTAGTCAAAGCAATTACACTTAAGAGCTGGTAATGCACTGCGAGGGAGGGACCTCCTATGTTTATTTTGAAAATGATACAATATGCAAGTACTGCAATTAAAATACCAGCAGTAAAAACCAGAGGATTTCCAATCTATACATTGTATATTTACCAGTCTTGTTCTCACACTTGAAGCTGGTTCAGCAAACTTGCATATGAGCCACAAAATATTCATTTGAAATTAGCTATAATTCATCAGATATCTTAAAGTCAATTTGTACCCTGTCAACATCCTCTTTTCTTGAGGCCCATCCTCTTTTTATTTTAGAAATGATCAAGCTCATTGCAGCTTCTGAACATGATGAACACTGAAAGCATATTGGCATGAAAGCTGATGATGTTGGTCACATCAGGGTTCAGGTTGGATAAATGTGTCCTGACAACAGAAGCTCCCGCACTCCCTTTTACACGTTGCAACATTTTTTGATGTTTTTGGAGAATGTCTGAAAAACCAACGCCAACTGCTGGAAACAGTTTGGGATATTTCAAACTATTTCCGACTCTGAAATTGAATACTTTGTGTTGTTCGGATGAATCCTTAGCATTCAAATTGAGGATCAGCCTTTTGTCTTTGAGTGATCTCTTTGGTTACATAATCTCTTGTGCAACCAAAGAAAATCCATTAGCCTTAACTTTTTCATGCATGTTTATATGAGACCGGTGTTGAATTATTTCCACTATTTGCTATTCAGTTCTAACCTATATCAGCAGACCTACTTTTGTTAAATATCATTATGTAGTTTAGCTTTTTGATCTTTTTTTTTTTGTCATTCCATTCTTTCCACTCTTTTTATGGTTCTTCTGTAGCCACATGTAGCACAGTTTCCTGCTGTGTACTAATCTCACGTGTATTCAGCTCGATTTCAAGTTCTTTACAAAGTCAGGCCACAATATGTGATAAGCCCTGTGAGGATGTGAGAAGGAAATACAATCAGCAGCTGCAGCTGACAGAAACTAGATCTTCTGCTGCACGACAGTGGAGATATTGAATGTTTTTCAGAGATACTATCATGTTCTAAAGTTGGTAAAAGGTAAAGAGGCCAGTTGAACCTTGTACAAAAACTTCACTCAAGGTAACAGTGATGGCATTAGCTGGATTTTTGCTTGTATTTACCTTCATGTACAAAACAGTGTCACTGTATCTGACAAAGTAAAGACATCCTTGATTGTATCTGACCAAGATGTGCAACCTTGTGATTTTCTTTTTTTGGGGGGGCTGAAAGGCCTCTATCAGTGAGGTGAACATGCCCTTTATGCCCTCTCTAACATCACCTGCTGTGACTTTCAAGAGCTCATTCGTATCCGTGTTTGAAAACCCCCGAGCAGAGAGGTGGGACATGAGAGCGACATGAGGGTTTAGTGGGGTGTAACTTAGTGTTGTTCAAGAAGGTGAGTACAACAACAAAACCCACTGAAGCCCACTGCGATGGGGCAGGAGGGAAGCAAGGAGAGGGAGTCATGTTACCAAGCAACTTGGCAGCCGCAATCAGACATAACCCGGCGTGCTCGTGTAACCGTCATCGGTTGTTTGTTTTCATTTTGTTAGACTGCAATACATGGCGTAGAACGTTTTGCAGGTGAGGGTGAAGGAATTGTTGGGAATCCTTTTCGAGTCGAGTATTTGTTAAGAACAAACCAAAACTGATTATTACAGCAGTGGCTTCATGTCTGAGGACTGTCCACTATAAAGACTCATAATAGGACAGCAAAATGGAGCAGAAAAGGAAAACAACAGTCATAGATACGTATCTTTTTGTGAGCATATTGTCTATTAGCATGCAAGTGTTTTCTCTGGCGATTTCTCCAAGTTTCCTTACATTGTGAGTATGTTGGGTAAGAAGACCCTGATTTGATTCTAGGCTGAGGCTTTTCTGTTTATTGTTTGCATATTCTCCCCGTGCATGCTTGGGCTTTCTTCTGTGATTTCTAAAGACGGGGTCTCTAGATTATCGGGCTTTGATTGATTTTAAAGGGCAATTATGGGTAATGAATGATTATGACATCAGTGATTTTTTAGAGCTGGTCAAATTTACTATATAATGCCAGTATAACACAGAATTAGTTTTACAGTCCAGAATTTGACCAAAATCCCTCGAATTTCAGAATTTATGGCTAAAAATATTTTATCATGCACCAAGTTTATTGCTGGATAATGTTATAGTATCACAATGTAGTATACTATATTTAGAGCAACTATTTGTTTATTGGTGAGTTTAGAAAAATTACAAGATATGACTCTAATTTTATTGGTGGCTCTAAATTTACCAGAACTTAAACGCATGTAGGATGTGTCCCTGTGTTGGCCCACTGATGGAGTGGCAACCTGTACAACATGTACCCTGCCTTTCACTCACTGTCAGCTGGGATTAGCTCCAGCTCCTAGCAATCCCAGCTTGAATAAAAGCGGGTGTAGAAGATGGATGGAGGGATGGTACAGTTGTTGCACAGCAGTCATCTGCCGAGCTTCACATCTGACAAAAGTGGGAGTTTTTACCGGAGGGAAACGCTGATAATGGGGTGCCAAAACAGCAGTGAGGCCCCAAATGTCAATGGAACTAAACTCAGCTTATTGTTGACGTTAAGGGGAGTCACACTCCCACCACACTGAGTGGCGCAGCCGTGAAGGCAGTGAACAGCTTAAAGAGCTCCTACGGGCTGGGATTGCACAGCAGCCGCCGTTCTTGGTATTTTTCAGACAATACAGCTGTCAAACGGGCTGCATGAAGACTCGCTGGATCACACAGAGGGCAGAAATCTGTTCCACTCTGCTATCGTATGCAGGTTTAATCCATAACTGTCACTGGAAGAAACATTGGAGCAATGTGATCACAAATGGAGCTGATTATGTGCAGGAATACCCGAAACATGCTCCGTGGAGAAAATGTTATTTTGATTGTGCGCATTTGGACACAAACATAATCGTAGATATCTTGAAGCCATTGCTGTTGATAAGATTAATGAAGTTGCAGCTTGCAAACTGAAATAAATAGGTTCTTTGCTTCTGTGTGAAGGGGAAAAACCCATCTGTAACTGGAAAATAACCATGATTTATTATGAGCCAGTTTGTGCACGAGTGATCCATTTTCCACAGGTAACATTCAGCATGATTTTTGGCTATGGCCCATTTTAAGGTAAACTTTTAAAAGAGCAGAATGTAAGGGAAACTAAAGACATATTTTTGAATTAACTATCAGCATACATCTTATACCCATCACAGATGCTTACCCCACCCACTTGTGGCTAAAGCAAGACATTAAATGGGTCCGCAAAAGGACTTTGTGGAGGCACGACACACACACACACTCTGCACATTTAATTTGGAGAATTGTTTCAGTGAACATTCCCACCTTCATTTGGAATTCACCCAAAGGCCTTTTTGAAAGATATTTCTATACTTTAAAGTCAATATAAAGACATTATGCACTCAAATCTTTTGCAAAGTCTGTAAAACTGACCAAACTTGCACATCTCACCATTTCTATTCTTAGCAATTTCCTTTGCAATATTGGGTATGCCAGTTTCACAATATAATGTAATATTTAGAACAAAAAAGTACAGTAAATACAACTTACCAGACAAATCAGATGCATGTTTAACACTACAGAAGTTCATGCAGTTTTTGAAATTTTTAAGATAAATTAATCAATCGGGTTTACTGATAGCAAGAAGGAAGGAACGCAGTTTTTGCCCCTACATTCAAGTATTTTCCGAGCAGAGATCACAAAATTATGAAAACACAGATATGTATACAAAATGCCAAATGTGTTCACTTCCTCCATTAATCTGGAGTGATATTGGTTACATGCATCAAGATTGCACATTGACTCACTCATTACATATTAAAGTGCCCCAGCCTCATCACAATCGGCAGCGGGCAGCATTAATATACCCTCTGATTCAATTCACACCAGCATTAAAATACCGCTATTAACATCATTACCGCCATGGAAATATATCAACAAGTCATGTTGAATTAGTGTTAATGTGCCTGCTGACAGGCCGTGCTCCCCTCCCGCCCAGCTGAAATGCCAGCATGCTGTTTTCTGCTCAGCCTGGCAGGAGGCCTGATCTGGCTGCCCACTCATGACCCCAAAGCACTTGCTGGTGTCGCAAGAAAATGGATCAAGCTCTCTGGTGCGCTAAGTTCCTATATTCTTTGGTTAAAATTGGATTAATTGAAGTAATAGGAGGTTGTCTTCCCCTCCCTGCCACTCTTTTTATCTCTCACTAATTGCTCTCTATTACCCAGCCTCTTTGTCTCTACACCTTCAGATAATATTTGTGCTCAGTGCTTCTTCCACTCGCTCGGTCACGCTTTATCCACCCACAAATGTTTGTTTGAACTTTCAGTCCATCTTTTCTTTTTTTTTTTAATTCTGTCTCTCCATTGTCTTCTTCTGAAAGACCTCTCATTTAGTGGTAGAATCTGTGTTTTCACACACTGATTTCCAAGACAGGCTTACGTCTCTCTCCCTGCGCTGAGTGCTGCTCTCATCCGTCTCTTCCGGCTCTGAGCACAGACAGCTTTCATGGAGCTGTTTTAATATGATTCAAAGTGAAATGTGGACAGAAAGTGCAAACTTTTATTGTTATTGTGGTAAACAGTGCACACAAACAAGGCCGAATTGTTCCATGATCCAAAACAATACACACCGATGCTGCCCTGGTTGGCCCTGGGGATGAGGAGAAACTTGTTGCCATGGTAAATGCATGGTTGTGCAAATCCATCTTTGGCAGTGACATTTTCTTGTTACTGGTTTACATGCAGAGAGAGACAGCTGTGGACCGTATTATGGTTATTGTGTGTTTACAGTAAAATATCTTGCAATAGAAAAAACTCAATAACTGCAGAGAATCTGTTCATAAAAATGTACCTGCATGCAGCTTGTTTGTAACCAAGCAATAAGTACTGTAGGATTCTACCTGTTTTTTGCGGATTGAGTGAACCACACAATGAGTTGACTAGAGAACTGTTGCAGGGCTGAGATGCCTGCATGGTTGAACCATGGTTAATGCTCTCGCCTCAGACATTACCACTTGTTTGAGTTGGGGTTTGGGGCTTTTCTGTATGGAGTTTGCATGATCTCCCTGTGCCTTCTTAAGTTGCTTTAAGGTTCCCAGGCTTCATAGTACAAGCATGTATATTTTTCATATAGCTCTTTGCTTCCCCACATGAGTATCCATAAGGCCTTGTGTGCAGTTTTCATGTGTTTCTCCAGATCCTCCAGTCTTCCCCTGTAGTACAAAACATGCATTTCAGGTTAATTGTGACACGAAATTGCCGGTATATTGATTGTCTGTCTTTCCGTGTTTGCCCTGTGATGGACCTGTGGAGGATGGACCCTGCCTTTGGCCTTTGTTAGCAGTGACAGACTCATTCCCTCACAAACCTGTTGTGTGAAACAGTATAGAAGATCGATGTATGGAAGGGTTGGTGTGCACATCTTTTTACTCTTGGACACAAGCAAAGGTCCTAAGGTTAGTTGTTACTTTATTAAAAAGGCAGTGAGCTTTGTTATGACAAATTGTCTCTTTACATGTGAGGAGTTCCAATCATACTTTGAGTAGCATGATGCAAAACTTCAATTAGACTGACAAAGTCTGGGTTGAATTTTATTTAAAAAGAAATTATAATAAAACACCTGAAAAGAAGATGGCTCACCAGGGCATACAGGTTCAAACTAATAGCCTCCTGATCACGTGATGCATTGTGTGGACTCCATATGTGTTCATTATTAGATCTAAAAGGATTCCTAATCTCTCCTATGTGAACCCTGCTTTTTTACTCTTTGACAGCTGAGATTTGATCCAGAGTTCTACAATCTGACTCAAGACAAGACACGTTACCAGATCTGTTCTGGATGGTTGCTTGAGTCTTTTCCATTATTTTTGTTCTATTTTATGAAGCAAATTGGGTAACTAAGAAAATGATCCACTTCAAATGGTTATCGGTCGATCTCCTACTTTCATCCATTTGCATTCAATCAAACAGCGAATAGACAACATGCATCAGCAATAGTAGAACCACTCGCGTATTGAAGTCAGCGCTGACTTTTATGTGCATCGCGCTCCATCATTAACCAAATTACTCAGATAATCTGATTTGAGTGGAACTTTGTTCTGTTCGCGTGCTCGAGCAATAGCGGACACTCCACACTCCAGGAGGAGATGGGAGGCTGATATTATATAAAATAAGAGAACAATAAAACAAAAATCAGGCGTCACCACCACTCTGACTTTACTACTTGGCCCTTGGTGTACTGTATCTCTCGTTTTATGCAACTTCAGATGGAGCTGGAAGTGCAGGTTGGTTTATGACTCTTAAAGCCAAATAGGCCTTTCTTGCCTCTCCAACACACATACATGCAGGCAGCACTCTGACTCATTTACCACAGTGCACCGGGCAAATTTATGTCCCGAGTATCCAACACTTTCTGCTGGTTAAAAATGAGTTACACTTAAGGATTTATAAGATTCCTGCTGGTCAGGAGCTCCATAAATTCAGGACCTGGCCATGCCACTCTGGCCACCCGGGTCTGTTCTTGCTTATTAATAGCAATTTATCCAGCTTGTGTTTGATGCAGTGCGGCTCTGGCTGGCCAGTCCACTGCAGGCCGCTCCCCTCTGTACTCCACTAAAGGTTCAATCCCCCTGTTCAGACAGACACAGCTGGGTCTGAGGGCTACACTGACACCTGCTGGCCACTGGCAGTACCTCTGATTGAGACGTCCTAGTTCCCCCATTAACCCGTGCAATGATCCTCACACTGGTGGTGATGATACAAATGTAACACAGCCAAAGCTGCACACCACAGTGGCTGTATTCATATGGTGATCTGACCATTGGCCTATGACTTTGGTCAAATGGCAGCCCATTATTAAGGTGAGATGAGGGGTTTAAGCCTTTAAGAGTGGCTTAGAATCTCCCCTAAGACATTAAATCACGTCCTACATTCTCTCATTTTTTTTTCTTTTTTAACAAACCATGGTTGCCTCTAATGAATTACAAGACTGAGTCAGTCCACTGAGTTGTGTCCTACTCTGGTTATAATACATCTTTACGCTCTCGCTCGCGCTCTCTTTTTAACAGGGCTGGGTACTCACTTGCTCTGAATGTGAGATATTTTATCCAGAACTGAGCTGTTCTCCGTGTTCAAATGAGCAGAATAAGTTTCCTTTTCCTCCCACTTTAAAATCCACTTCTCATCTTACACCAGCACCACTGAGTATAACAAAATTGATGGCTGAGGAGCTGAAATATTAATGCATATCTTATGTGTGTATGTATATGTGTGCGTGAAATATTTTTTTGATTCCCTAAGAGGTGATATATCTACCCAGGTAGTTCAGAGCTATTTCCCCCCTGGGGCCTCTTCATCACTAAAATGTCTTTTGAACTCCCTCATCATTTCTCCAAGCATTTTATTCCCCCCACCCCTCTGCTTCCCTGTCTACACACACACACACACACACACACACACACACACACACACACACACACACACACACACACACACACACACACACACACACACACACTCCCACTCACTCCCACCAGGCAAATTAGACTTACTGGCCGTGAGGCAAAAATTTAATATCTACATGTCATCATGAGTGTTTTTAATAATATCAGAAGGATTATATTGACAGAGAGGATTAAATTGTTTTACACGGAAGATTATAAATCCTCCGAGGGGATGGGGCATTATAAGTTGTCATTAACACCGTCCTATCACCCATTTCATGCATGTCTTCTCCTCAGCATGCATTACCATACTTTAATGGCCGGTGGATTGGAAAATCCACAATGGCCACTATTTCAGTTGGATGCCACTTAACAAATGCATGGTATTGATTTTGTTAATGGCTTGTAATGAGTTACACCTGTGGCTTTAATTATTTGAGAACAGATTCACAGAGGCAGAGATTGCATGTAATGTAGTTTATTCGTTAATACATTGTTAACCATATTGATGACATCCACTTGAAATATTTAGAGCTCCATGTCTTCTTGGCCTCATTGTCACCACCTTGCTTAACTTGCACTTTGCTGATTTTAAGCACTGCTTATTATAATACTCCAAAAAAGCTTTCTTTTTTTAACCTATGTCGGTGAGGGTTGGTGCTGTGTGAAATGATTCAATCCCACAAGCAGCTTTGCTGTAAAGCAGATTTAAATAGATTTAGCCCCAGATTAAATTACTTCACAGGAAGGACACCTTTTTTTTCTTTCCTCCCTCTGGAGGTTCTTTGGCTGTTTCGGTTGAGATGCATCTTTTGGGGTTCATAAAAAGCTAACACGACTTTGACAAACAATTCATTTCCATGTAATTGTTACAGTAACAAAGTCGTCTATTCTGTTGTCCTTTGCCATCTGTAAGGTGAATCCATTGTGTGATCAGAATGCTTTTAGAGCTCAAATGCGTTGCTTTTATGAAATATTAACACAAGGTGGTGCTCTTGCTCTCTGGAAAGGCCTTCAGTCAACCTGATGCTGAATGTGTTGCAATGGGAAACTGGAATTCAAGCTCATTTATAGATGAAAAGTCCTGAGCCTTTGTTTCAAATCATCAGGATGTGGTATCAATCACTAATCGGTGTATATAAGCTATGCTGAGGTTGTTGACACTACCTTCAAAACCAATTGTCCATCAATCAATGTTCTTTGTTGAGTGTTGTGGCAAGTGTAAGTGAAGGTAAAGTGTCCCTTTAATATGCCATCAGCCCATCGCAGGGCAAATACACAGAGACAAACAACTACAGACAGAATTACATTCACAAGTTATCGTCACCTGTCAAACTCAAACACTTTCTTAAACGGTAGCAGGAAACATTTTGATTATTTCACACAGAACAGGAAATGCACAATAATCTGCCACTGTCTTTTTAAACCCTGTACATGAACATGAACATACAACCACGAGTCTTGTGCAGAGCATTTCTTAAACTGAGACCGGCACTGAGGAGAAACTAAACATAAATCAAAGTTATAGGATTCAAAATCATGTATGCAAATATAAACAAAGTTTTAGCCTTCCCCTAACTTGCATGATCATTGTCAGTAGTCTTGCTGTTATTATTTTTCCCCACATATGCTTGTTTTACTCTGCCTCTCCACTTTATGACGTTAGCGGTATCAAACTATCAAGAGCAGAACTCTTCACTCGTCACAATAATAATATCAATATGTGAGCCATATTTTTGTATTATCAACATTAATTTCATTGTTTCTTCAGTACAATAATTTTGGGTCCTTGTTTTTTTTGTGGTCTACTTGTTATGAAGGGCAGTGATTCTATGTGTACATTTGCTTAAATTCTTTACTCCAGTCCACCCCTATTGTACCTATATTTCAGCCACAATATTTTAAATCAGTTTAGAACTCTGAACACAACATAAATTTGTTGACAAAAAGAAAAAAAAAAAAATAATAATTGTAACATTCCCAAAAAGAGTTCCTGGTTTCATATTCTCAATAATTTTTTTCTTTTTTTTGTAAAATGTAATTGGGATGTACCGATATGAGCAACATATTTTCAATGCCCCAAATATAGAATTGCTGAATATTACAAAGATACTGACTGGATAATTCAGTGCAAACTTCCATAAAGAAAACTGAATGTCCATGCTCCGTCTGATGCAGGACAGCCCTTGTTAAATCATTTACCAAAATTGAACAGGACCATTTCATCATGGATTAAGACACAAATTGAGCATTCTAACTGCCTCCTCCTCCTCCTCCTCCTCCTCCTCCCTGTAGCGCCTCCATCTCTGGACAGTGCAAATGTCAGACACGTGTGGGTAACGAATGGAGAACATGCGGATGCTGCGCAGGGCTCCCTTGCGTACTTGAGAATATGGTGAAAAATGCATCAAATCAAAAGGAAATTGAGATACTATCATGTATACTGAAATGTGAAGATGAAATATGTACTGCGTGTGGTAGTGTTTTCATTGTTGCGTTGTGGTTTTAGAGCTTTGAGCAATTGGCTATGGTGTCGGTAGTTAATGTAAGTCAATGTGGTTGGGGCAATGCACTGGCCAGGGCACTTTAATTTTCAACACTCGGGTATTCAATTACTTATCTGCCATCTTTGTTTGTGTCTTTAATGAGTTCAGTCGAGGGTTAAGGGATTAAGGCCTTGTTCATCTATACCTGTGGGGAGCTAAACCTGATTACATGTTTAACCCATAGGGACAGTTATCACAACTGGGAGAAAACTTGAGGTCCTAATGAGGGAAATTAATCCAGTTTTAGGTAAAGACATGTTTTTGAAATAAGATATGGCTAGGCTTAAGTCAGTAGTAGTCGTGGCTGAGTTCAAAGTCAGTCTGCAGATGATGAATGTAAGTCAATGTGATGTCACTAGAAGAGGGCATGTGTGAGAGTCAGCTGGAGCATCCTGTAGGTCTGAGTGAAGTAAAGACACCCCCCCCCCCCCCCCCTTTACCTCTTTCTTCCTCTCTGTGGCCCTCTGTGGTCTCATGACCGTCCCCAAGTCATTTCAATCTAAATGCAAATTTCATCAACCTCCCACTAAAAAGACTGATATTAGTATCAAAGCCAGAGCATTATGCCTGTGTCATGTGGACGTGTCACTCTCCATAGCATCTCCAGCACTGAAACCTGACAATTGAGAATAGATCTGTGTTTTCTTTCTCTCCATGCCTCTTTTTTTTTTTTTTTTTACCTCCCTTTCCTTCCTGCCTCCTTGTCTTTCTCCCACATTCTTGCTCAACAGCACTCTCTCTGGCTAACATCTTCCCTTTCTGTCCACTTTGATCACTCCTCATTCCCTTAACCACACCCACACACAATCCCTCATGTTTGGCCTTGTCTAACCTTTCTTGGAGAAACCCTCCAAATAGAACCTCATTAGTCCTCCATATGTTGCATTTTGCCTCCCCATGTCCTCTTGCCCCTGGTCGACACAAAGCAGCTCACTGAGACCCGCATGCTCGCAGACCAGCTCCTCTCTGCAGTCTCGCTCCCCCCCCCCCCCCCAAAATATCCATCCTCCATTTTCTCTCTCCTCTCTGTTGTCTCTCCGTATTTGCAGTCAGGTGAGGTGAAGTGTAGGTGTGGGGATGGAGGGACGAGTGGAGAGGAGGTCTACCAAGTGAGGAAGAGGAGAGGAACACAGAGAGCAGGGAGGTGAGGAGGCTGAGGGAGGAAGCAGAGCGCCCCGGGGAGGCTGCGCTCCAGGGGTTGTTAACATGCAGGTTGCATATTTCTGAATTGCAGAGCAGTCTTATCTTGCTGTGCTAGGTCAGTGAAGCACTTCCTTTTTCACTGTGTGCACAGTTTGTATACGTGTGAGCTCTTGCATGCCGGTCTGCATTTTGGAGCGCGCGTGTGTGTACACATGTGACTACTTATGTGCAAATGTGTTGCAATCGTGCTGGTAACGGCAGCAAATGTGACGCTCTGATGTGAAGGGATTCTGTGCCTCTCTTTCTCTCTTTCTCTCTCTCCCTCTCTCTCCCTCTCTCTCTCTCGCTCTCACTCACTCACTCACTCACTCTCTCTTGCTCTCTCTCTTTCTCGCACTGCAGCAAGAAACACTCATCAAACTGCAACACGCATCTCACAGAAGCCCTCAGATACAGCAGCAGCAGCGGCGGCAGCAGCAGCAGCAGCAGCAGCAGCAGCAGCAGCGGCAGCAGCAGCTGGGCAGCCTGGGCTTCCTGTTAACACAGGGACAGCTTAACACTCTGCTCCCCGGCTGGCTCAGCTCTCAGGTGGGCCACTAAGGTCTGCCAGATAAAAGCTTGTTCTGCAGGGTGTGAAGCATTGTCGCTAAGGGGCGGCGGGGGGGGGGGGGGCACTTAGTGTTGCCACTTGGTGTAAGTCATGGATTCTGGCCTGTGTGTCCTTGGGAGGTCAGGCATGCTGAGACCCATACATCTCCAACATACACTGAGCTCGAAATGATCTGCCCCCGCCTTAATACCATGCTCACGATCGTTTGTCAAAGCGTAGCTGCAACTCTGCTGTCATCCACGTCGTGCTGTTGTAATTGTCCAATAACACAGTGTCATGCAGAGGTCAGACTTTAGACTGCAGGTTGTGTGTGAAAAGAGCATCATGTAATTGTTGTGGTGGAGATATCGTGGCTCCCAGTGAATGTTCAAGTGTGGGTGGTGAAGAATCTTGCTTACAATTTAGCTTTTCATATTTGTATTTGAATCTTATGTTTTAAGCCAGTTGTTTCCAAAAGCCAAAGTCAGCAGGGACATTATGGGCTGCGAGTGTCCATGAATCAGCTCAGATTTTTCAATTTCTGCGAAAGCAAAGAGGTAAAACTATCCTCAGACTGCAGCACAAATGAGTCCTAAACCCACAAAATAATCTAGTAATATTGCACTTCTGAAATCTTTGTAAGTCAATGGGTTTAATTAATTACCTTAAAGGGGTTCTGGTGTCTGAAATAAAGCCAAAATTTAACATTTGTTAAATGGTCACCTTTTACTTTACTGTATACAATTTGCCAGGAAAAACCACAATATATTTTTCATTCTTGATGTATCGCCATGCCTGAATGAGACAACAAAGTTTTTTGTTGACATTATGTCAATATGGGAAAGTCTGCTTTTACAGCCAGCTATTTGGGCATGAACTGTACTTATTTTAGAATAGTAAGGGTGCAAAGTTGAAAGGTGAGGCCTGTTAGCAATAAAAGCATGCTTATGATATTTGTTTATATCGTATAACTGGCTTTTGGCTGCAACATTATAAAATTGTGTTTATATATCAAGATAAGGTTGATGAACAGAACTGCAAATGTGTTCATCAAACAATGTATTTTCTTCATAAACTCTTGGGGGTCACGAGCAACCCTGATAGGTGTGCTTCCTTTTTTTAATGTGCTACACAGCAGCAGCAGGTGGCAAGCAGGGGGTCCCATTCAAAAGATTCCCAACATGTCAATGCACTCTGAGAGAAGATTGAAGTTCTTGTTGACGTTGATGATGAAGACTAAATGTCATCCAAATCTGGGATTGTGACAGGATGATTTTACAGCTTCAGGGGGAAAGTTTTCCAAATAGTACATTTCTTTATATGCAATGCTACTTCTCATGATGTACCAACCAATAATGTAATAATGGCCAATAATGTAATACGATAAAGGAAAACTTATACAAATGAAAGAGACTGCTGTATAGTATATAACATCAGTGAATTTATATGATAGCCATGCCATCCACTACAGTATATAGGCCAACTGCATAAAACATGCAAATATATGTTCTTTCCAAAGATTGTAGTCCTGTTTATGTAATACATTATTGACTGCAGTTATTCCACTTTCAAAGGATTTTAGAATAATGTTTCTATAGTTTAATAATCAGCCCATAATTTACTAGTCTATTAAATTATTGGCAAAATGTATTTACAATATTGTCTTAAATATTTTAGCACTTTTATTATGTTATTGTTTTTATTACATTCAACATGGTCACAAGTACTTTACTGGTTGCTCCACATGTCAATCAAATAGTTTTTTTCAGCAAACTCAGATCACTTTTTGACTGCGTGTCTCTGCTGCAGAGTTCGATGTATTTGCGTGAGATGAAGAGACGGAATCGGAGGGAAGTCTGCGACCCGTCCCTGGGGTCTCTCTTCATGACTGAGTGGACTTGTACTTTTCAGATTCAGGTTCAAAAATGTTGCTTATTATAGCCTCACTTTAGATCTTAGGAACCCACACTGCTCCTGCCTTCAATGTGGCTCAAGGTTGAATGGAGCATGTACTTGTTGAGAATATAACATGTCTGTGCTAAACTACAACATGCGTACGCTGGGTCCTTGAGGAGCACTCTACCACATGCAAAGCTCTCTGCGTCTGCCTCAGCTGGCTTCATTGTTGATCTCTGGCCCCCACAAATGCAAACACATTAAAGCAATATATTTGCTTCATCCAGGCTAGTGTATTTTCTGAGAGGAGTCCTTTTCAGCTGCTGTGGCTTAGCTTAAATCCCCAGGCCCCGTGACGACACACCAACGCAAATGGGCCAGTCAGTGGAGGGTTCAGTGTTTCGAAAGGCAAAAATGAAGAGACTGTTCTAAACTATTCCAGCCTCTACCCTCACTTATCAACTCTTAAACAGCTCTTACTTTAACTTCAAATCTTCAAATCACAATTTGAATACAACTTAAGTTAAATATCATTATATATATATATATATATATATATATATATATGTTGATGAGTGGGGAAAGAGGCTCAATGCGCACACACACACACACACACACACACACACACACACACACACAAAGAAGCAGCTGTCATTGTTATGAAAAAAAGAGTTGATGACTGAAATTGAGTGTTACAAGACATTTACATGGCAAAAAACAAACCTCCATACCTGCTTATGCAATTTTAGGTGTTAATCAAAGACGGTAAGTCCTGTTCCTGCCCAGACATACACTGAATACTTCCTTTTCACCTCTTTTGTTGCCAGAATTTTTTTAATCTCCAGCTGTCTCTCTTTCATGCTTACTTTAAATGATGTTTTTATTTGTTGCGTGCCTTCCCCCTAT